>NC_050069.1:239223112-240465112 GCF_009764565.3 Dermochelys coriacea
CACTGTTCATGGCAGGGGCCTGGGACTTGGATTCCTCAGAGGTATCCATGGTGTTATTGGCAGTGGTGGTGGGATCTCTGCCGAGTATGGCAGCAATTCTTTGTAAAAGCAGCAGGTCTGCAGCTTGGCACCGCATTGACCATTGGCTTCCATGGCCTTCTGATATGCCTGCCGAAGCTCCTTGGCTTTCATGCGGCACTGCTGCTGGTCCCTGTCGTACTCCTTCTGCTGCATTCTTTGGGAAATCTACTTGTAGATGTCAGCGTTTCTATGGCTGGTTCAGAGTAATGCCTGTTCAGCCTCTTCTCTTCACAGGTCCCTTGTTTGTCCCAGGCAGGAGCGCATCTGGTGCTGGGCAGTTGCACTCAACAGTGGAGAGTTGGTAGGTGTGCTTGCCAAGCTTGGCAATCAGGAAAGGAATTTCAAAAATTTTCAGGGCTTTAGGGGGTAGGGAGGAGGCTTCCAAGCTCCATGACTCCTGGGCAGTGGAGGTCACTGGTAAACAAGAGTAGTCAGTGTGGGACAGCTGCTGGAGGACAGTTAGATTTGACAGAATTAATGCAGCGGTTACATTTACAGTGCGTCAACCTAAGTACATTGACTGTGGCTCTATGTACTATGTATCTATCAGGGAAGTGGTGGTATTATTAAGGCGACAGAAGGGGGTATTTATGTCAGCGGGAGCCAAATTTAAGTGTAGACATATGCACAATGAGATTGACCTAAGCTGCCTTTTGTCGACCTAACTGTAGAGTGCAGACCAGGCCTGCAGGACAAGTTGTTTTTTTTTCCCCTAGTCTAGATATGGCCCTAATAGATATTTCTTATATTAAAATACTGTGGAGATTTGGAGTATTCATTTTCCAGTTGTATCTGTTTTTTCCAGTGCGGCTCATCTACTCCCAAATTTGAACCAAAATAACTTATTGGCTTTCATTCATACTTTATTTTGAAATAGTATCCAAACAGCTGCTTGGATAGAAATAACAAAAGGTGTAGATAAATGCCAATTTAGTTAGTTTGATTGCAGCAAGATAATTATCCCCATGAAAGATCATGGACTATTAAACTTCTCATTAATAAATACTCCATGTCAGCGAGTTTAGAGTCATTATGCTTAAATAGAAACTGAGCTTTCTTCAGTTGTCTCAATCAATTAACAAATCAGTTCCATATTAGGTGAAAATACAAGCTATTAGCAAGTCATATTACTTTAGTTCATAGCATATAAATTAGCTTGAGGTGTTGACTTCCTTTGTTTGAGCCTGGAGTAACTAATGGAAGCACTTAGTTGTCAGCTATGTTAACCTTAACTGAAGTGTCATTATTTCATCTTTTTAAAAGTTGTTTCATGGTATTTTCATAGAATTTTCACTCTTTTGGCTTCCCAAAAATCTTGAAGTGTGTGGAGACTTGCACATTTATGGTGTGGTTGTATGGATAAAATGAGTTACTTCATTGAACACATGTTCAAAAGGGGGGGGGAGTAGGACTTCACTACTAAACATTTGTAGTGCATAATGGAAAATGTCAGTTTTGTAGATCGTTTTAATTTACAGTAAGTGTGTTGTGTAATGTTTCTGCTGTGGCATTTGAACTATCCTTTTCATATCCTAGTGACAATGTATGAGGATGTAGGAAGTAAAAGACGGTCCACTTATTCATTTAAGATTAAGCTGGCTGGGATGTTGGAGAGGGGGAGAGTTTTGAAGGAACAAGACTAGTCTCTGTTCAAGCCAGGTAGAGGGGGGAAAAAACATTGTATTTGGATATGTTGCGTATTTTTCTTTGATGGTATTAGAGGTATAGCAAAAGAAAATAAATTTAAAATAAGAATAAATAAATATAAAAAAAAATAAGAATAAAAATTGATCATCTTCTATTTGGAAGATGAAAGAAGGGTAAGAAGTTGAGGTTTGGTTATGGAATATACTTCCCTTAACTAGAAAGCAGCTAAGAACGTTCAGCTTTTGTTTATTTCATGGGCTAAAGTGTGACTGGCTAACATGAATCTTTGCTAAACCTGAGTCCAGGTTGCTTATCATTGTGCCTTATACCCTTCTAGAACATGGAACTTGGCACTTGAACATTACAACCTCCAAAAATCAGGGAACGCTCAAAAAAAAATATGCAAAGGTTAAATAGGAAATGTAGAGTTAAGGTAAATTCCTGCCACACTGCAACACTATATTTCCTTCCTCATGTCCCTTAAGGGCAAAGAAGGCATAAACTAAATCCAGAAAATGCAGAGTGAAGGTCATGTGTCTCATCACTTGCCACAAAATTTTAGGTCTGCCCTAGGGAAGATGACATTAAGGCTCAGGAATATGACATAACCTTACCCTGCCCTAAAAAAACTTGCCATTTCTGTGTAGTCCACAACTCCAAATTCTTATTCTGATTTATACTCTTATGTGCAGCAGTTTTGATCTGGGAAGAATTTGCAGCAGCTTGCTAGAGCTGATGCAGGCATTTCAGGAGGCTTGTGTCTGCAGCATTAGACATCCTTTATTTCCAAAAATATTACCTCTTTGCTTTTCACAACACTGTTCTTTTTCACCTTCCCCACCATCTTCCATGTGTTAAGGAGGCATGCTGTAATTTCCCTGAGGGCCTCCTTAGTGCAGTGATGCCATCTTGGGTAAGGGGATAAAGTTAAGGTTTAGGGGATCAGTGTATAGGAATGGTGTGGAGCACTTCTAAAACAACATTAATGCACAACTAATGAAGCATTTTGTTAGTGAGGGCTTGTCTACAGAAGAAAATTTCACCTGTTACAGTAATATAATTATAATGCTGTAGTTATGCTGTTCTGACTCCCATTGTGTGTACTGCTTTTGTGGAAAAAGAATAGCTGTTTTGGCTTGCTTATCCTGTTTCCAAAGCAACTTAAGCTAAACCAGAAAAAAGCACTTGTGCCCAAAAGTGTCAACTTGGGAAGTTGTACTATTGTAATTATCGTGGTTTAAATTTATATGGCTGTAGGGAAAGATACAACTTTCCCATGTAGGTAAACCCTTAATTTTCCTCTGATTTTGTCAGAAGTGGAACTGGCAAGGAAGGTTTGAATGAAGGGCAAATGTGGGAGGGTTTCTTGGGACTCAGTCTTCCAGCTGTAAGCTGGAGGCATCTGTCAGGAGTGAGGTAAGACCAGACTGCCTACTGTGCTGCAGGTCTGATGCAGAGAGGGGAAAGGCGTTCAGTATTACCCTTCCCCTAGCAGTACCATGAGTGAGGACAGAGGTGCCATAACTTTTTTTGGTAAGATAATTTCTGGATTTTCCCTTTTGTTAAATGTGAAGTTGCAAGTTTTTGAAGCATGTCTCCTCTGTATATGTAGCTATACTGTATGGAACACACACAGCTGTTATGTGTTTCCCTTCGTTCTTAGAAGTTTCCCTGTCCTCCTCTCATTATTCCATCTCTCAACTCCCCTTTTCCCCACCCCAGTCCCTTCAGCAAGCTCTCCCTGCTCCCCCTGAAACACTGTTACTAGTTAAAATACACCTCCATAGTCTGTGCCTTCACTCTGAAACAAGCTATACCAGTATAAACACCTTTATACTGCTATAACTGCATCCATACTACGGGACTTCATCTTAGCTAAATTGTTTTTATGCAGATTTAATTAAGTACAAAAACTTTTTATAGACAAGCCTTCAGATAAATTTTTGTCTTAGTTTCCCCATCTATAAAATGGGGATAGTCTTATTCCACAGTGGAGATAAATTAATGTTTGTGAGGCACTCATACTCTGGTGATAAGTGCCTTAGAAAAGTTAATGCAGATGAATAATAGTATTTTAATAGCAGAATTTTCATGGTGTACAGTAAATTATGCAAAAAGAAAAGGAGTACTTTTGGCACCTTAGAGACTAACAAATTTATTTGAGCATAAGCTTTGGTGAGCTACAGCTCACTTCATCGGATGCATTCAGTGGAAAATACAGTGGGGAGATTTATATACATAGAGAACATGAAATAATGGGTGTTACTATACACACTGTAAGGAGAGTGATCACTTAAGATGACCTATTATCAGTGGGGGGGGCGCGCGGGAGAGAAAACCTTTTATAGTGATAATCAAGGTGGGCCATTTCCAGCAGTTGACAAGAAGGTCTGAGGAACGGTGGGGGGTGGGAAATAAACATGGGGAAATAGTTTTACTTGGTGTAATGACCCATCCACTCCCAGTCTCTATTCAAACCTAAGTTAATTGTATCCAGTTTGCAAATTAATTCCAATTCCAGCAATCCTTCATTGGAGTCTGTTTTTGAAGATTTTTTATCGAAGAACTGCCACTTTTAGGTCTGTAATTGAGTGACCAGAGAGACTGAAGTGTTCTCCAACTGGTTTTTGAATGTTATAATTCTTGACGTCTGATTTGTGTCCATTTATTCTTTTACGTAGAGACTGTCCAGTTTGACCAATGTACATGGCAGAGGGGCATTGCTGGCACATGATGGCATATATCACATTGGTAGATGTGATTGGCAGGTGAACGAGCCTCTGATAGTGTGGCTGACGTGATTAGGCCCTATGATGGTGTCCCCTGAATAGATATGTGGCCAGAGTTGGCAAGGGCTTTGTTGCAAGGATAGGTTCCTGGGTTAGTGGTTCTGTTGTGTGGTGTGTGGTTGTTGGTGAGTATTTGCTTCCGGTTGGGGGGCTGTCTGTAAGCAAGGACTGGCCTGTATCCAAAGATCTGGAGAGTAAAGAATAAATGTACGCAAATCAGATGTCAAGAATTATAACATTCAAAAACCAGTCGGAGAACACTTCAGTCTCTCTGATCACTCGATTACAGACCTAAAAGTGGCAATTCTTCAACAAAAAAACTTCAAAAACAGACTCCAATGAGGGACTGCTGGAATTGGAATTAATTTACAAACTGGATACAGTTAACTTCGGTTTGAATAGAGACTGGGAGTGGATGGGCCATTGCACAAAGTAAAACAATTTGCCCATGTTTATTCTCCTCCCCCCACCCGCCACAGTTCCTCAGATGTTCTTGTCAACTGCTGGAAATGGCCCACCTTGATTATCACTACAAAAGGTCCCTCCCCCCCCCCCGCCCGCTCTCCTGGTAATAGCTCACTTTACGTGATCACTCTGGTTACAGTGTGTATGGTAACACCCATTGTTTCATGTTCTCTATGTATATAAATCTCCCCACTGTATTTTCCACTGAATGCATCCAATGAAGTGAGCTGTAGCTCACGAAAGCTTATGCTCAGATAAATTTGCTAGTCTCTCTAAGGTGCCACAAGTACTCCTTTTCTTTTTGCGAATACAGACTAACACGGCTGCTACTCTGAAACCTGTCATTATGCAAGGCACTGAATTTAGCCGTATGGAGTGGAAATCTATCAACTTCATGAAAAAAACTCATACAGATACAGACAGATGAAATCTTCCTTTCCAAATGCAAACAGATGGACATCATACCAAGGTATGAAGGTATGACTGAAGGTAAAAAATCCATTACAATCTACATACCACACACACTATGCTGACTGCTTGTGCCACACACGCTCAAAGAAACTGCGGAACCACCTGATCAACATCCTCTACAGAAAACAGGGAAAGATTAAGAATGAGCTCTCAAAACTGGATACTCTCATTTAAAAAAAACAACCGTCCACACAAACTTCCTCATGGCTGGACTTTACAAAAACTAGACAAGCCATTTACAACACACACTTTGCTTCTCTACAAAAGAAGGACACTAAATTATCTAAACTACTACATGCCACAAGGGGCCACAACAGTGGTTCCCTGAAACCCACCCAGCAATATTGTTAATCTATCCAACTATACTCTTAGGACAGATTCTTCTGCTGGGCTATCTCGGAGCCTCTCCTTCTGCCCCTCCACCCCCACGAACATGATGCAGTTCTGTGGTGACCTAGAATCATACTTTTGACATCTCCAATTCAAAGAACATTTCCAACACGCCTCTGAACAACGTACTAACCCACAGAGACCTTCCTATCAAGCTACAAAAAGAAGGATACTGGGTGGACTCCTCCTGAAGGTCGAAACAAGAGACTGGACTTCTACACAGAGTGCTTTCGCCATGTGCACGTGCTGAAATTGTGGAAAAGCAGCATCACTTGCCCCATAACCTCAGCCGTGCAGAACACAAAGCCATCCACAGCCTCAGAAACAACTCTGACATCATAATCAAAAAGGCTGACAAAGGAGGTGCTGTCGTCATCATGAATAGGTCAGAGTATGAACAAGAGGCTACTAGGCAGCTCTCCAACACCACTTTCTACAAGCCACTGATCCCACTGAGGGTTACCAAAAGAAACTACACCATTTGGTCAAGTAACTCCCTGAAAAAGCACAAGAAAAAATCCACACAGACACACCCCTGGAACCCCAACCTGGGGTATTCTATCTGCTACCCAAGATCCATAAACCTGGAAATCCTGGACGCCCTATCATCTCAGGCATTGGCATCCTGACAGCAGGATGCTCTGTAGACTCCCTCCTTCAGGCCCTACGCTACCAGCACTCCCAGCTATCTTCTAGACACCACTGACTTCCTGAGGAAACTACAATCCATCAGTGAACTTCCTAAAAATACCATCCTAGCCACTATGGATGTAGAAGCCCTTTACACCAACATTCCACACAAAGATGGACTACAAGCCGTCAGGAAAAGTATCCCCGATAATGTCACGGCTAACCTGGTGGCTGAACTTCGTGACTTTGTCCTCACCCATAACTATTTCACATATGGGGACAATGTATACTTTCAAATCAGAGGCACTGCTATGGGTACCCGCATGGCCAAATAGTATGCCAACATTTTTATGGCTGACTTATAACAATGCTTCCTCAGCTCTCGTCCTCTGATGCCCCTACTCTCCTTGCGCTACATTGATGACATCTTCATCATCTGGACCCATGGAAAAGAAGCCCTTGAGGAATTCCACCATGATTTCAACAATTTCCATCCCACCATCAACCTCAGCCTGGACCAGTCCACACAAGAGATCCACTTCCTGGACACTACGGTGCTAATAAGTGATGGTCACACAAACACCACTCTATACAGGAAACCTACTGACCGCTAATCCTACCTACATTCCTCCAGCTTTCATCCAGATCACACCACACAATCCATTGTCTATAGCCAAGCTCTACAATAGAACCGCATTTGCTCCAGCTCCTCAGACAGAGACAAACACCTACAAGATCTCTATCAAGAATTCTTACAGCTACAATACCCACCTGCTGAAGTGAAGAAACAGATTAACAGATCCAGAAGAGTACCCAGAAGTCACCTACTACAGGACAGGCCCAACAAAGAAAACAACAGAACGCCACTAGCCATCGCCTTCAGCCCCCAACTAAAACCTCTCCAACGCATCATCAAGGATCAACAACGTATCCTGAAGGATGACCCATCACTCTCACAGATCTTGGGAGACAGGGCAGTCCTTGCTTACAGATTAACCCCCCAACCGGAAGCAAATACTCAGCAGCAGCCACTCACCACACAACAGAACCACTAACCCAGGAACCTATCCTTGCAAGAAAGCCCTTGCCAACTCTGTCCACATATCTGTTCAGGGGACACCATCATAGGGCCTAATCACATCAGCCACACTATCAGAGGCTCGTTCACCTGCGCATCTACCAGTGTGATACATGCCATCATGTGCCAGCAATGCCCCACTGCCATGTACATTGGTCAAACTGCACAGTCTCTACATAAAAGAATAAATGGACACAAATCAGACATCAAGAATTATAACATTCAAAAACCAGTTGGAGAACACTTCAGTCTCTCTGGTCACTCAATTACAGACCTAAAAGTGGTAATTCTTCGACAAAAAAATTCAAAAACAGACTCCAACGAGAGACTGCTGAATTAGAATTAATTTGCAAACTGGATACAATTAACTTAGGCTTGATTAGAGACTGGGAGTGGACGGATCATTATACAAAGTAAAACTATTTCTCCATGTTTATTCCCCCTCTCTTCCCCCCCATCCTCCCCCCTGTTTCTCACACGTTCTTGTCAACTGCTGGAAATAGCCCACCCTGATTGTCTCTTTCCCGCTGGTAATAGCTCACCTTACCTGATCACTCTTGTTACAGTGTGTATGGTAACACCCATTGTTTCATGTTCTCTGTGGATATAAATCTCCCCACTGTATTTTCCACTGAATGCATCCAGTGAAGTGAGCTGTAGCTCACAAAAGCTTATGCTCAAATAAATTTTAGTCTCTAAGGTTCCACAAGTACTCCTTTTCTTTTTGCGAATACAGACTAACACGGCTGCTACTCTGAAACCAGTAAATTATGCAGGTCATCTAAACAGAATGATGATAAAAATATTGAGCAGCTGTCTCATTTTCTACGTAGTTTCTGTCCTGTGAACTGAATGAGGCAGGTATCCTGTTTAAGAAATAGACTGTCAGCATTAATTATGGTAGAAGAATATTCTTTCATGGATTATGTGACTTTCCGAGATCTCTGTGACTTCTGCAGTGGCTGGTGCTGGCTCAGGAGCTGCCCGAGCCGGGCAGCTCCTGGGCCAGCAGCAGCAGTTTGGGTGTGTGGGAGGGGGCACAGGGCTAGGGGAAGCTTGGTGGGGAGTGTGGATGCCGGGGCACTTACCTCATGGTGGGGGGCTTCCTCGCTCCCAGTGGCATGGCCTCCCTGCAGCTCCTATGCGGGAGGGGGAGGTTGTGTCTCTATTCGGCCCGTGTCCACAGGCCCTGCACTTGCAGCTCCTATTGGCTGTGGTGCCTGTCCAACAGGAGCTGCAGCAGCTGGCACTTGTGGTGGGAGCAGCAGAGCCCCTCCCTGTCTCCACTGACTAGGAGCTGCAGGGGTGCAGAGCTGAATAGGAAGCCCCTGCCCGCCCGCCAACCTTTCTTCTCCGTGCCCCCCCCATATCAGTAGTGGGGTTCCTGGGCTGTATGCTGCAGCCTCCCTCCCAGTACCAGCAGGGACCCAAGCCACCTTCCCCAGCATCCGTGGCACCTCTGGACCTTCCCTCTCCTTCCCTCTGAGCACCTGAGGCTCCCCTGCCCAAATTTTAGTCACGGTGGGTATCTTTAGTAAAAGTCATGAACAGGTCACAGGCCGTGAATTTTTGTTTACAGCCCCTGACCTGTCCATGACTTTTACTAAAAATACTAGGGCTGTCAAGTGATTAAAAAAAAGAATCGCAATTAATCGCGCGATTAAACAATAACAGAATACCATTTATTTAAATATTTTTGGATGTTTTCTACATTTTCAAATATATTGATTTTTATTTAATGTGGTTTAAATGTAAAGTAATTTACATTGGAAAAAATAACCCCAACTATACATACAATATGATGGGGGCTAATTTAGCTACAACTAATCAGGAAAGAGATTCATAGATTCATAGATACTAAGGTCAGAAGGGACCACTCTGATCATGTAGTCCGACCTCCTGCACAGCGCAGGCCACAGAATGTCACCCACCACTCCTATGAAAAACCTCACCCATGTCTGAGCTATTGAAGTCCTCAAATCATGGTTCAAAACTTCAAGGAGCAGAGAAGCCTCCCTCCAGTGAACCATGCCCCATGCTACAGAGGAAGGCGAAAAACCTCCAGGGCCTCTCCAATCTGCCCTGGAGGAAAATTCCTTCCCGACCCCAAATATGGCAATCAGCTAAACCCTGAGCATATGGGCAAGATTCACCAGCCAGATACCCAGGAAAGAATTTTCTATAGTAACTCAGATCCCATCCATCTAATATCCCATCTCAGGGGATTTGGCCTATTTACCCTGAATATTTAAAGATCAGTTACTTACCAAAATCCCATTATCCCATCATACCATCTCCTCCATAAATTTATCGAGTAGAATCTTAAAACCAGATAGATCTTTTGCCCCCACTGCTTCCCTTGGAAGGTTATTCCAAAACTTCACTCCTCTGATGGTTAAAAACCTTCGTCTGATTTCAAGTCTAAACTTCCTGGTGGGCAGTTTATACCCATTTGTTCTTGTGTCCACATTGGTGCTGAGCTGAAATAATTCCTCTCCCTCTCCTATATTTATCCCTCTGATATATTTATAGAGAGCAATCATATCTCCCCTCAACCTTCTTTTAGTTAGGCTAAACAAGCCAAGCTCCTTAAGTCTCCTTTCATAAGACAAGTTTTCCATTCCTCGGATCATCCTAGTAGCCCTTCTCTGTACCTGCTCCAGTTTGAATTCATCCTTTTTAAACATGGGAGACCAGAACTGCACACAGTATTCTAGGTGAGGTCTCACCAGTGCCTTGTATAACGGTACTAAAACCTCCTTATCCCTACTGGAAATGCCTCTCCTGATGCATCCCAAAACCGCATTAGCTTTTTTCACAGCCATATCACATTGGCAGCTCATAGTCATCCTATGATCAACCAATACTCCAAGGTCCTTCTCCTCTTCCGTTACTTCTAATTGATGCGTCCCCAACTTATAACTAAAATTCTTGTTATTAATCCCTAAATGCATAACCTTACACTTCTCACTATTAAATTTCATCCTATTACTATTACTCCAGTTTACAAGGTCATCCAGATCCTCCTGTATAATATCCCGATCCTTCTCCGAATTGGCAATACCTCCCAGCTTTGTATCATCTGCAAACTTTATTAGCACACTCCCATTTTTTGCGCCAAGGTCAGTAACAAAAAGATTAAATAAGATTGGTCCCAAAACCGATCCCTGAGGAACTCCACTGGTAACCTCCCTCCAACCTGACAGTTCGCCTTTCAGTAGGACCCGTTGCAGTCTCCCCTTTAACCAATTCCTTATCCACCTTCTGATGTTCATATTGATCCCCATCTTCTCCAATTTAACTAATAATTCCCCATGTGGCACGGTATCAAATGCCTTACTGAAATCTAGGTAAATTAGATCCACTGCATTTCCTTTATCTAAAAAGTCTGTTACTTTTTCAAAAAAGGAGATTAGGTTGGTTTGGCACGATCTACCTTTTGTAAAACCATGTTGTATTTTGTCCCATTTACCATTGACTTCAATGTCCTTAACTAATTTCTCCTTCAAAATTTTTTCCAGGACCTTGCATACTACAGATGTCTAACTGGTCTGTAGTTACCCGGATCACTTTTTTTTCCTTTCTTAAAAATAGGAACTATATTAGCAATTCTCCAATCATTCGGTACTATTCCTGAGTTTACAGATTCATTAAAAATTCTTGCTAATGGGCTTGCAATTTTAGGTGCCAATTCCTTTAATATTCTTGGATGAAGATTATCTGGGCCCCCCGATTTAGTCCCATTAAGCTGTTTCAGTTTCGCTTCTACCTCTGATATGGTAATATCTACCTCTATATCCTCCTTCCCATTTGTCATGATACCATTATCCCCAAGATCCTCTTTAACCTTATTAAAGACTGAGGCAAAGTATTGGGCCATGCCTAGATTATCTTTAACCTCCGCTCCATCCTCAGTGTTAAGCGGCCCCACTTCTTCCTTCTTAGTTTTCTTCTTATTTATATGGCTATAGAACCTTTTACTATTGGTTTTAATTCCCTTTGCAAGGTCCAACTCTACTCGACTTTTAGCCTCTCTGACTTTATCCCTACATCTTCTGACCTCAATTAGGTAGCTTTCCTTGCTGATCCCTCCCATCTTCCACTCCCTGTATGCTTTCTGCTTCTTCATAATCACCTCTCTAAGATGCTTGCTCATCCAGCTTGGTCTACAACTCCTTCCTATGAATTTTTTCCCCTTTCTTGGGATACAGGCTTCCGATAGCTTCTGCAGTTTTGATTTAAAGTAATCCCAGGCCTCAACTGCCTTTAGATCCATAAGTTCTTCAGTCCAATCCACTTCCCTAACCAATTGCCTTAATTTTTGAAAGTCAGCCCTTTTGAAATCAAAAACCCTAGTTGCAGATTTATTTTTGTTAATCCTTCCATTTAGTTTGAACTGAATTAGCTCATGATCACTTGAGCCAAGATTGTCCCCTAGAACCATTTCTTCTATGAGGTCCTCGCTACTCACCAAAATTAAATCTAAAATGGCATCCCCTCTAGTCGGTTCAGCAACTACTTGTTGAAGGAATCCATCAGCTATCGCATCTAGGAAAATCTGAGCCCTATTATTATTACTAGCACTGGTCCTCCAGTCTATATCTGGGAAGTTAAAGTCTCCCATGATCACGCAGTTTCCATTAGTATTTACTTTATTAAAGACATCAAAAAGGGCTCTATCCATAACCAAATTAGATCCCGGAGGTCTATAGCACACCCCAAGCACTATCATAGGAGAGGCTTTACTAGTTTTCTTCCCCAATGTAATTTTTGCCCAGACAGACTCTGTCTTATCCATTGCATCGCTTCTTATTTCTTTACATTCTAACTCATCGTTGATATACAATGCTACTCCACCCCCTTTACCTTTGTTTCTGTCTTTCCTAAACAGCACATACCCTTCAATACCTGTAATCCAGTCATGACTACTATTCCACCATGTTTCTGTTATCCCTATAATATCTGGTTTCACTTCCTGCACCAGTAGCTCTAGTTCCTCCATTTTGTTACCTAGACTCCTCGCATTGGTGTATAAACATCTTAATTTTTGCTGTTTGGCCTCGCTCACATTTTGTACCCTATTAGGCACAGTCATTCTACAGCCATTATAACCTATTAGACTAGTATCCACACCGCCCTCGCTCCTTATATACATTCTCCTACCCATGGCTGTATCCTTTCTTACTTCATCTTCTTCCCTCTCAATGCTAAAATCTGGCGTGGAGATTTTCCGGACATCTCCCATCCATCTCCCCCCAATTCCTAGTTTAAAGCTCTCTTTATCAGTTATGCCAGCCTTGATCCTAGAAGTCTATTTCCTTCCCTACTCAGATGAAGTCCATCCCGAGAGAACTGACCTCTGTCCGTGAATGCCTCCCAGTGGCCATACATCCCAAAGCCCTCCTTATAGCACCACTGCCTAAGCCATCTGTTGACAGTCATAATCTTGTCACACCTTTGTTGCCCTTCTCTAGGAACAATAAGGATCCCTCTAAAGATCACCTGAGCCTCAATTTCCTTAAGCGTCTTCCCCAGCCTAGCATAGTCTCCCTTGATACTTTCCAGCGAGAATCTGGCTGTATCATTTGTTCCCACATGAAGGATAATTAGGGGATTCTTTCCCGCTCCCTTGAGGATCCTTTTCAACCTCAGGTCTACATCCCGTATCTTAGCACCCGGAAGACAGCACACCCTTCTATTCTCAGGATCAGCTCTAGTTACAGGCCTGTCTATTCTTCTCAATAAAGAGTCCCCGATCACATAGACCTGCCTTTTCCTGGTGACAGTGCTATTCTCCAGTCTCTCCCCTGTTCCCTCTGGCTGCAAGTTCTTTCCATTCCTATTTTCCCTTACAATTCTCTTCAACCCATCCTGTATCCTCCTGGGGCTCATATTTGGTGTAGTCTCCCTTGACTCTTCCCCTTTTTCTATAGGGCTAGCCTCTCTTCTCTTCTTCCTTACCCTTCCACCTTCAGCGACTACCTGCTGAGCCCCTTCTTCATTTTCCAACTCTGCAAACCTGTTCCTAAGCTCTATTTCTCCTTCACTAGCCCGTCTTTTTCTCTGCCTGGTTCTTTGAGTCACATGTTTCCACTGACCACTTTCCTCATCCAGTCTCTCCTCAAAATTCCCCAGCCCTGCTTCCATCCGAGAGTCTGAGCTTTTCCCTTCAGATACCTCATATCTTTGCTCCATCATCTGCTCAAACCCCTTCCTAAACTCAACGAGACTTTCCACCTGCATCTCCAAACCTCAGATCTTTTCCTCCATCAGCTCTATCAGACGACATTTCATGCGGAAAAAACTCTTACCGGTTCCCGCCTCCAGGATCATGTACATACCACAGCTTCCACATCCAGTCATCCTCAATGTGTCTTTCACTACAGGAGTCACTCCCACAGCTTCCTCTGTATCTGTCATCTCCTTCCCACCTAAATCCTGTTAATCTGGGAAACAGAAGCCACACCAAAAAGACCTCCCCCAGCAAAAGCAAACCCCAAACAAGCACCACAATGCAAACTCCCCTTACAAACTCCCATTCAAACTCCCCTGTTTAGAGCTCTGTTTGCTAGCTCCTGTGCCGCTGCCTGACTGGCTGGCTACCTTTATAGGACCTCTAGTCAGAAGCCCCACCCCCTAAGCAGGGCTCAGCTGCTCTCCCAGCACAAAGCCCCTCCCTCCCCCCCCCACACAAATACTAAAAATACAAAACCAAGTGCAACTACCTTCTCCAACAGAACTCCCACTCAAACTCCCCTGTTTAGAGCTCTGTTTGCTAGCTCCTGTGCCGCTGCAGCTGTCTGTGCCGCTGCCTGACTGGCTGGCTACCTTTATAGGGCCCCTAGTCAGAAGCCCCACCCCATCTTGGAGTCATCATGGATAGGTCTCTGAAGACGTCGACTTAGTGTGCAGCGGCAGTGAAAAAAGCAAACAGGATGTTAAGAATCATTAAAAAAGGGATAGAGAATAAGATGGAGAATATCTTATTGCCCTTACATAAATCCATGGTATGCCCACATCTTGAATACTGCATACAGATGTGGTCATCTCATCTCAAAAAAGATATATTGGCATTAGAAAAGGTTTAGAGAAGGACAACTAAAATGATTAGGGGTTTGGAACGGGTCCCATATGAGGAGAGAGTAAAGAGGCTATGACTTTTCAGCTTGGAAAAGAGGAGACTAAGGGGGGATATGATAGAGATATATAAAATCATGAGTGGCGTGGAGAAAGCGAATAAGGAAAAGTTATTTACTTGTTCCCATAATATAAGAACTAGGGGCCACCAACTGAAATTAATGGGTAGCAGGTTTAAAACAAATAGAAGGAAGTTCTTCTTCACGCAGCGTACAGTCAACTTGTGGAACTCCTTGCCTGAGGAGGTTGTGAAGGCTAGGACTATAATAAGGTTTAAAAGAGAACTAGATAAATTCATGGAGGTTAAGTCCATTAATGGCTATTAGCCAGGATGGTTACAGAATGGGGTCCCTAGGCTCTGTTTGTCAGAGGGTGGAGATGGCTGGCTGGAGAGAGATCACTTGATCATTACCTGTTCTGTTCACTCCTTCTGGGGCACCTGGCATTGGCCACTGTCGGCAAACAGGATACTGGGTTGGATGGACCTTTGATCTGGCCCAGTATGGACATTCTTATGTTCATTACGACACAGAATGCAAAGCGTACAGTGTACACTTTATATTTTTTTATTCCAATATTTGCACTATAAAAAAACAATAGTATTTTTCAATTCACCTACTACAACTACTGTAGTACCGTCTTTTTATCATGAAAGTTGAACTTACAAATGTAGAATTATGTACAATAAAAGCCTTCATTCGGTTTTTCCTTAATTGTGGGCAAAAAAGTTAGAAGAATCTGAAAATTTTAAAAGCAGGTAATTTTATGGGGAACACTATCTTGGGACCCCTTAGATCAAATGACTAAATTGCCTGTAGAAATTAGCGAACCCCAGGCGTCACTGCACCCATATACGTCCTTGGGTGTGGAACAGCTGGATATTGCCACCAGGGATCTGTGTAGGATGGTGGGTGCTTCAGGTGGAACAATGTATCCAAAGAATTCCACTGTGTCTTTATTGAACTCTCATTTCTTGGGCTTCAAGTAATAGTGGTTTCAGTTGAGTCTCTCTTGAATTTTGCACCACAAACTCTACTATGCTTCTCTATGGGCATAGCAATTTTCAGGTCATTATGCATGGGGATTTTTAGAGCACTTTGAAAATCTTTTCTTAACAAAGCTCCCTTCAACCTTAACCATACTTCAGCGTAGACAAAAATCATTAAAATTTTTATTTGATTTTTTTTTCAAATTGAATTGGCTTGTTTTATTTAACTTAGAGGCTTTATTTAAACTAAACACACTTTTATTTTTTAAAAGAAACCTATTTTAAATTATGGAAAACCTATGTTAAGGCCTAAATTGCCAGAAGCAGGTTTAAATCATGTTTAAAATTGGTGATTTAAATTTTTGATTTAAACTAGTCTACCCTCATCAAGGTCCTCCTGCTCCATAATATAGAGTGCTTGCAATATTCAGTTTGCTAAGTGTTCATTTGCAAGGACCTTTACATAGTTTTCAGGTGTGGATCACAATATATCGTGTGCAGTAACTCTGTGGGAGAGATTGAGATTTAGTACTCATGAGTGGTGATTTTAATATTTTCTTCAAATAGGTGGAGAAATGCAAAGAAAGGAGCACTCAGTCTTAGTGTGTTGATAGCTACGGCTGTGATAAAAGCTTTGCTACTATCACAGTATTGAGTCAAAATAAGTAAGAGGAGCTAACGGAACGCCTACTTTTTTATGTGAATGTATCAAATAAAAAGGGGGAAGAGAAAATAAAGAAAATATAGTGGAACTAGATAAATAGAATTTTTCAGTCTTCAAGAAACATAAGGTCTTAAGAATAAGACGTTTAAAGTGTAAATACAAAATGGGATCAATTTTTTTAGTGTACAGGGTGGTGGGAAGCTTTACAGCATTCATGCTTGCAAAGAATGCTGTACAAAAGAATTCTGTATACTCACAAGTAGATCTCATCTTTCTAACTTATTTGTGTCCAAGCACTAACAACAACAGCTCTTTCTTGGAAGATTGTTCTGGGTACTGACGTGTAATAGTAGGCATATGTCCATGATTGCACTCTTAGCCTAGTAAACATGAAGCTGCTGTGCTTTTACAGATTTTTCTCACTATAGCAGAACCGGACCTGCTGATTTTTAAGTGAAGCTTAAAGTGTGGCATTCCAGTCTTCAGAATATTCTTCAGTGTTACGCTGTTTTTATTGCAATACTGGTCTGTGAGCAAACTTTAAAGCCAAAACTTTCTATTATGTGCACAGAGTTCTTGTTGAAGTTTAATTGATGGTTAAACATGGATGTTGGCCAGTAAGTGAATAGGGTTAATGTCCTGGGCTGCAAATATGACAGAACAGGGTAGAAAAAACAGTGTTATGTGTGTAGATAGTTGCAGCTTGTATCCCCGGTGGAGTTAGTGGGAAAGTCTTGATGGATAACTAGGTACGTACTGACTTCATATTACTGGCCCTAACCCCATTCATATAGAGAAAAAGGATAAAAATCTAGATGCATTTTACTGGACAGAAATTGGCACCTATTTTTTTCTTGGTCTATTTTTATGTTTAGTTGTAAAGACAGGTCTTCTCTGAAAAGTGACTGTCACCTTCTAACATCATCTGTTCTCTGTGTGTGGTGAGTTATATCTGCCTTCTTTAGTGTAGGTTTCTCAAAATTCAGTGTCTTGGACTACTCCTCACTGAATGCACGATGAGTCGGGTACCCCGTGACAACTACTGCAATTGCTTATAGGGAAATAGGGTAGTAGGAAGATATATTTAATAGTCTGTAATGCAATAAGTATGTCTTTTTTTTTTTTTTTTTTTAAACCTTGTCTCTTTTGTTCATTTAATTTCTCCCTCAGTCTGGTCTAGTCTCCTACATTTGCTTCTCGTTGCCTGGTTATCCCTTTTGCGCTTGCTGCCTGGATGGCTAGTTTTTCTCCCTTGCAGAGCTCCCTGGTCAGTCTTTTCCTGTGCTCTCCTGTATTTTTTTGCCCAATTCTCTTCTTCCCTGGAAACCTGGACATTAACGCCAAGGACTTCTAGTTTCTTTTCTTTTCTGTCCCCCAGAGTATCACTTGCAGGATGGGAGCCAGTTCTTGAAGTCAGCCTGTCATCCAGTCCTACGATGAAGTAGAGACCCTAATGGGGACCATAACGGAGGTGTCTGGCTTCTCTTATGCCATTCCTGCTGCTTCCAACACATTCTCACTCCGTTTCCAACTCTTGTTATTTGAACGGTACTGCATCAAATTATTCTCTCTCCTCATCTACCCTCTGCCTGGCTCCTCCCTGTCTGCCTTCCTCTCTGATTTCAACTGGCTCTCATTTCCTCTAGTTGTTCTACACTTATCCTTTGTACTTTAACTATTGTGTTGGTGACCCATCCAGCCCTGTAGCTGCCTCTGTCCTCACCCTTGCAATGCTTTTGACCTGCGGTGCTGGTTCAACACTCCAAAATGGCCATTCACTGAAGTTGGTCTTCACTAAGCACTACTCTCCTCCTCATCTCTCCTTTGATTTGTGATCTCTCTGTGACCACCACCTGGTCTCTTTCAGCATCGCCCACTTGCACCCTTTCTCTGACTTTGCACTTGGTGCTTCCATGACTCTTAGCCCATCAGTGTTCATGACTTCTCTTCTGCTCTCATCCTTTCTTCCTTTGATCTGGTCATCTCTATTCTACACTCTTTTCCACTCTTGATTTCTTTGTTCCTCTCTTCCATTGCAAAATCTGCTCTACCAGCTTCTATTCCTGGCTCACCCAACCTCTGTTTCCTCTTCTCCCGTTCTCTAGCAGAAATCCCATGACTATGTTGACTTTCTCCACTAGACACTTATTCTCCCCTCCTTCCGTTCTGTCATTTCCATCTTTTCTTCTCCGGTCTAACCGGATCCTGTACCTGCAGTCCGAACTGCCTTTTCATCACATTTGGCTCCCTTCTTAAACTTTCTTTCCTTCCTTTCTCCACTGCGCTCAGCATGTAATCTCCTTATTTATTCAAAAAGAGAACAGACAAAATAGGATGCGACTCTGTTTCCCTACTCTCTGCCTGCCTTCCACACGGCTAAAATTTTTGTTCAAGCCCTCATCATCCTGCATCTTGACTACTGATACATTCTCGTCTCTGGCCTTGACACATGTAGTCTTGCCCCATTCAGAATGCTGCTGGAAGGATCCCAGCATTCACTACCTTTTGGTGTGGTACACTGCGCAAGAAGGAGTTAACTCACTTTCACTTTACAGGACTGGCATTTAAGAAAAAAACCTTTTTAAATTTAACTGACATTTATGACAAAAACAATTTTTTTTAAAGCATTCCCAAATTAAAATTTTATTGGAAGGTAGGCTCTAATTGCAGCGAGAAACATGAAAAATGTTGCAATTTAAAAAACCAACATTAGAAAGGTTTCAGAGTAGCAGCCGTGTTAGTCTGTATCCATGAAAAGAACAGGAGTACTTGTGGCACCTTAGAAACTAACAAATTTATTAGAGCATAAGCTTTCGTGAGCTACAGCTCATTCATCGGATGCATAGAAATCAGGTTTATACTCCATAAAATGTATGTTACGACATGTTACCCAAAATATTTTAATTCTGTATCATCCACCTTGACCATCTGCCTTAAAAATAGATGATTTTTATTGTAAGAAGAGTGCAATAGCATATTGTAACTGCAGCCTGTTTTAAATGTTTTGTGATGCAGATATCCAGCATTTTGAAAAGTCTTGTGTATTTGTTGTGGTAACACAGAAGATAAGGAATCAATTAACACAATGGTGTCATGAATTAAAGGTGAAAAATCTGCAGTGAAATTGTTGCATATTGGGTTTCTGGAGTTGAATGGCTTGCAATTCAAATAGGACCCAAGGAGGGAGGCCAGAAGTCTAAGCCTACATCTTAGAACCTATGATATGGTAGTCAGGGCCAATCTGAAATTCAGCCTCAGTCTGTACAGAACTTAGATGCTTTGCTAGGCTCGAACCAGTGATAATTCTGTAGGGTCACATGCAGACATGGTCAGTCTTGCATTCATTTCTGAACTCTATCCATCAACTCCATCCATCCAACATGGAAATAGCGCAAAGGCCCTGGTCTATCTCAAGACCAAGTGAAGGAAACTGAGTTTGAATCTTCCAGACCAAGCTCTTAGGGTATTTGTAGCTGTGGGTGTGACTTTCAGTTTGTGTAGACCTAACTGTGTTGTTCTTAATTTAACTAGCTCGCTAAAAATAGTGGTTAGGATGTGGCAGCTGCAAATCACACCATCAGCTGCAGTGTAGATGTGCTCTTAGAGAAACAATGAGACAAAGTTAGGAAGATTTTTTTCACGAAGTATGCTTCTTATCTCCAAAAGCCTTCTTTGATTTGCCTCAGATTTAGTCTACCTTGGCACAAGACCATATATGTAAAACTTCAGACATATATAGTTTTGGCAAAATGAGGAGGGTGGTTAAAACCATTCTTCTGAGGGAAAGGTGATTTTGAACGTAATTATGGAGAGACTTGATGTCACTGTAATACTATAGGTCAGGAAACATTCCTGCTTTGACAGGGGGATGGAATTAAATAGTTGATTAGATAATTTCACTATCTTTTACAATTCTGTGAAGAAACTAAAATTTAGTGTGTCTAAAACTAATAAGTCTTTGACTTCTCACTTGTATGTAAAATGAGCCTTTTTAATGAACAGATCTGTTACATATATGTGTTCATTTAATATCCAAATACACTTTTAGGCATTGTAGAAATAATGTGTGTCATGATTTTTTACTACTATTTTTTTGGCTCACATTGGTCCTGCAGAAAAAAGTCTGATTTGGAGTCTGTTGTGGTTTGTATATATCATAAGAAAATTATTAATTAGGGCAAAAAAATTGAACCATTTTCTACCCTCTTATCCTTGTACAGCCATAATCATTTACTTAGGAGATAAAGTCAGGAAATAATACTACTTTATTTTCAGATTTCAGGCTGAGTTTGTAGGGATGGAAATTAGGAAACCTATTTTTTTTAAACTTGTAAACTAAGCAAATTTTTTTAAATTTAAACATGGTATCTCACAATGCTGCTGATAGTCCTTTTAGGGTAGAACTTCATTATGTCTTCCAGGATTGAATACCAGTTTTATAGTAAAATACATTATAATCTTATTAAATACTATAAAGTATACTTGTATTGTGAGTATTGCAGCATGACTTAGATTCTCCACTGTATTTATGACTTTGTTAAAACATATCACTCCACTAAATTGTAGTTTTCCTCTTCCTTATATTTGACAAATATCTAAAATAACCTTGTTGTTGTATCAAATTGGATGGGAAAATGTTATTCAGTCCCAATTTAATCCGTTGATAACTCTTGCTTTTGTGGCCTCTCTTAGTTGGAGCTTCAGTTCTTCTGCTTTCAACACTCTAAATTCTAGTGTCCTGATAGTTGAGTCTCTTTCGGAGAAACCTGGGTTGAGCTACTGAGATACATGAATTGAATCTTACAAATAGATTTAAAAAAAAAAATTTTTTTTATAGTTGTATTATTGGTAGAACATGGAAGATATTTTCACATAGCTGCATCATATATGCTATATGTAAATCAAAGACTGATTAATTGAAAATTCCATGAACTTCAAACTTTCCCTTAATAATTCCCTTGTATTTAGTATATGAATGTGAGGAAGGATAAAAATAAGATACACAGCACTTTTAATTAAAACATTGACGTACTTCCATGCTCTGAAATACAGAGATGTTTAATTTGTATAGAAACATTCATGGTGAACTATATTTGTGTGTTTTAGGGACCAGTTACTCTCCACAAGAAAATTCACATAACCACAGTGCTCTTCATAGCTCAAATTCACATTCTTCTAATCCAAGCAATAATCCAAGTAAAACTTCAGATGCAGTAAGTATTAATGGTCATCAATGTCCAAATATGTCTTAAGCAGTTTTATATATACTATTTTTGATTAAATTATGGAGGATGAAGTTCTGCATATTTTATTGAATTATTAAATCTATGTGGTGGTTATATACTAAAAATGGCGGGAACAAATTGCAGTTGGCAGAGGTTATATGTTAGATCTTTTCAGTATAGCTAATGTCATTTGGGTTTCCAGATGTACCTGTCTTGCCTTTGATGGTTTTAATCGAAAAGATATATAGCAATTGAGAAAAGTACTTTCCCTAAATATATCATTGGCAAGGATCTTACTCTAGTATCTTGGTTCCACAGCAGTAGACTGACCTAACTCTGCAGGCTCTTTATTTTTTTGGAACCTTATGGGAAGCAGTAATAGGGTTTTAAGCTTTATTGCTTACTGGCTAGCACACACTATTTCCTATGCTTCAAGCACTCAGTTACCAAAAATTGTTGGGATTACACTGGTTGGTGTTAAAAATTGTTCTGGGGCATGGGGAAAAACAGAGATAATCCTCCAAATATTATTTTCTAAAATGTAACATAACAAAAACATTTAAATTTTTTTTTATTTACATCATCTGGACATTTTGAGAAGGTTCTTCAGTTGCAGAAATATAAGATCCAAAATCACTAGCATACTGAAGACTTTCATGTAGACAGTAGTGATGTTACAATGATCCATTGAATGTAGCGCCAGATCTCAATGTATGCTATAATTTAGTCAGGGTTGGTAAGATGAGATAGGAGAAGCTGTGTATTGTTTGAAGCAGCTGGAAAGCAGCATTGTTGTGGGAGATGTTGGGGAGGGACATTACATTGTCCCTTATGTACAGTGGTAGTGTTTCAAAGTGGATGTGAAGGAAAAAGTCTACACATCTTGCAACTTTGAATATAGTAGAATCTATATAACTTATTTAAAAACTGTCACGTAGTCATTTCTCCAACATTGTTGTTCATATTTTCAAAGTCCTACGATTCTGCGGATGACTGGTCTGAGCACATCAGCTCTTCTGGCAAAAAATACTACTATAACTGCCGAACAGAAGTTTCACAATGGGAAAAACCAAAAGAGTGGCTTGAAAGGTATAGATATACTTTGATTAAAAAATAAAAGCATATAATCTAGAAAACATTGTACTTGACTTGAGTTTTTACTTCATTTGTATTTTTTGCAGAGAGCAGAGACAAAAAGAAGCAAGCAAAATATCAGTTAACAGTTTCCCAAAAGATAGGGACTACAGAAGAGAGGTGATGCAGGCGACTGCTGCCAGTGGGTTTGCCAGTGGAAGTATGTTGGGGTTATTTATTTATTTATTTTTGTATAATTAAATGCTCTTGGTTTGTGTGTGTTGCATACTTCCTCTCAGTACTTGTCTTTGCCAAACTAAAAAAGGATATTCCTCTTCCCTAGCATGTGCTTTTTGTGGCAATGAGTGGCCCAGCTTATTTTTTTCCTACGATTTATTGTAACTACAGACAACTTCTCCAAATGTTCTGGCCCGCCAATTATGTTGTCTCAGAGTAGCTTTGAGCCTATCCAATTAAAATATTCACTTATATCTTTGTTCCATGTTAGTATTCCTTTTTTGTAATTATCACTCACTGTGGGCTACTATATGTGTAGCATTTGTCCTTCAGCTTGAAGACACAATCTTTTTCTGTAGCTGCTGTGATAGTCTTCTCCCAGCATTTTTTCTTCAATACGTAAGATACTAGAGGCTTAAAAGGGCCTGACTATTATCACTATTTCTTCAGAGATCGTAGGTGAGCAGCATACTAATATTTGGGGAAAATATATTCTGTCTTAACTGGTGCTGCATTATATAAAGAAAATGCACATTTCAAGAAGAATAGATGCAGAAATTGCATATTGCAGTTAGGGCTGTCAGTCACAGTTAATTCACTTGATTAACTCAGAACAAATTAACTCAATTCAAAAATTAATCGTGATTCATCACTGTTTTAATCACATTGTTAATAGAATACCAATTTAAATTTGTTACATATTTTTGGATTTTTTTCTACATTTTCAAATATATTGATTTCTGTTACAACACAGAATATAAGGTGTAGAGTGCTCACTTTATATTATTTTTTGTTACAAATATTTGTATTGTAAAAAAGAAACAAGAAATTGTATTTTTCAGTTCACCTCATACAAGTACTATAGTGCAATCTCTTTACTGTGAAAGTGCAACTTACAAATATAGTTTTTTCTTTTTTTTAAATAACTGCACTCAGAAACAAAACAGTGTAAAACTTCAGAGCCTACAAGTCCACTCGGTCCTATTTCTAGTTCAGCAAATTGCTAAGACAAACAAGTCTGTTTACCTTTACAGGAGATAATGCTGCCTGCTTATTATTTACAGTGTCACCTGAAAGTGTTCCTGTGGCACTTTTGTAACTGGCGTTGCAAGGTATTTATGGGCCAGATATGCTGAAGATTCGCATGCCCTTTTAGGCTTGGACCACCATTCCAGAAGGCATGCTTCCATGCTGATGACGCTTTTTAAAAAAATAATGCATTAATTAAATTTGTGACTGAACTCTTTGGGGGGTAAAACTGGTCCATGGTTTTACCTGCATTCTGCCATATATTTCATGATATGGCAATCTTGGATGAAGACTGTTCAATTGAACAATGCATTGTTCAATTTAAGAACACTTTCATTACAGATCTGACAAAACTCAAAGGTACCAATGTGAGTTTTCTAAAGATAGCTACAATACTCGACCCAAGATTAAGAATCTGAAGTGCCTTCCGAAATCTGAGAGGGACAAGGTGTGGAACATTCTGCCAAAAGTCTTAAAAGAGAAACGCTCCAATTTGGAAACTACAGAACCCAAACCACCATAAAAGAAAATCAACCTTCTGTTGGTGGCTTCTCACTCATGATGATGAAAATGAATGTGCTTTGGATCGTTATGGAGCAGAACCTCGTTAGTATGGAAGCATGTCCTCTGGAATGGTGGTCAAAGCATTAAAGAGCATACAAATGTTTAACATATCTGGCATGTAAATACCTTGCTGTGCTGGCTACAACAGTGCCATGTGAATGCATGGTCTCAGTTTCTAGTGACGTTGTAAATAAGAGATGGGCAGCATTATCTCCCGTAAATGTAAACAAACTTGTTTGTCTTAGCGACTGGCTGAACAAGGACTGAGTGCACTTGTAGGCTCTAAAGTTTTACATTGTTTAATTTTTGAATGTAGTTATGTAAAATGTAGTAATTCTGCATTTGTAAATTGCACTTTCACATTGAGATGGCACTACAGTACTTATGAGGTAAATTTGAAAAATATTATCTTCTGACTTCTTTACAGTGCAGATATTTGTAATAAAAAATAATATAAAGTGAGCAATGTAACTTTGTATTCTGTGTTGTAATTGAAATCAATATATTTGAAAATGTAGAATAACATCCACAAATATTTAAATAAATACAGTACGACTGAAACTGCGATTAATTGTGATAATTTTTAAAAATTGACAGCCCTAATTGCAATAAATATTTGCTTTTGTGAATTTCATGTCAATTTGCATCATTGCCAGTGGTAAGGTTGCATGACAGATGAGAAACTAGCAATCATGAAGGATGAACCATACTCTGCATGCTTGTCAAGCCCCAATGTAACATACTAAAGTCACTGTTATGTGACAGCGTGCAAATTAAGAAGTTCATATATGTTTTAAGATTTATATGCTGCTAATCAAAATGGCTTGAAGCTGAATTTGTCCATTTTTATCCTTTAAAAACAAGAATTCAAAATTCAGTTGTATTAAAAAAAAAAAACGAACAGGAGACAAACATGGCGTATATAAGAGAAATTCATAAAACATGAAAATTTTGCACAGAGAGGTCTTCCATAATTTAGATTAAATATAGCTTATGCAAATATTTCATTTTGGTCAGCGTGTTAATGGAATCTTTAAAAATGACCTTAGAAATTAGAAAACTCACTACAAAATAGTTTGTCCTTAACAAGATTACTTTACTGGAATTCTAAATTGGGCAAAGATCTAATAGTGTTTGAGAAGGTGCATGTTGTCAGTGAATAAAATCAGATTGTTTGCCAATACTGAGCTGCTAATAGCTATTGTGCTGGCAGTTGAGATTTAAAAAAAAAATAACAAAAGCCTAATCAAATTTAAACATTAGTATGCTATTGAATTAGTCATAGTCCTTGCAATGTTAGTGAAGTTTCTAACTTAATCTTTTTTTTTTTCTTATTGCAACGTTCTTTCTGAACCCTACAACAGTGGAAGACAAGCATTCCAGTGATGCCAGTAGTATACTCCCTCAGAATATTTTGTCTCAGACAAGCAGACACAATGACAGAGACTACAGACTGCCAAGAGCAGAGACTCACAGTAGTTCTACTCCAGTACAACATCCCATCAAACCAGTGGTTCATCCAACTGCTACCCCAAGCACTGTTCCTCCTACTCCATTTTCTCTACAATCTGATCACCAGCCAAAGAAATCTTTTGATGCTAATGGAGCATCTACTTTATCAAAACTGCCTATGCCCACATCGTCCATCCCTTCTCAGAAAACAGATAGAAAAGGTATGTCAGAAAACTATTTTTAATACTGCTCAATGTTGCAAGGTGAATTTGGGGTGTTGGTTAGAAAGTCTGACTTCTAGAATTTAAACATGTTTTTCCTGTTTCCTATGCTTGAAACAGTTAATTTAGTCATGATTTTTGTGATTCAGATTCAGTTTCACATTAAACCATGTTTGTCATAATCCGCTTATCTGACAGAACTTTGAATTCTGAACTTTGAATTAGATGATAAAGCAGAAGAGACCATTGTGATCATCTAGTCTGACCTCCTTTATAACACAGGCATAACATCCCTGAATTAATTCTCACCTGAACTAGTAGTTTTGCCATTTGCATGCATATACTGCAAACTGTATTTCAATTGATCTCTACTGAAAGGGTGCCTAAAATTCTTTTTATGTTATTTTGGAACTTTGCAGTTACTGCAGTTGTCAATTTATCTGTCAGATTAATGTTTCAAAGCTGTCTTGGACCCATGCATTTTCTATCAAATGTATCTTGTTGGGATTCCAGTGACAAACTACTTAAGTTTCCCTATAATGATACACGGGAATATGTCAGGTACCAGGGTGGATTTGATTTAAATCAAATTGATTTAAATCACCAGTCAGGAAGACTTGATTTAATCATGGATTTCTACATAAAAGTGCATTCTTGTTGGTTGTTAACACCTTAATTTGTATTCTTCACAACTCGGAGATAGATGTAGGTTTCATTTTTAAAAGGTACACACTATACGTTTTTAAACAGTGATTTATTTTGAAACTTTTCAGATTAGTTTTACAGCTATATCAGAAAATGAATGATTGTTTGGTTATTTCATTAAGTGTTCTGGATTTTTTTTTTCAACAGCAAACATATAATATTTTAACAAAACAAGCGTATGTCCCTTGCTTCTTGCATTTATCTACAGACTTCTTTTCCTGGTCCAGATCTATTCGGCCCCAACAATCTTCTATTCATTTAACTTTTTGAAACTTTGCACTGTTAAAGAGAGGTAAGGGATTGACTCTGTGTACAGAAATTTGCAGAGAGGCTATAGAATTGAGGTCTATTATTTCTCACCTCTGTTCTTTCTTTCGTTCTTTCTTTCTGTCTGTCTTATTTAAAAACATTTTTGCTGTTAACAAGCATGTTACCTCTGGAGACACAAATCCACAGTTTGAGAACTGCAAAACTAAGCACCTCTGATGGTATCTTCTAGACTGAGCACTGAGTTGCATTGAGTAGATAGAAAGATTAACCTAAATAAACTATACAGAAGCCTGTGGAACCCCATTAGATTGGGTCCCTAATCCATGAACTATTGGAACTCATTTGCAAAACTTTTCTTAAACATGACATGAATATATTGTCTCATCTTATAGAATTAGAATTTATAATCCCTATTCCATGATGAGATCTTTGAGCTATAATGTATCTTAACTAAAACTATCTTTAATTAGGTTTTTTCCTCAAAAAGCATTTTATAAAAAAAAATTTATTTAAAATAAGATTTTTTTGAATCATTGATTTTTATCCATCCTGACTGGTACATCTGTGGGTATAAGAAGTTTGATCTCGAAGAAATGAGTGTTATTCTTTAATTTTTGTTAACTGTCTTTATAATGTATTAATTCGTCATTCTTAAAATGGCTAAAAGTTAACTGTTTGTTCCTGAAACATCTAGAGGCACTAGGCAGAGATAAGGACCCCATTATGCTTGGCACTGTTCAGATTGGAATTTTGAATGTCATGAGTAATTAAATTGACTTTCATAGAGAGGAGGAACTGAGTGAGAATGTGAGAATGGGGTGATTGGTATCAGTGACCATGAGGTACTTCAGTTCAGCATAGGCAATGTCTACACTACAAACTTTTGTGGACAAAAATTAGTGCTGCATAAAGCCACCATCACTAGTGTATTGCTTTTGTGTGCACATGCTTGGCTCCTTGCATCTGAGCTGTGCATACTCACCAGGAATATTTGTATTGTTCCTGTGCACCATCACAGAGACCTGCACATCCATGGGAACAACTACTCCATCATCCTTCCCAGAGTCACTGTTACCCCATGCCATGGGGAACCCTCCAACCTCCTGTGGATCTGGCTTACAGACCATCGTGGAGGCTTTGGGCACAGCATCCTCCTTCAGAGCCCGCCCAATTCATGAGGGTCGCCACCTGCTTCCCTCCAACGGATCAATCGAGCAGGTTTGCAGAGCCAGTAACAGAGGAAGAATCTTACACTGAGTCCCGATGGATCTGCTGGGGCTCACCAGATGAGGATATAACTGTCATCTCCCTTTCCACCAGATGACTTCAGATAATTCCAGGAACTTCTAAGGAGAGTTGCTGGGGAACAGTATATCACATTGGAGGAGATTCAAGACAGTATAAGCTTCTGGATATCCAACACACGGCATCAGTGAGAATAGCTCGCCTATTGAATGACGCCGTACTGGAGCCAGCCAGAAATGTATGGCTTACCCCGTCATGTGTATGACCACTCCTAAAGGATTGGAGAAATGATACTTTGGTCAGGACGTAGTATCAGAATTCATGTTCTCACACCCCGATCCAAACTCATTGGTTCTCTGCAGCAGCGTGGCTAAACAGCAACACCCTCAAGCTACTGCTGCAGAAAATGAAGGGAAGCATCTTGAACTTCTGGAAAGGAAAGTGTGATCTTCCTTCATTTTATAGTTCAGGATGGCCAATTACTTTAGCCAGGAGAGCTTGATATGACTTCCTGAATTACACTAAGTTGGAGGAATTTGCTAGTACCCTGCCACAACAAGATTGTGTCCATTTCCAGGCCTTCAAGGGAAACTTCTAACCAGACCTGCCCTCCAGTCAACAGTAGATGCAGTTGATACCTGCTCCAAGGCCATGGCTACAGCTGTCATGATGTCTAGGGAGTCCTGGCTTCGTGCTTCTGGTTTTCCTAGGCAGGTCCAGAACACCATAGAAAAGATGAGATTCATTAAAGGTCCTCAATGAAAAGACAGATGAGTCTTTACATACAGTGAAAGACTCCAGGACTCTTTCTGCTTGTTGGGAATATACACTCCTGCCCTGAAACATAAATTCTACTGCCGATTGTCCATCCAAAGGTACAGGTCTTCAGTTTTATCAGAGACCTTAGGAATTGCCACATAAACGACAAAGATCTTGCTTCCTGGGCTCACCTCACAGGATTCCTTGTCTCAAACCCAGCCTCAGACCAAGTGGTATTTTTGATGCAAGCTTGAGAGCCACCAACGACTGAACCTAACACCTTGCGACCCTTCCATTCCCTTTGGGGATTGCTTAGCACTTTTTTTCCCCATGCTTGGAGTGCGATAACTGACAAATGGGTGCTGAATATCATCCACCATAGCTATACGATCAAGTTTGTAATGCTAACTTCTCCAAAATCCTCCTCCCCACCCCCTTTTGGGACCAGTCTCATGACAATATTCTCATCCAAGGAGTGAACTCCTTATTACAATGAAGAACAATCGAACTCATCCCACTGGAATATCAAGGAATAGGATTCTACTCGACTTAATTTCCTGATTCCCAAAAAGGACTGTTGGAGACCAATCCTCGACCTCTGCTACTTCAGTCATTTCATTCACAAACTCAAGTGTTGCATTGGCAGCGATAATTCCATCTCTAGAAAGACGTGTTCATGGCTCTTGTTATGAAGGATGCTTGCTTGTTTTCACATCAACAGTCACCCTGCCCCGACGTTTTCTCAGGTTTAAGATGGGTGCCAACTATTTCCAATACCAAGTACTTAGCTTTGGAATAGCTACCATTACCAGAGTCTTCACCAAAATATTTTCCATAGTAGCAGCTTAAGCCTGGTGTTATCGTCTCTTTGTTTTTTCTGTACCTCAACGACTGGCTCCTGGCTGCCAAATTGCACTAAGAAGCCCATATGCCAACCTGTTACTCAACGTCCTCGCTTCGCTGGGAGTCAGCATCAACGCTGAGATATCAATCCTCAACCCCATGCAATCATTGGACTTCATTGGGACTACCATAACTTCTATCACAGCACAAGCATACCTGCCCACAGACAAATTTCAGGAGATGAACATCATATCTCATCAGGAACAACCCTCAAGTACCAGGCATGACTTGCCTGTCTCTTGTCCGCACGGCTTTGTGCACCTATGTGACCTTCGCTGCCTTCAGACTTGGCTCCAGTCCATGTTCTCACTGAACCATCACTTTCTGAACCTGAAAGTTCAAGCCAGGGTATTGTTCTCTCTCCTATGGTAGACTGACCCACATCTGTGTGTGGGAGTTCCCTTTTTTCCCTCCTCCCCAAACAAAATTATCACCAACGCACCTTAGTGGGCTGGGGAGCCCATATGGATGACCTTATGATACAAGGTACATGGACACTTTGAGTATCCAGGATGCGTCTCAGTCTTATGGAACTTAGAACAGTATAAAAAGGTTTGCAGATCGTTTGTCCAACTCACATGCTCTCACTGATCATGTCAGACAATACCAGCACTGTTTTCTATATCAACAAACAAGAGGGGACATGAGAGAGTGAGATTCTCCACTTTATGCACAGAAATATTGAACCTCTGGACCTGATGCATCAAACATCATATCACCCTATCCACAGCCTACCAGGGATGTAGAATGTCCCCGTGGACTCACTCAGCAGACACTTCGGGATTGACGAGTGGGAACTTCACGATACAGTGCTACACAACATCTTTCAACAATGGCGAACCCCAATCAGAGACCTATTTGCTTCTCAGACCAACAGCAAGTGCACCATGTACTGCTCCTGGGAAGCCATTGATTATCATTCCCGGGGTGATGCGCTCCTACACTCTTGGTCAGACCAGCTCAACTATGCTTTCCCTCCACTGCTGCTCCTTCCTTGAGTATGCCACAAAATCTGAAAAGACAGGGAGGTGGTCATTCTACACTCACTCACTCACTCCCCTCTGGCCGACAATTTTGATTCCCCAGTTTCCTTCACATGTGATCTTGTCCACCAGTTCCCATCCTGAACTTCCCTGATCTTCTGACCCAGTACAGTGGCACCCCACTCCACATGCCACTCAGGGCATAGATTTGGATGGGCATCTACTCTAGAATGGACATGCTCCTCAGCTATACAAGACATCTCTCTAACAGTGGGAAGGATTGTACTAGGTAATGTTACCAGGCTAAATGGAGACTTTTTTTGTCTTGGGCTAACATAAAGGGGTTCTACCAGAAGTGGGCAGAAATTCCCTTAATCCTGGATTATATTCTATCTCTAAAGTCATTGAGTCTTGCCCATAGCACTTTGACAGTCCACCTGATGGCAGTCAGCACATTCCATCCACCTGTGAGGGGTTCCTCTGATTTTACACATCCGCTAACCACTAGATTTTGGAAGGGCCTCCTCAGAACCTTCCCTCCCCTCCAAACGGTCATACCTCAATGCGACTTGAATTTGGTACTCTGCTTCAATTAAACCCCCCTTTGAGCCACTGGCATCTTCTTCAACGTCTCTCCTTTCCACTAAAGTCAACCTTCCTGGTTGCTATCACTTTGGTGAGAAGAGTCTGTGAACTTGGAGCTATGATAGCAGATAGGTCGTTCACAGTATTCCACAAGGATAAGGTCTCCTTATGTCTACACCTTAAACTTCTACCAAAGGTGGTATCCTACTTTCTCATGAAGTAATCTTGTTTTCTTCCCGAAACCATATACCTCTGCAGAAGAATACCAACTCCATTCCCTTGGCATCAGGAAGTCCCCTAGACTGTTTATTGCAGTTGCCGAGAGGCTAAAGACAGGCCATCTCCAGGAGGATTTCTGGTTTCATCAATTTCTGTCATCTCTCGGGCTTTCCTCCCCACCAGAGAGATATGGGCTCAGGCTACCAACACAGCCTCCCTTCAGGATGTGCCTCTCAGGCCAGGTCTACACCGGGGGTGGGGGGTGGAATCGATCTAAGTTATGCAACTTCAGCTATGTGAACAACATAGCTGAAGTTGATGTACTTAGATCTACTCACCGTGGTGTTTTCACTGTGACTTCACTGTGTTTTCACAGTCGACAGCTGACGCTCCCCCATCAACTCCACCTGCACCTCTCGCCTCAGTGGAGTACTGGAGTTGACGGGAGAGTGCTTAGTGGTCGATTTATTGCGTCTAGACTAAACACAATAAATCGACCCCTGCTGGATCGATCGCTGCCCGTCAATCCTTTGGGTAATGTAGACAAGCCCTCATAGACATACGTAGAGCAACCACATGGAGTTCTGTGCACACCTTAGTAACACTCTATGCCTTGGAGCAGTACTTAGCATCAGATGCCTCCTTTGGCACGGCAGTTCTCTGCACAACCCTTCCATCCTCCTCATCGCACCCTTCTCCAACCAAAGCACTATTTGTCAGTCATCCTCAGTGGAATACAATAGAGACAATCACTCAAAAAAAGAAGAGAAAGTTGCTTACCTGTAGCTGGAGGTTCTTTGAGATGTGTGGTCCCTACCTGTATTCCACTTTCCATCCTCCTTCTCCTCTGCGTCGAGTCTGTCAGATTCATGGTAGAGAAAGAACTGGAGATGTCGTCCTTCTGCCCTGTCCTTTATCGCCTTGGTTGGAAACATGAGGTGAGTGAGGGCCCATGCGCAGATCAGTGGACACTACTTTCAGAATTTCTCCAACTCTGAGTGTGTGGTATGCACACTCCCAGTGGGTTACAGATAGACCACATATCTTGAAGAACCTGCAGTGAGAGGTAAATAACCTCCTCTTACACATGTGGCTCCTTCCTCTGCATCAGGCTCCTCCAGGCTTGACGACTGGGACTGACTGGACTGGAATGGAGTCTCAAACAGGTCCTGGTTCATGGCATAGCTGGACCCCTCCTCCCATTAGCATGTCCTGTATCTTTCTCCTCCTCATTTCGGTTCATGGCAGGGGCCTGTGACTTGGGCCCCACAGAGGTATCCACAGTGATGTGTGGAGTGGTAATGAGGTCATTGCCAAGCACGACATGTAGCTCTTTGTAAAAGCGGCAGGTCTGCAGCTTGGCATTGGATTGACTGTTGGCCTCCCTGGCCTTCTGATATGTCTGATGTGGTTCCTTCACTTCCATGAGGCACTGCTGCTGGTCCATGTCATATCCTTGCTCCCACATCCCCTGTGTAATCTGTTTCTAGAAGTCCACCTTTCTACAGCTGTGCTCATACAGGCTCTTCTCCCCATATCCAGTATCTCTTATCTACTCCAAGCTGCAACTTATCTGAAGCATGTAGCCAGCATAGTCAGCTGGGCAGCTGTGCATAAGAATGGAGAACTGCTAGGTGCGCTTGCCAAGCTGGACAGTCAGGGAAAAAGCATTTGAAAAATTCGTGGGGCTTTAAAGGGGAGGGAGGCTTTCTGTTCTCTGACCCATGGGCAACGTAGTTCACAATTGACACCAGAGCAGTCATTGTCAGACAGTGTGAGACATCTTCTGGAGGACCGTTAGGGACGACATAAGTAGCAGTGTTTCAGAGTAGCAGCCGTGTTCGTCTGTATTCGCAAAAAGGAGTACTTGTGGCACCTTAGAGACTAACAAATTTATTTGAGCATAAGCTTTCGTGAGCTACAGCTCACTTCATCGGATGCATTTGGTGGAAAAAAACATTTCCACCAAATGCATCCGATGAAGTGAGCTGTAGCTCACGAAAGCTTATGCTCTAATAAATTTATAAGGTAGCAATGTCTTCACTTGTGCCGTATCAACCTCAGTACATCAATCCTGGCTCAACACGAAGGAGATGGTGTTAGTGTGTTTGTAATGGGACACTTACATCCATGGGAAACATATTTAAGGGTAGACACATGCATAACTAGGTCAACGCAAGGCAGCTTACGTTAACCTAACTTTGTTGTGTAGACGAGGCCTTAATAAGGAATTATTCTCAGAATGTAGCACTGTGAAACAGAATTAGGAGAGTAATTTTGGAGGAATTAAAAAGATGCTGTCAATGTATATTTATTGAAATAACTAATTTCAGTTTTTTTCAAAATGTATCATTTAAACAGTATGCCCTGAAAGATTTTTTTTTTTTTAAATGGCTTTTATTTGTAAGGTGTAGTGGGTTTTTTTTGTTTTTTTTTAAATGAAGGGCTCAAGTCTTGCATTCCTTCCTTTACCTTCACAGATATTTTCCAGCATTTTTAAATAAAGCGTTGCAATTTGTAGTGCATGAGATAAGAAATGCAACTGATGCAACAGTCAAGAAAATTGTTTGGCTGTACACACAAATGTTATGAAATGTGCAGAATAAAGAAACTGAAAATAGAGAATTTTTTACTAAATTTCTTATTTAGTAATTTTAGGTGTTGCAACAATTTTATGTAAAAACTGAAACAAACGTTCACTGTAAAAAAGCAAACTTCTAGTGAAAAATAGAGAGGCAACCAAATGTATATGTTAATGAAAGTTTGCAGAGGGAAAAGATACTAAAGAGGAAATCAGCACCTCTACGAAACAAGGTGCACTAGTGTGTATACAGTGTTCTCTGTGAGCAAAAACTGTACAAGGTTACTCCTACCCACTTGGTTTTTAGCATCTAAATGTTAAACACCTGCTTGTACTTTTTTTCAAACTCAAACTGTGCAAAACATTTCACTGATTATTCTGCCTATATTCCCAATTCTATCTTAAATTTCTGTGCTCCATCTCTAGAACTAAGATTTTAAAAAATAGTTCATCTCATTACTTAAGTTCGATATGTTTTTGACCTCTATGTGGTGTTAGATCTATCCTGATATAAGAAGTTGAGGATGTTCCTTTCTTTGCACACTTCTATTAGCTCTCTCCACCTCTGAATAGCATCGTTTTCAGTTCCCCGATCAAAGGGCATTCCACTCACGAAATTTAGTCTGAATGCTAGCAAGTAAATCCAGTACTACTTGTCATAATTCTAGCTAATTTGGTTGTTAATCTAACCTTATTTTTCCTATGAGACTATATTGTGAGCAAAAATTATTCTTCCTGGGTTTCAGACAGAAAACAGATCAAAATTGCTCTGAAGAAAGTATTCAATTTCATAAGTAGCTATTTGTGGAATAGGGGAAAAGACGAGATAGCTTATTGATTGAAACATCAGGCTTGAAACACATGCACACAAACCACAAGATTCAATTATAGCTAAATTAACTCAACCATTAATATTTCTCTGGTATATAAACAAAATTCCATGCATTTTATGGTGTGTAGAGGCTCATTCTGAATACCCATGCAATATTGCTGTCTTTTTTCTATGGCCATTAGTTTGATGGAACTTTTTGGCCAAATATACATACAAGGTCAAAGATGCATACAATTACCTACTATGTTTTAAAAAATAAATAAATAAAATTTTAAAAAATAAAAGGCCAGGGGGAGGGGATCCCTCTGCAATCCTGTATAATGTTGTCGGGTGACTTGTCTGCCTTTACTCATGTCACAGAGGTGAGTGCTTAATATTAGTGATTTATATATCAATAGATAATTGTTGTTTGTAAAATTAAATACAGTATTTTACATTTATATGACACCTTTAATCCTAAAGCACTTTACAAATATATATACACACGCAGTTTGTAAAATGCTTTGGGATTAAAGGCATAATATAAATGAAAAATACTGGATTTAATTTTGTCATCAAACTTCCAAATCAGTCAGTGATTCTTTTATTTACTCTTCTAGAATCTGAAAATAGTTTGAGATGGCTTTGCTTTGCTAGACTTAGTATTGTGTTTTATTCACTGATCCTTTGTACATCTCCTGCCATGCCAAACCTTTCTTTAAAATCTTGCAGTAGTGGAGAGTTCTTGAAGAACTATTTGACCTCTATTCTTTGGTTTGAGTGTTACAGTCAGAACCTGCAGCTTCTGTTTGTGCTCTCTGTGATGGTTATTTATTCAAAGAAAGTGTGGGGTTGCTTTTCCTACTTTTTTGCTGTTTTATATGTAGATTGCATTGCCTGTTTTCCCATTTCTAATTGTTATGTGAATGAATGCTGCCATACTTCTTTTTTATCCTAACAGTGTCTGTCTGTATGGGATACTTCTCTTTCAGCGCTTCTATCTATAGGCAGCAATTTGTTTTCAAGCTTTCTGTACCACTTAGTATGTTGGTCAGAGGAATATTGTCGTATTGGTTTTGGTGTTGATACAGACAGTTTAAAGCAGTTGATCAGTGGCAGATGGGCTTCTCTCCAACGCTCAACTTTCTTATTTGATATACCCTCTACCTTCTGGAGCAGTTAGCTGTTGCATTCCTACAGACAGTTCCATTACCGCCACTTCTCTGGTTGATATTTGCAGTTTGTCTCTCTTTGAAGGGCTGTTCTTATTCTCAACTAGAGAGGGTGTTGCAGGGTTCTTCAAATATTTTCAGGCTCATCTGCCTATTACTGATGGTTTACTTTTTGTGTCTTGTCTTATTATTGTCAAAATAAGAGTTTCAGTGCTTGGAATCATTGATTCAGTAATTGTACACAAGAAAAACAAAATAAACTGCTTCAGAGAATCAGAGCACAATTGGTATATCCCAGTAATAATCAGTGTCACAGTTGTAGTTGACCAGCTCTATTTATGAAATGTAGTGCTGGTATCTTGCATGGAGTATTTCCAGCTGTTGCTGCTGTTGAATGTTTTATGTTTTGATAGCACTTGGAGACCTTGTCAGGTCGGAGCCCCATTGTGTTAGGCCCTATAAAAACTTGTTAAATCACTGCCCCAAAGAGCTTATTCTATTCCAAGACCAGACGTAATAGGTAGATGAGATGAACAAGGTGTTTGGGGAAATGTGAGGACAGTATTACTCCTGGGGGAATTCTGCACCAAAAAATTAAATTATGCGCACGATATTTTAAAATTCTGCAAAATTCTGCAGATTTTATTTGTCAAAATAACACTCTAATCATACCAGTTACAATTATTTTGGTAATTTATTTCAAAATACCTGTCAGCAAGTACGTCTGTAACAACACACACACACATTCCCCTAGGAGTAGAGTTAAAGAAACCCCTACAACAACCTAGTTCCTGTTTCTCTGCCCCCTCCCCACCCCAATTCCAGGTGGGGGGCCAGACACTCTCACGCCTCCCCTGCGGAGCTCAACCATGGGCCCCTACCCCCGGAGGCCATCTGTTGCCCCCCAGCCCAGACACTCACAGCCTCTATCCTCCAGACCCCAGCAGAGTGCAATTCCCCCCCCCCCCCCGCTCTACCTCCCAGAACCTAGGGATCCAGAAGGAGAAACAGCCTGATTCTGGATCCCAGGTTTGTGTGGAGTTTTCTGCATGCAGCTTTCTCTTCCCTTCAGGGTGTGCAAGAACTGCAGCTGCTGGGAACCCTCCACTCTTCCTCTCCCCCTCATCCCCCCCGGTCTTCTATTTGTGAGCTGGATTCTGCCAGGTCAAGCGGCCAATAGTGGTGGCCGGCATCTCTGCAGCCCATTTCTGTGCCAGGGGTGGGGGGGGAGATTCTGCATGCACAACATTAATTTCTGCAAATTTTTTTATTGTGCAGTGGCACAGAAATCCCCCAGGAATACAGGATACCGAAAATTAGTAGGATGTTCTAGCCCAATCTAGTGTTGTGTGCAGTCTGTAATCAGTAATAGTAATTACAGCTGATAACTTGCCTAGCCATTATTACATGGCAGCTTTCTGTAAGCAGTACAGCAGATGTGTTTTGTTTGGAGGATAAGGTGTTGATTCTGTGGCTTTTTAGAGTTTTTTGCCCATGTGAAAGGGGTGCGATGGGAGAAAGCATAAATGTGATTGTGGGAGAAATTAATGAGCAGGCAATAGAGGCTGGCAATATCAAAGCAAAGGTGCAACTCAACCTCAAAAGAAGATAACAGGGTGGGTAGGTAGCACAGGGCTGAATTGTGGAGATCTTTGAAGGTTAGGACAAGAAGTTTGTGGTGGATGCCAATGGAGGGACTTAAAGTGACATAGGGAACACAGTCTTTCTGGCTCATAACTAAGTTATTAACAGCAGTTTGAATTTACATTCTCCATGCTACTAATGTTGATCAGTGAAATCCTCTGTTCACACTTCACAAATAATAGACACAAAACTTCTCTAGAATGCCCTGCTTAATGTTTCACCACTGACCTTTAAAGGAATCACTGGGGCAAATGTTAGTATGCATGTCATTTCAGTTCTTAGACTATTTTTGAGATTTTCAACAAGGGGCCTGTTCTGGTGGTACATTCTGTGATGTATAACTTGTCACTAGGAAGACTACCTAACTTAAAGTTAGACCTCTTTACTATTGTCAAACAGATATTATCACTAGTCAGTCAGATTCAAACTATTGTATCTTCTCAGAGGAGGATGATTTGTAAATCATGTTGTTCTGCATTCCAACTGCCCTTGTAGACCCTGCTGGTGCTCTCTTTAAAAAAAAAAAAAAAAAAAAAAAAAAAAAAAAAAAAAAGGCACCCACAGGACTACGTTAATGCAAATAAGGTACCTTTTCTTTTAAAAATTGCTTTTGCTTCTTGCTGCTGTGCCACTTCCTCTTAGCAAACTGCAAAAGATTGTGTAGCTGCATAATTTTTATAGGTTCAACATCTTGCATCTCAAACCATCTCAAAGCAGTCTTCAAGACGGCTACGGTCACAGTTGATGGAACGACGTCCACTTCATCTTCCTCCTCTTCTTCCATGGCGAAGGCCAATTCTTCAGCTTCTGGAATGTTGTTTGATCGTACTGCCTGAAGAATTTGGTCTTCCGTTAGACTTTCAGCAACGGGACAAAATTCTTCTGCTTCGTCGCCTCTTATCCAGAACTCGATATTTTGTGGAAGAACAGTTACCCCAAGCCCAGACAGTTGCTGGCACAGCTCCTGCATCCATTCCAGGTCTGTTCCTCCAACTTCCTCCTCTGTAAATCCCTCAGTCGAATTCCTCGTCAGACTGTGATCTGCTTTCTTCATTTTCTTCCAGGAGCGGGTGGCCAAATGACACTCTCAGTCCCACCATCCAACAGCTGTTTATCGTTTCAGCACATAATAAATTCCAGGAATTGCCACCAATGTAAAAGAGAAATTTTTTATAGTCAGCTTCTTCAGAAAATCAGTGACAGACAACTTGCTTTCTATCATTTGTTGTACCAAGTTCCGTCGATAGTGCTGCTTAAAAATGACGACACCTTGATCAAGCGTGAATAGCTGAGGTACTCTTGTCGACTGCGCTTGCGCTCCTCGTTCTGGTGGAGTACTAGAGTTGACAGGAGAACATTCAGTGGTCGATTTATCATGTCTATACTCAAAACATTTTTTTCCTGTACAGTATTTAAATTTGGGATCCATGGCCGCGTTATATCCGAATTCACGTTATATAAACACACGTTCTAGCGAGGGTCCAGTGTACTTGTATTAGCTGAATTGAAAAATACTGTTTTATCATTTTTACAGTGCAAGTATTTGTAATAAATTGAGCACTGTACACTTTGTATTTTGTGTATAATTGAAATCAATATATTTGAAAAACGTAGAATGCATCCAAAATATTTAAATAAATTGTTAAACAGTAATAGAATACAATGTGATTGATCGCAATTAATTTTTTTAATCGCTTGACAACCCTACTTTTTTGTTTTGTGAATATCAGAACAGCTTTTCAGCCTTGTGAATATTGGAAGATGGTGCCAGTTGACAATATAGCTATAGTGCTCATCAGTCTTATATTTTGAATTTCTGTTCCCTGAGTAAGGATGTTAATGAAGTCATGGACTTTTCAAGTATGCATGAGCATTTTAAGTATGATTCTTTTGAGTAGGAAACAATCTATATGTAAAATCTGAAATTACTAAAAATGATTAAAGTATTAAACATTTAGTATAGCAATTTAAGATTATAAAATAGGAAAAAAATAAAGAACTAGCAACGTGTATATAAAAATGGATTTCTAATTAAATCAGCTTAAAGTCATGATTTTCATCATAAATTAATGATCCATAATTTTTATCCACTCTGTCAGAAATGAGCTACAGCAGCTCTAGTACTAGTGAATGGTGCCAAATGTTTACCACTGGAAAAGTTCAGAAAGGGGAACTATGCAAAAATGAGGAAGCTAGTTAAATGGAAATTAAAAGGTACAGTCGCAAAAGTGAAATGTCGTAAGTTGCATGGAAACTTTTAAAAAACACCATAATAGAAGTTCAAATTAAATGTATACCCCAGATTAAAAAATGGAGGACCAAAAAAATGCTACCGTGGCTAAACAACAAAGTAAAAAGAGGTTAGAGGCAAAAAGGCATTCTTTAAAAATTGGAAGTTAAATAGTTTCCTACTAAGGAAAGTTGAAAGGAAGGTAAACTCTGGTAAATCAAGCGTAAAAGTATAATTAGGCAGTCCAAAAAAGAATTTGAAGAGCAACTAGCAAAAGACACACGAACTAACAGCAAAAATTTTAAGTACACTAGAAGCAGGAAGCCTGCCAAACAATGAATAAGGCCACTGGACAAACAGAGATGCTAAAAGAGCTCTCAAGAAATATATGGCCATTGTGGGAGAAGCTAAGTGAATATTTTGCATCAGTCTTCTCTGCAGAGGATGTATGTATGGGAGATTCCCTTGCCTGAGCCATTCTTTCTGGGTGACAGATTTGAGGAACTGTCCCAGATTGAGGTGTCAGTAGAGGTGGTTTTGGAACAAATTGATAAATTAAACAGTTACATGTCATCAGGACCTGATGGTGTTCACCCAACAGTTCTGAAGAAACTGAAATATGAAATTGAGCAATTACTAAGTGATATTTAAGTCAGCTTCTGTTCCAGATGACTGGAGGATAGCTAATGTGACACCAATTATTAAAAAGACACTCTTGAGGCAATCCTGGCAGTTGAAGGTCAGTAAGCCTAACTTCAATACCGGGCAACTTGGTTGAAACTATGGTAAAGAACAGAATTATCGGACACACAAATTAACACTATGGTTGGGGATTAGTCAGCATGGTTTTGTAAAGGGAAATCATGCCTCATCAATCCATTACATTGTCTCCATGTGGACAAGGGTGATCCCGTGAATATAGTGTACTTGGACTTTCAGAAAGCCTTTGATTAGACCGCTCACTAAAGGCTCTTAAGCAAAGTAGGTAGTGATAGGGTAAGAAGGAAGGGTCTTTTCATGGATAAGAAACAAAGGGTAGGAATAAATGTTCAGTTTTCTTGGTGGAGAGAGGTAAATGGCAGGGTTCCTCACGAATCTCTACTGGGACCAGTACAGTTCAACATACTCATAAATCAGCTGGTAAAACGGGTAAACAGTGAGGTGGGAAAATTTGCAAACGATACAAAATTACTCAAAATAGTTAAGTCCAAAGCTGACTGTGAAGAGTTACAAAGGATTACTCCTGAGGGAATTCTGTGCCAAAAAAATGAAATTTCTGTGCATATTTTAAAATTTTGCAAAGTTTAATTGTCTTAAATGTGGAGGTTCCAAATGGGCAGAGGGGAACATAGGCCACTGACTGCATGAAGGTGGGAGATAACCCTGCAGGTCCCTTCCCCACCTCAGGCAGCAGCCAACTCTCATACAGCGCAACGGCTGGGCCTGCCCCTGAAGCATGCCAGGGCCCTCTGCGCCAGGCATACCAGGTGTAGGCAAGCAGGCTTAGCCGAGCTGGATCAAAGTGTAGAGGGTTTAAGTGTGTGGGGATCCAGGTGTGGGTTAAGAGAGTTCTATGTGGGGCAATCTGGGTGCATGTGGCTCAGTGGGAGATCTGGATGCACAGAGGCTTATTGGAGGGTTCCAGGTTCGGGGCAATAGGCCTCTGCAGGGGGGTCCAGGTGAGGGTGGCTGAGGCTCAGGGGGTCTGGGTGCAGGGGAGTGGGGCTCAGTGGGGTGGGGTTCTGGGTACAGTTGGAGTTCAGTGGGGGGGGTGTCTTGGGGGGCTCATCAGGGTGGTCCAGATGCAGGAAAGGTGGGCCTCATCGGGATGGGGGTTTGATGGGCTTGCTTAATGGGGGAGCTGCAGCTACTGCTGAGGGGATGCCGCATGCCGGGCTCCTGCCCCACCAAGGGCACTCACTGTTGTACAGAAAACAGGATGGCTTCCAGCACACAGAAGGATAGCTGAACTGGCACTCGGACATAGGAGGTGGTGTCCAGCCACAAAGTCTGCGGCACTGTCTTTCAGCTAGGCAGCTCTGCCCTCGCAGAGACGGAGGGGGCAGTGGCAGGTGACCCTGTGTGCTCCCCCCAACACCTTGCCTCTGGGGGGACAGTACCCATCAAACTACACGCATGCACTCCCCCCCCCCCCCATCACCCTATAGCTTCCCTGTCACTTTCTGCAGGGAAGCAAAATAAATCTGCAGAGGGACATGTTTTCTGCACATGTGCAAATGGTGCAGAATTCCACCAGCAGTAAAAGGGATTGCACAAAACTGGGTAACTGGACAACAAAATGGCAGATGAAATTCAGTCTTGGAAAGTGCAAAGTAATGCATATAGGAAAACCTGATCCCAACTATCTATACAAAATGATGGGATCAAAACTTGCTATTACCACTCAAGGAAGAGATCATGGAGTTGTAGATAGTTCTCTGAAAACATATGCTCAATGAGCAGTCCCAGTCAAAAAAAGCTAACAGTGTTAGGAACCATTAGCAAAAGGATAGAGAATAGGACAGACAGACTGTCATAATACCAGTACATAAATCCAAGGTGTACCCATACCTTGAATACTGCATGTAGTTCTGGTCGCCCCATCTCAAAAAAGATGTATTAGAATTAGAAAAGATACATAGAAAGGTAACAGAAAATGATTAAAAGTATGGAACACCTTCCGCATGAGGAGAGATTAAAAAAACTGGGATTGTTCAGCTTGGAAAAGAGATGACTAAGGAGGGGATATAATAGAGGTCTATTAAATCATGTATGTTGGAGAGAAAGCGAATAAGGATGTGAAGGAATAAATAACACAAGAACCAGGAGTCACCCAATGATATTAATAGGCAGCAGGTTTAAAAAAAACAAAAGGAAGTACTTCACACCGTGTACACCGTTGAACTTGTTGTCGGGATGTTGTGAAGGAAAAAAGTATAACTGGGTTCAAAAAAGAATTAGACAAGTTCGTGGAGGATAGGTCCATCAGTGGCTATTAGCCAAGATGGTCAAGGATGCATCCCAATGCTCTGGGTGTGTCTACCCTCTGGCTACCAGAAGCTGGGAGTAGACAATTGGATGGATTGCTCGATGGATTTCTGTTTGTTCTGTCCAAAGCACCTGGCTTTGGCCCCTGTTGCAAGACAAGATATTGGGCTAGATGAACCATTCATCTGACCCGTGATGGCCATTCTTGCGTTCAGAGCAGATATGATGATGCAACAGCAATAATACGCATTAACTAAAGTAATATTTAATTCTGAAAGTGTAATTTTGAGTACTTATTTTCCTTTATCTATTTGATATTTAAAATGGGTTGTTTAGCTTTTAAGTATAGCTTATACATATATAAAGTTTTTATAATCTCTACTATTTTTAGAACAGTGTCTGAGATGTTAGTCAAGTTACTGGCTCACTAACATCCATTTTTGACTGAAGAACCTAATAAGATTGTATGAATTATTGTAGTCCTATTGACATGTTTATCCAATTGAGTTCAAATAAACCAAAATATCTTTACAGGTTTCCTGGAGTTCAGTATCTTTGTATCTGTTTGCATTGAATAGTGTTGAACTGTGGTTTGTTTTAAGAGCAAACAACTAAAACAACACTTAAAAATCTAAACATTATTTGAATTTGGTCCTGGCAGTTGAATTTATTGTTTTTCCCCTTTAACTATCATTGTTACCTATTTTTTGTAAAGCTCTCAGAACAGTAGGTGGTTTATGTACATAACCATACACACTCCTTGCTTTGTCTGTTACAAGTAACTTCAGATGGCTTCTTTGTGTGGTATTTGTGAGGTTTTAGTCAAACTTTACATTTTTGTAAAGGTACATGTACTATAGCTGGGTTCTTATTTTGCACATGATGTGCCTCTCCTGCAAATTATTTTAATGTACTGTTTACTTTGAACACTGACATTTTATGCATAGTGTTTATATGAGCAAAACCTGTAGTCAGGACTTGCTGTTTAAATGGGGAAGGGATAATAAATGATTAGCTATACTGTGCACCTGTCATTATGTGGTTGTATAATAATCCTATGACCATTCTTTCCTCCTCTATCTATGCTCTGCTTTTAAAGTCCATTTGTTGCATATGAAAATACTTTGCAAACTCTTCTGGGCAATGACATTGTGAAAAGTACCTCTCATGCTATATAGATCACATAATTTTAGGAACTGTAACATAGTTTTCGTTGGTGGCAATGGTAAAGGGCAGTGGATGACAAAATTCATTTCCCTGTTCTCCATGTGTCGTATTACAACCACGGTTCTGAGATGAGCTAGATGGGTCTTCCTTATTCTGAAGCTCGTTAACATTGCTTATAATCAATTGAGTAACTAAAGTCAGTTCTTGCTACTCAGGGCTTGAGGCATACTGCTTTCAAAATATTTCCAGACTCTATGGGTTCTAGAGACCAAGGAAATCAAACCTGGTTCTTCCTGCACTGTAGTGTAGAATTCTTCCATGCGGCTAAAAGAGCACATTGAGTTCTTAAGTGACTTGTAAAGATGAACTCTTTCCCCTCAACCCCATGAAGACAGAAATGCACTCTACTTAATGTAGTTTCAGTGATCCTGTTAAAGGAGTTCAGTACTCCAGAATATGCAGTTCTTTTTCTCTTAATTCACTAGTTTTATTAGAGTTGGATTAAAAGATTTAGAAGCATCAGTTGATTAAATTTTGCTATGCAAAATAAAAATTTCTTTACAAAAATTTAGCTGTTTTCCCCAGTCAGATTTGATTTACTGTCTAACTTCAATTTAAGAAGAAACTAAACTAAGATTTACTTGATGGACTGCTCTTTTCCTAAACAAAAAAAATGTTATAGAAGTCTAGAAAATAATTCATGGTATAGCAATAATAAATGGGAGTGCTCTTCTTCACTTTTTATCAAAATATAAGAATTAGGGGGGTATTAATGTAAAATGAAAGCAAGATTGGTTAAAGAAAGTACTTTTTAACCTGCATATTCTGTGCAATTCATTGATACAAAATATAATTTGATTTCAAGAGTTTAGTAGGATTCCAAAAGGAGTAGATATCTATATGGATAATAAGCATTAACACTTGAATTAAATGAAAAATATAAAGGATGCAAGTCCTGATGATGCTTCAGGACATAAACCAAACTCTAAACAGAGAAGAAACGTTCTCTGTTGGCACATCATTCTATAGTTACTTATTATGAGGATTCTGACAGCTTTTTCTGACACATCTGGTACTGCTCACTGTCAGAGACAGGATACCACACTATATAAAGTCTTGTTTGTAACCCATTTGGCAGATTCTATCTTTGTTTTTTAACTGCTTGTATTCTGGTCTGTAGTGAAGGTCTTGATTTGTAACCCAAAATTGGACACGTCATCCCATCTTTTTGTCAAGTCCATGGAGTTCTATATTTTCTAAAAAGTAAATGTCCAGCAGTCAAGGGCAGACCTACAATAAACTGGATTAAGTGCATGATGGAATTAAAATTTAGCAAGAAAATGAAGTTTCATAGCAATAAAGGTAAAATATCTTGCTTCGTGAAAAGTATGCCCAGTGTGCCTTGGTCGTATCACTGGCAACTTTCACTATGATTCCTTCCAGTAAGAAGTTGGAAGCCATTATAATAATGGAATTCATGGTAAGATATTTTTCTGTTATACCTAAAAAATGTCATAAGGTCTTTCAGTTTCCCGGACATACACTTTTGTGTTTTAGTATCTGTTGTGTGAGACAATAAAAGAGAAGCTAATACTTCATATTTAATGTGAGTAGTGTACTAGTGAGGATCTGTAATAATGCACTTTATTGGGAAGGAAAAACTAACCTAATATTTGTCTTCTGTTCAGAGACTGCATCTGTGGACAAGTCTGTCTCCCATTCTTGCACAACTCCTTCCACATCTGCTTCTGGACTGAATCCATCTTCTGCACCTGCTACTTCTACAGTCCCTGTCTCACCAGTCCCACAATCACCAATTCCTCCATTACTTCAGGACCCAAATCTCCTTCGACAGCTGCTGCCTGCTCTTCAAGCCACCTTGCAGCTTAATAATTCTAGTGTAGATATATCCAAAATAAATGAAGGTAAGACTTCTACAAAAATTTAATGTAATCTTTATAACTTTTATTTATGCAAATCCAATGTATAACAGAATATAAAACCATAATAGCTGGAGTCCTACTTAAAATAAGGGGAATAAAATTGTGCAACATAGACAAATGAATACCTGGGTAAACTTAGCTGTGCTGTTAAGGTTTCTAATTTAACTTTTTAAACTTGCCATATAAGTTACTATATGAAATATAATATATATAAATACTTAATTAGCAAGATGATGTATGTTCACAAGTAGTCTCATTGGAATTGGGGGCTTTGCTGGGTTTTGTTCTTTTATCTGGGACGTGTATCTGGCTGTCAGTACGGAAAGGGTAGGCTGCGTGACCTTGCTAAATTAAAGACTACTTCTAATAGTGTACCTATGGGCACGCCTCTTTAGGTGCACACATGCTCAATGTTCCTTTGATTGGAGATTTGTGGTAGCAGTGCTCGTTTGGCTTATCTGTTTGCTCCAGACATCTTTGTGCCTCATGCTGAGCATATATTGAGCTACGCCGGATAACCCCCCTCAGTTCCTTCTCAGCGGCATAAGATGGAGCCTTTAGTGTGCTTGCTTGCAGTTTTTCTTGGCATTCACCTTTACTGTAGCTTAGTGTAATTAGTTAGGTTTAGTCCAATTAGTTAGTTGTCACTATTTGTTGCATAGCTCCCTTTTCCACTGTTAAGAGTTTTTCCATTGAACACCCTGTTTCTCTCAGCCGCCCCATCCCACGCACATACCTTTTTTTTTTTTTAAATGGAGAGGCCTTCCTTAAGGATTGTCATTGTTTGTTATGCCATGTTTCCGGCCTTCAAGTGCTACCTTTCCTGGTGGAAGTTCATCCTGATTAGCAACAGTCATTCTTGGTGCCTCTAGTGTTTAGGGGACACACCCCATGCCATCCAGGTGTAAGGTCTGTACTACTTTTATGAGCAAATCCAGAAAGAGAAATTAAATTTCCCCAAAATTAGGCTCTGAGCTAGCTCTGAGACAAGCTTTGGACTCTGGCTCAGAGGATCCCCCTGTATACTAGTTTTCAACTACATTTAGTGCACCTCTGTACCTTGATCACCGAGATCTTTGTGGGTTAAGGCCAAATATATGATGGCTGCTTCAAGAAAAAGTTGTCTCCCACCAGAAAGCTGCCTATGAAGAAATCTGTCATCCCAGGACAGTGCAGGTCCCAAAGTAGGTACATTACAGATAGTGTGGCCTGCGTGTTCTGTGTCAGTTGTGAAGGGCCAAAACAGTGAAGTTATGGAACTGGTGTATAGCCAGTCACATCCTCATTTCAGCCTCTTACACCCAGGTGTACAAAGCACCACATCTGATGATCTCAGCAGTCATTTCTCCCAAGATTGAGTGGGAGCTGGACACCTGGGTTTTCAAACTGATTTTTTCTGACCTGGGGGTTCTCATAAGTGGACTTCTTTGCCACTGCCATTAACAAGAAGTGCATAAAATTCTGATCCAGATGAGGACTTGGGTCCTCAGTCCATGTGGCTGCCTTTCTCATTTGTTGGATGATGGCTTTCTCTGTGCATATCCTCCAGCACAGCTGATCTTGGGTGTGTTGAACAAAATCAAATATGACAAAGCTTTTTTATTAATAGTTTCAATTTAGCAGAGAAGTCTGGTAGCCTTACTTGATTTGTCTAGCTTCTAGTATGGTGTTGTCTTCTGTTCATACCTACTGTCTCAGAATTCCGGACGGACTCTCAATCCCAACCTGGGAATTCTTTGTCTCAGAGCTTGGTTACTCAGTGATTCTCGGGGATAGAGATTACTTGTTCTGCAGAAGTACAACAGGTACTGTTAAACAGCAGGAAGATATCTTCATGAAACACTTTCAGAAGTGGAAGAGATTTCATCACTGGTATACCCAGTGACTATTTTCACTGGTTCACCCGTTCCTCTCCATTGTCCTTGACTACTGGTGGGAATTGAAAAAGTCTGGTCTCTCCAGGAGTTCCATCCAGATTCATGTGGTGGCTATAACAGCCTTTCATTCCTCTGTTGAGGGATTCTTAGGTGTTTTCTCATTTCATGACGGCAAGATCCATCAAGGGGTTGATTTAACCTTTTTCAACAGATTAGAGAGCCAATCCCTGCATGATATTTAAACTTGGTCCTTGATTGTATCATTAAACCTCCCTCTGAGTCATGGGCTACATGTTCCCTTCACCTGTGTCCACTAAAACCGCTTTCTTGGTAGTCATCACTTATGCCTGAAGAATTGGGGAAATGGAGGATTTAATGACACATTCTCTTTACAGTATTCAGGGAGAAAGTTTCATTACCTTTGAATATGCTGGTATCTTCTGAACTGATACTGGTGTCCCAGTAGCTGGAATTTGTAGAGGGGCAACCAGGTCTTCCCTGCATACTTTCTTCAAACTGTATGCCTTGATTCACGGTGCCAAATCAGATGATGCAGTTGATAATGCAGTTCTGTCTTCAGTGTTGGACTCGACTGTGAAGCTCCTTCCTCCTTCCGGGGTACTGCTCAGGCGTCACCAGAAGTGGAGCACCTGTAGGGACGCTACTCGAAGGAAAGATTACTAACCTTGTGCAGTAACTGGAGTTCTTGAGGGTGTCCCTATGACACTCATCGTCCTTCCCTTCTGCTTCAGAGTTTCATCTCATGGGACTTTGTAGTAGAGGAGGAACTGAGGGCAGTTTGCCCATACAGCTCTATATATCCTGGGTATGGGGCACAAGGATGTCTGAATTGCGTGCATGGGCGAAATGGATGCTGCTACCAAAAATCTCTGGTCAAAGGCACATGATGAGGTGCATGCGTACCTAAAGTGGAGCACCTATAAGGAGACGCATCTTGTAGAACTCCAGTTACTGCACAAGGTGAGTAACCTCTTCCTCTTGCCCTTTTCTGGTACTGATGCTAGCCCATTCAACTGATTCTCCATCAATCTTCTGCAGTTCACCTTCACATTCTAATATGTTGTTACATCACTGTTCATGTGTGCTGAAGTTTCCAATGGTTCTTTAAAGCTAATTGAACTACTAGGTTTTTTATTAATGGAACAGAATCTTCCCTGGCTTTGCAGAACAAAGACAGGAAGTGAGCTGTAGAGCATTTGCAGGTTTCCAGAGACCAATGGCATTTTTTTGCATTTTGACAAATGATGGAGATAGATTCTTCTCAGAGTTTAAAAACAGGAAAAATAACTTGAAAAACTTTAAACAGGCCCTCATCAGTATTGTCTCTAGAGTAAGGCACAATAAATGGCCTTTGGATTCTATTGTTTAACTTTTTAAGTTAAACATTAATCATTCATAGGCAGTTAACATTTTGTGTAAAGAATCCATATCTGTCAGTGAAAATCAGTCCACTTATTCAAATGCCTAAATGTGGATTTCAGAGTTTAACTTTAAGCACCCATATTAGACAGTGTTTTTTGTGCTTTGCTTTACAATTTTGAACATATTTTATGTTTGAAAAGAAATGTAGAAAACACCGCTAAAACTTGTTTGTTTTTTAGTTCTTACAGCAGCTGTGACACAAGCCTCTCTGCAGTCTATTCTCCATAAGATTCTCACTGCTGGACCATCTGCTTTCAATATTACTTCCCTGATTTCTCAAGCTGCACAACTGTCTGCACAAGGTATATACAGTCTCACTTTCCCTTATGTAAAATTGTCAGATTACATTATATATGGGTCAGTATAACTAAAACTCTCTGTCACTGAATGTCAACACTGGTAATTAAATTTTTATCTGAAGTTGTTACCCTCCCTTTGAGGGTAGGATGTCTGATACACTGGAAGTTGAGGGCTTTCCTAACCATAAGATGTGAGACAGAGCCTATGCTCAAAGAATAGTTGGCTGATGGACTAGATTAGATGAACTCTAATAGGTCTCTTCTGTCTTAACTTTTCTGATTCTCTAACTTGATAAATAATGTGTGGGTAAATGCCAAACTGCTTTTGGGGAACTCAGCATTCAGGCACTGCATGTTTCTGATAAAAGGTTTAGATTAATCTGTTGCATGGAGGAAGAACAGAATATTAAGCATTGGATTCTTGAGGCTGGTTACGTAAAAATACCTTTTTCTCATGATACTTCTGTGTTTGTGATCAGTAAAGGCTCTTAACCTGGGGTCCATCAGTGTAACCTTTAACCTCATTTTAAGTGAGATTATGAAACATCTTTGACTCTGGAATGTACTTCCTTACTCCTACCTCTATGGTCTGCCAGAGTTCTGACGTTAACCTACCAGGCACATTATAAACTCTCTTTTTGGAGGCATCTTGGGAAGGTGCTAGTTTATATACAGTAGAGCTGGAGATTGAGAGGATCTTGATAGAAAGAGTCTTGCAGTTGATTAGGGGAAGGTGTGTTTTTATAGTGTGTGTGGTGGGATTTTTTTTTTAAGTAACCATAGAATTGAAAAACCTACTGGCACAGCGTTGGTTTGGGTTGTTTTGTTTTTAAATGAGATGCCGAGAGCCTTAGGTAGCCGCTACATATATATTTCATTCTTCTAGATGAAGTATATTGGAAAATTGTTGAGTTTAATTGGATTGAGCACTTTATATTAAGAATTTTGAATGAAACTCAAATTTCCCCCTCCACATTTAAAGGCCCAGACTTTCAAAAGTCTTTAGCGCACTGACTTGAAACCAGATTATCAAGAGCTCTGCTTCTGTGTAGATACTTAAAATAAACTGATGAGATTTTTCAAAAATGCTCAGCACCCAGTAGCTCTTGTTCTCAGGAGCTGAGCATTTTTGTAACTTCTCTTCTGATCACTACATTGGATCTGTTTTTTTCTTTGCATTTTACGAGTGTTATTTTATTATGCTTTTTATTTTTAGTTTCCTTTCTCGTTATGCAGCTTTTATGCTTAGGTTGGAAAAGGTGCTATAAAATACTGTCATGATTTCTTTTTATAGCTCAGCCATCAAATCAGTCTCCAATGTCTTTAACTTCGGATGCCTCATCGCCAAGGTCATATGTTTCTCCAAGAATAAGCACGCCTCAAACCAACACAGTTCCCCTGAAACCTTTGATGAATACACCCCCGGTATCATCACAGCCAAAGGTAAGATGCTTAATGATTTATGTGCAAGTGGTGAACATAGGACTGAATGGTGGTAATCTATAATTTGAAGAAGGGATAAAGAAACCATTTATGAAAGTTTTGTGTATTACTGTTGCGTAATCATGTATAGAAGTGTAAGCATATCGATATAAGCCACAGAAGTACTTTGTCAATATAAAATGATGAGCGTGAAGAGCTATTCTTGTTCCCAAAACCTTTCATGGTAGAACTGTACTTCCATTAAGAGACTCTGCAAAACTGGCATTATGGAGTTCTCTGTTGTCTCGATTTCCATATGAAATTTGTTGTTCTTACAAAAGGAAAGACTGTTCTTCAGTGCTGTGGTTTTTAACAGAACGAATATTTGAATGTTTCAGGCATTATCCAGGATTTTTCTGCTCTTTTGCACCTCCCTCTTTTCCTCTTTCAATTTTTTACTATACTCAGAGCTGTCAAGCTGTCTGGAGTAGCTCATTAGCATGAGTGCCAACTGTTACAAACCAGGACACAAACCCCAACCTGGTTGTGAGTTCTATACTTGGATTTCTCCAACCATGTGTCAAATGTGAACTTGTCAAGCACAGTAACAGCCTTCATATGGCATTACAGACAGTCCCCTTAGGCACTCTGATCTGTCTTGCCACCCAGGCAAGTCTGCCTTTGTGATAGACTTTTCCTTTACACAATATTACAATATTTAGTCCCAGTCCCAAAGGACCAGTCACTTATCCGAGGTCAGTTGTATCCTAGGTTTCTCACCAAAGAGACGGCTTGTAGCCAGTCCTATAATAAACTAAGATTTATTAATTAAGAAAAAGAAATGTTATTTACAAGGTTAAAGCAGGTAAATATACCCGCATAAATGAGTTAGTCTTGGGTACCAAAAGGTAATAGAAATGGCTGCGTATACAAGTGTTTTATGTTCTCTAAAGGTAACCCAAGCTAAGCAGCTTAGGGATCCGTTGCTTATACTTTGGAATTTGGAGAGGGCAATATTTCTAACAGGATAGTGATACAGTTCCTTCTGGTCAGGGATTTTTATTCCCTTCCCCCAGAGTTCAAACTGATGGGACAAGTGTTTTCGCCCATCTCCTTTTCATGGATGCATGTGTTTGGGGTGGAGGGGGGAATCAATAAAGTCTTTGTCCTTTGATGTTTCACAATGGCTCATTTCGTTTCAGTGGGCCTTCTTCAAACAACCCTCCCACCACCCTCAGTGGTGCCTGTTGCAGTAGCACTTACTCATAGGAACACACACACACACACACACACACACACACACACAAAGAGGAATTGGCATTATCGTAGTGAACGAGGCAGTGTCTAAAGTGATTTCTGGAGCTGTGATAGACAAAACCAGCCATTAATTTTCTTAAATAGGGAGAGAAACTTCCTCATGGGAGCACACTTGCTCCTTGAGCTAGCATCTTGATGGGCTTTCTGGGCTATGATCAATAAAACAAGCTTGTATGAAGGAGAGAAAAGGTTACACATGATGAAAGAGACTCTTCCTGATGCAGACAAAGAGCCTCAGACTTTGTGAAAAAGATACTCCCAGACGACCACAAGGTTAGGGATCTCATCACTCCTTTTTTTTTCTGGGCTGAGAATTGCTTGAGTGGATCAATGACCAAGAAAACCACACTTTGGATAATCAGCTCCCTCCAACAGTCACAGATTGGTCCTTTCAGTCTTTCTCAGAAGCGTTTTCCTGAGCCCAGTGTATCTGTGGAGATTCATCACAGTAGGTTACAGGTATTGTTCGCTCAGTTCTATAGCACTTTTCCAGACAAGGCCTAAGATCAATTGAGACAAGTCTGTACTCACCCATTCTGAATACATAGAGTTTATGGGGCAGAACGGGACTCCAGGTCAGCAAAAGCATACCTTCCCCAAGAAAGATTTTCCATGATGAATCACTTCTTTTCGCACCTTTCGTCTTGTCAGAGTGAGACTCCGAAAGTCTGCATCATTATACAGTATCATATGGCAGCTTGTGTGACTCAGTAGCTTCAACTTGGGCATGTCTTTCTGATATTCCAACCTGATGCATCTATCATTTAGTCCATCTCTTCCACTTCTGAACCTCCCAGAAATTAATTTTACAAAACCAAGGCCAGGTGCTGCACTTGGATCCAGCATCTCTGCATCTAACAGCATGGAGGCTAGGTGGCAAACTTCTGTGGATAGACATTGTTATGCAGCTGTGCAAGAGGTTTCAATCTAAAGCAGAGTGGCCTCTACTAGAAAGACCTGTCAAGCTAATAGGAAGCATTTCTCGTTGTGGTCCATTCAGTGCTTAGGCTCTTCTATTCTAACTATTTTGGACTATTTGTTGACTTTGAAACACTCAGGACTCTCGGTTACACTTACTGCTAGTCATCTGGCCGCTATATTAGCGTATCATCCATCTGAGTAATTTGATTTTTTTCTCAACCCCTGGTATCAAAAGGTATGATGAACCCTCCCTTAGAAGCCATATTGTTCTATTCATTATATTACCTCTATATTAAAACAGCATTTTGGGTAGCCATCATATAGGCTCACAGGGTGATCAAAATTCAGGCTTTCGTCAAGCCTTCCATTAACTGTACGTCATAAAGATATTTACTCTCAGGCCTCATCCAAAAACTTTACCAAACGTGGCTTTAGATTTTCATAAAAAAGCAATTTATATATTTTACCAGTATTTTTTCCTAAACATCATAGCTTTCTTGCATAAGCTAAATTCCACACACTAGATGTTCTTAGAGGTTTTGTCTCCTTAATCTTACCAGAACAGAACCATTTTGTAAATTGTCCGGACCTATTGTGGCTTTTGGTGACAAGTCTAAAAGGCAAGCCTTTTCCTCTGACTTGGCATGTGTTAGAGACTACGTTAAGATTTCTTATACATTAAATAAATTACCTCTTCACTCTCAAGTTAGGAATCTCTGTACTAGGGTTCAGTAAATGTGTTATTTCAGGAGGGAGTCCCTATTTCCAAGGTTTATAGGGCACCTTGGAGTTCTGTTTATACATTTTACCAATCGCTACTCCTTTGTGGAAGATTCTAGATCACAAGTCCAGTTTGGCAGGATTGTCCTGCAGTCATTATTTAGGTTAGAACTCTTATCGTTCATTTCCTTGAGAGGTTATTGCTCGTCAGTCACCCATAGTGGGATTCACCTGGACAAATGCTTGAAGAGAGCTTGCTTATCTTCAGTAACTGGAGTTCAAGATACTGTTTTCCATTTGGATTCCCTGATCCACCTGCCTTGCCCCTTGATACAGAGTCCTCACCTGGATATTTTGTATTAGTGAAGAAACTGAGTGACGATTGGGGCTGCTTCACCCTCTGTATGCTCATTGTACAGGGCGCGAAGGTGAACAATGGCACATGTGCAACACCAGCAGACGTTGCTGGCTAAAAGATTTCAGGCTTTTGCGACTGGAGTGCTCACATGCTTACAGTGGGATCAGTGCAGACAAAAACATCTAAAAAAACCTCCAGTTACTATAAAGTAAGTATCCTCTTTCTTCGAGATGAACCTCTGCCTATTCACAGTCGCTACCTTCTTGTCTCCTTTCTTTAGTGTCTTAGTTTAGGAATTTCCATGTTAGTGGAAATAACTGAAAGGAACCCTGTGGAAAGGAGAGGGAGGGAGAGGCATGTGTCTCTAACAGACACTGTTCTCCAGAAGATTCCAGTGGCTTGCAATCGGGCACCTTGATTTCATAAGCGTGATTATTCAGAGGCTCATCTCAAAGAACTCTAGTTACTGGTTTGGGGATGGTCATTAGAACAATTACAATCCGGGGGCCAAACTGATGTGCATTTTTTATTTTGAAAATTTGAATTTTTCCATTTCTAATAGAGATGTCATACTTGTTGTTACCTAGTTTGTGTAAGAATTCTCAAAAAGCTGTTGTCCCTATTTGAAAATATAGAAATATGATATTAGAGGCAAAGGCTTGACATGCATTAAAAAAATTGAATTGTGGCATTCACAGTAAATAATGCCTCTTCAATGTGAAGTATAGTGTAGTACGACAGAGTTCATATTAGAAGCAATATTGGTGCTTTGGAGGAAATGGATAGTTGATCTTTGAGTGTAACTCTTTTAGTTATTAAAAATTGGAAGTTTGAGTGATGTCAAATTTATCTAAAGAAATTGGTGCCTATAGTGCCTTATAGACCTTTCTATGAAATTTAAAGTACTGGACTGGCAAGCTGCCAAGCTAGAGAGATCATTGATCTGATTGTACCTGGTAATTCCCATGTTTGTTTCTTTAGTTCATATGTTTGAGATTTTATGATGCAAAGGAAATCTGACCCAAGTTTTGAACATTGCAGGTAACTACTCCAGGTGTAAAGCAAGGACCAGCTTCACAGTCAGCACCTCAGCAGCCGGTAATAGCTGACAAGCAGACAGGCCATGAGCCTGCCTCTCCTCGAAGTCTTCAGCGCTCAAGGCAAGTTGAAATATTTTTGTGTTGCTTGGTTGCTGTTACTCTGGATAAAACATACATTGTATTCAGTGCCACTAGTGAGCTTGGTTTTTGGTATGCTTAAGACTAATGTAAACATATTAATTAGCTCTGCTATTGCGGAAAGATCACAACTACATAACTTGTTTGATTTTTACCCCTTTCTGTTTGGCTCCACAGATGTCCATTTTATGAGTTACGTGCCCTGCCAGGTGAACCACAGAACCATTCACAGCAGCAAAATTGAGGAGTGTACATTTATGATTCTGGTTCATCATTCTGGAATTGAGGGTACAAAGGATCCCACCCTGTAAACATGCTTCATTTCCTCTTCATCTGTCAGTGCAGTTACAGAACCAAATGTTGTTCTCTGCACATGACTGGTTATTAGCTTTAGAAGTTGGTGGTTTCTTGTTTTGGTATTCATTTTTTAGTGAGTTGACAGCTTCTGTTCACTGACTTTGTTGCTTTAATGGTATGCATTAAGAACAAAACAAGCTTCACAAAATGCTCTTCTTTGCCCATAATGTTTTTCAGAACATCCAGACGCTGTCTGACATGTTTGCTTGGTGTGTATATACACATTCAGTCTGTGATGGTAAGGCATATGGGGTGTTTGCCTCTTGCATCAAACTTTCCTTTTGGAGGAAGACTTGGAGTCGGAGGATCTATGAGAGATCTCCATGTAAGGAATTCTCTGCTTTTGAGCATGTCTGATGGAAAGTTTGACTTCTGAAACCATGAACTTGTCTTGGGAGCCTTCTGGAGTAGAGTCTTAAGATCCAGTGACTTCAGATCCAGCTCCAGGAAGGAGAGCAGCTGAATTCTTTAAGGCTAGGATCTGCCAGCTTCTGAAAAGGCACAGTCACTCTCCTAGGTCAACAAAAAACTATCTATTTATTTATTTATTTATTTATTTATTTATTTATTTATTTTAGAAGTTGAATTAGGTGTCTGATCTGAAAGTCGATTCTGATTGTATTTTTGTGTAGGTGACATCCTTAAATCCTTGGAATGCCGAATGAGAATAGGGATCTTCTTGGATCTGAAACGGTCAGATCCTTAGTCTGCACTGGTGGGAGCTTTGGGACTGCTTTCTCACCAAATGCCCTCTTTGAAGTCTTTGTGTTATGAATGGACTTGTATCCTTATTCTGTTCCACTCTCCTATCACTTTCAAATCTCTGGCTTCTTTATCTCCCAGAGCTGTCACCAGAGAGAAACGTCTCTGGAGACTATATCCATCAAGATCAATTTTGTGAGAAAGAGAAGCGAGTCAGGAGTTCCTGGTCCTTCAGCACCAGCTGATTTACTGAAGCTTTTCAGTCTGTTCCTTTTGCTGGTTACTGGCTTTCAGCTCCACTCAGGATGTCTTTTATCTCAAAACAATAGAAGTATATCGTATGGGTAATGTACGTGTTATGGCAGCAGTTCCCAAATTATTTATGGGTATGACCTCATTTTAATGTAGTATTTCCTCCTCAGACAACATGGAGGACACCATTTTGAAGAGCAAAATAACATCCTCCACCCACTACACATCGCTGTGACCCCATCTGCTGATTGTGTGACCCACTTGGGGTGTCAGCCTGACGTTTGCGAACAGCTGCCTTAGGAGTTTAGTCTCTGTGGACTCCAGCTCTTTTTCAGCTTCTAGTTCTTTTGGAAGCGCTTCAGCTAAAAATATAGGAGCGCAAGTAGTCCTGTGGTCTGGAGAAGTCTCTGTAATGAAGTGCATTTTATTCCATCCAGTGGAGGATTCACAGTAACTGGACTAGTTTGTAAGTATCTTTATCCAGCACTATCATCAGACGACGTCTCACGGCTGTGCAGCGTTTCAGTGTGGCAATGTATTTGAACAGATATGAGGATTTGTCACTCAGTCATACAAGAAAAGTCAGTGGAAATGGTGCTTTCAGAATTGGGACTCTTACGTTTACATCATGCAGGGGTGAAGACAGCAACCTGAATTTTAAGAGGGTCAGGCCAACAGGAGCAGCCCCTTAAATTCAGTGACCTAAGTTGATCCTTGCCAATTGGGGGTCATCTAGACATGGACTTGTTTATCACAGATCTGTATCAGACTTCTCTCTAAAGCAGACAGGGTCCTCAGCTGTGTGATGTTTCTTTTACACTGTAGAGGAAAGGACTCTTGTATGCCTTTCCCCATCACTTTCTCTGTTACCAAAGGTTCTGCTGCAGGTCAGAGCTCAAGTGATTTTGATCTTTGCCCTGGGCTTTGGCTTTTCTTTGGAATTTACTGTCGGAGAGAGAGGAACTGACTGGATGGCTATGGGTGTATAGACTGTCCCAGAGAGCAGCATCCAATGATTCTGTGTACACCCCTGAATAGATTTACTACTTTGAATGGTTCTGTGGCTCATGTTCCAGGGCACATGACTCCAAAGTGTGGATCTTCATAGGCAGTATATTCTGGGAACTATAGTAATTGGGAACTTTTCTTTCTTTCCCCACTGAATTTCTAATGGAACTTGAAATTTAATATGACTATATTGTATGCATGTATGTTTGCTCAGTTTATATTTACAAAGCTTCTTATACCAAAAAATACCATTTTTTTTGGTATTTTCAATTATGCAAATACAGCTGTGAGTATTAATAAATTGCTGTGTGCCCTTGCAAAACAATGAGTTAACTATCATTGTTGCCAATAAATTAAAACAAAATGTAAGCCAGAGAACTTTCTCAAATCCAACCATTCTAAAAGTGCAGTAATGTGATTTTGACATAAAGATATTGAGCATCCTTTTGTTTCTGTAATGCCTTAGGGGAATCCATGATGCCTGACAGGTAAAGTGAAAACCTAAGTAGTTACTGGAATCTAGGAACTTTATAATCTAAACTGAGAACAATTGATTGATCAGTTATAACCACATGTTAATTTTTCAGGGTTTAGAATGATTCATAATTATATTTTCCTGTAACAGTCTGTATCTAAACCAGTTTATTTCTTTTAGAATTAAAACTTTTAAATTCTCTTAAAATACTTTAAATATCATGTGATACATTTAGGCTATTCTTTGACTAATTTTGATTTTTAAAACTTTTAAAAAAATTGTTTTAGAAGTGTTTATGCTATTTGTTTTTTATGGATCATGATGCTATGAGAAATAATTCACATTGATGTAGTAGAACAGGAACGGGGCTGTTCTTAAAAGAAAAATATGGGAATAATCCTGTTTAAACTATAATAATGACTTGCACTTATTACGAAAAACTGAGGCAAAAACCCAGGCTTTTGTCTATTCTTGATTTCTGTTTACTACGCAGAAAGCATTTTCCAGAACATTTTCCAGCACTTCACTTATACTGTATCTAAATATTTCTTTTTATGGCAGGAATACAGAAGAAAAAAGATTAGTCCAAAAATGAGCTTCCTCAAGTGTGTTTGATTAATTTAAAAAAGAAAATCAATATTTAAACCCACTGCCCTCATAATACCTTACTAAATAATTTCAAGACTAAAATATGGTAAAGAATAGTAGCTCAAATGTTGGTAACATTTTAAATTTAAACTCGGTATTTATATATTCAGGGAAATAGTAATGAATTCCGTGAAAAAACAAGTGAACATAAAACATACTTTCTGAATGTCAAGTATGCTTTCCATTTATACAAGCATATTTGGCCTAATGCAAGTCTCTCTGTAAACTGAACTGGAGTACTTGTGGCATCTTAGAGAATAACAAATTTATTAGAGCATGAGCTTTCGTGGGCTACAGGTCACTTCATCGGATGCATAGAATGGAACATATAGAAGAATAGATAGACACACACACGCATACAGATAAGTTGGAAGTTGCCATATAAACTGTGAGAGGCTAATTAGTTAAGATGAGCTATTAACAGTAAACTGTGATTCTAAAGAATAAAGAACAGGCTTTGAGAATAATTGATTCTTCTAATTATGGAGACATTGATTTTGGTTTCCTAGTTAAGGTTGCATTAGGATTTTCCCTTTAATGGATCTTTGCAATTTGGGTGGGGGGGTGCACAAGTTTGGTTTACCATGGTGGACAAAACCCTTATTTTTTATAAATATAATAATTAAGAAAGCCAATGGCTATATAAAAAGTAGAGATCCTGTTTTGTTTTTATATGTTTTTATTCAAGGAGCTGATCCAAGGTAAGGGGCTCTGAAGCCTCAAGTTCAGGGTCCTGTTGGGGATTTCCCCAAGTGAACAGGAGTCTCACTAGCCAAGATGGAAGTTAAGAGGGAAAAGGAATAGAGGAGTATTAGCTACTACTAGGACACTGAAAGCTAATATCGCAGTCCTTCCAAGATAATAGATGCAGCCTCTTTTCTACAGTACCATAAGTATTCATGGTGCCCTACATAAAAGAAGAGAATGTATTGTCCATAAGTGCTTAACTGGGTTCTATGGTTTGTGGAACTAGGTATGCACCCCCCAGTGCTCTTTTTTTTTTTTTTTTTTTTGGTTGGAGTTTCTGGCCTCAAGGAGTGATTTAGCTTCACTCAGAGTCTCTTGATAGGTCACCAGGCAGCCATGTGGTGATTCTTGGTCTCAGAGCAATAAGCAAAGGTGACTGAGTACTCAGTGGTGTACATGTTCATCAGGACTCAAACACATTTTGTTGAATGATCATGACTACTTACATTACATCTTGGATTGTTTTGAAGCTCTTTATAAACTTTCATATATAGGTAAAAAGTGTGCATATACACACTCCATTCACCTCTGAAATGCAGCCACATCTAGGGTGGTACACAGATGTCTAAAACAGCTAACAGTGAAATAGTTTAGGACAAGAAGAAAATATGTTCAGTAGAAATGTAAGAAAAATGTAATTATCAGAACATAACAAGGACACAAAGACCATACTGTTGTGAACAGTGCCATAGGACTTAAGTGGTTAGAGTATCAGTTTTGATTATCTTATAATGCTGCTTGTGGCTGGATGCTGTAAAGTTTGTAGAGGTTTAACTCATTCGCTACAGATGTATAAATATTTTGAAAGCCTGTGCTTTTTAATTTTTGTTTCCTTCTTCCAGTAGTCAGAGAAGTCCATCACCAGCTCCAAATCATACCTCCAGCACTAGTGCATCAAATTCAGCAACTACACCACAGAATGCATCTGTTCGGCCTACGTGTTCATTAACACCTACGCTAGCAGCACACTTCAATGAAAATCTAATAAAACATGTTCAAGGCTGGCCTGCAGATCATGCAGAAAAGCAGGTGGGTACACATTCAGATTATGTTGAAAATACAGATTTTCCTTTGAAGGTACTAAGTCTGTCTTAACACCGTAACATTTTATTACTTGGAATGTCTGTGTTGGCCAGAAATATCTGTGAATGCAAAATTACTATCATGCAATGATTTAGCTGTTCAAATAAAAACATCCTATGGAACAGGTGCAGTTGTGGTTGTTATGAAAGCTAGTGATTTTTTTAAGCCCGGGGTAACATCAAAACTCATATTTATTTGGTAGAACTATTAAGTTTGTATCTGAGCTTTGAAAAATTTTCAGAACTGTTCATGCACATGGCTGCATTGATAATGCAGTTGTAATAGGGAAAAACCAGGCTATAGGACAGGGGTCGGCAACCTTTCAGAAGTGGTGTGCCGAGTCTTCATTTATTCACTCTAATTTAAGGTTTCACATGCCAGTAATACATTTTAACATTTTCAGAAGGTGTCTCTCTCTATAAGTCTATAATATATAACTAGACTATTGTTGTATGTAAAGTAAATAAAGTTTTTAAAACATTTAAGAAGCTTCATTTAAAATTAAATTAAAATGCAGAGCCCCCCCCCGACTGGTGACCAGGGCCCAGGCAGTGTGAGTGCCACTGAAAAGCCGCTCATATACTGCATTTGGCACATGTGCCATAGGTTGCCTACCCTTGCTATAGGAGAAACTTTCATAATCTTGCACATTTAGATCATTGGGATGCCATATGTGGATACGCAATTTTCAAACATAAAAATCTACATCTGAATTTCTGCTCTCCTCATGTTTTTCCCTTTCTACCACTTTAGTGCTCTCATAACAGTTCACATATAGCTGTGAGACAATAGAGTCCTTGTGCTGTTTCGGACTACTATCAATCTATTTGCATTACTTCTATATATGTCTATATCTATATATATCTATATATATTGTGAGGGGGCAAGGCCAGATGGCTATAGAAAAGTAGTGGGAGATGGATATATTAGCTCCAGGCTAAACAAATCCCTAGTACCAAGTTAAGTGAAATGGAAGCTGCTCCAGGTCAATTAAGACACCTGGGGCTAATTAAGAACTTTCCAGAAGGCAGGGAGAAGGCTATGTTGATTGGGACACCTGAAGCCAATCAGGGGCTAGCTGAAACTAGTTAAAAGCCTCCCAATCAGGAGGTGGGTGTGCATGTCAGGAGCTGTGGGAGGAAGTTGCGCTGTTGGAGAGATTGAGTAGTACACACCATATCAGGCACAAGGAAGGAGGCCCTGAGGTAAGGGTGAAGCGGAGCTTGAGGGAAGTGAGGGCTGCTGTGGGGGAAGTAGCCCAAAGAATTGCACATGTCATGTTTCTAAAAGGTCAGCTACCATAGCTGATACTGTTAGGGTCCTTAGGCTGGAGCCTGGAGTAGAGGGTGGGCCCGGGCTCCCCCCCACCTTTGCCCCCTGATTAATCACTGAGACTGGGAGACAACAGAGACTGTGCAAGGAAGGATAACTTCTCTTCACCTCCCTCGCTGGCTTATGGTGAAAATGGCTCAGTAGACTGTGACCCTTGTCTCTAGAGAAAGAAGGAGGAGGGTCACAGTGAGCCTCTGAGGCTAGCATAATCCGCCAGGAAACGTGGGACCCACGGAGGCAAGGACAGAGCTTTGTCACTATAGATATATATATCTATATCTGTCTGTCTATCTATATAAAAAATATGCCTATCCACGTTGTTAAATTGGAGTTATGGTTGAGCGTATCAGTATCTTAAGGGTTAAAAAATATTATCCCAAAACTAAGCATTGTGAATCCAGCAAAAATTCTGAATTAGTTACCCTTAAAAGAAATCAAACCTACTAAGAAATGGAAATGCACAGTTAGGGTTAAAGTTATTTGGGTGTCCTGCCCTGTAGTGACACCATGAGGAGAAGATAAGGGGGTAAAAAAGTTTTTAAAAATCAGTTTAATCTAATCTGGGGCTACAAACACTAATATGCCTTAATCGTAAATTATTTTATGTTGTCACCACAGGACAGAGTTATGGCTGCTGGGGTGCCTCAAGCTGTGTGCATTTCCATACTGTTTAAAAACAAACAGACTTTTCCTTCCCTGGTGTTTACGTCCTTGTAATATTTACTGGGCATTGTCTCCATTCTTGTTTGGCCAACTGATACATACTTTATTTTAACCTTCCACAGTTGATGTTCCTTCCAACTCCCCTGTCTTTTCTATGAGTCCTTCAGTTAGTCCACATTTTTCAGGTGTCAAGGTATCCAGAAACTTATAGTAGTGTATCTTCAGTTTGAAAAGTTTTTGTCACCTTCATCTGTGATATAACCTCTCATGTGTTGTCTACAATTGTACTTTTTCTGTCTCACCATAATGCATATGCAAATCCATATATACACTTGTCCATGTTTCAACTGACAGCACATTGAGTGCTGCTACTTTTAAAATAATTCTCTTGCATCACATCTTTGTTTCAGATAATTTTTTCAGTTTGGACATTCTTCTTTTCTTCCCATATTTCTAGTGTATCTAGAGCCATTTGTACTTCACTGATGTTCCCTTTGTCCATTACATTTGTAATTTAATTCAACAGTGATCAAGTTCGTCTGGCACAAAAATGATCCGTATTAGGTTTTTATATTAAGATTACAGAATAGAATTTAATGTTTTCTTATGATTTAGCTTTCATGTTAAAATTTTAATATGCCTTGATGTTTCAAAGACCTATAATTCCTTTTAAATCAAGAGTCCAATTTCCTTGGATTATGTCTATTTGCTTCTAGTGAGTGACCCAAAATCCAGAAGCTAACTTTCAGTTAATTTTTTTTATTTAACTTCTGCAGGCATCAAGATTACGTGAGGAAGCCCATAATATGGGAAGTGTTCATATGTCAGAAATTTGTACTGAATTAAAAAATTTAAGATCTTTAGTTCGAGTTTGTGAAATTCAAGCAACATTGCGTGAGCAAAGGTAAGAATTTGTTTGGCCACTTGTCTTCAAATTATTTCTAAATTGCTCATTCTGGTGTCCTGTTTTGCATGAGATTGATTTACTGACAACTTAAGTTTTAGCATATTTCTTTTTCAAGTATAAAAGCTACCTTCTTTGAGTGTTTGCTCATATTGATTCCGTTCTAGGTGCGCATGTGCCCACAGGCACGGTCGTTGAAGATTTTTGCCTTAGCAGTATACATAGGGCCAGCTATGGTTCCCCCTTGAGTGCTGCTTTCATGCGTCCATATAGCAGGCTCTGCCAGCCCTACGCTCGCTCAGTTACTTCTTACTGCCCATGTTGGTTAGTCCGAGTACCTTTCCTTGCATAGCAAGGGCTAGCAGTTTCGTCTCTTCTGATTTCGAACCTTAGGGCCTTGTAGATAGTTTTTTATAGTAGTTAGTGTTAAGTAGTTGTTAAGAGTAGTTAGGAGTTAGAGTCCCAGCAGGGCCGCCTCAGGCAAGGCATGCCCTGGTCTCTGGGGTTTAAGCCCTGCGCGGACTGTAACAGGCCTATGCCTGTAAGTGAACCGCACAGCAGCTGCCTCAAGTACTTGGGGGAATCACATGTGAAGGACAAGTATCATATTTGTAAAAATTTTTGACCCAGGACTCAGAGCGGAATATTCATTTGTGGGCTCTCCTCATGGAGGTTGCCCTTCATCCAACTTCTGGGCAAAGGCTTTCTGAGACCCTTCGGGCAGCAGAGCACCACCGATCTCCCAAGACAAGGTGGCACTCTCCATCTCCGTTCTGCAGATCTCTGGCATTGCAGCCCAGATCCTCTGGGGCTCATCCTCAGTCACCAGCATCACGATTGTGGTCTCCAGCATCTCAATGCGGATTGCCTAGGGGAAGGCGCCAGTCTCCATAGTACCTGCACCGTTTGCCCTCCCGCTAGTCATCCTGTCAGTGCAGTTCTTGGTTGCCTGCCTTGTGGGAGCACTCCTCGTCACAATTCCGGTCCCCCTAGCCCTGGCACCAATTCTCCCACTCCAAACGCTGGTCTCCAACGGCGATGGTCAGCAGGCAGACACAAGCGTCGACAGCTGCACCATGGTCACCGGAAGGGGATTCCTTGAGCATGGAAGGGCAGTTCAGCCCCTCGTCAAGACCCCACCGGCGCAGTTAGGCACCTGAGGCCGCGTTGACGTATAGGGCGCTGCGTTGGCAGCACAGCCATTGGCCAGCACAGTGGTCTTATTGGAGTGTGTGGGTCATGTCGGTGATGAGCGGTGCAAAGGGGGTGTTATCATCTGCCACCACTTCAGAGCAACAGCTGGCGGCACTGGGCTTGGTGCATGAGAACCGCTCAGAGGTTGGGGTAGAGGAGATCGTGCCCACCCCAAAAACCCCCTCCCCCATGGGGGATGATGCCCCAGAGCCTCCCCCAGCAGTACAGTCATCCTCATCCCCGGACGAGGCGGTTGTGGGATCCTTGAGGGCCAGCCCACCAGACAATTTTAAAGAACACCACCACCTCTAGGCCCTGCTTTGACAGGTGGCCGAGAACTTGGGCCTAGAGGTGGAGGAGATGGCTGAGCAGGTGGACACCATGTTCAGTGTCTTCTCAGCCTATATCCTGGCACGTGTTGCACTATCAGTGCATGACGGGGTCCTGAAAATTGCCAAGGTTCTCTGGCAAATGCTGTCGTCCAGCCTTCCAACGTCCAAAAGGGCTGAAAAGAAGTACTTCATCCTGGCCAAAGGGTAAGAGTACCTTTATGCCAATCCATCTCCAGGCTCACTGGTTGCCAACTAAAAGGACAAGCAGAGGCACACCTGTTCAACTTCCAAAAATAGAGAGGCCAAAAGATTGGACCGTTTGGGGAGAAAAAGTTATTCAACAGCCAGCCTGCAATTCTGGGTAGCAAACCATCTGGTCCTCTTGGGTAGGTACAATTTTAACTTATGGGACTCCCTCCTTAACTTCAGGGAGTCTGTCCCTCAGGGTTTGGCCCAGGAATTTGGCACCCTGGTAGAGGAGGGTACTGCGGTGGCTAGGTGCTTTCTCCAGGTGGCGTGGGATATGACAGACTTGGCAACTAGGGTGGTCGCGTTGGGAGTGGTCATGAGGCGCAGCTCCTGGCTTCAGACTGCTGGTCAGTCCCAGGTGATGTAGACCTCTGTCCAGGTCCTCCCATTCAATGGGAACAGTCTCTTTTTGGAGCAGACTGATGTGAGGCTGAATGGGTTAAAGGACACTCGGTCCACCCTTCGCTCGTTGAGCATGCATATCCCGCAGTCTGCACGGAAGCAGTTCTGGCCACCCCCTTCATCAAATCCTTGGCCAGGGGTCTGCAAAGAGAACTGATAGAGCACAAGCTTTAGTCGTTGCCTCCTTTCCTCCTCCTCCTCACCCGTGCAGCCCAGCCTGGCAAAGCATCCTGGGGGCCAGAAGCGCTTGTTTTGACGGTGTGCTCGAGAGCGACACCCCAGTCAATTCCGGGGAATTCCAAGCGAGTCTCATGCGCTAAGCCCAGTACTGCTAGCTGTTGCTCAAAGATGGCATCAGATGAGCGGTGTGAAGGGAGCATTGTCATCACTGGCATGACCCATGCACTCCAATGAGTCCAGTGCGTTGGCCACTGGATCCTTGGATCCACCTTGTTCTTTCCTCAACTGTCTTCGTCCCTACAGTTTTGTCTGGTCGCAGATTGCCTTGGACCACTGGGTGCTGTACATAGTATCTTGGGCTGTACCCTGAAATTATTGGCCGCCCCTCCTTCTCACCTTCCCTTCTTTCCCATCCGTCTTCAGGGACCCTTCTGACGAGCAACGCCTTGTCCAAGAGATCGAGAACCTCTTGCACCCGGGGGTGGTGGAAGAGGTCCTTTGGGACATGAAGGGAAAAAGGTTTTCTTTCTGCTATTTTCTAATCCTGAAAGCAAACGGGGACCCATTCTGAACTTGCGTCGCCAAAACAAGCCTCTCAGAAAGTTGAAGTTTCGCATGGTCTCCCTGGCCTACATCATCCCCTCCCTGGATCCATGAGATTGGTACACCGCCCTCAACTTGGATGATTATTTTCATATTCCAAGGTCACAGTTGTTTCCTCCGTGTCACAGTGGGAGGATACCATTTTCAATTCACGATGCTGTCCTTTGGTGTCTCATCAGCTCTGAGGGCGTTCACAAAATGTATGGCTCCAGTGGTTGCTTACCTGAGACATCAAGAGTTGCAGAACTTCCATATCTTGATGACTGGCTCATGAAGGGCAGGTTTCGGGAGCAAGTGCAAAGGAGCCTCAATCTGGTGCATTCCATTTGTCACTACCTGGGCTCGTTAATAAACGAGAAAAAAATCTACCTTAGCGCTGGTCCAACGAATAGAGTTCATTGGTGCGGTTGTCAGCTCCACATGAGCCAGGGCCTTCCTTGCAGAACTGCATTTTCAAGCCATGTCAGACCTGGTCTCCCATGTAAAGAGCCACCTGCTCACCATGGCTCACACCTGCCTGTGGTTGTTGGGCCCCATGGCTGCGTATACGTACATGGTCGGCCACACTCGGCTCCATCTCCAGCCTCTACAAGCGTGGCTGGCGTTGGTCTACAACCCCAACAGGCATGACCTAGACCGAGTGGTCAGGGTGCCTGATCACATCAAGTCAGCCCTGGATTGGTGGTTGGACCCTGGGTCAGTGTTGGAGGGAGTTCCCTTCATGTCACCTTCACTGACTCTTGTCTCCTATGATTTGGACCTTGGCTAGGGAGCCCACCTGAGCTGAGCACCCAGGGTCACTGCTTGTGTGACGATCTGGCCCTTCACATCATCAGGGAGCTCAGAGTGATTCGCCTGGCCTGCCGGGCTTTCTTGCCCCACCTGAAGGGAAAGGTGGTACAGATCCTGACGGACAATACTGCCGCGATGTATTACATCAACAGGCAGGGCGGTGCCAGGTCTTCGACTCTTTGTCAAGAAGCTCTCCGCCTTCCAGGGTTTTTGTGTGCGGCATGCCATTTATCTGATAGCTGCACACCAGGAACTTCCTGGCAGATCACTTCAGCAGGCCTTTCTCGTCTTGCCACGAGTGGTCGCTCCATCTGGAGGCAGTCAGCATAATCTTGCAGAAGTGGGGGAACTCCCCATGTGGACCTGTTCGCATCCAGGCAGAACAGAAAATGCCATATGTTCTGTTTGATCTGGGGGACGGACAGACGCCTTTCTCTTTCCGAAGTCGGGGGCGCTGATGTATGCCTTCCCGCTAGTTCAGTTGATTCACAGGGTCCTTGTGAAGATCAAGTAAGACAGGGCAAGAATTATCCTAATAGCCCTTACATGGCCTCGCCAGCACTGGTTTGGCACGTTGCTGAGCCTTTCAGTAGCTGACGCACTGCAGCTGCCCCTCTAACCAGCTCTGCTCTCCCAGAACCACTGCAGCCTTTTGCACCCGAACCTGGCAGTGCTGCACTTGACAGCTTGGCTACTGTATCGCTAAGTGCGGATGAATGGGCGTGTTCAGCAGGTTTTGATAGGTAGCAGGAAACCTCCACCAGAGCAGCTTACCTGGCCAAATGGAAAAGGTTCATGTGCTGGGCCTCAGAACAGCATGTCCAGGCTGAGCAGACCCCACAGTAGGAGATCCTGGATTATCTGCTGCACCTCAAACTCTAAGGTTTGTCCCCGTCATCAGTCAAGGTCAACCTGGCTGCTATGTTGGCTTTCCATTCTCCATTTCAAGTAGGTCGAACTTCTCTCATGACATGACAACACGGTTTTTGAAAGGTCTGAAGCATCTCTACCCATATGCCTGGGATCCCATCTCTCCCTGGGACCTGAATCTCATTTTGTCGAGGCTCATTGGACCTCCCTTTGAGCCTCTTGCTTCCTGCTCTCTCCTGGAAAGTTTAATTCCTGGTCGTGATAACGTCAGCCCAGAGGGTATCTGAGATCAGGGCGCTTACTTCAGAACCACCCTATATGGTCGTCTACGAGGATACGATCCAGTTGTGACCACACCCAGCATTTCTGCCCATGATCATTTCCCAGTATCATACTGGCCTGAACATATACTTACCTTTCTTCTTTCCAAAGCCTCATACGTCAGATAAGAAGCGCGGGTTACACATCCTGGACGTCAGGAGGGCACTGGCCTTCTACGTAGATTGAACAAAGCCATTCCGTAAGTCAACGCAGCTGTTTGTTGCAGTGGCAGATAGAATGAAAGGTTGCCTGATGTCTGCTCATAGGATTTTGTCCTGGATCACGGCCTGCATTTGCCACTGCTATGAGCTGGCGAAGGTGCCTCCGCCAGCAATCGTGAGGGCACGCTTGACTAGGGCATAAGCATTGTCAGTGGCCTTCCTGGCATAGGTTCCAATCCAAGAGATCTGTAGGGCCGCTACCTAGTCATCTGTCCACACGTTCGTGTCTCATTATGCGCTTACCCAGCAAGCTGAGACCACGCTGGCTTTGGCAGAGCAGAGCTGCAAGACTGAACTCCGAGCCCAAATCTATGGACACTTCTTGAGAGTCACCTAGAATGGAATCAACATGGGGAACCACCCAAAGAAGAAAAAATGATTACCTACCATTTTGTAACTGTTCTTAAAATGGACATGAGCAACACATCTCTATTACCCGCCCTCCTGCCCCTCTGTCAGAGTTGTCGGTAAGAAGGAACTGAGAGGGTGTAGGGCCAGCTGTGACTTGATATACCAACACATGAGCGCAGCACTCTAGGCCCCATAGCCAGCCCTATAGATGCCATTAAGGCAAAAATTTCAGACAACCGTGCACATGGGCGCGCACACACCTAGAATGAAATGGACATGAGCAACACATCTCGAAGAACAGTAGTTATGAAAAGGTAGGTAACCATTTTTTCCCTGATACACATTTTACGTATTTCCTATACAGATGCCTCTTGACAATCTCCAGTAAACAGATCAGCAATGCAATGTCTGTAAATCTTTTTATTACGTGGATAGAAAAGAAATTGTGTTCCACATGCATTAGCACACTAGGTAAATCTGATCAGCTTACACAAATGTAGATGCTTCTACTAAAATATCTAGTTATCGCATCTGTAAATTTGGTACAGTTTATATAGTTCTACTTGATATGATTTGTACGCTTAAAGCAGAGAACGTGTTATTTCTTGACTTTAGCAAAGTTTTAGTTAGGATCTCCCACAGTATTCTTGCCAACAAGTTAAAGAAGTATGGGCTGGATGAATGGACTATGAGGTGGATAGAAAGCTGGCTAGATTGGGCTCAACGGGTAGTGATCAATGACTCCATGTCTATGGCAGCTGGCATCAAGCGGAGTGCACCCAGGGTCGGTCCTGGGGCCAGTTTTGTTCAATATCTTCATTAATGATCTGGAGGATGGCGTGGACTGCACCCTCAGCAAGTTTTCAGATGACACTAAACTGGGAGGAATGGTAGATACGCTGGAGGGTAGGGATAGGATACAGAGGGACCTAGACAAATTAGAGGATTGGGCAAAAAGAAATCTGATGAGGTTCAACAAGGACAAGTGCAGAGTTCTGCACTTAGGTCGGAAGAATCCCATGCACCGCTGCAGACTAGGGATCAAATGGCTAGGCAGCAGTTCTGCAGAAAAGGACCTAGGGGTTACAGTGGGCAAGAAGCTGGATACGAGTCAACCAGTGTGCCCTTCTTGCAAAGGCGGCTAACAGCATTTTGGGCTGTACAAGTAGGAGTATTGCCAGCAGATCGAGGGACGTGATCATTCCCCTCTCTTCGGCATTGGTGAGGCCCCATCTGGAGTACTGTGTCCAGTTTTGGGCCCCACACTACTAAGAAGGATGTGGAAAAATTGGAAAGAGTCCAGCGAAGGGCAACAAAAATGATTAGGGGGCAGGAGCACATGATTTATGAGGAGAGGCTGAGGAAACTGGGATTATTTAGTCTGTGGAAGAAAAGAATGGGGGGATTTGATAGCTGCTTTCAACTACCTGAAAGGGGGTTCCAAAGAGGATGGATCTAGACTGTTCTCAGTGGTAGCAGCTGACAGAACAAGGAACAATGGTCTCAAGTTGCAGTGAGGGTGGTTTAGGTTGGATATTTAGGAAAAACTTTTTCACAAGGAGGGTGGTGAAGCACTGGAATGCGTTACCTAGGGAGGTGGTAGAATCTCCTTCCTTTGCGGTTTATAAGGTCAGGCTTGACAAAGCCCTGGCTGGGATGATTTAGTTGGGGATTGGCCCTGCTTTGAACAGGGGGTTGGACTAGATGACCTCCTGAGGTCCCTTCCAACTCTGATATTCTATGATTGTATGTATTGATTAGGTCTTGAGGCACAGCAAGTTGAGTTGCTCTTGTTTGATCTCACAAGCTAAGTGAAGTTGGTTCTTGTCAATATTTGGATGAGACTTCCAAGAAGATTTCAAGATTCTTCAGTAAATACTAGTGATTTAGTATGTGACATTCTCATCTTTTGAGTAATTACTGGCTCATTGCCCTTGTACAATGCTGAGGACACTGAGCTATTAAAAATACCATCAGGATAAGATACAAAACTGAGGTCAATATTAGACCAGATGACACTTTTTATGATCAAAGATGTTCGTCCTGGTTTCCTGTTTAACTTCCATTTGAATTCTGACTACTAAAATTCTCTCTGCAGTTTCACTTGAATATATTTTTTCATTTTCTGTCCTAAACAGCTGTAGTGATGCTGTGCATTTGTTAAACAGATGCTGTGCTCTACATCAGAAATGGCTGCATTTCAGTGGTGCATGAAGTGATACCTGCATACAGAATGGGTAGTTTGTAAAATACTTTAAGATTTTCATGATGGACAGTTTTTTCTAAATTATTTTGTATTTGATTTTAAGTTAACTGGAGTAGAGTAATTTCTTTAAATCTTTTTTGTAAATGGTTGTTTGGACAAACAATTTGGCTTCTCATGGCTGAAATAAAGCCTACAGGGATAATTTCTAGCCCATCTCTGGAGGAGTCTTTAACCTCTTCATAAGGTAACAGTAAGAAGATTTAAAGAAATTACTCTAGTTAAATTAAAATCAAATGAAACATTTAGAATAAACCCTGGACTCTTAGGATTCAGTGTACATTTATAGCTGTAAGTGACACCTTGCTGTATTTACATTACATGTTCCTAGGAACTTTACATTTATTTATTTATTTTTAATGCCAGCTTGCCTTTGCTGTCATCTCAAAGGAATGGAAGAGATGGCACCGATGGCAAGTCCAGAAAAGGAAGCTTTGTGAAAGTCTGGGATTTTAAAAACTGATGCATCTGATGTATATGCATTCCACAATCTCTGGGTATTTGGAGCTTTAGCCTCAGATACCAAAGAAAAACAAAATATTTAAATTACTGTTTTTTAAAAAACAAATCTGTGCTTCATTGCTAGGCAGAACAAGAGTTTGTCTCATGTATGTCTTTTAGAGCTTCAGGACACCTTTCCATTTTGGGAGTGTGTAAAGCGGCGCACTGTCAGACCAAACATTTCACAAGCACGTCCATTATGTTTTAAACTGCATCTCTGGTTATTTTTCATCTGCATTATAAGATATTAAGGTTCAAAGGGCAGTTGTCTGAATTGCCCTTAATTGGATAAATTTAAAAAAAAAATTACCAAAATGCTGCTGAAATAGCATGATTTCTCAGTATCTGTTAAAATGACTACTGATTATGGAACATTTGTGTATAACCAGATTTCATCATGATCTTTGTACCTGCATAATTCATTCAATCCTATTGCACTTCAGCACCAAGATACAAAATATGTATTAGTTCAGAAAAAGCAGTGTCTAATCCGAAGGCATATGTAACTTGAGTTACTATTTATGTAAGTTCAGTAGAAGAAAATGCATTCTATAATGGGGATGACAACAAAATGGTTAGCCCTAAAAATTAAACTGTCATGAGAGCTGTCTTGTATTGCTGCCCGTAAGGATTCCATTGTTTTTAAACTGGTATTTTTCCATACAGTAGAACACAAAATACCTTTAAAAATGTTTCTGTTCTACCGTGCCATGTAAGAAAGTGTATAAGTTTAGAACTGATAGAATAGATTGCATGATGCATAAAGCCATAAATATACTGTAAAATTAAGCAAAATACACTTGGCCAAATATGTCTGGCCATTACAGCTGTGCTAAAAAAAAAATGAGAGCACATGAATAGCTCTTCCACTCCCAGCTTGTAGGTGAAGAGTAGAGTAGGAAGAGTCTGGCCAGTGCTTCTGGCAGTATTCTGTCAGAGAGGGCATGTTTAGATGAGTGTGTTGCTATGCCCCTCCCCCACTGTACCAGGATATTCTTTATTAAAGGACAAAGTAAAGTTGTAGTCCAGCACCCATGATAGTACTGTGCCATATACAGGCGTAATGCCTTTCTCCGTAGCATTCACGTACTGAATATTGTCTTGTCTTGTGTTCCCTTGGACGTTAATTTAACTTGCATATTTTAAGGTTAGGTGTCAGTGGTATGTTAATCATATTTAGACCCAGTAATTTTATCCTTTTTTAAAAAACAAAAATTTAATCTAAGTACTTGAGATTTATGCAGTTACATTTTGTGGTAGCTATACTTCACCAAGGAGGCTCTATCAGTCTAGCAGAGTTAGTCATGTGAAATGAATGTCTAGTTTGACTAAGGTATCATTTAGGCCTGGTTTTAACTGAAATGTTTGTGATTTATATTGAATATGAATAGTAATCTAAGAATTATAATGAAAGTTCTTATACTAATCTGATTCTATTTTGTCTTGCAGGATACTATTTTTGAGGCAACAAATTAAAGAACTTGAAAAGCTAAAGAATCAGAATTCCTTCATGGTGTGAAAAGTTGTGAATAATTGCACATAGTTTTGAGTACAGGAACTGTAAAACTGATTGCCCAGTCTTAACATTTTTGAGCTGCATTTGAGTAGACTTTGGACCATTGAGCTGGGCAAAAGAGATGACAAGGGGAAGGGGACAGGAGGGAGTCAATTCAAGGGGAAAGATACAAGGATGATTTGTAAAACCCTTGAAATGTAGATTTCTTGTAGATGTATTCTTCACGTTGTAAATATGTTTTGTAGAGTGAAGCCATGGGAAGCCATGTGTATCAGAGCTTAGACATCCAAAACTAATCAATGCTGAGGTGGCTAAATACCTAGCCTTTTACATGTAAACCTGTCTGCAAAATTAGCTTTCTTTTTTAGTTAATTTATCATTCAGAAATCTTGCATTTCCTAAAATTCAATGCGAGCGCCAGGCGATCTGTATGTAAGGCTGCAACAATTTGGAACAGTTTGGGTAATGTACAAAATATCATGAAACAACTGTTTCCACACTTGCACCGAATCAAGAGCAGTGCTTCTCCATTTCTGTTTTACAGAGAAACATTTTTCATTTTCTGTGTTCCATTTCCCCAAGAAATCCTAAATCTGATTTATCAGTTTTTTAATGCTTCTAATTTTCTCCTTTCGTAAGGCACTGTTGCTATGGCACTTTTTCTATAATCTTTTCATTCCTGTGTACAGTAGCTTAAAATTGCAGTGATTGAGCATAACCCACTGTTTGTATAAATTATTGAAATGTATTTCCATTTGCACCCTGTAAGAATGGTCTTATAGTACTGCTGGGCATGTGTGTTGAAAGTACATTACTTGCTCAAATATAAGGAAATAGCCCAATGAACATGTTAACATGGTTGTGGGAGGGGAAAGAGGAAAAAGCTAGTCAGATGTGAATTGTATCTGTTGTAATAAACATGTTAAAACAATGGAACACTGGTTTTCATTTCCTTTGGTCAGCGCATATTAGAATTTGGTCTATTTGGGGATTCTTTATCAGAACTATTCTTGTTGAACATTTTTGTACTTAATTGAAATAATTTTTCAAGGGAGGTTTTGTTTAATACTTGTAAACAAGAAACTGTGTATAAAATATTTAATTAAATATAAAATTCAACAAGGATGATTAAGACACCTCCCCAACAGTTGTCATATGTTAACTCCTGGTTTACCTGTCTTGCTATTACGACATTTCATTTCGAAGGATGTTTGTGTTGTAGCTAACTGTTCGAGTCTGGTGCTGACTGCTGTTCTTAGCCATCACAAAATGCTGAACTTGTGTAACTGGAGCAACCCACTCTTTGAAAATGGTGGAAAAGCTCAGCTTTGTATATTGTTTCCTAAAGTATATTAAAAATAAAAAAAAGAAACTATTGCTACTATAAAATAAATTTGGCTTTTTCTTTGCAAAAATCTTCTAAAGTCATGACTAGGTGCAACTGTGATGCTGCCAGAAATGTGTAAATCTCAAAAGTTTGTGTATTAGTTTAAAAAAAACTTTTGAAGAAGCTAGAAGTAGACTAAAGTCCTCCTCTTAAAATACTAATGTTGTTGACACACCTTCACACATTCAAAACTGCCAGCACTCAAAGGTTATTTTCTGCAGAATCATGTCTTTCAGTACCAAAGAGATGCTAAATTCTTTGTATAGCCTGTTAAGTCTTGCAAGCGGTCTCAAAAAGCCATTTTTTTAACCAGTGTAAATTTTAAGTCCCACTGGCAGTGCTCCCAGAAATCAAAATTACTGTAACACTCCAAAACAAAATAAGAATACAAATAACATCATGTAAGACTGCAAAGTAGTTCTTGCACTTGGTTTGGACTTGAAATTGCTTTTTGTGGTTCTATCTTTTGAGAATTTATAACATTAAAAGTTATCAGGAATATTTAATGAAATTTTATTTGTGAAAGTGGTACTGAATGCGGTCAAGACGGTGCCTAAAATACATACATTTTTCTTCAGAGCTGGACCTGAGGACACTGCTGACAAAAATCTCTGATCAAGAGTACGTGGGAGCACGCACAGCCTGACATTGAGCACCCACACAGACACTATTTGAAGAACAAATACGGGCAGGGCCAGACCCACCACGATTCCAGTTTCTTCTCAACTGCCTGTGGCTTGAGATGGCGCATCCTGCCCTCTTTTTCTTCGCCCACTTCGGGCCGCCTTGTTCTTCAAGTGCTTGCATGTATCCATTCCAATGTAGATGTGTGTGCGCCCCGAGCACAGTCATCGGAATTTTTTGATCAGTGATATCCATTGGAGTGGCTAAGTTGCCCTTTGGTGCCACACGCTCATAGATGCGGTATAAAGGGCCCAGTGACCCTGCGCCCCCTCAGTTCCTTCTTACTATCCATGATGGTCATTGAAATTGCTCTCCTTACTATGGCAAGCTTTCCTGAAGTGGTTTTTGTTTTTCATCATAGTTGTATATAGTTAGTGTTTAGTGTTTAGTCTGTCAGAATAGTTGGTCTTCTCTGTTAGCGGAGTTTTGTCCATTCCCAGTGCTGAGGTGTGCCTTGGTCTCCTTGCTTCAAGCCTTGTGCCTCCTGCAACAAGGCTATGCCTCTGAGTGACCCACACTCTAGTTGTCTAAAGTGCATGGGTGAGGCTCACATTGGGATCACTGTCAGGTCTGCTGTGACTAAACCCTGTTCAAAGAAAGATGAGGAGGCCAAGTTAAAGTTCGTACTAATGGAGGCAACGCTGAGACCTTCTGTTAAGCTGGTTGGACTCAGCACCAAGCACCTCAGTGCCCATGAGCCACGCTTTTCCCTAAGTGCAGCAATCCCGGCACTGTTCACATCGCTGGTGCAGAGGAAGAAGCACAGAAAGTAGTTGGCTGAGAGGGGACATTCCTAGATACCGAAGAAGGCCAGGCACGGGGAACAGAGGAGTGCGACCTACATCAAGCCCCTCCTCTACCTGAGCATTGTAATTGGCACTGTTGACCTTTACGTAGGTATCATTGAGTCCAGTACTAGACGAACGGTCGGCACCGGAGGGACAATGCTGGTAGTACAGGAGTTGATGGCATCTGTGGACAGGAGAGAGCATGTAGCCCCTAGTTGCTGTTTGGTTCTGGGTCCTGCAGTACCATCCAGAGGGAAACCAATCATGCTGGCCCCCATGAAAGCTTTCCTGTCTTGGCACTGATCTCTGGCACCAGTGGAAACCTCATCTCCATGGTCATCGGAGGGAGGTTCATTGGAATCAGAGTTTGGGTCATATTCCTTTTGTCCAAGGAGTCATCCCAGCTGCTACTCGAGTTATCCCTACACTTCCGTGGCCTCCGTGTCATTGAGTGTTTGGTCTAGTGGTCAGTGGCCTTTGCCAATTCAGTGGCCCTTTTGGAACTTGTGGGGATTTACCCCAATCCCAGGGCCCAATTTGATATGTTCCTACTTGGTGGCTTCCAAGAGGTCTCCTCCCCAGATGAGGCTTTGTCAGGGAGAGGCATGTTGCCTCCCCAGGATGATTATAAGGCCTACTAGGAGCTGCTGAAGAGGGTGCCCTTAAACTTGGGCTTAAAGGCAGAGGTAGTAGAAGAATCCTCCCATAGCCTGGTTTTCATTCTGGCTATGGCAGGCCTGTGAAAAGTAGCCCTGCCTCTCAAGGAGGCCATTATAAACCTGGTGAAAGCCCTATGGCAAACCTACACTTCTTCTTCTTTTGAGTAGTGTCTCTATGGGTGCTCCATTGTAGGTGTATCTGCGCCCCTACACCTCTAATTGGAGATTTTTGGTAGCATGTCTGTTGAGACTGCACATGCTCTCTCCCTTCATCGTGGTCTGTTTCGAGGCAATCTAGCGCTGCGTGGGCAAACACCCCCTCAGCTCCTTCTCAACCGCCTTTGGCCTCAAAGGTGCAAGCAGTTGTCCCTTCCTTATCTGTGTCATTAGCAGTAGTTTTTCTTTTGGTCTCTGTGTTTCCTTTTTACCCCCTTGTGATTAAAAAAGAAAAAACTAGTTTTGTTTCCTGCCCTGTAAGTTAGTTTTTTTTCCCCCAGTTAAAGTGCAAAAAAAAAAAAGGGAGAGAGGAAAAGAAGAGGAGGAAAGAATAGATTTCTTCTGCGTTTCTCACTATTAGAGGGTGATAACCCCCCAGGGTCAAGCCCAGCTCTCCTGGCTTCAAGAGATGCCTCTTCTGCAAGGAGTCGATTCCTCTAATGGCCAGACACACTCACTGTGTCTTGAGCTTGGGAGAATCCCATATCCCTTAGAAGCTAAAGCTGCGGTCTCACAGGAACAGAGAACTGAAGTTAAAACTCCTTTATGGAGAAGCCACTTCAGTTTCCAGGAGACTCTGGTGCTGACCCCGGATCATCCCCGGAGCCCTCAACTTCAGAGGGGTAGAGTTGAGAAAAAACCAGCTGGACCCTCCCCCCATGAAAAGGTTTGGGAGGGGGACGGGGGCTCTGAGTCATTGGCCAGCCAGAGGGGGTCCCCAGTGCTGCCATCTTGGCACTGGCAGCACTGAAGTATGGTACCCAGAAGGGGTCCTCTGCTATGAGCTCGGCTGCACTGCTTGGAGAAGCCAGTGGCTCAGGCTCTGAGCCTGCGGTACTGCCCCCAAGGAGAGAGACAATTACCATACATCTCTAAAAGAGCGGCACCGAGAAAACCTTTGGTACCGGGTGCAACAAAACTCCCATCTAGGGAGTGCTCTGTACCTTCTCAACCATAGTTACTGACAACATACCACAGACACTCCTTCATGGTACCAAGTAAGCCTACTGCATCACGTGAGCTCCGGTACTCTGGAGAACTGATGATTGGGGAAGAACCACAATCCCCATTACTCGGTACCGAGACTCCGATACCAACTACATCCTGATGCCTGGAATCACACTCTGCACCAGGCTATGTACTGGAGGTGCTTTGCACTATATTCGCCCTTTGGGGAACTTCGACTACAGATATCTATTACTTATCAGGACTAGAAATGTCCTTGTTACTGCTCCAGGGCCAGCCTGGGAAAACATTCACTGGGAGATGCCTTCATGGGGTGGGGACCTCTTGTATGCCTTTCCCCAGTTTCCTCTTCTATCCTGTTGAAAATTCAACGAGACAAAGCGAGAGTTATTCTGATTGCCCCCTTTTGGCCAAGACAAGTCTGGTTCCCTTACCTGACACAGATGTCCTCCGGTTCCTCTCCTCCCCCCATTCCTCACCTGCTCTCTCAAAACAATGGGCTGATCCTTCACCTCAACCTGTGAGTCCTCCATCTCCAGGCTTGGCTCCAAGGCTTAGAGCAGGGGTCTCAAACATGCTGTTCTTCCCTGCGGCCCACCAAGCTCCCCACGCCCCCTGTTCCCTCCCCAGCGTGCCGTGTCCCCAGCCTACTTCCAGGCCAGGGGTAGGCAAACTACGGTCCCGGGCCGGATCAGGCCCCTCAGGGCTTTGGATCCGGCCCGTGGATTTGCCAACCCTGTTGGGCTGAGGGCCCCACACCGCTTCCCTGCGGCCCCATGGGGAGGGGGAGCAGAGAACTCCGTGAGCTGTTTTTGCCTGTAGTTGTCTCCCCTGAAGCCGGGAACTGGGAAGCGCGGCCAATGGCAGCTTTGGGGGAGGGGATGGGGTGGGGGGGGTGATGTGGCCCTCGGGCCAACGTACGAGTCCTCATGTGGCTCTCCTGGTGATTCAAGTTTGAGACCCCTGGCTTACAGGTAGAACGCTCTGACTAGGTGAAAGACCTGCTGCTACACAGCTGACTGTTGAGCACTTGACATACTTACTTACAAAATGGAAATGATTCCAAGTTTTTTGTCGTTCTAAGCACATAGACCCAACCTCATCTTCCCTCCCTTGATTTTACACTACATTTTAGATCTCAAGGTCAAAATTTTCACTGAGCTCCCTTAAGGTACATCTCACAGTGAAACCAGTTTTCCATCGCTGGGTGGACAGATACTCGCTGTTAGGTCACCTGCTGACTTGTAGATTCCTTAAGGGCATTGGGAATCTCTTCCCTCATGTGAGACCTCCCGCACCTGGGATCTTAATCTAGTTCTCAGGGCTTTGACTAGACCTCCCTTTGAGCCCATGACAACTTGCTCTCTTACACTATTTGAAGAAGAGGAAGTTACTCACCTTGTGCAGTAATGATGGTTCTTTGAGATGTGTCCCCCTATGGTGCTCCACAATCTGCCCTCCTCCCCTCAACTTCGGAGTTCTCCATAAGGGGTCTGTGGTAGAGAAGGAACTGAGGGAGGTTCACCTATGCAAGGCTAGATAGCCTCAAGGCAGACCATCAGGGAGGAGAGCGCATGTGTGGGCTCAACGGACACTGCTACCAAAAATCTTTAATTAGGGGCACAGAGACACTCATAGTGGAGCACCCACAGAGATGCACATCTCAAAGAATCATTGTTACTGAAAGGGCCATCCTTAGCATCTGAAAATTTGGGGCACCCCTGCTCTTTGTCCACCCTCCCACCTATCCCTGTTCTGACCCTTCCTGCAGGCTTCTACCACAACTGGCTGCTGCAGCCTGGTGAATCTTCCTCCAGAGGAGCTCTAGTAACTTAAAAGTGAAAAAACCAGACCTATTAGCACAACATTGAAACCATTAAAGAGGCATTCAAGTGGTAATGAAGCCATTTAACGGTTTGGAGTGTGTGGGGGGGGCTCAGGGCTGGAGCAGAGGGTTAGGGTGTAGAGGGATGCAGGTTTCAGCTGGGGGTGTGGGCTCTATGGGATGGGCTGGGGATGAGGAGTTTGGGGTGCAGGCTGCCCAAGGTAAAGCAGGGAGAGGACTCCCCAGAGCACCTGCCACAGCAGTTCCAGGTCTGGGGGCCGGAGTAGGGGCACTTCTCCCCTGGCTGCAGCAGGCCTCCCCCCCACCCCTGGATGTGGCAAGTCCAGGTGTAGGCTGGGGCCAGCGGGGAGAGACATCTCTCCCTGCCGCAGCCCTGAGCACCTGCGCAGCACTTAATAGGCTGCTGCACAGCCACGCACCTTAGAGGCAACTTATCTCACCAGTCATTTTTCTTCACAGTCATAGCTGACTTTTCCTCAGTCAGGACTTTCCACAGAAGTACAACACGTTGGCTTCCCTTTTCTTCCTAGATGAAAGGTCTTTGAGTAAGCAGGTTTCTCACCTCTATTCAGTTCCCAGAGACTTCTACCCCTTCTTGGTTGAAGGACCCATCTTTCTCAGCTTGCAAGAGCTCTGGCTTCTCGTCTGTCTAGTGATGGAGGCCAAAGATGGCTTCTGTTTTTTGTTTATATTTTCCAGAGTTCAGTGACCTTGTTTCAAGAGGCAGGATGATCTCATGCTGTTCTTCCCTTCTTGTGGGCATTTCAGTTCCCTTATGTAAGTAGTCCATTGTTTTGATTCCACCAGGCTTAATTTACAGCGGAGGCAGGTAAATAGCTGCCTTCTCTCCTGTCTAGGAAGGAACCAGCTTGGTCACAGACTTTAAAGCACAATATTACGAACTATCTATATTTCCTCTTATAGTGTTAATACATGTATTTCACAATTATATTAATCACCAGAGTGTCATTAGCTTTAAGAAAAGACCTCTCTACATTTTAATAACACAATAATCAATCAATCAAATTGCTTATCACTTGAGATTCAGCCCTCCACCTTTAAAGACCAGTAAAACTTTTAAATGGATTCTTTTTGAAGGTTAACTCTTCAAAATAAAATTTATTCTGTGAGGAAGATGACATGGAGTCTGATGGCGAAGGAAGTTCCATGCTTTTTCTCTCCCCAATGGTGTTTGCTAAAATGAAAATTGTTCTGTTTCCGGCAACCTCCCCCTTGTTAATTTGATGGTCCACTTTACTGCTTATATTTAAATTGAGGTAAACCCACATTCCTTTGGCTAAGGCAGACGGTGCTCAGGCACCGCTTGAAAAACTTATTTAAAAATACAACTTTAGCGCATATACATGTCCTGTACATATATCGTACATGCGCTATATTATATATATTAATAATCAATGAGTTAATACTTTTCCCAAGAATTTTTACATGCCACCTTTTAGATACAAATTATGACAAGAATATGTTAGGTGTAGTCAACACGTCTGGCCTGACCCAGCTGCAGACACAAAGTAGTGAACCACAAACGGGCCTCTCTATCACAATGGGGAAAGAGCTCTTGGTATGCTTTTCATTTTCATACCTTTCCATTAATTTAGAACGTGGTGAAGAGAACACATCAGGACCGAACAAGGATGATCCTGATTGCCCCAGCTTACCCAAGACAGCAGTGGTACACAGACCTGCTTCTGCTGTTGAGTGGAGTTGGCAAGGATCTCCCTTGGTTTCCAGACCTATTGTCTCAGCAGCAGCGTAGGATCCTTCATCTAGATCCTCAGTCTCTGCATCTGACAGCCTGGGCAATTGGACCTTGACTGATATTGAGCAATCCTGTTCCTTGTTAGTTCAAAATGTATTGCTCCATTCAAGAAATGGCCATTGCAGCTACGAAAGTCATGGTCTTGGAAAGTCACGGAATCTCTGACTTCCACGACCTCCATGACAGAATTGCAGCCTTAACCATTGAATGTTAGAAGTTAGCAGCAGTCCCTGTGCCTGCTCTTTTAAGGTACCGTTTTAATGGAGCAGTGGGCAGCATCTTTTGCTTGCCTTAAACGTGTAGTTATTGGGGAAATATGTAAGGTGGTAGTTGGAAGTCCAGTCCAGACCTTTACTAAACATTGTCCATTGGATTTGGCTTCAAGAGCAGATGCCATGTTTGGCAGAGCAGTGCTTCAATCATTATTTAATTAGGATTCTGTTCTGTCCTCCTGAATTTTGAGCACTGCTTGCCAAACTACCTGTAAGTGAGAGTTTGCAGAGCCGCTCAAAGAAGAAATGTAGGTTGGTTACTTGTAACCAGGATTCTTCAAGAACACTCTGAATATTCACCCATCCTGCCCATCTTTCCCTCTTTTTAAGAGTCCTAATTTGGTTTCTCTGGGTTAGCGGTGGAAGGAACTGAAGTGGTAGAGGGAGCGGTATCCCTTTATATAGTCATTTTCAGAACATTCGGAGATGCTGAAGGGGGAGGGGAAGGAAGGGGTGGGGTGCACATGTGCACTAACGGGCCCTGTTTGGAGATGATCCTGCCATTGGGCTGCACCAGGCAGAGCAATCCCCATAAATGTGAATATGCAGAATCATTTCGAAGAACTCTGGTTACAAGTAAGTAACTTGCATTTACTTACATTATAGTATGGGTGGTTCTTCAAGATCTTATCATTTGTGTAGGTCCCATGACTCATCCTCTATCCCTGCTCTTTCCTTATCTGGAGTTCTAAATTAGCAAGGGAATTGAGGGACAGTTGTGGCTGCTGTGCCCATTATGCCCACAGGTGGTGAACCTGACGACATGCAGCGTGCAGCCACAACTTAAAAGATGCTCCCATTCAAAAGCTCTGACGCATGCACACAGAGTGGGGTCAACACAGATGACATCATTTTGAAGAATCACAATTAATAAAAGGCAAATAACTGATCTTTCCCTGTTCTATCCTTATTAATTAAGCATAATTCTAATTTGAAGGAATTATTTTTAATGTTGAAAATTCACTATATATAATAGACCAATTCTAGGTAAAGGCTTAAACCTTCAATGTGTGTGGTTTGAATATGCTTGTTTTCCTAATTAACTTACATTCTTATATTTGAAGTGTTATGTACAAAAATGACATTAAAAATTGTGTAGCTAATTCAGATCACTTCAAATTTATTTTTAATCAGTACCTGAATTCATAACTTGTTAATCATCAATGACATATAGAATAGGCAGAGTGTGACTATCAAGGTGAATGCCAACATTTTTTGACTCGGGTTCAATATTCACTGAGGCAGGCCCAAGATCAATATTGCCATTATAAACAAAACTTGATAATGGAAAATTGAAGTCAATATGTATTGGTGAATACATTTTGAAAATTTTCATTTGAAAATCTCTAATTTACAGCCATGACTTCCTTAGATGTTGTTGTTTCCTCTTAAACTCCCAATCTAAATGATCAGGAAACGGATACAATTTTTTTTTTTAGGTGGGGGGTAGATGACACACCCTAAAGTTACTTTAGGTACTTAACCCATCACTGTATTAACTGTTATGTGAATTTTCAGCCAGGCATGTGCAGGGTCTTGACTGCTGATAGGCCTGTTGGTAATTTCTTAACATAACTCATTCAAAATCAAATAAATTACCTCAACAGGTTTGGAATTTGAGGGGATAAGAGGCTCAAAAGAGGTAAAATTAATGACCCAGGTAGGTGGGGAAGGGAATGTAAGGAGCAAGAACTCCAACTGAAAGACACAACAACTTTGGAAATGGCTAACTCAGAAGGGCGTGACAGGAGGAACCTTTAAAGGGGAGAGCGTTGGCTGTTAAGAGATGAGGACTTGTTAATATTTGGTAAATTTAGGATACAAAATGTCTCATTTGCAGTTATGTAAGCAAGCTTTACTGGGTACCCTGTACACCAGATTCCTGCTGTATGTTCCAGAAGATGTATTTCGCTGTGTACACCAGCAACTCACTATTAGATATAGGAACTGTTTTGCCAGATTTTGAAATCACATACGCTTTGCATGTTTGAAATAGGACTACAAATTTTAGCCTGCCTTGAGTTCTTCTCTCTAGTTATGGCTAAACCGCAAGTTTACTTCCCTGGTGGTAACTCTCGCTTTCTGATTCAAAAGCATGTTATCTCCTTGGCCAAAAATAATGAGAGCTTTTCTCATGCTTGTGGAGGGTAGTCATTGTAGTGATGTATAGAATGGAAAAGAGCAGCAAAGTACAGTAGTATTTGGAAAATAAGATTAAAAAGAGTAAGATGTGGGTGGAAAGGAGATCTTGTATTAATCTCTGGGATCTTTTTCTGTAAGGATCATAGGAGAGAAGTCCAGTCTTGCAAGTCTTGGTGTTGCTGTATATGCAATTGCTGGGAAATTAGCATAGATTTTTCTAATGAAACTGTTTCTATAACTTTAGAAATCCTTGAAATATGTCATACAGCTTCAGTTTGTTTGAGAACCCATCTGTTAATATTTCCTGCCAGTGGCAGCTATGCTGTTTGCTACTATCAAGTTAAGCATATACTTGATGTGTGCTGCATATAAAAAAAAAAAAATGCTTCCTGTTGAAATTTTAGGCTCTGATAGTCTTCGAAGGGAAGGGTGAAAGCACCACCACTTGGGGCTTTAGGGAGTAGGTGAGAAACAAAAAGTAGATATGTATTGTAGGGCACAGTTTTTCGTGGGCAGAAAAATGGACTGGAAAATCCAACAGGTTATTTTCATTTGTGAGACTTTCTCGTATGCTTCTGAGACAAACACACATGCTGTGCCCCACTCTAGAGAGGTTGCCTTTTCCCTAGTTGCTAATGCTTTTCTGTGAACAGAAATGCTTTGCCTATAGATTGATGACCTACATTTGAAAAGAAAGTGGGGGAGGGGGAAAGAAAATTCTCAATACCTTCATGAATTTGGAAAGTAATTTTGTTCTTAAATTTGTAGTCTATTGATACTGTCAAATAATTGTAGATCCCCAAATTATTTTTTGGGGAACTGGGGAATAGTGGAATGATTTCCCACACTTTCTAACAGAAAATGTTCATGAAAACATGGTAAATATTTCCCTCCAGCATTGTGAATCTGCACATGTTCTAACGCCAGTGAACTGGAAAGTGAAACTGACCAATTTACATTCACTTTTCAAGCTAAGTGAAAGGTAAACATCTGTAAACAGGGTCTGAATGAGCTCTCCCTTGACATCTAGTGATGAGCTGGGGGGACAAATTCATGGTCCATTTTAGTCAATTTCACAGTCATAGGATTTTAAAAATCATTAATTTCATGATTTCAGATATTTAAATCTGAAATTTCCTGATGTAGTAACTATAGGGTTCCTGACCCAAAAGGGGGTTGTTGGGGGGGATTTGCAGTATTGCCACCCTTACTTCTGTGCTGCTGCTGGCAGTGGTGCTGCCTTCAGAGCCGAGTGGCAGATGTAAGGATTGCCTGGTATGGTATTGAATCATAGAATCATAGAATATCAGGGTTGGAAGGGACCCCAGAAGGTCATCTAGTCCAACCCCCTGCTCAAAGCAGGACCAAGTCCCAGTTAAATCATCCCAGCCAGGGCTTTGTCAAGCCTGACCTTAAAAACCTCTAAGGAAGGAGATTCTACCACCTCCCTAGGTAACGCATTCCAGTGTTTCACCACCCTCTTAGTGAAAAAGTTTTTCCTAATATCCAATCTAAACCTCCCCCATTGCAACTTGAGACCATTACTCCTCGTTCTGTCATCTGCTACCATTGAGAACAGTCTAGAGCCATCCTCTTTGAAACCCCCTTTCAGGTAGTTGAAAGCAGCTATCAAATCCCCCCTCATTCTTCTCTTCTGCAGACTAAACAATCCCAGCTCCCTCAGCCTCTCCTCATAAGTCATGTGCTCTAGACCCCTAATCATTTTTGTTGCCCTTCGTTGTACTCTTTCCAATTTATCCACATCCTTCCTGTAGTGTGGGGCCCAAAACTGGACACAGTACTCCAGATGAGGCCTCACCAGTGTCGAATAGAGGGGAACGATCACGTCCCTCAATCTGCTCGCTATGCCCCTACTTATACATCCCAAAATGCCATTGGCCTTCTTGGCAACAAGGGCACACTGCTGACTCATATCCAGCTTCTCGTCCACTGTCACCCCTAGGTCCTTTTCCGCAGAACTGCTGTCGAGCCATTCGGTCCCTAGTCTGTAGCGGTGCATTGGATTCTTCCATCCTAAGTGCAGGACCCTGCACTTATCCTTATTGAACCTCATTAGATTTCTTTTGGCCCAATCCTCCAATTTGTCTAGGTCCTTCTGTATCCTATCCCTCCCCTCCAGCGTATCTACCACTCCTCCCAGTTTAGTATCATCCGCAAATTTGCTGAGAGTGCAATCCACACCATCCTCCAGATCATTTATGAAGATATTGAACAAAACGGGCCCCAGGACCGACCCCTGGGGCACTCCACTTGACACCGGCTGCCAACTAGACATGGAGCCATTGATCACTACCCGTTGAGCCCGACAATCTAGCCAGCTTTCTACCCACCTTATAGTGCATTCATCCAGCCCATACTTCCTTAACTTGCTGACAAGAATGCTGTGGGAGACCGTGTCAAAAGCTTTGCTAAAGTCAAGAAACAATACATCCACTGCTTTCCCTTCATCCACAGAACCAGTAATCTCATCATAAAAGGCGATTAGATTAGTCAGGCATGACCTTCCCTTGGTGAATCCATGCTGACTGTTCCTGATCACTTTCCTCTCCTCTAAGTGCTTCAGGATTGATTCTTTGAGGACCTGCTCCATGATTTTTCCAGGGACTGAGGTGAGGCTGACCGGCCTGTAGTTCCCAGGATCCTCCTTCTTCCCTTTTTTAAAGATGGGCACTACATTAGCCTTTTTCCAGTCATCCGGGACTTCCCCCGTTCGCCACGAGTTTTCAAAGATAATGGCCAAGGGCTCTGCAATCACAGCCGCCAATTCCTTCAGCACTCTCGGATGCAATTCGTCCGGCCCCATGGACTTGTGCACGTCCAGCTTTTCTAAATAGTCCCTAACCACCTCTATCTCTACAGAGGGCTGGCCATCTCTTCCCCATTTTGTGTTGCCCAGCACAGCAGTCTGGGAGCTGACCTTGTTAGTGAAAACAGAGGCAAAAAAAGCATTGAGTACATTAGCTTTTTCCACATCCTCTGTCACTAGCTTGCCTCCCTCATTCAGTAAGGGGCCCACACTTTCCTTGGCTTTCTTCTTGTTGCCAACATACCTGAAGAAACCCTTGACACCCTTACTTCTGTGCCACTACCTTCAGAGCTGGGCCCTTGGCCAGCAGACACCACTCTCCAACTGCCTGAAGGCAGTGGTGCAGAAATAAGGGTGGCATGGTATGATATTGCTACCCTGACTTCTGCACTGCTGCTAGTGGTAGTGCTGCCGTCAGGGCTGGGTGCCCAGTTAGCAGCTGTCACTCTCCAGCCACTCAGCTCTGAAGGCTACACAGGAGTAAGGGTGGCAATATCGTGATCCCTCCCCTGCCCACAATAACCTCACAACACCTCTCCCTCGCCATGCCCCTCTTTTGGGTCAGGTCCCCCAGTTTGAGAAACGCTGGTCTCCCCCATGAAATCTGTATAGTACAGGGCAAAAGCACAGAAAAGACCCGATTTCATGGTCTGTGATGCATTTTATTATTATACATACCTACCTGGATAGAAATGTGGAAACATCACTTCTAATCAAAAATCACATTGGCCTTATGCCTAAGATGATCAATATTCAAGTTCTGCAACAGTGAATTGATTGAGCTCTAATATGGTATATCTTTGGAGAATTAGAAACAGGAGTGCTATACAACTGGAAAGAGAACAAATGACACTCACCATTAGCCCAGGAAGGTCCCAAGACATTAACATTTATAAGTGCCATTTTGGTAATTTAAAAATACATACATTTCCTCTCTAGCTCCAAGGTCTGTACAGGTGGATTCTTGATACTAATGCACCTGGCTTTATTGCTGAAAAAATACAACAACGGTTCAGTCATTTTTTTCAGAACTCAAGTATTTCTGCAATAATTTTGCTGATGTATGCAAAATACATGGTAGGATGGTAAAGGTTTTATCAGCAATCATTTGAAAAGATCCTCATAACTCACTGTTTTGGAATAGGCTGCCAATAAAACCTTCCTGCATTCTCTATGTACATTTAACCATTACAGAATAACAGCAAAGAATAAAAATATATATTTAAAATATCCAGTTTCTAATAAGAAGCAAATAGAAGTACCAAAAAAAAAATTGCAAGACAAAAGTAATGGTAGGCCCAGTTCAATCAATCGCACATTCTCCCTGTTTTTTTGCATCAGGACAGCTTAGCTAAACTGCTTCAATAGCTTTCCTATTTGTCTAGTGTTTGACTGGCATTAAGATTTCCATCATGCTCAGTCTGGTTGACTTTGCAGATGGCCACTGGTCCAGTCCAACTGCAGCTAGTCTCCTTTCCTCTGAGCTGCAGAACCTTTTGTGTAGGTAGAGGCTGTGCAAGCAATCTCATCCCCTCAGGAATTACAGTAACATGGTGGGAATATAAAACATCTTTCCATATGACCATCCACATTTTGACTGCAGAATCGGAGTTCTGACAGCTTTAAAGTCAGGCATAGACATATACTGTGTACCAAGACTTTCAGGCAGAATTGTACTGACTATTTTCCAGCTAATACATACGGATAAGAACAATACTGAATTCTTCTATCTTTTGTAAAAATAAATATTAAAGAAATATGCAAAATAAATTATCTATTGACAAAACAACTTTCTGCAGCTGTAATCAAAGCTACTTGTACCATTTATGCTAATTAATATGTAACCCTTCTGCCAGGTGCAGTCAGCAGCTAAAAGGGCTGGGTTCACTATGCAGGGGTCCCTCATAAGAATACAACACAGAACTGGCTTGAGCCCCACCCAGTAATCTGGGAAAATTAAACACCATCCCTGGGTGCCCTTAAGAGGCAAGGCTTTCCCTCTCTGTGCGCTACATCTGTGCATAGAAAAGAAAACTTTTAATAAAAAGGGAAAGGGATCCAGCATTGGGAAAACATCACAACCTTAATTCAAAAGCATGCAACTATGAGCAAAACAACTACCCCAGAGCATGTTGGGCAGTGTCCTTTGCCTCAGTCTCTCACCTTGTGGCAAGAAAGTCCAACAAATGTTCCTTGAACAGGCCACTCCCTTCACTGCGCCCCACTCACTGTTGCTATCTTTGCTCAGCAAAGACACAGAGTTCAAAGGTGCGTTGATGTGAGTTCACCTCCCACCCTGGGGCGGAGGAGGGAGCATCAAGAAATGCCTCATCTCCTGCTGCTACCGCCGCCCACTCTGTGTCGCTGGCCGGTGCTCACTCTGCTGCTGCTGTTTGCTGTGCTGTGCCCAGGGCCATCCCTAGGCACACGTGGCTGCGTTGGGCACCGGAAAATTTGGGGCACCATTTCCCTTGCTGGCTGTGGCTGGAATCCTCTCTCCTCCGGCCCCTCCCCCATTCTGGGCTGGCAGGCTTCTCCCTGCCCCCTCGGGTGGCAATTTAAAGGGCCATGGGGTCCTGCTGCTGCTACCCCAGAGCTCCGGGGACGATTTAGAGGGTTCAGGGCGGTAGAGGCAGCAGGAGCCCTGGGCCCTTGAAATAGCCCCTGGAACCTGCTGGAGTCCTGGGGTAGTGGCGGCAGGGCTCCGGTGGCTATTTAAAGGGTCTGGGGCTCCCACTGCCTCTACCATCCTGGGCCCTTTAAATAGCCACCGGAGCCCTGCCACCACTACCCCACAGCTCCAGCAGCAGAGCTGTGGGGATGATTTAAAGGGCCCTGGAGGGTAGCGGCAGCCAGAGCCCTGGGCCCTTCTGCTGGACCTCTGGGGCTCTGTTGGCAATTTAAAGGGCCTGGGGCTCCACTGCAGTAGCGGCAGCTAGAGCCCCGGGCCCTTTAAATCTCCCCGGAGCCTCAGGGCTCCCAGACATCTCTGCAGCTGGGAGCTCAGGGGGTGATTTAAAGGGCCTGGGGCTCCCAGCTGCTGCTACCACAGCCCTAGCCCCAGGCCTTTAAATCCAGATCCCCCTCCCTCAGGACTCCGGAATACTGATAAGTCCTTTAAGTTACTTTCACCCCTGCCTGTATTCAATACTAAAGTGATTTGTAACGCAGCACCAGGCAAAACTGATGATGTTGGCAATACAGCTCTGTCTGCTGAACACCTAGATGGAGCAGGCTATGTAAATACAGTCTGGTCCCATTTGGTGGGGAAAAAACCCAACATTTCTCTAGCAGATTGACTTTTAAAACAATAGCAATTGTTTCAAATTAATCAGAAATTTGGACCATTGGCACAAATACTAATGGACTAGTGAACAGAAGGCAGGTGAGCTGGTAAAAGATTCATGATAAACAGTTTGTTACATGGTTCTGCAATTTAATATAGGGACATTCCCATCACATATGTAGCATGAAAGTATAACAGGTACAGGTTTCAAATTAATCTGTAATGAAATTTATAAGATAAAAAGAGTAGGACGATAGACAAACTAACTGAAAACTTTTTCCTCTTGTTTAGTAAAGGATTTTGTTTAATTTATATTGGTTATCTAATACAACCAGCATATTTTCTAAGTTTTAAAAACTAGTTCCAAATCCTATGCATTGATGCAAAAATAAAATACTTTGGAAACAATGAGTTACATTCATTTTCCTTCAGAAATTTTAGTGATCACTAACAGCAATAGTATGTACACCGATCTAGTGTGCTCAGATCCTAGCTCAGAAAACATCAGTACAAGAAGCATCAAAGACTTGAAGATGTTCTCCGGTGGCAGAAAAATGTCTGACATGCACAAACACACACAGTTTCACACAGTTTGGTGTCACCAGCCCGGAACTTGCTACTAAGCCTTTCTTAAGTAGGTGGGTTCTTTCAAATAGTCCCATCTCATTTGCAAGAGTTTTCTCTTTTATACTATATGCATTTAAATGCAGAAAAAAATGGCCAGTGTTAGTTGCACTTTTCAAGGAAGGAAAACTTAATTATAGATTTCCCAACAGTTGCTCACTTGTTTTTGAACAAACAGTTAATATTCTGGAACTCTCTACACCAGGGTTTACATGAGACAATTTTCCATATATGCAGGAGAGATTCATTCACTTGTACATTCTTTTTTTCCACAGGAAAAATTTGCACCTGACAGTCCTTACACATATGTAACACATTTTCATACCGTCTTAAAGTTACTGGCATTTTGGAATATATTTATTTATTTCAAGAAGAGTAAAGAGACAAATGAGAAATTTTGCCTTTTTAACAGATTAAATTTATCCTAAAAATGTTTTCCAACTTTGGAAAAGCAATTTGACATAGAACTTTGTGAAACTTTCTTGTAACAAAACTAGAATTTAAGTCAGGCTTGTCTGATTGTTTTGTTATGTTCTTGAAACTCTGCTCAGGTTTGAACTTAGTACATTTGGGCTGAGTTTCAAAGCTATGTCCCTCCCTCCCCCATGGGATTTTCCTTTTTTTCCTCCCCAAAACAGACCTGGGCTTTCCTGGAGTGAGTAAAAGGCTTCTAGTTTCTTATAGAAATCATGAAAAATTCTGAGTCTGACCCTTTCAACAGAATCTAAAACTCAGGGGTTACAAACCCACCTGAACAAAATCAAACTTTTTATAAAAAAAAAAAAAAAAAAAAAAAAGCTCAAAATATTTTTCTTAGCCCTCTGGGCACCGCATCTGCCAAATTTCATCCAGCTCTCACATCCAAGCCACACCCATAGCCAAACCCTGTCACTTCTTCCTCCTTAACATCTCCAAGGCCTTGTCTACACTGCAGAATTTTGTCAGCAAAAGGCAGATTTTGGTAGCAAAACAATGGAGATGTACACACTGCAATGCTACTTTTGGTGACAAAATAAAACCACCTAGATGAAACACATAGGACTCCATGGAGCAGACGCTCTCCCTCTTGGACCAGCGCAGAGCTGCTGGAACTGCTCAGTATTTGGGGAGAGGAGGCTGTGCAGTCCCAGCTGCTCTCCAGCCATAGGAATTTCGATACGTAAAGGCAGACTTCTTGTGGTTTATTCAGAAAGGGCTTTGATCGGGACACACTGCCGTGCAGAGCAAAGATAAAGGAGCTGAGGCAGGCATACCAGAATGCAAGGGAGACAAACTGTTGCTCTGCACTAAAGACTTGCCATTTCTATAAGGAGTTGGATGCTATTCTTGGTGGCGACCCCACCTCCACCGCCAGGAGCCCCGTGGATACTTCGGCAGGACTGGAGATGGTGGAAAGTGGACCTAACCCAGAGCATGAAGTCATTGATGAAGAGGTGGAGTTAGAAGACTATATGGAGCCCATGGCGGGGTCACCCGGTGGGACATCCAGTCAGGAGCTGTTCTCCACTCGGGAGGTGTCTAGCCAGTCTCAGCAGTCACACTTCGGTGAGCAAGAAGCAGGAGAGAATACCCCTGGTAAGTGGTTTTTCTTTGTGAAGTGCAGAGGTGGGTCGAGGGCATAGAAATGTACACGGTTGCCTGTGTTTCCTGGAGGTACTTGGCAATCCTCTGCCAAAGATTCCTTGGCAGAGATGCTTTGTTTCTTTCCTCATTGAAGGAAACTTTCCCATGCCATTTTGCAATCTCTTGCGCAGGGACCAAAGCGGCACACAGGTGAACAGTATAGGGACTGGTTTGGAAGCTGCAAGCATGAACTAGATGCACCCTTGCTTGCTTTCAGGAGTGAGATATCTGCTTCAGTGCCCCCTCCTATTGAAAAGGGTAGGAAAATTTAGAATACTGTCCCTACTCACTGCACCATGACCATTTCATATTGTTTTTCTCCGCATGTAGAATGCCCCCCTGCCCCAGGGTAAACTCTCCATGCTTGGGGTGTTCACCGCCATATGTGTTTGTCAAGAGTCAGTGAGAAAGTGATTGGTATGTTACTAGAGGTGTATTTTACTGTACTGTTTCAATGCTGTGCATGTACTTAACAATCATGCTTCTGTGTATTGTTCCTTGTGCTTCTGCAGATGTGGCCATCAGAGGCACGTCCTCTACACTGGTGGAGTGCCTTCACCAGATAAGAAAGCTCCTGAGATGGAGCAAGGAGGACATGTTCCTGGAGATGCTGCAATACGCAGATGCAGAAAAGAAGGAACCCATGTAGTGGAGGGAAATTGAAAGGCAGGACAGAAAAGAAAATGAGGCCTTTGTTAAGGATGCTGCTGAGAGGATGATTAAAGTTATGAAGGAGCAAACTGAGATGCTGAAGTCCCGCATAACACTCTAGTCTGGGCAGATATGTGCCTGCCCTCCCCTTCAGCACATTCAGAACTCTTTCTCATGCCCTCCCCAAACTCCATTCCTTTCCACTTTCTGCGACTTCTCGCTTTCCCATTCACTCCACCCTTATGGACACCTTTTAAAATGATAGCTGGACTTGTACACAACTCTGAAAGTCAGTCCTCCCCTGGTACTTCGTCTCCCACCAAGCACTTGTGTGTGTGTGTGGTGGGGGTTTTTTCTGTGCAAGAAAAGCAAAGTTTCAGAATGATAAGTAATCTTTATTTGTTTCTTGAAAATTGTGGTAGTAGGTAGTGACAGCAGCACATACACAAGCAGTTTAATCATTTGCTTACATTGAATCCTAGGCCACAAAAATCACATGTACTTCCTAGCAAAACTCAATTTCATTGAGCATTGCAATCTCAAGCATAGTAATATACAATACTGATTTTCATTTTCAAGTTGTTGCCTCAAAGCCTCCCTGATTCTAATTCCCCCCATTGTGTCCCTCAAAATCAGCAGGCACAGAGTCTGCCTCAGCAGTCCACCCCAGAGCAAACTTTTCACCCTTATCTTCACAAATATTGTGCAATGTACAACACGTGGCTATAACCATGGGATTATTATCCTTATTGAGGTCTAATCTGCCATAAAGACATCGCCAGCTTGCCTGGATGACCGTACATTCCATGGTCATCTGGCACCTACTCAGCCTATTGTTGAACTGCTCCTTACTGCTATCTAGGTTTCCTGTGTAAGGCTTCATGAGCCATAGCATTAAGGGGTATGCTGGGTCTCCCAGGATCACTATGGACATTTCCACATCTGCCACTGTAATCATCTGGTCTGGAAAGAATGTCCCCACTTGCAGCTTTCTGTACAGGCTGGTGGTCCTGAAGATACATGTGTCATGCACCTTCCCGGACCATTCCGTACTAATGTCAGTGAAATGCCCAAAGTGATTCACAGGTGCCTGCAACACTATGAAGAAGTAGCTCTTCCTATTGATGTACTCCGTCACATGATGGTCCAATGCCAAAATTGGAATATGCGTGTCATCTATTGTCTCTACGGAGTTAGGGAAACCCGTTTCTGCAAAGCCATCCACTATTTCACACACATTGCCAAGAGCCACGTTTCTTCATAGCAGGATGCGATTAACGGCCCTACACACTTGTGTTAACGCAGCCCACAGTGGTCGACTTCCCGACTCCAAATTGATTTGCGACCAATAGCGGTCTGGAGTTGCCAGCTTCCACACTGCGATTGCCTCGTGCTTCTCCACCGAGAGGGCAGCTCTCATTTGGGCTTGCAGGGCTCAGGCAAGCTCCACACACAGTTTCAGGACGGTGACTTTCCTCATCCGAAAATTCTGTAGCCACTGCTTGTCATCCCAGACCTGCATGATGATATGATCCCACCACTCAGTGCTAGTTTTCTGAGCCCAAAAGTGACTGTCTCCAATGTGCAACCATTCCATGAATGCCAAAAATAATCTAATGTTGCTCCTGTCCATGTCAGACAGCATGTCAGGCAACTGTAAATCCTGTTGAGTTAGGAACTTCGCCATTAACTGTATTGCCTTTCACGATGTCTTACTGACAGCTAGCAGAGCACTGGAGAGCAGTGCGGGATCTATCCTTTCACACATTGATGGTGGGGCAAACAGCAAATAAGAGCTGATGAAAAATGCCGCGAACCAAAGATGGAAGCACATGGAATGCTAGGACGGAAAGCAATGCATCATGGGACATTGAGCCCAGATCCATGATGCGATGCGATTCACTTGGCCTTCCCACAAGACCCAGCCGCAGAAGGTGGTGAGCTGAACTGTGGGATAGCTACCCACAGTGCATTGCTCTCACTGTTGATGCTAAGGCCCAGAGTGTAGATGTGCTCTGCTGACAGAGGGAGTGTAGTGTGCACATGCAATACCAATTTTCTTTTAGTGCTTTTTCATGGTCGACAAAAATTTTGCTGACAAAACTCTGCAGTGCAGAGAAGGCCTAAGACTTGTTCTTTTTCTTTCCATCCCTACACTGAAATCTCTTCTTCAGATCCTCATTACATCCTGCCTTAATGACTCCTTTCTGGCCTCCCTGTAACAGTCACATTGTCCCACTTTTAATCCATAATACTGTGGCAAAAGACATTTTTATCTAATGTTTTGATCATGTGATTCTGTTCTTTAATTAAAAAGGAAAGTCTTTTAATCTACTTTGCTAAATGTGATCATCTCTCCACATTAGAGAAATTCTGTGGTCATTCATGGAAAGCCATCCTGCAGTCCATTTGAGACAGGCATTCATTTCCATGATTCACGTAGCAACTTGGTCTTTATTGGGCCAGAAAAATGGAAAAAGGAGTCATCGTAAATCCAGATTTTGCATTTTTTTTCTATTTTAAAGGCAAAGAAAGTAATTTAAAAATGTTACCTGGCCTTACTGAACAAAAGTCCACATCACACAAACTACTATCCTGATTGGCACTAATTAGCCCTCTTGTTGGTAGTCTCAGTAGAGAATGAGCATGAAGACTGAAACTCTAAACTATTCAGATTGTTTTAACTGTGTTGTCTGTCACTGCAGGTCAGGGCGAAGGCTCATTAGTGAGAAAGCATGCAACTACTTATGCTGTCCTCGTTCTGTGGGTAAACAGGGTTTGATTCTTTAATGCTGTCAATCTGGCACATTCACTAGCACTACATTCACTTATTTTTTTAATGGAGAAATATAGGCTCCTGGGAATAGTGTTAACTTTTTAGACCAACCACTTTCTTTCCCCCAAATTACTTACAACTCACTTTTCCTTGCTGGTGTAAAGATACGGATCCCAATAGTTGTTTGTGGTTTTTATCACATGAACAGTTGCACACTAGAACGTAGATTAAAATCTCCAGTGTAAAACAAATTGAACAGTCATCAGTTTCAGACATTATTGATCTGTGCCAGTGACCTAGAAAGGAAACATTCAAAATCCTGTTATGAGCCTCCTGAGCTGTTCAATTTCCTTCACCCTTACTTTTATAATTGTATTGATACTTTGGAACTCTCCAGAGATCTTTTCTACTTCTGCAAATACTTCATCCCTGCTGCTCCCATTACCCTGAATCGGCTCCTTGACATGAGAAACTATATCGAGTTTCTACGTTACCTGGAGACGCTCACCAACAACAGCTGTCAAGAGAGAGAAGATCAAGGGAGGTTTTTAAAAACTAATCTACTATATGGAAAAAATGAGGAAACCAGAGATGGCCAAGGGAAGGTCACAGGTCATTCCTGTGGTGACTGATACACAGGCCATGTGACTGGATGTCATTTAAATTTGCTGGGCTAATTTGACACTCATGAAATGAGTGACTAATAAAGCTGGAAAGAGTCAAGCATTATGCATGTAACCACACTAAAATTTCCACCTAAATCAGTTCATATGGGCCATGTCTATACAGGGACACTCAGGAAGTTATGGGGAATCCGCTGGAGATGTAGAGTCAATGTGCATAAATTAAGTCGGATTAGTTGATTCACCTTCATTTTCTTGAGTTTCCATGTATAGACATGGCCTGTCAGTTCTACTGGTGTAGAAAAATAGATACTCCTCTGCTACAAAAAACATGGTAGTCTTTGGATAGGCAGACAGATACCAGGCCTGGGAATCGTTCTGTGAACTAGTGACCTCCAAACTCTCAGTTGCTAAAACTGTGGCCATGTTCCTTTTTTGGAACGGACAGGGGATGAAAAAATGCTACAAAAAAGCAACTGGATTTGGAAAACAAGCAAACAAATCAAGCCTTACTTGGCTGATCCCGTGTCAGCATTCCTAAATGCTACAATACAGTAGAAGATCACTGTTATTGACTGAAGGGCCAAACTCTCCTTTTAGTTATACTGCTGCAACCTTATTTAAATCAGTGGGGTGGGATTGCAGTGATAGAGAAGAATTTGACTCAGATATATACTTTAAGTGCTGGGATTTTTGGTACCAGACACAAAGACAGTCTCTACCCTAAGTTACTACGTTCAGTGACATTTGTGTGTGTATTTTGCCAGTCTTGCTGTTACCCGTCAAGCAAACCAAATGTATTCTTTCTAAGCCCAGTGAATAATATCACAAAGTCCACTAGATGTCACTAGTTGGTCAAAGATTAGGTAAAACAACATAAGCAGAGATGCCAAGTTGCAGCCACAGTCTAGAAGGAAATGTAGAACATATCACAGGACATCAGCCATACCAGGAGGGATGAACCGGAGTGTGGATGAGAAGTGCAGGCAGGAAAGTAACAAATACTTTCCTCATGGATTGTATTTTCTAAATGGACAACCAACCTAATTCTCAATTACTGAGGGACAATCTCCACTCATTGATACATTTTGCTTTCCACAACCAAATCTCTGTACAACTTTTCATACGTGATGTACCTGAGTATTCAGATTCTAATATCTAAACTGTATTGTTAAATCTATTCACCTAAATTTAGGTTATTCCTGATTATGTACTCTATGTATCATATGACTTTTAAAAACTAACTTTATATTTGTGGATAATCTAAGCACTATACCCAGATGTACAGACACACTTTTCCCAACATATGTATTATATAATTTTTTTAACATTAGCTTTAATAAAAATGTTATGTCTGTCTTCTTTTGGTTGCTCCCTATTTTTGTCTTTTGCGTTGTCTCTTCTGCTGTTACCTTCTCATCCTGCCTATCTTCTACCTTCCTCACTTGCTCCTTCTGCCAGTGATGGTGTTTCCCTCCATTTATTCTTTTTGCTCAGACACTGAGGCCTGGTCTACACTGGGAAATTAGGTCTGTATAGCTACGTTGCTTAGGGGTATGAAAAATCCACACCCTAAGTGACACGGTTAAACCAACCTAATGCCTGCTGTGAACAGCACTAGGTTGATGGGATAATTCTATCATCCACCTAGCGACCACTTCTCAGGGAGGTGGAGTACCTATGCCTCCCATTGGCATAGGAAGTGTCTTCACTGAAGTGCTGCAGCGTTTTTAGAGTAAACAAACCCTCAGCTCATCACCACACTTCATACTGCCACAAAAGACAGCCAAGCATGAACAGGCTGCTCCTCCCTCCACCCACCCTCAACTCACGTGTTTATTTTTGAGATGGTCTGAAACACTGCTATGGGTACCCGCATGGCCCCACAGTATGCCAACATTTTTATGGCTGACTTAGAACAACGCTTCCTCAGCTCTCGTCCCTAATGCCCCTACTCTACTTGCGCTACATTGATGACATCTTCAACATCTGGACCCATGGAAAAGAAGCCCTTGAGGAATTCCACCAGGATTTCAACAATTTCCATCCCACCATCAACATCAGCCTGGACCAGTCCACACAAGAGATCTGCTTCCTGGACACTACAGTGCTAATGCTCACATAAACACCACCTTATACCGGAAACCTACTGACCGCTATTGCTACCTACATTCCTCCAGCTTTCATCCAGACCACACCACACAATCCATTGTCTACAGCCAAGCTCTATGATACAACCGCATTTGCTCCAACCCCTCAGACAGAGACAAACACCTACAAGATCTCTAGCAAGCATTCTTACAACTACAATACCCACCTGCTGAAGTGAAGAAACAGATTGACAGAGCCAGAAGAGTACCCAGAAGTCACCTATTACAGGACAGGCCCAACAAAGAAAATAACAGAATGCCACTAGCCATCACCTTCAGCCCCCAACTAAAACCTCTGCAACGTATCATCAAGGATCTACAACCTATCCTGAAGGATGACCCATCACTCTCACAGATCTTGGGAGACAGGCCAGTCCTTGCTTACGGACAGCCCCCCAACCTGAAGCAAATACTCACCAGCAACCACACACCACACAACAGAACCACTAACCCAGGAACCTATCCTTGCACCAAAGCCCGTTGCTAACTCTGTCCACATATCTATTCAGGGGACACCATCACAGGGCCTAATCACATCAGCCACACTATCAGAGACTCGTTCACCTGCACATCTACCAATGTGATATATGCCATCATGTGCCAGCAATGCCCCTTTGCCATGTACATTGACCAAACTGGACAGTCTCTACGTAAAAAAATAAATGGACACAAATCAGATGTCAAGAATTATAACATTCAAAAACCAGTCAGAGAACACTTCAATCTCTCTGATCACTCGATTACAGACCTAAAAGTGGCAATACTTCAACAAAAAAAACTTCAGAAACAGACTCCAATGAGAGACTGCTGAATTGGAATTAATTTGCAAACTGTATACAATTAACTTAGGCTTGAATAGAGACTGGGAATGGATGGGTCATTACATAAAGTAAAACTATTTCCCCATGTTATTTCTCCCCCCACCCCCCACTGTTCCTCAGACGTTCTTGTCAACTGCTGGAAATGGCCCACCTTGATTATCACTACAAAAAGCTCCCCCCTCCCCCCCCGCTCTCCTGCTGGTAATAGCTCACCTTAAGTGATCACTCTGGTTACAGTGTGTATGGTAAGATCCATTGTTTCATGTTCTCTCTCTATATAAATCTCCCCACTGTATTTTCCACTGAATCCATCCAGTGAAGTGAGCTGTAGCTCACGAAAGCTTATGCTCTAATAAATTTGTTAGTCTCTAAGGTGCCACAAGTACTCCTTTTCTTTTTGCAAATACAGACTAACACAGCTGCTACTCTAAAGAGTTTCAGACACCTTGGATCTTCAACCTGACTCCAGGAGGAAGAATCTGATTAGATCAAAGTGTCTGAACTACAAGGTCGTAACTACCCCAGCACCTACTCACCAAAAGAATGGCAAAAGAGTTGTGTTCGTGCCAAATCTATTAATTCTTTATGTGGTGGTAACACCCAGTAAAACTGAAGGGTCCACTTAAGCAAGTGTCCCTCAGGTTTTCATTTAAGACTCAATATAGTTTTAAACTCTGTGCAGAAGGGTTTCTGTTTTCTGAGCCATTGCACTGTTTCCAGTCCTCATTACCTTCAGCTCCTGAATGTGTCATCCATCATACTTCCATGGGATTTTGGCAGAAGAGAAAGCACAAATGTGCCTAAATTCATTCCTGATACAGTTAATTAGAACCATTGTGTCTCTCCAGCAGTTGAAGATGCATTCATTCCCATTGGCAAAACCCAACATTCTTTTCATTAAAAAGAAAAGGAGTACTTGTGGCACCTTAGAGACTAACAAATTTATTAGAGCATAAGCTTTCGTGAGCTACAGCTCATTTCATCGGATGGATTCAGTGGAAAATACAGTGGGGAGATTTATAAATAGAGACAACATGAAACAGAGAGGGTCTTACCATACACACTTGTACATACATATATGCATTTGGTGCATCCGATGAAGTGAGCTGTAGCTCACGAAAGCTTATGCTCTATTAAATTTGTTAGTCTCTAAGGTGCCACAAGTACTCCTTTTCTTTTTGCGAATACAGACTAACACGGCTGTTACTCTGAAACCATTCTTTTCATTGTTACAATGGGCCTATTGTAATTCTGTAGCACTTACTCGGAGGAAAAAACCCAATGAACTCAGTGAGAGTATTGCCTGAGTAAAGATTAAGCAATTATCACAGGATTGGGTCCTAATTTTTTCTCTCTATAAAAGACTGTTTTAAGTAAGTTAAAGGATTTAGTGCTATATGGCTGTTTGTGTTTCTGCATGAAAATATAAAAATGTTACAATCATGAACTGCTGTATCTGTCTATGTGAGAACTTTCTGGGGATTCTAGATTTTAGATTTTTTTAAAATTTTGCACTAGCTCTGTGTGTGTGTGTGTGTGTGTGTGTGTGTAACACAGTGATGTCTGTTGCTTGCTCTGGGTTTTTCTTGGTATAAATGCATCTGACATTCCTGAAAGGAAAGGAGAATGCTTTGTATTCCTCCAGACTAATAATATCCTGGACAAACTGTATAGAATTAAGATTAATTTTACTGAATTTAGTTAAACCATATTGAATTAGGTTTAATACATTAGGGGTCTATTGTATTTAAATGCAGTTGTGTATATATTATTGTGGAACTGCATGCAACTTCTCTAACTTCAGTCTGCCCCCCCTTAAATATTTGGGCTTAAAAAAAGAGGCTTTTGACTTAGAGAAATATACACAAGGTTTGTCACCTTTTGCCAGATGCCATACTAGAGAATGAATGCTTTGTGGTAGTGGGATGCTGACTAATCTTTTGCTCTTGATCGACCTCCTTTTCCCTCTTTTACCTGCCCTTTTTCTCTGGGCCCATCTCCTCCCCTAATTTTCTTATGTATCTGAGCACAGTGTTACCTCCGTCTGTGGTCCTGTGTTTCACACTCAGAAAGATATGCAGATTGTGTCTGGTGAGTACCAGTGCAAGAGCAAGACACAACCTGGCAACTCTTCTTTTTAATTACAGTGGTCTAAACAAGAGATTTTTTGTTTACTGTAGTACAGTTCTTTCCTTCATTCTACCTTAAAGCCAGAGGTGCCAACTTTCTAATGCGCTGGGGAGTGATCTGCACCAGGCCCTGCCCCCACTCCACCCTTCCCCCCAAACCCCATCCCCCTGCCTCTTCCAGCCCGCTCCGCCCCCTCCCCTGAGTGCAGCCCACCTTCACTTCTCCTCTGCCCCCCCAGCATGTCCTGCATGCCACGGAACAGCTGATCATGGCAGGCAGAATGTGCTGGGAGGGAGTGGGAGGCACTGATTGGCGGGGCCACTGGTTTTCGGGGAGGTGCTGGGGGGAAGGAAAGGAGCCAATAGGGGGCTGCCAATGGATGCTCAGCACCCACCATTTTTTCCATGGGTGCTCCAGCCCTGGAGAACCCACAGAATCATCAGCTATTCTTAAAGCAGTATTTTTGTTTGTGCTTACATAGCCCTTTTCATCCAAAGGTCTCAAAGCACTTTGTAAAAGTAAATAGGTACATTTATCTCTATTTTACCGATGGGAAAACAGAGGCACAGTTAATTTAAGTGACTTGCCCAGTCACTAAGAAGTGATCTGAGACCATCAACTCATTTCATACTGACAACCAAGTAGCCATCTAGTAGTAGTTGCTTAGGATCACTGCTGATATATTCCAAATTTGAGAAATGGCCCACCAATCCCCTTAGACATTCCTATAATAATACCTGATGCTTTTTCTGCTCACAAGTGTTGCCTGCATTGTTGCTATAGTAACAGTGAGCATAAGAAGAATAACACCTTAAGGTGTGACACCTGCCCTCCAATAATCCAGAAGGATCAGGGAAAAGGACAGGAAATGACTAATGTGGGCCTGGCCCTCTCTGCTGCAAAGAAATGCAATTTGACTTTCAGCTAACCTTAAAGCTGTTACAAGCTTAAAGAGAAAGATTACAGAAATTGTTAACAGCTATTTTATTACTGCCCTAATTATGTGAGTTGCACTTTATAGGCACACAGCACTCGGCAGCTTTTGCATTGGGCTGTAGTGTGCTGTTTAATTGTTATGGTTATCCTGACATGTTAACCTCACAATGCCATGACTTCCTACTGTGATAAATTAATACAAAGATATTAGTTGCTGATTGGTCAGAGGGTTTGTGGCATGGTACTTATTACACTAACTTTTCATCTCTGAAGCCCTGATTTGGTCACAACTACAACCTAATTTGGTATATTGCGTGGCCACATTGCAAAACCTCTGTCTGATGTAAAATGATTGACGGTCTCTGACGAGAAGAGCCTGTGATATCTAGGTAGTGATTGTCAAGATTAGTATGCATCAGCAAATTGGTGCCTTATATAAATTCCAGTGAAGCTGATCCCTTATAGAAAACGTGTCTGATTCTGTACTCCAATGAGTTACGAGGCTGCTCAGCACCTTGCAAGTGAGAAACTAGTATTGCTAATATGTGGATCCTTCTTTCAGTTTGCTCCACAGTGATGTCTATCAAATAAAAGCTAATTTATTCCAAATGATTCTCTAACTAAACACCTTCTGTTCCTAGGGAAGTGGTGCTCTTTCTAGAACTGTTGCATTTGCAATCTTTTTCTTTTTCTTTTGTTAATATTCACCATGCAAGTTGGTATGAATGCACTTTTTAAAATAACTATAAAGTGCTTGTGCCAAAGGCGTTCAGTAAAATAATAATGTAAAGTTTTAGTAGAAGTGCGTTGAGATGCTGGTGATTAATAGCTAGTGCCATAGGTACCACATACTTATATTTTAGTTATTTTCTTATTAAAGTTTTAGCTTCACCCTGAGAAATAAAACTACAGACTGACTGACTCCCACTAATGCTGCGTTCACAAGGTGTCTTGATGACTTCATAGAACAGAGCAGCTGTGTGGTGATCCCAGGAGCTGTGAAGAAAAGAGAACTTACTTGGCACTTTTCAGAACTATTTGCATTAGTTTTTACATGGGATATAACATAGGGATGTCCCCTCACACACTGCCAGAGTGGCTGTACTATTGCTTGTTGCCTTCAACACTTTTTCTCATTTTCTGACATAAATTGTTCCTTGTATTTTTCGTCCAAATGTCTTTATATACTCCCGGGGGAATTTTGTGCCGCTGCATATGCACAGAATTCATGTCCCCTGCAGATTTTTTTTGTCTCTGCATAAAATACATTCTGTTGGAGAGGCACTGCAGTTATACCTTTTTCCCACTGGGCTCCAGAACAGAGGGCAGCTGCTCCTGGTTGGGAGCAGCCAGCCATGGAGAGGGATGAGGGAAGAGAAGAGGCTGAGTTCCAGCCAGGGTCTGCCTGGGGGAGGCTCCCCAACTCCCTAACAATCCCTCTCCGCCAAAAAAATCTGTTCCATACTTCTCTCACCCACAACCAACAACCTTCCAGGTTCACTTCCAGGCTTCTTCCCAGCAATTACTTCCCTCTCCCTCAGCTCCTCCATTACCCCTGACTCCCCCAAGCCTTTGCATTTCTGAGGGTTCGGGAAATACCTTACTGTGTTGTAGTTTAAATGAATTATTACTCAAAGTTCTGTATTAATATGACTAGTAAGGAATCTATTTGTCAAAAACATTTCCTGAATCTTTTTTGTTGTCTGTATTGTTACAGACAGTTGCTTACAGGTATTTTGAAATAAATTACCAAAACAATTGAAACTGGCATGATTATATTGTGTTATTTTGGCAAATAAAATATGCAGAATTTTAAAATATTGTGCACAGAATTTTATTTTTTGGTCCAGAATTCTCCCATGAGCACTTTATACTAGAACCCCAGTGTTTCTAAAGAGTTTGCTGTCTTCTTGCATGTGCTTATCAGTCAATGGTGGAATGTGTGTATTAGGGTGCTAGTGTCTCTGAAGCAGCAAGCAGAATACTCTGTAATCACCTTTCCTCTTTGCACTAACCCCTGGCCTGATTTGCATGAATTTGCTCCATACAATACATTTAACTAGAACATATTTTAAATACAGAGATAATACTCTGTTAAGACACCATCTATTGTTCCCAGGGAAGATGAAACATCAGTTTAGCTTCCTAGTTGCACTAGCATGTATATCTAAGGGAAAACTAATATATTGACCAGCTCTGCTTGGCAGCACAACTAGTATTATTTGCAATGAGACAGCTGTAAAAAGGCAAAGATTGCTTGTTTTATATCACTAGAGCCAAAGCTTGGCTTCTGTATGTTTGTTTGACTTTCCAAATCCCCTTAAATTCCCATCCATGGATACAAATGGTTATATTTTGCAAAACATCATCTCTGTTCTATTCATCTGGGAAAGCAGTTTCTCATGGATTACTCTGGGGGAATCCTGTCCCTTACCTTTCCAAATCTTAGGCTTTGTTTGCACTGGAAACTCTGCAGCACTTCAGTGTCGACATCACTACAGAGAACCCACTCCCTCTGCCATTGTGGGACTTTTCTATTGGGTTACTTGTGGTATGTCTACACTGCGATAAACTCGTGGCATCAAGTCTCAGAGTCTGGATCAGCTGACTTGCAGGCTGAGCCGCACGAGCCTGAGTCTGTAAAGTTGCAGTGTAGACATTTGGGCTTGGGCTGGAGCACAGGCTTTCAGACCCTCCTCCCCATGGGGTCTCAGAGCCTTGGCTCCAGCCTGAGCCCAAATGTCTACACTGCAATTTTATAGTCCCACAGCCCGAGCCTTGCAAGCTCAAGTCAGCTGACCCCAGGCCAGCTGCTGCCATTCTGCCAGTCTTTTATCATAGTGTAGATGTACCCATGGTGTCAGCTGCTCGAGAGAGCCAGGCAGAAAGCAGTTCTGATTAGTTAAGATCAGCTGGACTCCTAAAGCTTCCAAATGTGTGAATGTTTTGCCTACAATGTCCTGCTTATTACCAAGGGAAACAATATGTTGGGATAACTATGGTTTAAACTGGAATTTTCTTGGAGCCTAAGGAATTAGGTGTGTAAACGCCATTGAATTGCTTATATTGTAAGCTTTTTGGGAAGGGACCATTCTGGCTATGTATAGTGACTAGCACAGTGGGGTTCTGGTCCATGGCTAGGCCTCCTAGGTTCTATGGTGATATAAATAATAAACCATAATGGAATTTCCTTGGGAAATCGGTGCTTAACTCTATTGGGATTCTCTGTAGGGTTACCAGATAGCAACTGTGAAAAAACGGGACGGGGATGGGGGTAACAGGTGTCTATATAAGAAAAAGTCCTCCAAAATGGGACATCTGGTCACCCTAATTTTTTGAAAACCCCAGTTCTAATTATTAGAACTTGAAGAAATGAGAAACTTGTGGTAAAGTTCCTGTGTTGGCTGAGTCAGCTGTATATCTGCTTTTGGTTAAGATCCAACAAAGATTTTTACAGTGAGAGTTGGAATTCACTAGGGGACTAGGCATGTTAGTGTGTGTGTGTGTGTGTGTGTGTGTGTGTGTGTGTGTGTGTGTAAAATCAATGGCCATATTTCCACGTACTGTATTCACTTGATTCAGTTCCGGCGCATAGTTCTACACAGTATTGTCACCCACACCAGAACTGTGAGTGGGCACAGCGATGGTAGGGCATGTGTATGTTAGAAACGCTCCAGTGGCACAGCTGCAGTGCTCCAGCTGTGCCACGGTTATGTCGGTACTTACTACCGTGATGAAAAGGTTCTTCTGTTGCTGTAGTAACTCCACCTCTCCTAGAGGCAGTAGGCAGGTCAACAGAAGAATTCTTCCATTGACCTGGTGCTGTCTACACTGTGGCTGAGGTCAGCTTAACTATGTATCTCAGGGATGTGAAGTTTTCAAACCATGAGCAACATAGCTAGGTCAACCTAACTTTCTAGTGTAGACCAGCCCTTAGTAAAGTAACTTATTAAGAATTAATGATAATTTTGGCTCATGTTTGTACTGAGCTTAAGGGATCTTTTTGAAGACGTGCTATATTAATAAAAGATATCTATTAAGAGATGATCTGCCAATCCCTACTGGTTGTTGATAGGAAATCATTCACATATTAAGACATTTTTAAGAGATCTGCACTATGGGATTATAGAGCAGCTGTGTGGCTTTAAGGATTAAGATGGGACCTTGGCAAAGCTTATGTTTCCAGTTTCCTGAGAACCCCTTTCTTTCAACACAAATGAAATCAATCTCTGACACAGGCCCAATGTTTAGTGCCATTCCCAGCTGGCTGGTCAGCAGGAGGAAAAGGAACATGCTTTTTGAAAAAGCCAAATCGTTCATGTGTGCATTTTTAAAAATTATGTCATTTTAATTGGAAAAGAAAACAAGTCAGTTTCAATAAGCAAGGGTAAAATTTTCTCCATCCACATGTTCCTGCAATGCAGTAAGCCATGAATGAGACTTGTTTCCTGTATCCAGTGAAAAATCCCAAAGTTGGGATAATAGGAGAAAAGACCCATTTCTGCAGCAGAAAAATGGGGTTTTATAAATGCACAGATCGTCATAAAACAGTTGTGAGGGGTCAGTTGTATAAAAATAGAAATTAAATGATCAAAACTAAACCATGTTTATATTAAAATGTGAATATAGATTGGGGGAGGATGAAGGCTCCAGATCTGCAAGGGGTGTATAGGCACCTCCCTGACTGTAATAGTGTGCCATGAAGCACAGGGGCTCTGCATGCACGTATCTCATTGCAGGATCAATGCCTACACATGCTATTTATTCATTCAGACAAAACTCTGTTAATTATTCTTTACATGCATCTAGCTTTAAGACCCACTATTGGTTCAATGGTGCTGGAGAACGAGAGATAAGCTGCCCCTACCAGCAGTGTCCAATAAAGCAAACAGAAACCTGTTAGGTGACTGAGAACTTGGTGGGCATGAGGGATGAGCAAAGTTCCTACCCTTGTAAAAGTGTATTACTGTTGAATACTATGCATGAGATGATATACTAAGGGCTTGTCTACCTGGTGCCTTAGTCTGCAACAGAGGGGTGCAAATTTTAGTCCACACTAGCATGTTGCACTCTAACTGGCCCGTGTGGACCTTGCTGATGTGTGTGAAAGGGTACGCTCACTGCAAGTGACATCTTCTTGTGGCTACATCTGGGGATCAGCTCTCGCCCAGTCTGCCGCCCTCTTCTGTTGGTTACTCATGCTGTGACACAGCCTCTTTTTCTCCAGGAGTTGGGGTGCTCCTTCTTTGTAGCTCAGCCCTCTGGCCAGCCAGGTCACTATATAGTCCTCCTGTCTAGATGGCATCTCCAACAGTCCTGTGCCACTTCTCAGTGGCTGATAGGGGAACCCAGCCCCATCAGCTACACTGGGTTCCAGCACAGGGACTCTATAACAAGCAGCCAAGGTCTGCTCAGTCCTACTCTTTGCTGCTGTTTCCCTGGGTTTCTTTCTACCCAGCCCTCTCAGGCTCTCTTTCCCCACAATTCTTCTGGGATTGACTCTTCTTTCAGGGCTAGGATCCCAAAGCTTATTCTCTCCTTTGGGTTTTCTCCTCCCACTTCTCTGGCCCCAGAGAGTGACTGCAGACTCTCTCCCCACAGTCCCCTCTGCTCTCAACTTTTGGGCTTTATACTAACCAGCCTACTCCTGCCCAGCTGGGCTTTGTTTGGTTAAGCCTGGCTCTTCCTTCAAGTGCAGCCAGAAACCATAATGGCCTCTCAGGCCCACATTAACCTCTTCAGGGCCTGCATAAGGTGCACACCCATCACAGTGAGTACTAAAAGTTCCCTAGTGTGTATTAATGTAGTTCCATTTCAAAAAACACTACTTTAATGCACCCTAGGGATCTTTTAGTGCATGCCAGCAGGGTCCACAAGGGGCCAATTAGTGCTCATCACACAAGTGCAGACTAAAATTTACACCCTTCTGGTGTGGGCTAAATTACGAGGTAGGCCAGCCCATTGATAGATGAAAGTAGTATCATTTGGCAATAAATGTAAGATAAAAAATAAACATGAGTTGCCTACTGGGTTATTTATTTAAGGCCTGACCCTCAACTGGTGTAAATTGGCATAGCTGCATTGCCTTCACTGGAGCTATGCCCATTTACACCCGCTAAGGACCTAGTCTGTGGTCTTAAGTCTGCATGTTAGGGTTCTGTAAGTTAGTGTCCCAAGTAAATGTGTGAAGAGAAGGCACTAAAGCAGAAGTCATTAGTCTTGCCTAAGTAGGGCACTTCATCTACAATTTCTAGACCACTGCAAGTCCCATGCAAGGTAGGTAAGTTAATGCCGCATTTACATAAATGATTCCCCTCCCTCAGCACCTCTTGTAACATCATCTCTAACATGGCTCCTTTTGGCTTCTTATCATCCCTCTCTGTCAATGGCTTTTAGAGTTTAGTATGTAGACTTGTTCACTCACAAATGAAGACATACTTACTGAGGAAGGAAATGGCATATGGAGCTTGTAGTGACATCTGATTGTGTTGGGAGGAAAGACTCCTCTAAGCCCATACACTCTTTATCTTTTACTCACTTTCTTGTTTAAATATTACCCAGCAGAAGTCAGCAGAAACATCTGATTTCCAGTTAGGTTCTACATTTTATCCTGGGTTTTTTTAGATGAAAGGAAGGTCAAGCATAGTGAGACTCAGAAGGTTCAGAGGAATGGATGAACCCTTATACATTGGATGCTTATTTGAGTTCTTTGAGGTCTTCTCCTTCCCTCCCTCAACCTTTCTCTGAATCTAAATTTTGTCCCACCTTCCTCCCAACACAACCCAATCCTCCTGCTGACCCCATCATTTCCTTCCAGGCACCACAAATTGAGACTGTGGCAAAGATAGCTAGGAAAGGATTTTTCAAAGGTATTTGGATATGTCAATGTTTTTCAGGATATCCTTTGCCTTTATTATTGCATCCTTTTTCCTGGCACATAGCATCATGTTCTCTTTAACTAGATTCTTGGGCCAGCTTCTTCACTATGGAGTCACCATTCAGGTTCACATTCTGGTTTTACTTCTGGTGGCTCCTTTTTAATACTCTCTCCTTGGTCAGGCTACTATCCATCTGGGCCTGTTCTCCCTGCTCTTTCTCCTCCTCGTCAAGCCTTGATTAGCTTGATACACATTTTCCTTCTCCTTCTTCCTAGTTTAACATATTCTTCGATCCATTAGAACAGCCATACTGGCTCAGAACAATTGTCCATCTAGCCCAATATTCTGTCTTATGACAGTATCCACTGCCAGATAATTCAGAGGGAATGAATAGAACAGGGCCATTATTCAAGTGATCCATCCCTTGTCAATCAGTCCCAGCTTCTGGCAGTTAAAGGTTTAGGGACAGCCAGGGCATGTGATTGATTGCATACCGGACCATCTTGTTTAATAGCCATTGATAGAATTAGTTAAGTTCATGGAGGATGGGTATATTTTGAACCCAGTTATATTTTTGGCCTTCACAACATCCCCTGGCAATGAGTTCCAAGAATTGACTGTGCATTGTGTGAAAAAGTACTTCCTTTTGTTTGTTTTAAACATGCTGTCTATTAATGTCATTTGGTGACCCTAATTCTTGTGTTATGAGAAGGAGTAAATAACACTTCCTTATTTACTTTCTCTACACCAGTCATGATTTTATAGACCTTTACTTTTCAGTTTTCTAAGCAGTCCCAATCATTTTTATCTCACCCCATATGGAAGCTGTTCCATACCCCTAATTATTTTTGATAATTGGCCCTTCTCTGTATCTTTTTTTTTTGTGATGGGGCAATCAGAACTGCACACACTATTCAAGGTGTGGGGATTTATATAGTGGCATTATGATGTTTTCTGTCTTATTAGCTATCTTTCCTAGTGGTTCCTAAAGTTTAGTTTTTTTGACTGCTGCTGCACATAGAGCAGATGTTTTCAGAGAACTATCCACAATGAGTCCAAGATCTCTTTCTTGAGTGGTAACAGCTAAATTAGAATCCATCATTTTATATGTATAGCTGGGATTTTTTTTCCCAATGTGGATTACTTTGCACTTATCAACATTGAATTTCATCTTCCATTTTGTTGCTGTCACCCAGTTTTGTGAGATCCCTGTGTAAGTCTTTGCTGCCTCACTGTTTTACCCTTTTTCCAGATAATTTATAAATATATTGAACAGCACTGGTTCCAATACAGATCCAGGGGGGGACCCTGCCATTTCCCTCTCTCCACCATGAAAAATGAGCATTTATTCCTATCTTTTAAATAGTTACTGATCCATGAGAGGACCCTTTCCTCTTATCCCATAACTGTCTACTTTGTTTAGGAGCCTTTGGAATGGGACCTTGTCAAGGCTTTCTAAAAGTTGAAGTATACTATATTCACTGGATCATCCTTGTCTACATGTTTGTTGACCCACTCAAAGAATTCTAATAAATTGGTGAGGCATGATTTCCCTTTACAAAAGCAATGTTGATCTTCCCCATAATATTGTGTTCATCTGTGTGTCTGATAGGTCTGCTCTTTATTATAGTTTCAAACAATTTGCCTTGTACTGAAGTTAAACTTAGCAGCCTGTAATTGCCAGAATTGCCTCTGGAGTCTTTTTAAAAAAATTGCATTACATTAGCTATCTCCCAGTTATTTGGTACAGGGGCTGATTTAAGCAGTAGGTTATATACCAGAGTTAGTAGTTGCACAATTTCACATCTGAGTTCCTTTAGAACTCTTGGGTGAATACCATCAGGTCCTGGTGACTTATTACTGTTTAATTTACCAATTTGTTCCAAAACCACCTCTACTGACACCTCAATCTGGGATAGTTCCTCAGATTTGTCACCCAAAAATAATGGCTCAGGTGTGCAACTCTCCCTCACATTCTCTGCAATGAAGACTGATCCAAAGAATTCATTTAACTTCTCTGCAATGGCCTAGCACTTCAGTTGTTCAGTGATCTCCATTGCTGGTTTGGCAGGCTTCAGCCTTCTGATGTATTTAAAAAAATATTTTTTTTGCTATTAGTTTTTGTGTCTTTTGCTAGCTGCTCTTCAAATTCTTTTTTGGCCTGCCTCATTATATTTTTACACTTCATTTGCCAGAGTTTATGTTCCTTTCTATTTTTCTCTATAGGATTTTACTTCCAATTTTCAAAAGATTGTCTTTTTGTCTCTAATTGCCTCTTTTTACTTTGTTTAGCCTTGGTGCTATTTTTTGGCCCTCTTGCTGTTTTTTTTTTTAATTTGGGTAATACATATAGTTTGAGCCTCTATTATGGTGTACTTAAAAAGTTTCAAAGCAGCTTTCAGATTTCGCTCTTGTGACTCTTCCTTTTAATTTCTGTTTTTCCTCATTTTTGTGCAGTTCCCATTTTGGAAGATAAATGCTATGGTGGTGGGTTTCTTTGGTATCTCCCCCCCTTCAAGATGTTAAATGTAATTACATTAGGGTTGTTATTACTGAGAGATTGAGCTATATTCACCTCTTGGACCAGATCCTGTGCACTACTTAGGACCAAATCAAGAATTGCCTCTCCACTTGTAGGTTTTAGGATTAGCTGATCTAAGAAATAATCATTAATAGTTTCTAGAAATTTTATCTCTGCGTCCCATCCTGAGGTGACCTGTTCCAAGTCAATATAGGGATAGTTGAAATATTATTGTTTTTTTTGTTATTGGGTTTTCTGTTTTTGTAGTCTATCTAATCTCCTTATTGTATGAGTCCACTTGCCTGACATCTTCACAGGGAGGAGAGCAGAACAACAAAAGTCTGTTGTCCTATTTTTGACAGCAGATCGGAAAATTCCAGTTGCAAGATCCCATAGTAGTCCATCTGGTATCGCTGGAATCTTTCCTTTTGGAAGATCAGCCCTTCATCCTAATTAATCTCTCTCTTCTATCTGGTGATTTACACCATCAGAGGCTCACAATACAACTGCTCAAATATTACCTTACAATATGGGATACAGATGTTATAAGTGAGATTAAGGTATGCTTGCAGCAACTCGCAAGCATTCACTAAAGTCCTAACACAGTCTTATATTTCTAATACTTATTTTAACAATACTAACACATAGGTAAGCTAGACTGATTCTAGCCATGTATTTGTCAGTGTTCAGGGGACCTTGGCATGAGCTGGCACCTGATTGGCCAATGTCACAATCTTATCATAGAAATGATTCCTCTTTGTGATCATTCCAGTGCTGAGCATGAATGCTTTATATAGGAAGCACCATTGATATACACAGGAGGGGTTTGGATTGGCACATCACTGGAATGCCTTCTGTGAAAGCAAACTATTAGATCATCTCCAATGAGACGGATAGGAGCTTGGATTTCAGCAACTTGTGTTCAGCACTGGCAAGGTTTGCGGTGTGGGCTTTAAACTGGGGCTGGACAAAAAACTAGTTCCATTTCACAAAACATTTTGAGGTTTTGAAATTTGTTTGTGTGCTGGTGCACAACAAGACCAGGGCTGGCTCCAGCGTTTTTGCTGCCCCAAGCGGCAAAAAAAAACAAAACAAAAAACCTTGCCACCGAACATGGAGGTGGAATGATGGTGCAGCCCCTGAATTGTCACCGGCGACCAAAGAAGAGTTGCATCCCCACCGCCGAATTGCCGCCGAGTGCGCAATGCGCTGTGACGGAGTGGCCGCCGAATTCCAGCCGCCGCCGAGGGCGGATTGCCTCCCTGGAGCCTGACGTCCTGCCGCCCCTTTACATTTGCTGCCCCAGGCACCTGCTTGGTTTGCTGGTGCCTGGAGCCAGCCCTGAACAAGACAGTGCTTTTGTGAACTAGACTGTGGGAGATGCAGGTTCAAGTCTCAACTCTGCCTGATTCCCAGAAGCAGGGACTTGAACTTGGGTCTCCCCTCTCCCCAGGGAATACCCAAAGCACCAGGTTAAAGGGTCAGCCTTTCTTTCTACTCAGAAATTCCATCCTGGATCTGAGAAACCTTTCCATAAAAAGTTTAATGAAAACGGATACACTTCTGCAAAAAGTTTTGCTATTGACTAATTGATATTTGCCAACAAAATCTGTTTAACTGGAAAATTCCCAAGCAGCTCTACTTTAAACTAGATAAGGGGTCCCAGTTGCATCAAAGACAATATTTTGATCTTTGAGCCACTGCAAGAGCTGGTGCACCTCTGGATTAATGCAATTGCAAAGCTCAGCACGAAGTGTATGAGATTTGGGGACAAAGCATTCTCTGTTGAGGGGCTATGAAACAGTCTTCTAGAGGACTTCAGGTAGAGCTAGAGTCTAACTGTTCTTAGGAAATGTTGCAAAATCTTCCTCTTTGAGAAAGTCTTTCCACCATAACGGATGCTTGCAATATGAACATCCCCTTCTATTTACGTTTGTAAATTCCACATTTTGTTTTATTTTGTATGTTGCAAGTATATGCTCAATTTGTGTTCAGTGAAAGATCTACATATTCGTATAAATCCAGCAGGTCATGATCTCTTGCATTTAATAACTTCTAGTCCTCTCTTATCAACTAGTGGCTACAGTTAGAGACAGTCAGGAAATCTGGGTTTTGCAACTCCTGGCTCTTTCCCCTGACGTCCTGCCGCCCCTTTACATTTGCTGCCCCAGGCACCTGCTTGGTTTGCTGGTGCCTGGAGCCAGCCCTGAACAAGACAGTGCTTTTGTGAAAAGTGAGACATACTCCCATCCCAGAATAGAGTATAACTTAGTGGTTTGAGATCTCAACTAGACTGTGGGATACGCTCATGCCCATCAGGGTAAGGTAGGTATGGGGCATATGGGGCACCACCCAATCTAGGGCCACCACCTCGGGCTGGGCTAGCGTCACCTCAATGCCCGTGTCCCAGTATCCATTGACCTTCTTCCCATCGATCTCCTGGGGAACAAGGCACTTGCTCCCTAAATATTGTCTTTGATGCAACTGGGACCCCTTATCTAGTTTAAAGTAGAGCTGCTTGTATCTCCTGGGGAACAAGGCACTTGCTCCCTATTGAAAAATCTGTTTAACTGGAAAATTCCCAAGCAGCTCTACTCAATGGATACTGGGACACGGGCATTGAGGTGACGCTAGCCCAGCCCGAGGTGGTGGCCCTAGATTGGGTGGTGCGGGACCCCTTATCTAGTTTAAAGTAGAGCTGCTTGTATCTCCTGGGGAACAAGGCACTTTCTCCCTATTGACTAATTGATATTTGCCAACAAAATCTGTTTAACTGGAAAATTCCCAAGTACCCCATTCCAGGTGCCTATGGCGAGGGTACATCTGAAATGAGCCAAGGAGGACCCCAAGGATGTGGGGGCGCACCATCATTTGCCCACTGAAGTGTCAATGGGGGGAATGCAACTCTGCCTGATTCCCAGAAGCAGGGACTTGAACTTGGGTCTCCCCTCTCCCAGGGAACAAGGCACTTGCTCCCTATTGACTAATTGATATTTGCCAACAAAATCTGTTTAACTGGAAAATTCCCAAGCAGCTCTACTTTAAACTAGATAAGGGTTCCCAGTTGCAAAAATATTGTCTTTGATGCAACTGGGACCCCTTATCTAGTTTAAAGTAGAGCAGCTTGTATCTCCTGGGGAACAAGGCACTTGCTCCCTATTGACTAATTGATATTTGCCAACAAAATCTGTTTAACTGGAAAATTCCCAAGCAGCTCTACCTTACCCTGATGGGCATGAGCGGTACCCCATTCCAGGTGCCTATGGCGAGGGTACATCTGAAATGAGCCAAAGAGGACCCCAAGGATGTGGGTCACCCCCCATTGACACTTCAGTGGGCAAATGATGGTGCGCCCCCACATCCTTGGGGTCCTCCTTGGGTCATTTCAGATGTACCCTTGCCATAGGCACCTGGAATGGGGTACCGCTCATGCCCATCAGGGTAAGGTAGGTATAGGGCATATGGGGCACCACCCAATCTAGGGCCACCACCTCGGGCTGGGCTAGCGTCACCTCAATGCCCGTGTCCCAGTATCCATTGACCTTCCTCCCATCGATCTCCTGGGGAACAAGGCACTTGCTCCCTATTGACTAATTGATATTTGCCAACAAAATCTGTTTAACTGGAAAATTCCCAAGCAGCTCTACTTTAAACTAGATAAGGGGTCCCAGTTGCATCAAAGACAATATTTTTGCAACTGGGACCCCTTATCTAGTTTAAAGTAGAGCTGCTTGGGAATTTTCCAGTTAAACAGATTTTGTTGGCAAATATCAATTAGTCAATAGGGAGCAAGTGCCTTGTTCCCCAGGAGATCGATGGGAGGAAGGTCAATGGATACTGGGACACGGGCATTGAGGTGACGCTAGCCCAGCCCGAGGTGGTGGCCCTAGATTGGGTGGTGCCCCATACCTACCTTACCCTGATGGGCATGAGCGGTACCCCATTCCAGGTGCCTATGGCGAGGGTACATCTGAAATGAGCCAAGGAGGACCCCAAGGATGTCCTCTCTTATCAACTAGTGGCTACAGTTAGAGACAGTCAGGAAATCTGGGTTTTGCTACTATCAGACTGGGATATCTTGGGTAAGTCAACTCTCTGCACTTCAGTCCTCTCATTTGTGAAGGGAGGATAAATAATGCTTATCTATTTTTGGAAAGAATTCTGAGATCCTTGGATGAAATGGCTTGTATACAAATGCAAACCAGCAATTGTAGTGTTTTCCCATACCCTTCACATTTTTGTCAATACACACTAAACAAAGTATACCTTAGTCTCTTAATACTCTTTCGTATTAGTCTTCTGTTGCAGAATGGCTCCACATTTTGTTTTATTTTGTATGTTGCAAGTATATGCTCAATTTGTGTTCAGTGAAAGCTCTATCTTGGGGCTGTATATTGACACCCATCAACAGGCCATCTGAGTGCCTTCCACATAAAATCAATAGCCACAGAGGTGCTGACGAGCTTGTAAAACAAGAGTAAAAAGAACCCCCCAAAACCCAAGCAGAATTTTGACACTGAAAAGAGAGAAATGCTCGGGAATCCATGAAGTCTGCTAGGGACCTTGCTATTGCTATTCATAGGCGCTGACTCTGTGGGTGCTCCAAGACTGGAGCAACCACAGGGAAAAAATGGTGGGTGCTGAGCACCCACCAGCAGCCCCCTGATCAGCTCCTCCCCCTCTCTCCCAGCACCTCCTGCCTGCCGCTATCAGCTGTTCTGTGGCATGCTGGGGGAGAGGGGGAGGAGCGAGGGCAGGGTGTGCCCGAGGGAGGGGGCAGAATTGGGGGGTAGAGCGGGGCGGGGTGAGGGTGGGGCCTTGGGGAAAGAGCCAGGAGTTGAGCACCCCCTGGCACGTTAGAAAGTCAGCACCTCTGTGGCTATTGATTTTATGTGGAAGGCACTCAGATGGCCTGTTGATGGGTGTCAATATACAGCCCCAAGATAGAGCTTTCACTGAACACAAATTGAGCATATACTTGCAACATACAAAATAAAACAAAATGTGGAGCCATTCTGCAACAGAAGACTAATACGAAAGAGTATTAAGAGACTAAGGTATACTTTGTTTAGTGTGTATTGACAAAAATGTGAAGGGTATGGGAAAACACTACAATTGCTGGTTTGCATTTGTATACAAGCCATTTCATCCAAGGATCTCAGAATTCTTTCCAAAAATAGATAAGCATTATTTATCCTCCCTTCACAAATGAGAGGACTGAAGTGCAGAGAGTTGACTTACCCAAGATATCCTAGTCTGATAGTAGCAAAACCCAGATTTCCTGACTGTCTCTAACTGTAGCCACTAGTTGATAAGAGAGGACTAGAAGTTATTAAATGCAAGAGATCATGACCTGCTGGGTTTATACGAATATGTAGAATGTTAATGATTGGTACAATCTATGCAGGAATCACAGAAAAAAAGAAGTGATACCTGGGTGGTAATAGAGTGTATTTCTAAAATACATACTAGGCCAGTGGGATAAAGGTTGACAGTGAAGTGTTTGGTAGCACAGTATGTTCTATAAAAATGTAAGGAATTAAAATCTAAGAACAGTGAGCCTCTGCTATGGCCTAGCAGGACTGGAGGGGAGAGGGAATGAACAATTCCTTCACTGCAGGGAAACTTTAACTAGACACCTGACATGTAACAACTACAGCAAACATGCATCAGCATCTATCAGGCTCCTATGATATACAGAGGTATAAACGTTGTGACCCATTTTTTCTCCCTCTCCTGTTCTACCCCCAGAGTCTCTCCTTGGTACATAAGTTTTCCTTTTACTTGACTGCATCTCTTGTAAGAAAAGAACCTAATTAAAACAGGGCCAATTCCATCAATCTGCTTATAGTATCATACAGAGACACAAGGGATACAGGCAAAACTGCAGACCATCCAGGCAACTAAGACTGTGCAAGGGTTCTTTCATGCTACTGGAAGTTGAAAAAAATAGTTTTCAATTGGCTTTTGTTTCATTATAGCATGTTTTTTAATCTCAGGGTTTCAGGAAGGGCATAGTAAATGCTTATGTTCAGTCAAATAAAAACTATATTATGTTGGTTGTGACACGCAATCCAAAGTTGAGGCTGGCATTGCAGTCTGAGCTCCTAGTGCTCTGAAAATGAAAGCCCAGAGATGTGCGTTAAGGAACGGAGCATGGGCTTGAACTGTGACTATTCTAATTTTTCTTTCCTTCTGTCATGAGTTTAGTATCGTTGCCCCTTTTTTTCATCCCAGGGGTTAGTCAAATTTGGTGGCCCTGGGCATATTCCAGCTGGGAGCAGAAATTGATGATGGAGGCTGGTATTTTGTGTGATGCAGTTTTGTTTATTTACAAGGCATGTACAACACCCTACTTCTCCGAACACAGGAGGAATCAGACATAAAATAATAGTTTCTTTGCTTACAGCCTCAAGCATCTTGAGCAAACATCAGACTCCAAAGCTCTCTCACTAGCTTCCCCCCCCCCGAAGGTCCTACATCATGCTCATAGGCTGCTGTTTGGCTTTCTTGCTTTTTGCCTCTGTCTCTTGTCTGCCTCCACAGCTAAACTTTTTCCACACCCACCGACACACCCTCTGTCTGGTCAGAACGTTGCTAGGTTCTGGTCCAAATGCCAAATGCCACCCGCATGAATGGGTAGGGAAACTTGATGGGGCTGGCAGTGAAAGGGAGACAGACAGTCCTGGTAGCAAAGGAGGGAGATACATGCTAAGGGACAAGATGTAGCTGCTCCCCCTGGGAATCTCTGGCACCATTGGCCAGTTGGTGGAGAGGGATCCTGATGGGGCTGGCAAATGCTGGCCACAGGATTTAGCCCAGCGCAGGGGCCATGTGGCACCTCTTTCAGCTCCATTCTAGCAGAGACAGGGTTACTCACCAGCTTTGAGCAGCAGTCCTCAAGAGGTGAGGGAGGCTGGTAAGGATACTGGGCCCCTTTTCCAGGGACGGAGGGGTGTCTCTGCCCCCCTGTGGGGGTTGTACCTCTGCCTCTCCCCTCCTTGGCATGGGGGCTGTAGCTGCTATTAGAGCAGGAGCCCCCTTAGGGAGAGATTCCAGGCTGACTCCCCACCCCCACTCAAGGGGGGAGGCCAGGAGCCACAAGGGATGCTGCTGGGGCTGCAAGCAGTGTAGCCCCTGTCAGGTCTTCAACTCTGCCCCCTGTCACATGGTGCCCCTGCAGTGACTGGGAGTGACCCTGCTGGAACTGAGTTTGTTGCCATGGATGCCCCCCACTGTCCTTACTCGAAGGCACTGCTGGGGTGGTTGGGAAAGACCCCGGCTCTGTGTGCCTAGGCTGTGCTGCCAGAGCCAGCTCTAGGGACACTTCTTTCCCCCGGTCATGGGGGTGGGGTGGAGATGCTGGGGGTCCCATTGTGCCTCTACAGTGGCTGGGAAGGACCATGTCCCTGGGTGGCCCTGCCAGGGCTGGGTCTTTTGCATTGGATCCCACCCCTCCCACTACTCACCATGGAGAGGAGCGGGGGTCACGCGGGGTCATTACAGTCAAAGCGACCAGTGACAAATCTAGCGACTTTCACTGCCAATTACAACGATATTCAGAGAAAGAAGTCGCCAATTTGTATAGTCACAAAATCATTCACAAGCAGCTCAATAGTGTTAATAAAATCCATACCACGCTATTCTTACTACAGGTTGAACCTCTCTAATCTGGCACTCCCTGGTCCAGCAACATCCGTGGTCCGGAATAGGTGCCGACTTCGTGGGTGCTCCGGGGCTGGAGCACCCATGGGGAAAAATTGGTGGATGCAGAGCATCCATCAGCACTATAACCTCCCCCCGCACCTCTTGCATGCCGGCAGCCCTGCGTTTACCAACTCCTCCTCCCAGCACTTCCGGAGCACCACGAACAGCTGATTCATGGCATTTAAGCTCCGGGTGGAAGGGGGAGGACCTGGGTCCAGCGGCTGGAACCTGGGGCCAGCATCAGAGCCCAGGGTGTGGGGGCCAGCAACCAGGACCCCAGGTGACAGTGGGGCCCCTGGGTGGCGGGGCACACTGGGTACAAAACCTGGGGGTGCTGCAGCACCCCCAAAACCCTATTTCCCACACCTATGGAGACCTGCTGGCACTCTGCATTGATCTCCCATGGTTTGGGAAACTCTCTGGCTTGGCACCAGTCAGGTCCCAAGGATGCCAGACTAGAGAGGCTCAACCTGTACATTCTGTTGCATACCAAGTCAACGTCATTACATCTCAAATGGGCATGTCCGCCAAAGGAAGCGCTTCTTGGGCTGAGAGGCTTTGGTTTGACAAGAGCTCCTGCTGGCAGAATAAATACTTAGCATGTAAGGGGCTCAGCTTTGATTCCTTGGTGGTGGGGATGGAGTGAAAAGCCAGATCTAATGGAGAGGGGAGGATATGACTACCCCTGGGGTGAATAGTTATGATTTTCTGCTCAGTAAAAACCATTCACGACCAGGGCAGGCACCACTCCTGGCCAAGGGTGATGCAGGAAAAAACATTTGTCAACAGATCTTTGACCCTTTGGCCACTGAAATGTTAACTGATCAAAATCCCCCTCCAGGGGTGGGAAGCTGGCTTGTCTAGCTGAGCGATTCCTTGGGACTCTGCTGAACCTGCCCCCATGACTAGCTTCTCCACTCACCTTGCCTGGGTAAGAGGACACTCCCAGCTGCTGAACAGAAAGCAGCGGCTAAGCTGGGTGCTCCCTCTCCAACTGGACAGTCTTGGCAGCTGAGTTTATTTTGCTATCATTGATTTGCTCTATTGGTGTCTCTCAGCTGGTAGAAGGCTGGTAAGGGGTTTCTGACTGTCCTGGTTACGCAGGATAGGGCTGGGGTCCCTCCTACTTCTTAACCTGGCATTTGGCTGCCCCTCCAGCCCTCCCTTCAGGGCTCTGCTCCCGGGGGGGCCCAGGACAGATTCGCTTAGCCCCTGCAGGGATGAGCTGTCCCAGACAGAGTGAACCTGCCTCCCCCAGAGCAGACGTTGCCTTGAGAAAAGGCTCCTGTGGAACTTGCTCCATGTTGCCCAAGAGGAGCAGTTTGGTCTTTCAGACAATAGAATAGGATATTTGTTGTGCTGATCAAATCCCACCAGAAGGTCTCCCCTCCCCTAAATCCTAGAGCTCAGCTCCCAGCCAGCAACTCCCCCCCTCCCCTGCCCAATCCACACGTGGGATCACTAGAGGCTTTGTGGCAACTGCTGGCTCTGAATTCTCTGAACTTCATGTTGATTCTCTCTGTCGGCCTTCGTCTGCCTGGGGTTAGCTGGTTGGGTGTGGGGTATGAAACAGGTGGGATCTGCTCATTTCGAGACAATGCCAACAATAGCCCTGCCCCATGTAGCCAGGACAGCCAGAATAAACTCGCTGCAAGACTGTACAGCCAGAGAAGGAGCACCCAGCATTGCTGTTGCTTTCTTGTTCAGCAGCTGGGAGTGTCCTCTCTCCCAGGCATATGTATCTATGGTATTCTCTCTTGAATGCTGGGGAAATTTTGTTTAGTGATATTTTTGATTTCTTTTGAATGCTTAAATAGCTACACCTAGCAACTTTTCAGAGTTTCTTTGATGTCTTCCTGATATGTGGATTTGGCAACACATAAAAGCCTCACTAAAAATCTGGGGCCTGCAGTTCACACGGTGATGACCTTTGGCTTTTGCAGGCTGAGTTCAGATCTAGTGGACCAAGGTCTCCATCCTATTGCATCCTTCATACCCCTCGTGGCGGGGAGGGTTCTAGGACTCAGAGACAGCTGAGTCCTGGGGAGTAGACTGAGGAGAGCCCACCCTGTCTTATGGGTTATATGGTAAGGAGCCCTGTAACCCCTGCACTGGAACTAATGAAATGCCTAGTATAGGAGATTATGGGTGATGGGCAAGTGACGCCCCTCCCCTGTGTTGAAGTTTAACAAAAGTTGTTGTTTAATAAAAATTAAGCCTGCCACTTAATTCCATGCATGTGTCTGTCCGCATTTTGCTGCTGTGTCCACATCAAAGCCATTATGCTTTGTTTTAGCTTTGTTTTAGTGGTCCCATAACTGGCTCTTACAACTATCTTACATGAAGGGTGGGTTCACACGTCTTTTTCAATGGGGTTTTAACTCAGCCCATAGCAAGGTTTAACTCAGCTTATAAGAGTATAATTTAAAGGAACGTGTTCAAGATAAAAAACACTCTTTAAAAAACTAATGTGAGTCTCTGGGGTGACTGACAAGGGTGCTAATTAATGCCAGTTGTTTTGCTGGGATTTGTCACATTACTCTGTCTCCACTAAGAGCAGAGTGCTTTGCTCAATCTTACTTCTGAAATCAACTCTTACGTTACTTTCCATTGGCAGAACAAAATGAGTGGAAAGATCTGTATTTAAGAGAATGACATTCTACTATATTTTGAGACTTGCTGTCAAACTCCTCAAAGCACAATCAAAGAGGTACAGATCAGCTTTCAAACACAGATGAAGCTGAATGTTGCTAGTAACAGTTTCAACCATGTAGTTTAAACTACCTTTGAATTGCCTTCCCGTGCTGAAGGCAACAGAGACAGAAACAGAATATACGATGACCCTGATTCAATAAAAGAGCAATTCACTTCAATGGGACTTAGCCACTATGCTTAGCCACTATGCTTGAATCATAGCCCTGGTCTACACTAGGAGTTGAGGTTGAATTTAGCAGTGTTAAATCGATTTAACCCTGCACCCGTCCACAGAACGAAGCCCTTTTTTTGACTTAAAGGGCTCTTAAAATTGATTTCCTTACTCCACCCCCCGACAAGGGGATTAGCGCTGAAATCAGCCTTGCCGGGTCGAATTTGGGGTACTGTGGATGCAATTAGACTGTATTGGCCTCCGGGAGCTATCCCAGAGTGCTCCATTGTGACTGCTCTGGACAGCACTCTCAACTCAGATGCACTGGCCAGGTAGACAGGAAAAGGCCTGCAAACTTTTGAATTTCATTTCCTGTTTGGCCAGTGTGGCAAGCTGCAGGTGAGTGCAGAGCTCATCAGCAGAGGTGACCATGATGGAGTCCCAGAATCGCAAAAGAGCTCCAGCATGGACCGAACGGGAGTTACGGGATCTGATCGCTGTATGGGGAGAGGAATCCAAGCTATCAGAACTACGTTCCAGTTTTCGAAATGCCAAAACATTTGTCAAAATCTCCCAGGGCATGAATGACAGAGGCCATAACAGGGACCTGAAGCAATGCCGCGTGAAACTTAAGGAGCTGAGGCAAGCCTACCAGAAAACCAGAGAGGCAAACGGCCGCTCCGGGTCAGAGCCCCAAACATGCCGCTTCTATGATGAGCTGCATGCCATTTTAGGGGGTTCAGCCACCACTAACCCAACCGTGTTGTTTGACTCCTTCAATGGAGATGGAGGCAACACAGAAGCAGGTTTTGGGGACAAGGAAGATGATTATGATGAGGTTGTAGTTAGCTCACAGCAAGCAAGTGGAGAAACCGGTTTCCCAACAGCCAGGTACTGTTTCTCACCCTGGACCTGGAGCCAGTACCCCCTGAACCCACCCAAGGTTGCCTCCCGGACCCGCCAGGCAGAGAAGGGACCTCTGGTGAGTGTACCTTTTTAAATAGTATACATGGTTTAAAAGCAAGTATGTTTAATGATTAATTTGCGCTGGCATTCGCAGCCAATACAGCTACTGGAAAAGTCTGTTAACGTGTCAGGAGTGGAAATTCTCCAGGGACATCTCCATAAAACTCTCCTGGATGTACTCCCAAAACCTTTGCAAAAGGTTTCTGGGGAGGGCAGCCTTATTCCGTCCACCACGGTAGGACACTTTACCACGCCAGGCCAGTAGCATGTAGTTGGGAATCATTGCAGAACAAAGCATTGCAATGTATGTTTGCTGGCGTTCAAACAATATCCGTTCTTTATCTCTCTGTGTTATCCTCAGGAGAGTGATATCATTCACGGTCACCTGGTTGAAATAGGGTGCTTTTCTTAAGGGGACATTCAGAGGTGGCTGTTCCTGCTGGGCTGTTTTCCTATGGCTGAACAGAAATGTTCCCTGCTGTTAGCCATGAGGAGTGGGGAGGGGTTAGCTACACGGTGGTGAGGGAGGCAAAATGCAACCTTGTAACAAAAGCACATGTGCTATGTATGTAATGTTCACAGCAAGGTTTACCGTGAAAGAGTGTACCCATTGTTCTATAAAATGTGTCTTTTTAAATACCACTGTCCCTTTTTTTTCCTCCACCAGCTGCATGTGTTTCAAGGATCACAGGATCTTCTCCTTCCCAGAGGCTAGCAAAGATTAGAAGGAGAAAAAAACGCACTCGCGATGAAATGTTCTCTGAGCTCACGCTGTCCTCCCACACTGACAGAGCACAGACGACTGTGTGGAGCCAGACAATGTCAGAGAACAGGAAAGCACAAAATGACCGGGAGGAGAGGTGGCAGGCTGAAGAGAGGGCTGAAGCTGAAAGGTGGCGGCAGTGTGATGAGAGGAGGCAGGATACAATGCTGAGGCTGCTGGAGGATCAAACTAATATGCTCCAGCGTATGGTTGAGCTGCTGGAAAGGCAGCAGGAGAACAGACCGCCGCTACAGCCCCTGTGTAACCAATCGTCCTCCTCTCCAGTTCCATAGCCTCTTCACCCAGACACCCAAGAACGTGGTGGAGGGGCCTCTGGCCACCCAGCTGCTCCACACCAGAGGATTGCCCAAGCAACAGAAGGCTGGCATTCAATAAGTTTTAAACTTTTCAAGTGCTGTGTGGCCTTGTCCTTCCCTCCTCCACCACCCCTCCCGGTGCTTCCCTCCTCCACCTCCCCTCCCGGGCAGTTATCGCCCTATTTGTGTGATGAATTAATAAAGAATGCATGAATGTGAAGCAACTATGACTTTATTGCCTCTGCAAGTGTGATCGAAGGAAGATCGGGAGGGTGGTTAGCTTACAGGGAAGTAGAGTGAACTGGGGCGGGGGGGCAGTTTTCATCAAGGAGAGACAAACAGAACTTTCACACTGTAGCCTGGCCAGTCATGAAACTGGTTTTCAAAGCTTCTCTGATGTGCATCGCGCCCTCCTGTGCTCTTCTAACCATCCTGGTGTCTGGCTGCACCTAACCAGTGGCCAGGTGATTAGCCTCAACCTCCCACCCCACCATAAACGTCTCCCCCTTACTCTCACAGATATTGTGGAGCACACAGCAAGCAGTAATAACAGTGGGAATATTGGTTTCGCTGAGGTCTAACCGAGTCAGTAAACTGCGCCAGCTCACTTTTAAATATCCAAATGCACATTCTACCACCATTCTGCACTTGCTCAGCCTATAGTTGAACTGCTCCTGTGTATGGCTTCATGAGCCATGGCATTAAGGGGTAGGCTGGGTCCCCAAGGATAACTATAGGCATTGCAACATCCCCAACCGTTATTTTCTCATCTGGGAATAAAGTCCCTTCCTGCAGCTTTTGAAACAGACCAGAGTTCCTGAAGATGCGAATGTCATGTACCTTTCCCAGCCTTCCCACATTGATGTTGGTGAAACGTCCCTGGTGATCCACCAAGGCTTGCAGCACTATTGAAAAGTACCCCTTGCAGTTTAAGTACTCGCTGGCTTGGTGCTCCAGTGCCAAGATAGGGATATGGGTTCCGTCTATGGCCCCACCACAGTTAGGGAATCCCATTGCAGCAAAGCCATCCACTATGACCTGCACATTTCCCAGGGTCACTACCCTTGATATCAGCAGATCTTTGATTGTGTTGGCTACTTGCATCACAGCAGCCCCCACAGTAGATTTACCCACTCCAAATTGATTCCCGACTGACCGGTAGCTGTCTGGCGTTGCAAGCTTCCACAGAGCTATTGCCACTCGTTTCTCAACTGTGAGGGCTGCTCTCATCTTGGTATTTTTGCGCCTCAGGGCAGGGGAAAGCAAGTCAAAGTTCCATGAAAGTGCCCTTATGCATGCGAAAGTTTTGCAGCCACTGGGAATCGTCCCAGACCTGCAACACTATGTGGTCCCACCAGTCTGTGCTTGTTTCCCGGGTCCAGAATTGGCATTCCACAGCATTAACCTGCTCCAGTAGCACCATGATGTCCACATTGCCAGGGCCCGTGCTTTGAGAGAAGTCTGTGTCCATGTCCTCATCACTCTCGTCACCACACTGATGTTGCCTACTCACCCGGTTTCGCTTTGCCAGGTTCCGGTGCTGCATATACTGCTGGATAATGCACGTGGCATTTAATGTGCTCCTAATTGCCAAAGTGATCTGAGCAGGCTCCATGCTTGCCGTGGTATGGTGTCTGCACAGAAAAAAGGCACGGAATGATTTTCTGCCGTTGCTCTGACAGAGGGAGGGGCGACTGACGACATGGCTTACAGGGAATTAACTTCAACAAAGGGGGTGGCTTTACATCAAGGAGAAACAAAAACAACTGTCACACAGAATAGCCCCCTCAAAGATTGAACTCAAAACCCTGGGTTTAGCAGGCCAGTGCTCAACCCAATGCTCAACCCACTGAGCTATCCCTCCCCCAGTATTTCAGGCAAGAGTGAATCGCCATTAAAATTTTCAAGGTACCCCTGACAGACCTCACCGAAACGATTGTCGGCCGTTGATTTCACAGAGTGAGGGAGTGGAGAGCAAATGAATACAAAACAAATCTGGTGTGTTTCTTATTTTGATCCACTCCATCTATCTTTTACATCTTTGGCTGGCAGCAAACGGTGCAGTAGGACTGTAACCATCCTCATCTCCTGGCTGCTCGGCAGAAGATGATGCAATAGGATTGCTAGCCATCCTCATCTCCTGCCTGCTCTGCAGAAGATGGTGCAATAGGACTACTAGCCATTCTCATCTCCTGCCTGCTTGCCAGAAGATGGTACAAAAGGACTGCCGGCAGGACTAAAGAGAATGACCTGATCGAGTCACTCCTATTTTAGTCCCTACTCCCATGTCTGTCCAGGCGCTCCTGACCAACCTTACTGAGGCGGCCAGGAGCACCTCAGACATGACAACAATAGTTATCAGGCCTATTGCACCATCTTCTGCATCAAGGCAACGTGTTGCTATTGTGTAGTAATGCAGTACCACGTCTGCCAGCACCCAAGAGACGTACGGTGACAGTGAGCTGAGTGGGCTCCATGCTTGCTGTGATATGGCGTCTGCACAGGTAACTCAGGAAAAAAGGCGTGAAACGATTATCTGCTGTTGCTTTCACGGAGGGAGGGAGGGCCTGACAACATGTACCCAGAACCACTCGCAACAATGTTTTTGCCCCATTAGGCATTGGGATCTCAACCCAGAATTCCAATGGGCAGCGGAGACTGCGGGAACTGTGGGATAGCTACCCACAGTGCAACACTCTGGAAGTCGACGCTAGCCTCGGTATTGTGGAAGAACTCTGCCTAGCTAATGCACTTAGAGCATTTTGTGTGGGGACACACACAACTGACTATATAAAAACGATTTCTAAAAAACCGACTTCTATAAATTCGACCTAATTTCATAGTGTAGACATACCCTATAGAATATTAGGGTTGGAAGAGACCTCAGGAGGTCATCTAGTCCAACCCCCTGCTCAAAGCAGGACCAACACCAACTAAATCATCCCAGTCAGGGCTTTGTCAAGCCAGGCCTTAAAAACCGCTAAGGATAGAGATTCCACCACCTCCCTAGGTAACCCATTCCAGTGCTTCACCACCCTCCTAGTGAAATAGTGTTTCCTAATATCCAACCTAGACCTCCTTCACTACAACTTGAGACCATTGCTTCTTGTTCTGTCATCTGCCATCACTGAGAACAGCCTATCTCCATCCTCTTTGGAACCCCCCTTCAGGTAGTTGAAAGATGCTATCAAATCGCCCCTCACTCTTCTCTTCTGCAGACTAATTAACACCAGTTCCCTCAGCCTCTTCTCGTAAGTCATGTGCTCCAGCTCCTTAATCATTTTTGTTGTCCTCCGCTGGACTCTTTCCAATTTGTCCACATCCTTTCTGTAGTGGGGGGACCAAAACTGGACACAGTACTCCAGGTGTGGCCTCACCAGTGCCGAATAGAGGGGAATAATCACTTCTCTCAATCTGCTGGCAATGTTCCTACTAATACAGCCCAATATGCCATTGGCCTTCTTGGCAACAAGGGCACACTGCTGACTTATATGCAGTTTCTCATCCACTGTAATCCCCAGGTCCTTTTCTGCAGAACTGCTGCTTAGCCAGTCAGTCCACAGCCCATAGTGGTGCATGGAATTCTTCCTTCCTAAGTGCTGGACTCTGCACTTGTCCTTGTTGAACCTCATCAGATTTCTTTTGGCCCAATCCTCCAATTTTTCTAGGTCACTCTGGACCCTATCCTTACCCTCCAGCATATCTACCTCTCCCCGCAGCTTAGTGTCATCTGTGCACTTGCTGAGGGTGCAATTCATCCCATCATTATCCAGATCATTAATAAAGATGTTTAACAAAACTGGCCTGAGGACAGATCCCTGGGGCACTCTCCTTGATGCCGGCTGCCAACTAGACATTGAGCCATTGATCACTACCTGTTGGGCCCGACAATCTAGCCAGCTTTCTATCCACCTTATAGTCCATTCATCCAGTCTATACTTCTTTAACTTTCTGGCAAGAATACTGTGGGAGACCATATCAAAAGTTTTGCTAAAGTCAAGGAACACGTCCACTGCTTTCCCCTCATCCACAGAACCAGTTATCTCATCATAGAAGGCAATTAGATTAGTCAGGCATGACTTGCCCTTGATGAATCCATGCTGACTGTTCCTGATCACTTTCTTCTCCTCCAAGTGCTTCAGAATGGATTCCTTGAGGACCTCCTCCATGATTTTGCCAGGGACTTGAAGTTAAACATGTTTCTGCTGCATAAAGTTAAGCATGTTCATGTGCTGCTCCCGAGTAGGAACGCTTTTCTGAACCAAGGCCTATATAACACAGTACATTTCAGTGAGGCACTTGAATACAAGATCCAAGTACAGTGTTTTGCTGATATTCATCACAACTAATTTAAAGACAGATACAGGGTAAAGGTGAAAAAAATGCATTTGTGCAAATTTTTATTTTCTCAGTAACTTTTCTTTTTGTACTTTTATAGCGTCTTCCATCCAAAGGTCCCAAAAGGCTTTACACAAATACTGATGAATGTAGCCTGGCAATACATTTGTCAGTTAGGTGCTACACCCCAGATTCAGGAAAATGAAGCACAGAGGTTATTTGGCCAACGTTGTGTGGGAAATTTGTGCCAAAGACAGCCATGTCTGTTAGAACTTCTAAACCACCCTCCTTTCCTTGCTTGTCTCGATTTCTGCATTTTAAGATTGTTGTACAGTAACTCCTCGCTTAACGTTGTAGTTATGTTCCTGAAAAATGCAACTTTAAGTGAAACGATGTTAAGTGAATCCAATTTCCCCATAAGAATTAATGTAAATGGGGGGGAGGGGCTAGGTTCTAGGGAAATTTTTTTCACCAGACAAAAGACTATGGTATATATATCTATCTATCTATCTATATATATATCTATAAATATATATATATATATATACACACACACACACAGAGTATAAGTTTTAAACAAACAATTTAATACTGGTACACAGTGATGATGATTGTGAAGCTTGGTTGAGGTGGTGAAGTCAGAGGGTGGGATATTTCCCAGGGAATGCCTTACCGCTAAATGATGAACTAGCAATTGGCTGAGCCCTCAAGGGTTAACACATTGTTGTTAATGTAGCCTCACACTCTGCAAGGCAGCACGAATGGAGGGAGGGGAGACAGCATGGCAGACAGAGACAGAGACACACACCTTGTGTGTGAGAGAAAGAGAGATGCACAGTGCTCCTTTAAGAATGCTGACCCCGCTCTAAGTACACTGCCTTTTAAAGTTAATCAGCAAGCTGAGATGGCAGCTGCTGCCAGGAAGCTCCCTCTGAACTGAGCCCTGTCGGGTGTCCCCCCTGCTCTATGGAAGATGGGGTAAGTGGGGTGCAGAAGCGGGGGAAGGGGGACACCCTGAGATTAGCCCACCTCTTCCCTCCCCACCCCAGCAAGCAGGAGGCTCCGGGGAGCAGCTCCAAGGCAGAGGGCAGGAGCAGCACACGGCAGTGGGGGGAGGGACAGCTGAACTGCTGGCAATTGATAGCCTGCTGAGCAGCAGTTACACGGGGAACTTAGGGAAGCAGAGAGCTGCTATGGGGGCTGCCAGTCCACCCTGATTCCAACCACACACCAGCTAGTTGCAATGGGCTGCTCTTCCTGCAAGCAGTGGACAAAGCAGGCAGCTGCCAAAGACATTAAAAGGGAGCATTGCACAACTTTAAATGAGCATGTTCCCTAATTGATCAGCAACGTAACAACGAAACAACGTTAACCAGGATGACTTTAAGTGAGGAGTTTCTGTATCTGGATGAAAGCTTCCTTACAGCCCAGCTAATTTTTCATCTTGAGTCTGCAATCAATTCTGTGTTTGCAGCATCCCAGTGATTGAGATGTCACAAATTTAGCATTATTATTTCACTGTAGGAATGAACTGAAGGAAGAAACAAGATGTGGAGGAGACGCTGTCTCAAGGCACACATTTCTGATGAACAGCCCTCTCCCTCCCCCAAAAGCAGAAGCAAGGAAAACCTAAATGAATGCATGATATTCATATAATACAATAAATAGAAAAGTAACATGCTAAGGGTGCACAGCCTCTTACAGAAAGTAAGGCAAGGTAAGAGTTAAATAGGTCAACAGCAAAGTTAACTCATCTTGGGTTAATGGTAGTGTAAATCCAGGAGTAAATTGAAGTGCAAGTTGTAACTTGTTGGTTTGAAAAATGAGTAACTTACATGCTGAGCAGGCAGAAGGGGGTTTGTTGTAAGAAAAGCAGCTGTACAATAGAGTAGAGGTGCCTCATCATTGACACTCTGTTGCGGGGCCTGTATATCCTGTCATCCTTTTGGGGTAGTGGGAAGGGTGTTCAGGCCCTGTGATTGCATCACTAGGACTACCTTTAGCCTCTGGACTGCGTGGCCTAGTGACCAGAGTCAATAGGGCTTTGGTGGGCTGCCACCTCAAAAAGTCTAGGTGTTAAACCAATAAAATAAAAACCTGCAGGATCTTATTAAAGAAGTTCTGTATTAAAATCACAAATGAGTTTGATTCCCCATAGTTTAAATTCCAGGGTATTACTAATTAAGAGGTCTCTTGGGTTTTGGTACTGCTTATCTCCCTCTATGTGTGAAACTTGCAAGCTGCTAATTGTGTTAGTACATTCTAAGACAGAGTCTGTTCTCAAAACAATTCTTTGTAACAACAACTACTCACACAGAGAGAGACTCAAAGCAATCCTCTGTAACAACAGAAACAGCACCCAGAGACTCCCCGCCCTTTTGTTGTATTCATCTCACTTTGTTAACAATTGTGATTAAAATAGAGAGATAGAGGATGTATGTGGATGGATGGCTGGTGTGGATAATAATTGAATGATCAGGGAGGATCCAGTGTCCATCGGCTGAAGAAGGAGTCAAGTGGAAATAACCAGAGGACCCCCGGAGGGCAGACTGGAATCCACCCAACAGCTTCAAGGATGGGAGAATCAAAGAACAAGATAACATCTGGCAGCACAGAGCCATCAGGAATATGCTAACAGCATGATGAAGCAATTCCCATAGACTGGCATAGGAATAAATTCCTATAAAAAATGGACTCTAGAAAGTGAGAACTTTGGGGTCTGATTCTGCAAACCAACTTCCAGGAGCATCAGATGAGCATCTGACAAGGCCCTGCTCCCTCCTCATGTCCAGGCCACCTGGCCAGTGGCTTGGCATGAGCAACTCTAAGGCTGGTAACTATGATAACAACCTTGCAGAACCTGTGTGTGTGTGTGTGTGTGTGTATGAATGAATGTGTGAATAAATATGAAATTGAATGGAATGTTATAGCTATAACTAACTGCTTACTATGATTCTTTCTGTATTCACAATAAATGTGGTATTTTGCCTTTTCTCCTTCAATAAGATCCTGCTGGTTTTTATTTTGTTGGTATAACATAGGGTGGGTGCCCCGGCCTGTGGTCTGGGCAGAACAATCATCAGTCTAGGGAGACCAGTGGGGCAAACAGCAGACAGTCTGCTGTCCTATCTCTGGGGGATGGCAGACCAACACAGGCAGCTCAGCCTCAGATGGGGGAACTGCCACCCCCAGGGTGGGGTGGCAGGGTATAGGGGGATGTAGGCCAGCCCGACTCTACCATGTCCCTGAAGTGGTGAGTGGATTCACCACTGAGTCGGCAGGGGGGTCAGGGGTGTCCAGTTGAAACACGCTGACTCCTGATGGGACAATGGCTACCCCCTCCCCCCCCCCGGGCTATTTCCTACCGTGATTTCTGTTGCCGTAGTCTGAGTGTCGGTGTCTCCAGGCTAGGCAGGCTGCGCTGCTCCAGACAACTACAATCTTGCTGGGGTGTCTGCCGACCCTTGGGAGTCAGTCTGGGGCTCGACACCTCTGGCTCTTGCAGTCTGGGCTTCCCACTGCTCCCCATCTGGAGCTGGCAAGATGCATCCTTCCTCCTCAGGAGCTAGCCACTGACTGAGTGGGGCTGCTCCCTTTTATACTGCTGCAGTAGTTGAAGCATGCCCAGCCAGGGGGAGGTGGCATGGCAGCCACTATAAAGCGTTCTGCCTTAACCCCTTCATCTCCAGTGTGGGGCCTGTATAATAATTTTACATTCAATTGCAACTCACACCACAGCTTACAGCACCCATCACTGCTGAATTTGGTCCCATAGGCTTTCACGAGAGGGTCACTGACTTTATCTAAGCTAAATTTGACCCCATACTTATATTAGGGCGGATGGTTTAGGACATAAAATCACACTTTGCCCTGACAAGGCACCTGACCTCCCAGGGTGTGAAAGCACTTTGAAAACAGTCTTGCAGCACCCAAGGTAAGTAACGTTATCTCAGTTTTACAGGTCAGTAAACTAATAATAATATTTTTGTCTGTATTTCTTAAAGCGCTTTACCATGAAAGTAAATATTATCCCCATTTTACAGGTGTGGCATTCAAAGCACAGAGAGAGGTCACCTTTAATGGATCAAGTTCTGTGCAGTTTTTCTTGCATTACCACTAGCTGGCACTCTATATAGGAAAACTTGGATAACTGATATTTTCAGTCCCCAAATTGGATGCAAGTGCCGTCAGATCTGTTCTACAAACCTTTGGGGAAAGGTCTGTGCATTAGACCAATTCTGCTGTTACGACGACTGTTATGCAAATGCTGTAAAATATGTGATTTTAATAAGATAGTAAAAAAAATGCACTGAGAATAATCATTACTAGCTTCTTTCAGCTTGATCTGTTAGTCTAATGGCCTTTGTCTCACTGTAATCTTTTCCTTTTTGGTAACTGAGTAAAGGAGCTGCACCCACTTACCCGAGGCTGAATTCAGCCCTGTTTCAGTGTATTGCATAATTTCACTGGTATGCAAACCTTGTTCCCCCTGTAATACCTTGAGCTTGCTTCCACCTATCTCCTTCTCAAACTCCAATTGAGAGGAATTTGCTGAGTTTTTCATTTCATTTTACATCACTTTTGCCAACACTTAGCCCTTCATCCTCCCATATTTTCCCCATCTGATTGCTCCAGAGCAAGTCCCAGGTTTGGACTAATGTGCAATTCCTTAGAGGGAATTTTCTTTTGAGATCAGTACTGTCTGATGAGAATGTTGACACCCTATCATGCGGATATTTGAGGGCAATGTGAGCATAAGGGTTCTGAGAAATTTCTTCATATACAAATGTAATCTGTCTGATCTTGCTGCATGACTGATTTACACTAGCGATTCCCTGTTTTAAAACCAAAAGTTTGCTTGAGTAAAATGGTACTTGAGCTCCAAGAGTTATACCCTGTTTTTAATGATGGCCAAAGTGCATAGTTTTTATCCATATAATTTCCACAGATTTTACAGGGTCATTACTTGACATTTTATACCATACTCAACTAGACACATGCCTGAAGTATGGCTTATGATTTCTCACAGCTAAAGTGTAATGCTTGGGTCATGCAACACGCTATCTGATGTGAGTCTCCTACTATCTGTTATTGCCTGTCTCTTAACACCTGATAACTTGTTTTACCACTGATATGTGGTGCATAACTTTATATATGCACTTTATGAACTCTGACACATAACACCTTATTTGGATATCTCATGAGCTGATGTCTGATTCTTCAAAGCTAATTTCTGTCCGCACATGGGAACTGAAGTATTTCTTGTAATTTCTCTGCAGGGGAAAAGATAATCTGGCTACACATAGCATTTGCACCACTGAACTATTTTGGTTAGGGGTGTGATTTTTACCAAAATAGTTGTACTGGTACAACCACTAGTCTGGATGCAGTCATACTGGTATAAAAGTGCCTTATACCAGGACAAGTTATTCTTCCTCCCATACAGGAATAGCTGTAGCAGTATAAAGCACCTTTATGGTGCTATAATTGCATCCACACCACTTTATACCAGCATACCGGTGGTACCACTTTTACTTGAAGATAGGCACTATAGCTTTGATATCATCCACAAGGTTGCTGGATACCTAAGCCTGCTCTAACATGGCATAGCTCCTGCTACAATCAGCAGCTTCCAACCCTCTGCTAGAATCATGCCTGAATGAGAGCACTCATCTCACCACAAGAGGGCAGGAAACACACATGGTGTGACACCTGAGGACTAGCTCAGTGTGAGTGCGAAAGCTTGTCTCTCTCACCAACAGAAGTTGGTCCAAGAAAAGATATTGCCTCACACACCGTGTATCTCTAATATCCTGGGACCAGCACGGCTACAACAACTCTGCAAACATGGCATGACACAGGCAGATCTTGCTGTCCATGAGACTGCACAGATAATAAACATGGCTACTCTGAAATGTTTCTTTAGGAGCACTCCCCCCACTCCCAAGGAAACCAAATGAGAATGGCTCTGCAGTTTGCATAGAGAATAAATACCCTAACATTTTTTCCCACAGTTCAAGAATTGGTTACTGTGAAACCTGCACTAATGCCATCTCCATCCTATAGCCTGTCTTAAGTGTCCACTTATTACCCAGGCTTCCTCTACTGTTTTGTTCAATTTTTAGCTAGAAGGTTGCACTGCTGATAGGAAACTGATTTTTCTGGTTTCTTAAAACAGGCTCGACTGTTTGAACCAGACATTTATCAGAGACCTAGTTTTATCAAACACCTTGCAAAGGGAACTGCAGCGAGTGAAAGCTCCTTTATGTAAAAGCTGGCATTGTGAGGGGGAAAGAATTGGCTGCGTTGCTAGATGATGTGATGCAACACCGAGAGCAGCTCAGGGTACCTCAGACACATGAGGAGACCTAGCTTTGATTCAAGCTCCTTGTTTCTCTCTCCTAATGACAGCACATTCTCAACACTAGGATTGCGGGGGAGTTGGGAAGCTCCTCCTTGGGCTGTGGCCCCCTCTGGCTGATTCAAGAGAGTAGCCTTTCCTGCCTAGAAGTCCTTCTCAATCAAAAGGATTCAAACCATAGAGACCCTCCTTGAGCTGTGCCCTGGCAGTATCTCTGCCAATAGGCTGCAGCTATCTAGAGCAGGAGACTGATGCTCCCAGGAAGGATCAACACAAAAAGAAGCCCCAAACTGAAATGTCACAGTCGAAATGAGGGACTTAACAGATCTGTCTAACAGACTGCTACCTTGCTTTGTCTCTGTATAGGAAGTGTCAATGAGTTCCCCGCAATGCGTAATCCTCATCTATAGTCAGCCCATGCAGTCCATGTATAGTCTAACCAGGCTGTAGATAGTTTTTTTTTTTAAATTTAAAATGTTAATTTTGACCCCTGCATCTTCGCTGAAGCTCAGTCACTTTGCCTGAGCTTTCTAAATTCCACATCTGGTCACGAGGTCACTGTAATCTCTGCCTTCCTCTCCCGACCCTTTGTCTTTCTTGATTGTAAGAGCTTTGGGGCCTCTATAAATTGGCACAGCTCCTGGCACAATGAGATTGGTTGGGGCCTCAAAGTGCTACTGTAAGATTAATAATAATCTGCCAATACATTTAAGACCATTATCTGTCTCCCTTACAAATACAGTCCGGTAGTATTAAAGATTTGACTTAAACCCACAAAAAGCCAGGAAATTCAATATGAATACCTCTTTTGTTAAGTTGCTTTTCAGTGCTAACACTGTCTAACACAATACGCTTAGACAACAATAAAGTGGCAAAAAAAATCATATTTTTAATCAAAACTAATTCTCAATTAAAGGAGCACAAAACCGCACGAGACCCCAGAAGAGCTAATATGTTTTGCATTTTTAAACTAGAAAAATAATTACATATTGTCTTAGCCACAACCCTGGATCCAACCATGCCCAAACTTTTGGTGGACTGAAAATCTAGGGATCTAAATTTGACAGCACAGGCCCATCTCCCAGCCATAGCTACAGTATTTAAATCAGATTCAGTGTTACAACAATAAACTAAAACTGAACTCAGACCTGTTATGTTCTACATATGGACTACAAACAGAGAAGCCAGGTAAAAACATAAAATACTCTTTCTGAAAGTTTGCAATGTAATACTACTTTATTTCTTTGAATCCAGAACCTTAGTATACAATAACCAAAAAAAAAAAAAAATAGTAAGACAAAGCAGGCCGCTACTTAGGGCAGAGAGATTCAACTCAAGTTACTTTGTGCTAGGCTTGCTTTATGCAGACTGACTGCTGAAGACCCAGCTTGCATACTTCCCTACAGAGCCCCTCAGCCTGCAAGCAGAACCACGAAACACCAGAGAATTAAAAATGATAGCTTGTAATTTTAATACTGTTTTCAATACACAAGAGCTTATGCGGCAAAGTTTATTAGTTGTTGTGGCTATAAATTAGGAACTTCTAATGGAAACACTAACAGATTCTTAAAGGTCAACTACGAAGGAGTTTTTCTTTGTGTCTTTTATTGATCCTTTGACAAGAGAACCTCATAATGTTAAAAAATCTTCTTATTCTTTACTTTAGATATATCAGTAATGTCAAGTCTTAAATTCCCTGTACTTGCTGGAGGAATCTTTGGAGAGTTAGAAGAAGAATGTGTCATCACAACAGGCTGATATCTGAGCTGTAGCTTTTTCTGTTGAAGCAGAGATTAAGGCTAAGGCTATGTCCACACTTAAAATGATACAGTGCCACAGCTGCAGATGCATCACTGTAGCACTTCAGCATAGACATTATATTCTCCCATTGCTATATTTAATCCACCATCCCAGAAGCAGTAGCTGGGTTGATGGAAGAATTCTTCTGTTGATCTAGTGCTCTCTATGTGGGGGGTTAGGTGAGCGTAACTACATCTCTCGGGGTGTAGATTTTTCACACCTTGAGAGATGTAGCTATGACAATACGAGTTTTCAGTGTAGACCAGCCCTATGGCTACAAGTATTGCTATGGGGCTGCAGCTATGCTACCATAGTGCTGTAGTGTAGACACTTGCTCCAGTGACGTAAGGGTTTTTCTGTCGCTATAGTAAATCCACATCCTCAAAAGGCAGTAGCTAGAATTCTTCTATCAGCCTAGTGGTGCCTACACTGGGGCTTAGGTTGGCTTAACTATGTCTCTCAGGGGTGTTTTGGGGGGAGGGATAGCTCAGTGGTTTGAGCATTAGCTTGCTAAACCCAGGGTTGTGAGTTCAATCCCTGAGGGGGCCATTTGGGGCAAAAATTGGGGATTGGTCCTGCTTTGAGCAGGGGGTTGGACTAGATGATCTCCTGAGGTCCCTTCCAACCCTGATATTCTATGATTCTATGATTCTATGAATTTTCATGTGTAGACCAGGCCAGTGATAAACTTTCATAGACAGCTGTTTTCCCAGCTGTTTGTCAGGAGTTTGAGTTAAGTGGGATTTAACAAAACAAAGTTATAGTCTGATTAATTACCCTTCTCCTCTCAAATGAGAATTAAATGACAGCAGCCTTTCAGGTGATTCCATTTCCCCCTAGTTCTACACTCCTACTAAGAGTCCTGCACAAAAGGAAAGTCGAGACCTAGAAACGTCTCCTGTTGGAATCAATGAGGAGTAACTGCACTGATATCAAAGAAGGTGAGCTGGCATAAAATTGGTGGGAGGGCAGAACCACACCCCTCCCCCCGGATATTTAATGTAAAAAAACAAGCAGAAAAATTCCTGTTAAATTAAAACTTTGAGGGCTTCTCTATGCATCATAAAGAATCACTGAGAGTGGAAAAACAAATACCTCTTCTCTTGAGACTGGAGGAAGATCAGCTGTGATCTCAGCGCTATTACCTGAACAGCAGTTTCACTGATAAGGTAATATGCAGATACTGATGCATTTGGTGTCACAAAATAAATTCCCAGGCCAGCAAAATCCATTTTCCTAGGCCTCTGCTCCTGACATATATCAACTGACAGCCTTCCCCAAGCCCCAGATAAATAGTGGGGGAACAAGGTTGTGGGAGGCAGGCAGAAGGGATAGGTTCTGTGACCCCAAAGGTGCAGAGAGGAAGCATGGTGCACTGGTCAGGGGATTAGCCTGGAGACTGGAGTTCCATTCTCTGCTCTGCCACAGGCTTGCTGTGTGACCTTGGGCTAGACACTCTGTGCCTCAGTTCTCCATCTGTAAAATGGGGCTGATCATAATATCTACCTCATGGGGGGGCCTGGGAGGATACATACAGTACAGACTGGGAGGTGCTCCCATACTATGGTGACGGGAGACATACTATTACCTAAAAAGAGCTAGAAAGGATTCTGCAGCCCTATAAAGAATGGGGTCTAAATTGGCTCCCCATTCCCTTTCACTTTGAATTCTTTAGTGACCACAACCCAAAACAAAATCAATGCCAATGAATTAACACAGGGCCAGGAACCCTGCCCTGTGCGTGGCCATGCTGCAGCTGAATGGGGAGCTGCAGCCAGGAAGCCTGTAATCAGGATCTGGGGCTCAGCTGCGGGCACTGTAATGGGAAGAGTTGGATGTAGGCTGAAGGCAGGGAACACGGTGAGCAGGGCTGGGTTGCAGTAGGGAGAATTGGGGCTGGGCTAGGAGTCTCCTGTGTGTGTGTCTCTCGCTCAGTATTGAGTGATGCTAAGTAGACCAGGAGCTGGCGCCTCAGCCTCATTACCTTCAATTGCAATAATTGTTGCCTCTCTCCAGTGTTTTACATTTCCCCCTGGGGGAATCTCTCAGGCTGCTGCCTCTTTTGCCAGCCTCAGTCAGGCTTCCCTCTAGCCAGCTTCCTGGCCCAACTCCCAGCAGTGATTCCTCCAGGAGGACACAAGCAGAGCTGTTGACAGGAAGGAGGCACGAGTGGTGCGAGTTGTGTTTTTAGTTTGAAATGGAAAACGTACATCGATGAGCACATCAGGCAAATTATTCATTTTCTGGAAGCTTTAAAGAGTCTCCGCAACCTCTATTAGGATAACTCATGACGTCAGTTTAAGTGGAATGGAAATGAGGAGAGGTGATTGATGCCATCTGGATGGCAAATATAGCAGACATGAAGGGCCTGATCCTGTGAAGTATGGAGCAGGATAGAGGGAGCGCTGGAAAGTGTGTCCTCAGCACCTTGCAGGATCAGACGCAAATTCTCTAGTGTGCACCACATGAAACTCAGTCACCCTTAAAAAACTAGCTAGGGCACAATTATCATTGGCCACTATGCACTGCTTGAGTCGTAGGGTTAGCCTGGAGTCAGAACTGCCCTACACTGCCACTCCTTGCACCTCGTTGGCATAAGAGATGAGGCTGGAATGGCTACTTGGCTTAACTAACCCTTGGTGAGACCCAGAAGTGGGAAACCACAAAGGTGGCGGAGAGTCACCTATCGCCAGTTCCTGAGCATAGCTAGGCTGTATTGACAACTGGGGCCCTTACTATTCTGCCTATAACAGCAATAAGAGTCTCTGATGAGGGTAATTCATAAGGATTAACATACACTGATCTGAAGAACTTACAATGTAAGGACCGTATCCTTGCTCATGTCATTAGCCCCACTGACATCATATGAGTAGGGCTTTGCAGCGTCATACCTTAGACCATATGCAGGAGAAAAGAAAGGGAAAACATGACATCAAGCCATGTGAGTTGGATTGTTTATTTTGTGCAGCCTTCTTGTTGGTTCCAGGGTTTGAAGGTGTTTTGATTCTTTTATTTAACTATAATTTTAGTAAAAAGAAAAGGAGTACTTGTGGCACCTTAGAGACTAACAAATTTATTTGAGCAGAAGCATAATGCATCCGATGAAGTGAGCTGTAGCTCACGAAAGCTTATGCTCAAATAAATTTGTTAGTCTCTAAGGTGCCACAAGTACTCCTTTTCTTTTTGCGAATACAGACTAACACGGCTGCTACTCTGAAACCTATAATTTTAGTGCATTGTTACAATTGTCTATGGTAATTTAATTTATATTTGTAAGCGGACGAAAGTGAGATTTTTAGCCTAGACATGGAGTAGAGTGCACAGAAGTGTTCCAAGCATTGTGATGGCAAAGAATTGCCATTAGGGGGAGACAAAGGATTTGGTGAGGTGGGAGAAGTTAAGAACAGATGGCATTTGTGGGAGGGTGGTGTGCTAGGAAACAAGGGCTGAGATATAGGAGTGGGCACCTGTAAGGAGTTAGCAGGGATGGGAAGGGGAGTGGTGGTAACAGGATCAGAACAGAAAAGAAGGGAAGTGACTTTGGTTGCAGTGTTGTATGGACTGACTGGAGGTGGCAGAAAGTAGAAAGTTGCAATAGTTTAGGTGAGACATGGCAAGGGCATGGACTAGAGGTTCTTCAATGGGAAAGGAGGATTTTGGAGAATAAGTGAGCATCTCTGCTTTGGCAGCTGGGCCAGGCTGTCTTTTCCTGTTGTGACAGAAGTTGCAGGTAGTGGCCTCCTGGTTCTGTGCAGTATGTTACAACAGCAAAAAATTGCCCAAAGCAGTTATCAGAGGTAGTAATCCAATAAATGCTGCACCAATGATTCTTTAAGCATTTCTCAAGCGGTTTTCTTTACTTTCAGTATCCAGCACAGATGAGATTTCCAGCCCAAAAAATAATTTCAGGGCAGAGAAAGGAAAGGGTACAGTTTGTTTACTGTTTGCTTTCTGCTGCTAATTTTAATCAGCCAAATACAATAGTAATCATTCTCTGTTGATGAAAGGAATGTCTTATGTTGCAATACGGGCAAATGCAGCTGTGGCACAGGCAGATAAATAAGGAAATGTATTTGCATAGGCAGGAATGCAACTTACTCTGAGGAAGTGCTACAATAATAGTGAAAAGACAGATGATGAATGTTAGCAGGTTTATAGTAAACTGCAACTATCAATTTATTTCGTCACTTTGAATATGCTTTATTTTTCATCTCAAACAAATACACAATACTGTATAGATACAATCTCTCTTTCATAAAGTTAGACCGAAAGGTTAAGCCCAATTATTTGGGCTAACAGTGGAAAATTGCCAATACTCAGTAAGTTTAAAAAATGACCAGGAGGGTATTGTAATGTCAAATGCTTCTGGATGAGGGAGTAATTTCCAACTGGGAAGCACTTTTCAGGAGATGCTAATTTAAACCCAAAATAAACAAGGGGCACATGCAGACTGAAATTTCATTGTAGCTTTATTTAGTCAGGTTTCAAGGCTGTTTATAGTTCTAGTGGCAAATACTTGCTAAGGAGCGGCAGAGATAGGTAATAGCACTGCAGCTGTTTTATAATGAAAGACAGAAGGGAGGATATTGAAGAAGTTGAACTTTCTTGAGGTCTTTCAGTTCCAAATGTAGAAAAGGAAGGAAGGGCAGTTTCTCCTGGAATCAGAGATGTAATCTGGAAACACGGTCAAGTAAAAAAAATACAATGCCCGTTCTTTGACTTTATTCATTTGCTTTGCTTTTCTCTTTGGTTAGGTGGTTCCAGCTTTCCTTATCACCTCTGTCATCTTCCAATAGTCAGGTCTCGCAGGAAGCAAAGCTACCAAAAAGGATTGGAATAATACATGTACAAATTGTGGGACAGAATTTCATAACAGGGCAGTGCTCTCTGGGATGTAAACACCAGATGGCACTAGATTTGAAAGCTATGAGATTGGTAAAATTAAAGAGCTAGGGCAGGCTGTTTGCACAACACAAGAGTTTGGGATATGGTCACTTGGGAGCCCCCCCAAGATGAAAGTGAGATCCCACCTTAGACTGAGCTGTCCAGATGCTCCTGATGGAAGATATTGGGCCTTCTTCTGAATCTGAGGACAAAGGTAAGGGAAAGCAGGGCCTGGGCTGGGCTACTGTGTGTACGAGGAGGATCTTTGGGTCTGTCAAGAATTTCAAAATTTTAAGTTATTCAAAACTTCTAGGGGCTTATTTTGAACTAATCATTGCTTTATATGATGGCTGTTTTTAAACACCCCTGGCTGAAAATTGGGGCTGAAGTTATTAGCCTATAAAACAATATAAAAAACCCAAACACAGTTCATAAGATTTGTGACGCTTTTCTGAACAGGCCTGTTCCTTTGATTGGTATCCTGTATTTACAATTGCAATGTCTCTGCATATCCTCCTGAGTTGGTCCAGATGGAATGTATTCCTCTGACAGGCAGAGACGCTTATCAGGTCAGATTTCTATTATATTTTACCTTGAGGTGCACTGGAGGTTTATTTTGAAACCATGTTATTCTTTTATTCAGTATTCATTTCAAAGGGCTTCATTGTGTTTGTAGTTGTGTGTGTTGGTGGGAGAGCCTTTTGATATGTGGGCTACATAGTCATTACAAGTTAAGGCTCCAGGCTGCTCTCTCATAATTGTTACAGACACCTCCTCATGCTGCCTCAGGCCTTGGGTGCATTGCTTGCTGGTTCCTTGTAGTTATTATCCCACATTCCTTCTTGTTGCAGAACATATCATTATTGTTGGTTTGCACTGGGCCTGTCTCCTGTCCCTTTTATGGGCCAAGTCTGTCCCTGTTTGCTTTTGCCTCTAAAACAGAAGCAAACTAGTGTTGCAAAAGCTGAATTATTTTGTTTGCGTATGGTCCGTCATGGGACCCCACACAAACCCTGCACAGTTTCCTATGCAGAATGCTTGTGCTAGTAATCAGAGTGGAGCAGGAAACTTGGTAGTCATGAGTAAATCAAACGCCATGCCTCCTGTCACCTGCCCACATCTCTCCACGGCTCAAGCCAGAGGGGATCCCCTGGAGAATGAACTCCACAGGTTTCCAGGGAGCCAAGATTGGGGAGTAGTACTTGCACCCTGCAAGTCCCTCCCAGCTGTGGCACTTCAAACATCTGTATGGCTTGAAAACAGAAGTTGACATGTTTTATAATAAATGTTAGATCACAACTCAAACATGACAGCTGTTGAGGAAATTTTGCCTCTTAACATTGATTTCAAACACATTGCCCTCTAGACAAGATATTACAGTCTATGCATGTTCAGTATGACAGAACATTTGTAATATTTAGAAATAGTCTCTCATATTACTTTAGTGCAACAATGCAACTTAATGAACACAAACCAACTCCAGAGCATACGTGCCACACATGACAGTGAAGCCTGCTAAATACACTTGTCATCAGCTCTGAGAACATAGAGGAAATGCTGAGCTAGAAGATTATAAATTACTTTGGCAAATTGAGATTTTCCCTATGTGTGCAAATAAAAGGCACCAGCTGCACATTGTTTCAGTTGTAAATCCATTAGTGGGTGATGTGGCATCGTGGACCTTGGTGTGTTTTAATTTCTAAACAGAAACAAACATTAGAAAATAACTTTGTGGTACATCTCAAATATGTGCTGCAAAACTGTAAAGGTTGTGGTATAACACATTACACATATGTAAATCACAAGAGAGTTTCAATAAAACCATTATAATTAGTTTTAGATTCAGTTTGTCCCCATTGCTAAAGTAAATTTGAGTGAGCTCAGTCTGATATTTCATATTTCCTTCTTCTCTTTCAGGGGAGAACTGACTCTGTTGCACATGGTATTATATCCCGAATTTAAAACATATTTAAGGTCTTACAGATCATTTCAAATTTAGAGGTCAGAAATAAATTTTGCCATTAGCTTATTATACATGTATCATCCGGCATACTTGCATGAGCTGTAAAACCAAATATTTAGAGCCAATAAATGGGGAACAAATCAGTCAGTGTGCAAATACTGTAGAAATCAGGGGTTATAAAATGTAATGACAATAGAAAATAAAGTTAGTAAATATATTTCAATAGCAAGGCAGCCTTCAGAACAACATGTGAAGGAAAACTATCCAAACTCAATGTGTGCTATAGTATTTCTTTACGGAAAAGGTGTGACCTCATGGTTGAAGGTAATTTCTTATTATAACCTCCTTTTCCAGCATCTGTGTAAAAATGTAGCTGGCAAAATTAAAAGGAAAACCGAGTTAATTGCAGCTATATTTGTTGAATGCACTAGCCAGGGCCTGATGCTGCTCCCATTGAAATCACATGAAACGTGGCAACTGTCATACCAGATCAGAGAGACAAGGTGGGTGAGGTCATATTTTATTGGACCAACTTCTGTTGGTGAGAGAGACAAGCTTTTGAGCTTTCAAAGAGCTCTTCTTCAGGATCTGAGCTCTCTGTAAGCTCGGAACTTGTCTCTATCACCAACAGAAGCTGGTCCAAGAAAAGGTGTTACTTCATCTCCTTGTCTCTCTAATATCCTGGGATCAGTATGGCTACTGCAACGCTGCATATCAGATCAGAATAGTAGTCCACCTAGACCAGCATCCTGTATGACAATGGCCAGCACTAGACACTTCAGAGAAAGGTGCAAGAAATCTCAGTGGACAATTATGAAATAACCAGTCTCTGGGGAATGTTTCTTCATAATACCTGTCAGTAGCAAAATTCTGATTTAATAGAAATAAGATTTGTTTCTTAGCTGTGAGGGACATGAAGGACAAACATAGGTTTCTCACTAGCCTTTTAAAAAGCTTGATGCAATGACATTTCTGGTATCCACATTGGTTGTCACAGAATTTATGCATTCTAGAGAAAGTGCCAAAGGAGGAAAGGAATTTGTTAAAAGGAGAGTTAAAATTATTTCTGAGCTGAATTCTCCTCTGCAGCCTGGTTAGCATGGGCATTCAACACAGAAACGGGAGATTAAGCCATTTGGTTTTAATTTTGCATTAAATTTTGTTTGCCATTAAGCAAACAGATTCGTTAATTATTCATTTAATATGGCTTTCTGTTTATAAAGCAAAGAGGGTAGTCCATGGTAGTGTCTGAACAGCAAGTGTGACTGGCACAATCTTTTACAAACACTGCTGGCCAGACTTGGCGGTTTTGATTTGAAACTGAAGTTTTCCTTCTCCTTCTGCCACTGTAGAGGAGCCCCACCTGACTTCAGAGGTACAGGGAGGTGAAGTGACTTGCCCAACTGAAGCAGCAGGTCAGTGGCAAAGCCATGAATGGAAAGGTTTCATGAGTCCCAGCTCTGTACCTGCTCAACCCTGCCAGACCTGACTACCAGTATCCTCTTTACATGAAACATGCTAAGCATCCCTCCCCTTATCTGTCCTTGATTTCGCCTGAAAACTCCCCTCCTTCATCTTTAGACCAACTTGTTGGAAACACTGGAATTTAAAATGAACAAATGTTTGAGTTCTAAAAGGAACATCCTAGAGAGATGCAACTAACGGTAGTGAATCATAAATATACTGTAATACTTATAATCATCTGCATTACCTATGGTACAGTCCTGGGAGCTCCCTCTTTTTGGAACTAGTGGAATGAAATGTAGGGCAATGTCTATTAATTCACTTTTTCAATTTTCACAAAAAGAAAAGGAGTACTTGTGGCACCTTAGAGACTAACAAATGTATTTGAGCATAAGCTTTCGTGAGCTACAGCTCACTTCATCCAATGCATTCAGTGGAACCTGTAGCTCACAAAAGCTTATGCTCAAATACATTTGTTAGTCTCTAAGGTGCCACAAGTCCTCTTTTTCTTTTTGCGAATACAGACTAACACGGCTGCTACTCTGAAACCTGTCAATTTTCACAATTTTTCTGTTCAAGGTTCTCTTTTCTGTGCTCCTGAACAATCCCCCTCTGTCTTAGCTCCTGCACACCCCTTAATCACACATGCAGATGAGCTGGGTGACTTCTCCCGAGTGTACTGTGTTCTGTCCAAATGATCCATAGTCCCACCTTGGCACATAGCACCTAAACATTAAATGTGGCGCCTATATCACTGTGCCGGAAGTATTGTAAGTGCATAAAGTAGTTACAGTACGAAGTGTGTAAATCCATACATACAGTTAAAGTCTCCCAGTAGAGACTAACACATTTATTAGAGCATAAGCTTTCGTGAGCTACAGCTCACTTCTCACGAAAGCTTATGCTCTAATAAATGTGTTAGTCTCTAAGGTGCCACAAGTACTCCTTTTCTTTTTGCGAATACAGACTAACACGGCTGCTACTCTGAAATCTCCCAGTAGATGTATCTACTGTACAGAGTTTGATTCTATAACATTTCAAAGTTTTCCAGGAGTGGGTGGGAATCCCGGATAGCAAAGCTGCTTTGGGGGGTGCGGCTTTGCGGAGTTCAGACAATGTACTAATAAATGAATTAGCATCTCAGTAAGGAGATCACTTCGGGGCTGGTATTGATCAGGCCGAGCCTGTGTGTTTGCCTGGGATTGTTTGGAGGATAATTGAGTGTCAGTCTCTGTCTGTGTCGTCTCACTGGCGCCTGGTGCTTTTGGATTTGCTAATTTTCGCTAAGTGTCTTTTGCCGGCTACTCCCACTCCATCTAGCCCAACAAGCAGCCCGGCTCCTTGCAGCCAACCGTCTGTCTGCCGGGGCTGTATTGATCACGAAAAAATAAATACAGCACAGATGAAAACGATACGCTCCCGTCCAGCCCCGGGGGGCTGGTTTGCCGTGCCTGTTACGCGCAGCCCTGGCTCTGCCGATGGCTTGCGGCTCCCCGGGCCCGCCCGTACTGGCCTTCCCGTAACGATCCCCCGTGATCGGCTCGGTACTCACGGCACATCCCCCCTCGGGCGAGGCAGGGCTGGGGTTGGGCAAGGGTCCCCCCGACAGTTTGGGTCTTACGCGTTGGCGGATCGGGGCCCTGAGCACCAAGGCGGGGCGGGCGGGGGTGACTTGGACGTGTTGGATTAGAAACCCGCGGGGGTGCGGGGGGGGGTGGAGAGCGCCCCAGGCTCGCCGCCCGGCGGCTGTGAACGCGGGCGAGGGGGGCGCGCTGCGTTCCGCGGAGGCGGGTCGGCCCCGCGGGGACACCCGGGCGCTCCGCCTCCGCCCCGCCCCTCGCTGCCCTGGGCAGGAGTCGCGGTTCCACCCCCGGGGGCCGTTCGCAAGCCGGCGGGGGGCGGGGCGCCCGCAGGCTGCCAGCCAGTCCCAGGCGCAGCCCGGCCCGGCTGCTGTGAGTGGCAGGGGAGCGGAGCCTACGAGAGCGGCGCTGGGGGCGGGGGTGGGAGGGGCGAGGGGCGGGGGGCGGGGCCGGCTGGGCCGGCGCCGCGCTATTTACAGCGCCGGAGGGGCTCGCTCGGCGCTTGCCTGGGTCGGAGCCGGAGCCAGAGCCGGAGCCAGCGCCAGCGAGCTCGGCCCGCGGCGCCGCGCGTGTCTCGCTCGCCGGCGGCGGGGGCGCCCTGGCCGGGCAGAGCTGCGGGCTCTCCCGGCTCCCACATGCGGCGGCAGCTGTGGCTGGAGAGCGGCGGCCGCGGCGTGTGATCGGCCGGGCGGCGCTGGCGGGGCGCGGGCAGCTGGAGTCCCTACGCTGGCCGCTCCGGGCACTCGAGGGCGGCGCTGCGAGCTTAAGCGAGCCCTGGAGGGCACCTGGAGCGGCCGGGCCGGGCCGGGCGGGGCGGGGCGGGTAAATGGATCGCCATTCCAGCCACGGCTTCATCTGGCTGCAACTGGAGCTGTGCGCCATGGCCATCCTGCTGACCAGAGGTGAGGGCGCCGGGGTTAGCCGGGGGGGGGCGAGCGACTGGGGGACAGGGGGTGCGGGGAGTCGTTGGAGCTGTGCGCGGCGTCACGGGGGTGGCTAGTGGGGTGGCAATAGCCCCGGGCTGCAGGGAGGAGTGAGACTAGAAGGGGCTGGTTGAGTTGCGGGGGGGGGGCAGCGTGTGGTGCTGCGGGGGTAGCTCTGACCCCCCCCCCAGTGCTAGGGGGCGCAGCCTCCCCCAGCCCCGCACTCCCTCCTTGGCGGCTCCCTTGAACGTGAGTTTTCCTCTCCCAGGCTGCGCTGGCAGCTCCGTGCAGAGGGCTCCGAGCTGGCTTTGAAGCCCATCGCCAAGCCTTTGTTGGCGTGTGATATTCCTCCCCTGCCGAGCCTCGCAGGCTGGGACAAGCTCGCCTCTTGGGCCGGCCCGTCCGGCCCCCCCCCGCCCGCTGCTAGAGGCTTTCCCCCGTTCATTGATGTAAGTCGGACCTTAAGGGCAAGCGGTTGTCAAAATGTTTTTGTTAGTCTGCCTTCAATGAACTTCTGAACGCTTCCAGCCGTGGAGCCGGGCCGTCTTAGAGAGACACGGCCCCTTTGGGAGCCCTGGCGTGGCTTTACTGGAGGGCGGCTAGTCTCGCCTCCCGCAAGTGTTTGTTTAAAAAAAAAAAACACCCCAGGGAAAGTACATCAGAGGGAATTGATTCCGGCCCTCCACCCTCCTTTTTTTTTTAAATCGTTTTAAAACGAGTAGTGGATTAGAGATGTTTAACTTCTTGTTGCAAATGCTACATTCCTGTAAATAGGTATGAAGTTTAAACACCCTTGCATTAAATTAACACTGTCTCCATAGAGTTCAGTGACTGCTTAGTTGGCCCCCTTTTTTTTTAAGGGGGAAAGGTCACCTTTTTGGCTCCCTATAATTGCCAAGTTTCACAGAGGAGGTGAAAGGATAAACTAGCACAGTGATGATGTGCTACCATATTTATTTATTTTGGAAGTGAAGGTGTAATTAACGCTAAATAACAGCCCTTGCAGCATGCAGAGGGAAGCTGCCTGGCCCCATCAAAGGCAGGCAGAACAGGGAGGGAGTGAGTGATGTGAAGTCACAGATACTGAAACTATGTGCCTGATAATGATATAATTAGGGGATCATAGACTTCTGGCTGCTGCTGACTTCAAAAGCTTTAAGAGAAGCCTGCAGTCTCTCCTGTAGCCATCTTGACTAAAAGCAGACATTTTTCTTTAATAGCTATATACAGTAACAAGAAAGAGGAGAGAACAGAAAGGCATTGTTCTGTTTCAAAATACCAAATACCCTTTCTGGCCTTTTTGCATAGCACAGGAAGAAACTTTATGAATTGACAGAAATACAGTTTTAATACAGTAATACAAAGTCCATTCTGTTCTACCAAAAATGTGGCTTTAATTAAAATGGAGTTGTAATAACTTGATGACTAGCTTGTCAGATTTTTGTTTATAAGACTGTCTTGGGTCAGTAAAACATAAAATTTTAAACAGGGTCATATAAACAGTTAAAATAGAAGTATGCTTATTGTTTCATTTTCCTCCCCATGCTGAGCTTAGAGCAGTGAAAGGACAGTCAACTTTGTTCTTTCTGTTTGCATTTTTTATTGTGCTCCTAACTGAATAGTAGCTGTCATAGACACTTTTTGCAGGGGAAAAAAGTAGAAAGCTCAGTGATTGTAAATAAGAAAGCAGAGAAGCTGTTCACCAATTTATTGGAAGGGTGACTTTTATGAAACTAAGGAAAGTTGGGTTCCTTCGCCTGAAGGCCCAAGGGAGCTAATGCAGACTGGGGAGAGAGGCGCTCTGTCATTTGGCTTCTATTAAGCAGAGTTATTAAAGGGCAGCAGGGACTTCAGGGCCCAGAGCTTCTGCAGCAGCATTACCAGGAGAGCTGAACCTAGATGGGCTGAATGAAGCCTGGAAGTTAATTTGACTGAGTCCTCTCCTGGCCATAAGAAGTGGGGAGGAGATATTTAAAAGGCAGCTCTGCAACGGGTTTATTTTCAGAGTATGTTTCTAATGCAAGAAGTCTGATAATTCAACTGACTTTTAAAGGCTCACTCACTGCCTCTGTGGTAGGAAGTACTCCAACTAACAGAATTGAAAGTCTAAGTAAATCCCCACTTGTAATGATGGCTCCAGAGTCTGCTGTTCTCCAATTCTCTGAACTGATGGCATATTGCAATAGGTTGAGTTATGACTTGCCTAGAAAGAATACATTTTCCTGACAGTACAAGATGTATATAATCATGACCGTGGTTTGGAGAGCACAAAATGAAGCATTTCATTAAGAACTTTTATCGCTTCCCTTCAGAAATTTTTGAGGTTTCCTGAGAGATTGTTTTTATACAACCGGTAGAAGATTTTCAGTCTAAATGTTTCCCCTTTTTTGACCACATGTTGGATTGCCTGCAAAAACTAGGTTTTGGGGGAGGAGACTTCAGCTTTGCAGAAGTGCACCCCTTCTTATGATTTTCCATTTGGGGTTGAAAAATTGACTTTGGCAAACAAACCACTAATTGTAAACTGCACAGTTCCTGTTTTATAAAACTGACTTTAAAAAGCCCTGTTGCATGAAAAGCTCTTTTCAGAATAGATGCCCAATTTCATATAGTAAAAATCTTCCTGACTTGCAATTTCTAGATTCTAATGGTTCTAAGCTGATAGCTTTATAAGGTGTTAACTAAAGCTCTTAAACCTTGGCATAGCCCTGAGAGATAGCAAACAGTTCTGCAGTTCCAATTAAATGTGACAAAATCAAAAACCCTTAGAATGATCAACCATCAACAGTAATGATTTAAATTCTAAAACACTGTAGCAATGCTATTTCAAACTAGCTTGGGGGTGGGGGGGGGGGAAGAGAACATTGTGCCTCTTAAATAAGGATGGATTTGATCACATGTAGAATGCTTGTGTTTAGTAAGTAGTAAAAATACCTAGCTATTATGCAGCTGTGTCTATGTATGTCTTATCTAGCAGTATGACCCAAAAAACCCTAGTCTTAATGAGAAGTTTGAAGTGTGACATTTCAGTTGTTCCTGCTTTAATTAAGTATATTGTAGTAAATATTGGTATTGTGCTAGTGCCCAAAGGCACCCATTGGGATTAGGGTCCCAGGGTGGTAGGAACCATACAAAAAACAAAAACAGACAAGCCCTGCTCTGAAGGGTTTACAATCTACAGTGACCAAAAGTTTGTACCCTTGAGTTCATTTTGTAATCGCCCACTGTTAATTTGTGAGGTAGCAAGCGAGTTTCTGTACTAAGAATAAAATACTTGACTTTTTTTTTAGGTGAAATTAGATGCTACTGTGATGCTGCGCACTGTGTTGCAACTGGCTATATGTGTAAATCTGAGCTTAATGCCTGCTTCTCCAGACTGCTTGACCCTCAGAACATGAATTCCCCACTTACTCATGGCTGCTTGGACTCTATTGCAAACACAGCTGACATCTGCCAAGCTAAACAGGCACAAAACCACTCTGGCACCACCATGCCCACATTGGAATGCTGTCATGAAGATATGTGCAATTATAGAGGACTGCATGATGTTCTCTCTCCTCCCAAGGGTGAGACCTCAGGTAGAGAGAGCAGTTTCAACTAAATGTCTTCTCTGATCTATAGTCTTGTGACAGCCAAGACCTTGTATGTCTGCTATTGATTTTGTTGTTAATGTAATTAGAGATACCAGAGGGAGAAGCATGTGGCGGGGTGCAGAGATGTCTCTAAAAGCTGAGTAGCTTTTATGTCTGCATTAGCATTAGATGTCTGCCTGTCATGCCTGCTTCTCAACATTTCTAAGAGGCAATTGTACAGTGGTACTCATTCATATTAGATCAACTGCCAATGTAATAAAAATATATTATCTTAACTTGTTTTAGAAATGGTTCAGATCAATTTGTAGAGGTACTGTTTGTAGATGCTTTCCAGTGTGATGTTAAATGATTACCAGTAGCAGCTTTTAATGTGTGGCTTAAGGAATTGTTAAATTTGAAACTATTTAGCTGAGATTGAAATAAACTTGACATCTTTGTTTCCCTTTTTGCAGGACAGGGGAGCAGATATCAGCATGACAACAGCAGAAATCTCATCACTAAGGTTCAGGAGCTGACCTCTTCAAAAGAATTGTGGTTCAGAGCAGCTGTAATTGCTGTCCCCATAGCTGGTGGGCTGATCTTAGTGCTGCTTATCATGCTAGCTTTGCGGATGCTCAGGAGTGAAAACAAAAGACTGCAAGATCAACGACAGCAAATGCTCTCCCGTTTGCACTACAGTTTTCATGGACATCATGCGAAGAAAGGACAGGTGGCAAAGTTAGACTTGGAATGCATGGTGCCAGTAACTGGTCATGAGAACTGCTGCATGAGCTGTGATAAAATGAGACAGACAGACCTCAGCAATGATAAAATTCTTTCATTAGTCCACTGGGGAATGTACAGCGGGCATGGAAAGCTGGAATTTGTATGACCAATTTTTTTTAAAATCTGAGCTAAACTTACTAGGAAAACTCTCAAAGGCCTTTGGGTTCTGCTGGACAGGAGCACTTTATCTTAAGCAAACTTTCATTAATCATCTTTTGAGACACAAAGGATCTCTGCAAACAATCTTGGATATTTCCTCTGAAGGATTCCAAAAGTGGTCTTATTTGCACAGAGTAAAATACACTCAATGTATTGTTTGCTTTAAAGTTATGAAAGCAAAAATTAGAAGTTGTACACACTGTCACCAGGGATATCTGAGCTGTAGGGAGCTGAGAATTGAGCTAAATAATAAACTGTATAAAAGCTCCTATGTTTCCTGACTTATTGTAAAGAATCTTTAAATATATATATATTTTGTCTGAAACTTTCTTGTGACTTTTTTGTAGAAGACAATTTTTTTAAAAAGCTATTATGAGATGACATTAGCATTTAGAATAGAATTGCAGGAAGTCTTGAAATGTGTTCTCCTGTAAAGTCCATCCTCCTGCAGAGTGACAGAAGTGACTGTTAGTGCTGACATCCTCTTTCAGGAACATCTCTGTCAAATAGTGGTGAGTCCATTTTCCCTTGTCAGGTTATTCCATTGCCTAACTGTTTGAAAAATTTTTTTCTTTGGGGGATTTTCCCCCTCAACCTTAATTTTCCCTGTTGCAGCTAAGGCTGATTACTCTGTTCTGTTCTTGACTCACTGTCCCTCTTCTTTATTTGTCTTTAATTTACATAAATATATTCATCTAACTACACAGGGGGCAAGTAAATGTTTTGAGACTTGGCTCAGTATGGCCAGTCCTCAAACTTTCCTTACAGTTCTTAACTTTCATAAAATCACTTAAAAAACAAACACTTTCTCCTCACAACTTGCTCCATTTAATTAATTTAGTGTTACCCTATATCATACAGGACTTCAGTTCATTGGCAAGAAGAGTGGAGTAGAAAAGCTACATTAATCTTTTTAAATGTGATGCTCCTATTAAAACATCCTGAATACAACATCTGCCTCATCTTGTGTGTTGAACACATTTTTTTCATTCTCCAGTTTATAAGCCCCAGCTCCTTCTGTGGCATTTCTGCCTAGACTGCTTTCTTCCCATTCTATATTTGTGCACTAGGTTATCGTTCCTCCTTCAAAAACATTAGTTGGCCTTATTTAATAGATTCAGGGTTAGAGACCCTGGAGCAATTGAGAGGTTGTATTTATTGTTCCGTTTGCTGTAATTAAAGTGGACTTTTTGGAAAAGCAGGTACCATGATCTTGGGGGGAAAACAAAACCCAGCGTAGTGTTCTCATAAACAGGATCTCTGAGTAATGAGCACTATGAACTGAACTACCTGAAAAAGCTGGCTACGGTGTACTGCTTACCTAGTACTTTACGTGATCAAATCACTATTAAAGATTGACTAATCCTTATAACCCCCTTTGAAGTAGGTAAGTATTATCCCCTTTGTACAGATTAGGAAACTGAAGTAGACATGAAATGACTTGCCCAAGGTCAAAACAGTGAGTCGGTGGCATAGCTGAATGTAGAATCAGAACACCCAGAGTTCTTACCTGTGTGTAGTCCTCCAGCCTATGCTAACTTTACAGCAGAGTCCTTAAGAGATCTCTTTAATGGCAGTACAGCAGGCCATTTAATGGCAGGCAAGCTGGGCCCCTCTCACCTGGTACAGTTCTAGAGCCCCACCTCTAGAAGTCTGCTCACATGGGCCAGCCATGGGTTTTTAACTGTAGTGTAGTCATACCCAGCCTGTGTCTTGCCCTTTGGACTCCAGTGGCAAAAATGGTGTAACTATAGACTGTATAGGTGTAGCTGAGGTAAGGATCTGACTGTCTTCCCTTCCAGCTGACTCACTTTAAAAAAAAAAAAAAAAAAAAAAAAAATCTTGGATCTCCTATTGCTTGCACCTCTGTTCTGTGCTTTAATTAAATTTGTATTAAATGCTTGTTGTCTAGGGTTGGTCACTGTTCAAGCAAATACACCAGTCATTCCCAGCAATAGTATATTTTTATGTATAGGGGAACCACTATTGAATTGAAATAAGGCATGGAAGTGGTGCCTGTTCAGACTTGGCATAAATCTAATCACAGTGACAGATGTGGGATTAAATCAGGTTCAGGGACTCAGCGTAGCAGCCGTGTTAGTCTGTATTTGCAAAAAGAAAAGTACTTGTGGCATCTTGGAGACTAACAAATTTAGCTTTCATGAGCTACAGATCACTTCATCGGATGCATTCAGGGACTGGTATTTAAACCTTGCTGGGGTTTCCTCCCAACCCCCTTCTTCTCTGCAAGTTTCATAGTCATTTTAAGCATCTTGTGATCTGAATCATTGGGTGCTGCTTTGAATACCTAAGGACCAGCTTATACCTGCCATCTGTAGGCAAATGAGGCTGGGATGCTCTACTGTTCCCCCTTGCAGTGGAGATGCTGCTTTTTGAAGCTGAGAGGGAACAGGAGTGCTTACTTTGCCCTGCAGTCACTTGGAGCAGTTTGCAACCGCAGGCTCACTGTGGGTAGGTCTACAAGCTAGGAGCATGCTTCCTGGCTCAGGCAGACAGACACAGGCTAGCTCTGATTGCACTGAAAATAGCAGCGCAGGAGGGTGTAGCACACGTGGGAGCTTAGACTAGTGGACCAAGTACGTAGTTAGCTTGGACTTCACGCCTAAGTAGAGCAGCTACACTGCTTTCTGAACTCGTGCTTGTCTGTCTAGCCCAGTTGGGAAGCATGCTCCTAGCTGCATTGTAGATCTATCTTCTGACTTCTGCCCACTACAGTGTGCAAGCAGTTCTCTGGTTGGTTAGCAGCTGAGACAGCGCACTGCTCCTGCATTCCCAAGCTGTTCTAAGATGCTGTCCTGTTCATGTAATTGAACTTGGGTTTGGTCACTCACAGTTCACAAGTGTCAAGGCTACACCATACACCCACCCCTCTCCCTCACCTCCAAATCCATTCACAGTGAAACACAGGCCTCTTTACTCTTTCCTTTGTTTTTCTGCTACATACCTTAGCTCTGGTTAGACAAACCCATACTGTGAAGTCAAATTAGCTCTGCTTTCTTATGCAAATTAGCAGTGCTACACTAGGGACGGGCCTGGTCTGATATTTTCACAAGGTGTTTTCACTGAAAACTTTGCAGTCAAAGATCTGAAGAAAACAGGAACAAGCAGTGCCTATCTTCATGTGTTGGATGATATATAGGACTTGATTCCTTCTTTTTCCTTGTCTCCTGTACTCCATGTGTGTAAACTGCTTGGGATAAACAGGTGCAAGGCTGCCAACATGTGAGATCTGGAATAACAGATTTCAGAACATTGAGTGAGATTTTTTTTTAAGTGTCACAAGTGAAACATGCAGCAAAATCATAAAGCCACCTCTCTCAGGCAGGGGAAGCTGCACCAGGGATAATAATGATAGGCCTCCTAGGACAGAGGGCTTCCAGAATTGTGCCCACATCATGCTTCCAATTCTGGGTGGCTTAGTTCAGGGGTTCTCAACCAGGGGCATATGTACCCCTGGGGGATACTTAGAGGTCTTCCAGGGGCTACATCAACTCATCTAGATATTTGCCTACTTTTACAACAGGCCACATAAAAAGCAGTAGCAAGGTCAGTACAGATTAAAATTTCATATAGACAATGACTTTTATACTGCTCTATCTACTATACATTGAAACGTAAGTACAATATTTATATTCCAATTGCTTTGTAATGATATGGTGGTAATGAGAAAGTCAGCAATTGTTCAGTAAGTGTGCTCTCACACTTGGATTTTTATGCCTGATTTTGTAAGTTTTTAAGTGAGGGGAAACTTAGGGGTTCACAAGGCAAATCAGACTTTTGAAAGGGATACAGTAGTCTGGAAAGGTTGAGAGCCGCTGGGCTAGTCCATGCTAGTGCTCCCACCTTTGCTACCCTGCTGGACCTGTGCTGGTGGTTGAGAGAGTCTGAGACTTAAAATGGGGTGAAGAGAATTGAGCCTTCCATCATCATCACCTGACAACACGATAGGCCTGTATTAAGTGTTTGCTAACTGAGGCAGGTGTTGTTTATAACTAATAGGCATTTCTGCTGTGCTTCTTATTGAGGTACCTGCACACCTCCAAAATATGAATGAAATAAGTTTTCCAACAGCCTTATTTGTATTACCAAAACACCTAGGAGTCCAGTCATGCTAGGTCCTATGCAAACACAGAACAAGAGTCCGCAAAGGGTTTATCATCTAAGCAGGTAGGGAAAAGTTTCCGGGCCAAAAAATGGAGCCCTCTGACTTAGGATGGTTGCTGATAAGGAGATATTTTTAAGCAGCTTGGGCTTTTAACATTTTGCTACGAAGGTTAAATTTTCATTGCAGTGCAGTGATAAACCCCACCTTTTTCTCTGAGACCACTTTAAGCTCTGGAGCGTATTAACTGCATCCCCCCCTTTATTCTAACTGCAACGTCCCTCAAAGTGGAATAAATGAAATCAAATGTCCGAGATGTAAATGAGCTTCTCCTGTACTTCCTTCTCTCCCTGATTTGTTCCTCAAAAGAATAATGGTTGTAGTTTTTCACACGCCTCTGCCAGTCTCAGCCTCCAGAGCAGTAGGGTTTGTATGTCTCTTCTTTGCTCCTGCTGAACTGATTCTATTAAAAACCCTTCACTCCAGAGGGGGTTTGACCTTTTTCAGAAATACCAAATGTGTCTGGTTTGGAAATCACAGACCTCTCTTCTAAAGAGCCTGTAAATCTGGTTTCAATATTGGGTGATTACAGGCTGAGCAGAGAGCTTGAAAGGAACCAGCCACTTCTAGTAGCAAAGTGCTGAGGCTGGGCAGCCAGCTCTGGGTGTGTCTCTTGGGTCTGATTCTGCTCCTACTTACTCCAGTGTGCCGTTGGAGTAAAGCCATCAAAGTCAATAGATTTACCCCAGATTAATGCTAGTGTAACTGAGGTCAGACTCTGGGCCCCGGTGCCATTCCAGGAGGGCCTCTCTTTCTTTGTCATGACCCAGGTCTTTGGAAATCAAGTTTTTATTATTGCATGATATGCTCCTGTACAAATCCAGAGAAATTTTTCAGAAATAGATGGTGTCCCATACTGCATGTGCACAAACACAGGCAAGGGGAAGGCGCATGCAGTACTTCGATTACTTGGTAACAGATGCATCTTCATCGTCCTTTGAAATTGCTGTAGCTGTTAAGATAATAGGGAACATGTAAGTTAAATGTATTGCCAAGTTGTATGTGTAAGATTGGAAGATCAAAGTCCGATTCAGAGTGTTCCACAACATTTAAATAAAGGCAAAATTTGACCCTCTAGCCTAAGGAAGGAAAAAAAGATAATCTCCTGAGTAACAAAGATCTGTTGTTAAAAAACAATCAAAAACCCAACAACAAAACCTTAGTAATAAAGGACTGGGAAAGAGAAGCACAAAATGTGTCTAAGTAAGCAGGCCTATCATTATTACATTTTTAAAGATGATTTCCCAATTCCCATGTGTGTGGTTTTTGTTCGTGTCTGCTCCCAGTGTAGAAGTGATGCTATTCTCACCTTGGGTTTAGGATTTAGCTAGTGAACTGGTATTTTGGACCAATTGCTTTATTATATTTCCATAAAAAAACAAAGTTGACAAAATGGGGGACCATAGTAAGGTTATCTTTCTGGGCAGTCTGATGACTCCAGTAATATGAATTCAGGCTCTCTCAAAATAAACAAACATTGTACTTTTCTTTGTTTCACCTCTGACCTTTGTCTGCAGCCTTTATAATCTCTGTGGGCAAATCCTAAAGTAAAACAAACCTCAAGTAAAGGAAGCAAGGGTGGGAGCCACACTGCCTACAAATTAATGAAGCATTGCAATGGTTGCATTGTCCAGCCAACCTTGAGAAGATGATTTGTTCTTCAACTACACTTTGGCTGAATTTTCAAAAGCTATTATTTTTGGTGACCAATTTGTGATTCATAAAGGGGCATGATTTTCAGAAAATGCTGAACGCCCATCCTCAAAGATCTACACCTCTTAATGGCATTTCAGATTGGGCACTCAAAATCACTAGTTGCTTTTGCAAATTTAGGCCCTTATCAACACTGGTTCCAAATTGCCATCTAAAAAACAAAACAAAAAACCCCTTCACCCCTTTTTCCTGTATGATTCTTACACCATAGTTTACAATGTCCAACTCAGATTACACTGGGTCATATCATGCCATCAATTTTTAGGCAGCCCTCTCCACTAAGTTCAAAGGGAAAGAGAAACAATTAATAGTTTATAGCTCACTCTTTCCTGCCTACAGGTAAGAAAGGAGTAAACAATCTTGATAGTGCCTTTTATTTGAATAAAATCAGGTATGAATTTAAGGTTGGGATTTATAAAACCACAAAACCCAGCAAAGTTAAAATAATTTTGTCTTTCATTGGGTTACTATTTTCTGCTGTAAAGACAACAGGAGTCCATGGAATCTGATATAAGGTAGTGAGATTGAATAATTTTTTCCACTTGTCCGTCAATTACATTTCAAAAATAATGACTCCAAACAGTATTTTAAATGATATGGTCTTTAATAATAGCCTGAATCACACATATTAGATCAAACAGTTTTCTGTTATGGTTTTCAAATGAACAGAATGGGGAATGGATGCCTGTCTTTTTCAAAACTACGCTTCCATGTTTAAAACTAAAGCAATCAAAGAATTTTAAAAGCTGCTTCATTAAGGCACATCCAGCTTGTATCATTGACAAAGAGTAGGGATTCCCTCAGGCACCATTAGTGGTGTAATCACAGTTTGGATAACTAATGTGTTCATAGTGTTTGTCAGTCTCTTTTCTTAGTGTTAGTTTTGCAGATTGTTTCATCTTAACAGCCTGCAGATTGCAGAAGTAAATGCTCTTCCTGTCACTTGGAAGGAAAATATTTGTGCAGTAAATCTCTTCATGGAACTTGGTTGTGACAGCAGCAAGGGATAAACAATAAAGCGAAGTAGGCTCAGCCATCTTGTTTAACAATGGGTGGTGGGGTGGTTTGTATGCAAATGGGGACTTGTATTGAAAAGGTTGCTTTGAAATGCTCAATTTGTTTAGTGCTGGTTGTGAAGTCCTCCTCTTTCATCAGTGGCAGAAGATTTATGAACTCATTTTTCATGGCTATCAACAATGAATTAGCTTCAGCAGGGTCCCTAGGATTTTTATTAACTGAAGTCGATTTCACAAGCAGAGTGTTATATGCTGTTTCTGTGGCTTAACCCACCCCGACCCTGACCCCACAGATGTTTAGGCATGTGCGTAACTTTACTCTCACACATAGTCCCAAGAGTAAAGTTCTGTAATTGAAGTTAATGGAACTATTCTTGCACTTAATATTAAGCACCAGCTTACTGGCTTTACTGGATCAGGGCCTGAGGGACTATTTATGTGTGCATCAAGTTAAAAGCATGCTAGAGTGTTTGCAGTATTGGGGCAAGAGCATTAGACAATGTTTGTGTGTTAATTTTGTGAAACCGACAGCCACTGATGTTAGCTAGGAGTGAAAACTTCCACAGGTAAAAGGAAGGTTGACTATATTCACAGGACCAGTTTTAAGGTTTTCCCGGGCCAAATCTATTTAACATCCAAAAATTAAAACAATGTGTCCAGGAAAAGTACACCTAGACCTCTCTGTATAGCCTCCCCTGTCACTGAGCCCAAATCCAAGGCTATGGCTTTAAAAGTGACTGATTCACCTTCCTGATATATTTCAGAGTAGCAGCCATGTTAGTCTGTATTCGCAAAAAGAAAAGGAGTACTTGTGGCACCTTAGAGACTAACAAATTTATTTGAGCATAAGCTTTCGTGAGCTACAGCTCACTTCATCGGATGCATCTGATGAAGTGAGCTGTAGCTCACGAAAGCTTATGCTCAAATAAATTTGTTAGTCTCTAAGGTGCCACAAGTACTCCTTTTCTTTATTCCTGATATAGTGCATTACCACCTGCCTTTCCCGCAGACAAAATGAGCATGCTTTCTGCAGAAGGAGGGTCCTGAAGGAATGAGTATGAATAGGTTAAAGTGGAAATGATTGAAGGGAAGAAAATATTATAGCAATCTCTCGGCTGAGCAGGACTCCTCTGCACTGCTCCCCTTTGAAGAAAGCTTTAATTACCTACAGCCTTTTATTATATCACACACAGAAAACTATGTTAAAAATTAGTAAAATTGCACAGTTAAGTGCTCAAAAGTTAGGAAATGTCAGAATTAAGGCTACCCGTGCGAAAATTGAAATCAATTTTGTGATTCTTTTTTCTGTGTCTTGTTTCTCTTCATCTTTTTCCTTTTGGCGATTTAAGGCATGGCTATACTAGAGAGTTACCGCACGGATGAAGCTGCATCGCTGTAAGCTCTCTAATGTCGCTGGTCTAAGCCAACGGGAGAGAGCTCTCCTGTTTGCTTAACTACTACAGCCCCTGCGACCAGCAGAAGGCATGGTGGCGGGAGAAGCTCTTGTGTCGGTGCTTGTATCTCTGTTGCTCATGGGGGTTATTTATACACCCTCCTAAGTGACATAAGTTATGCCGACATAAGCTGTAGTGTAGACATAGCCTTAGGTTCTCACTTTTTTCAATGTTAATTTTTGTTAAATTAGTATTTATTGCAATAGGAGGAAAGGGTGTTTTAAATTTTAAAAAAACTTTCTTCTTGTAACTGACATGCCATGTTTCTAGGTTGCTATGTCTTGGGGAAGGCTGAGTTAAGTGCAGTAATAACTTTTGGTTGGAGGATGTATGAATTGCAGGGTTTTAGGAATTGTTATCTCCCTTACTTTATCAACTCCATACTAATGCTTATGTTTTATTAATAGCTACGTTCTTGAAACATTGCCAGGGAACCAGCTTACTTTGAGGAAAGCCTGCCGCCATTTACTTATTCAAAAGCTGAATTTAAGTTTATAATCTATTCCTTTCCATCAAACCACACTACATCTTATACCAAGCGATGCACCTTTCCTCCTGCTGGAGCAATGAAGGCCTGGTCTTCTTAGCTGCTTCAGGTGAGGCTCAGTTGCTGGGAGGAGAACTCTTCCAATCTCTTCCTCACTGCACCTGACAATGAAGAGTGAAACACAAATGCTGCTAGTGATATTCGGTAGTTTCAGGGACTCTTGTACTTGGGAGGCATTTTGTAGCAGGCACCATACAGTAGTTTACAACTGGAACATAATGATGCACTTCCAGCAACCAATGTAATCCAGTCTTTGCTGGTATAATGTAGGTGTCTATTTTCTATTTACATAGGGAGGTTTAGGTGGAGTTTTATGTAAATAGTTACCAGAAAAAAATTCAGCTTAGCCTTCAGTCTGAATCCCTGTATAGACCTAAAATTCTTAGGAACTAGCACATCCCCAGAAAACCTCCTCCACACACATGGTCTGCATTAGAAATCAGTGAGTCCCCCAGTCAGTGTCTTCACAGGCACACTCTAATGATCCAGTGATTTTTCAATGTGTGTTTTAAATATTCAATAGCATTTTCTATTTTTAAATGACACTCAGTGAACATGACATAACTGAAATTAGCCCATGCTTACTGAACTATTGTAATGTATCTTCAAGATAATGGATCAGTTCAGATACAGAAGACTCCTCATCTACCAATTAATATTTGATTGGCATGACTAATATGAGAATTTTAAATAGAATTGGATGGGTAATGAAATACCAAGACAACTATTCATCAGCAAATGAGATAGCTGAGCCACCTGATATTTGGGCAACTGTGGATCTAGGCTTCAAATACCTTAACTTGAGCCCTTCATAATTACACTCTGGGGTTTGCAGCAAGCTTTATCCCAGTTTCATTTAACAGAACCCCTCCGCCCAAAATAGAGAAATGGAACACAGTGAGCAGAAGCAAAGATGCATGATTCCTGTCCATTTGGGCAGGAAAGGTAAATGGGTCCAGCCATAGGTCCCAGTCTTTACACATATTATTCCATTGGTTTCTCTTCTGAAGGAATCACCGATTTTAAGGGATGTGCTCCCAGGAGTAAGGGTTGCAGGGTTGGACCTGGAGACAGCATATAATTTTCAACAATAACTGAATGAAGTTCTTCCTTTTTCTTTTTAACTTCCTCAAAGCTGACACAACTGAATAGCAGTAACTGGACAATAAATTGGAGCATTATTCATCACGACACAATAGTGCTGTTCTGCCACAGGAAGTCAATGGGAGTTTTGCCTTAGTAGAGATGGCAGGATCAGACCCAAAAAGGAGCTCAGTGCCCATTAAATCTTATTTTTTAAAGAAAGCAACTGAAATTAAATAACTAACTAAATAATTGATTGATCTACATCTGATTATAAAGTAGTTATGCATAAAAATGATCATAGTAGTATCCCAAGTGTCAGGGTGCTGTACAAAATAAAGTATAGCAATACATACAACATCATAAGTGAAATAATTCTCAAATAACTCATCTTCCACATCTAAATGTATGGTAGCCACACAATGGATTAAGACACCGTTTTGATGTCAGACTATATAGGTGTGATGGGAAAGAGTTAGTTAGAGGAGGATTATTGTGAGAGCATTAGGAAAAATACAGCACTTGGTCCAAAAACACAACCCAATTGATATCTCTTCTATTATTATTAATTTATTATTACTTTTGTTACGATAGTGTCTACACACCGCAACTCAAATTTGGGCCCTATTTTGCTAGGAGCTGTACATATGCATTTGAAGAGACAGTCTCCACTTCAAAGAGTTTACAGTCTAAATGGACAATGCAGGGTAAGGGTGGGAGGGGAAATAGAGCCACAGAGAGGTGAAGTGACAGCTGATCATAGGCCAGTCACCCCATAACCGAATTAGACAACTCACAGTCAACCTGTGGAACTCTTTGCTAGAGAATGTTATGAAGGCCAAGACTATAATAGGGTTCAAAAAAGAACTATCTAAATTCATGGAGGATAGGTCCATGTAAATCAATGGCTATTAGCCAGAGTGGGCAGGAATGGTGTTCTTGACATCTGTTTGCCAGAAGCTGGGAATGGGTGATGGGGTGGATCACCTGATGATTGCCTGTTCTGTTCATTCCCTGTGAAGCACCTGGCATTGGTCCCTATCAGAAGACAGGATACTGGGCTAGATGGACCTTTGGTTTGACCCAGTATGGCCGTTCTTATGTTTTTGTGTAACCCAGCCATGTTTGTTGAGAACATATGATTGGTGAGGTTTGAACAGCAAGTCAGAGTTCAAGGATCTCCATATTGAACATTTACTAACACCAGCACTCAGTTACAATGTAGGGATTTGCTTACTATGTCTTCCATAAAAAACACTCTGCAGCTGGGACAGGTGTTGTAGAGAATTTCTGTGCTCTGATTGCCTGAGACCATTCCAGAGCTGTACAGAAATGTTTATCTTATCTATAAGAACCACATACATTCCATTGCCATTCAGATAGCAAGGTTACACACACACACTCCCTGTGTGATCTTGGGCCTCTCTGTACCTCAGTTCCCTGTTTGTAAAAGGAGGATAAAAGCACTTTCCTCTCTCACCGGAGTTTTCTGAGGTTAAACACAGGAAAGACTGAGGCACTTAGATATTACAGTACTGGGTGCCATATAAGTGCCTAAGATAGATAGATTCCTCCAGTTACTCGTCAGACCCAGGGATAGACTAAAATTTGGTAGGAAGACTCTGCTGAGTTTGGCTTACATGCTGAATGTATAATGTCCTTTCAGTGAATGGTGTGTTTCCATGCGACTCATGTCTATATTGCATATCTAAGGCACCTGTCACTGTAGCGATTTTCCAAAAATATATTTAAAAAATAACACCAGGGGATTGCAAGTCTCAGTGGATTTGATAATTGAAGAGAGAACCTTTCACATCTAGGTCCAAAGCTATCCTTAGCTTGTAGAGTAGGCTATGTATGTGTGTATCTGGTGTGTATCTTGGATCAGTTTCCAGTAGGCAAGTGTTCAGATCACAAAAATTACCACCACCGCAAATGACATCCTAGCTGTCAGTCTTAGCAGACAGATCAAAGTATCAAATGAGGCTGAAGGCTGAACTGCACCCTCATTTCTAGTGAAGGCACAGTCGTGGAGGAATGTGGGGAAGTTTGCACTGCTTCTGCTGAGGCTGAACCTGCTCTTTAGTTAAAGAGAGGACTTCCTATCTCTAGGACTATGAGGCCAGCTCTAATCATGAGCAATAGATTCACACACAGCTGTGAGTGTATAAAAAGAAACACAGCTGTGAGTGTATTTTCCATAGGAAGAAGGATGAGAGGAGCCAGATGTATAGTAGTCTTCAGAATGTTTCATGTATTTGCTTGTAGGTCAGATTCTAAGGGTGTCAATTTCCCAAACCTCATTCTCAGAAGCACCACCCCTAATACTGTTCCTTCCATGACTGAGGCTGGAGGAGATGTTTCTTCTCTTTGAGGGGAGCAGGCTGAGTTAGGGCAATACTGTGCTTGTCATGGGGGATGGGCACGTCCTTGTTTGGAAGCAGCCAAAGTTTCCCAAATTGGACTAGCCCATCTCTTGAGAGAAGTTGAATAAACATTTCCCAGAGGCCATGCTACAGCAGCAAGGGCCCCTCAGTCCTGCTTTCGTTTCTTCTCAGCTAAAGCAAAGAAAAGGTAATGGCTATTTTGGAGGGGACAATAAGATAAAAAAATGCAAAGGCACAATTATGAAAATGAAAATGCTGTCTTGCAGCAATGTGGGAAAAGTAAGTAATTGGCAAAAGGAGGAAACAGGAGAGACATAGCAATAATTATTGCTGAGTGTGTCTATGCCCACTCTCCCCCAAACACAAAGATTTAAAAAAATCCCTGGGAATAAATACAATGAGTCATCAGCTGCTAGTGGCAGGAAATGGAACCAAATGACTCAGGGCCATGCACAACTTCATCCCTGAATCAGTCAAGTGGCTGGGCTTTGTGGAGAGGAGTTCAGCATGTTCTCCCCCACCCTGTGGCCATGAGAGAAGGCCAGAGACTGCAGTAGCCCCATGCAATAACTGTATCCCCACTACATAGAGTGCAGTGGTTGTTGGATTTGTATGTCCGTGGATCCACTGGTCCCACACTACTTCCTACGCTAGGCCACCCCACTTCATTCCAAACCAAAGCGATGGAAGTCCTTGCAGAGTGAGGCTTCATAGTATATAGGGTAACTGTGGACCCTGCAGACTTCCTAAGTGGGCTTTCCAAATCCTGTTCCCTCTGATTCTGGTGCACCTGGGTCTCCCAGGGTATGTCTACACAGCCGGTGGCACCGAGCCTTCTAGCCCAGCACTATAGACTTGGGCTTGCACTAGTGCTCTAAAAATAGTTGTGTAGACAGTGCTCTGAAGTTGCGGCTTGAGCTCTGATGCCCAATGCCCAACTTCAAAGCACTGTCCACACAGCTATTTTTAGAGTGCTAGCATGAGCCCTTCAAGGCCACGTCTGTCAGCTCTGGCTGGGAAGCTTGCTGCCAGGGGCTGTGTAGATAAATCTGCAGTGACCAAGGAGGAAGGGGCAGGATTTGTTTCTCAGTACTAAAAGCAAAATGTTTTCCCTCATATCCCTGACACCTTGCATAAAAATGGAGATTGGATGCAACAGAAAACTGAAGGGGACACCTTTAGTATTGTTCCCACTAGAGAGTTGTCATAAATATAAAGGGAAGAGTAACCACCTTTCTGTATACAGTGCTATAAAATCCCTCCTGGCCAGAGGCAAAATCCTTTCACCTGTAAAGGGTTAAGAAGCTAAGATAACCTCGCTGGCACCTGACCCAAAATGACCAATGAGGGGACAAGATACTTTCAAATCTGGAGTGGGTGGGGGGAGCAAAGGGTTTCTCTGTCTGTGTGATGCTTTTGCCAGGAGCAGATCAGGAATGGAAGCCTTACAACTCCTGTAAAGTTAATAAGTAATCTATCTAGAAAAAGCGTTAGATTTTCTTTTGTTTAACGGCTTGTAAAATAAGCTGTGTTGGAGGGAATGTATATTCTTATTTTTGAGTCTTTTTGTAACTTAAGGTTTGGCCTAGAGGGATTCTCTATGTTTTGAATCTGATTACCCTGTAAGGTATTTACCATACTAATTTTACAGAGATGATTCTTTTACCTTATCTTTAATTAAAATTCTTCTTTTAAGAACCTGATTGATTTTTCACTGTTCTTAAAATCCAACGGTTTGGCTCTGTGTTCACCTGTACCAGTTGGTGAGGATTATTATCAAGCTTTCCCCAGGAAAGGGGGTGTTGGGCTTGGGGGGATATTTTTGGGGGAAGACATCTCCAAGTGGGCTCTTTCCCTGTTATTTGTTAAAAAGTGCTTGGTGGTGGCAGCATACTGTTCAAGGACAAGGAAAAGTTTGTACCTTGGGGAAGTTTTTAACATAAGCTAGTAAGAATAAGCTTAGGGGGTCTTTCATGCAGGTCCCCACATCTGTAACCTAAAGTTCAGAATGGGGAAGGAACCTTGACAAGAGTGTATGAATGATCAGTTGCATTTTTATAGCACCTTTAATCCCAAAGCACTAAACTGACTGTGTATAGAGATTCATAGGTTGTAAAGGACCATTGTGATCATCTAGTTTGACCTCCTATATAACACAGGCCATAGGACTTCCCTGAATTAATTCTTGCTTCAAGTCTAATAGCTGTGTTTGAACAAGAGCATATATTTTAGAAGAAAAAAATCTAATCTTGATTTTAAAATTTCCAGTGAGGAAGACCCCACTACAGTTCTTGGTAAGTTTTCCAATGGTTAATTACCCTCATTGTTAATAATTTGCACTTTATTTCTTGTCTGAATTTGTCTGGCTTCAACTTTCAGTCACTGGATCTTTGTTATACCATTGTTTGCTAGAATGACAAGACCTCTATTATCAAATATCTGTTCCCTATGTAGGTACTTATACACTGTGATAAATCACACCTTAATCTTCTCTTGATAAGCTAAATAGACTGATCTCCTTAAGTCTTTCACTGTAAGATATGTTTCCAATCCTTTAATTGTTCTCATGACACTTCTCTGAAACCTCTCCAATCTTTTAACAACCTTCTTCAGTTGTGGTCACCAGAAGTGGACACAGTGTTCCAGCAATGGTTGCACCAGTGACAAATACAGAGGTAATATAACCTTTCTACTCCTACTGCTTCCCAGTTACTCTGAAAGTATCAGTCACCTACCAGAGAAATGTGGCAGCTGTTCTGCTCCTCTAACACTACTTGACTATTTTAAAGAGAAAGAGTTAAGAATAACTTCTCCATCCGAAGTTGCAGGGAGAATGTAGGTAGGCAGGATGTAATCCTGGGGATGGAAGGTGGCCAAGATTCTAAAGTTAATGTCTCATTTGGGATGAAAAGTTCTATAGGATATTTTAATGGCCACACATGGTCAGGATGCTACATCTCATCTGCAAGACAGCACACTTCCAGCCTATGAATTGCACACATTGGTGTTGCCTATTGTTGTTAGTGTAGCTCATTTGTTTTAAATTTCACTTTGTTTAAAAAAAAATCTTTAAAAAATTGGTGTTTGGGGCCTTAAACAATGTATCTTTTTCACTATGAAAAGTAGTTCCTAGTAGAATTTGAACTTGCCATATTGGTTGTGTAAATAAGGCTGTATCTGGCCCATAGGCTGGGTGTTTGACTTGCCTTCAAGATATGTCTTTGAATGGGCTTAGAATGACACATAATTTGAAAACTGAATCCATTAGACTGTTACTTGGAGCACAAGCACATCACAAACAAATCATCTTGGTGGTGTTGATGGATGTGATTGAATAACCAAAAATAATAACAAAGAATAAAACAATAGGGCGAAACTGCCCCCTTTGTGGGTTATAATGGGGTTGGCTTCTAACTTGAATGGATAGTGAGACATCCTTGTTGAGACTTATGCTTCCACACTGGTACCAGACAGCCCATCTCTCCCAGCCTGGAAGGGCTGTGATTGCATGGCATTCATACCAGCTGCCAGTCCTCAAATCCCCCTTGGAAAGAACTAGTTCCCATCATACTGGGGGAACCTGAGTAAGTGAATGCCAATAGGTTCAGTGTTAGCTTATAGGGATATTCCTCGTAGGATCACAGGGGGACAATACCATGAACAGTAGCTGGTTCCACCCGCCGGAGAGCCTGAATGCTATGGCACACGTGTGTAGCAGCTTCCATGGGGCAAGAAGAGGGAGGCAGCACTCCCTCTTCAGCATTCCTCTCTAAATCAGCTGGTTTTTACTCCACACAGCTCACAGAAGCAGAAGGAACCCTTGGGCCCACAGGAAATAAAGCCATTATTCCTTAATATAATTTAACTGCTCTTGGCATTTTATGAAACCCTGATATTGTGGTTTGCGTTTCATTTTCAATGAAAGAGCAGGGCATTTTCCCACCAGTTTTTATAAGGATTTTTTTAGCTATAGATGGCATATGCCCTAAAGACCTAATTAGTAATCGTGCAATCTAGTGGAATGGCTTTGAAGGAGTCTTTCCAGTCTGTTGTGTATAAAATGCTCTTTTTAAAAGCTATTTAAGTTGGTGACTGGAATGACTCCCAAGTAGATACTGTCTTATCTGAGACTTTACTGCCTAATGAATGTGAAATATTATCATGCAAGTATCTCTTGAAACCTCTCTCGGATTTCCCTGTTCTGCCCCCCAAGGCAAACAGATGGAAGTTTAATCCTCTCCCCTAACTGTCTCTGGATAGCAAAGCTTTTGTTGAAATGGAACCTGAAATCTTAAAGCCTAATGCTCTTTCCTTAACTTCTAGATAATTGTTATGGGCCAGCACACAGGGGAAGTAAGGGCTTGGCTATATGGAGAAATTGACTGGAATAGCTTTTGTGGAATAAGCTATTCTGTGATGGCTGCTCTGTGATAGTTCAGTTCCAGACACTCTATTTCAGAAAGAAGGTGATTTTATTTCAGAATAATTGCTCTGCTTTGGAAGTGCACAAAAATTATTCTGGAATGATGGGAGTTATTCTGCAATAGAATGTCCTCATGGGGAGCTATATCACAATAGGAAAGGCAGGACGATCCAGGGGATAGGGTGCTAGCAGGCCTGTTGAGAGAAATGTTGGGCCCCAGAACATCACGTTTGCTGGGACTCCACTCCCCTCCCATTTCACCTTATTTACATGGATGTTATAGAGGTTTTGGGCCCCGCCCCTGAGCTTGGGGCCCCATACAATTGCCCTCCCTTCCTCTGCCTCTTGTCAGCCCTGGGTGCTAGCCTAGGACTTGCGAGACCTGAATTCCTCTCCCTGCTCTGCCCCAGCTTCCTGTGTGACACTGGGCAAGTCATTTAGGCCCAAATCCTCAAAGGTATTAACTCCCACTGATGTCAAGGAGAGTTAAGCACTGAAATACCTTTGAGGGTCTGGGCCTTAGTCTTTTCGTGCCTCAATTCTCCATCTGTAAAATGAGGATTGTAGCACTTCCCTATGTCCAAGGGGTTTGTGAGGCACTCATATGCTGTGATGATGGGGGCCAAAAACGTACCTAAAATAGACAGGTAGAATAGCTATTCCAGTCAAGTCCCCCATGTAGACAAGCTGTAAAGGAGGGAGACTAGGAAAATTGAGAATACCAGAAAATGAGAATTGGATAATGGGAAAATAATACAAAATTCTCTCTCTGTGCTTCATATTCTGATTATTCACTCGGCCAAAAGCAAATAGAATTGACCCTAGTGAATTCTTCCCTCCTGAGAAGTACCAGATTTAATTGAACTACCAAACTGGTGAGGAGTCCAGTCATCAAAGTTCTACACATAAAATGGGGGACTGGCTAGGCAGATGAGGTTCTGGAGTTATAGTGGATCACAAATTGAATATAAATCAGCAGTGTGATGCTGTGGCGAAAAAGGGAAATATCATTCTGGGGTGTGTGTTAACATGAACACCATATGTAAAACACAGAAGGTAATTGTTCCACTCTCCTCAGCATGGTGAGGCCAGTTTTGGGCGCCATACTTTAAGAAAGATGTGGACAAATTGGAGAGAATCCAGAGGCGGCAACAAAAATGCTAAGAGATTTAGAAAACCTGACCTATCAGGAAAAGTTGAAAGAACTAGGCATGTTTACAGTAGTGACTGGAAACATAACAACAGTCTTCAAATGTGTAAAGGGGTGTTACAAAGAGAACAGTGATCAATTGTCCTTTATGTCCACCAAGGATCGGACAAGAAGTAATTGGCTTAGTTTGCAGCAGGATAGATATTAGAAATTTTTTTCCAACTAAACGGAGAGTTAAGTGTTGGAACTAAATACCAAGGGAGGCTGTGGAATTCTCATCCTCAGAAGCTTTTAAGAGCAGGTTAGACAATCACCTGTCAGGGGTGTTCTAGATGTACTTAATCCTGCCTCAGTGTGGGGGGTGGACCAGATGACTTCTCGAGGTCCCCGAAGAAAACCTCAAGCAGAAGAGTGAGTACGATAACAAACCAACAGGATAAACACGAATCCAGTGAGATCAGCAAAAGCCTAGGTGGATTGTTTCCAATGTTCTTTTCATTGAAAGACAGGCCAAACATAAGCCACATGTAGAATATAAGCAGTGCATTACCAAAGCACGGTCACTCTGGGCCAACTTTATCCCTGCTGAAAGGACGCTGGCATCAATGAATTTATACCAGCGATGAATTTGACCCTTTAAAGGCTAATTGTAAGGCAGAGCTAAAGCCTCTTTACAGCTGTTGACTACAGTGATACCTGTGGATTTGTATAAAAATAATTGCATTTAGTAGTCTACTTGGCTGGGGCAGACTGCAGCACAGACTTCATATGATTTTTGAGTAGATCTTGCTGTCAGAAAGAATGGATGAACAGCATGCATGTAAAATGGTACTTTCGCTAGAAGAGGTTAAGGAGGAGATTTTGCCTTGTAGACATGCAAGCCCCTAAAGAAGATGAGCTAGATCCTCATTTGGTGTAAACTGACATCACTCCATTGGTATCAATAGGATGACATTCATTTAGACCCCTAAGGATGTGGGAGTTTGAGGTTTCCTTAGTTTCTGTACTCTGGAGGTGATTCAGTCCTCACTGTACATGATAATAAGAGTTCTCCACACACAGTAAGGGGAGGACTGACCCTTGTGATGTCTTTAAATTGGCGGCAGGAGAATCTTTGTACACAGAAATACTAATTGCAAAAACATCCCTTGAGCTCAGCTACTATGTTGCAGGGAGAAAAGGGGAAGTTCCTTTCACTCACCTACCTTGCACCCCAGAGCAGGCTCTGGACATAGTCTGGCCCTCAGTTTTGCAGTGGGAGTTTACCTGAGTAAGGAATTCAGGATTTGCCTCTCCCGCCAAGTTGACATCTAAATCTTAAGTTGGCCTAGCGAGATCATTCAAGGCCATGAAAAATTTTGTGCCTTTGTGTGACTGTTAGGTTGGCCTAACCCGCACTGTAGATGCAGCTAGGCTGATGGAAGAATTCTTCCATTGACCTCACAACCATTTTTCAAAGAGGTGGATTAACTACCTCAACTGGAAAACCCCTTCCATCAATGTAGGAAGCAACTATGTACAGCACCATTGCGCTATAGCGGCACACCTCTGCTGCTGTAGCTGCGGTAGTGTAGACATAACGTCAGTCATGTAGTGAAAAATCCTGGGAGCAATGAGAACTGCTAACTAAAGTGTTTGGTGATCACCAGTAGAGACCTAAGGTGAATCTTGGGTTGGGTTTTGTTTGGTTGAAAAATATCTAATATATGTAATATGTAACATACGGGATAAATTCTAGTAAATCCATTCTGCACAATCCACTATTTATATATTAAAAAGGTCTATAGCAGTCTATAGCTTAACCCTTGCTACAAGGTAGAACAATGCACACAGTGCAAGGACAGAGTTCAAACACAAATTTTACAGCAATTTCAATATGGCACCACAAAAGATTACAAAGCAAACCACAAAAACTACCACTGATGTTAATTACAGCTCCCAGTGAGGAGAATAATAGTGGCATAGGAAAATGTAAATGTTCATTAAACTTAGGGAACTTCCCATTAAGGGTTTGTGTGAAAAGTACACATGTACCTAGCCCTCTCCCTAAATAGGATTGCCAGGTGTCTGGTTTTCAACTCGTAAGTCTGGTTGAAAGGGGACCTGTTCAGTGCCCAGACAGTATTGCTGGACCAAAAGTCTGGTTACCGCAGTAACCACAATTGGCCTCAACTGCCAGGAGGGTGGGAGGAGCAGCTGCTGCTGGAGGAGCTCAACTGATGGAGAGAAGCTTAATCTGAGGAACTGGCTCCTGGATCCAGTGGAGAGGTAGGTATGGCACCGCCCAAGGGAGGGATCCTGACAGTGTGCGGCATTTGAGGAGCGGTGGCCAGGCTCACTGTCCATGATGGCCTGGCCCGCCTTTTCAGCCTCCCGGGGCCCTGGCTCTCTCTGGCCCCAGGCTCTGGGGAACGACCCCCGTCCCACTCGCCTCGCCATGCTCTGACTGGGCAGGCAGGCAGGCTCCACATCAGCTTCTCCCAGCCTGGCTCTGCAGGTGAGTACTGGGGGAGGGGTAGTGAGCAACAAGGGGCGGAGGGCCTTGTGATGTTGCACTCCATATGTTTTATGGAAATATGCTAATGAGAGTAAATATAATGTAACTGGAATATGCTTTATGCAAAAGGTCTCTTGTAAGGTATCATTACAAAGCTTATAATCTGCTGAGTGTGTTCATCCTGTTTGTATGAATGAATCATACTTGTATCTGAAGCTTGAAATATGAAGTATTATGCTGAAGTCCTATTGTAACTATGCAAAGTGTGGGCCATTAGTGGTGGCTTGGAATCTTGATGACTCCCATTAACTGGGACAATTGGTTGTGAATGGCTCTGTTTATTCACAAACCTTCCAGGATATATGCAAGCAAACCCTGAAAGAACGGAGAATGAGTGACGTGATCATGCCCTATAGTCACATGTGATCATGTCACCTGGTACTGGAATCCATCTTAAACCTGGTGCTTTTCCATTTAGAAGGAGGGATTGGGACCCAGAGAGACAAAAGATTCCTGCCTTTTGCCAAAGCTATAGAAGGTGGTGGAACAGAACAAAGGGGTCTGCCAGTCATGAGAAATCCCCTCGCTACCACCTGAGCTGGAACTAACAAGAACTGTACCAGGGGAAAGGATTGAGCCCAGACTAAGAAGGACTCTAGTCTGTGAAAGAAGCTATTGGAACATCTCTGAGGGTGAGATTTACCTGTATTTAGTTTCTTAAATGTATTAGGCTTAGACTTGCGTGTTTTTGTTTTATTTTGCTTGGTAACTTACTTTGTTCTGTCTGTTATTACTTGAAACCGCTTAAATCCTACTTTTTGTACTTAATAAATCACTTTTGTTTATTAATTAACCCAAAGTAAATGATTAATACCCGGGGGAGCAAACAGCTGTGCATATCTTTCTATCAGTGTTATAGAGGGTGGACAATTTATGAATTTACCCTGTATAAGCTTTATACAGAGTAAAACAGATTTATTTGGGGTCTGGATCCCACTGGGAGCTGGGTGTCTGGGTGCCAGAGATAGGTAACCCGCTGAGTGGTTTTCAGTTAAAGCCTGCAGCTTTGGAAGCATGGTTCAGACCTGGGTCTGTGTTGCGGCGGAGTAGTGTGTCTGGCTCAACAAGGCAGGGTTCTGGAGTCCCAAGCTGGCAGGGAAAATGGGCTGAGAGGTAGTTTCAGCACATCAGGTGACAGTCCCAAGGAGGTCTCTGTGACCGAACCCATCACAGGTCTGTAGTGTTTCAGTTTTGAAAAATGGGAAAGTTGGCAACCCTGTCCCTAAACACTTCAGATCTGAGAAGGTCAATCTGTGATAGTTATTCCACATAACTTCTTAGACATGTAGCCTGATTCTCCTCTCACTTACACTGGTAAAAAACAGGAGTTGCTCCAATGAAACCAATGGATTATGCCAGTGTAAATTTGGTTTACACTGAGGACAGTGAAGCGTCTGACTTTCATTTAAGCCAATGCCAAAACAGAAGACTGTTCTATGAAGGTATATTCTATTGAGAAGACTCTCCTTGGGTGCCAATTCATGCTCCCTTTGAAGTTCGGTTAGTCTCAGTGCAGAGGTAATTAACCCCGAGTGCAAAGCACCCTTTGCAGTATGATAAGATCTTGAGGATACCCAGAGATTTGATTGAAGTCACTTATCTGAGATGCATGTGATGGAGCATTTCTGGTTTGCTTTTCAGACATGCTGTGCCTCTATGGCACCCAGTGATGTCAGTGGGAGCTGCAGGTGCTCAGCACCTTTGAAAATCAGGCCATGATAGCCCTTACTATGGACATCTACTTATCAGTATCCGACTGAGTCTGGTTTCTCGTGTTATTAAATGATTCAGCTCTGTATCAGCAGTTTTTCATTAGTGGGATAATCTAATGAGACAATGTTAAGTCAAAGAATTCAGAGCTACTATGGAGTAAATATCAACATATGTTGGATGTAAACTACTTCCACCAAAGTTGGCAAGTGTTGTAAACTTCAAACATGAAACAGATGCAAGTTAATTAGGAGAATGAAAGTGATGACAATAGAAGTGAACTGTAGCAATGAAATGAAATGTTAGTTTAGGCCTCAATCTGAAGTTCTACCTTGCACTGAATGTGCCTTCAGCCTCTGTTCAAACTGTTATGTTTTTATCTGAATGTACAGGAGCTGTCTTCTTTGCACCAGAGTGCCAGAGAAATATAAATTACTATTATGATTTAATAGCTTAAAAGAGACGCAATCTGACAGATCTTGGAAGTTTAAAATTAATGTGCCTTAGATGTTGTCCCAAAATGAAAATTTATCTCCAATTCATCATGACAGGTGTGCATATCCGCGTTTCCCCTTTTAGCTGATCGCTCCTACCACCCCCTCACCAGTACAAGTTCCTAGCAAGAGGGGTGGAGGGAGAGAGACCACAGCAGCCTCTGGCCAGTGGCAATGTTACCGGGTATGCTGGGGGACACTGTTGCCACCAGTGGAGAGCAGAAAGGGGGAGGGAGCCAGTGTTAGTAAAGGGGTGAAAGGCTCCTTCCCTGGATGGCTTTGAGGCTTGACTGTGGGTTCCACTCCTCCTCCTCCTCGTGATTCAAGGATCTACACTGCCCACAGATTTTGGGAATCCCTTCCTACTAGCAACTATTCTGTTCTATCTATGTTCTTATACCATGCTTATCACTGTAACATCTGGATAACACTATGAACAACCTTTCCATGCAGATATTGGTGAGCTTTGGGACACAGCATAAGACCCATTGATTTGTCAAGTTTTCAATCGGCCTCTATTGTAGTAATAACATGGAATGGGGATTTTGTCAGCGAGCTGGAGCCTCTGTTACATTTTATGAGAGTCACGTCCTGAGAGGTGACAAGCTCTTGCAAGGAGGTGGAGGGTGCCCCAGTTTGACAGAGGTGTCATGAGAGGCGGCCAGGGGGATGAAGGCCAGTGCATGTTTTTGAAATAAATGCCTAAATCAATGCTGGGTCCTTATAAGTGGAAGCAGAGGCCTTGAATGTTTCTGTTCCCATAGGGAGGGTCTCAGTAGAGAAAGAGTGACTGACTCCTGGCTCCTCGGCTACTGCTCTGATCTGCACTGGAATAATTACTCTACCAGTCTCTGCCTCAGACAGGGAATGGGGGCAGAGCTGGGAACAAAGTGCCATCTACTTGGTTCATTAAAATAAAACCACCAAGTTCTTTCTCAGAGCTTACCCTGGCCCTGATCCTGTGGGATGCTAGCGCTTGCTGCAAGAAGCTCTGCCCTCACAGTTCCCTGGGAGACCTGCAGTAGGCAGGAGTGAGGAGCTCCTTGAAGGATGGTTCAGCATCTCTAAGGGCTGGGCACCTCCATCCTGGTTGAGAGAAAACATCCACTGAGATCAGCAATGGGCCAAATCCTGAGGGTTGCTGAGCTCCTACAACTATCACTGAAGCCAAGAGGCCAAATCCTGAGTTCCTTACTCAGTTTCACTTGTTCCTCACTTGTATTCAGTTGGACTCAATGGGAATTCTTCCTGAGTAAAAACTGAAGAGGAACTCATAGGCTCCATCCCTACCCCCACCACACTAGCAGCAGTGGCCAGGAGCTGAAGCCAGGAACAGCTGCAGTAGTTTGGCTCTGGCCCAGCCGCTCCTTCCCCAGTACAGATTTCAGAGATTCTGCTCCTCTGAGGGCACCTCCTGAATCATCGGGGCTGGGAGATTATGCATGACATGAGCATGGGTCCAGCTTGGCTGCTCTCAGGAGCAGATTGGGCATGCAACTATAGTGAAAAAATGTCTGCTGCCAGCACTCCATTGAAGTCATGCACCAATGCGCATTGATGGAATTTTACCTGAGCAAGGCCTGCAGTATTGAGCCTGAGCCCATAGCAGTCTGGAAAGTGTCCAGTGGATGTATTATTGCAGCCTGGGGAATGAATTAATAGCTTTGTCTAATTACAGTTCCACCAGCTGGCATCATGAGGCTATGATATTAACTCCTCTCACATAAACAGTGATCATCAGAGGTTTCCCAATTGAACACATATGCCTCTGAGAGCCATACAGGTAATGGCATCATACTGCTGCCATCCAGACAGCTGTAGACAGCTATGCTGGAATAAAGGAGAAATTACAGGCACATCCACTAATTCTGAACAAAATTACACATCATTAGGAATATAATTACACAAAACTTTATTTTTTATTTCCCAGTAAACTTTTTGATTAGAAATGTACAGACCACATCTGAGTGGGAGGGAAAAAAACTCCCAACATCTGTGGCATTTGGGAAACTGACATTAAAAAAAAAAAAAAAGCCAACAGGCCAAGGAAGGTTGTAATTACTGGGCAATCAGCTATTCATGTAATGAAATCACCCAGCAGTTTAGTGTTAATCAGAGGGTCTGGAATGATCTAGGGGCACAAATTAGAATAGTAGTAAGGCTCACTTATTGTTGATATTTTCATTTTGAGAATGGTTTTGCCCCTTTAATTATCTTAGTCAAGATGAGTTTAAAAAAAGCCAGATGAATGGAAATGGCTGTGTTTAGAATACCGGGGGGCTGGGTTGGTGTGGGCGAGTCATTTAGATAGATTTTTAAGGGCCTGAACGTTTGAGATGCCCTGGGCCCTCAGCTCCCATTCATGTCAATGAGAGTCGATGATGCTCAGCACCTCGCAGGACTGGGCCCCTGTGGAGGTTTCAAGGTAAAGTGAGCATAGGCTGCTTTGTGTGACACAGTTTTCCAAATACAAAAGTTTGTTCTTTGCAGGCACCGGCTTGACAGGAAAGGAGTGGTGGGTAGAAAGAGTGGAGACTGTGTTTTGAATTAATGCTTTCAGCCTCATTCTTATTGGGAGTATATTTTAGAAAATCTCCTTTAGCTGTCACTGATGTGGCAACCTCAGTCTATGAGGAGACAGTCCAGAAATAGCAATGTCTCATTGGCACAAGCTAGGACCTTCCCTTCAAAGGAGCATGCCACAGCCCCCCTCTGTCCCCAAGCATCCCTCACAACTTCCAGCACAATCATCCCTTTTATTCACAGCAGCCACAGTAAAACCCTTTGTTATTCCCCCAGCTTTGCTCTTCATAGTAACTTCCACTACGAAACTTAGTCAAGGTGCGGTGTTAGTTGCTGTATCAGAATAACCCGGAGGACAGCTAGGTCAGGCCTAGATTAAATGTAATGGATAGAAAGGCAAGCTTTCAAGAAATCCTGCTGCACTAAACAGATGCTGCACATTAATTATACCTCTAGCACTTAGGAAAGAAAACTCCGCCTTGTTAGATCTTCCAGCTTGGTGTATCTTAAGTGATAAAGTACAGTACAGAGTCTCATCCTGTGGTATTACTTCTCTACTGCATACTCATTGAAACATTGGGCTGCAGTCCTTCTGTGAGTAATTTTTAATTCCAGAGGCCTGCTCGTGTGAGGAAGAGTTACTCACATATGTCAGGGTGGCAGGATTGGGCCCTTGCAGATTCCTCCATAACAGTGCAAGGTCACAGTCTTCATTTCCTCAGTATTTTCTCTACCCAGGAGGCAGCAGGCAACCAGAGCAAAGAGCAGCTCTCTGAAGAATTCTAGTTATTAAAGATTGCTCTGCTCCCTCACGGCTCTAAGACGTCTCTTAGAAACTGCTCAAGTCACACAGAAGACATTTTGCTTTGTGTGTGTTTTTTAATTTTAAAATCTTTTTTTTTTTTCCAGTCCAGGTTAGGTGACCTTTGGGCTCCTTGGCATCAAAGGGATCTTTCTGGCATGTTGCAGTAACCTTTCCCAGCTATCATGGAAGAGATCTCAAGTCCTAGATAACTACCTAGCTTGATTTGTCTATTGTTTTCTCTATTTCAGACAAAGCAGTAATACATTTTTAAGCATTGGACTCGTACCCTTTCTTCCTCAAACTGTGATTACTTAATTATTAATCTTTTATTTATTTCAGTGAAAGGTATCACAATGTTGTTATAATCAGGGTTGGGGTTAAATGTCATTGGCTAGTGGAATAGCATGAGTCCCGCTTTGTTGTCACTAAATCATCCAGCCTTTCAAATGTCCCTGCTATTGGCTAGCAGACTATGGCCCTGATCCCCATACTTGAGGGACTATTGTGCACCTGCTGCGGCATCCTGTTGATATAGGGTGCTCCCCATGGATGCATCATTCTGCTTGTGCACTGTCATTTGCAGGATCAGGACCTATGAACTCTTACCATGTGAATGAATTTACATAGCAGATTTTTCTCATTTGAGCAAGGCTCAGCAGGACTGGGACTTGGGTGATTAGACTGAAAAACTCAGCATCACTCCAGATACTGATGTTTAGCTGCCATTTCTCTTGATGTTCTGAATCCGACAGTCAGGCAGTTATTTAAAGAGTGACAGGGCTTATTTGTCTTACACGGGTGGATCCCCTCTATACAGCATCTGGAGTCTTTACCCAAGAAAAATTCCCATTGCTCATTAATCCTGAGTGAGAACTGCAGGATCAGTCCCATACAGGGTTTGTCTTAAACTCAACCACTTTTCGTAGCAAAGTTAGACATAGCTGTCATGTGCTAGCTGCACTCAACCTTGTGCTCAGTGTTGATGCAGGCTAACACCTTTAGCTCTTGGCTAGGCTAAGGGCTAGTCTATACGGGCAACGCTGCCATGGCAGTGCTTTAACGTGGCTTGTGTAGTCGTGGCAGAGTGCTGGGAGAGCTCCAGCGCTCTAAAAAAATCCACCTCCACAAGGGGTGTAGCTTCCTAGCGCTGGGACACTGTGTACACTGGTGCTTTATAGAGCTGCAACTTGCTGTGTTCAGGGAGGGTGTTTTTTCATGCCCCTGAGCTAGAAAGTTGCCCCGCTGTAAAGTGCCGGTGTAGACAAGCCCTAAAACTCACCCAACTAAAATCAAGCTAAAGGTTTTACCTACAACAGCAAGGTGTTCACAAGCCTGCCATGAACTTGATAGTGTGAAACTGTTAATAATTAAATAGATTGAAAGTTCCACGCTGTTTCTAAACACAGTAATGTGAAAACTGCCAAGCTGGCTGATACAGTGGGCATCTTCCTGTAGTGAAGTTGTTCCATGCAAGTAATTTCACCCCAAGTTGTTTTCATAGGAATAGGATTTGGTGGCTTGTTTTAGAAATGATCTGTTTTAATTAAATGGTACAGACATGCTTAAAGTTGCAATTAAAATAGCAAAGGACAAAGACATGCAGAGATCTCATGCTAGACTCTCTAGAGGCTGACATTGATTCAGACACTGGTGAAATTCTACATGGAGGGGGACTGCAGCAGTGCCAGGGATTCACATCCTCCCTTCCATTTAATGACCTGTAAGTTGCTGGCAGAGCCCCTGAAGATGGTAATACGGCCAGGGATGTGAGGTAGGCAGGACAGCTGGGGATGTGGTGATACAGCACATTCCTGCTTCAGCCTCTGCTGGCTTAGATTCTCTGGAGCTCCTGAAGGAGATTAAAGCTGTCTTTGCCCAAGGGTGAACCCCAGCTTGGCTTGCTGGCAAAGGCAGGTTACAGTTTACATCTCCTTGCAGCAAAGCAGGATTTAATCCATCCCTCCAGCTCAGCACTGGATCCACCTTTATGCCCAAGTATGCAGCACAAAGAACTTGCAAACCTGTAAATGTTTATAAACTCCCTTGTAATAGTTGTTTTGGGTGGAAGCATGCTAAGTTAAAGATGGAGTATCAAGATGTGACCCCTCCCCTGGCTTTTGTGGGTTTTAGGACAAAGCCTTAATCATCATTGTAATTCATTTTTGCGGGTGTGTGATTTAATTTCCTGCTTTTAATGGGGTATTAAAAGAAAAGAAACTATGACTTACAGATTTTGCTCATTATTGTTAATGATTCATTTGGAGCTGTTAGCACATATGCTGTAAATGCCTGTTAATGGCAGTGGGCTTCGAGCATTATGGATCCATAGTAAAAACTCTTATGAAAAGAAGCTGTTGTGGGAGTGCTCAAACCACAATACTTTGTTTCAAGAAGCACTAGTCTAATTGGTGTCATCGCTTTGAGCGGGAGAACATGACTGAAAGGTTTGATTTGATGTAGAAAGTATAAGGGAAACGGTGATTTTTTTTTTTTTGAGAATGTCATATGAGGAAGGAGGCATCCCAGTGCCTGTACAGAGCCCCATTGAAGTTGAGGGGGAGAACTGCCCATGTGGAGTTCATGGTAGGATTGGGCCTAAGAGAATAGCTTAATTAAAGAATTTTCCCTCCTCACCCAAGTCAATCAATCAGCCCTTATAATGGGTTCATAGTTCATCATTCCATTTGTAAAAGCAAAAGATTTTTCACTTATAGGAGCATGAAAAAGTAATCAGAAATTGGTTAACTTTCTTTGTTGATTTGTGAAAATGTAAGCAGCTCAGTTGCATGTAACCAAATGGTTTCAAAGAAATTCACCCAGGGAGAGTCCATTTCTTTTCTAGTTTATTTTAAAAGCATTTTGTGGCGGCAAAATTCTATTCTCACACCATTTCCACCACTGTGTTACCTAAGCATGCAGGGCCAGATTTTCAAAGGAATTTAGGCTTGCAGCTGGGTGCGTAATGAGATTTTCAAAAGTGCCTGAATGCCAAAGTCCCATTAATTTTAGATTTCAGAGTTTGGTTCCTAGGTGCTTTTGAAAATCCCACTTGGTGCCTACCTCCATCTTTTGGCATCTAAATACCTTTGAAAATGTTGCCTCTAGTGAAAGCTCCTAGATCAACAGCTTCAGAGACAGAAACTCTCTATTACTCACAGAACAGAAACAACAAGGCTTCAATAGTACAAGTTTTTCTCCTCTCTCCTGCCAACGTGTCTCAATGCTGACCTGGAGCGACTTGTCTCTGGGAGTGAGAGGGTAGCTCATTCTCTTGGCTGCTCCTTTACCCCCTTTTGATGAGATTGCCAACAAAAGGTAAGAATTGTGATGGTGGTTTTTGTCACACAGATACCTGTCCTCTTGGAACTGCCCCGAGGTCACCAATTCATTTCACATGGGCCACTGTACTGCTATCATCGGATGAGCAATAGTTTTTTGTCACTGCTGAGCTGGGCTGGATCTAATCTGGTAACGTAGCAAGTTTCCATGAATCATTACCAGTACCAGTTCTCAGCCCTGAGAATTCAGATTTCTAAAAAATGAGCCTTGTCACTGAGAAGTGCACATTGTTAGTACTGCCTGGAGGAAAACGCCCTCTGACTGCCTGCTTTCCGCACTTACCAGCCTCCTGAGGAAGAGCAGACAATCAGGGCTGCAATACACAGTCTGGGGGAATGGAAGAGAGGACCCTGCTGCAGCCCCCCTCCAGGCCTGGAAAAGGGGAATAAGGAACCCCAAGAGCTGCAGGAAGATCAGAGATGCAGCCCAGGAGCAGAGAGTAGAACAGATGGGGCCAGAATTGATATGGGAACTGGGGCAACAGGATTGATTTGGGGGCCGGGGGAGAATTAATGTTAGGGAGGGGAACAGGCAGATGTGGGGGTGATGATAGACCCCTCATCACCCTTTTCAGACAAGTTTAAGCACTGCTTAGAGCTGGTGTGCACCAATTTTAGCCGAAGTGAATGTTTGCAGCAGGGTTCTAAACTGCTGAAAATAGCAGCTTCAATGCTGACAAAGTCTTCATTGTAGCATCTGTTGTTGCAATACATGCAGTTCTTTGCATAAATCAAGTCACAACCAGAGGTGCTGGAATTAGGGGTGCTGCCACAGTTTCTGGCTTGAAGTGCTTTCCATCATATACAGGTTTACAGTTTGGTTCAATGGCTCTCAGTACCACCACTGTACAAATTTTTCCAGCATCCAGGTCACAAAATACATCCGATGAAGTGAGCTGTAGCCCATGAAAGCGTATGCTCAAATAAATGCGTTAGTCTCTAAGGTGCCACAGGTACTCCTTTTCTTTTTGCGAATACAGACTAACACGGCTGCTACTCTGAAACTTGTAGTTACCTATGTTATTCTTTGATTCACTTACAGGCCTGAGATGGCTCAGCATTTTCCTCCTGTGTTCTAGTTTTACTGACAAATGCTTGCATCATTTCAAATTCTATAGGAGAGAACATTAGCAATTGTTTAACCAAACCAGTTTTGAGAGACTTGCAGGCTGCAAAGAACTGCTGACTTTCACAGGAAAGTGGAGCATTTAAAAGCAAGGCTTATTCTAAAAGGTTCATTCTTTATTTGGGGGCAGCTTAAGAATGATTTAATAAGGTTAACTTCTGAAAGAAATGCTCTGAAGTCCTCTAGGAGACATATTCTTGCAAGATTGCCAGAGAATTTATAACTGGGATTCCTCATGCTCAGTGGGGGTAATTATTGCAGCTGGTTTGGAAAAGATTCTGCATTAAAACAGCAGTCAGTGAGCTACCAAACACAGACTAAAATCCATGAGGAGAGTCTCCAATCCTGGACTGCTTAGAGCAAAGTAAATCATGGACTATTATTTGTATTGGTTTCAGAGTAGCAGCCGTGTTAGTCTGTATCCGCAAAAAGACAAGGAGGACTTGTGGCACCTTAGAGACTAACACATTTATTTGAGCATAAGCTTTCGTGAGCTACAGCTTCATTTAAAGGCTTACCTTAGGATGAATAAGTTGTACGGCCTTTAGCATGGTGTGCGATGTTAAGCCAGGACGAACTATGTCAATTTATTTTATGTGAGGAACAAGAAAACTGCCTACTTTAATGGAGAGGATGCCTGGAATAGCCACTTGGCTAAAAGTCAGTGAGGTGGGATCAGTGAGGAGGGGTCTACACTGCAGCTGGAGCTGTAATTTCCTGCAGAGGTTTGTGCACTAGCTTTGATTGAGCTAGTGCAGTTAAAATGACAGCAGAGCCATGGGCACATGGGCTAGCTGCCCAAATATTCACCTCAGGTCCTGAACAGGATTGTACTCAGTCAGCTCGTCTGGATTGCCACCCATGCCCTGCGGTTACACTGCTAGTTCTAGTGGGCTACCTCGATTAAAGCTAGTGCATGTACCTCTACCCAGCCTGGAGATTGGTGCCATGTAGATGCACTCTATGACATGAAGGGCCATTGCTGGTGGCAGAAAAGATACTCCAGCAACAGGGACTCTGTTTAAACAGGGTTACCTTCACTTTAATATCCTGAGAGCCACAGTGGCTGCTTGCCAGGAACTGATAGTCATGCCTAGTATAATTTCTATGTACATTCAACAAATTTTAAAATTACAAATAAATTCAAACCATAATATTTGTCAGTGTCTATATCTGCCTGGATAGATGAGTAGGAATATATTTTAACTTCAGATAATCAGCTATAAAAACCTGCTGTTGATTAACTTTCTTCTCACCCTCCAGGTACAAGGCGAGAGTGGGCATGGAACATGTTTGAAGACCCATCTGACTTGATTTGGTGCTTTGGTTGTACTTGTCCCATTGATTTACAAGATACAGTTTACATTCTCTGCCAGGCCCTCTCAGAGGTCCAGAGAGGCCTGCACCACTTCCAGCTTTTGAGGCCCCTAGCCATAATAAAAATAAAAATGACGACACATGAAAACAAAATAAGGCACCAAAAAAAAAAAGTGAGACATAATTTGAATATTTTTTTATTTAACAAATGCCTTTCTAGCCTTTTTCTGTGCAAATGCACTAATTATTGAGGAAAATCGAGCTTTCATGCAATGTCACAATTGATATTAAGCATGACGAGCCCATTCAAACACTCTTGTCCCATAGTTGAACGGTGATGGTTCTTCACCTGCTTCAACTCGTTGAAGGTACCTGAAGCCACTGGTGCAGGCAAACTGACAAAAATACGCAATGCAATTGTGATATTAGGAAACACCCCAGAGAGTCCAAGTTTGAGTATTTCTTGAAGCAATTCCGTTGGCTTGCAATCCAATTTAAAGTTTAGGAATATATTCGTTTGAGGAAGATGACCTCGTCACTGAGATCTTTTGAGATTTCTTTGTTGTACTGTTGTTGAAATTGTTCAGCTGCAGAAAGTACATCTTCATTACTCAGTGTGTTGAACTGCCAAAGAAACCCAAAAATGGTACAAATGAGTCGCAGTGATTCAACATGTAAGACCGGATTGAATAGAGTCAATGATGACAAGGAAGACATTGACCCTATAATGCTGCTCAGCATCGAATTCAGTAGGTAAGTTGCGATTGGGTGGAGAACTCAGATGAAATGCCAATATTCTGTGCTACTAATTTGGACTCAGTCAGGATCGCATCCCATTGTTCACGAACCTGTTGAATGTCATTGATAAGACTTTCAGTGTTATCCCTCTCAACATCAAGTGTAGCATTGCATGCTTCAATTACCAGATTAATTTGGTGGATCATTGTAAGTAGCTTCATCCAAAAAGAGGACATCAGAATGCATTCAAATTTGGACATGTGTTTCTGAATTGACTGAAGTTCAGTTCGAGCCTGTGCAGTGAGACTGAGAGATTCAAGCTCATTTAAAGCCTCTCTCACTGAATTCAAATGCTGCACAACTGGTTGAACACCATCAATCTGTGCAGACCATCTAGTTTGGGACATCCCATGCCGTGAAACAGGAAGATATTGCTTCAGAATTTCCCACCTTTGTGGACTGCTACTGAAGAGATTGTACATTTGCTGAACAGTTCCAAAGTAATTGCCTCCTTGCATGATTCAGCACAGTCAGCACTTACAAGGTTTAGTGTGTGGTGTCCACAGCTGAAGAAAATACAGTTTGAATTATGCTCAAGCAGAACTGCTTGTACACCTTTGTACTTCCCAGCCATATTAGATTCACTGTCATAGGCTTGTCCAATGCAGACTTGAAAATCTAACTTAAAACCTTCTAGAATTACTAGTACTTGAGCAGCAATTTCTTTTCCAGTTTTTCTCGTGAAATTATCAAACAAAATAAACCTTTGTTCAACAGAAAATTTTGAGCTGTCTACAATCTTAACATATCAAATAACCATAGTAGTCTGTTCCTTGTGAGAACAATCTGGAGTGGCATCAACAATGATTGAAAAATACTTGGCATTTCGAATCTCATCAAGAATTGTTGTTTGTATGAATGACCTCAATAAACTCATTTTGTATGCGTGTGGAGAGATGATGGATTAGCATGCACTTTTGACTCGCTTGTGATTCTCGAACATGTTTAACATGCTCTGATAAAAGTGGGTCATATTTGCTGAGGAGCTCAACTATGCCTAGAAAGTTTCCATTTGCACAATCACCAATACATTGACTGGAGCTAAACAAAGCCAATCCCCACTCAGAAAGAAAAAGGATGACATTCAGGATGCGCTCAAGAAGTTTTTTCCAGTTATTAGTTTCTGTAAAGAGTTCAGTCAAGAGTAAATTCTCAATTGAACTTTCAGCTGATGCTGCCCAACTGGCTGATTTCCATGTAACATAGCTTTCTTTGTGTGACGTTGAACTCTCATGTGATGGTATTTGGTCTTTCAACTTCCTCCAACCTCTGTTGGTGCTCATCCTGATTGATCAGAGAGGACTCATGCATTTGCAGCACTTTCATTCAAAATGAAGCAGGGTGCACAGTACAGAGATTGTTTTTCCATACTGCAACATAACTAATCTCTTGTGCAGGACTCATGATTTGGAAGAGTTTTTGTCAGCAGACGAATAGGGAAAGCAGGATTATCAGCATCTCGTGGAATGTTACTTGGAATTTCAAAACAATTAATTTGAAGAAAAGATTGCATTTGGGCAGCGTTGCTCTGGTCAATAATTCCAATGTCAGTCACAGTCAAACCTGTAGTACTCATGAATTGCTCTTGCTGCATAAGATCTATATCTTCCTGTTGCTGTTGAGTTTCTTTGATCATACACAGGATCTTCTGCTGCATCTGTTACTGTTGGCACATCTCCTTCTTGACTAATGTCCTCATGTTTGGGTATTGGCACTGAAATATCACCTGTTGAAATTGTGGAGTTTTCATTATCTGTAGCGTTGTTTGTTGGGTAAGGTGTGTTTTCCAGTGTTTAGAGAAATGAAGTTATTGGCTTTGAGCTCTTAGCTGCCACTTCACTCAGTTGTTTTTGCTGTCTCCTGCTTGCATCACTTTAAAGTCTTCTCTTCATAATGATCTATCTGGTCAATATGTAGCCTATCCATACTTGAAATATTCTGCTGTAAATAAGTAGCTTATCTACACTTGAAATCTTCTACTGTAAACACATACACAAATGCTGAATGGTACATGAATGCTGAAAAGACTTAAAACGAAGGAATACTAATTAAGAACATGAAATGAAACAGTCACACAGATTATTATTCTTATCACTGAATCAAAACTCAAGACACAAAGTATAATATAACAGGCTGAGCTGAAGACAAAGGGATGACATTATATATATATATATATATATATATATATATATATAGTAAACACAGGCACTGATACAGACAGAGGGATAATGTCCAAAAATTTCAAACATGTGTCCTCACGAAACTCACTGTACAAGATTGTCCTCAGAAATTTTCACCTTGAATCTGGGCCTATAGACTATGAAAGCCTGTGATGATGGCCAAGCTACCAAGCTAGGTCTCAACCAACCAACCAGTCACCTCTTTTAGCTACCATATGAAGATAATAATGAGGAATTCTCACACATAAATAGTTCCTTAGTCAACTAGAGGTAAAAAAATAAAGACACTAAAATGTAACAATTTTCTACCTTTCAACATGCACTTGATCCAGCACCAGCCACTAGTAGTGGTTTGTTTATCTAATCAGCTGATCTGAGAGGACACATTCATCATGGTCTAATCTTGTGCCATCAGAACCAATATATTTTTATTAATATTTATGAACATTTTAAACTCTTTAATATGACAAAATCTATATCAGTTAACAAAAAATTGTCTTTTACCAAATCATATCTCTTATTTGCTTAAATTTGCAGCTCTAAACTGAGTGTGTCACATTTTAGTCCGATAGGGATGTGCATAAAAACAAGTTGTGAAACTTATCAAATGCCAAAAAATTAACAAGTGTCTAAATTTGAGGCCCCCTTTGAACTTGAGGCCCAGGCCAAATGGCCCTCCTGGCTCCCTCTCTGATTGGCCCTGTTCTCTGCTGTCTCTCTCAGGATCTAATGCTTCCCCTGTGGTTTTACTATGCTCACAGCTCTCCTGCTTGCTTGCTGTCAGCAGAGCAAGGAAGTGGTGTTTTGTTATGCCTGTTGTAGCTAGCAGGCTATTTTGCCTCTTCTCTTGGCTCATAGCAGCTTTAACAGATGAGAAAGAAGCAAACTTTGACTATTTAGGCGTGAGCAGGAGTGAACTCTGAGACCCTAGCAATGCTAGGACTTGTAACTGTATTTCAGACAGCTGAACGCAGATTGTATCCATAGACTCATAGGTTTTAAGGCCAGAAGAGACCATCACGGTCATCTAGTCTGACCTCCTGCACGTTGCAGGCCCCAGAATCTCGCACACCCGCTCCTCTAATAGATCCATAACTGGATCCATAACTGGCTGAGTTCCTGAAGTCCTCAAATCATGATTTAAAGACTTCAAGTTATAGAGAATCCACCATTTGCGTTCATTTAAGCTTGCAAATGACCTGTGCCCCATACTGCAGAGGAACACAATCCTCCCTCCCCCTCGCCCAGGGTCTCAGCCAATCTGAGCTGGGGGAAAATTCCTTTGAGCCCAAATATGGCAATCAGTTAGATCCTGAGCATTTCAGCAGAACTCACCAGCCAGACACCTGGGAAAGAATTCTCTGTAGTAACTCGGAGCCCTCCCTATCTAGTTTCCCATCACTGGCCACTGGGAATTCACACCTAACATGGCTACAAACTATGTCATATAACTGTGCTGTATACACATCCACAGTCACACATATGCACCCTTAAGGAGCCAGGACTGGAATCATGGTTTTTCTACCACTTGAGCTTAAAGAGATCTCACTCAAGTGGTGGTAGCATTGTAGCTCTTGTACTCTCTGTGCACCAACCACTCTAGTTGCTCCAATACTACCACGATGGGCAATGACATAAAAACCTGGATAGCTAAGGCCACATCACACATACACATACTCACACAAGTTACCTCCTCTTGAACAGGGGAGTTCTTGTAGTCTACAATATGGCTGTTAAAAAATTCTTCCTGCACACCAAATAGGGAAACTATCCGTCTTCAGTACTCACACGGCTCAACAGAGCACCTTACAGTCTTTAATGTAGTTATCCTCTAACACTCCTGTGAGTTAGCACTGCTGTCCCCATTTGACACCTGAACAACAGAGGCAGTAAATTAGTTGATCATACCAGAAGCCTGTGTTAGAGGCTGGAATTGAACCCAGCCAGGGCTGTCCCTAGCTATTCTGGGGCCCTACCCAGCCCCCCGCCGTGGGTGTGTGTGTGTGTGTGGGGGGGGGGGCAGGCCTCTGTGGGGGTGGGGCTGGCTTGGGAGACAGAGGGGAACCACCCCCCAGCACTCACCAGCAGCGCGACTGGGGCCAGGTTGCTGCATTTCTGGCTGCTGGTGAGTGCAGGCCAGGCCCTGCAGCAGTCCTATGGGGGCAGAGCTGGGGCGGAGCAGGGGCGGGGACCATGGGGAAGAAGCGGGGCAGGGGCTGGAGCAGCATGCAGCTGCGCAGGGCACCAGGAAATTTGGTGCCCTATGCAGTTGCGTACTTTGCATATGGGTAGGGTTGGCCCTAACCCACCTCTTCTAAGTCCTAGGCTAGTGCCCTAAATACAGGGCCAGGCTTCCTCTCAAACTGTGCAATACTCTTAATTGTCAGGTGTGGCTTTGGTTGTCAGCTGGTATCTAAATATGTATGTAACTAGCATAGTTCCACTTGCAGCATGGCAGGGTCTGAAAGAGATACCTGATGTTTCATTTTAGAATTACATTTAGATTTACAAAACAAGGCTCTGTTGGTTGGGCACTGAGGCCAATGAAATGCAGTGCTGGTAGGAGGGAGGTGGAGGAGGGAGAGTGGGCAGAATTGGAAGTGGAGTTGAGAAAGTCAGTAAAAGAGTGCCCATTAAAGCTAGCACCCTAGTGATCTCACTGGCCTTTAGGGATCTGAGCTTTAAAAGTTTCACTGCCATAGATCTAAAACCTAAAAAACATAAAAGAACTGTGAGCTCTACCAGCCATGCCATTATTACCTTGATGTAGAATTCTGACTTTTTTGACATACCCCGTAGCAATCTACTGCAATTAACATTTGCTGGTCCACATAGACTTCATTAATAAAAGGCTAGCTATACCAGGAATGACATAGTAAATTTACACATGTGGCTTTCTCCCCCCAGTGTCCTTAACCAAATGCATTTATTAGCCCGAGTGCGCTAGATTGATCTGGAGTTGCATATGGCAGAAGTGTTTTTTTTTCACATGATAATTGAGACTTAGATTTTACCCGCCAATGTCTGGAAAACAATGTGAAAGGATTCCATTTTATTTCTTTATTTTTTTGAATTGCAGAGAGATAATTAACAGAAGCTTGATCACTAGGGAGGTGAGGATCAGATTAAATTACCACTAATTAATCTGGAGGCATTAAAAGCATTTAGACAGGATCCTAACATAGTTCTATGGCAAACCCAGTTGTGTTCATTTTCACTCCTTGGGATCCTTTTTATTGATTAGTCTTAACAAATCCAGCTCTGTTAGTGTTTACACATATATCAGCTTATCTGGATAGTGTTATAGTATCATTGCAGGGTAAATGGTCTGCAAAGAAATCTTTTCTTACCATGGATATGAGGCTAGGGTTGTTTACAGCCCTTATGAACTAAAACAACAAACAAAAAGTAAAGGGTGTAGTAATTGATATGCTTGATGCAGGTGCCATGGCAATCAGAAAGGAATCTGTATCTCTACTGATCCAGGACATTACCTGAATGTGAGAGGGGATGATGTCTTATATTCTGCTGCATTTTTGGGTTTAGCTTCTGACAAATTTCTGCTGTAAGAGAAAATTTCAAACTGGTCAACAAGAATGTGAGCTGAGAGGTACAGTAGCTCAGTGGGAGAGTGTGACTGAATCTACGCATCAGCCCCACACTGTTAGAGGAGAACATTTAAAGAATAAATGTTTAAACATATAAGAAATATTGCTCTCTGTAAGGGCTGGTCTACATAAAAACTGCATCATTTTAGCTAATAGTGTAATTCCAAAATGATTTAGTTAAAATAGTACAACTTTTTATGTGGACACTCTTAAGTTGATCTAAACTTGGCTAGTGTTGGTTTAGCTTGCACCTGTAAATTTACCAATTTAAGTTAAACCAGTACAACTTCTGTGTGTAGACAAGGCCTGACTGTCACACTCTGCCATGTTATGAGAAGTGGAAAACAGGAAACATCAAGATTACATCTACACTTTTGTAGTTTAATGCAAAGTATAAGCAAGAAGAAAATAGTTGTGAGCAGCCCTAGATCCCGGATATCCTCTTCTTCAAACCCTAGTCCAAACTATCTGCTATTAAGCGGATGGCTGTGTCTATACAGCTTAGGGTGACCAGATGTCCTGATTTAATAGGGACAGTCCCAATATTTGGGGCTTTGTCTTATATAGGCGCCAATTATCCCCCATCCCCTGTCCTGATTTTTCACACTTGCTATCTGGTCACCCTAATACAGCTGTATGAAAATAGAATGTTCATCTCTGCTCCTCCAGTCTCATTTTGCATATTGTGGGAGGGGCTTATATTACAAACAAACTGTCTTACATGTTGGTTTCTTTCACCATAGTGCAAGCAGCTGCTGGTGCAGGAAAGCAGGTATGTTTGAATTTGAAACAAACAAGCAAACAAACAAGGGGAAAAAGAGCCAATTGGAAGGGGGAGGGGAGTGCAAGATGAACAATGCTGGAATATAGTGCATGTTCTTGGTGAAAAATGAAACTGGGGCAGAGGGAAGGAAAAAGGAACAGAAGAAAATAACGCTTTACTTCATATAGCAAGCTGGGGGATTTCAGGCTTCCCCGTTACACTTTCCTTCAGTAGATCAAACAGGTGTTTTCCCATGTTTGACTTCTACTGTCTGCTATGTTCTTATCTAAAATCTGCCTGAACTGCATTGTTCCTGTAAACACTGGCAGCTAGATCCTCAGAGAGGGTAAACTGGAGTGCATGGAGCTACTTTGATTTACAGCAGCTGTGGATCTGGACCCCTGAATCTTTCTTTGGGCATTGAAAATATATGGTAAGTTATACGTTTGAACAATCCCTGATTTTAAAATGTAGATACATTGGGACTACTTGAGCTTGACTGCCAGCCCGAATAGCACGGGACCCCAATGTTAATTCTTTCTATGGCAAAGAAAGAGCTTTCCTTATTATGTTCTGTAAAATATAGGAGCATTATTATTTGGCTGGGGTAGCTGCCATTATCACTTGCCTTTCACAATAGGCCAAGATTTTTTTTTCTCAAACTTAACAGCAATTTTGATGCCTTTTCTTTTTTCCAGCTCTGTGATAAATGTGAGTGGGAGGAGATTCTGGCCATCACTCTGTTATTCTGTAAGATGATGTCTCTAGCATTGTCCGTGCCTTTTGGGAAAGGTTTAACTTGTATAAGGAAGAAAAATTACCTGGGAAGAATTCTTCATTTTAGCCTCCTGGTGTTTCCTATCATTTTTTGAAGAGGCTATTCTTTCAAAGATATTAAAGTGTACATAAAAAGTTCATGTTCCTGGCATGGTTTTAAAATACAGATAGTTGGGTTAGAGTGGTGAGAAAATTGTAAAGAATTTAGGAAGGGTCAAAGACTCATGCAATTAAAGTTTCAATAATCTCCTTTTCTGCCCAGCCCCAGCCTCCTGCTAGGCTTTGAATCTTGAAAGAGAATGCAATCTGTACAAAATTACTGTTAATTAGAGTAGAATCTTCCTTGTGTAAACCTGTGGAAAGCTGTCCTGCATTTTCTTTTTCCAGAGTGGTGAATGGGAGAGCTGGGAGAGAGATGCAGCAAAAAGCAGTTTAGTGCAATGCTTTAATTTAAAGACTCCAGGGGTTCCTGTGAAGTTTCTATCATGCAGAGTGCAGTATTTTCACACTCACTCTATGTAATTCCTCTAGAAATAATTTACTCGAACTGAAATTCACACCTCATAGAAGGGGCCCTGGACGGCCCTCAAGACATCAAAACTGCTCAGGTCTGCTGCACACAGGTCGGGGCAGATGGATGGGCAGGCACCCCCTGCAGACAGCCATGTTGGGCTCCCAGATAGGTCATCCGGGGGAGGAGGAGAGGGTTTGGGAAGCCTGGGGAGAGCCAGTGGCATTGTCAGTGTGCCTATGATTACACAGATCCAGTGGCCACAAACTCCTGTATATGGGGTGTATAATGTGTTTGTATATGTGAAATTCATCTCTGGTGAATACAGTACTCCACAAGAGCATCCAGCCTGAGCTGGCTGAAGACAGCCGCTTTGATCAATTTATTTATTTTTATTATTTCTCCATGTTCTATGCTACCCATTGACATAGGAGCTCAGCACCTTGTGTGCATTAATTAATATAACCTCTACCACTGGAGTGTTGTGAGAATAATACTGCTTTGCAGGAGGGGATAGTGAATCCCAGAAAGATGAAAGCCGACATAATCAAAAATAGGTAAGTTGTTTCTGGGGTCCTTTGGGCCTGAGATTCAGAGGTGCTGAATACCCTACAGCTCTCACAGATTCCATGTACTTTACATTATTACTATGGGAGCTGTGGATACTCAGGAGGCTGGATGCACAAAACTCCAGGCAGCAGCCACTTCTGAAAATCTGGCTGTAAGTGGCTTGCCCAAGGTACTGAACCCAGATCTTCTTAGTCCCAACCCTGTGCCTCAGTCACAGGACAGCGTCTCCAGGAGCAGAGTGCTTCAGAGCACTACACTGCAACACTGGTTCAATACAGACTCAAAGGGAAGAGTGCCACTTATTGAATTGCCAACACCACTTTCTGCAACACCATGTCCTCCCTCCAGACACCACCTGAGTCAACTCTACTTAGCTTTTGGGAGTGGCTGGGAATCAGTGTGCAAAGTGGTATGGATGCAGCTAACTGAACTCTTCTGAACTTGAGAGTTCAGGGCCTTTCCATTGCTGGATAAAGTTTTAGTTTGGTTCTCATTATATGAACCAGTTGACCTATCCACAATTTTATGGCAGTTTTACACAATGCACCAATTTCTGTCTCACCATCACTATATTTGCACAGCTACCACATGGTAAGAAGATTGCTACTATAAACATGTAGCAGACTAGAACATTCCTCCCATGAAGTATTTCATGTTGTTATTGTTTGTACTGGCGTGCGGCCTGGGGCCCTTATTGTGCTCGGTGCTGTACACAAATGTAACAAAAAGATAGACCCTGCTCCAAAGAACTTACAATCAAAGGCCCTGATCCTCACTTGCAACAAATTGTTGTAGACTACTGCACTCTCTGAGCCTGTTGTAGTCAATGGGAGCCCATGCAGACAGGGGCGGCAGATTTGTATAATTTTTGGTGGTGCCCAAAGTGAGTCCAAGTCCTGCCCTGCACCCCCACACCTGCCTGAGGCTTTGGGAGAGAGTTTGGGTGCGAGGTGTGGGCTCTGGGCTGGGTCATGGAATTGGGGTGCAGGTGGGGTATGGGATGTGGGCTCTGGGAGGGAGTTTGTGAGCAGGCTCTGGGCTGGGTCATGGGATTGGGGTCTGGGAGGGAGTTTGGGTGAGAGGGACAGGCTCCGGGAGGGAGTTTGGGGGCGGGATGTGGGCTCTGGGCTTGGGCAGGGGATTGGGGTGCAGCGCTTACCTAGGGTGGTTCCCAAAAATGACCCAGACCCCCCTCTTGTAGCAGTTCCTATCCCAGGGGCCAGAGGTGTCTCTGCACGCCGCTGCCCGCAGGCACTGCCACCGCAGCTCCCATTGGGCACAGTTTGCAGAGTCGGCGCTCGGGGCAGTGGCAGCCCTCGGAGACACCCCCTCCCCCCAGGGGTCGCAGGGACATGCCGGCTGCTTCTGGAAACGGAACAGGCGGGCAGGAAGCTGCCTTAGCCCCACTGCACTGCCCGTGGTGGCAGTGAGGGCCCTGGGCCCTTTTAAATCACCAGGGGCATCAGGCATGGCCGGGGAGGCATGCGGGGCTGGGGGAGACACTGTGTCCCGAACTTTGGTGGAGCCGGGCCCCTGTGCTCTAATATTGGTGGAGCACAGGCACCACTTGCCCTTATAACTCGCTGCCCCGGATGCAGATACGGCAGCGTGCCTAGATACAAGAAGTTTCAAGATTGGATCTGGGGCCTAAGACTACAGCATCATGTTGGTATAGCAATAATAATGTAAACTGCATGAAGGCTTTCCCACAGCTGTTCCTTAACTAAATCCAAACATCCACAGGAGCCTGTGTATAGAAATAATAAATTTGAAACACCATCTGTAAAGTGTGTGTGTCTGTACATAAAGTTTAATTTTCAACACAAACTTAGGCCCTGTTCCTGCAAATGGCTGTGCATGGGGTCCGGCCATGTGGGGGCAGTTGCAAGATCGGGGCAGAAATTATAAATCTTTTTGATTTTTGGCTTAGGACATTTTTTTCCCCAAATGGTATTAAAAATAAAATAAAATCTATTACATTTCTGGTCTATTTTATTTTCAGTACATGCAAGAAGTCCCAAGGGATCTTTTAGAAAAATAGAGCTTTAAGATCCATAATTTCCCTAGCATAACTGTTCTATATTTATATCCTTTTATTTTCCTTTACACTCTTTGGCTTATAATAGCAATAATTTTCTCCATTTCTCTTTCTAATAACAACCCAATTAGTAGGTGCCCAAAGCAGTAAGCATTCTTGGCCATGCCACTGTTCCAGCCAGTAATTAACCTGGTGGAGAAAGACTAACAAATATTGGGTGAGGGGGGAAAAAAGGGAATTTGGTTTTTTAGAAGTTAGGTCAACGTTACAGTACTAAAATAGAAAATGTAATAAAAAGGGAGAAAAAATAAATGTGTTGTCAAAACACTAAGTCAATTAGTTTAGTTAAAGGGCCAGGATTTTGTGATGTGACCTTCAGTTTGTAATTGCTCTCCCTAGTAAAGCATTTCCAAAAGTTTCAAAGAGCAGCTACGTAAAGTTAGTTTTTGCAGAGGATTATGGTGTTTACTAAGTCTTAAACTGGATCATAATGGTAAATTACATAAGTATACTTTTGTCATTCTTGATGCTCCAGAGTCTGATGTTTTATACTGTATTTTTATTACTTATTTATTTACTGCCCAAATAGTACTAAAGGCTAAGTCGACAGAGGGGATAAGGAGATCATTTTTTCCAGTGCCTAACTTTAGGCATCCTACCACACAATGGAATCCATAGCTTCAAGTTAGGCGCCCAGGCTCCCTATACAATCCATGGGGAGAGTTAGGTGCCTAAAAATGTAATCCACAGAAGCCAACAATCTGAACAGGGAGCTGCCTAAATTAGCCAACAGGAAATGCTGAGTTCAGGGTTTCAGGCATCTAAATTTGGGTCAGGGGAGGCCTAGCTCCACTTGGAATTCACAGCTGCAAACCCGCTTCTGGTGTTTGCAAAAAAGTGTGATGATGGTAGTACCCCACTTTTAATGTTTTGGCCTCATGGTTGGAACACTCACCCAGGATGTGGGATACTCAGGTTTAAATCTCCCCAGTATCTGATTTGGAGCAGGGATTTGAACCCAGGTCTCCTACCTCCCAAGAGGGTGCACTAACCATTTCATATTTATTGGGCCAATGAAAGAGTGAGAGTGACTATATGGCCTACTGTTTAAGATGCTCACCTGGGATGTGGGAAACATAAGTTCCTGTTCCAATCAATATTTAATTTTTTATACAAAGTGGATCAGCTTCAACAGGAGAGAGCTCTGCTCCAGAATAGCCCAGAGCCTTGTGGACGGATGATGGTACTGTTATTTTAGGAATCCAGTTGATATCCGATTCATTGTGACTTTTATATTAGAAGCCAAATCTCTAGAGGTGAAAGATTAATGGTACAAATTATTACTATTGAGCCAAACCCTTTAGTCAGTCTTTAGTCAGTTTTTACCCAGTAGTTACTCATGCAAACTCTCATTGAAGATAACAAGAGTTTTGTCGGAGGTGGACCAAGAGGAAATTGAATAAGGAATTCAGGGTTTGGTCCAGTGGTACTTTAACCTATTGTACCACAGAATACAGTTTCCCTAAGTGCAAGTTTCTAAGAAGATAGGCATAACTAGCCTCTTAATACATAAACACTCCCACTCACAAACTGGATTCCCATTTCAAACTTCCATTTCTTTGTAATAACCTAGTGTCAAAGTTCTCAAATGATGTAATCTTAAACCCCTAGGAAAATGAATGAATTGATGGCATTCAGCCCAGTAGGAGAAATACTTGTTTGCATTTCTCACTTACAGTAGGTGATACTTGAACTGATAGCAGGAGAGCCTTACAAGCAGTAGAAGGATTTTTGTTTTGTTGATAGACGCTTTCCTCAAAGGGCTAATTCCTCCCTCTGTGCTGCTACCCCTTTGCATTCGAAGAGTGGTTGCCAGCTTTGGTTAGCTTTGCTTTGTGTTGCTATTCCTTGAGCTGACTGTTCTCTGAAGAGAAGGGCGAGTTTTGCATGTGAAAAGAAGCTGTGGTCTATACTGTCCCACTGAGCTTCAAACACCCACCACGTGGGTCTCTCTGCTAGCGCAATGTTAAAAATGATACCAGTGAGTGGAATGGTCAGGAGACTGTGTCTTCAGAATGAAGCTTGGACCTAGCCTTCCCTCACTAATCCCTTCCCCAGATCACGTGTTTAACAACAACAAAACAACCACTGGCTACAGAATGGGGGCAGGAATTCACCTCTGGGCTCAGGCCACCTCATGCTGGTCAAGGCTCAGAAAAGCTCCCTGGGGGAATACCTGCTGTGCAGCAGGCATACCTGACAGGTGCCTCCCTGCAGGATCCCCATTGGCTGTGTCAGGTTGGGGAGACATGGCCAGGGCATCCCTGTGTTCCAGCTCTTCCCTGAGTGTGAAAGGTTCATAGGGGTCATGGGCTTCCAGATATAATTTAAGTCTGCAGGGCGGGCAGGGGCGGTGTGTGAACTGCCGGCTGGGGGAGGCTAGACCCAGCCCTGCCCCTTCTGCCCAAGGCCCCACCCCCCTGCCACAGTCCAGAGGCCCCCCCACCCCCACTGCGGCCGCGGCCTCCAGCCCCAGAGTAGTGCTGCCAGCCCCGGAGTGCTGGGATCCACCACACAGGGGGACTGGAGCTGCGCCAAGCGGGAAGCAGGATGGGGCATGGGGTCAATTTAGTCACATCAAGGTGTCATTAAATGTCTTCTCAGCTTGATGACTATACCAGATATCGTTTGCTCAATTTATTTTGGGGAAGGACACTAGAATTCAGTCCAGTGTTTCCAGATATCGCTGGTACATCTGTACATGTATGGAGGAAGTATGTATGTATGTGGAGGATGGGAGAGATCCCAGAGGACTGGAAAAGGGCAAATATAGAAGCTATTCACAAAAAGGGGAATAAAGACCTCCCAGGGAATTATAGACCAATCATCTTAACTTTGGTACTGTAAAACGGCTAGCTGGGGCTCGACCCTCTCTGGGGCGTCGGGGAACCACACTGGCTCACAACACACAGATAATGTTTGGGGAAATTAGTCTGGACGCGGGAGTCTCCCTCGGCGTCCTTTGTGGCAACTGAAACAAGCACCGTAAGCATGGGACCTAGGTCAGGGCGGGGCAACAATAAGTCAGGTGCTCAGGGCCTCCGGCAGGGGCTGAGTGGGCCCAGGCCCTGGTTCAGGGTGGGGCAACCAAGTCGGTAGCTCCAGCCCTCAGGCAGGGCTGAGGAAACACTCCAATGTTAGCAGGCCCAAGCCCTGGATCAGGGTGGGGCAACCAAGTCAGTAGCTAGCTCAGGCCCTCAGCCAGGGGTTGAGCAAACAGTTCAATGTTAGCAGGCCCAGGCCTCTAAAGCAGTGGTCTTCAAACTTTTTGGCTCGCGCACCCACAAGGTGAAGACCGGAACACCTGCTGCAGACGTACCGCCGACGGAAGAAGACCAGAAGACCTGCCGCAGGCAGGCCGCCGGAGGGGAACACAGCCAGGGATGTGCAGAGCTGCCACCGAAGAACAAAAATGGTGGAGTGCCATCCAGCGGTGATCCTGTTGCTACACACCCCCAGGGATCATCTCGCGCACCCCCTGGGGTGCGTGCACCCCAGTTTGGAAACTACTGCTCTAACGGACCTGGAAGAGGGGAAGACTGCCACCCATGAGTTGGGTGGCAGGGGGTATGCAGGCCCTCCCAGTCCACTGCGTCCCAGCCCGGAGCCCTAGCAGCGGCAGAAGGCCCGCTGCTGTGTCAGTGGGGCTCCTGGCTGCAACACACTGTCATAGGCTCTGGCAGTGCCTCAGCCAGACTACAGTCGGCTGCCCCCAGACTATTTCCTGATTCCCCATCTTGGGGTACCGGGTTCCAGGCTGTGTCCTCCGGAGCATCCAGCACCATGGGTTCCTCAGGGTAGTGGGCAAGCGGCAGGCCCAACATGTCCTCCAGACAGCGGCCACAGGGCAGGACCGGCAACTCCTCCAGGTAGTGGCCTCAGGGCAAGTGGGGCAAGTCCTGGCATGCACCTTGGGCCGCAGGGGCTTCCCAGTTGCAGGCCAGGCTGGAGGCGTCTGGCCTCTCCGGCAGCTGGGCCCAGTGAACTCTGAGGGAGAGCTTTTATACTTCCGGGTTGCCGCCTGCCCCTCTGAGGGGCGGGCTCAGAGCTCCCTAGCTCTGCCTATTCTGGCACCCAGATGGCCTTGTCCCTCTCCAGGGCGGCGGGGAGCCACACCGCCTCACTACAGGTACCCAGAGAAATAATGGATTAAATAATCAAATAATGAATTTTAAGGACCTACAAAATAATTAGGTGACAAGTAACAGTTAACATTGATTTGTCAGGAACAAATCATGTCAAACCAACCTAATAGCCTTATGTGACAAGGTAATGAAAGTCTTGTGGATAGGGGATAGCAGTAGATGTGATATATCTTGATTTCAGTAAGGCTTTTGATACTATCTCACATGACCTTCTCAAAAGCAAACTAGGGGAATATAGCCTAGATAAACTTACTACAGTAGAACCTTAGAATTATGAACACCTCGGGAATGGAGGTTGTTTATAACTCTGAAATGTTTGTAATTCTAAACAAAATGTTATGATTGTTCTTTCAAAAGTTTACAACCGAACATTGACTTAATACAGCTTTGAAACTTTACTGTGAAGAAGAAAAATGCTGCTTTCCCTTTATTTTTTTTAGTAGTTTACATTTAACACAGTATTACTTTTATTTTTTTTTGGTCTCTGCTGCTGCATGATTGCATACTTCCGGTTCCAAATGAAGTGTGTAGTTGACTTGTCAGTTTGTAACTCTGGTGTCCATAACTCTGAGGATCTACTGTATATCATGAGTGCACAAGTGTTTGGAAAACCATACACAAAGAATAGTTATCAGTGGTTAACAGTCAAGTTAACAGTCAACAACCAAGGAAGGGCATACCACAGGGGTCCTGCAGAGATCTGTCCTGGGTCCAGTTCTATTATTATTATTTGGAAAATAACATAAAGAATACACCATAAGATTTTTGGACCATACCATGCTTGGAGAGGTTGCAAGAACTTTGGATGACAGGATTAGAATTCAAAATGATCATGATAAACTGGAGAAAATGTAAATAGGATAAAATTCAATAAGGACAAATGCGAAGTACTACAGTTAGAAAGGAAAAATCAATTGTACAAATAAAAAATGGGAAATGACTCCCTAGGAAGGAGTATTGCAGAAAAGGATCTGGGGGTTACAGTATATCACAAACTAAAAATGAGTCATCAATGTAATACTGTTGCAGAAAAAACAAACATCATTCTGGGACGTATTAGCAGGAGTGTTGTAGGCAAGACACCAGAAGTAATTCTTCCATTCTCTTCAGCATTGATAAGGCCTCAACAGGAGTACTATGTCCAGTTCTGGGCAACCACACTTCAGGAAAGATGTGGATAAGTTGGAGAAAGTCTAGAGAAGAGCAACAAAAATGATTAAAGGACTAGAAAACATGACCTGTGAGGGAAGACTGAAAAAATTGGGTTTGTTTAGTCTGGAGAAGAGAAGACTGAGAGGGGACATAACAGTTTTCAAGTACATAAACGGTTGTTACAAGGAGGAGGGAGAAAAATTATTCTCTTTAACAACTGAGGACAGAACAAGAAGTAATGCATTTAAATTGCAGGAAGGGAGGTTTAGGTTAGACATTAGAAAAAACTTCCTAACTGTAAGGGTAGTTAAAGAATGAAACAAATTGCTTAAGAGGGTTGTGGAATCTCCATAATTGGAGGTTTTTAAGAAGAGTTTAGACAAACACCTGCCAGGGATGGTCTATATAAAACTTAGTCCTGCCGTGGTGCTATTGAAGTCCCTTTCAATCCTACATTTCTATGATTCTACGTTAGCAGAAATGAGTTATTTTAGCATAAATGAAAAAGTGAAGTAGTAACCTATTTGTTTGATGTGCCAACAATCTGATCCAGGTGACCAGACCCTTTTGCCCACCTAGAGTCCCAGGGAAGTCACTGCTACAAGTTTTCTATAGCTAGTGGGAGGGGAGAGTTATGTTCTAGAAAAGGTTACTGGAATTGTGCCCTCCTTTAGTAATAATAACATCATGCAGCCACCTGGCTGAAATTCTTCTAAACAGGGTATGGTGTGCATGAGCATCTCTTTCTCTTGCCATAAAATTTCTACAGAGTGAAGTACCATGTTAGCACTGGACAAGGGTGCAATTAACAAAATGAACAAATGAAGAGAAAAGTATATTCATGTTGTCCTTAAATACCGCTGACAGCAAGACTCCCAGTCATCTCCAGATCTTCAAAAATGTATCCAAGTGTATCTTCCCCATTAGCAGCTTTTAAAATATCTGATTACATAGGATTTTCTTCAAAGATTGAAGAATAGCAAATGTACCATCTTCTGTTCTGTTCAAATTGTTAACTGTACTTTGAACTGTAAATTTGCACTAATATAACTATGGTTTTTTCATTTTAATGAAATAACACACAACCCCTAGTGTAGACATAGCTATATTCGTATAAAGGTGGCTTATACTGGTTTAGCTTAGTCCACATCACTTGGGGAAGTGACTTGGCGTCATACAACTTTAACTATACCAGTATAAATAAAATAGCCCTGTGTGTGGACAAGGCCTCAGGCACAGTTTTGAAAAATAGCTATTTTTCCTTAATACTTAACAATATTATTGTGATATATTGGATAATACAGTGCCCTCTGTTATACCTGTGCAGTCCCAGTGGAGTCAGTAATGTTATACAAGTGACACTTATGGCAGGATAAGACTCTTTCTATGTGAGTTGGAGCTGCAGTGAAAAAAATGAAATATTTTATTAGAAAAAATCATGAAATAATTTGGGAACAAAATTCATAAGCTACTTGTGAAACACTTTAAGCTGTGAAAATAATGCAATAAATAGTAGCTCAATAACTTATTCAAAAATATTGCACAATTTATAGCAATATGAATATTATTCCCCTGCTTCAGCAATAATAAGATAGATGTTAGTGCTGATATAAAATTTCCATTGGAATCCTCCACCCTGCAAACTGCTAAACTGGTAAAAATAAATAAAATAAAATAAAATAAATAAAGGAGGAAAGATGCCCAAATCAATTATATGAAATCCAAAAAGGTCAAAATAACTTTCTATTAGATATCAGATTTTTTAAAAAAAACCTTGATAAATGATCAAGAAATGTGAAAGCAACTTAAATTGCTATTTATAGAAATTCAGTAACAAGGCATTCACAGCCCTATTTGTACTAGAGAATGAAAGTGTAAATGCTGAATTCCCTGTTTAAGGTTCAGACTTCAGCAAGAAGGTGGATCAGGGTAAATAAGGGCAATCATTAACTACAAAAGGCACTGAAGTAGTTTAATAATTGTTATTCCAAGAAAGGAAGGATCTGCACGGAGTAGGAATGGCAGCAGAGTTTGATAAACATACCTTAGCTACATCAGTGGGATAATCCACTGATGGGGATATAAGCAGGAAAGATCTATTAATTAATTACTAGGAACTATGGACAACACCCGCCTGGAGATAAAAGGAAACCCTCTACTTTAAAAGTAAGCAGAAGCCTTGAGACAGATGTTTTCTTTCCAGCCTTCTCATGCTTGATAATTGTCTTATGTTGCCAATTTTGGCCACATTTTCCCACCCAACTATCCCCTGCCACGAAAAGCAAGATGCTTACTTGGACCTTGTCCCTGATCCTGCAAAGAGACCCATGTGGGCAGACCCTTTCACCCACATGGAGTCCAATTGGCTTCAGGATGGCTCCGTGTAAGTGCGAGTGTCTGCCTGAGTGGGTCTTTTTGGAGGATTGGGACTTCTTCGTGTGAGCAAAAGCATATATTTCAGTTAAGTGTTTGTAACTGATGTTTACAACCACTGTAACATGCAATCAGCTAAAGAACAGTTTCATTTTTTATGTGTATACAATTGCTTCAGGTAAAATAGTCATTATGAAATAGTAATTTGGGAATAGTAAATGGTAATTCTAAGAATTATGATTAATGTAGTGGATGCTTCTAAACATGAGTGTGGGATCAAGGAAGAATTGTGAGGCCACCCATTGTTCACCTTGCTATTTACACGTGAGAAGAAAGAGAAGATAGGAGAGCGCCTATTCACCCTTTCTCTTAATACTAGAGCAAGGGATACTCAATGAACTTGAAAGGCAACAAACTTAGAACTGATACAAAAGAAACACTTTGTTACAAAACTCATATTTAACCTGTGGAACTCACTGTCACAAGATACTATTTAGGCCAAGAATTCAAAACAGGATTAGAGTTTTCTATGAATAATGACCCTATCCAGTTACATTAGACAGAATAAAAATGTACAAGGCATATAAACCTGCATGCCTTAGAGAAAAAGTGAACCATTAACTACCTGGGGTTTGGAAGAAACTTTCTCTACGGATAGCTTGCACCATAATTATCCTTTATGGGATTTCTTGTGGCCTCTCTGAGACATCTGGTACTTACCATTGGTTTTATCCAGTCAGGAAACACCATTTCCTATGGGTAATGAATATTCAGTATGAATCTGAAAAATTCATAGCTGTATATGGAGGAGAGTTGCTTTATTGTAGTATATTTTTAAAATCCCTTCTCCCCCAAACCTGTGAATGTTTCTTCAAACTGGGTTGCATTATCACTAGTGATGGGTGAACCTCAAAGGGTTTGGGTGCAGCTCTGTAGTTTTGCTCTGCCAGGAGGATTAGCTCTTTATTTCTTTCAGTTTGGGTTTGCTCACGTCTGGTGAGTTTCACTTTGGCTTTGAAATAACTGCCAAATTCAGCTGAAACAGCCATGTTTACCTAGTTTTGAACAGAACCGACAACTAGAAGGAGGAAGGGAACATCTGCAAAACTAGATGAATCTTCCAACAAATTTGAATAAAGGTATCTGAGCCTCTTTGGGCTGGAAATTGGTTGGGAAAGATCAAGTTTCCTTGTGAGATTCCCAGTAATCCCTTGTCTAAATTGCAAACAGTTTTTTAGAAAAATTTTGCTATCTCTGTATCTAGCTGAATAACAGGGGAAGTGCAGAGTGGTATGAAAATTAAAGAAACACAAGATTAATGGAACTTCTCCAAATCTCCTGAAAAGATTCCAATTCTATTGTATGGACATTTGTAAATTATGTCTAATTTTATCTGAAAGACCTCTGTTGACTATACTGAGCTTTGGAATAGGCCCTAAAACGATACAACCAACACGACCAAATGTTTACACCTTGCAAAAGATTCAGTGATCCTTGTGCTGGATACCTGAGTTGTACATAAAGTCTGTCTGTGCCCAGTGTTCTTGAGCAATCACCTCTTACCCTTTATCTTGCCTGAGACAATTCTGGTCAGTCAGGGCAGGCCTGTTCTCACTGACTGGCATTGGTGGGGTTAGGCTGACAACAGGATTTTAGTGGACAAATATCCTTATTTATGAACCTTGGTCTCAGACAAGTTTCATCACTGTCTCTTGTTGGCTGTCTATAGAGGGTGCTGCAAGTCCCATTTATTTCAGCAGACTTATCCTCAACCCTGTTTTAGCTACCTCCTCGCTTTCTTGTTTTACTGTTTGCCACCCCCTTCCCTTCCTTATTCTTTTTATTAGTAGGAACTGGTCTCTTAGTTTTCATGTTTTGTATTGGGTTTATGGGATGGTGTTCAGATGCCCTTTGATTAAACCCTTTGGGCCAGAGCTTCAGCTGGTGCAAATCGGTATGCGCTCCATTGCCGTCAGTGGAGCTACTCCAATTTACAACAGCTGAGGATCTGCCTTTTTAATTCCATTAAATACAATTATATGCATGCAGTGTTTAAAAACTCTTGCTGGCAAAGTGCATCTCTTCCAGCACTGGAAATATGCATTTATTGTGGAACTGGTCTCGCAGTAACAGCAACAGTAAGGAGAGTTTTGAATTCCTTGTAGACACTGGAAGCATAAGGAGCGCGTATTGAACTAGGAGAACTGCTCCACCTCATATGGCAAGTATGTGCAATAGTGTCATTTTGTAACAAAACTCATGTTTGGTGTAATTGGTGGAGGTGGCATTTTCAGCCAATGGAGGAATGGGGTCCAGAACAAAGGGTGATGTGAGCACACGTTAGAGCCAGTGGATCTAGCAAATGTGGCAGATGGAGCGACTGAATATAGTGGATTCACCAGTGTAACTGGCAGAAGTGACAGCCTCTTCACAGAGAAATTTACAATGCAGGACTGATAGTGCTAGTGATTGTTACTGTTATAGTTTTGTTGAAAATGTGCTGAGTGCAGTACAGATTGTAGAAATAAGACTTGGGTCCAATCCCAATAGCCTCCTTTCTAATCTAGCAAGCAAGATTCATTCCTCTCTTTTGTTCCTTACTCCGTTGCCTGCATGATGCTGTCACACTGGTCATTATGTGATCCCGATGGTTTGACACAACTAGGGTGACCAGACAGCAAATGTGAAAAATCGGGACGGGGGTGGGGGTAATCGGAGCCTATATCAGAAAAAGACCCAAAAATTGGGACTGTCCCTATAAAATCAGGACATCTGGTCACCCTAGACACAACACAGTCCTGCCTTGTAGGCTGTTCTGCACATTCATATTGCTCTGCATGAAAAGAGCTTTTGGACATCCGCTCTGAATCTTTCTTTCATTTCAATGTATGCCCCTTGTCATTTTGTTTTGAGTTATAAATAACTTCTTGGATTGGATTGATGCTGCCTATAATTCTAGCATTTAGAGGCTGGATTGTCCCCTTCACTCCTGTGAATGGAGGGGACAGAAATCCAGTGCCTTCCTCTTGTAAGGCATGAAAGATGGGGAGCTGCATATCTGCAGTATTGTTCCCCTTCATGAGAATCTTGTGGAAGCCTCTCTGTCTTGCGGTGTCCTGAGGAAGAAGGTCTGCAGGTTTTGGTGCGGGCATATAGGGCTGGGATTGGGGACTAGCCATCCTTCATTGCATCATGTGACCCTGCAGATTCCTGATCAGAAATCTTAGTGGGAACTAATAATGCTTCAAATGTGTTTCAGTGTGGGAGAGAATGCTTGGGCCTTCTATTACAGCATTACCCAGAAAGGATCCATCCGGTTTACCCAATCTAATCTATTTTGGTTCTTATCCCATACCCATCACTGTGATATTGGGACAGCTTACACAAGACGATGCCTGTATATCTCTCCTCCTCTCTCTGCTCTGCATGCAGTTTATGTTTTAAGTGTGGTTTTGGTGGGGCTACTGTGGAAAGACTTGGTCAAAGAAGTGCATCTGTGACACTGCAACCCATATTCTTCACAGTGATATTATGATGCTAGGATTGTAACATAATTGTATTGTATGCAAAATAAGTCATGTGAGGTGTCATTGGAAAAGTTATGATTTTCTGAATATTATTAGCCTATTTATATGTATGTATCATTATTGTATCTGAAGTTATTAATATTGACTATGTATCCATATTTCACATGTAGTAATGCCCACATAAGATGCTTTCAGTCTAGCTAGTGTGTGGGGAAGGGCCTATTCAGGGCAATGGGCCATTAGGAAAAAACAATAGGCCTTAGCAGAAGCTTATCTCCCACCTGGGGATCCTTCCTGTGAACACTATAGACAGCCTCCAAGTAATAATTACTATGACTCTACAAGGATATGTGATGATACCACATGTCACTTGACTCCATCTTGGGATGTCAGTATTTTTCCACAGACTGGGCTGGGAACTAAGCCCCAAGCCGAAGCCAGGGCTGTAACCTGAGCCATGCTGCCAAGGGCTGAAGTCTAAACCAGCCCTGGCAACCCCAATAAAATGGGATCATGACCCACTTTAAGGTCCTAACCCACAGTTTGAGAACCGCTGGCTTACACTGTACACTTCCCTGTGCAGCGCAAGATGGTATGATTTTGGGTTTATACTCCAGAGGTGGGTGTGAGCTTGGGTAGCTGAGAGTTGCCTTAGCTGTAGCCTCCCTATGCAGGGGCTGGTCAGAGAGCCTGCATGTAACTGCAGCTGGGTATGTCACTACCTGTATGTATGCTGGTGAAAGTGCAGACTGGAGGGCTGTGCAGCTTGTCACAGCAGCACAGTGTGAGAGGGAGCCCAGGCTAGAGGGTCAGAGGGCTCAGTGGTACCCCAGTTCCAGGTGGCACCCTGGGGGGAACCCGTGACAGCATTGTCCCACACTTTTATGACAAAGCATGGATTCTATTGCTAACTATGTTGTTATCCATAGGGTGGGAGAATCTTGTATTTCTTGGCTCTGAAGTTGCATCTGTGCATTTTCAAATTTGGCCTGTAGCCTCCTTTCTCCCCACCCTAAAAAAGAGCTGCAGGAGCTGGAGAAGAAACCCATCTGAATGGAAATGGTGAGCTACTCTGACAAAAACGGAAAGAGGTGCCAGCAGAGACTTTTGTGAGAGGCTAATGGAGGGTGAAGGAAGGAAGAAGGAAGAGGAAGAGCAATTCTGCTTTCTATATTCGCCTCCCACCCAAGATCTTCCCAGCCTCCCAAAAGAGTGAGAGAGTGGAAGGGACCATTTTTACTTGTCTGTATTATGGTAGTACCCACAGGCACAGGCACTGTTCTGGGAATAGGAAGACACAGTCTCTGCCTCAAAAACATTACAGCTTAAGAGCTTGTCTACACACAGTTTATGTACCACTATAACTATATAGTTTAGAACCAGATATAATTAAAGCAGTACAAGTCCCTAGTGTGGCTGCAACTATACTGGTATAAAGATGCTTATTGTATAAACTTAATAATGCTTTTTACTTCTCTGGAGTATTGAGGATACAGTCACTAATATTGTACACTACTCAGATCCAAAGCCTAGTGAAGTCAGTGGAAAGACTCTACAACCTCGAGGCTCTTGGTCAGGCACATGCTGCGTTGATGAGGTATATATAATCACCTAGATGGATAGATACTGTGGTTGCTAAAGGTTCTAGTGGTTGCGGAAGATTCCGGATCTTGCCTGCTTTCATACAGTTGTTTCTGTAATGTTAGAATAGGAAAACTTACAGGAAACCTAGGGAAAACATTAAAAAGTTACTGTTTCAGAGAGCTGAGATCCCAAGGCGTTATAGTGAATAAAGTGTGATTTTCTTGTGTGCCAGTGTTGGCTAAGGCGAAGCTGAGCAGTTCTTGAGAATATGGTCAGCCCAAGTCAGGCTAATGTCAACAAAAGGGATCATGGATAAGCTGTATGGTCCATGCCTGGCATGTGGATAAATGGCATCGCTAGTTTAATATTAAATAATATTTAATTTAATATTAAAGATAATCAATCATAGTACATATTTGGTCTCAAAAAAGATCAGTGGCTGGTTGGTGGCATGGCAACAACCCATCACCCAGCCATGCAGGCAACTTGGGCATAAGGGAAAAGGGTACATTGCCTCTAGGAAATTAAAAATGGTAACTGCAGCATACATAGGAAATATCTGATTACACCTGTCGCTGCCCAACGACGTGGGAAAATTTCTTCTATGAGTGTCAAATAGCACTTTTCTCCTGATAGATTTTATAGGAGGATGGAAAAAGGCTGGCAGCTTCTGAAATGTACTCACAATAAAGGCAGTGGCCTAAATATCACTTTTCTATGCTCTGGTGACTGCAATGTAGGAGACTGATCATTTAAAATTTGGGGTGTGATTCCCCTGTCTCACTAATGTAAATTTGTTCTAACTGAAAGGAGAACCAGGACCTCTGATTTTAAATACAAAAGATTTGTAGGGAGGGTTAGCTCAGTGGTTTGAGCATTGGCCACCTAAACCCAGGGTTGTGAGTTCAATCTTTGAGGGGGCCATTTGGGATCTGGGGCAAAAATTGGGGATTGGTCTTGCTTTGAGCAGGGGGTTGGACTAGATGATCTCCTGAGGACCCTTCCAACCCTGGTATTCTATGATTCTTGCTGAGTGTATGATAAAATGATTTCTCTCACCCAGGAAATTCTTCTAATCAAAATATTGTCCTGGAGAAAATTAGATGCAACTTTCTTTCCTCCTTCTGCACCCCAGGCTTAGAAGGTGAAGCATCAGGTGTGTCAGCCAAGGGCCTGGGTGTCATGGGAAATTAATCGCTTATCTTTGAACAACTAGGCAATTATTCATTGTGTGTGATTTGGCTGGATAGGTTACCACATGACTGTAAGTTCTTGGGGGAGGGACTGAGCCTTTTTTTGTGGGGGGCATCTGTATAGTGCTATGTACTGTGCGTGTGTGATTGGGCATATAGGCCCTACACTGGCAAGGAGTAGGTTAATGAGGGCCTTTGACCCCAGTTAGCCCCACCCTGCTACAGCTGCAGCAGATCTCAAGTGTGTAGAGGGGAGTTAAAAGGAGAAGGCCTAGCACAGTTCAGGACTGACTGGGAAGGAGAGGAGAGTTCTGCTTCTCTCTCAGTGAGAGATACCTGGTTATAGCCAAGACTCGAAGACAGCTTGCTGGCTGGCCTAGTCTCCTGGTGCATAGGATGTTCGGGTGCAGGGAGACCAACCAAAGAAGTGGCTATTTGAAGACAGGCCCTTAGCAGAAGGGTGGGGTCTCACTGAAGACATATTGGAGGACTCTGTTTTGAGTTCTTAATTTTCTTGTACTTTTGGACTTTTTGAATACCGTGGAAAGGGTGGGACTGATATGTCTTAGCTGGAGGGCTGAAGCACCAGTGGATTGGACAGAGGTGGGGATTGGCCACTGGAGACCCTGAAACAGGATAAGCAGTGCCACACTGCACCATGAGGAGTACCATAGAGACAGGCCCTGTCACAGAATGCTAGTAGAAACAAATAATAAAGTAACCTCTGAGAGCCAGGACCCGTGAGATATGGCAGTGGAATGATTAGGGGGAAGCTAGTTCAGGCAGCTTAATCTATTTGTATGTCAGTTCCTCAGGAATGAACAAATCTATAACTTTTGGTTACACAACAGAAAAAATGTGACCTTTCCTCCCTGGAATGGGGAGGGATCCTCTGCATGTCAGAAAGCTGGAGTTCTTAATTGTATGTGTAGTTGTTTGGAAGCGCTGGGGAAATTTGACAGGAGAGCAGGGGATGATCTGTAGATATCTTAGTCTAAAAAAGAATTGCAGCTACTTCAAATAATGATATGAGAAGAACTAATAGCTATGACCCGGGTAAATGTAAGAACATGCAAAGTTCAAGCTGATTAGGAGGATATGCAGCTATATCTCTATAGGAGAATAACTATGACACACTCAGAAGTATTATGGGACTTATTAGGTGTCTGCCCAATTTATCTTGGTCTGTTTTTACAATTACCAGTGAGAGATTTATGGAAAATGTGAGATATGCCTTCTGAAGTTTATCTGTCCTAGGTCCCATTTCAAATTAATTGCCAGCATTTACTGGAGAAATTCCCTTTATGAATCTCCTTTGTAAAGAAACATGAAAATTGTATATTTTCTTTTGAATATGTCCATTTTAGTCATACTAGATACAGAAGTGGATTTTTATCAGTTTATGAGCAAATTTTTATTTTGATCACTCTGGATACAGAAGTGCAGACTAGGGGAGTCACTAGAACCCCCATAATGTGACCATGGTGTGTGTGTAAGTAAGTTAATGAGTGGAGGTCAGCTAGAGAGCTCTGACCAAAGAGCAGAGCAATAGTAAAACATATCACCAGACAGCATGTATTATCTCCAAATTCAGACAGATAGCGACATCAGCTTGCATGAGAGCCATAACATTTGTCACAACCAAGTATGGGATATTCCCTTTGACTTACCTACTGTGAGGTGAAAAATCCCATGAGAAGGTAGTGTCTAAGGTAGCCAGGACCCCAGGCTTTCAGGTTAACATCCGCATCTTGCCCTACACCCAGTGAGTGAGTGTAAACTACAGACCACTGGTGTAACGTGCTCTCTCTCAGATGCACTGCTAGAACATCAGCCTCTTTCTGCTCTTGGTGTGCAGGTTTTTAAAAAATGTTGTTGTTCTAAATGGACATCATTATATTAATATAACCTAAAATAAAAAGATACCTTGCTTAAAAAGGATACAAACCTGTTCCTTGATGTTTCTACATGTCTGCCCAGAGTAGTGTAAGAACATAAGTCCATCTGTGTAGATGAAGTTAACGTGCAAGAGTTAAGCAAAATTAATAAGACCATGTCACTAGACTGTAGTCTCTTATTTTCACCATGTGACCTGATCCACTGCTAATAGCTACATCCACTATTAACAGCTATTTTAGCTACTTTTTAAGTCACCTCATTGCTGTCTGTCTTATAAATGACAGGTTTCAGAGTAGCAGCCGTAATGCATCCGATGAAGTGAGCTGTAGCTCACGAAAGCTTATGCTCTAATAAATTTGTTAGTCTCTAAGGTGCCACGGGTACTCCTTTTCTTTTTGTCTTATAAATGAATTGGTGTATGTGAGGCATGGGAGTGCTGTCTGAAACAGTGGTGTGTATTCATCCCAACTCGCTGATTTTTTTTCACTTCTGTCATGTTGTTTTGCTTCCTATTCTTATCTTTAATTATGAAAGAACTCTCTCTCTAGAGTAAGGCTTTGCTCACACTGCTGTCGATTCCTTTTGTTTGTGCCATTCAGCTATTTATTTATACAATTTCCCTTAATCTATTCTTGTGCATCTCTTCATTTCTTATGCTCACATTTCTGTTTAAGAGACTCCTTGACATCATCATCCTTCTTTTTCTTTCAGGATGTCAATGCCTTTTTCATTTTCCTATCCCTTCCTTCCCAGTGTAAAATCCAAGATTCTTCCATTCACTTTCCCTGTTTGTGTATTATCGTGTTACTTTCTTGAACTGTCTCTTCCTCGTTATGCTTATATGTGGTTGATTATACACTACTTTTGGTTTTTAGATCTTGTTTCTTCATAGCTTGGATTTTCACTTTTGGTTACAATTACTTTAGTTATTGATCAGTATCTTCACCTTTATAAGATACAGGTCTTAATCTCCTCTTAGTTGCGTTGATATAATTCCAGATTAATTCCACTGATTTCACTGAAATTACTCTTAATTTAGTCTCTTGCAGTAATGTGGCCCTGTGATGATGGAATTTAACATGGTCCAACTACCCAATTTGTATGAACTTGTTTTCCTTTATTTCTGAATTCTTGCACATATTTGTGACTGCATCAAATGCCCTCCATGTTCAGACTGTTATTGATACCGAAATGTGTGAAATTTCTCCAGTGTCGTTCATGTCCCTATACTGCCTGGTGCTCAGCACCCACCTTACGTGTTTTTTTGTTTTAGAATGTCACACGACTTGTTTAATGTTCTTTGTGAGTTTGCTGTCTCATGCTAGGGTTTACTGACACGACTAGAAAATGATGCTGCCTGCATATCTACAGAATAGATGCTATAGCATGGGCAGTGGTAGCATCACAGGTTCATCCAGATGCCTCAATTCTGACCTGTTTCAGTGAGTTGGCTGTTCATTGTCCATGTTCATAGAGTTGGTGAGCTTTCTGCTGGAAGGGCAAGGATGTCAATTACATGATGTTTTTTGAGCTGGTCCCCGGGACCTGACTAAGAGCACTGACTCACAAATATTAAACTAGGTATTAACATCATGTGATTGCATGGAAATGTCCCCAACCTTCCCTACATTATATGGTTAAGTAGTTTATTTAATTGTCAATGCCATTTATCTGGGCCTAAAACATTAGATGATTGTTGCCCTACTGTGGCATGTGACAAACCGTGTTATACCCTGGGATAAAGCATGCCCCCATCACAATCAGGAGAAGACTAATGAGCTCCTCTGGGTTAAACCAGTACTAAATAACCAGCTGGAGGACCAAGCTTAAAAAGGAGAGTTTGATGCAGGAAAGAGTGGCAACCAGGAGGAAAGCTTTCCTCAGGAGGAAAGCTGACTTGCTACAGAGTTGCTGAGAGAAAAACAGCTAAGTTGACGAGCCTCCACCACCCACAAGAACTTAATAGACCTGGGACAAAATTATCACTATGGGACAGGGGTTAAAGACCCCTGTGCTGGACCCTCCATAAACAAACTACACTTTTATAAGAGACTCAGAGAGTGAACATTTCCTTAAGTGGAAGATCGCCCCACTCCCCACCACACACCTGAGAACTGGAGAGGATGGAGTAAGGTTCCCAAGTGGGGAAAGGACTCTGGAAGGCGAATAGACTCTGAAGCTGCCCCAATGTGACTCTCAGAAAAAGGCCTAGCCTATCACATGCTCTCATTCACGGGGCTCTGTGTCTCTCTGCTTTTGTCATTTCATCCATGTCTGATTTTCATGCCAAATGAATAATTAAAGTTAGTGTTGTAGCTGGAGTCATGAGAAATCTCGCTGGAGACAGATTTTGGAATGATGGATATCTGCTGTGTGACTGAAGGGATTAATGTTGTTCTATAACTAAAGGAACATAAATGCGGGTCTGATTGTGATCGAAAGCACTCCTGTATTCACACCTGATGCTCTATTGTAATAATCTTTGTCAAAAATATGCCTTCTGACGTATCATTTGAAAACTAATAATTCTCTGGTTAATAATATCATGGTGAAATATATGAAGCAGTATTATGTGTAAAGTTATGAAATCCTCATGTATGATGTTATTAGCACATGTTCAAAACTACACAGCCCTGCTTGGGCAAAAGTTATTAAACAGGTCTATCCTAAACAAAGGAATATGTGTTTTACCTCAGTTTACATATAAGTAGCAAACAGGGTCATCAAGACAGCAGTAGGAGGAAATGGCAGGAGACAAAGCAAATTTACATTTCAGCAAACACAAGTGAGGGAAGAAAGAGCATGAAGGCTCCTTCATCACCAGATTCCATATTGCCTTCTTTACTGCTTGTATAAACTTTACTTTGAAAGGTAACCCTCAGAAGAATCCACTTCAAAGGTTCACTGGACTATAATAGAAAGGGCCAGAGAACTCCAATATCTCCCTTTCACCTAAGAAGACACAGGAATCAGTGCCCTCAGGCTTCTGGAAGAGATCCTGACCAAGGAAAGTGTCAATTACCATGTTGCTGGAAGACTCTGGGGAGCAAGGCCGTCTTAAAAAAAGCCTTGAACTGAAACTTGGTAGATAAAGTTTTAGACTTCTAGACAGGTGTTTTCACTTTTATTTGCTTATAACCATTTCTAACTTTATTTCTTATACTTGAGTTTACCTAAAGTTCTATCTTCTTTTGTTTTGTTATATTTTTTAATCAAAACCAACCCAGTGCTGCGTTTAAAGTGAACTGTTTGGTAACTTCAGTTAAAGTAGCAAACTATTGAATATCGACCCTTTACAGGGGCGATTAACCTTGACTATTTGAACTGTCCAGGAGAGGGTTGGACAATGCAGAACACACTTTTGGGGAAAATTCGGGATTGAGAGTATGTTGGGGTCACTCTGCAAGTAGTAACCAAGGCTGATGGAAGGCAGAGTATGACTGGTGTGTTGCTGCAGATTGCTGGGGTGAGAGCTGTTGGACCAGGGCTGCAGCTATATATGGACATTCAGGGTCTGACCTGCATGCTGGTAGGCTGTGAGCGGCCCAGGCTGGGAGCTACAAGAGCAAAGCATTCTGAAGTACCCAAGGTTGAGGGATGGATGGTGACACAACTCCTTACTTGTCTGAATTGCAACCCAGAACGTGACATTGATATATGTGACTGCTGATTCCAGGAGTGAGAGCTATGACTGCTAAATAAAAATAAATTTGAAAAAAAAAATGCTGGGGGAAGAGAGGAGATTTTTTTCATCTCCATCTTCTGGCATCACCCAGTCACATGCAAGCACAGAGCAGACAAGAAGGTAATAATTACCCCAAGAAAAACTTCTACTTGCAATATAGATCTATGAATAGTTTCTGGATGAAACTGTCACTATCCACTTGGTTGCTCCATGTAAATGGAGTCTTTTCGCACTTGGCCATTTGTAAAAATGCATGAATCCACAGTTGAATACATAGGCACTGATTTTCAAAAAGTGCTCAGCACCCATAACATTGGAATCAAGGAGAGCTGCAAGTGCTTAGCATCTCTGTGAACCAGACTCTGATACAGTTCCTTCCGAACTCCAGTTGGGAGCATGCTGGACTGACATATTGACTGTCCTGGGGAAGGCAGTGCTCCATGAACTTCTCTTAGAGTCGGGTGAAGGGGCCTGACCTCTCTGGTGGAGGCCAAACCACCAGTAGGGCTGTTCAAAACATTTTTCACAGAACAGTTTTCTGTTGGAAACTTCAGTTTTGTCAAAATTTAAATGTTTTGCAAGATTTTGTAGACATTTTCCACAGAAAAATGTCAAAACGAGTCATTTCAGGTTTCTTGTCTTTTTGATATAAACATATTTCATTTTGATAGCGTAAAATGTTTTGTTTCAACATTATCATTTTTCACTTTGACTTGTATGTTATAATAAACTTAATATTATGATTATATATAATATTGTTTCTATATAATCACAATGAAAGGTTTTTACATTATCACAACATTTTAATGGTTCCAAATAATTTTTTTTCAAAATTTCTATTCTGAAATATTTTGACATTTCAACTTTTTGTTCCAGTTCAGAACAAGAACATATATCAAAAAGTTGAAATTTCCTGCAGAATGCAAAGGCTGCTTTCCAAACAGCTGTATCTACTAGCCCCTGCTCATTGATCATTCATGCGCTGTGCCTATTTTGTCTTGCAGAAAAGATCGGTGTCTGCCCATGTGACTTTTTAAAATTGAATCGAGATAGTAATACTTAAACATTCATTTAAATTTAATTCTGAAAGAAAAGTATTTTAGTGGTTGTTTGCAGTTGTTATGTTATGAGATAATATATGGAATAGCTTCCATACAATTGTATGTACAGACCTTAATTGCTTTTAAGAATCCTCTGTGCTGTGCTGGCATGTGTCAAATACTCTTAAATGTATCAAATAAGCACCAGCTTTTCAAAATAGCTCATAAGAATGGCCATACTACTCAGACAAATGCTCCATCTAGCCTAGTATCCTGTCTTCCGACAGTGGCCAGAGCCACATGCTTCAAAGGGAATTAACAGAACAGGGCAATTTACTGAATAATCCATCCCCTGTTATCCAGTCCCAGCTTCTGACAGTCAGAGGTTTAGGAACACCCAGAGCATAGAGTTGCATCCCTGACCATCTTGTCTAATGGACAGATGGACCTAGCCTCCATGAACTTATGTAATTCTTTTTTAGCATTGCCAGTAGGACTCAATCGCCATGAAATGAAACAAGGGAAATGACCTGGCTGAGTCACTCCCATGTTTGCCCAGGCGCCCGGTTAAAAGAGCACCCAGGACTACATCGATTACGGCTACCAGTCATACTGCACTGTCTGCTGCCAAAAGGCAATAAACTGCTGCTGTGTTGCAATGCAGTACCACATCCGCCAGCACCCAGGAGACATACGATGATGGTTGGCTGAGCGGGCTCCATGCATGCCGTGGTATGGCGTCTGCACAGGTAACTCAAGAAAAAAGGCGCAAAACGATTGTCTGCCCTTGCTTTTACGGAGGGAGGGAGGGAACGGGGGCCTGATGATATGTACCCAGAACCGCCCGCGACAATGTTTTAGCCCCATCAGGCACTGGGATTTCTACCCAGAATTCAAATGGACGGTGGAGACTGTGGGAACTGTGGATAGCTACCCACAGTGCAAATCTCCGGAAGTCGACAATTGCCTCAGTACTGTGGACACAGTCCGCCGACTACATACACTTAGAGCATTTGTGTGGGAACACACACACTCGACTGTATAAAAACGCTTTCTACAAAACCAATTTCTATAAAGTCGACCTAATTTCGTAGTGTAGACATACCCTCAGGAAGCTGACCAACTGCTTCACTAAAACCTACTCAGAATCAAACAAGTATGCAGCCAATATTCATAACTTCAAATACAAAAATGATACATGCATACAAATAGGATGAATAGATTCAGTAGATCATAACCATAGATCATATGTTACATGGCGTATGTATCATAAAACACATTTTACTTATGTCAGGTATACATTCATAAGTATATTTCCATAAAACCTTATGGGGGGCACCATCACAGTAGGCATTTCTGACATCAGCAGAAAGGGGTTTTCTAACACTATAGTTAATCCTGCTCTCCAAGAGGTGGTAGCTAGGTTGACAGAAGAATTCTTCCATTGGCCTACCTGCATCCACCCTGGGTGTTAGTTCAACCTAACCACAGCACTCAGGGCTTGAAATTTTTTACAGGCTTGAACACCATAGCTAGGTCAATCTAATTTTTGAGTGTAGACCATGCCTTAGACTAGACCAGAGGACTATTATATAGAGAGCTCTCCAGTCCTTAGCTCCCTCTGGGCTGTGAGTTCTGTACCGTCTCAGAGGCACCGCACAGAATCTCACCCAAAGTGTCCAAGACATTCAGGGACAAATTTTCACATCAACTCCCATTTAGGCACCAAAATAAGTGATCGGGTTTTCAAAAGAGCCAGGTGCATGTTGGATGCCAGATTCATTTGAAAATCTGTGATAAAAAGGCCACAACAGTAGCTACTGTGAGGCTGACCACTTCTGAAATCCAGCTTTTATTTAGGTATTTAAATGGGAGCTAACCTCCCAAACAACAGAGCAAAAGAGGCAGTTAGAGACGAAGACTTTTAAAAATTGGAAGTCAAACCCTACTGAAGAAAATCAATGTCCTGCTAAACCCAGTTTTGAGTTCTAGCCTTGAGGTTTTGAGTTCTATCCTTGAGGCGGCCATTCAATTTCTCGCAAAGCCACCCCCTTTGTTGATTTTAATTCCCTGTAAGCCAACCCTGTAAGCCATGTCATCAGTCGCCCCTCCGTCAGGGCAACAGCAGGCAATCGTTCTGCGCCTTTTTTCTGTGCAGACGCCATACCACGGCAAGCATGGAGCCCGCTCAGAACACTTTGGCAATTAGGAGCACATTAAACACCACATGCATTATCCAGCAGTATATGCAGCACCAGAACCTGGCAAAGCGAAACTGGGTGAGTAGGCAACGTCAGTGCAGTGACGAGAGTGATGAGGACATGGACACAGACTTCTCTCAAAGCACGGGCCCTGGCTATGTGGACATCATGGTGCTAATGGGGCAGGTTCATGCGGTGGAACACCGATTCTGGGCTCGGGAAACAAGCACAGACTGGTGGGACCGCATAGTGTTGCAGGTCTGGGATGATTCCCAGTAGAGGCGAAACTTTTGCATGCATAAGGGCACTTTCATGGAACTTTGTGACTTGCTTTCCCCTGTCCTGAGGCGCAAGAATACCAAGATGAGAGCAGCTCTCACAGTTGAGAAGCGAGTGGCAATAGCCCTGTGGAAGCTTGCAACGCCAGACAGCTACCAGTCAGTCGGGAATCAATTTGGAGTGGGCAAATCTACTGTGGGGGCTGCTATGATGCAAGTAGCCAACGCAATCAAAGATCTGCTGATATCAAGGGTAGTGACCCTGGGAAATGTGCAGGTCATAGTGAATAGCTTTGCTGCAATGGGATTCCCTAACTGTGGTGGGGCCATAGATGGAACCCATATCCCTATCTTGGCACCGGAGCACCAAGCCAGCGAGTACATAAACCGCAAGGGGTACTTTTCAATAGTGCTGCAAGCACTGGTGGATCACAAGGGACGTTTCACCAACATCAATGTGGGAAGGCCGGGAAAGGTACATGATGTTCGCATCTTCAGGAACTCTGGTCTGTTTCAAAAGCTGCAGGAAGGGACTTTCTTCCCAGATGAGAAAATAATGGTTGGGGATGTTGAAATGCCTATAGTTATCCTTGGGGACCCAGCCTACCCCTTAATGCCATGGCTCATGAAGCCATACACAGGGAACCTGGACAATAGTCAGGAGCTGTTCAACTATAGGCTGAGCAAGTGCAGAATGGTGGTAGAATGTGCATTTGGATGTTTAAAAGCACGCTGGCGCAGTTTACTGACTCGGTTAGACCTCAGCGAAACCAATATTCCCACTGTTATTACTGCTTGCTGTGCGCTCCACAATATCTGTGAGAGTAAGGGGAGACATTTATGGCGGTGTGGGAGGTTGAGGCAAATCGCCTGGCTGCTGGTTACGCACAGCTAGACACCAGGGTGGTTAGAAGAGCACAGGAGGGTGCGGTGAACATCAGAGAAGCTTTGAAAACCAGTTTCATGGCTGGCCAGGCTATGGTGTGAAACTTCTGTTTGTTTCTCCTTGATGAAACCCCTTACCCCGTGGTCACTCTACTCCCCTGTAAGCTAACCACCCTCCCCACCTCCCTTCGATCACCGCTTGCAGAGGCAATAAAGTCATTGTTGCTTCACATTCATGCATTCTTTATTAATTCATCACACAAATAGGGGGATAATTACCAAGGTAGCCCAGGAGGGGTGGTGGAGGAGGGAAGGACAAGGCCACACAGCACTTTAAAAGTTTTTAAAATTTATTGAATGCCAGCCTTCTGTTACTTGGGTAATCCTCTGGGGTGGAGTGGCCGGAGGCCCCCCCACCATGTTCTTGGGTGTTTGGGTGAGGAGGCTATGGAACTTGGGGAGGAGGGCGGTTGGTTACACAGGGGCTGTAGCAGCGGTCTGTGCTCCTGCTGCCTTTCCTGCAGCTCAACCATACGCTGGAGCATATTAGTTTGATCCTCCAGCAGCCTCAGCATTGAATCCTGCCTCCTCTCATCACGCTGCCGCCACCTTTCAGCTTCGGCCCTCTCTTCAGCCCGCCACTTACTCTCTTCAGCCCGCCACCTCTCCTCCTGGTCATTTTGTGCTTTCCTTCACTCTGACATTGTCTGCCTCCATGCATTCGTCTGTGCTCTGTCGGTGTGGGAGGACAGCATGAGCTCAGAGAACATTTCATCGTGAGTGTGTTTTTTTCACCTTCTAATCTTCGCTGGCCTCTGGGAAGGAGAAGATCCTGTGATCCTTGAAACACATGCAGCTGGTGTAGAAAAAAAAAGGGATAATGGTATTTGAAAAGACACATTTTATAGAACAATGGGTACACTCTTTGACGGTAAACCTTGCTGTTAACATTACATAAACAGCACATGTGCTTTCGTTCCAAGGTCGCATTTTGCCTCCCCCCACCGTGTGGCTAACAGCGGGGAACATTTCTGTTCAGCCATAGGCAAACAGCCCAGCAGGAACAGGCACCTCTGAATGTCCCCCTATTTCAACCAGGTGACCATGAATGATATCACTCTCCTGAAGATAATATAGGGAGATAAAGAACGGATGTTGTTTGAACACCAGCAATCATACACTGCAATGCTTTGTTCTACAATGATTCCCGAGTACGTGCTACTGGCCTGGAGTGGTAAAGTGTCCTACCATGGTGAATGGAATAAGGCTGCCCTCCCCAGAAACCTTTTGCAAAGGCTTTGGGAGTATATCCAGGAGAGCCAGGAATGCCAGGGCAAATTAATCATTAAACATGCTGGCTTTTAAACCTTGTATAGTATTTTAAAAGGTACACTCACCAGAGGTCCCTTCTCCCCCGGTGGGTCCGGGAGGCAGCCTTGGATGGGTTCAGGGGGTACTGGCTCCAGGTCCAGGGTGAGAAACAGTTCCTGGCTATTGGGAAAACCGGTTTCTCCGCTTGTTTGCTGTGAGCTATCTACAACCTCATCATCATCGTCTTCCTCGTCCCCAAAACCTGCTTCCGTGTTGCCTCCATCTCCATTGAAGGAGTCAAACAACATGGCTGGGGTAGTGGTGGCTGAACCCCCTAAAATGGCATGCAGCTCATCATAGAAGGGGCATGTTTGGGGCTCTGACCCGGAGCAGCCGTTCATCTCTCTGGTTTTCTGGTAGGCTTGCCTCAGCTCCCTAAGTTTCATGCGGCACTGCTTCAGGTCCCTGTTATGGCCTCTGTCCTTCATGCCCTGGGAGATTTTGACAAATGTTTTGGCATTTCGAAAACTGGAACGTAGTTCTGATAGCACGGATTCCTCTCCCCATACAGCGATCAGATCCCGTACCTCCCGTTCAGTCCATGCTGGAGCTCTTTTGCGATTTTGGGACTCCATCATGGTCACCTCTGCTGATGAGCTCTGCATGGTCACCTGCAGCTTGCCACACAGGCCAAACAGGAAATTGAAATTCGAAAGTTCGCGGGCCTTTTCCTGTCTACCTGGTCAGTGCATCTGAGTTGAGAGTGCTGTCCAGAGCGGTCACAATGGAGCACTCTGGGATAGCTCCCGGAGGCCAATACCATCTAATTGCATCCACAGTACCCCAAATTCGACCCAGCAAAACAGATTTCAGCACTAATCCCCTTGTTGGGGGTGGAGTAAGGAAATCGATTTTAAGATCCCTTTAAGTAAAAAAAAAGGGCTTCGTCATGTGGACGGGTGCAGGGTTACATCGATTTAACGCTGCTAAATTCGACCTCAATGCCTAGTTTAGACCAGGGCTCAGAAAAGATTATTCTCAGTAAGTGCCCAATCAAGAAGCCCGTAAACCAACAATGAACATGGAGATGCCAATCCACATTTGGGCTTTCCCAGGAATGTGGCTTGGCTGGTAAGGAACTCAGTCATGCATGGACATGTCACTTGCCCAGGTGACTCCAAAACTCCCTTTGTAGCTGGACTTTGCATAGGAGAGAGGAGGGGGTCTCCACTCACAAGAGAAAGTCTATTTAAATCCCTGGGAGACCCCTCCATTTTGTCTTCAGCTGGCTATAGAGAGAGCCTCTACACCCCCAAAGATACCTCAAAGAAACTGGAACAAAGGACAGTAACTACAGGGGTGTGTGAGTGATTGCTGGACCCAGAGTAGAAGGAGACTAGTCTGTAAAAGAAAGCTTACTGGAACTGGTGAGGTTTTTATCTGTATTCAGTTTTATTTCTGTATTAAGCTTAGATTTGTGTATTTTATTTTATTTTGCTTGGTAATTCACTTTGTTCTGTTGGTTACTATTTGGAACCACTTAAATCCTACTTTCTGTATTTTATAAAATCACTTTTTTCACTTATTAATTAAGCCAGAGTATGTATTAATACCTGGGGAAGAAGGGGCAAACAGCTGTGCATACCTCTCTATCAGTGTTATAGAGGGCGAACAATTTATGTGTTTACCCTGTATAAGCTTTATGCAGGGTAAAACAGATTTATTTAGGGTTTGGACCCCATTGGGAGTTGGGCATCCGAGTGTTAAAGACAGGCACACTTCTGTAAGCTGCTCTCAGGTAAGCTTACAGTTTGTGGGACTTGGTTCAGACCCTGGGTCTGTGTTGGAGTAGACTGGCATGTTCGGCTCAGCAAGACAGGGTGCTGGAGTCCTAAGCTGGCAGGGAAAGCAGGGGCCGAAGTAGTCTTGACACATCAGGTTGCAGTCCCAAGGGGGTTTCTGTGATCCAGCCTGTCACACCTGCAATAGAAACGCTACAGCAGTTTGGCTGCAGCTATGCCACTGTAGCACTTACAATGAGATGTAGTCTCAGTTACAGCAGCCTCCCTGGCCTCCTTTGGGCCCAGTGACGCCCAAGATCTTTGTAGCGAGGCCTTTTGTGGCCCTGTCCCTGATATGCCCCTCCAGCCCTGCCTCTGTATGCACCCTACATTTGGGGCTCCTGGCTGTCTTCTGTAGTGTTTACACTGGGACAATCCTCCCCAGCTGAAATTGGGGCTTTTAGTCTCTTTGCACCACTCCAGCCCTTTTACCTGGCATAAAGGAGTGGGTGGGGCTGCGGTAAAGATCTGACCCTTTAAGTATTCTCAGGAATAATCTCATATCAAAATGAATAGGCATAGCATGCCAAAATGAGTAGCACTTTCTGGGTGAAATAGTCCCCCATCTCCCATGCTTAGGGCCTAATCACCACTCAAAAGTCACTGAAGATTCTATGCTGACCCTCAGCAAAGGGAGGACTCTCACCCTCTGTCTGTGGTCAAAGGGAGTTCAGTATTGTTAATCTCAAGATATCAACCAAAAATCATACATCAGTCCTCTTCCTCCCACCCCTAAAATCACGAGACTGACCACCAAAATAGTGAGATTTTAAAACCATAAGTTCATGTGGCTTTTAGTCTTTTGACTGTGTAACTCCCTTATACTCCTCTGCAAGTATGTATGAGATAATTGTAGGTTGAAAAGTCAGCCTTTGATGCATACAGAAATATGCCCCGTTGCCTGACTGCTGAGATAGAGACTTCACTTTCCTCACTGCTGTGATAAGGTGAGGATAACTGCCATCCATTTCCTGTTCCGGCTTGACTCTCTCCCCTCCTAGTTTATTTCCTTTTAAAAGAAGGGCAGGATGGTAAATAGTTTGAGAACCACTGACCTAATTAATGTATCATGCTTCACACTCGCACATAGAATTTATATTCCTTTTTAGGGTGATGAGTTATGACTATACATACTAAAGAACTTTTAAAGATATAGCAATCATCCATAGAAGCAGCGGTGTCACAGCAAACACAATATGGAATTGATTTAGACTTTTGCAAGAAGCAACATTTCCTTGAACCTTGCCCTACCTTACCCTACCCACTCTCTCTGACTGAGACTGGGCAGCACTCCCCTCCTGCTGCTATGGACCACCACTCCTCCTTCTTGTCCCCCCACCTCCCCAGCACCCCATTCCCCTGCCACTCTAAATATGTCTCCTGTTCCTGTCACTCTCCCCATGCACCTTCACATTGTCTCTGCTGCTCCTCACACTCCCTATGTCCTGTCCAGCCCCCCGAACCATACAGTGGCAGCCATTTTACCTATAGGCTGGCTTAAATAAAATTGAAAACAGTAGGGGGTGGCAGCCAACTTTATTAAGGGCATCCTCACTTCCACATGCAGATAGACTGTAGGGAAATGGCAGCCCATTGACAATAATGGGAGATGTTGACCATTTTGAATAAGGAAAAATTTGTTAGATGGTAGCCTTTCATCATGTTTCTATGAGAAGGGTCAAAAATAGGGTTGCCAGGTGTCTGGTTTGTGACTGGAACGCCCAGTCAAAAAGGGACTCTGGCAGCTCTGGTCAGCTCTGCTGACCAGGCCGTTAAAAGTCTGGTTGGTGGCACAGCGGGGCTAAGGCAGGCTCCCTGACTGCCATTGCTCTGTGTGGCTCCCCGAAGCAGTGTCATATCCCCGCTCCAGCTCCTAGCCTTAGGGGCAGCTAGGGGGCTCCATGCACAACCCCCGCCCCAAGCACCATCTCCACAGCTCCCATTGGCCAGGAACCGAGGCCAATGGGAGCTGCAGGGGTAGTGCCTGGGGACGGGGGCACATGCCGCTGCTTCTGGGAGCCCCTGAGGTAAGCGCTGCCCAGAACCTGTACTCCTGACCCTCTCCTCTGCCCCAACCCCCTGCCCCAGCCCTGATTCCCCTCCCACCCTCTGAACTCCCCAGCCCAGAGCTCCCTCCTGCACCCCAAATCCCTCATCCCTGGCCCCAGACCAGAGCCCACACCCCCAGCCAGAGCCCTCACCAGCCCACACCTCAACCCTCTGAGCCAGCCTGGTGAAAATGAGTGACTGAGTGACGATGGTGGAGAGTGAATGACGGGGTGGGGGGAGGAGATGGAGTGAGCAGGGGGGGCGGGGCAAGGGTGTTCAGTTTTGTGTGAATAGAAACTTGGCAACCCTAGTAAAAAACCACCCCAAAAATCAATAGTCTTAATAAAAATCACAAGAGTTGGCAATGCTGGAAGTTTGCATTGTGTGTCTAGAGGCAGGGGCAGGGAGCCCTTCTGTCAAATAAGAAACTCTTTATTAGAGGGGAAAAAAGAAGTACACAGTAAAAGGCCAAATCTGCCCTGGCCATTGGGATGATGGGTTGCAGGGATACGACTCTGTGTGTGAGGTGCCACAGAGATCTTGCTGGCCAGGGCAGGATTCCACAGGGCAGACTGGAGATCATACACTGTGATGATGATGCTTTGCTGCATCATTCCCTGAACAAGAATGTGTGGGTCCACTCTGCCAGCCAGCAACCACTGCAGAGGTTTGTGCCAGCCAGATTGGAAGGTGGGGCTGGACATGGTCATCTCATCTATAATTCATTCACAACTACATTTCATCCAGGCCCTGCCTCTTTTCTACAGTGGGGACTGCCACGGGGCACCACCTAGAAAGACCCTCCCTGCTGCTGGGTATATTATGTTGCAATGAGTGACTAGAGTGTTTGTATAAGTGTCTTATTATTTAAATCTAGATAATTAATCTTGTTTTCCATTTTTAAAATTTTTTATAAGGGAGGATGGAACTTTGTCTTCATCGTCGCCTACTGTAGGTTACTTTCTGTGGTTGCATCAGATGGTAAAATCTCAAATTCGATTTCAGAAGGTATGCAACCTCCACCCCAGAAAAAATTACAGCAGAATGAATATTTTCATACTTAATTTGTCTTTTAACATTTTAGATGTGCTATGCGAATTTTTTCTTTGATCATTTTAAAAAAAATGCAGATAAAATAAGTGAAAAGAAAAGCAGTGATTTCAGTTTTAAAACAACTTCCTTTTCATTATTTTTTCTCCTGAAACCAAATATCATATTTATTTGAACACCATAGAAAATATTTAACCTATCCACAAAGGTTAAGTAATCAACTGATAAGATTTGTAGCTAAAGTATGTTTAATGTACTCATTAAACACAGTATAAGGTAGGTAATTTTTCAAGTTATACTTCTACTTGTAAACCATTAGGAAGTGGAAAGGAAAAAGTCAAAAGAACCAAGGCATTCCTCATGAACAAATACAGTTGTGCATTGTATAGACTGCTGCTAATTTATATATCTGAGTGCAAAGTGAGTCAAAAAAGTCAAAATAACAAGACCCAGTAGAAAGCTATAATTGATACAATTTATTTTTCAGTGTAAGCTAACTCCAGCATCTTGTTCTTAAAAAAAAAAGCTAAATATTTTAGCTCACCTTATAATTTATGTACATAATAATTGGAGTAGGAAGATTGAGTGTAAGTTATAAAAGGCTGAGTCCTGTGGAAACAAACATTATTTTTGGTGGACTTAACTCCCTCCTCTCTCCAGCCCTGACAGAGAATATTTCTAGACCCTGATTATTTTTACTGGTGTATTTCAAAGATAACAGCAAATAAATCGATAAGCACTATTATGCCACGCTTTAGAAAATCTGTTTATGTTTAAAAAATAAAATTGAAGCTGCTAAAGTGGATCCATTTTGGGACATTTTTTATTGAAAATGTTTTTAATAATTTTGATAAAATATTGTTTAAAAAGGTACACAATTTTTAACAAAAAAAATTCAACAGTTTTGCATGAATTTTTTTTTTTTTAGAAAAAAGGTAATTTTTTGTTGAAAAAGTTGTTAGTTTGAAATATTTTGACCAGCTCTAGTCTTTCTGACCTCATGAATTAAATACTTGGCTGGAAAATAGGAAGGGAACTGAGGTGAAAACATATCTGCCCTATACAAACTGCAGCTTTAAGAAAATAGCTCATAAGGTGAAAAGAGGGAGGAAATTGCCATGCAGGAGAAACCCATTCAGTGCCAGATTATGCCTTACTCTGCAAAGTAGTCCTAATGAGTCCATTGACACCCAAACTCATGCTGAGTGGTAATTTACCCAGTGGGACTAGTTGAACGGTAAATTACCACTCAACACAAACAAATATGGCACAATGTGTCCCTAAGGGATTGTAGCCATTCAGAAGGGATCAATGATACAAAAGAGAATCAAAATAACAACCTAGCAATCAACTAACTATTAGGTATAACCTTTTTGTGTCTAGTTGAAGGGTTATTGTGAGGTTCCATACACACCATTCTTGGTCCCAACCTAGCTATGTTTTCATGCTGCACTTGCTCGTGAAAATCACACCACATTGCAAGATAATCTGTGCAACTGTTACACCTACATTTATGGAGAGAACGTTCTCCACTTTGATCACTCTTGAGTGGAGGGAATGGTCATCGTTTTTCACTGACTAGCAGTATTTTTAACTATTTTTATAAGCACTAGTCACTCTGACCTCTTTGTGGCTAATAAATTTTTTTACAGACACACATATTCCTTCAGTTTGCAGGTTTCTGTTTGTTTTTTAAAATAATTAGCTACCAGCTTTGTGTGTCCCCTCTCAACTATTTTCCCCCCTTGCAATGACAAGTAGCAATTTTACTCAGGAAACCATTAGCAGGAAATCTGGGAGCCCATAAATACTCTCAGTGCTGTGAGGTGTGTGCTTTAAAATGCCTATTTACAATGGACTTCATTACTATACATAGTCACTGTATATTGAAAAGAACTTAAAAGTGAGATTTCACAATATTTTTACATTGCAACAGTTATCCTGAAGGCTCTGAACTGGCTACCCTGGGACCTGCTTCTGCACCCAACTTTTTATGACTTTCAGTCAGGCTATGAACCACATGTAACACACATTTAAATACTGTAGCAGCCCTTAGATATCACGGTGATAGGTGCTTTACATATACCTAGGATAGACAGACAGAATATTTATGAAGAAACAAAGCACATGTTTTCTGCATTTAAAATCTTAAGCAGAGGTTGAAGATTTGAAAATGCTATAAAGTTAAGGCCAGTTGTTTTATATCAGTAGGAATGTGTTTTGGTCATTCAAATCTGAATATCATGTGCTGCCTCAGGGAGTGAACATTGTTCAGTAGCAGGGCTGCTTGGAGAATGGGGTTTTATTCTGTGGAAAATGTCAAGTTTTCATCAAAAAACTGAAAATTTTTGTTTGGGTTTTAGCAAAAATTTTTCAATGTTGGGGTTTTCAGTTTTTCATCAAAAATGCAAATTTCCCTGTTGAAAGCCAGAACATCTGGCAAAAAAGTTAGTTTTGTCAAAAATCCAGTTTTGCATCCCAAAACAGTTTGCACCGAAACTTTTTGATGAGCTCTACTCAATAGGTACATGCTACCAGATTCCTAGATGATAATTCAGTGATGCTAGCGCATTCACTGCGGTAGTCATGAATAAAAATGACAAACACCTTCAGTTTAGGATTATTTAGGGTTTGATGCTCCATGGTTGTGAGCACTGTGGGCAGATCCAGCAAAGCACTTAAGCACATGCTTAACTTGGAGAATAGTCCTGTGACTTCAGTGGGATCATATTCATGTGCTTAAAGTTAAATGTGTGTTTATGTACTTTGCTGGTGTGAATTGGAGTGTTAAGTATTTTGGAGTATGAAGTCCTTAGTGACTGCCTTACCACCATGAAAAAAAAAACCTTCATTGGGACTCAAAACATAATTGGGGCTAACATAAGTCTACCGGGAAGCTTTCCATGCATATTTCTGAGATACTATGGTTGTAATTAAACTAGTTAACAAAGGTAACTCAAAAATTGCATTCGAAATACAAGGGGTTTTTAAAGACAAAGTTAAGTTTTTAAAACAAAAATTACACTGAAGATTTCATCCCCCACTTTCTTCTCAGTTCCTTTTGACATCTGAGACAAGAAACCACAACTGCATGCCATTTATAGATTTGCCTGATTAAAAACAGTTTTCCCTATAGGTCACATCATGTGTAAGACACAAGGTTTTTGTCAAGAGACCCGCTACTGGCAGAAACTGTTTTGCTGCTATTGGTACTAAGAAATTAGTAACTAGATCCATGGCCTATTTTATGCCAGCTTTATAATTACACTATTTCAGTGGTAAGCCAGACATTTGGGCCAACGGTAATTTAGAAATTCTAGATCTGTATTCAGTTTTTCTTTTAATGTTCATCTTTACTGCCTCTGAGTCTTCTTACAACATGTAATCTTCCTGCATTTTTCTCCTTTACTATGGTTTCCGTGACCCTCTGTTATAACATAAGAAGCTCTTCTTAATCGGCACAGCTCTATGAAACCATAGGAAACAATTACTGGCTTTAAAAAGCACAATTTTCTTGTGCATTATGGGACAGTTTCTGCCCTCAGATAATTATGTACAGCTCCCATTGAGTTATGTGACTATATGGACAGAATTTGGTTCTTGAATTCAGAAATGAATGAAGTCATGGGATCCTACAATACTCTACTTCACTTCGTTATCTTGAAGGTCTTTTGTGACATGTATCTTTATATGGTAATTGTCTCTTTAGTCTTAACTTAGGCCAGGATTGCAGTGTGTACAAGGCTTGTCATTCTTGTGTTTGTGTATCTTGCAAAACTCTCTTAAAATTTAGAGGACTTTGCTAGTAGTATCAGTCAGCTTTGATTTTTGTAGCGTGCCTGTGTGGTATTCTGTCTTTACAATAAAATATACAGTCAAAAGTAAGACTCACAAATTTCTTCATTCCTTCTGCTCAGGCTTTGTGTTTGTGTGTTCTATAGCATATTCCCATGGTTGCTTTGTCTATGTTTTATGATTTTTTCTGTATTTTATATTTTTTTAACTTTAACTAGACTTGGAAATGTTGAAGTCTTAACTGAGAGCCATCCAAACCTTGTGAATTTCAGCTGAACAGTTTCTCCAGCTGGTCATAATATACAGTACTAAAGAGTCATTCACTGCTGACCAGATTTCTTTGCCAGTCTAGCTGGAACCATATTGATTCCTCCCAAGCCCTTAAGAGTCACCGCAACCAAATACCAAAAACACTTTCCCATACTGCATACTAGGACTTTGTTTACATCATTTCAACAGTGCAAGCATGATTCTTCTCACATCTTGGGTCATCCTCTCTCCCACTCTCCTGCACTTATGGTTATTACCTATGCTACACAGAAATAAAGAATAACTGTACGAAAAATACAAGCCAACATTTACTTGTATAGTAGAGCACCCCACAATATTATACTTGTGCTGCACAATATAACAATCATACATTTGTGCCACAGTGTATGATGCTTTGCATGATAGTTGTTGACATGTGGGACAAAGTGCATCCTATATTGACTTGATGAAGACTTAAGACCAACACCGAAGAAGGGGCAATTATTGTTTTAAACAAGATATGGGGAAGTCCTCCAGCATGCACCACTGCTAACCTGCCTATTTAGATGAGTATCTTTTGCTATGCTCATTAATTCTGAACTTCTACTGAGAATTTGAGCTGGAATATTTGCTTCTTCACACTACCTCAAGTATAAGGCCAACCAATACTTCCTCCAGAGACAGATGTTTTCTATTTCAGGAGTCTCAACATTGTGGCTTTGTTGATTGTCTTTTCACCTCCAGATTTAGTTTTAGTTCCAGCTAAAACATAGCTAATCATTTTCATAAGTTATTTAGTGCCACTGTTGGAATGCATCCAGCTGCATGTCCTCTCGATCCTGTGTGTGTGTGTGTGTTGCTGTGAAAGTTTATATCAGGAGTACGCTCTGCACACTGACATGGAATAAATCTTGAAGTAATTTTCACCATAAAAAGTTGGTGAATTAATGATTTTCTTTTGCTTGTTACTAAATGTATATTCAATGCCTCTTTAAAAAAAAATCTTTAGACTCCATGTCCGAGACAGTGCCTCCTGTCTACCACTCTGCCTCTCCTTTTTTACCATCCTGGAAGCAGCCCGTTTCTCAGGTTTCTGGATGTTTTAAACGAGAGTGGCTCATAAAACACAAGACACTTTTTGTCTGGTGGTGTTGTAACATCAGGCAAACAAGAAAGTTGCGGGTGCCATTGAACACACATTTCCTACTTTTCTAATTAAGGGCTGGTCTACAGTAGAAACTTAAATTGGTATAGCTACGTCTCTCTGGAGTGTGAAAAACATCCATCCCTGAAAGTTATAGCTAAACCAACCTAACCCTAGTGTAGACTGTGCTAGGTTGATGGAAATATTCTTCCACCAACCTATCTACCGCCTATCAGGCAAGTTGATTACCTATGCCAATGGGAGAACCCCTGCCCTTGATGTAGATTGTGTTTCTACTGAAGTGCTACAGTGGCACAGCAGCACTGGTGCAGCTGTGCCACTCTAGCATTTTAAGTATAAACATACCCTAAGTCTCTTATCAGTGATGATGAGACCTGATTCTGTATTTAGAATCCTATGTGAATTCTGCATGTCCATTTCTCACTGGCACTTGTTATGGTTGGATTTGCAAACCTGCCCCTTCAGATTCATGCCTAGGTTTGAAACTGCTAAGCCAAACCTCCATGGGCATCTCTTGCCATGCAGGACAGGGGCTCCATCATCCACCCCTTCCACTAAGCACTAGGACCAACCCAACTTATTGTTTCTTTCTTTGCAGGGAAAGCCATTAATAGCCACCTACGAGCTTCTGCTACCTGACGAGTCTTCAGAGATTGGTGGTAGCCATTCCCTCATCTTTTATATTAATTGTAAGCTCTCTTGGCAGGGACTGTCTTTTTTTGTTCTGTTTGTACAACACCTAGCACGATGGGGCCCTGGTGCATGCTGCCATCATACAAATAAATTATTATTATTATTTTATTTTTTTAATACAAAATAATATACTAATATAAAAATAATTGGGACTTTCAGATGATTACACAATGTGTAGTTCCTCCACAGTATGGGTCCTATGGGTTGTTGATGACCACTACGCTTCCTAGTTTCTACTAGGAGTGGAGGTAGATGTACCAAAAATGATGAGAGAAGTTCCCTTTCAGTGTTTCCAACCCAGCCAAAAGCAGGAAGTCTTGCAAATCTCATAAGTGTCTACCTTTGAGAGACTGCTGGCTCAGGACCTGGGAGGCTTGTTCAGATAACCTTGGGTAAAGTATTCAAACCAAACCTTTTCAGCTTTGCTCATCACCAGTTCAGTGCTTCCTGTAATAGATTTTGCCTTCTGATTTCCACAAACCAGTAACATTTAGCAAACAATATTCCACCTACTTCCTACAAGTTTCACTTTGCAGTATTATCCTCTTGTTTCTAAGAGCTGGGTAGCCTGTGGGCCTTTTAGGAAAAAAATCCAACCCTTTTTCAGCTGTAGATTGAAAATGTTCAGTGTCTTGCTTCACTATTATTGCTGAATAATTTATTCAGACATCAGAGGAGATTGTGTGTTTTTATTTACATTTCATGAATAAACAGCAACATTTCAGACAATAGCAAGGCCTGATATATAGTTGGTTCTCTTTCTCTGCCTGTTGGGATAATTCAGGGAAGCATGTAGCACAGTTACACAACTGTGGCCTGAAACTCTTCTCATGTACACTGGTGTGAATCTGTAAGAGATCCATTGACATCAGTCTGTAAGAGGGAAGAGAATCAGGCCCTTTGATTACATGGCTTTCCAGGCTGATTTAAGGTTTAATATCTTTGGGCCCCACCTGGGAAAACCTTTAAGCATTTCTCATTTAAGTTTATAGGACTGAATAAGTAAGAGTTTGTATAACTGGGCCCATCATTCCTCCATTTGGAGGAATTACAGCAATAGACATGAGTTCAGAATACCAGGACATTTATTTATATTTAGTGTCACTCGCATCTCTCTCATGTCGTTATCACTTGGGCTAGCTTCAAACTATCATGGCCAGAACTCTGGTATACCTTAAGCTAAACTCATATATTTTAAAGTATGAAAGTCTGGACATATGTGCTGACTGGGAAGTTGGGACTCTGTTAAGATCCAATGAAGTATCAAATATTTAAATTCCTTTCCACTTTTTACAGAATTTGTTAAGACTGCCTGTGATGGGGTGTTCACCCCAAATCACCCCTGAAGGGGTTAAGCTGACTCAGAAAGGGCTAATTAACCTGGGAGGTTGCACAAGGGGGAAGATTTAGGCTTGACTGACAAGCACTAATTGAAGATAGAGCCCAACTAGGCAGTAGGCAGGGGCTTGTATAAGCCCCTGGAACTGAGAACAGAAAGTGCTGTAGTATTGAGGTCTGCAATCAATCTCTGGGACTAGTGAGGAGAGAAGGAGGAAACCCCTGAGGAGCCCGAGCTCTGGGATCCTTACCCTGAGGGAGAGAGTTTACTCTGAGGGGTGGTGGAGAAAGCCTGCAGAGGGTAGATTAGGAAGAAGCCCAGGGAAGCAGCAGCAGTAAGGATTGAGATGATGCAGACATTGGCTGCTGATTGTAGGGTCCCTGGGCTGGAACCCAGAATAGTGGACAGGCCCAGGTTCCCTTACCAGCCATTGGGAAAGTGGCACATTCCTGAGTTGGAAGACTGCCTGGAATGGCACCCAGACAGCTGGTTCAGTGAGACTCTGTTACCCCAGAAGGAGAAGACTGTACAGTAACCTGGCCAGAGGACTAAGCCACAAAGAGGAAGCACTGCAACTCTTGGAGTGTGAAAGAGGCCACGCATAAACAAGAGACAGGAGGGGGTGTCAGTTTGGGTGGAACTATTCCCCAGATGCAGCCCTAAGGAGGTGCCTGGTGGTGATTAGAGAACCCTGTGGCACTCCTCTAGTTAAACTGGCTCAAGAAACCAATATTAAATGGGTTTCTGGTTTAAGAACCTTGGTTGCATATAACAAAGGAGTCTGGTGCTTTAGTTATGTAATGGCTCTTAAGACATCATCCTTCCTTTTTGTCTTAGTCATTTTTACAGAATTTTTTCACCAGTCACATAAGACAATCGGTGTTACATATCTGATTTGACCTACCCAAATGAAGAAGCTCTGCTCTATGTTTTAACCACATGACTGATCAAACCAAGTCTACAATCTCTGGCACAGAACCTCAAAGCTTGGCCAGTCTCTGACTAGCTACGTGTTGTATTCTGAAGCATTCTGCCTGACTTCTGTTATTTGATCCTCTTTTTATAAGGAAATTTATCCTGAAATCAGACACCCCACAGCATTTTCTGGGAAGTCAATACAGGGCATATAAATTCATTGGGAATACTTGAGAAAATTCCAGATGGTTTATGAGAAACTGGTCAGGTCCTTCCACAAAAATGTGTCCATCTATATTGATGAAGCATTCTCCTTCTTCCTGACTTTTTCCAGGATCTGTGTTTAAAACCTGGAAGATCTTTCAACAGAACTCTGTTATGGTAGCATTAAAAACTGTTTACTAATCATATGTGGCAACTAATGGAAAACAACATCTTCAGAGTTACTTCTATGAGTACATCCTCATGCCACTCATGCTGAAGCCTGCACTGCATTGTCTTTACTACTATTGTTTCTTGTACTAGCTGGAGTCACACAAAGGCTAACCCATTCACAGCTTGTGCTGTACAGACATACCCTAAATCTACACAGTTCCTTGACAATACATTGTTCATCACATGTTGGAGAAAGTGACTATAACTATGGACATGATTTTCAGACAGACTGGAAAATAAAACAGTTAGAGTGTCACCTCTGACTACATGATACACAGTATTTAACATATATGAGAAAGCAAGCAAAGAACAGTTCACCCGGAAAGCTGTGATATTTGTAAAATAAGCCAAACTATAAAAAAGTAAGCCTTTGAAATAGGGCATAGTTGTGATGCTTTGAATTGGGGAGCAGGGCCTGTTCGGCCCTCTCTCTCTCTTCTTCTATTAAATGTCCCACTTCACTGTAGAATCAGAGAACTTCAGTCACTGCTGTGATGTACAGAAGTATTATTATCTCCATTTTGTAAACGTGACTTGCGCAAGGTCACACAGGAAGTGTGTAGAAGAGCCAAACTCTTATCTCCCAAGTCCCAGTAGCTCAACCACAAGGCCTTCCTTTCTTCTCCATTTGTCTTTTTAATCCTGGATATATAAATGGTTAAGCCTTATCTAATGTGGCCTCTTCATGGCACAGCTGCAGTATCCTATTCAAAATCGTATATACAACTGAAGACAGAATGACTTTCAAAAAAGTGAATGTCCCCAAGGCAACCTTCGTAAGTGGTATTCTTGCTCATACTGCCCCTGTTTAAAAAAAGGCTATAGAAAAAGAAATACTATATCCAAATCATGAATCCTCAAGAACAGCAGCTAATGTACAATCATTTATTTGTCCTAGCCACATGCTTTGAGATGGCTAAACTGGAACTGGAATGCTCTCTACTTGTTTATGTAATTCTGTTTCAGTATCTGCTTCGGGCTAAGTTTAATGGTTAAGAATGGGGCTATAAATTAGGACTGCTCTTAGCCTGGCTACCATATACACTATCACACCCATAATTCTCCCAGATGCCTCTCAGACCCCAGCAAACTCAATCAAAGATTTTATGAGTATTATTCCCACTTATTTCACTCTACAGAAAACTCTTATCTAAGGTGGCAGGTTTTATAGATACCATTGTAAGACTGAGCTGGGTTGTGCCTAACTGGATTTTTTGTGCTTGTGAAAGGCTTCTGAACTAGTGATATTATTAATTATTCATTATTATTTTTATTATTTATTATTTTGCTTTATAAAAGTAGCAACAATGAATTGCAGTGGAAACTGCCTTAAGTGACCACTCAAGAGACCAGAAAAAATCCACTGTTGCATGGAGTGGTTTTCTAAATGAAGAGGAACAGAATTGTACCCAGAACATTTGAGGATACCATGGGGTGGTCTTTTAAGGCAGGCAGATGCCTAATAAGAGTGGACTCTTGCCCAAGTTTCACTACTATCTATGGTCATACTTATGGAAAGTTGTTAAAAAAAAGTTTAATAAAAACACAGAACCAACAAAAATAGTGGGGAATTGTAATTCTGAAATCAGCCATTCAGCAGACCCCTGAATGAAAGGAAAACCTCTATAGTGCCTGACTTGTATTCATGTCCTTAGCAGCTCTACAGTCACTCTTGGTTGTAGCCTGTAGAGCAATATTTGTTCAAACTATGGTGATGTATGAAGTTTCTTGTCAGCTTCAGGGTCTGAATCTAAACTACTGTATGTAAAGGGACAGCTGGGCAGCAGCCCAGAAAAGAGATGCTCTAGCTCAAACAGAAGTTGATGCAGAAATCTTTGGCCTGTGTTATGCAGGAAGTCAAGCCAGATGACCATAATGGTGCCTTCTGGCCTTAAAATCTATGAAATACTTTTTTGTTTCTCACAAGATCTGAGCCTTCCCCCTCTGTCCTCTCACTTTCCCTGTGAGCGAAGGTCAGCTGTGTTCCGCCATTTTGGAAAGAAAATCCTGGGCCCAAAGCTTTTCTGCTGGTAAGAGCTGCTCAGGCTACAGCAAGGTAACTTCCCTCTCTATTTATTTTTATTTTGCAGCTGAATTTGTTTTAATGCCTGTTGCTTTGTACATTCAAAATTCTCTACCAGGCTTTTGGACTCTTGCCTTCTAATGCTCCCTTCCCACCTCAAACCTGTATTTTCATACTTCAGTACTTTAAAATGTGCTTAAATGCTGCTTAACTCACTCTCTGTGAAAATATTTCAAAGGACTCTGTACCGAACCCCTCTCCATCATCCCATGCATGAACTAGAAATAAAACTAGCCTTCATCCATGTGGAAAGTTTGTCCCATTTCCCAGCACTTGATTGAGAAAATAAAATTAAATTCTTCACCCTGATCACAATGAGTTATTTATAGAACACTGAGCAAGGGTTATTTTCTGGGAGCCCTTAGATAAGGCTGAGGTCAGGAAACAGCTTGCAGTTGTCCCTTCAAATTCAGCTAGCCTTTGCCATATTGTTTCATTATTTCCTCCCTTGTTATCTTCAAACATGCCTTCAGAGCAAAAGCTGACAGGAACAGGAAGGCTGGCGAGGGGCTGGCTGCCGTGTGGTTTTTGTTTGTGCTTTTTAAATGGCCTTTTTTTAAATATATATATACACGCACGAGCTCACCAAGGGTATCAAGTCAAACTAACAGCGCTCTGGGGTCTCACTCTGACAGCACGTGAAGCAAGTTATACTCCTTTCCCTCTTCAGCGGAGGGGGCTCTAAGAGCTTTCTAATCAGCTCACTGTCAGCCTGTTTCCTCTGATCATCTTAAATGGACCCACTCTGGGCTTACAGCTGCCAAAACCATTGCTTGGATTGAAAGCATGGGAGCATTTGAGAGGCAGTTTTTAACTCCCATTCAGGATTATCAAGGAGACAGCAATCTCAGGGAGATGGCTCTTTTCTTTTTGATTAAAATATTCTTAGCAACTTGTGAGCAGATGAGAAGTCATCACTCTGGCTAACGAGTTCTGGTTTTTTTTCATCTTGGTTCTTTAAGATGTAACATTTATTTCTTTGCTCTTTGTGGAATTTGTACTTCTGTAAATGAGATGTCCAAAATGTTTGTGTAAGAGGTGAACTTTCTGTGGAAAGTCAGCCAAATACTTGCCATAGGCATTTTGTGAAAATCTTCAATTACCGGTACCTCCAGCTGACACTGATAGAAGTTCATTTGTGGACTATACTGTGAATGGTCAAAGGGTGTATCTGATCAGATCTCTTTCTGCTGCTTTATCCTTAATTCCCCAAAAGACTGCGAAGCCAAGATTTTCAAAACTGATCAGTGATTTTGGGTAGCACGAATTTGGTGCGCATCTTGAAAGACCAAAAAAGGATCTGATTTTTCAGAAGAATGGAGCACCTGTTTTCTGAAAGTAGGACTCTCTAAGATGTCTCGTGCTGGAAAATTAAAAATGGAGGCACCCAAAATCACAAATTGCTTTTAAAAATTTTAGCCATAGTTATTAACCATTATCATCAGGCATGAGTCCATTTAATCCAGCTAAATTATAAACCAATGACATTTTTTGTTCTTCTGGGTTATACATGTTTATAACTGACCCAGTCTACCATGACTCAGCTCAAAGACTTTTTTAGCCCCTCTCAACCTTTGTCTGTTAGACTTTGTTCAGACCTCTTACTTTGTCACAGCCCCAAGAAGAGACAGTATGTTGGCCTTCCAATCGTAGAATGTTTTTAAAAATGAGATGCAAGCTTGGGGTGAGAAGAAAAGAGCAGGCAGGGGCTCTTCCTTGAAAAATTATATTTAAAATGGTGGAAGTATATTTTAAAGTAATGCACAAGGCAGCCTGTTAATTTTTCTTTTTTGGCTGAGGCATTTTCACCTGGGGCTCAGCGAATAGGGAATTGTGTATTCTTGGTGAGTTTGTGTGTATAATATTTAAGATTTGGTGATGCATTGAGCTACATGGGAGCAGACCCCTATATCTGTACAGAGCCCTATTGACTTCCATTTTGGTATAGATATTAGCCTGTGCAGTACTCATCATAGGACTGGATTCTTACAGTTCAGTTTGAACTAATCAATGAACACTACCAGGTTCTGGTTTAGTCCTAGTAACAATGAAAACAAGTCTTATTCCTTCCACACCCTTCTTCCTTGGGCTTTTTTGGGTCTCCTCTGGAAGAATCATAGAAATATGGGGCTTGAGGGACCTCAGAGTCATCAAGTCCAGCCCCCTGCATTGTGACAGGACCTAGACCATCCCTGTCAGATGTTTGTCCAATCTGTTCTTAAAAACCACCACTGGTTCCACAACCTCCCTTGGAAGCCTAGGGCAGAGGTTACCTACCCTGAGGTAACACATGGACTGGCACATGGGGTCACGTGACACCCCCCCTTGATTTCTGGCAGGGTTGTTATGCCCTGCTCTGAACCCCATTGCATACCACCAGAACCTTTAAATTGTGCCCCCCACTATCAACAGTTATGCATCACCTCTGCTTATAGTTAAAAAGTTTTCCCTTATATCTAACCTAAATTTCCCTTGCTGCAGATTAAGCCACCAGTTGTTATGGGGAACAATTGATCACACTCCACTCTATAACAGCCATTAACATATTTGAAAAGTGTTATCAAATCCCAGCCCCCCACATCTTTTCTCAAGACTAAATATGCCAATTTTTAAAAAACTTTTCCTCATAGGTCATATTTTCTAAATCTTTTATGGTTTTTGTTGCTCTCCTCAGGACTGTCTAATTTAAACTCATTTTTTCTAAAACGTGGTGCCCAGAACTGACTACAGAATTCCAGCTGAGGCCTCATCAGTGCCAAGTAGAAAGGGACAAATACCTCCTGTGTCTTACATACAGCACTCCTATTAATACATCCCACAATTATATTAACTTTTTCTCACAATTGGACCACATTGTTAACTCATCTTCACTTTGTGATCCATTATACCCCACAGTTCCTTTTCAGCAGTACTACCACATAGCTAGTTATTCCCCACTTTGTAACTGAGCATTTGATTTTTTCCTTCCTGAGTGTAATACTTTGCACTTATCTTTTATTGAATTGATGTTGATTTCAGGTCAATTCTCTAATTTGTCAAGGTCATTTTGAATTTTAATTGTGTGCTCCAGAGTACTTGCAACCCCTCCCAATTTGGTGTCATTTGCACAATTTTGAAGTATATTCTCCTCTCCATTTTCCAAATAATTAAAGAAAATATTGAATAGTACTGGACCCAGGACTGAGTCCTGTGGGGGACCACTAGATACAGCCATCCCATTTGAAGTTGTTGTCTCACCTGGGATCCCAGTTTCACAGTTAAGAATCATTGCATTAGACTATTCATCATGCATGACAATAAAGTGGAAAGCTTAGCCGCATTTTTGGATGATCGACCTGCTTTTGGAAAGGTGCTGAAATATTTAAAAAAAAACGATGCAATTCCTCCACCAAATCCAAATTTTGTGTATAATGTAGACCCATGTATGAAAATGGCAGCATTAATCCCCATCCCACTTTATGTTGATTTTCAACATTAGTTAGAAAAAGACATGTACTTAAATAACTGATTTGGTATTCTTGATAATGACATCTCCCCTGAAATATTTTCATGCCACGTTCCTGTAGAAAAAACATTCCTTCCTGTTGGAATTCCATTAAAATAAAGCATTAATTAAATGTATTTGATCTTTTATGCTCTGAATTGTTGTGGGATTAGAATGTATATATTAGATCTATGGGATAGATTTTTCAAATGTCCAAGTTGCTCACACAAGCCCGAGCATGTGCAATTTGAAGTTTGCAGATATGTAACCCACTGGTGAGTGTGTTAGAGGTCTTCCTCTGTGCTGTCAATATAGGGTCTGTGTTATTACAGTTCCTAGTTAGAGAGCCTATAGCTGTTCATGTTGTTAGATCAGGAAGTTCCCAGTTCAGTCCCCCGTATGCCAGCCAAGATGGCAGACTCAACATGGACTAATTTGGGCAGATGAAAATTTTCCCCAAATGATATGTCCCTTGTAGTATTTTTGGTACTTTCCTTTTGTCAGACTTTGATTTGTAGTAGATAGTGCATCTCCATATTTGCCTGGATTTTAAAATAATACCAAGTTGTAATACTAAATATTGTAAAGTCTTACCATACAGTATTGGGATTTTGCAGGTTTCTTTAAAATATTCCTTTCTGATTGCAAAATTTAAGTTATATGCAAAATTAGCTGTGCTATATGCTGGAAAATTCCCCTGCATCCATGGTTACAAAGTTAGTATGTAAACAGAACAAACTGTATTTGTTATTATCAGACTACCTAGTAAATCAGCAAATTAGTCATTTTTTTCTGGTGTTAGAAGTATGTGATGATTAACTATGACTCTAATACATCTGTGTAGCTTAACAAAACAAAAGGGCCAGTAGCCCTTAAAGTGAAATTGTATAATCTAAACGTATACAGTAATATAGTATGAAATTGATTTATATTATATATTGGGCTTACTACAGGGGTAACTCAGTGAAATTTAATGGCCTTTGATATACATGAGGTCATTTTAGGTGATCTAATTGTCCCTTCTGACTTTAATCTTTGAGTCTATACAGTGGTGACATAGAGGTCCTGTTTGCAACAGTACAGTATCCTATTAGATCTTATGTTTTCTCATTTATAAAAATGGCTTTTAAATTTATCCCAGGACATATTTTTAGATTGTGACTTTTACATATCCTAGTGCTGAGTCATTCACAACAGGTGCATTACTCTTTCCTATATATTTACTATGTTAACACACCTATGTAGGAAAGAGTAATGCAATAATCCAATAATGTTTTCCAAGATGATGCCAAAGCTGCATCTGCAAAATTGGCTTGAAACTGCTGTGCACCAGTATAAGCATAACTGCCAATTTTGTGTCACGAATACCTTTTCCTGTGCATTAAAATAGGGTTTATATGCACAGTGGGTACATTTGCAATTTTTTAAAATACAGACCCTCGTATCATTCATACGTAAATCATCAGATACCATCTGCTTTCAAGAGCCACTGCTACACAGGCAAAAATTAAACATTTTACCAAGATCCTATGAAACTGGTTTGTAGTTCTCATGTATTTCTTTTCCCAACAGCATAAGTCACCAACATACTTGTGTGTAATACAAGCTTTCTTACTGAAGGGTGACCTGCAAAGGGGGAAAAATGTTGAACTTGTGCTTTCTCTCTCTCTTTTCTTTCCCTTCTCTTCCTTTCTTTCTTAATTTGTATTTGTTTTCTAAGTTTTCTTTTGTTTATTTTTACATTAGAAATTCAGGTCCTGTCTAGGTTGGAAGACTCTAGGTGATTAAGGAACTAGTGAAACAATGACCCCACCAAATCTAAGGCGTGATCTATATTAAATTTTATACTGGCATATCTGTGTCAGTTGGGGGTGACTTTCACACCCCTGAATGACATAGCTATACTGATAAAACCCCAGTATAGATACAACTATGTTATTAAAAGAGTGCTTCTGTCAGCATAATTAAAATTGTTTGAGGAGGTGGTGTTCCTACAGCATCAGAACCACCCCTGTCAGTGTCTGCTGTGTCTAAGCTAGGGCACTATGTCAGTGTAAGCAGGGGGAATAGTCCTGCTATTGTGGGGAACTTTCCTGGCTTCTGCACTACCCCGGTGAAGTGAGCTAGTGAAAGGATCTGAGTCCTCGCTCCCACTTCCTTTACCCAGTGGACTCCCTGCCCTCGAGGACTCCCCTACCACTCTCCTGTTTGGCAGAGTCCTCGTAACCCCAACAAGGCTTGGCCCAGGATTCCTGGGGGGCTCAACCCCCAACCCTGCTGTGGTCACCTAGGTCAGGGGCTAGGGTGTCCCCACTTCGGGGTACTCTCTCTGCACTGGGCACTTCTCTGACCCACTGACCATTACATACAAGTTGAAGCAAATGCAAGTTATTTAATCAACAATTAATTTTAAAAAGAATAAGGAAAAATGGGAAAGGTTAAAGGAAACACATCAGCCCGCTCTGTGGCAGGGAACATCACAAACAGTGTCTCTGGAATGTCCGGGCAGTTCACAGCCTGTTCCTTGCAAGTCCCAGGCCTTCTTCTCAGGCCCTGCTGTGCTGCAGGGATACGGTGGGTTGGACACTTGCTCTGGTGGGGGCCACATGCTCTCAGGCTCTAAGTGGTAGGACCCTTCTTCCCAGTGTCGCCCCCGCCCGGTTGGGGTTATGATCCAAGCCTGGCCTGCAGAGCCCCTGGGCTGAGGCATCTCCCTGTGCTGGGTCTGCTGCCCAGGGTCCCCCTCGCTCTCCCCAGCTGCTCACCGCACCCAGCTCCAGACTGCTCCAGCCCCAGCTCCACCACTCTGTCTCTGCACTTCTGCTCTGCCTCCAGCTCCCTGGGCTGCTTCTTTGGCCCCTCTGCCTCTGATTGCTGCAGCTCTGCTCCCAGGGCAAGTCTGCTCTCTCTGGGCTGCTTTTCTAGTCCCTCTGGATCTGGCCCAGCTCTGCTCCCCAGCTTAGCTTGTGCACCTACTTTCTCCTTAGCTCGGCCCCACTCTGTCTGTCTGACCCAGGCAATTCCAGCTCACACGGAGGACAGGACCTCCCTGGCCTCCTGACTCCCTGATTAGCCTGTCATTCAGGCTGACCTGGAGCATTGGCTTCTCCCCATTATTCCTGGGGGCTGTCAGTCTCAGGGTCCTGATTCCCCATCGACCCTTCCCCCTTTTTAGTACTGGGAGCTAGCAACTAAAACACCCCCACTGAATGTTAGTAAGGGGGCAACAAACCCCTAACATCAGCATAGTTATGCTGGCATAGGCTGTCCAGTGGAGACATAGCCTGAGGCCTGGTCTCACTAGAAAGTTAGTTTGACTCAGCTATATCACTTAGGGACAAGGCTTAAATTCAGCCGGATCTCACTGGAGTGGAGCTCTAGTAAATATTTTCAAAACCATGATAACCCCAGCGTGTGCCACGGGGCTGAAGCACTGAGTCCCCACACCCCTCCCCTGCAGGGCTAAAGCCCTGAGACCCCCTGCACCGCAGCTGAAGCTTAGAGCCCCAGATGGGTGTTTGTATGTGGGGGTCTCTGGGAAATAATCTCTGAGAATTTAAACCCAGTTTAGGGGTATGAAAAATCCACACCCCTGTGTGATGTAGTTAAGCTGACCTAGTCCCCAGTGTAGACTGTGCTAGGTTGATGGAACAATTCTTCTGCCCAACTATCTACTGTCTCTCAGGGAGGCAGATCTCCCATCAGTATAGGTTAACTCCTCCTTCTGGCATAGGTACTATCTACGCTGAAATGTTACCGTGGCACAGCTGCAGCACTTCAGCAGAGCCGCTGTAGTGTTTCAAGTGCAGACAAGCCCTAAGAAAGCTGAGCAACTCAGAAGGAAAGAAGAGGGGGGTTTCTTTCAGACCGTTGAAAACTCTTTGGCTTTGGTGTTTTTTAATAACATGCTATTTACCCTCAATGACGAATCAACGCTTTAGAATAAGGGAAGTCTTTGTTAAAGGTTTAACACCCTCGCACCTTAATTTAAGGAGTTAGAGCTCATATTAAACTTCCTGGAGATTTCTCATTGGTGCTCCAGCAAAAGTAAGAAAGACCAGAATTCATTCCTTATATTTCTAGGCAAGAAACAAACAAACTGAACAAACTTTTTAAAACATTTTCTGTCTCTTTATGCACTGTAAAGAAGCAAAACTAGCATGAAGCTAATTTTTTATTAAATAGTTTGCAGATACTTGTAAGTACATAGGCATCTTCTACTTGATTCAGTCACTAATGCCAAGATCTAGTGTCTTGACAACACAAGCCATTATCATAGAAGTGATTTTGTTGGCACAAATTGAAATGTGACTTAATAGAAAAAAGTTGTGTTGGAGAAGCCGGCTAACTAGAAAGGGGACAGCTTCTTTTACTGGTGATTGGCAATGACAGGAAAGGAAATGATGGGAGAGTGACAGTTTCCTAGGGATTTCTTAAATTACATTATTGTACACTGAAAAATGCTGCATGAGTTGGACAGTGATTCTTTAAATCATACAATTTTGTGTCAAAGTCATGTGACAATTCCAATCCCAAATAAACCTGTGGACTCAAATTCCATGCTGTGCCTTAAGGCCTGATCCTGACAATGACAACACACCCAAGTAGGCCCATCTAATGCAGGCCCACTCATGCATGAATTAAACCATTCACAGGATCAAGATCTTATTGTGCACCCCATGAATCCTTTTGACAGGATGTAAGTCAGCCTGAAATGTGGCCTATGATCTCTAAAGCAGAGTTAAAAAATGAAACAAAAACATAATAAACCTGAACCATATTTCACGTCTGAGTCATTGAAAGTTTGTACAGTAAACACTTGTATACAAAATGGAACAAGTTTATTTTCTGCAACTTAAGTTGTTTTGGTAGGTTGTTTCCCCTGCTTTGTGAACCTTCAGAATGTTAAGAAAATGCACCAGAAACAAACAAGGACTTTCTTTTATAAGTAAATTTTTACAGCAACCATCTTGGAGACTTTAGACCGGGGCAGATTTACCTCAAACATACACCAAATGCACAAGCTATGGGGGCTGGAGCCTGCTCACACTGATACCATTGACATGACTGATACCTCCACTCAAAGTAGAAATGGCACTTCCTGAAGTAGCAGCACTCATAATGTGTTTGGAGTCCAAAGCAAAACTAGGCAGCTCTTTGATGGAATTAGGTAAGGCAATTTGTGCTGGATAATTCAAAACTTTTTACATGTTCCTTCACAAATCAAAACAAATCTGTTTTTCTTTATTTGGTGTCCCTGGCTGTATCCACGATATAAATCCCCTAGTTTGTTTGGCTTAGATGTGGCTAGTAACTTCCTTTGGGCCAAAAAAATTCAGCCCTGAAATGTGAGCTTTGTCACTACCATGATGAAGACTCCAAATATCTCTGAGGAGCTGATCAAACCTCCTGAGACACAGCCAGTCACCTACAAGGCTCTCTTAGAGGTGTTTGCCACCCTGTGAAATAGGCCACAACTCAAAGTGCATGAATCCCAAGGGATCCACAGGAGACCAGATCCATCTGTCAGAAGCCCTGTGTACTCTCACCAGCTAGCAGCCATACCCTCTCCCACCTCCCGGCCAATGGGAGCCCAGTGCTTCCAGGACTCTCCTTTAAAGGGATAACCCTACATTTCTAGGGGAATGTCTGCTGGCCCAGTGGAAAGAAAGTGTGTGCGCGTGTCTGTGTGCCCCGCACCCAGCTCACTTCTCCACTGACCCCAGTGCAACTCCACACAGGAGAACCCAGCACAAGGTTTTCAGGGAAAGAATGGGAACACTACTACAGGGGCAGCTGACCTTCCCCGTCCCACACTTTCTACGGAGAAGGGGAGACTCATGCACAGAGTCCTCTTCATATGCAGATAAACGGGAATGATTAGAACCTGAGTCACTATTTCATGTTTTCTCCATTTTTTATTTCCCTTGCTAAATATATTTTGTATTGAGAGACAAGAGAAAACCTCAGAATTCTGATTGAGATGAAGCTCCACAAGTTAAAAAATAGGTTCTGATGTAAGATTGCTGGTGATGAGGAGCATAGATCTGAGTTTGGCAAATCCAGAGAGAAAGAGCTAGTTTTCACAGCCAAAGGAGGCATATTTGTAAGCCTGGTGGACTGCCATTATCTGAGGAACCCTCCTCTTTTATTATAGCCTCAACTATCCACTGTGTACGTTTTAAGTAGTGTAGTCTTTTGAATAGGGCAGTGAATGGGGATACATGAGACATGACTGCTCTTCAGCACTGCCACTGACCTGTTGTGACCATAGGCAAGTTACTTCACCTCTCTGTGCTTCTTTTAGAGTAGCAGCCGTGTTAGTCTGTATTCGCAAAAAAAAAAGGAGTACTTGTGGCACCTTAGAGACTAACAAATTTATTAGAGCATAAGCTTTCGTGAGCTACAGCTCACTTCATCGGATGCATTTCTCTGTGCTTCTGTTTCTCTTCCCACTTTTGTCTGTCCTGCCTATTTAGACTGCAAGCTTGTTAGAGCTGGCACTCTCTCTCACTAGGTCTGTATGGTTCCCAATCGCAGTTGGCACTGGAATGTACAACTGTAAAACAACTAATTTTTCTCTATCTGGTAAATCCTCATGAATTCAAAAGCGTTTCTAGCAGCCAGAAAGACTCTGGGACCTCAGGTTAAATTTAGAAAGCCATTGCACAGTGCTATCTACATATAAACAATAATAAAGAAAAGGCCAAGGCCCACCTAAATACCCCAAAGCCATTGAGGCATATGGTCTTCTGGAGGCCTCATTGCTCTGTTCCGCTGCTCCTCATTACTTTCTATAGATATAACATATTTTTCTCTCTGATTTTTGCTTGGTGTGGATAAATCTAGTCTGTAAACAAAACAAATAAATAAAACCTTAAGATTTAGAGGCAAGTCAGACTACTCAACCGTCTATAATAAGGAACAGAACCCCAAACTTCTACACCTTTACTTTCCAGCCTCTCTCATCATTCAGGGTGCTCAGACATTTTGAATATTGCTTCTGAAGCACAGTATCACTGTCAGCTGAAAGGACTGGGAGCTAGAAAGGGTCTAATAGTGTTGAGAGATTAGAACTCACTGGGTGACCTTGGACAAGTCACCTGACCGTTCTTGCGCACACTTCAAAAATCTGAGTAATAAGCAGGATGGAAACCATTTATTGCAACTGCTTAGTGCTAGATTGTGTAACTTACATCTCTCCCAGCCATTCCTTGGAAATACTTGCACTAGGAATGCTGATTCACTGGCGTTAATGCCACTTCCACGTGCATTTTCATTTCACTTCTGCTCTTTGCCTTTTCTGATCCTCTTTATTTAGCATTTGTACATAATACAAAAAGTGAACACGCTGCATATCCCCTTTTAGTTCATTTTTGCTCTCTCTTCCCCCAACCTCTATTCCTATTAGTACCTTATCTGACAAATAAATACTAAACTAACCAACATAATTGCTATACAAGACTTCTCCTCCTGAAGTTGGTCCAATGCCTCTGTTCAGTGTAGCCTACTTTCTTGCTGTGCTTCCTAACACATAGGTTCCTCTCAAAATATACATGAAAATTACATTTTATTCAACTAGTTAGTTTTACCATTGCCACTTGGATATGAATCACCACACTTATCTGCTGAGAAATTATCCTAAACACTGTACACTTCAACTCAGCTCACAGATGAATGACCAGAGGCAGGATATTGTCATCTAGACCGGGACATATTTCTTTCTATGGATTTTTTTTGTGCGGTTTTTAAAAAAAAATTGGTTAATTAAAACAAAACAACAACAAAACTTTAGCTATAGAATAGGTTTCAAAGATGTTTCAGTTACCTACTAATAATAAGGACCTACATTTTAAACAGAATGACAAATTAATTTCTTTTTTATTGTGAGCATCTAGACTCTGTATTGCATATTATTGGAATGAGTGACCCCCTCGTCCTATGGAGTTGCAGTATAGTAAATTTTGGACTGCTCTTGTAATGGAGAAGCTTTCACACCAAGTATGTACACAAGAGAAGCACCAAAAAGAGGTTAGGTATTTACAAATGTAATTACCCTTTCTAGCGTACTTCGCAGAAGAGAGCTTCCCACCTGGCAAGCCAGAATTTTTAGCTACATTCTTTGAATATTACCCTGATCCTGAACAAGTAATGTATGATGTAGTGTGTTAATACTTTATTGTAACTTTGCCTTACTATTTTTTTTAAAAAGCTACATAGCTTTCAGAGATGAACTGGTTACCTATGATACCTAGCACTTTTCATCAGCAGATCTCAAAGCACTTTACAAAAGAAGTCATTATCCCCATTTTGCAGATGGGGAAACTGAGGTACAGGGAGGGAAGTGACTTGCCCAAGGTCACCCAACAGGCCATTGGTCAAGCTGGAAATAGAACCTAGGTCTAAGTCCCAGTCCTGTGCTCTGTACTCTAGGCAATATTGCATCTATGGTCCGGATTCATTCTATACATCTTTGCTCTTAAAGGTTGAAGTTTAGCTTTCTACTGAGGCTGTTTCTGCTTCAGGTTTTTGATAGACAAACACACATCATTATTGCTTTTCCAGTAATTAAAGGAACATGGTAAGTAGTTTGCTGGAATAAAGCAGGCTTATCTAAGAAGTGTTATAATATAGTGCAGATGGAAGTTCTGGATTCCAAATACCACTTCCCTCCCCTGCACTTTGCACTTTTAACACACTTGTCACTGGTAAACTAAAAAATAAAGCAGAAAATGTTTACTCTAAAAGCTGGAATGAAAAATTCGCCAACTCTGCAATGGCAGCTAACAAAAACACTCCAAGAACCACAATAAAGTACCATAAAACCTTGTCGCTCAGCAGGTTGTTGCTATTTACTGATATAACTGTGCAATACTACATGCAAATATGTACAAAGTTAGGGGAGAGTAATGCAAATCAGATTGTGCTGTGTATCAACTTGTCTGTTGCTGGTAACATCCTCTTGGTGTTTTTTAATGCTGAAAAGTCCTACAATACAACCTAGATTATCCAAAACTTCCTATTATGCAAAACAGGGTTATATTCCCCAACTTTAGTTTTATTGAAAATTCCCTTGATTATCTAAAATCATAGTTATCTGAATCTTTTAATGTCCCCCATGGTATGTGGTGAGGTTATATTGAATGTATATAATGGTTTTTGTCCTGAAGGATTCCAAAGCAGTTCCTGATTGTGTACATGCTGTCTGATGCTCTACGCTCACAGAGCAATAGGGAAAAGGGAAAAAAAGGATGATCCAATGGTGAGTGACACTATAGCCTGGGGTGTGCATAGGTGGGATAATAACTTTATTAAGTGGGGTGTGGTCTGAATTCAGTTATGGGAATAACGAACTCCTGGAATCTAAAAAACAACTTCTGTGGCAGTGGGAACTCACTTGGGGTTCAATGCAACTCCCAGTGGGAGTCTTCAGTTGACTTCAATAGGAATTGTATTGTGCTCAGTTTCTTTCTTACCTATCTCAGAAAGATGGTGAGAGGAGTAATTATATTATTAGTAAATTACTTTGAATATATAAAGCTTATTATTCACTGAATGGGAATCTGGTCAGGACTAAGAAGTGTTCAGTGGTATAACACCATTGACCTAGTCAGGATTGGTCTACATTTAAAATGTTTGTTGACATAGCTATGTCAGTTAGAAGTGTGAAAAAACACACCCCAAGACATAGCTATGATGGCAAACATCCCATGGTAGCTGCAGTTATACCTGCAACAAAGCCCTTTCGTTGGTATAACTTATTTTGTTGAAAGAACTGGTATAAGCTATCTAAGCAAGAAACTCTTGTGCTGGTATAAACTACATCTCTATTAGGAGGGTTTGCTGGCATAGCTATATCAATAAATCCTTTCTAGAGTAGTCAAGTCCTCAGCCATGGATATTGGTGAAAAGCTCTACTGTAACTAACAGGACTTGAAATACAAAAATGTTTCTCCTTGTTTTGTCTGTCTACAGAGACAGAGCAGCAATGTATTTTCTGTTAGAATGGCATTCTATTTGGAGAACAACAAAACAAGAAAGGACAAAGCTAAGGTTTTCATGAAAGCACCCATAATGCATTAACTTTCAAAAGGTGCACTATTTTCAATGCAAGTATTATTATAATTAAATATTGTATTATGGCAGCACCAAGAGGTCCACACTAAGTTCAGGACACCATTCTGCTAGGATTTGTATAAACACAGCGGAAGAGACAGTCCCTAGAGATGCAACTCAAAAACAGTGCAAAGCTAAGATTTTTCAAATGGAAAAAAATGTAGGCACAAGTTTTTTGAAAAGGTGCAGGTATGCCACTAACATAATGCAGGGATAATATTCTAGCCACTGAGCAGAACTGCACGTAAGCTTAAGGCTGGGTTAAAGAGGCAAGGCAAATTCTGACCTCTGATACATATGCGCAACTCCCTTTAGAAATCTTATCTGAAAGCAGAATTTGTCCCATAGAGTATTAAAAAAAAGTAGCATACAAAGTGAATTTAGGGCCTTATCAAAAGCCTCTGGAATCAAAAGGAAGGTTCCCGCTGAAATTCTGTGAACTCTGGATCAGGCCCTTTGTGCATTAGATGTAAACTTGCTTAGTGAAGAAGCTGTTAATACAGTGTGAAGTGCAGACATATCCTAAGTCATCTAGTGCATGGAGCCTACTAGCATTTGGTTATATTTTGCTGACAGAATCTGAACTGGGAAATTGAGTGCTCTGCCATTTCAACCTCAGCCCATGCTCTGCTTTTCCCACCTAGCCACTGTGGTGCCTGCAGTGCAACACCCTGTTCCTCCTGGGTGTGGTACAGTAATTTTCACAGGTATTTTAGTAGCAGGACTTCTGGTAGCTGTCAACCCCTCTCTGGACTGTGCTCTAAAGCAGCAATTCCCACAATTTACTGGTTCACATGCCATCTTCCTAAAAAGTGGATGTCTGAAGTACCGCTGTGGACTTCTCTTTTTGTGCATAATTATTTTAGACCTTAATAGGCTTAACTTTAGTATATCCAGATCCTATAGTGAAATAAATGCCTAAGGAAGCCAAAAGTGTTCGATTAGAACTAAGGCTGGCCAGAAAACAAGAATTCTGTTTTGTGAAAAATTTGGAGGGTTTGACATTTGTTTTTGTTCCAATGAAGAATGAAAACAAGACCTTTCAAAATTATTTGCAACAAAACCAGAGAGAGCGAGCGCGCACCCCGTAATAGCCAATAACCTGGTGGGTAGGGCACTTGACTGGTCTGGAAGTGAATGGCTTTACCTGGGCATCAGGCAGCTTCAGGAGCCTCTTGCTTCTCAGCAGCTCCGGCCCTTCCCCCCACAAGCAGGGCCCCTGCATGCCTCCAATGCTGGGCAAACTGCACAGCGGATACCGCTGCTGGGGGAAGGCTCAGATTGCAGCCAGCTGGCTGCTCTGGTGCTGCAGAGTCCCTGTTGCAGGTCCCCTCTAGGAACGAGAGGGTAGTTCATTTTCTATGCCCATTCAATATTATTGCCAGTATTAAAAAATTCAAGTATATATTTTGTTATTATTTAGAACATTTTACGTCTAACTGTGTTTATTTTAGCCAAATAAAATACTTAGATGCTATTCTGTGCTGGAGAGGTATATTTTATTCTGGATTGGAGGATATATAATTAAAACCATTTCAACAAACTACTGCGTGGTAGGAGTCTGCCTTTACAAACCTTGGGTTCAAAGGCCCTTTGAAAAGGGAGAGGAGGGGAAGCCATGTAAATTGTGGGGAGAGATTACATGAATCCTGCCACACAAGCTGAAAAATGTGCCTGCTACATCTTTGAATGGGCCTTCCCTCTTTTGAGTTGACATGATACAATCAGAACGAAACATGTAATGAACCTTGCATTTCTTCAGCTGAAATGTATGCTCCCCCTTTGTCTGACAATCTTCCATGTCCAATGTAATAAGCAAACCAGCTGCATCGCCAGTCTGAAAGGTAGTCACCCAGGTTTTGCCTGTGGGCAGATATTTACTGCTACATCTGGCTTTGCTTTGCAATATTGTTAACCTCCCTTTTCCCTTCTATATTTGTTTTCTTTTTATTAAATTTCCCGTCTGGATCTTCAACTCTGTATTTCTAATGTCAACAACTGCTTTTATCACAGATAATAACTTCCTTTTACAAAAGCCTGTACCGTCCTACATGCATTTCAAATTACATTTATGAACAAACATTGAAGTACAGTATTGGCAGTGTGTATGACCATATATATCTATAGTAATCTAATTCTAAGGTACAGGAGCCAAGAACCAAGTTGGTTGCCATTTTCTTAATAATGCATTTACTTGACAATGTAGTTACTTCTCACTGAAGCTTAACTAAGTTTGTATCGTGATAGCGTGATGTTTATAAAGTAAATTATGTAGTATGCTTAAGCATCTTGTAAAAACAATTATAAAAATATGAGCCATTCTTTGAACGCTCCAGCGCTACTAAAATCTGAGATAATTAAAAAGGAGAAAAATCTGTCATTTGTCAGTGTCATGGTGCAAGACTCAGCCCTGCGGCGCCTCTACCTGGTGTCTCACAGAATTAGCTCTTCCAGACTCGGGAGCACCCTCTGCAGGCCAGTGTCCTGCTTGCCCCTGGGTCTTTCCCAGACCCTGGTGCTCCTTTTATCCAGGGTGCTGCCCCTGGCAGTACCCCCACAGTCTCTGGGTCTCCCCTCCCTGGGGAACCCCCACCTTGCCTCAGTTTTTGGCTACTGCCTATCACCATTGAGCCCCCCCCCACACTGGAGCAGACTGCAGCATATAAGCCAATCATCACAGGCAAGGGGGGTTTGGACCTGCTGCCTCAGCCTACCTTTGGGCTACCCCCTTACACTAGGCCTGCAGCCTGGGGGTTTTCCAGGCCCAAGCTCCCCAGGCTGTCTCCCAGCCCTGCTCCACTTCAGGTACACTCCCCAGCAGCCAGACCCATCTCCCTCCACAGCTAGAGGAAACTCTATGCTTGGCCCACTGCCCTCTTATAAGGGCCAGCTGAGCCCTGATTGGGGCATGGCCACAGCTGAGCCTACTTCCCCCAGTCAGCCTGGGAACTGCTTGCTCCGAGCTACAGCCTTCTCCTGGGTTGTTTTAAGCCCTTTAAGGCCGGAGTGGGTGACCACCCTGCTACGGTCAGTAAACAGCTTAGAGAAAGGGGATGAGGAATCCTGGAGAGAGAGGAAAGATGGTAGAGTGGTTAATATGTAGGTCTGAGGAGTCAGATCAGAACTCTGTACCCTACTCCACCACAGACTTTGGGCAAGTCACTTAGACTTCAGTAGATTTCAATGGGTATTAGGCACCTAAATAACTTTGAGGCTCTGGGTCTTTATCCTCTTTGTGCTTCCATTTCACCATCTGTAAAATGGGGATAATGCCTATGTCACAGAAGAACTTTGAGACTTAATTAGTGGGTGCAAAAAGCCTTGAGATCCTTTTTTGGAAGGTACTGTGTAAGTGAGAGGTCTTCTTGTTTCTGATGTCTTGTAATATCCATTCCTATTGACTTAGGCAAATAGGAAACTTGGAAACCTGAAGTTTTATCACACAGTTGTACAACATGTTAATGATCTTTAGCTATAAAACTTCAGAGGCTCATTCAAACACAGTCAGCACATTTTCAAAGTGCTGCATGACCAGCAATGTTTAAATCTTTGCAACAAATAACTTATACCTTCTTCAGTAGCTCACATTGCCTTGAATACTCATCAAAACACACTTATCAGTGGTGGTTTTGTTTTTTTGCAAACTCTTAGCATACCTGAGAATCATTGGACACTGTCACTTGAAAATGGCCTGGAATGTAGTGAGGTAGATACAGACACCTAGAGATACAGAGTAGGCCACACCAGAGCTTTGCTCATCACAGCTCAACCAGGGGTACAGAGGTGGATTGTGGCCCATGCAGATGCATCCGGTCACCTGGTGAAATTTATTGTGACCTCAGGACTATCCAAGCAACCATTCCAGCAGCTGGGTTTTTCCAGAGGGCCCCTAGGCTTTGCCTCCCCTCCACAGACTATCCTGGGGGTTAGGAGGAGGTCAGAGCATAGGAAGAGGTAGGAGCTGTTACGTTCTATCTTGCCCATCTGGGTAGGGCTAGACACAATCTATGCCTTATGAATATTTACAAATATGCTTTAACGGGACACATCCACCAACATCTTTAGTTTGTTGTTACGCAACAGGACTGTGTCTTGAATTTTAAAGGCCAATTCATGTTATTCTAAGGTATACAGTATACAGTGTAAGTACAGGCAAACAATGGAAAGTTAGTTTAGCTTGGCTTGTGCACTTCTGTGTCTGTCAGCTGGTGGCGTATCAGTTGAGTGGAGTGAGTTCATGGATTCCCTCACCCAAGGGCCGGACCAGCTGATCCAAATTCAGCCCTACTGCTGGAATTGTACGGGCTAGGAGGAGGGCTCAGAGAATAGACCAGTCTTTCAAACTGTCAGGGAGAGGTATCAATTTAGAGAGAGGTGCAGTAGCAACTAGAGAGTTTTAGAAAATATTAACTGTTTATCTTTCTGGGCCACATATGCTTGTTCTTTAAAAAATTAGACTATTGTGAGACTTACTGCCTGGATGCAAAGTTTGAGTTTTGTCTTGTCATCACAATCAAATGAGAGCTCTGCGTGGGTAGGGCTGTGAAGGATGTGGTCAGATCCTTCTCTGTCTCATTTGATTGCCTCTGGCAAGGAATGGTGGGAATGCAGTCTTCTTGCTGCATCAAGAAGCATCCCAACCCATGAAACATATACAATTCCCGTTGGGAATACTTGAGTGTGTGAGCTAAAGGGCTGATTTCCACAAGCATGTGGGATGAGTGAAGAGGTTGTAAAAGGGCCATGAACATGGCTGAACCAAATTCACTTTGAAACTTTCTTGCATACTTGTGGTAAATGCTGTGTGTATATTTGCTTGTTTGTTTGGGTTTTTTGGTTCACTGAGTAAAGCAAAAAAGATTAATTTTGGATTGATGCACAATTAATTTCTTTTGGTTTTCTTGCTGGAAACAAAAAATTGTTTTGACTGGAGGCAATTTTAACTACTTTTTTAAAATTAAAAGCAAAGGAAAGTTAGAAATGCCAACCCGAGGAGGAGATGGTGCTCCCCTTATACTACCTCTAGCCCCTGGCTTCACTCAGCTCTTCGGGGGATTGGCTCAGCTCTAAATCAGAGACAATATGACAGTGTCTGTTTCTCAGTCTTATTAGTTTAATGTACATTTAAAAATAATTTTAATTCTTTTTCAGTTTGAATTTATTTCAGTCAATTGGCTTCAGTATTGTAACAAAATTAATAAACCAGACACATCTTAGATTACAATAGCAAAATGCAGACATGCCCTTTGGTTTTTTTAGAAAACCTATTCCTGTGCATGTAGACTGTTGCCCCCTTACTAACATTCAGTGGGGGTGTTTTAGTTGCTAGCTCCCAGTACTAAAAAGGGGGAAGAGTCGACGGGGAATGAGGACTCTGAGACTGACAGTCCCTAGGAGCAATGGGAAGAGGCCAATGCTCCAGGTCAGCCTGAATGACAGGGCGGGCAGGCTAATCAGGGAGTCAGGAGGCCAGAGAGGTCCAATCCTCCATGTGATCTGCAATTGCTTGGGTCAGACAGAGTGGGGCAGAGCTAAGGAGAAAGCAGGGGCCCAAGCTGAGCTGGGGAGCAGAGCTGTGCCAGATTCAGAGAGAGCAGACCCTGTCTTGGGAGCAGAGCTACAGCCCCAAAGCTAGAAGCACAGCCCAGAGAGAGCAGACTTGCCCTGGGAGGAGAGCTGCAGCAACCAGAGCCAGAGGGGCCAGAAAAGCAGCCCACGAAGCAGGTCAGTGCTGGGAGCAGAGTCACAGAAGCAGCCTGCAGAGCAGACCTGTCTTGAGAGCAGAGCTGTAGCAACCAGAGGCAGAGGAGCCAAAGAAGCAGCCCAGGGAGCTGGAGGCAGAGCAGCAGCAGCAGTGCTGAGATAGAGTGGAGCTGGGGCTGGAGCAGTCTGGAGCTGGGTGTTGTGAGCAGTTGGGGAGAGAGAGGGAGGGACCCTGGGCAGCAGAGGGAGACGCCTCAGCCAGGAGGCTCTGCAGGCCAGACTCGGAGGGGGATTGGTAACCCTGACAGGGCAGGGGCAACACTGGGAAGAAGGGCCCTGCCACTTAGAGCCTGAGAGCGTGTGGCCACCATCAGAGCAAGTGTCCAACCCACAGCATCCCTGCAGCACAGCCAGGGCCTGAGAAGAAGGCCTGGGACTTCCAAGGAACAGACTGTGAACTGCCCGGACATTCCAGAGACACTGTTTGTGATGTTCCCTGCCACAGAACGGGCTGATGTGTTTCCTTTAACCTTTCCCATTTTTCCTTATTCTTTTTAAAATTAATTGTTGATTAAATAACTTGCATTTGCTTTAACTTGTATGTAATGGTCAGTGGGTCAGAGAAGTGCCCAGTGCAGACAGAGTACCCCGGAGTGGGGACACCCTAGCCCCTGTCCTAGGTGACCACAGCAGGGTTGGGGGTTGAGCCCCCCAGGAATCCTGGGCCCAGCCTTGTTGGGGTTATGAGGACTCTGCCAGACAGGAGAGTGGTAGGGGACTCCTCGAGGGCAGGGAGGCCACTGGGTAAAGGAAGTGGGAGGGAGGACTCGGATCCTTTCGCTAACCCACTTCACCGGGGTAGTGCAGAAGCCACAATAGCGGGACTATTCCCCAGCTTTACACACGCTTGCTAGCTAAGTTTCAGATGTATAGTGGCCTATCCCAGAGCAAAGGTAAACCACATTGCTCCTATGGGGTAGGGAGCTACTTACTGGATAATAGACCCTGAGAACAAACCATAGAAATTTGCTTCTTTTCTGCAATTATTTTTCATATTAGGAGTGAGATAAATTCTGGTTAGTGCAGCCTGCTGGCTCTGCGGAGCAGCTGCACTCCAGGAAAGATTTATTCCCAGGGATTTTTACCCATGCCTTTCTCCTGGGGCTCTGCCAGGGAAGAGAAGCATGGGAGCCTTGCTGGAGGAGCTGATTACTGAGATCTGCATCTCTGTACATAGGGCATCCTTGTGTTCTAGCCAGTGCCATCTCCTGGTGTAGCAGATGGTTGTGAAGAGACTGTGCTGCTGTATTTCCCCTTAACCTCCAGTTGGGCTTGTCGCCAGTGGTGATCTGCAGGCAGACTTTCACCAGTGTAAATTGAAGTAGTTCACCTTCATCCTTTGAAGCCTGTTTCTATCATTTTATGGCTTTTTGGGTTTTGATTAATCTCTGTGTTTTGTAAACTAAATGTATTTTATGACTGATGGCCTATTTATTCAATGGTTAATGCTAACACACGCACAGAGATAATAAAATTTATGAAGAAGTTTCCCCTCATTAGATTTGGATTTTGTGGTGCCTGAGATGCTTCTGGGCCACAAAATACTAACATTTCCAAATCCCCATGATAACTTTAAGGCAGCGGGAACACAGGAGGAGAAATCTAGGAGAAAACATCACTTTGGCCAAGAAACACACAGTTTAAAGGGTGGCTTCACTGTGAATATAACAAACATTCACATGCACTTGTAGGTTGGCTTGAGAAGGGTAAGAAACCAAACCTTGGTTCTTTTAGAAACATGTCTTTGCTTACTTTGAAAAAAATCAATGTCTTATTGGCAGACATTTCCTCTCCCCATCCCCCCGCCCACTTATGATATTACAAAGGATCTTGTTGATTTTGCGGCAGTGATTTAGGGCATAGTAGAATCTGTTTCCCGTTGCTTTTGTAGCTGCTCATTGTCAGTTCCTCTTCCATACTCACTCTTACCGTTTTGAAGATTTTCTGCCACTTTTTAACAGTGAGAGTAATTAGCTATGGGAACAATTTATCAAGGGTCTTGGGGGTTTCCCTATCAATAGCAATTATTAAATCAAGACTGGATGTTTTTCTAAAAGATGTGCTGTAGGAATAGTTTTGGAGAAATTCTATGGCCTGTGTTACACAAGTCAGACTAGATGATCAAAATTGGTCGGTTCTGGCCTCGGAATCTATGAATTACAGATCACCCTTGCCATGCAAAAGTCTTCAACATAGCAAAACGAAATGTTACACCTAGTGATGGGAAAACTCAAAAAGGTTTGGAGTTTGGCTCATATGAGCAGCCAAGAGTACTGGGTTCTAAATCTGGAATGTTCAAGGCTGTGGAGCCAGCCAGGTCCCGTCTCTTCTCATAATTCCCTCCCCCAACAGGCCCTGAGACTGACTATCGCCTAAAAGTTATCTCTCTAGCTAAGTGTTTGTACTGTGCCCAGCATCACAGTATATAGGCACTTAAAACTGCCACCCTCCCAACTTGGTGGTGTCTTCTGAGGGAGAGCAGGACTCAGGGCCAGCTACTACCTAATCAGTACTCCCCTCCCCTCTAGCTCAGATAATCTTTGGTGGAAGATGGGAAATGAGTGCCCCTCCACTCCTCAGCACACTGCAGCAGTGTTATTCCTAGCTCGGCTGCTTGACTCATTATGGGACCTTGGGCAAGTCACTCAATTTCCATGGTCTGCAAAAAGGGGTTAACAGCATCTCACAGGAGTGTGAGACTTGCATATTGTATACAAACACTGTGGGTACCTCAGCTGGGAGGTACTATAGCAGTGCATAGTATTATGATGTTTGAAACTACACATTCATATTACACAGTCATTGATGTAACTTTGAATTAGAGACTACTTTCAAGGACTCTTTGGGCGCTTATTAAAATCCAATTCTGCAGAACTGGGAGGGTGGAAATAAGTTTGCCTGCTTATTTCCAGGTTTGATTGCTATTCCCAGCCTGTAGTGCTGGTAGGAGAAGCAGCTATCATTCTTCACAGTAGGGGTGAATAATTAAAAAGCTGAGTGAGTTGGAGCAATAGAAAGTGCTGAATTTGGGATTTGTGTACTACTTCCTGAGTGGACTGAAGGATAAGGGTGTGGGTTAAACTTGCCTTCCTGCTTTTAATGAAAAATGCATGAGGGAGGCCAAAATATGAAGAGCTATGTAAATAAAAGGCAAATAGATAAGATTGGGTTTCCTATGATCTCTCCAGAGCCACATTGTCTCAACATCATCATTTAATTACAGATGCAAAACTGAATGAGCTGCCAAAGTAAACTGTTCTGAAACTGGGAAAAAAAAATTCTGGGCATATAACTACTTTCTGATAAGGGTTTGCATTTATCTGTGAGAAGAAATGTGAAGCTATTTACTGCCAGCACTTATATCTTTTGTAAACCACACGCACTACATTTTGGACTTGCTTACTGAGCTCTAGGGCTCCTTTCAGTACTTTTTTTTTTTTTTTTTGGACAGGAGATTTTTATTAGCAGTAATAAAGTTGTTATATTTAATATCACTTGAAAAGTTAACCAAAGGATCCAAACTAGCTTTGTTACAGTTTGGAAATATTACTGTAAGCAAGCAACTTAACTTTTGTCCAATTATAGGAAAGTTTTGTTTTTGTTTTGTTTTAAACTCAAGAGAAGTAATACAAATTGGGGTGGGGAGTGTGAGGTTTTTTTCCTGATGAGTTCAATAACCCAGTTTTATAGATTCTTAGGGAGATTATTTTTTTCTCTGTACAGTGATTATTTTAGCAACAGTTTCTGTTCCTTCCAAATATATATGAACCAGTAAGTTTCTCTGACATTTATTGGCACCTAGGAACAGCTTATTGCAAATATATTGGAGAAGAAAGTAATAAAGTTACATCTATTATAAAAGTAGGATATTTTTATTTTGTAATTTAAATCTTTTATACAGCTTCAGAGACTAGTGTATAAAGGAGTTGGTTGTGATTATTTCATTGTTTATCTTTACTTTGTTGTTAGTAAATTCTTTCTGATACCGTGTTTTGTGAGTGGTTGAAAAAAAGTCATTTAGTATTAGTCATACATTAACCTTGTGACCTCATTGTTTGTATACCTACTGTAATTCTGTTCTGCTTGTATTTCTGAGGTTAGTAAAAGCAAACTTGTATGCACAGTCCCTGGATGTCAGTGGGTAAACTGAAATGTTTGTCAAGATTACTGATACCACATCCCTTTAAAACCAATGCTTCAAAGGAAAAGCAACTGCTCAGATTAACTGAGATGATACCTTTCTAAAGTGTGTGTGTGTGTGTGTGTGTGTGTGTGTGTGTGTGTGCGCGCGTGTGTGTATGGATAGAGAGAGTCGTGTGTAAATATGGTTGTGGTTGTGTGCATTATTGTAGTGTCCAGGGCCTTCTATCAGAATCAGAGCCCAATTGTGCTGCTAGAATATTTTTGTATAAACAAGAAAGCTTATACAAGAGAAATATATTCACAAGCAGGGCCGACTTTACAGTTTTGGCCGCCCCAAACAGTGGAAAAAACTGCCGCCGTGGACGGCAAAAGGAAGAAGCTGCCGCTGATTTGCTGCCGTGGCGTCAAAGGGAAGAAACCGCCGCCAAATTGCCGCCGTGGCAGGCAGCACAGAGAAGTTGCCACCGAATTGCCGCCGTGGCCGGAGGAACTGACGCCCCACGCACCTGCTTAGAACGCTGGTGCCTGGAGCCGGCCCTGCTCACAAGAATACTATAATAAATTATAGTGATTGTAAATCTGTAAACATGAGATAGTAACAAAGGTATACTTACCTTAAATATTGATATTTCCATAATCTAAATATATATGATTAAGGAAATATAGTTATTTTAAAGATACCGTAGCACAAAGGGATACTGAGCTTGACTGAGGACTCTGGCCATAGGGCGACCAGATAGCAAGTGTGAAAAATCGGGACACTTTTTTTTTTTTTGAGGGGGGAGGGGTATAGTTGTGTCTATAAGACAAAGGCCCTAATATTAGGATGGTCCCAATAATATTGGGATGTCTGGTCACCCTATCTGACTACTATATTTGCTACTAACAATAATGTTCTTATATTTTCACAAACTGCCATGAATCAGATAATGATCTGAAGATCAATGTGCAACACCATGTCTGAGCAGTTTCGGACACTTTTTAAAAACTTTCCAGAAAAATGTTTCCTCCTTTTCCCCCAAATGTGGAATTTTCTCTAATTTAATTTGGCTTGGAAACAAAGCAAACAGCTCCCAGGAAGCCACTGGATTTAAAGGAATGATTTCCCTGTTGGTGATGGAGGCACATGCTCTTTGGAGTTCTTTTAACCCTGCAGCTCAGCAAAATACTTATAAAGAGCAATGTTTTCCCCTTTGGAATAAAGAAGAAAGCAGCAAATGCCAGCTGTTTTCTGGAAAAGTCCTAGATGAGAATATTTCCAGATATCCCTAAAGAAATCTTCAAACCCCATCCCATACTGTTCAGACTACACACATTGAATACAGTGTGATACTATCAGTACATCATTGTTCGGGGCGGGGGGAAGGGGCGAAGGATAAACATTTCTAGCCAAGTGCATTTTAATCTGCTTGTTTTTCTAATGGTGCAGCCTGCTTCCTTGGTTATGTTTATAAAAAGCATTTTTTGTTTACATGAGAAAACAACTTAATGAATTCCCTCGTTTTTCCTTATCTCTCCCATTCTGCAAGAGCACACACTCCTTGGTAAAAGCGCCCTGTTAAACTATTGGCAGGACTTCACTGACAATGTCATGTGTCTTAGATGAGCAATTACATACCATGAATGGTAAATAGTTAAGTGAACAGTTAGCATATTACTCATAGGATGGCAGTTAACGCTTGATCCAACACCAACTGAAGTCAATGGGAATCTTTTCATTGACTTCTGTGAGCCCTAGATCAGGCTCTGCTTGAGTTATGACTTGCAAATTCGTTTGTTCTTGAAGAGGAAAAGAACTAAACTTGTTAGATTATTAATTTTAACTATTAAATGCAAGAAATGGTCTCTCCAAGTGGTCTATATAAGCTGACAATATATTTTTGTTTATATTTCCATGATGGGATTTATAGCTTAGTCTTTTAAATCCACACTTAGATGATTGCCATAGATAGAAAATCAGTTTGGAGGATCACAAATAAAGATGCTGGAAGGGTCGAGCAAACAGAACATTTGGGAACAAAAGGAATCAGCAGAGGGGGACATGATTCTAATTCCAAACAATATATAATGATTCAGTAGTTTGTCAGGGAAAGGGTGAGATTTTGAGAGGAAGAATAGGCCAAGGGATAGAACTGTTAGCCTAGATGGTGGAAGGCCTGGCTTCAGCTCCTGCTCTACTACATATATCCTAGATGATCTTAGGCAAGTCACTTAGGCCCAGATTGTTCCATCTCCAATGCACTGTTGTGTGAAATGGCCCTGCTTATTTTATCCTCGCCTATGGAGGCGTACAGAGTGGAATAATGAGGCAGGCCTGAAGGCCCAGTAGGCTCTCAGAGGGAATATCAGGAACTAGACAAAACCAGCTCTGTGGTCATCAGAATGGGCAATGTATGTGGGCCTGGTTCATGGTTGTCCTGTGACTCATTTTGGCTAATACATCTTCCCAGTCCCACACTGTGCCTCCCAGAATGCTCATGTCACAAAAGACTTTCTGAAGCCTTTGCACCAGCCCTGCCGCAGCGGGAGTCTGAGGATATGTGGCCAGAGCAGTCCTGCATTCTGGCTGCCTCAAGGCCTAGGGGCAGCTGAGTGCAAGACAAGGCAGCCCTCAGGACTGCCCTGACCTGCCCCCACTTCCCCCAGCTGAACCTGCCCTTGCAGGATGAATCCTGGTCTTTGAAGAGGTAATGCTCCAGTGATCACATGTGTGTTGTACGTCAAGCTATGAAGCTTTTCAGGTATGTGAAATTATTTTGTTGTTGTACAGGACCGCTCTAATCTTCAGGAGTCAAACATCGAGGAGGGGAAGAGACTTGGTGGGGCAGGGGTGGGGACGTTGTTGCTCCACCACAGGGTGACCAGATGTCCTGATTTTATAGGGACAGTCCCAATTTTTGGGTCTTTTTCTTATATAGGCTCCTATTACCCCCCCATCCCATCCTGATTTTTCACATTTGCTCTCTGGTCACCCTACTCCACCAGCTTATATGTGGCTACTGTTTGTAACTAGCCTAAAACTGGTGCCCAGCTGCATCAGCCTGACAACTTGGTTATGTTGTATTCTGGAATTTGTGCCTTTTTGAGACAAGCATGATTCCATTGTATGAATATTACCTGTTATGCTGTTACTCAAGGAAACAGCTCACTAACCTCTAAATGTATTGCAGCCTACTAGTCCTAAAACATGTTCCTTTTCTTTTTCTTGTAATCCCCTTGTTTCAGATGCAAAATTATATAAGATTTTGGATATATGACTTTTTAAAAAAAACCCTCAAGTCCTAGAAACTTATTTTATATTGAAACAGAAGCTGACATGAGCAAAGGGAAATTAACATGGAGCTTAGAAAATATGCTAGCTTTGGCTCTAAACTTTACTGTAAGTTGTTTTGGAGCAAAGATTATTTTTGTGTGCCAGTTCCAAGTTACAGAAAAGGAGCTAATGTGTGTTACTTTTGCAAAATATTTAAAGGTATTATTAAATATACCATATAGCAGTTTCAAATGAATAAAATATAACCCTTCTGCAGAATCTCCAGGATATGTCTCAAGAGAGTATTTTCAAATGCCAGACAGTCATGATACTAAATGAAATCTTCTTTTCTTTTAAAACAAATTTACATTTTATGCTTTTGGCTCCACCAATATATACTGGAGGCAAAAGTGGCTGTGTGCCTTCAGTTTTTCCAGACCATAGAGAAATTTAGAAACAAGGGAACAAAATAAAAAGGGGACACTAAGAAAGGAAGAGGGGAATAATGATGAAAAACATGAGTTGGGGAGGGAAGCAGGGAGGAAGGCAAAGAAATGAGGGAGAACAGGATAGAGGAGAAGCGGTTGTCCTCCATATTTTTGACAGGGATGTTTTAGTGCAGCAGAGCATCATAATTGAGGAGGGGGACAAGGCCATTGGTGAGGATTTGGTAGTATAAGTGTGAGGCCTCATGGCTTTAAAAACTGTCATGCTGCTTCTTAGGTGTTAGTTTCTTTCTCTCTCTGTGTCACAGGAAATGGGGTAGATTCAAAGACTCAATTAGGTTAATTCTAAAATTTCTAGCCGTACTGCTGTTGCTGCTTTTTGTTTCCACCAGTCAAATTCAATTCTATAGTATATACTGTTAGTTCCCTTTCTGTGTTAAAAGGCAAGGGGCGGGGGGGAAATCTCCTGGCAGGTTTCTTCTCTAATGTAGGTCTAGATCCATGGTACAATCTGCAGCTGGGACTCTGCATCTCCTCTGTAAGACTTCCCTCCCCATTATAGTGATGGGGTTCTTCTTCCATTCCAGAAAGGCCACGGGCTTGCTCCAAGGTTTGCAAGGTATTTGAAAAGGAGCTATAAGGGTAGTGAGAAATCAGTGGGATTATGTGCAGGTTTTCACTCTGAAAGCTATCCTGCGAGACTTGTCTATGCTGGGTGGTAGTAGGAAGGGTTGCCATCAGTGTAGCTGCAGCCATAAAGCTGCCCTGGTGAAAACCCCTGGTTGTAGACCTGAGGCATCAGTGTAAACCACAGCAACTTATCCTGGCCTCTGTCTGAAATTTAACAGCTCTAAAAAATGGAGCCTTGTACTTCCTGATTACAGTTTCCAACTTTCTGTTTTTATGAGTCTTGTAATATTTACTGTTTTTCTTAAAGTCCCAGCTCCTGGAGTCATGTGATTGTGTCAAAATCTCAGCTTTCATTTTTTTAAAAAGTAAGCTTTATAGCCTTCAGGACTGCACAGAAAAACTTGATTACATGAACCCTAATAGCTCAAACCCCAGAAGGCAAATAAGAAGCACTCTAAAATTTATTAAGTTTATTAAATTCATAAATGATCTGGAGGATGGTGTGGATTGCACTCTCAGCAAATTTGCGGATGATACCAAACTGGGAGGAGTGGTAGATACGCTGGAGGGGAGGGATAGGATACAGAAGGACCTAGACAAATTGGAGGATTGGGCCAAAAGAAATCTAATGAGGTTCAATAAGGATAAATGCAGGGTCCTGCACTTAGGATGGAAGAATCCAGTGCACCGCTACAGACTAGGGACCGAATGGCTCGGCAGCAGTTCTGCGGAAAGGGACCTGGGGGTGACAGTGGACGAGAAGCTGGATATGAGTCAGCAGTGTGCCCTTGTTGCCAAGAAGGCCAATGGCATTTTGGGTTGTATAAGTAGGGGCATAGCGAGCAGATCGAGGGACGTGATCGTTCCCCTCTATTCGACACTGGTGAGGCCTCATCTGGAGTACTGTGTCCAGTTTTGGGCCCCACACTACAGGAAGGATGTGGATAAATTGGAAAGAGTACAACGAAGGGCAACGAAAATGATTAGGGGTCTAGAGCACATGACTTATGAGGAGAGGCTGAGGGAGCTGGGATTGTTTAGTCTGCAGAAGAGAAGAATGAGGGGGGATTTGATAGCTGCTTTCAACTACCTGAAAGGGGGTTTCAAAGAGGATGGCTCTAGACTGTTCTCAATGGTAGCAGATGACAGAACGAGGAGTAATGGTCTCAAGTTGCAATGGGGGAGGTTTAGATTGGATATTAGGAAAAACTTTTTCACTAAGAGGGTGGTGAAACACTGGAATGCGTTACCTAGGGAGGTGGTAGAATCTCCTTCCTTAGAGGTTTTTAAGGTCAGGCTTGACAAAGCCCTAGCTGGGATGATTTAACTGGGACTTGGTCCTGCTTTGAGCAGGGGGTTGGACTAGATGACCTTCTGGGGTCCCTTCCAACCCTGATATTCTATGATTCTATGATTCTATGATTCTAAGTCTCATATTGTTGTTTTTTAAAAAACCCTCAAGATTTTTAAGGCAATCGTGATTTTATGGACAATTGGGATTAGAGAGTGTACTTACAAGTACAAAAGCTGTAATCTCCTTAGGGATCAGATCTTCTCTTGGGTGCAGCTCCCATAGGTTTGAAGCTCTGAATACTTTTGGGATGAGTGGTAATACTCCCATGCAAGGGTTAAGCACAGTCTTGGACTTTGTGCTGTCTCTGGATTCCTTGTTCTTGAAGCTGAAGCCTCAGTGATATGGAGAAATGCTGTACATTTGCACCAGACAGGGAGCTCTCATTTTAGTCAATGGGAGCTTGTTGCAAAGTTCCAGGGTATATATCACCCGGCTTGGAACTCTTGTCTCTGATCAGCATGATTGCAGGTGGATACATTAACTATAACTGGTTGCCTTATTCCATTGCTGCATTGTGATGAGATAGTTCACTTATCACTGTGGTGCAAGAAGCACTGCCTTGCACCCCCAAAATTCTCCTTTAACCTTCCTATTTTCTCCTCTTCTTTTTCCTCCCTCCCTCTTTCCACCAGCTGCTTCTTGGCTTTATCAAATATCACTGGAAAATTTTCAATGAGCAGCACCAGATCCGTTCCAATATTTTGTGGTCTGAACTTTTAGAGCTCTTTGGAAAGATGACAGCTTTGGTCTGATGCTGTCATTCGTGTACTTCACAGCTATAAATGCTTGAAGTTAATTGCTAAAGAACACCTGCTCAGGCTAGGCAAACAAAGAAAGTATGATACTCAATTGGTGCTATACTTTGTTAAAAATGGAGCTCTCTTTTCCAATTGTTTCTAGTCCCTTCAGCTACTGGAGTTAGCCATGGGACATAGTAAACTACTAGCAGGAACATGTCAATACATTGAAGCATTTATACCCATTCTTAAAAATAACCCCTTAATTCATAAAGTAGTACCATATTTTCCTATGACAGTGTATTTATTCAGGACATTTTACAGTTAAAATGCTGCTGGAGGTTGAACAGGAAAATTAAATTGAAGATAAGTCTAACTTAATTACAGATGCAAAAATTCCTGTTTTTTAAATATAAACGCATTATTCTACTTCCATTTTCTTGGAGTAAGACTAATGTATACTGTGACTTACACACTTTACTGTACGGATTGGTCATTGTCCCTTAGTGTACTGAAATTGAGGGAGTTATTTTCCCCAGTTCGTCTCAGGTTTTTGTCACGACAGGTCTGTGATGCTGCACAGGATTTTTGTCTGTTTCCTTTGTGGCTGCCCTTTGGAACTCTTTAATTAACTTATTCTTTGAAACTTTTTTTATTAAGGTAACGTGGCAATAAAATGTTACAATACTACATCATACTTTACTTATTACTTATTCAGGATCAGGTTAATATTCAAAGAACCTGGCTAAAGATCCTGGCTTGATGGCTGGGGAGTCCTCCTCCTTGGAGTATGCTAGAAAGAGTGATCAAATTTCTAAATACCTATTTTTGGCCCTTGTCTTGTGTACATAGTTGGTGTGAAAGTTTTTCCATTATAAGGATGGTCCATATTTTCTATACCAAGATTTCATAGGAAGAGAAGTCACATTTTTTCAGTAATGTGCAATACAAAGTATTGCTGCTAAAAAGAAAGACGTTAAAAAAGATAAAATACAAAAGAAATTAATTTGTCATCCTGTTAAAAATGTAGATCCTGTTTCGGAGCATTAAGAAAGTAGGTCAGGGACCTCTAGGAAGCTACATTTTGTCATAAAATTAAGTTCTTTAATAATTCCCTTCCAAAACCATCTAATTCCTGGACACAACTACCATATGTGTAAGTATGTTCCCCTTTCCTCACAACCCCTCCAGCAGAGTGCCTCCCTAGTAGCAAAAATATGGTGGATCTTAACTGGAGCCATCTGTATGGTAATTTTATAAAAATTTTCTTTATGAACTACACAAATTGAAGATGTATATCCCCTTTCCCATATAAAGACCCATTCATCCAGATCAGTTTTTATCCAAATCCCTCTCCCATCTTTTCATTCTCTGTAAATGATCCAGAACCAAATGTAGAAGATTATCCCCCATTATAACATGGGCTATGAAAATTCTGTCCTCCTATTGGCTAAAAGTAGCCAGTAGTAATTAATATACTTGAAAAAGGACACTTGATGATCTGTTATACATGTATTAACTGGTTAATATCTTTACAAATATGAATATTTTATATGATGTACATGTTTTTATGTATAGCATCACCTACAGGGCTAAATCCTGTAGTCCTTAACTAAGGCAACACCTCCACTACATATAAAACAATGCCCTCATGGAATACAGATCACCTGGTATAAATATACTGTGGTATTAGATTTATTATATAGAAAAGATTCCTTTTCTTCTTTCCCACTCTTGTGCATTCTCCTTTTAATAAACACAAACAATTTTGGGGATAGATTGGCTGAGAACTTGGTAAATTCTGGATACATGACATTAATTTGGTTTATTTGTTGTGTGAGCTGGCTTTTCCAAGATTTTTCTGAACTATTATTTTCTATCTCTGATTTTTAGTACTTGATAGTTGTGATAATTGGGCCTACAGATTTACCTTAATTGTGAGCTCAAGTGTGAAAAGTGAGTGAAAGTTCATAAAACATCACAATAGCCTTGCATAACAAATGTTGATGGGAAAAGGTGCAAAAGGGAGACAGACTCAATTAGTCTAAAATAGAAGGCCTACTGCTAAATCTCAAGGCCCATGTCAAGACTGTGCCTGGTAAACAAGAGAAGTTTGGGACTGGAAATCAATGGACCAATATTGGTGTTTTGGAAATTAGTCTTAATTGAAGAACAAAATATTGAGGGAATGGTTTATTCCACTGATCACTCCCTTTAGGGGGTCCCTAAAAAAACCCAGAGAGACTTGGGGGAAAAATACAGACAGATGGAAGCGAGCACAACAATTGCTGCCTGAAAGAAGGGGATAGAGTGAGCTTCATATCAGGGTTGACACCCCCACCACTTCCTGGGAGCCTGGGGTTCAGTGTGACACCAGAGTGTCTTCATGTCCTAATCCTGAGAGAAGTCCTAGCCAAACTGGGCCAGAGAGAGGGCCCAGAAGATTCCGCCACCTCCGTTTGCTCTGGTTAAATCCCAAACACTACATGTAATGTGATGAGATTTTCTCCCTTCTCCTCCACAAATGTGTCCTTTTCCTTCCCCACCTTATTTCTTATCTCACTCCTTTTTCTTTCTCCCTAATAAGAATCTGTCTTAGCCAGCCAAGACGGCCTATTTTACAACGCCTGTGTAATTCTGTGACCAGAAGAGGCAGCTAAATGCAATACCCTAAACAGGCTAACACTGGTATAAGTTTGCCAGATCTCGGAGTGGCTGATAAGATCACGTGCTGTGCTTGTGTTTTTCCAGCAGCGAGAGTGCAAGTGAAAGTCAACACCAGAGACAGAAGCTGCATTTTCTGTCTTTGCTGTTCTTTTTTCTCCTTTCTTGTGTGTGTTGTTTTGTCTTTTAGGAAACAGGATCAGACTTTAACAACAGCTCCAGCCCATCTCAATTAACTTCGTCTCTTTTCCCCCAAAAGGACAGCTGTTACCATCATTGATACCTTTTAAAAGACTGCCAGGCAAGGTTTTTTCCCCCTTTTAAAGACTCTTTCTGCCTAAAGGGAAAGGGAACAAGAGATGCTGTTAAAATGAAAGCCTTACTTCATACTTTACATTTAGAGTGCTTTAACTGTTTTCCCTTCTTTTCTAATGACAGGTTTCAGAGTAGCAGCCGTGTTAGTCCGTATTCGCAAAAAGAAAAGCAGTACTTGTGGCACCTTAGAGACTAACAAATTTATTAGAGCATAAGCTTTCGTGAGCTGCATCCGATGAAGTGAGCTGTAGCTCACGAAAGCTTATGCTCTAATAAATTTGTTAGTCTCTAAGGTGCCACAAGTACTCCTTTTCTTTTTCCCTTCTTTTCTGTATCTCTAATAAAAGATTAAAATGATGTTTAATGTTTGCCATGGTGCTAAGCAGGCTGAGCTCTCTGTATGCTATAGCACAAACCTTGTTTAACACTGTTTAATGTTGGATAGTGACAGGATCATGTTAACACCTGTGACTCTTTGGGCCTATATATTCTGTCTAGAATAATACATAAGCAGCCACAACCTCGCCCTTTTTTTTTTATTAAAAGAACAAAACAATCCTTTAAATCAAGACTGTTGAATAATAAAAGTGAAAAGCAGCAGATGTGTAAAGAGTTACTAAAAGTTGATGTGGGACCAGTCATGTCTTTTTTGTTTGTTTGTTTGTTTATTTATAATATCATAATTGTTACCTCAAAAATATTGCTTGACCTCAGTTAACTAATCCCCTTCCCCCCAAAGAGATTGTTGTATCATATAACATATGTTGTCTTACTGTGTTATTAAAAACATCTGAGATACAGTGGATGCTGTCAATAAAAAGGCAAAGGAAACAAAAGAGGCCTATCTTCTGTATTTCACATACCTAAGACATAAACAAGTAGTAATGCTACAAAGAAATAGGACAAATCATCAAGAAAAATCCGGAAATGTCTTATATTATTGATCTCTTCCCCATAAATCTATTAAAAGCCTTAGGCTGCCCTGCCCCCAAAACACCCACTCCCAGCATGTGCCCTATTAAGGAGCTTGTGAAGGGGTCCTCGGAAGGCCAGCCTGCAGCTGTCTTCTGCAGTGCTTGCACCACGAGAATATTCTCACGTGGAATTAGGGTTTTTGATCCACCTTATTCTGTGACGGCCCTTTTACATGGTTTACAGGGGCTGGAGCAGGGCTGAACAGCTCATCCTAAGCAGGTAAGAAGTCCCACTAAAATTAATAGAACTACTTATATGCTTAGTAAGGCATGTGTTAAAGTACCTTGCTGAATCGGTGGCCTTGTTTGTTTGTTTTTAATTTACTCATAGACATGTTGTTTAGAGCTTGAATATATAATGGTAATAGCCATAAATTTACTAAATCTATTAGAGACAATACTATACTGCTGATTTGTATGAATCAGAATTAGGTACGGTGTCATTTCAGGGTAGCCTCTAAGCATCATCTTTGTCTTCACTAGGTTTGGTGCAAATTTCAGTGGATCTTCAGTCACAAGGTAAACAAGCAAAAGGGTTAGCGCTTCTCCATCTTAGTGGTGGGTGAACTATCTGGGAGAATAAAGTACCGTCCAATTTGATGACATGATGGTGAGTGAGACTTTAATTGTCATCACTTGGTCTTGAGGGAAGGGAATAGGTCAGCAGGATAGGGTGAAACTCCTTTGGTGTCCCTTCCTACTACAAGAAACTTGGGCAGGGAGGGTTTCCCTTCTAAAGTTCTGAGTTTTGCCAGGGACAACATATATAATAGTGTATCTGTCAATGGCATGACACCATAATACCACTTGATCTCCAATGTGGGACATTTATGCATCCCACATCTACACTAAAATGACACAAGACCATTATTCTAATGTCAGGTCTGTCCTGGATATTCTAATTGCTTGAAACAAGGAAGAGGTGATTGTGTGTCTACCCAGAAGTATAAGTTGAAGAAGACTTTGATGATGAACCTGAGGAGGACTTTGATATGGTGCACGAACCAGAACCCCAGGCTGGTAAGTTAGAGTGGCTCCCCGTAGCTTCCCACCAATATCTCTCTTGCACTGGTACTAAATTCCCAATTTTAATTTCAAGGGCATTTGAAGTAATGTGCACTTATTGTTCCTCTCTGGAAAATATACCATGCATTGCTCTGTGTCTGTGTATGAACTGCAGTGCTGTAGCCATGCCATTATCATACTCCATCTCCTTACCAAACTTCTCCAGCTTTTTCCCCTCCATTCAGTTCCTGCCCTGCTCCATCCCAAAATTGGCCTCAAGCAAGGCAGAGTTATAAATCAATGATTTTATTGATTTTGAAGAACCACAATTAGTGCCTGTGCCTTGACTTGTAAAGCTAATTTTTCAAATACTTTTAAAAAGTAATAATCAGCATGCCCCTGTGTCTGTACTTCTCAGCCACCTGTCAGGCAGCAAGGGCTGAGGGTGTGTGTGTGTGTGTGTGTGTGTGTGTAGGTCTCCGGGGGGGGGGGGGGAACACAGTTGTAGAAAATGTATGGTTGGTTGTGCAAGGAAAAGTTAGTGGAAACACTGTTTTCTTCCTTGGAAGTTTGCAGACTCCAAGTCTCTGTTCCTGGTCTCTGCCTTCTCCCTACAGAGAGCCATGCTGCATAAAGTGGGTTGGGGGGAGAAGGGGGATGTTCCACCCCCATGGTCATAGAAAAACATTGCTATGTCCCTTTCCAGTTGTCTGAGGTGAGGGGTTGTGGTACTGAGTTTGATCTTCAGGAAACTTAATGAGGTTGCAGTGTGTCTCTTTCTTTCCCTGCCCATTTCACCATCATTAGGCAGGCACAGGGCCAGGATTTTCTGCTACAGCTGGGGTATGTGTGTGTGGTTCATAGTTCACATCTCCTGTTGCATGAAATCTCCACATCCTAGCTGAGAATGTTGTCAATTTCCATTGAAATTTCCTCCCAATCCTGCAAGCATAATTTCAGGAGACTTCTGTTGAAGCAAGAACTCCTCCTGGTTCTTGAGGTTCACCAGCAGTGCAAATCTGCTTGGTCCACCTGCATAGTTGACCAAAACCCTCCATTCAGCGGAGGTGTGACTATTAGCAAAAAGAAAAGGAGTACCCGTGGCACCTTAGAGACTAACAAATTTATTAGAGCATAAGCTTTCGTGAGCTACAGCTCACTTCATCGGATGCATCCGATGAAGTGAGCTGTAGCTCACGAAAGCTTATGCTCTAATAAATTTGTTAGTCTCTAAGGTGCCACGGGTACTCCTTTTCTTTTTGCGAATACAGACTAACACGGCTGCTACTCTGAAACCTGTTATTAGCAAAAACATCTCTCTGGTGTAGATTGCTGGATCTCCTTGGGAGGACAGGAAAGCCACTTCTCTTTTCCATTCTGGTACTTCAAAAATTGCTGTTTTCTCCAGATGTTGCCCAGCCTTAAAGGAAGAAATTGTACATATGTAACATAGCTCTGGAAAGGAATTTCCCCACTTCTCCGCTACCTCTTCAGACAGAATGAACATTTTCAATGGTTACAAACACTACTAAATGTTTCTCCCCAATATGTGAATCTGCTCCTGCCTCATGGGGTGGCAGCATATTTATGTGAAGCAAGGATGTTGAGACAGTTACTTTCCTGGAATGCTCAGAAGTATCAAAATCATGGCCTTCAGCAGCAAAGTTATGGGTGGGGGGGATTTCTCAGCTTGCTCCAAAGGCCAAAAATATAATTTTCTTTTTGTCTTTGAATTTGCAGGGCCTTGCGCTCCTGAGAGGGAAACCATGCCCCCAAGAGGGCAGGAGCAGCACCCCAGAGAGTGCAGGGGTAGACGGAGAAGGGGCCTGGAGGGCCTGCTCATAGGGATGGACAGGAGAAGCCAGGAGTAATTTGAGTTCCTTAAAGGAAGGGAGGAGCAGTGTCTTCAGCAGGAGAAGAGACCTCTGGAGATGGAGGTAAGCCACGCCCTAGGGAACTGGAACGATCCCTAATGGAGAGGCTTCGAGGATTGGTGGCTGACAGACTGCAGCATCTGTCTGCTGCTGAGGCCCCAGAACCAGCCCATCAGCTGCCATTGCTGCTGCCTTCTCTGGTTGCCACCCAGGGTGCTGCTGAGCCTGTAGATCTTGTTCCAATGACCACCCAGGAGAATCATAGAATCATAGAATATCAGGGTTGGAAGGGACCTCAGTAGGTCATCTAGTCCAACCCCCTGCTCAAAGCAGGACCAATCCCCAACTAAATCATCCCAGCCAGGGCTTTGTCAAGCCTGACCTTAAAAACTTCTAAGGAAGGAGATTCCACCACCTCCCTAGGTAACGCATTCCAGTGTTTCACCACCCTCCTAGTGAAAAAGTTTTTCCTAATATCAACCTAAACCTCCCCCACTGCAACTTGAGACCATTACTCCTTGTTCTGTCATCTGCTACCACTGAGAACAGTCTAGAGAACAATGCTGGGCCTGCAGGAATTCCCGAATGCCATCATGTACTGGCCCCTAAAGCCCCTCAGAAGAGATGTCCCTTATTATCACTGTGAGTCATTATCTCTTATCATTCACCCCTTCTGATGGGAGACAGGTGCAAAGATGTTAAACTGTGGGTGCTATTCTTGGTTGTAAGCCATTAATTTTAAAAAAATATGTTCTGTTTTCAGAATATTTCCTTAAAATCTTTATTAAATGTTACGTTTTGTTCAATTGTATCTGGCACCTCCTTTCTGAGTATGATGAACTGAGGGTGTTTTTTGATTTGGGAATGGACCTCAAGCTTCCTACCTCATGTAAACAAATGATGTATAAAATTCTGGTGCTATGACTATGGAAATATTTCTGAGTCTCCCACAAAATTAAAAAATATCTGAAGACCCAGGGATACAGAGCAGGGTTGGGGAAAGTGAAGTGTATGTTATAGATGCTTTAAAAAGCACTTTTCAACATAGCAGGTGCCTTGCATAGAGTTGATCAATGTCTTTCTTAATGCCTTTGTTGAATGTGTTGAAAATGAAAAACCAAAGCCAACAACAGAAAAGGGAACATAACAGCAATCACACAGCATCTGCCAGTACCCTGTACATCCTGCCCCCATCCATCCCCAAAACCTTTAGCATTTTCAAGCAGACCGGGGAATTAGTGGTTTCTAATAACTGTGAAATGCACTTGGCACTAGTGACAATTTTAAGTTACTGAACACAGTGGCTGCAACACACCCACCCACCCAGGAAACCCTCATAAACATTTTAAAAACATTTAACTACTTGTGGTAATGGGTTTCTAAAGATGAGCTAACTGTGCCAGGCTGTTGAGGCATTAAATAGTTATTCAGGCACACAATGATGTCATTTCTCTCCATCACTGGGAAAATCCCAGACCTTAAACATGTCTCAAAAGGTTGACATTATGGGTTCAGTCCAGCAGTGAATTGTGCTGTTCAGTACAATACTTTGCAACCTAGTATTCAGAAAAGTACAAACGGGTTCTTCACCCACCCAAAGCGAAACCGGAAACCATTGTGTCAAATTGGGCTCCCCATACAGTTGTAATGGGAGTAAGGAGATGCAAAATAAAAACCAACTCGTGTAACAATGCCTGAAACTGTTGCTATCATTAGACCCACCCCATTACTTTTCAAAACTGAGTCACAACTGATGAACTGGCTTACATTCAGGTGTGATTAGTGAGAAGGACAAAAACACTGAATGCATAACATGGCCCCCACCTTCTATAGTAGAAACCCAACCTCAAACTCTTAACATAGCATAGGTGCCCTGTAATAGGCTTTAATATGTACAATGTGTCATGCAGGAAGGGGTAATGCACTTCAGCTACAGCACATCAAAGGGAACAAAACCCTTAAAAAGCTATAAAGTCTCTTAAGTATGTGGGCGTGTTACCTCATGTACATGCAAAACAGTCTCACAGAAGGGATGTGAATATGTCCCTTGGCAAAAACGCAAGGCAGAGGTCATCCTTTGCCTCCATGCTGTACCAGAGTGTGTTCGTATGTGGCAGTGATTCTCAAACTTTTGTACTGATGATCCCTTTCACACAGCAAGCATCTGAATGCGACCCCCCCCCTTATAAATTCAAAACACAATTTTTTATATTAAATACTATTATAAATGCTGGAGGCGAAGCAGGATTTGGAGGTAGAGGCTGACAGCTTGCAACCCCCACGTAATAACCTCACAACCCCCTGAGGGGTCATGACCCCCAGTTTGAAAATCCCTAGTATATGACATCTCTAATTTCCCTTGCCTGCTGGGACCCAGGACCAGCATACATGTGCATGGGATCTATCTGCCTGTAAAGAGTTTGCAAACTAGTCTTGTCCTGAGCCCACTCAAAACTCTCACCTCTACCCTCACAAATGTGCAGGGCGCAACAGGCAATGATCATATGAATGGTGCTTGCCACACTGGCATCCTGAGGTGTGCATAGGCAGCGTTAAGGAGCCTTTGGTAAACCAAATGCACATTCCATGACCATTTTGCCCATCTTCAGCAACACGGTTGATGTCAGGATACAGGTTCATGAGCCAAGGCAGGAGCAGATAAATGGAGTTCCCTAAAATAACAGTTGGCACAGGTACATGGTACAGAGCTATATTGTTTCTGGTAAATAAAGCTCCTTCTCCCACCTTCAAGTACAATCTCAGTCTCCTTAGCACCTGAGCATCATGAATCTTTCCAGTGTTCCCCATGTTAGTATTCATGAATCTGCCTCTGTGGTCCACTAAGTCTTGCAGAATGATGAAATAGTAACCTCTTCAGATCACTTACTCAGTTGCCCCTTGTGGATAAGTATGCAGGTGCCATCAGTGGCTCTTGCATAGTTTGGAAATGTCATCCTTTGAAAATCAGCTATACGTTCTTGAACTTTTTTATGCCAACCACCTGTGGGTAAACCATAAACTTAATCGCTTCACAACCAGGGCCCCAGTGGAGGACTTTCACCCCCAAACTGTTTGGAATGGACCTATAGCTGTCTCGGGTAGCCAGGTTCCACAAGGCAATAGCAACCATGTCTGAACTGGTGTGGCTTTCCTTATTTGGGTGTTCTTGTCCCGAAGAGTTGGTGCCAGCTCCTCACACAACTCCATGCAGGTTTATTTCCTCATGCGGCAGTTCTGAAGCTGCTGCTCTCCATGTGTGACTGAAAGCACCCCTTTATTCACACCCTACACATTATTATAATAATCTTTGTGCAAAATATGCCTTGAGGTATAATTTAAAAACTAATAACACACTGATGATCTATATTTTTGTGTAATGTATGTACAAAATGTGAATAAAGACTTTTGAACATAAGATGAAATTGATTACAGTGTGTTTACCTGACAAGTCTGGGGAGTGCGTAAACTGGTTTCTCAAAGACAAAGGACACACTGATGCCTCTAGGCAGGGGCCATCAAAGTTGATTGGCAATCACCTGTCAAGTGGCCATTCTTTGGGAATTAAGGGGGGGCAGGAACAGATCAATCTGCATTTTAGCGAACATGGAACATCTTGCATCACGAGACTCCATGTCTCCATCCTCACAACTGCAATGAACTTTATCCAGGGGTAACCCTTAAGAAAATGCATTCCAAAGGGTGGCTGAACTATAAAAGTAAGGGGTTAAAACACCCCAGGTATTCTCTCTCAGTGTTTCTCTTTTACCTAAGAAGACAAAGGAACTAGCCATTTGAATTTGGTCAGTCCTGTTGCTGGGAACTTGTGGTAAGGATTTTACCTTGAACCAAATCTAGCTTGTTAAGTTTTAGCTACTAGGAAGCATTTAATCTTTATTTTTCTTGTAACCGTTTCTGACTTTAATGCCTTTTACTTGTAGTCATTTAAAACCTGTCTCTTTGTAGTTAAACACATTTGTTTTATTTTTAATCTAAACCAACCCAGTGTTGTGTTTACCACTGTTTGGTAACTCCAGTTAAAGTAGCAAACTGTTGGATATTGACCCCTCACAGGGGCAATGGACCTTGAATATCTGAAAAGTCCAGGAGAGGGCTGAACAGTGCAGAACACACATTTTGGAAAAATTTGGGACTGGAAATTTGTTGGGGATCGACCTGTAAGGCTAGTTGAAGCCAAAGTGTGACTGGTGCGTTGCTGCGGGCTGCTGAGGTCTGAAATTCTGGACCAGGGCTACAGCTATACACATATGCTCAGGGTGTGATTTGCATGCTGTTTGGCTATTTGTGAGTGGCCCATGTTGGGAGCTATAACAAAGCACTGTGAGTCACTCAAGGTTGCAGGACAGGTGGTGACACAACCCCTCACTGATCTGGATTACACCCTGCAACGTGATACTATCCCAGGTTTCCAAGACAATGTGGCTGTGCCACACTGTGCTGATTCTCCAGAATTGACAGTCAACCAAAAAGCATACTGTGCCAATACCGGCATTCAACACATCCATCAAGGTCAGTCATCTCAGACATGAAAGTAAATTCTGCCCAAATTCCATCCATTCTCTCACCGAGCAACTCATCCACTGCATAAATATTTCTCCCACAATAAGGAGCAAGAACTCATCATCCAATTGATCTCTTACTTCGATCCAGTTCTGTAGGGAATAGAAGTGAGGGGCAACATGATCAGGAAGTGCCATTGGCAAATTGTAAACACGGGAATGCTACCAAGAACATACAACAAAGTGATTCATAGCATGTCTCTCTCTGATGCACAGGAACCTGGGTACCACTCCCGAAACAGTCACACTAATAACATGTACCTACAGCGACAATGTGGATTAAGGTTTAGGCATGTACACAGTGTTATGCCTGGACCCTGGGGTGTGAATATGGGGAGCATGAACATCATCCAGTACTCAGTAATGGATGCAAGGGTAGACAGAGCCATAGATCCTTGCTCTTATGAGCAAATTGCTTTGTTGTTCCTCAGCTTTTTTCCCCCATGAAATTAATTTATATCCAACATAAAAGTGAATAGGAATAAAATGAGCATGTTGTGTTGAAAGTTTTATTATTTCTGTGGAAAAAACCTATAGATGTTTGCTACAAATATGAGACTATAATTAATCTGAGTTGTGCTTTGGTCACTGCTGGGCAGTTTCACACATTTGTTTATGCTATGATTCCATCAGAATTTATGAACAGCACTAATCTAGTCATGTACTGTCTCAAAAGTAAATTATTTTTCCTTGGGTTCATGGAAGGCTGACCCAAGCTGTCATACTTTAATGCTATACATTGATATTGCACTTTCCAACTTCAAAGTACTTCAGTGATTTTGGACCAGTTTCATTACTGAAAGCAATGAAGTTACAACTGGGAGGCACTGGAATCATTAACTAATTCATTTTCACTGCACCCATGTGTGGTAAATAATTATTACGATCTGCATATTACAGATAGGGGAAATGAGGGAGAGATGTCAAAGCCCAGAGTTTCATTACTGGCCTCTAATTTTGGGTGCATTAGTTTTTGGATTCCCCACTTTCAGCTCCTAGGCCAAGTTTTAAATAAAAATAGATTCTTAAAGGTAGACTCCTGAGGGGGCAGCTAAATAAATGTACATGTGCAGTTGTTGGTTCAAAGAAGCTCACTGCTTTGCCAGTGCAAGATGAAGAACCATGGGAAAAGGAACTTAAATCTTAAGTTTGTAAAGTGTGTGAGCTGAATAACCAAAGTATGGCGCAAGGAATTTACAGGCCAAACTGCTCAGATTAAAAAAAAAGAGAAAATGTAAATACAAAAACTAGCATTAATACAAAATTATGGCCTCGATAGAGGAAATCACTTAAGCACATGCTTAAGTTCATCCCTATTCAGAACATCACTTAAGCACATGCCTACAGTTAAGCATTTGTGTAAATGCTATCCTGAACAGAGATACTTTCCTGGATCAGGGTTTATAGTGCTTGGCTGGCAACTGTAGGCCGCAATTAATCCTCTGTGTGTGGAAAGTGTGAGGAAATACTAATGGTTAAGGTTTGTCCAGCAACATTTCTTAGCTACCCTGTATGGTTGGTGTGGGATTTTTCAAAAGCATTCAGTGCTGTCCTAAATCTATTTCCATGGAAGTCAGGATGGGAGCAATGTTAGACCTGTGCTGAGTGATTTTGAAAATGCCACCTATGGAATATTTGCTATTTCTTTTTTCCTTTATGAAAGAATAACTATAATGTATTACTGCATGAGTAACTGGGATGGGCATGGAAATTAAAAATACTAGTATAGGTCCCAAGTGAAAAATGAGGTTTTATCCTAGTTCTCATCACAAAATCATCTCCACATGATTACCTGTCTCCATTCCACAGAAGCCAGCTGCTGAAATAACAGTGATTATTATGAGGTGAATCAGCTGTGGGTGGAATCTTGCATAGAATCTTCACTGCTATGCCTGGTCCCTTGCTTCCTTGCGCGCTCAAAAGTTTTTAATTCTTAAAAGCCTGGCCTCTTATCTTGTCATAGACACTTGGTACCGATTGAAATCAACGTTGTTTACTTAGGATGCAACTAACAATGTGCTGGCCTTATTCCATTGCCTTTTTCTGCATGCTGTATGCACTGCTTAAAGGAACTGTCCTCACTGTCCCCAAATCTCATGATGATATGTGATAAAAGCAAATGAAATTAATTGTTCACAGTGATAATGAACCATGCAATTCCAGGTAATGAGTGCCTGCATTTGGTTTATTTTATTATACCAATGCCTTCTATGGGTACATTGAATGGCCAGCTTGTCAATATAAATTTTGCCATTTTCCTACAATAGCAAAGATCTTTTTTACAGTAAATAAAATGCAGAATATAATTGTTATTGTTGTTTGTGAAAGTGTGAGAGCATGAATGGATTGTGAACTGCATATATAGGACTTTGAGGTATCCAGTACCTGCACATGAGCCTCTCTTCTTCCTCCCTCTTCTATTTTATAACAGGGCTGTGTGCCAAGAACACTTTACATCAAAAGCAAATAGGGAACTTGGTTACAGCAATTACATGAAATTATCAGTAATTCAGCAGACAATAGAGTGATGACAATACTGGAGCTGGCACCTGTGGAACGACAGATGTATAAGAAGAGTTTCCTGTCTCCCCTTGCTGTAAATAGACTGTGCTCAGATAAAGGTCACACAGTAGCTCTCTTTTAATAATGTAGACTCACATATTCTCTTTTCACAAGGCTGTTTGCGTTCATCATTTTGCTTGGAGGAGGAGTGGCTTATCCTTTTAATTTCATTGACAGCATAAGTTGTCAACACTCTTCACTTTATTTTAAGGAAAGTGATTAAAGTCCTTTTGCTACTCAGATCTAGACTGCTTTTAAATTGATGGTGTTAAAGTTACCAACACTAAAATGGGTCATAAAAAGGCTTTAGATAAAGGGTTGTGTGCCATTGGTGGCAGAATGGACAAGAAGGATGAATCCCATGTTCCTGTGGAACGTAATTGGTATGGGCTATATTTTCCTCTTCTTGTGGAGCGAGCCACAGAAAGGTAATAAAATTCCACAAGCTTAACCCTGAGTTCAGGCTGCTTTCTCCTTCAAGTCGGAGAGGTTTGAAGCTCTTTGGAGAGAGTAGGGGACTTGGCCTCAAACCCAATGAAGACAAAGTGAAGATGCAACCCAAATCCACCTGATCCTGACGCCTTTCGGTAGAAAGTGACCCAGAATTTGATGCTAGCTTCCAGTGGCATCACAGCCTCTACTTCCCATATTCCTTTGACCGGTCTGACACCAACCCTGAGCACCATTAACGCTGAGGTTAGAAAACATGTCAGTCCCGAAGTGACTTTGCAAGAGTGGGTGCTTCTGTGGTTTCAATGGCAGGTGACCAACCTCCCCTCACCCCTGAACAGTTCTCTTCCCCTCCCTCAACCAAGCTCCTGTGCACAGAGAAGTTAATTCCTACCATGTGAACCAACTCCCATTCATAGGGAAAGGCCACTTCTCAAATGCTAAATCAGCTCCTGCCAATGAGGAAAGGGGGAAGCAGAGCTGGGAGATAACCTCTGCACCACAAGCCCCCTCCAGAAATTGCTGCTACATGAGAGGCAATGGAGAGAGAGTTAGAATATTATAGTTTTAGAGCATGTGAAGAATCAAGAGAAAGGGTGGTGTCAAGGTTCAGGCTTTAGAGTAGGATTTGGGAGATCTGTCTTCAGTTCCTGGCTCTACCGGGTATATTCTGTGCAATCCTGAGCAAGCCACCTCATCTTTGTGCTTCAGTACCCCACCTGTTAAAATGGAGATATAGCTCCTTTCTTTCCCCACTTTTAATCTATTTAGACCAGGGGTGCTGGAACAATCTTTGTAGAACCATGTATTTGGCGTGTGTTAGTCCTACTTCCAGCCACAGGGTGTGACAGCACCCCTCGTTCCAGCACCTCTGATTTAGATTGTGAAATATTCAGGACAGGGATGAGCACCTAGCAGAATGAGACAGGAGCCTGCATGCACTATTGGAATAAAAATTAAAGAATAATAATGAAGAATGAACTCCCCTCAGTGGTATCCATACTAGCAATTCTGGCTCCAAGACACCCCGAGCAACCTGGCTTACTCTGAGGTACTCATCTGCGGAGTACTGTGCCCCGGTATGGTCATGCTCGAGCCACGCATACACATTTGATACTGAACTCAGTCAGTCCTGAAGGATCATCACAGGGACTGTGAAAGGGATACCACAATGTCTCAATACTGCCTCGCTGGGATTACACCACCGTCATTGAGGCTGGCTGCCTTCAGTAACAGGAAAAGACAAAAACAGTTGCCTGGTCCAAGCCATCCACTGCATGAACACATTCTACCACCCAAACAGCTGAAGTCCAGAAAGAGCCTTACCTATGAAAATCTCTTAGCCCCGAATACCACAGGGGAAGGCTACAGAGTAACTAAATGGTGGGAAACGCTAATGATGCTTGAAGACTTAGTTCCTTCAGAACAATTCTCTCCAGGCACTAGCCTTGAACCAAAATACTGGAGTACTGTAAATTGCATGAGAGCTGGGGTGGCAAAGACCAGTGACAATATGACCAAGTGGAAGCCAAGGAATGAGCCCAAATACAAAAGTGGCAAGCTTAGGCAAACACTTGAATATTGCCTGATGCAGTGCCCCTGTCAACATCTTTCACTCCTCAAGAACTATTTGAGATAAGTGACAACACCAAGTCTTGGCTGTGGTTTTGGAGCCTCGAGTTATGATAATGATAGCTACTTTGCTCAGTAATCCCTGGCACCAGAGAGGCTCTACATCCACTAGTGGTGGTGGGGGGAGTGTGAGCGTGCTCTCTAACCGTTGTGTTATCAGCACTCAAGGCTGGTTGCACAGTAGTCTAAAGAGCATGAGCTGGAAGTCACTGATGCTAACAGGAAGCCTCAGTATCACAATTGTATTGTAATTTTCATTACTGTTTTGTGAATTTTTATGAATTTTCACATTTTGCTGTCCCATAACTCTACCAGGATAAAGTGCTGCCCTGAGGGTATAGAAAATAAAACATAATTATAAAGTAGTCTTTATACACTATATAAATGTGAAAAATAGGAAGGGAAAAAATTAAAGTTTGTGGAAACTCCATGCATGGGTCAAGTCTATCCAGAGCAACACTGAGTTGTTCACATGCTGATCATTCATTATCCATAGTCAACAATCTGTGTCATAGGACATGTCTGGGATTTTGTTCTGCAAGGATTTGTTCCAAGGATGTTATTGACCAGGGGAGATGTTGAAGCAGTATGACACTCTTTGATAAATGTTTGTTCTTTCTTTCTTTCAGTTTATTTTTTTGTACTTTGAAGAAACTCCCGCCCCACTCCGCCCAGAAACTGACATGCTTCTCAGTATAAAGAGCTGCTATTAACTGGTCTCTAAGAATACGTTTATGGTTGACAGGAAATACTGAATTGCCATATAAGTACTAATAGAGCAGTTCAGTAGTAGTTTAGTGCTACTTGAGTAGTTCAGTGGTTCCTGCAGTCTACAGACACATTACTAGACACCACTTAAGAGCAGATCATTCTCCGTCTTTCAGTGCAAAAGAGGAAAGGATTTAGTATTGCCTCTATGTCTCGTCTGCTTTGAGATTTGGAAAAAAAATGGATACTTTTCCCCTCTTCCCCCCTCCCATTTATCATTTATTTAAACCTCTGCATTTCATAGTTCTAACTAGAATTGTTCTAAAACTGCTATATGTTTCCATGAAATTCCCCCCCCCCCAAACATTGTCATGAAATTTTTCATTTTTTTAAAAAACAAAATGAAAGATTTCTCAGGGGAACCAAAACAACAAACAAAGAAACAAATGAATCTGGAATTTTTTCAGATTTTTATCAGCATATTGGAAAATTTTGACTAAACCTGAAAAAATTTCTGCAAAAAACAAACAACCCCCCCACCCCTAAACAAACAAACAAAAAAACCCTGTCAAAAAGAAGTTTGCTGCCAGAAACATGTCTATTGCAGCCATTACTAATGACAGGGAAATCTCAAAAGGTTTAAATATCAGGTTTGTTCTAGATAAGCACTACAAAGTTCAGATGCTTTTCTGAAGTTTATCTATACCTCAAGTCCTGCAAAACTGAGCTGGAAATCTTGTGAGGATATGGCTTTCTTGTGAGATTTCTTTGATACTTTTGTGTGGTCTGTTGAATGGAAAGGAGAGGAACTTTTTATCACAACTTTTTATTAAGGAGACTTTGCTTCCAGTCCTGGCAAAACCAGAATCTGAAGAGATGCTTAAAAATGGAAAAGAAAAGTGAGGTTCAAATAAAATATAGCTGAACGGTTCTGTTCAATTTTGGTGCTGAAAAGTTGGTTGGGGTAATGATATTTGAACTCCTCTAAATGTCTGTAACCCGAAATTAGCAATACTTAAATTGGGCTTAATTTTTTTTAAAAGAATGATTATTGCAATTTTTATTTGACTGGTTTCTTGATAAAAATTGAAAGCTTAACTTTTGACTATATCTTTATTTATAAACTACACAACCTCCTAACTGCTGAAATTAAATAACTTAATTCTCTCTCCTTCTTGCTGCCTTTGACCTGGGAAGTATTTGTGGAGTTAGTTCCCAAGACTTCAAAAAAGAGTTGACCACAAGATAATAAAAACATACGTCAACATCTTAGACTTTCCTTCTGCCACTTCATTGCTACTTCACTGATCAAAAGCAGAAAGAAGTCATTATTAATGTTTAATCTAGCTAATACTCCAGTAGTAATACAGATTCCCTTGGCTCAGTTCTACTCCACTTGCTTTGCCTGAGGTAGAACTGAAGCTTGCCATGAATCTGACATTTTTTTGTGTGATGGATAAAAATAAATCTGACACCAAAACAGGGAAATAAAAAGAATTTCATTAAGCCAGACATGTTTGAAATATGGTCACTCCCTGAGGGATGGCAGCATGGAGATTAGACAAAAGCTGGTAGTTTCCCTGTTGTAAAATCAAAGCTCTACATTATTTCTAAGTGGCACAGCTTTTAAACATCAATAGCATTAAGCACGTTGTTCTGGAATGTTGTCTTCTAATTGGGACTTGTGTGTCTGTAATAATGTTCTCTGAAATACTGTTGTGGTGTTTATAGCTATGAGGTTATGAACATACTGAGCTAGGATATTTCTCATATGGTTATAAATATTTCTATTGAAGAAATATGAGGCTTTCTTGAATGAACATTACAGTAGAGATAGACCTAAACCAAAACTCTAGATCCAAACCAAACAAAATATAAGAAAGCTTGGCTCTGGATGCAAGTTCAAACCCATATTGCAATATGTATGAAGTTTGCTTATGCCTTGAACTGAGGGTGGGGTGGCAGTGCACTGCCTCAACAACAGTTCCAGCAAATAACAGTCATAAACAGTTTGGCCCAATCTATACTGACTTTACAACAGTTTAAAAATCACAATTAAGAAGAGCTTAAATAAGTTGGGGACAAAAGGTTGGGGACTAATTGGTTTGCTGTCCAGTGCAATGGGGCCAAAATATATTAAAACAACTGTGCTCTAGCTTGAATTTGAAGGAATGTGGGCTAAAATTTCCAAACTTGGATGCCCTAATTTAAGCAAAGGTCCATACAGAGGGACCTAAATACAATGGCATGATTTTCAGAGTTGCTGAGCACTTGCAACTTTCAAAGAAGTCAGTGAGAGCTGCAAATGCTTGGAACCTCTGAAAATTAGGTCCCCTAGGTACTTGATTTTAGGCACCCATGTTTGAAAGTGTTTGCTTTAGTCTAGAGCATGTTTTCTTGAATACTGTTCTAACATAGTTTAGCTTCATACATACTGAATGATCAAATCATATTAGAGTCCCATTTTGGCCATCGACTTTGTCATGCTCTAAATATGGTTGCCAGGCTATTAAAGGTCATGCTGCACTAAACTGTGCAATAGGCTATTTTTAAAGGCTGAAAAGGTAGGGCTCTGGCTGTTCCATTAGCCAATAGAAGTCCCAAAAATGCCCACTGCCTTTGGGTTTCCTATTTATACAACTTGGGTGTATTGTGCTGGCCAGTACGTGATGAAACTGAGTTTCTGTGAGACCAGTGGACTGAAATCCTTAGTTACGACTGTATCATTTCAGAGGGAGACTTTCTCCGGGAAGGCTCCATTTCTTCAGTTTAATTGGAAGATACTAGGAGATAGCAGCCTCTTCAGTTCTTGGAGACTTTAACTATTTTGAATGGCTGAGATCCAGTTCCTTTCCCACTGCCATGTGAAGGGGAGAAAAGGAAGATTAATCAATGGTCTGTTTCTTCCACAAAAATGGAAAGGGAACGATACCTCCTCTATTTTCCCTCCACCCCCTCAAAAGGTGTAGTCCAGATAAAAAATTGTTTGTTAGAAAAATCTGTCATTCATATCTGATCCTGAGTAATGTTAAGCATCCACAACTTCTTCTGAAGTCTATTGTGGATACTCAGCACCTCTTAGCATCAGATCCTTAATATGAAAAATCCCCATAGATTCTGCATTACTGTGCCATGTGACTGTGTATGTTCTCTGCTGCTAGGATGCAAAATACATAAAAAATGAACTTTTCATTAAGAGCATCTAAGGGGAATGCAGGATAGTAATGTCTGCGCACTCATGTTGGATTCTGCTTATCATATTGTACTCTAGTTAGGTATTCAGTGTTCTTGTGGCTTTAATTTCCAGTCAACAAAGCCAGTCAGCAAAGCCCCACGTTGCGTTTTACTCTTTAGCTAAAATACTTTATCAGAAATTTAATAACCTCCCGATTAAGCATCTTTGCAGCAACAGATTGAATCTTAACAATGGAGCTTTAGCGCCTACATTTCTGGTTCAGCTGCAACTGCAAATTATACATGCCGGGAAAACATTTTTTCAATTAACCCTCAATTGGAAATTTTCTAACAGCAAACCAATAAACGATTTAATAAAATGCTTAAAGTCTAAATAACAAAAGGCTCTAAATATTCCATTCACTCTCCAACTGCCTCATTATTATGATGAATTATAATCTTTTTTTGTTCTGTGTTTGCTGAACACCTAGCACAATGTAGCCCTGGTCTATGGCAGGGAGTCCTAAGTGCTACCACAATACAAGTAATTATTAATAGTAATTGTTATTATTACTAATGACCTCAGTGAGGTTTTGCCTGAGTAAGGCCTGATCTACATCTAAAATTTAGGTCAAATTTAGATGAAACGTTCTCACCCTTAAGAGATGGAGTTAAGATGACCTAAACCGTGGTGTAGACACCATTAAGACAATTGCAGAATTCTTCTGTCATCCTAGCTACCACATCTTGAGGGGGTAGATTTACTACAGCAATAGAAACGCCCCTTCTGTCACTGTAGCAATTGTTTATCCACAATGCTACAACAGTGTAGAGGTAACTGCGCTGTTGTAAGGCTTGTAATGTAGACATACCCGAGGAGTGTGAAATACATCTCCTTGGTAATGTTAACTGTATACAACACTTTTCATCCCATGGATCTTAAAAGGGGCAGACAGAGAGGCTAGTACGCACACCAGACGGCCAACAGAGCTGGTTCTAGGCTTTAGGGACTAAGTTGTTCTTTGAAAGACTTGCTCAGTAGCAATGCTCACCTGAGCTCGGAGAGACACTATGGCACATTCAGAATCATTGTCTCTTGTAGTTCTCACTGGGCTGGTTCTGCTCCATACGACCTTCTCCATGTGGATGGAAAAGCCACAACTGAGTCCTAAACTATGACTTGGCTAGAAAATAAATTAAAGGATCCACTAAAACAGCTCAAAAGATTAATGAGGTACATTTCTGAGGGGAAATATGAACCCATTATAATAAAAGTCAGAGGTCACTGGCATTTATTCTTCACTTGATGTGCTCTTCTAACTCCTAATGGGAGATAAAAGTTGGTATCAAAGAGAGATTAGACTCATTTGGATCTAGTGGTATTTCCCCAGGGTCCTGTGAGTGATGTTGTCTTTTCCACACCAGTAACAAGAGGAATGAATATGTTTCTTATAAACTTTTGGCAATTTTCATTCAAGAGCAGTAACGATTAGTGTGTATAAGCAATTTCCTGAGTCTATTAAGAGAGGAAAGAAATGATCTACTTTTGATGAGGATACAATATTTTCTTCATGCAATCCTACCTCAGTCCTCAATGACCTTTTGCACATGTAGTTTTGTGTCACATTTGGTACACTCCATACACTTTTATTTTTTATTTTTTTAAGTGTTGTTGGCTTGTTATGTTGATCAAGAGACAGCCAAATTCATTAGTGGATGGGTAGCAGACTAGTCCACTATTAGCATATGTTTGAGAAAAGCTTTAATATTTCAAACATTTAAACTCTACAAGAGCATGTGTCATTACAGCATGGTTGACTGATCATGGAGTACTTGGAACTCTGTAGGAGAACAGTGGGACATTTTAGATTATAGAGAATTGTTGTCTGATATTCGCAAAAAGAAAAGGAGTACTTGTGGCACCTTAGAGACTAACAAATTTATTAGAGCATAAGCTTTCGTGAGCTACAGCTCACTTCATCGGATGCATCCGATGAAGTGAGCTGTAGCTCACGAAAGCTTATGCTCTAATAAATTTGTTAGTCTCTAAGGTGCCACAAGTACTCCTTTTCTTTTTGCGAATACAGACTAACACGGCTGCTACTCTGAAACTTGTCTGATATTATTAGCTTAAGCAAGCTGGCACTTACTGTGCAAATCAAATTGTTAACACTTCCTTTTTCCTTTACTTTAGTGTTTTGTTTGCTCTTCAGTAATGATACTGACAATATAGCAGATCACCAAACGCTTAGCAACCTGTTCATTATCACTGGGAGGATCAGTTAGTTTAAGGCAACGGGTTTAGAAATTCAGCTGGAAACAATGGTACCAAGCAAGAGCTATTGTGCACTAATTCCTTACCTAGATGCTTCATTCAAACTAACACCCAGCTTGCCTGCTGTTTATTAAACAGCAGTGCAAAGAAAACATGGGGTGATTAAAAAAAATAATCTTGTTACATGGACAGGTCTTCACAAACTGGCTGAATGATTTAGTTGGAGTGTTATGCCTTGATGTGGCTAAAAGGAGAATAATGAAGCCAAGCAGGGGGTCAAAAGCGACATGAAACAATGATTAAAGCTGTTTATATCTCTTTGTTGGCATGGATACAATCAAATGAGTTCATTAACATTTTAGATTTCAGAGACTTTGCTCAGAAAGCAGCCTGAAAAAATATCTGTTGTTCCATTAGCACAATGCGTTCCCCCTCCCCCCCGATATCTGAAATTTGTGCTGATAAGTTTGTTAACTAATATATAGACCTGGTCTAACCTTAAAAATTAGATCAATCTAACTACGACCCTTAGGGTTGTGAAAAATGTTGAACTCTGAGAGCCCATGGTTAGGTCAACCTAACTCCCAATGTAGATGTGGCTAGCTGGACAGAAGAATTCTTCCATCTGCCTAACTACTGCCTCTTGGAGGGGTGGATTAACTACATCAACAGAAAAACCTCTTCTGTCAATGTAGGAAGCATCTACACTACAGCAATACAGAGTTACAGCAGCTGTAAAGTAGACATATCCATGGAGTGCATACAAGCGTAGATAAATGGATGTTACAAAAATAATTGTAGGTCATAATCAATGTGTGTTTATAATATTCAAGTCCCAAACATTTCCCATGTAACGATACCAGGTAAGAGATGTTCAAAGATGGGATAGGTATAACAGCAACTAGAAAAAATTAGCCGCGTAAACTGGGATTTTTGAAGTAGCTTAAAGAAGTGCGGTGCCCAAATCCAATGAAATTCAATGGCATTTGGGTACCTAACTCCCCTAGGTTCCTTTGACACGCTCACCTTTAAATAGCTAAATTAAACAAAACCCAGGTAGAACTGATTTCGTCTCCATTCCAAGTTCATAAACTCACACCTGGGAATGCTGAAATGAGAAGGCACCATATTAGCCCTGTGTCCTGTTTAATCTGAGCAGTAAAAATGGAAAACACTTCTTATGTTATTGTTTTTGTACCACTGCTATTGCACCATGCTGAACTGTTCTTGTTCCAGTTCATATTTTTCTACATTTGGAATATTTGGGATTAGATATAGCTTCATTTTGCTGTAGATAGGTGGGGAGATCTAGTCTGTATTCATAGTGATGTAAATGAGTGACTTGACGGTTAAACTTTACTGAATATAAGAACCATAAAGTTCAAACAGTGCTTCCTCTGGTTCATATAGAGAATTATATGCATCCAATTTTATGACAATTAGAATTAATACTGTGTATCTTGTTTTGCTGCTTTAACAAACCACTGGTTTAAAACAATCTTATTAGATACAGAATATTTTGAATGGCAAAGTTGCATGCAAACTATGCAGGCATGCATCCTGTGGAAGTAGACTCTTCTGGTGAAGAAAGGAGACTGGGACTGAGAAGACCTGGCTTTGATTCTTGCCACGAATATCCTCTGTGACTTCGTGCAAATTACTCAATCTCTGGGGGTAAAATTTTCAATGGCGCCCAAGACATATAAGTCACTTTCGAAGATGGGATTTGGGTTTGTCACTTAGTTGCTTTTGAAATTTTTCCCCTCTGTGCCTCAGCTCCCCCATGGCTGGTGAAATAATTTGAAATTTTGATAAAATATGGACATTTAATATAAAATTTTGCCTGGGTTTTATTTTCCCTTTTTTGACCAGCTCTATGCCACCCATCAGCCACATGAGAATCACAGTTCCCTATCCCACCAGTGTGTTGTGAGAATAAATTGCATTCATATTTGTAAGTAGTTTAAATAAAGGGTGATGTGGGAAAGAGGGCACATAAAGACCCAGACAGAGCAGTACTATGTACATTCCATACATTTCAGCTGAGACCACTTCCTTCCAGTGTAGCAAATCATTGCAATAATTATTATGATATTTTATCTTTCACTTGCATGGGATGTTAGGCTGACCACCGCAGACTCGACTGTGCCTTGCCCAAGTGAGGACAGTGCAACGTTGGCAGGAAATAAAGTTTAACCTGAAATTTTGCTTAAAATCTGGATTTGGGTTTGATTTTCAGTTAAGCAATGTAAACAAACCTTTAAGAAATGAGTCAGTTCGCGCACCCTTCGATGTCCTCCCATTTCTGTACCGCCTTTTGTATTGCTAGGCCTGGATGGCAAATAGCGACATATTGTGGGAAAGGGATTTCCAGCTCAGAAACAGAAGAGATCAGACATTTACATGTTCTAGCCACATTCCTAGATGATAGAAATGTGGGCAAGTTCAGATAAACTTTGCACAAATGTCCAAACAGGAATCTGGTGATAGCGAGTTTACTGGTAAGTTGTATTGTAAATGGCGTGTACTGGCATATTCACAGCCACTTTATTTGTGCTATGTCATATACTATATATATTTTTTCAGGTAATAAAAGAAATTAACCCCAAAGAGATCTCTGGGACATGAGGATAAAGGGCATATAGAAATTACTGGACTGCAGTGTGCTGTCTGTGTAATTAATGTTAAAAATCTGACAGGAGTGTTGTCGCTGGGGAAATGTATGTGAAATATTAAGAGGAATTCTCTAACTAGAGAAATAGGCAAACAATGGACTGAGCTGCTAAGGAGGGTGTGTATGTACAGACATTAATGGGGTTAGGCACAGTGTTTAATTTGTACCATGGCTTGCCAGGGCTGAGCACCAGCACCCCTAGGCTTGGCAGTTCATAGCCCCGGCACCTCTGGGCTTGCTGTATCAGTTATGAAAGTAAAAAAATTGCTTACGCCCCAGCACCTAATTGCTTGAAACCCAGCACCTCTTTCATTACAAATTAAGCATTGGATAGGCAACGCCAGCCGAGACAGCTATCTAATGAGGCCAGTTTCGGTGGTGGTTAAAGGAGATCCTAACAAGTGGTGGGGCTCTCACTTCAAATGCTAAGTAGGAAGAGCTGTCGGGGGATGCTGCTGTCCCAGGACAGAGAAAGGAGGGTGAGTTATCCCTGTGATTTTAGAAGAGGAGGCAGAGCTGTCCCTGCCCCCAAACACTGGCTCTCCTTGGCTTTCAACTCCAGGGTTTAGGAATAGTGAGATCAGTCCTACGCCACTGCTTTGTGCACACTACATTATGGAGTGTAGGGGCAGAGTGGGGTTTCCTCCAACCCAAAGGATTCTGTGGCTGTTTGCTAACAATTTTGGAAAAGCTCTTCTGAAATTGTTGTACAATTTGTGGTTCCTGGTGTGTCATACGAATACAGTTTAACCACTTTCTCATTCATGGTGAAAGCTTGGGAAGCCTTGCTGTAATCCATTTATGGCCAAGGTACAGCTCAAATCACCACTGGAGGGGAGGGAAAGGTTCAGTGCCTGAGTGGAGCATATGGTGTGAGTTTCAAAGGTGCTCAACACTGAAGTCAGTGAGCATTGCAATGGCTCAGAGCCAGGCCCATAATGCCTCTGGGTGCTGGGAGGAATATACTGGGTCTTATCACATATCTGGAGCCCTGCAGTTCTACATGGAAAATGTTCAGCAAGGTCCCTTTCTTCCAGAAATCATGTTATCAATATAGTCTTTTTAAACTGGCTGAACTACTGGATGTAGCAGCCACGACTTTGTCCATCCCTTTTGGCAATGTTGCCATGTATTTCCAGTGCCCCATTATTGCAGCCTTTTCTTTGCACCTGGATGCACACTCCTTAGAATGTTTCCTGCCTCCTTTGGCCTCACCCGCTGTTGGAAAGAAGCGCACGTCTACACTATAGCCGCTACAGTAGCACAGCTGTAGTGCAGTAGTGTAGATGCTTCCTGTGCTGATGGCAGGGTTTTTCCGTTGAGGTAGTTAATCCATCCTCCCGAGAAGTGGAGAATTCTTCAGCTGAATTAGCCTTGTCTACCCCGGGAGTCAGGTCAACCTAACTATGGTGCTCAGGGAGCGACATTTTTCACAGCCCTGAATGCTGTAGCCAGGTTGATCTAATTTTTAACTAATCAGTATCCTCCCTCCCTCCCCTTTTTGACTCATGCTGCGTGCCAATAGTTATTATTAGAACTATATTTGAAGTTTGCCAGAAATAAAAGTCATGACAAGCTTACAGGCTGGCACCTTTCAGTCTGTCACCTGCAAATATTTAAGTCAGGGTTTTGTTACCTAATTCTTTTGGTAATTTGTTGGTCAGTGGTATTTTTTCCACTGCCCATAGGTAAATGTGGACTGTAAAGCCTTTACCTCCATCCTGAAGAAAGACTGTGATTCCTCACAGGGGTAGATTCAGACCATGCCACTGATTGTGGGTTTTATAGTGTTTTGGGATTCTTTAGCAAAATGTGTTTTGCTGCCTGTGTTGATTGTATTAGTAAGTGTTAGGAGGATATTTTTGTGCCTTTCACACTACGGCAGGGGGTGATGGTGTCAAAGGATTTATGGAGCTTTTACACTGGTAGATTTTTCACCTATTGTGGCAGGAGAAAGCTTCACTCAGCTCCCTAAACCCAGGCAGCATTGTGGCGGGAAGCGTTTCTAACCATGAATAAACTGTCAAAGGCAAAGGCCTGTTTTGATTTCAGGTGTAAGTGTAAAGTTAGTCTTCTAATTTCAGGGAGGCACCTGGCACAGAGTTTCTGAGCTGGCCCTGTGGCTTTGATGAGGTCCCAATTCGACAGCGCAGGGACCACCCAAAGGAGTCAATGGAAATTTAATTTTAAAAACTCTTTCAAATGAAGATGATCTCTGTTAAATAGCGAGAAATGCGTCTCTCCAGCGGCCTGCTCCAAAGCCCATGGAAGTCAATGGACAGATTCCAATTGGTTTTAATGAGCTTTGGATAGGAGCTTTCAGACTACAGAGCTCCTTTTGGTGCACCTTTTGTTTAAAATATATATTTACTGCTTCTGACATGCACTGGAACAACACTGTTGAATACTGGATGAAATTCCCTGACCTATGCTATGCAGGAGGTCAGATTAGACATTATAATGGTCCTTTCTGGCCTTAAAAATCTATTAATAGTACTTTATTTTAATAACTGCTAAACTGTGCAGTCATGCTAGTTAAGCTTTGTCCACCCTGTGTCTAAAACCATATGAGCAAACCAATTCTCATTATTACCAATAACAATATTAGTATATATTTTTATTTATGTATTTTATTTATACAATGCCCAAAAGTGCACTAAGCGTTTCAGACAGAAAATAAGACAGGTCTCTGTCTCTCAGAGCTTACAGTCTATGTGGACAACATGGAAACACAAGGGGAAAGAGAAGCAATAGAAGATTTCTTTATTATTATTTTGTGCTTATAGCATGGGTCTAGGATAGTTCCCCTGACCCATGTGGATACAGATCGCTCCCTTCTGGGAAATCATATAGCAGGTTACCAAGGGAGTGTGAATAGCATGGTTTGGCACTGAAGGATCTCGAGAAAACAAAATCCTTTCCCACACTGCTTATGGAAATCTTGCCAAACCTACAGTTATTTCTAGCTGGGCTTCGACCAGAGTATAGACAGGCTCCTTGCATGGCAGAGCATAACAGGAGATGACTAAAACAACCAACCAACCACCACAAAGCTATGAAAAGTTGTTCGCTCACCACCCTTGGAGGAGCATAGAGGTGTGAGTAGATAGGACTGGACACTAGGGGATAGGGAATAAACCCAGAGGTGGCAGACTTAATAACAGGACAGTAACTGGGAAGACCGGAAATCTGTTTAAGTGGTGCCAGTTAGTTTCTATTTGTTTTCATGCAACCACCTCTGGGCTCTGCCACCACCAGATGTCATGCTGCTGCCTATAAAAATCTAGAAAAATTCCTCTTGAGAGAGAGGAGGCAGAAAGGAGCTTTCAGAATTCCCAAGGGTCTGCCTGTCCATTGCTGGAGGGGATATTTGTTCAAACAGTTTTATATTTGCTTAAGAAAACCTGTTTTTCCTCAGAATGACCACAAAGGAAACTATTAATGATACAACTCTGAGGATATTGTGCAACTTCCAAATGCTTTCCTAATGATCCCTCATAGACAGCATGCATTTTCCAGTCTCCAGTGATCCCCACCAGGATAGGAAATGCAATAAAGTTGTCATGTTAAGACGTGTAGTTCACTGAAATGGAACAGCTTTTGGACTGCTTTCCGGATTTCAGGGTGCTCTTGAGACTTGAAATGAGGCACTTCTTCAAAGAATAGCAATCATAAAAGTTGCCTCTAAAACAAAATCTATTGTTTACGCTGGAGATTGTTCTTCGTTCAGTCAGTTTATTGTTCATCTTGTTGCCCTGGCTTTGAAACTCTGCTCTTTTGATTTGTTTCCATGTGCAGAAAGCAAGATGCATTTCATAGTTGAGGCATGTGTGAGGTGGCACTTCAAAATAAAGCATGGCATTGGTGACAGGAGCTGCAAACAGCGTGCACTAACAGAATATGTTGCTTGATTTTCTTTGTATTTTACCATACAGTAAAGTTGTGTTAACTTTGATTAATGTTAATATCCCCATTTCTATGAGATTGGGTCCATTGACTATGATTTGCATATGTACTATAATAGGCAGAGTTTCACTTAATGAAAGGATAGTTAACTTTTCAATGCAGTTTGCACTAGCACCTAAAATATAGATCCTTATCTGAATCAGTTCTGAACTGTCCACACCTCTTGAGTAGAACTGAGCAAATACTTTAAAAATCCTTCAGTAATTCCCTAAGTGTTCCTGCCAGCACACTTGTTCCCTGAGCCTTCATTCAACTAAAAAATTGAAGTCATTTTGCTCTGTTCATAGCCCTTTTTTGTGTTCATGTTCCATAGATAATCTAGCAAACAAATTTACTGGCAGTAATGTTCACTTAAGTGACCTGTAAGGAAGAATACCCATTGAAATCTAATTTTGAATTTGTAAATGCAAGTATGCACACAACCTGCTGCTTGATGCTAAGGGTTACACTCATGTAATCAGGGAAGTGACACGATACTGTAACAGTAGCCACTAGAGTCAGTGGGTACAACCCCTACCATGTGATAAAGCAGTCTTTTGTAACCAAGGTTTGTGTCACATGACTTGTGTCAGGCAATAAAGATCACTTTTTTGTGTGTGACATAGTTACTGTGGGTACCCTACGTGTAAAAGCAAAATTAATCATCTCATCTTGAATTTCAAATATCAATTGCTTGCAATGACCTGCTTGTGAATGATTATCGGGCCAAGAATTACTCATGGAATTAATTCCACAATGAACTTTGAATAAGGAATTGACTATGTGAAAACTATAAGCTGTTCAGACAATTAACAAACAGAAAAGGAGATTAAATGTATTGAATAAATTTCTTGCAACATGTTATTTGCTTAACTCTTACCCAGGCCTTTATCTGCTATCTTGATTACTGTAATCTCCCCCTCTCTGGCTTTGCTGACTCCAACTGTGGCTCCCTCATGTACGTTCAAAATGCTAGGTATGAGCTTTCTTTCTGGCCTGTTGTTTTGACCACCTCCATCCTCTTTGTGTCTCTCTACTGCTTTCCTTTTCTCCATTGCACTCTACACAAAATTCTTATCTTCATCTGTAAGAACATTGATCATTTCGCTCCACCCTAACTTTCAAATCCCATTTCTTATCATGACATTAGCTTCCACCTTCACTCTGCACTGATACAGGTTTAACTTGCCTTCTGTTCCCCACAAGCTCTTTTATGCTTTCTCCAGGCTTACCTTACCATTGAGGAGAACGTCCTGGCAAAACTGGAAAAGCCACCACTTTATTTTCTTTTAAATCTCTCCTTTCCTTAAAACCAATATTTGACATGATGCCTATAAATCACTACTGTTAGGACCAAGGCATGAGCTGTCAGGCCTAATAGTTGGAACTGGAGTCAGAGGCCAGGAACAGGGCTGAGGATCAGAACCAAAGTCAGGAACCAAGCTGGGGAGCAAGGATGGAGTGGACAGGAGCAAAGCTGGGAACAAGGCAGACCCAGGAGCTACTGCAGCTGCAGGCATAAGCATTGAGCAGCTGGTGACCTGCTGGTACTGTTGGGCTTGAGAGCATGCCTACTTCTTCCATTCAACCAATCAGGTAGGTCGGCCAATCAGGCTGTTCTGCTATAGCTCACCTGAGCTCATTAGTCTACTGGGAGACTGAACTAGTTAGGCCAGCAGGCTCAGCTGCAGGCCAGCATTCCCGACAATACCCCTCTTCAAGGGTGCTTTCTAGTGCCCCCCAGACCCGGCTTCTTGGGATGAGTTTGGTTGAATTTCTTTTGCAGGTCCAACTCATGGATATTCTCCACTGGTTCCCAGGCTTGGACTTCTGGACTATTGCCTTCCCATTCCACCGGGTACTGGAATTTACCCCAAACTTGGCTGGATTAGAGAATTTGCAGGACAAGGTATTCTTTTTGCCCTTGGATGGTTATAGGGGGTGGGTTCTCTGTGTATAATTTAAAGAGGGAAGCACGGAATACTGGATGAATCTTCAGTGACTCAGGTAGCTGCACTTAAATGTCACTGGGTTAAGTTTTTTCCAGGATTGTGAATGGGCATAAGTACTGGTGATCCTACTTGGCTGATGGGTGGATTGATTTGAGGTTCCGTGTTGATAACCAGACTTGTCCCCTACTAAAAGGTTGGGTACAGTCTGGTGATCCTGGTTGGCCTGGCACTTATAAGCTTCTTTAGCAGGCCTCAAATGTTCTCTGAGTTTGTGTTGTACTTGGTGCAGATGGGTAACCAGATCTGTGGCTGCAGGTACTGGGGAACCCTGGGGCTGGGTGAAGATGGAATAGATGGAAGCCATAATTGGTGTAGAATGGGCTTTGTTGGGTGGAGGCATGGGTTTAATTATTGTAAGCAAACTCTGCATATGGTAGCCCGGGACCCAGTTGTCTTGATGGTAAGTCAGGAAACCACAGAGATACTGTTCAAGGATCTGATTGACCCATTCCATCTGCCTGTTGGTCTCTCAGTGATACGTCAGTGAGGTAAGGAGCTCCACATCCAGGAGCTTGAAAAACTTATGCCAAAAGTGGCAAATTAACCATGGACCTCAGTTGGACATGATACCAGTTGGCAATCTGTGCAACTGGAAGAGATTTTCAAAAAAAAAGATGGCCTAGTTTGATGGGCAGTAGAGATTATGCTGCTAGGAACAAAATGCTGCATCTTGCTCAGGAGGTGACTGTGAGCAGCAGCACTGTGCACCCAGGAGAACAGGGCAGCTTCACAATGAAGTCTAGAGACATGATGGACTAGGGTTGGGGAGGAACGGGCAAGGGCTGGAGGAGACTGAGCAGCTTTGAAATGGGGTCTTGGATCAAGAACAAAGGTCACACGAATTTACATATTTCTTGACATCAGAGCATAGGTTTGGCCGCCAGAAATTCCCTGAAATCAGCATTTTAGATTCACTGACCCACAAGTGGTGTGTCATGACACAGTTTTAGAATCTTAAGTCTAGGCTGCCCTTCTGGGATGTAATGCACTCCTTGTGATAGAGGATCCTATCCTGCAGCTGGAACTCTAAGCTTACCTGGGTATCTACATTACCCAATGTCTGACAGATCTGGTGGCAAATGGATCTTGAGGCAACAGGGACTGAATGGAAAGCATCAGACAACTATCTACTGTTACATTAACAAATTTGGATGATTTAGGAACTTTGAAAAAAAGGTTCAGTGCCAGGTTCAACCATTCATTTTTGCACATTTACTTTTCCATTTCTTGCCCCCAGGCTGAAGGCCACCCCAAAGTTGAATCAGGCAAAAAAGAGGGAGCTACAGATCTGGTGCTGATTGAGGTGTTTGGCTGTGCAGAGATTGTCTAGGTTTTTGTGGTCGTGAAGTGGGAACCGAGCCCCTTCCACGGGGTGATGCCATTTTTCAAAAGCTGCCTTAATTGCTAACAGGTGAAGTTGATTATGCTGACACCTGTATGCTGAAATAACACTGCTCCAATGGCATAGTAAGATGCATGGTTTCTACTCTAAAGGGCCTGGTGAGTCTGGAGGAATAGGATGGTGACTGAGGTTAAAGCCTTTTTCAGTTGGTTGAAGGTGCACTGGGCCTCCAAGGACCAGATGAATCAGATTCCTTTCCGAAGGAGCACTGACATTGTGGATACCATATGTGAAAACTCCTGGACAAAATGCCAGTAAAAGTTGGCGAAATGCAGAATTGCTGTACCCCTTGTGTGTCTGACAGAGCCATCCAGTTGGAGATGGCAGTTACCTTCCACAGATGCATAGTTAGCCCTTTGAGAGAAAAAATATATCCAAGGAACTCAATCTTGTTCTGATCAAATTTTCTCTTCTTGAGTTTCACGGAGAGGTGGTTCTGGCGGAGCATCTCCAAAACTCAGCACTATGTTGGTCATGAAGGGCCTGGTTCTTGGAAAAATTGAGGATTTTGTCAAGCAACAATAAACTGATCCAATATATCCATAAAAATATCATTAATTAATTGTTGGAATGTCATTGGAGTGTTGACAGCCCAAAAGGCATCAATAGGTACTCGAAGTGCTCATATTGGGTGTGGAATGCAGTCTTTTACTTGTCTCTTTCCCCTGTCTGGACTACATTTTAGGTCCCACAGAGGTGCAGCTCAGTGAAGACTTTTGGTGGAGTGAAGTCTGTTAAAGAGCAAATTGATGAGCTGTAGGGGGTACTGATTCCTGATAGTTACCTTGTTCAATACCTGGTAATCCACACAAGGCTGGAGGGAACTGTCTTTCTTAGTCACAAAGAAGATGGAGGAACATGGAGTGATGAGTGAACCACTTTTCCAGGTTCTTTCAGAGCAGCTGCAACTCAGGTGATGAAAGGGAATACAGCCAAGGGGAACCTCAGTTTTAGGCTGAGCTCAATGGGACAGTCATAGCAATGATGAGGTGTCAAGATGTCAGCCATCTTATCAAAACCGTGAGAAAAGTCTTGGAAGTTCATTGGCATAGCTGACACTTCTAGGGAGGCTTTGGGAGCTAACAAGCCCAGGGCAGAGGGCATAACTGGGGTCAAATTCCAGAGAACTTCTGATCTGGCACTGGGTTCAGGGAGACAAGACTGCTGATAATATGGTGAACTAAAGTGCACCGTGCGTGCTCCCCAACTTATGTGTGGATCATGTGTGGTATGCCAGGTGATGCTGAGAATAACTGAAAAATGTCGGGTGTGGACCAAACCGAACTAAAGGTTTTCACAATGTCCCTGAAGGGTGGTGATTTCCAAAGGCACAGTCACTTGCATGACTGGCCCTGATGAAAGGAGGGATCTGTCAATGGGATCTATAGGAAAATCTTGATCTGCATTGGAATCTTATGCGCTCATGTGATCTCCAAATCCATAAAATTACTGAAGGTTCTGGAGTCCACTAGTGCTTCCAGGCTGACCCCTGATATAGTGAGGTGCTGTAGGTGAAGCAGAAGTTGAAGGTCCATCAGGCACTGGTTAGATGTTGCCAGAGCACTAATACATGTTGCCAGAGAACCAATCGACAAATGCCTGAGTTGCAGGCAAGAGCGAGGGATGGAATGCCAGCCCAACCCAAATCCCTCTATTGGGACTGGTGTCTCATGTTTTCCGACCAAGATACAGATGGGCCTTTGAAGGGCAGCTCAAGGCAAAATGTCCACGTTCCCCACAGTACAGACATAGTTACCTTGACACCTGGCATTGGTTGTTCTCCACCTCAGAGGAGCGGGGCTGTGCTGTGCCAAGCTACATGGGTTCAGATTCTAGCCTGGGAGTGGGAGATTGGCAGGCAAGTGCCATTGAGACAGGTGTGGATTGAGAAGCCACCCTTCTTTCTTGATGGTATTCCAATAGGCATTTGTCAATCTTGATACATAGGTTGATCAGGGAATACAGACTGGTGAGGGTTTCCACCAAGGTCAGCTCATATTTGAACTCATTGTTTAAACCAAGCTGGAAGTGACAGTGTGCGTGGCCTCATTCCATGCAGCATCTGCCATCAGGCACCAAAATTCAATGGTATAATTACTGACTAGCCAACATATCTGCCTCAGTCCCTCGAGTGCAGCTTCTGTTGTGCGCATATGACTCGGGTCATTGAAAATCACTGCCATGGCTTGGACAAAATCCTTGAACTGGCTCAGCAGGAGTCTAGATTTCTCTAGAAGTGGAGAGGCCAACACCTCCCTAGTCAGCAGACTGGTAAGTCCCACTGTGGACTGGTCAGTAGGATATGTCTGTGGGTGCAATGAGAACAGGAATGGAGCTGGTTTAAAAATCTACAGAACTTTCCGTGGTCATCATTGAACTTGTCCAGCTGGGGAATCTTTGGTCCTCATTGATGGTGTGGTTTGTGCCCACAGGGCATTGATCTGGGTCTATAGGTTCTGCAAAGCAACCACTAGCCCTGATAAGGAGATGTCATCTTTAGTGGGATCCATCTCAGTAGTAGAACCTGTCCCTTCTCATATTTGTTTAGGCTGCTCAAACTGCCAAGACTGGGGCATGAATGGTCAGTCCTAGTGGTTGGAGTGGTGGACATTCAGGCCTAGTGGTCAGAGCTGGAATGAGGAACCAAGCAGAGGAACTGGGCTGGAGAGGACTGGAACAGGTCAGGAGCAAGGCTGGGAACAAAGCAGGCACAGGAGCAATCATAGCTGCAGGCATAAGCTTTGATCCGCTGGTGACCTGCTGATGCTACTGGGCTTAAGAGCACGCCTAATGGCTCCCTTCAACTAATCAGGCAGGTCAGCCAATCGGGCGGTTCTGCTGTAGCCCATCTGGGTTCATTAGTCTGCTAGCTAAATCACGGGCTCAACTACAGCCCCTAGTTCCTGACATCTACTGTCTGGCATTGGATTGGCTGGTGACAATGTTTGACTACTGCAATCTCTGTGACTATTGGCTTGTGCATTCAGACCTGTCTGTACTGTTAGCTTATGATCCCACCCAATGGAGCTCCTCAGCTGCACAATGAGTAACTCACTACTGGAGCAACTTACAAAAAGGTATAGGAGGTACACCACTGGGAATACCTCCTAATGCTCCCCTTGGGATGATGTGATTCTGTACTACTACTTACCTTCTGGGTCTGTGCCTAAGGGTGTGTCTAGAATAGGACAAAAGGTAATTTAAGTGATTTTGGACAAATACATCTTTGATCCTAGTTTAGACATGCCCCATGGTCTAAACTAGCCTTGTAAGGTTAAGTGACCTTATCTCAATGGCAAAATAATTTAAGAGCTACAACTGAAAAGCAGTGAAGGGTTCCTGTTACAGATGGGCCTAAATCAAATCCTCTGGCACAAACACCCTTGAACTTTGAGATAATTCAGAGACTGAGTCTCAATGTGAATTTTGCAAATGCTCTTTTTTCTGTCAAACGGCTCATAGATTTTACAACCAGAAGAGACCGCTATGGTTGCCTGACCTGCATAGATACAGACCACAGAATTTTGTCCGGCAATTCCTGTATCAAGGCTGTAACTCCTGGTTGAACTGCTACATGTCTTTTAGAACTGATTTGTTACTCTTGCTGTTTAAAAAATTAATGCCTTATTTCTAGCCTGAATTTACCTAGCTTCAGCTTCCGGCTGTTGATTTTCATCATGCCTTTGTCTGCTAGACTAAAGAGCCCTTGACTGTCAAATCCTCTCCCTATGTAGGTATTTAAATCCCCTGGGAAGTTGTATCTGCTATGCAAATGCCTGTGTTGTTAATTGGATTCATATGTGGATTGTAACTGCATTTGCACATCATGGGAAACAAACTGTTAGTATTCAGGTGTTAGGTGGTATAAATGATTTTCAGATAATTCTTCACGTTTGATTAGTGGGTAAAACAACTAAAGACCACAATGAAATATTAAATTAAAAATTAAAAATAAATATGAACAAATAAAGGAAGTGTATTATTTTCTATAATTATAAATAGAAACAGGACTGGTGCAAGAAAATCTAGGCCCCAATGTGTAGGCATTCAGCTGGGGACTCGTATGCCCTCTCTGAATGCCTATGCCCTCCTATGCCTCTTCCTTTCTTTGCACAGTAAGATGCGTGGAATTAGCATCCCCTGAGGTTGATACTGACATTGCACACCAACTGTTTTCAGAGTCGCTGTTTGCCCTATTTCTATCCCCTCTCCCTTCCCCTGTCCTTGTCTGATCCTGCACCCCTTTGGCAGGTAGATAGGAGAACCTATCATTTCTAACCCTTTAGAAGTTCTTGGGTTGAGGAAATCGAACCCTCAGTGAACTTTAAGGGGCGAAGAGCAGGGGTCGGCAACCTATGGCACGCGAGCCAATTTTTAATGGCACGCTGCTGTCTGCCGGGGACAGCAGCGTGCCATTAAAAATCCTGCCCGGCCTGGCCCCCTCTTCTCCGCCCTCGCCCACTGCTCTCTCTTTGCAGGGCAGGCAAGCTTCACCCTCCCCCCGCCTCTTCCCCCAGCGTTTGGGGTTCCTGCCCCCCCTCCTCTCCCTCCCTGCGGCTGATCAGCTGAAGGCCCTTGCTACGGAGGGAGAGAGGGAAAAGCGGAGCCGCAGCGCGCTCTCTGCTCCGGGGACCTTGCGGAAGGGGGTGGAATCGGGGCATATCCCCTCAGCCCCCTGCCGTGAGCCGCTCAGGGCAGGGGGCTGGAAGCACCCCCACAACTCCAGCCCACACCCACAGCCTTCTGCCCTGACCCCTGCATCCCCCTCACACGCCCCCAGCACTCTACCCTGACCCTGAACCCCCCCACACCCTCCAGCCCTCAGCCCTGACCCCTGAACCCTCCTCACACACACCCAGCTCTCTGCCCTCACCCCTGCATCCCCCCCACACCCCAGCCCCATGCCCAGACCCCTGCACTCCCACAACCCCAGCCCTGACTCCAGCACCCCCCACACATACCCAACCCCCGCCCCCTGCCCTGACTCCTGCACCCCCCACATCCCCACCCCCACCCCTCGCACCAATTGGGAGCTCCTGCACACACACCCCCACATTCCCACCTGCACTCCTCGCACCAAATGGGAGCTGCCCAGGTAAGCGCTCCACACCCAAACCTCCTCCCCAACCCTGAGCCATCTCCCTCATTCTAGCTTCTGGCCAGACCCTGCAGCCCAACCCCCAGCCTGCTCCTTCACCCCCAGACCTGTGCTCAGTGCACTCCCACCCTCATCTCTGTGCAGAGAGAGGAAGAGAATGGGCCAGAACCAGGGAGAAAGTAGGTACCTACTCTATGCGGACAGGGCCGGGACCAGCGATGAGCTGCCAAAATCTTAACAACAGGTTCCCTTCTCACCCCATGAGGGATTCGTTGCCCACCCCTGCCCCCTGGGACTCCTGCTCCATCCAACCCCCCCCCGTGTTCCTTGACGCCCCCCCAGCCCCATCCACCCCCTTCCCCTGTCCCCTGACTTCCCCCAGAACTGGGCAGGAGGGTCTCATGGGTCACCATAGTGGGTGCCCACTCCACCCCTAAGAGCCAGAGGCACCTGCCGGGGGGTGAGATGAGGAGTCTCGGAGTGCTTACCTGGGGCAGCTCCCAGGAAGTATTCGGCAGGTCCCTCTGTCTCCTAGGGGTCGGGGAGCATAGCTGGAGGGGAGCTGATCACATCAAAAGTGACGCCTTAGGCACTGACTCCCTGGGTGCTCTGGGGCTGGAGCACCCACAGGGAAAATTTGGTGGATGCAGAGCATCCACTGGCAGCTCCCCGCCCCGCGCCTGGTCCCAGCTCACCTCACATCCGCTCCGCCTCCTCCCCTGAACACACCACCCCACTCTGCTTCTCTGCCCCCTGGCTTCCCGCGAATCAGCTCTTTGGCGGGAAGCCGGGGAGGACTGAGAAGCAGGTGGCGCCTTCCCGCTCAGGCCCAGGGTGGTGGAAGTGAGCTGGGATGGGGAGCGGTTCCCCTGTGCGTCCCCACCCCCCCGGGTTACCTGCTGTGGCACGGGTGGCCATCCTCGCGCCCCCTCTGCCCCAGCTCACCTCCGCCTCCCTGGGCCTGAGCGGGAAGCCGCGGCCTGCTTCTCAGCCCACCCTGGCTTCCCGCATGAACAGCTGATTCGTGGGAAGCCTGGGGTGGGGGGGCAGAGAAGCAGAGCGGGGCGGCGCATTCAGGGGAGGAGGTGGAGGTGAGCTGGGGCCAGGGCTGGGGCTGGGGCCGGCGGTGGATCGGGTAGGGGAGCTGCCTGTGGGTGCTCTGCACCCACCAAATTTTCCCCTTGGGTGCTCCAGGGCTGGAGCACCCATGGAATCAGCACCTAAGGCACCACTTTTGGCTGGTTAAATAACCGGCTCCAGCTCACCACTGGCTGGGATCCCAGACTGGCAGTGGGCTGAGCGGGGCCGGCAGCCAGGACCCTGCCTGGCAAGAGCTGGCAGACGGAACCCCAGAACGGCAGCGGGCTGAGCCTCTCAGCCCACTGCTGGTTTGGGGTCCCGGCCGCAGGCCCCGCTCCGCCCACTGCCGGTCTGGGGTTCTGGCTGCCAGCTCCTTGCCAGCTGGGGTCCTGGCCACAGGCCGCGCTCAGCCTGCTGCCAGCCTAGGTGAATGGAACCCCAGGCTGGCAGCGGGCTGAGCGGGCTGGCGGCGTAAGGTCAGCATTTTAATTGAATTTTAAATGAAGGTTCTTAAACATTCTGAAAACCTTGTTTACGGACAACAATAGTTTAGTTATATAATATATAGACTTATAGAGAGAGACCTTCTAAAAAACGTTAAAATGTAGTATTGGCACACGAAACCTTATTTTAAAGTGAATAAACAAAGACTCGGCACACCTCTTCTGAAAGCTTGCTGACCCCGGTGTAGAGCAAGGATGAGGGGGGAAAGAAATTTTTTTTTATTTTTTGGGGGGAAAAACCTTCTGAAATGTTCATGCAAAATAAACAGAACTCGCTTAGATATTCTAGAGCTTTGGAAAAACCTCATGTTTTCCCTAGGTCTCCTCCCATCTATAAACCTAAGAGTTTTTTCAGTCAAAGCTCCCACAATCTCTGTGGAAGGAGAAAAGACACAATCTGTCAATGAGCACTTAGAATATACCTCAGTACATGAATCACTGACAATAAAGTCTTTATAGACTATCATGGACATGGGTACTTGTCACTAATATCTATTTTAGAATATCCAAGTGCAGTGAGGGGACTTCAGGTAATTTATGTGGACTATTGACATACCCCGCTTCCTGCAGTGTAGTTATCTACCTTGTAAATCTGTACATCTGCATAGATTCTGTACAGAGGGAGAAAAGACTACGGTGTTTCTAGTGCTGTCAGAGTGCACTTGGGGAGAGTTTAGCTGTTTCAATATACTCTGAGTTGCTATGCCAGGACAGCAGCAAAATGAGTGCACTCAGTCCACATACTGAAAATCTTCATGAGATGTGAGCAGAAAACAATAATGCTTTGAACTTCCATTTGAGGATTGCCAAGGCCCACACATGGCCCAGTCCTCTGAGGTGGTAACTCTAATGGGAATTTAGCACGCAGCCGTTTACAGAATTGGGCCCATAGTGGGTTTAGTCTCCCAAAATCACTGTGAAGCGAGGAAATATTATAATCCCCATTTTAGAGAGGAGGGAATTGAGGCATAGAGATTAGCGTGGCTTGTCCAATGTCACTCAGGAAGCCTTTGGCAGAGCTGGGAATAGAACCAAGATCTCTGGAATTGGTAAGAAAATATCTGATAGTAGGGGGGTCTAATTGATCAGACAAAGGCAAAACGAGTTGGAAGCTGAAGACAGATGAATGGAGATCTGATATAAGGTTCACTTTTTAAATTAAGGGTTATTAATCATTGGAACAATTTACCTGGGGAAGTAGTGGAATCTACATCACTTGAAGAAACTAAATCAAGACTGCATGTCTCAATGAGATATGCTCTAGCTAAAGCAGAAACTATGGGCTTGAGGCAGGAATCAGTTGATAAAATTCTATGGCTTGTGATATACAGGTCAGACTAGAGGATCATGATGATCTCTTCTGACCTTAAAAACCTATTAATCTCCTGAGTCCCAGTCCTCTGCTTTAGCGACAAGAACATCCTTCTGGTGTACCAAACACACATTCAAATTATCTTGTTTTCTAAATGAAATAATTCTGTCCTTGGTTTTTTTCTCCTCCCAAGTGTGAGAAATTATTTTATCTTAATAGCCTGAAAGAATAATTAGAAAAAATGCAATTCTTGAACAAACAGATGAACCAACTAGTAATCTCCACATTGTTATTTTTAGATTACTTGATCCTTTGTAAAATAAATAGAACTCTTCCCAGACTGAGATTTTATGTCAAATTTCACCCTGGCACAAATCTTTGCAGCTGAGTTATAAGACCCTGGAAATAACATGGAAGTGCTAACAGATCGTTAGCTTCAATACTGCTACTGGGCACCACTCTAATAATATTTTGAATAGTGGCTAGCAAAGATACGACCAGCCAAGTTCTTCAGGGTTCAGATACTGCTCCCAGGGGTAGGAGCAGAGCTCATTATTTTGTTCTCTTCATTCCACTAGAACAGCTCCAAGCCATGACAGCAAATGGGGATAATTGAAGTGAAAGTGCTCAACCCTGACTGCCCAATCTTCTCATAAAACAATCACAGGATTGTTCCGGGGAACGTTGACACAACAAACCTTGCACTGCAAATTTTGCTTCATAATTAGCAAGCAGTTGCTGTCATGCCTGTCAAATGTGTTTATGTGACGAAGTGAATAGTACAATTGACTGTCTTCCCTTGCAATCAAGGAGAAGAAACTGCTTTGAGTGAAGCTGACAATTATGTAAAGGGAACTAAATGAATTTGGCTTGCAGTTCACACTTACCCCTTACAGATGGAATATGGGTCCATTGAGGTCCATATTTAGGTCCTTGCTCCTTTGCACCTGACGAGACACAGAGGAAGCAAATGTAGGCAAAACTAATGCTGCGTTTCTTATTGTGCCCCTTATTCCTTTTAGAACAGGGAATTACCAGACATTGCTATACATCAGAGTATCTAAGTTCAAAGCCTGATCTTATCACCCAAAGACAACAGAAAACACAAGTCTGTTTTCATGGAAACAGAAAGGCTTTTGATATGATGGCTCGAGAGACAAAGGTTTTCTTACAATAGATAAAATCAATGAAGAGGATTTCAGAAATATGAGATGATCTGTTTACAGCTATACATTCACAGGTTGTGTCTACTCCAGGCTTTTTTGCTACAAGTTTCCCACCCTTGCTACCACTGGTTCAGTTCTACTGGTGGTAACAACAGTGGAAGCACAAGTGTAGCGAGAACTCCAAGGATTTGCTGGCATTTTAAGCACCCTGTTCTGTTCAGGGCAGGTCTAGGTGAAAACATGGGAAGCTGCTGGTGATTCCACCTTTGTTACCACTATTAGAGCAGAACCAGTAGCCTCAGTGGTGGGGAAAAAAAAGTCTGGAGTAGACAAACTATGAATAGACTTACTCTATAGTTTTATATATCAGTGAGATTATGGAGCCACAGTAGTACTTCTGTGTTCAGGTTGGGTTCTGTTTTGTACTCAAAATAGGGTTTCAACTCCTTTTGTTGCATAAAGAATATAATGTATCTTCTCCGGATATGGTGTCTGTGTAACATGCTGTGAGACCCTAAAACATTAGATCAGTCAGGCTCAGAGTGCCAGGGGAAGGTAGTTCCTTGATGACCATTTCATGGTTGGGACCTGCAGAACTGCTTGAGGGAGCAGGGACCTCATGTAATATAGATCCTCATATCCTGAGCAGCCCCCAGCACCACTCCATAGAGAGTGGTCTCACTTGGCCACATAGGGACCATTGCAGCTACTGCTGCCTGGGGGCTCAATAAGCCCCATGAAATGACTATGTGAGGAATGGGTGGAAGGCCAGGATATGTCCCCAATGTGTAAAGAACCCTGTCAGGAGGTGGGTAGAAAAAGAAGGTGAGACAGCTGATGGGGGAGGGTGATAGGTTGTTATATTACAAGGAAAGGACACACAGAGTTAATATTTGCCTCTCCCAAGCAACAGCTCCATTTTGGAACTGTCAGCTGAGATCATCCCCTTCCTGACTGAGGAAGACGCCTGAGTGAAGAACTGAGTGCATGCAATGCTTCACTGATGACACCTCCCTGGTATCCAGGGAAGGGGGTTTTACAACTTCAGGAGTGGTAGTATATAGCTACACGTAGGACCCAGGGTCCAAATGGGCCTGAGTTACAGGATTGGATTGGACCGCAGGCTGTCAGCTGGATCAGCATCCATGTGTCCAGACTGTCCAATGCTAAGCCTTGACAGCTCAGATTTGTGTTTTCTCTTGGCATTCATTGGAGCACCAGTGTGTGAGCTGCATGTGGCACAGGCAATAAATATTAGGCCTTTGTGTGTGAGAGACTTCTAGCAATATAATGTAAATCAATGTGCTTGAGGAAGAAGTCAAAGTACTAGCAGACCCATAACCCTATCTTACTAAATAAGAGATTCTGACACCTTTGGATCTATATTTTTATTCTTTTTTTATGACTGTTTATTATAGTTAACTCTGAATACACAAAAAGAAAAGGAGTACTTGTGGCATCTTAGAGACTAACAAATTTATTTGAGCATAAGCTTTCGTGAGCTACAGCTCACTTCATCGGATGCATTCAGTGGAAAATACAGTGGGGAGATTTATATCCACAGAGAACATGAAACAATGGGTGTTATCATACACACTGTAAGGAGAGTGATCACTTAAGATGAGCTATTACCAGCAGGAGGGGGCGGGGGGGGGGAGAAGAAAACCTTTTGTAGTGATAATCAAGGTGGGCCATTTCCAGCAGTTGACAAGAACGTCTGAGGAACAGTGAGGGGTGGGGGCTGGGGGGAAATAACATGGGGAAATAGTTTTACTTTCTGTAATGACCCATCCACTCCCAGTCTCTATTCAAGCCTAAGTTAATTGTACCCAGTTTGCAAATTAATTCCAATTCAGCAGTCTCTCGTTGGAGTCTGTTTTTGAAGGTTTTTTGTTGAAGTATAGCCACTCTTAGGTCTGTGATCGAGTGACCAGAGAGATTGAAGTGTTCTTCAACTGGTTTTTGAATGTTATAATTCTTGACGTCTGATTTGTGTCCATTTATTCTTTTACGTAGAGACTGTCCAGTTTGACCAATGTACATGGCAGAGGGGCATTGCTGGCACATAATGGTATATATCACATTGGTAGATGCGCAGGTGAACGAGCCTCTTATAGTTTCACCTTTTTGTTTGGGCCTAATTGGTTATGTTCTCTTCTTTGACAAATGGCAAGGCAGCATGCTGACATATACTGCACAGATATGGCCATTGTCTCCTCATGGTCCTGTTCTTGGCAGGAGGCATTTTTCCCAGGGCCAGATCTCATTTTAATGACAGAATCATATGAAATCTTGAAGTATTATATCAATAACTCCTATTTAGTTACCCTTTGAAAACAAGTAGCAGCTATCAAAAGGTTATTTGAGAAGGTAGGTGATTGGAGATGGGCCTTCTTGATTATTTTCAGGCTTAGAAATGGACTCTGGCGTAGGCAGACATTCATTCTAATTATTACTTGAATGCCTTTTTGAGATCACCTTTGGTATCGTTGGTGTTCAGTGTATATCTGTCATTAGGATGTGGTTTTACATCCCTCAGCATGACTATCCAGGAGATATTTGTTTTTGTCAGTGTCCAATTTCCTATGACCTGTTAAACCCTAAGGAACTGAAGAGAAGATTCCACAAATGAGGTGGACTCATTTAAGCAAATACACCTACTAAAAAAGCAAAAGGTCTGCTAAAAAAAAGTATATTGTTGTCTCCACTGGGATTATGCTAGGCGAATTTGCCTGATAGGATGAAATACAGACTTTTTAAAGAATACCTGATATAAGAGTATAACTTCATGGTCTACGGTGCAGTAACAACAGAGATGAATTTGTCCAAGATATCCAATGATCTTGTTTGCAGTGAGAGCAAGGTTCCAAATATCTGAAAATAGCTTTTCATGTAATGAATATGTAAATTGTGTGATACAAGATCTTCACATGGTACCAAATCTCCACATAAGTAAGAATGTGTATGAATGGTTATTTGCTCCCCCCCAACATAATGGTCATCACTGACTGCAAATTAGGTCCCCAAATCAGTGCATGTTCAGTTTTTTAAACAAAGTACTTTCACTTTCACTTTCACTTATTAAAGTTGGGTACTGACTTCACCTCTTTCCCAAGTGTAGGAGCAGGTCTGTGCACTTCTCTGGAGTTTTACATAGGAGTTTTAAACAATATTTATTTTAAATAAAAGCTGCCAGTCTAGCCTGCCATGACCTGTTACATCTAATCCCAATGGGACTAACAGGGAGAGGCTATGCTAGTTGTTGTATCAATTATTACTTTTAAAATATTTTGCAGAAACTTTTGAATCCAAAATCTACTGAAGTAAACTGACCTGATTTCGGTGCAAACTGTACAAGAAGATTTGGTGGAAATATTATTCCTTACTATGTTGTTCCACTTTTTAACTTGACACTTTCATTGATCAGAAAGTGGCTAAGGGTTTACAGTTCCCAACAGAAGCTTACCCAACCAGCTTATCTGTTACATATCCACCGTGGAGAAAGAACAGTATTACAGAACCTCATAGCTTCCCATTCAGATAATTGCAAAGAAACCATTTGATTTCAGTGAGACAAACCAAACCGGAAAAAAGTAATAGTAAAAGCAGGTTTCCCCTCTGGAGGCTTATGGAAGCTCCTAATAAGGCTATGTCTACACTGCGAGCTAGGGATGTGATTTCCTTCCTCATGTACATATAGTCACACTAGCTCTCATCAAGCTAGTGTGAGTATAAATAGCAGTGTAGCCATGGCATGTGTAGCATGAATATGTATACATCAGCAGGGCAATCACACCTCTTGCTCGTAGTGCAGCCATAGCCTAGGAGTTCCCTCATAGCTATAATATGCGTTACACATTATAGGGCTTTGCTGCTTAATCTGCAGTTGCTAGGGAACCACTAAAGATTCCCTGCCACTGTGCTTTATGGCATGCTGCATGGTACAGAGTCTTAGAGGCAGTAGTGGAAGTGTCTCTCCCTCTGACTAAAGTGGTTGCAGGGAGGAATCAGGGCCTTCAGGACACCCTGTGGTATTTGGGAAGCACAGTGGCCCTGTCTGGCACTGTCAAGATAGAAGACAGAGAAACAGGACACTACCCTGCCCTTGACAATACCAACAATCAGTAGAGGCTCAACAATAAATAGAGGCTCATTCTAGCACTTGGGAGCCCTCTAAGTATGTGTAATGTGGTATCTGAGGCACCTAGGGCACGTAAGGGTTGGGGCAGGAAAAAGTGACCAATTCTTTTGGTTTGTTGAAATTTTGCTTCCAAGAGAACACAAAGGGACTAGTTTATGGCCACCCTTCACAGAACGAGTCCCCAGGTTTGGTCTGTGAATACCAGCACAAACCAGACCTTGCAGCAGGGTCTGAGCAGCTCCAGTCCGATGTGCCAGTTCCTTGGTTTAGGCACTAGCGCACACACCCTCTCTGAAGAAACTGCATCTGGAACTCGCACTGTTCTGTGCTGCTATTTCAGAACTCACCGAATCCTACCTGATTAACCCACTGTGCTGCAGCACCTGAGAATATGGGGACCCATTAAAGACAGAAGGTGAAATCCTGGCCCCATTGGAGTTTGGCCCTGGGTATCAGCGGGATCAGGATTTTAACCATCATGTAAATCTGGTTTTGAAACATATGTATTTTCTTTTGAGAATGTCAGCTAAAGCCGTAACCCCTTCACTGCCGCCTTGAGGGACAACATTCTCTGAAAGACAGAAGTTGTGTTCCAGTGCGGTATCCAAACTCAATATATCACTAGATTGTTTTGTGCCCCTCCAAACAAGGTGGCTGCAGGAGAACAGCATGACTAAGTTTGTAAAGTAGATTTTACACATGTTTAAAAAATTAAATAAACCAATTCCGTTTGGTTAGGAAAATCTAAGTTAGAATCAGGGTTTTCAAAGGTGACTTGTGGAACTGAATTATTTCAATATAGCAAAACAAGTTTCACTCGCCAATTCTTAAGACGCAATCTAAAATGTTAGACATCCTGTAGTATGCTTATGTTTAACACTGAAATAGTTACAAATATTGCCTCTGGAATAGTAGTAAATGCAATGTACGTACACGGCTAAATTCTGCTTCTATTTACAATTGCACAACCCCCCCAAAGGTCACCTTTCATGTTATGCCATAATTAGTTTTTAAATACATTGAAAATTTCCTGATTAATAATTTCTGTGCTTTACGTTAGCGGTGCTATTTACTCCTTTAGGGCCCAATCCCCCTCCCACTGAAGTGAATAAGAATTTTGCCATTGAGTTCAGTGGAAACCAGATCAAATCTCTATTTTATATCTATTGGAATTGGAAACGTGTTCTGGATACTAATACATGATTTGCTATTAGAGACAATGCCTGAGTTAGTTGTATGAAATACTAAAAGCTTGTCAGGAGTTGTTGCCTAAATATAAGCTTTTGCCAATCTGAGAGAAGTTCAATGAACATGTACTTCAAGCTCTTGCACTAATCTTTTATCATCTTGCCTGTAGTTGAGAGCTTATCTTTAACTGTGCACTGGAAAGCAAAACCAAAAATTGATGTGTAAGTGTGTATACTGAACGCCTCTTTACTCAGGCTGTGTAGGTGAGGGAGACAGCACAGAAACAAGCTTTCCCTCTGTGAAATTCTCTTGAAATTTCCTGGTTTGCCTAAGATCTCCCAGAACTTGACCTCACGCACCCCAAGAGTTACATAGCAACCTGTGTAATCTAGAATGTTTTATAATGTAGCAGAATGATGCATTCTGGGGTAACATCGGTGCCACGGGCAATGCAAAGAGGATTCAACAGAGGGGAGAATATAACATTCAAAGGGTTAATTAAGCTTTTCTGGCCTGCATAATGGGTAGATGAGTGGGATTCAGGACCAAAATCAGTGGCTAATTCAATTTTCATTTTTCCTTTGCAATCTGTATTCTTTTATGAACCACCATATCTTATACTATATTGATGTGGACTAAGCTAGCACTGGGGAGAATTATGGATTTTTTGTTAGTTGGAAATTTCAAAAAGTGGAAAAACAATTTTATTTCAGGTCAAACTAAATGTTTCATATTGATTTTAACCATTTTTAATGGTTTTGAATATTTAAAACATAAAATTAAAGGAAATTTTGAAACAAAAAGTGGTTTTGAATGGAAATGTTTCATTTAAAAAATGTTGAAGAGAAATGTTTTGATTTTAATTCCCCACCACCCCCAAATAAACAATTTGGCAAAAGTGAAATTAGGGTAATATTTTGGTGTCACCAAATCTGCATTTTTCACTGAAAAGAGTTTTGGCGAAAAAATTTCATCCATTTCTAATATGATCACTTCATGTCACTCTGAACCAGGGTGTTCAGAGGACCCACTGCTATAGCATGGAGTATTCTGTGCCTTGTATGGAACCCAAACCCTACTGTAGTTTTAGGTAATAGTTCAAATTATGATCTTAGTTGCACAGAATTAAATCCGTGGGTTTTAATGGGTGTAAATGAGGACAGGATTTGGTGCTATGAGTTTCACCCAGCTGCAGAGGTTTTACATAAAGCAGAACCTTACTACATAGGAAGTGCTGGAATAGGCTCCACTGTCCCTTTCAAATCCCACATAAGCTCTATTCTGAGGACTGATGTGGGACATAAGTGGTGGCTAGGCATTTTGCATGCCCTTTGCTTAGAGGTTCACCCCTAATTTGTAGACATAATTACTGTGACTATATGCACATATCCAGTAAATGTGTGTGCAAATTACCACAGTTAGCAATTTGCATGCCCAAATGTGATGACCATATGAGCAAAGTAGGGGTCTCATTGCACAGCTAACTTGTTTACAAATCAAAACCTAAAATATTCCCTCTGAGACTTGATGTTCTCTTCACAGGGTCGCTGAATTTCATAGATTCATAGATACTGAGGTCAGAAGGGACCGTTATGATCATCTAGTCCGACCTCCTGCACAATGCAGGCCACAGAATCTCACCCACCCACTCCTGCGAAAAACCTCTCACCTATGTCTGAGCTATTGAAGTCCTCAAATCATGGTTTAAAGACTTCAAGGAGCAGAGAATCCTCCAGCAAGTGACCCATGCCCCATGCTACAGAGGAAGGCAAAAAACCTCGACTACCTCTTCCAATCTGCCCTGGAAGAAAATTCCTTCCCGATCCCAAATATGGCGATCAGCTAAACCCTGAGCATATGGGCAAGATTCACCAGCCAGATACCCAGGAAAGAATTTTCTGTAGTAACTCAGATCCCACCCCATATAACATCCCATCACACGCCATTGGGCCTATTTACCATGAATATTTAAAGATCGATTAATTACTAAAATCATGTTATCCCATCATACCATCTCCTCCATAAACTTATCAAGTTTAATCTTAAAGCCAGAGAGGTCTTTTGCCCCCACTGCTTCGCTTGGAAGGCTATTCCAAAACTTCACTCCTCTGATGGTTAGAAACCTTTGTCTAATTTCAAGTCAGAACTTCCCAATGACTAGTTTATATCCATTTGTTCTTGTGTCCACATTGGTACTGAGCTTAAATAATTCCTCTCCCTCTCCGGTATTTATCCCTCTGATATACTTATAGAGAGCAATCATATCTCCCCTTAACCTTCTTTTAGTTAGGCTAAACAAGCCAAGCTCCTTGAGTCTCCTTTCATAAGACAGGTTTTCCATTTCTTGCATCATCCTAGTAGCCCTTCTCTGTACCGGTTCCAATTTGAATTCATCCTTCTTAAACATGGGAGACCAGAACTGCACACAGTATTCCAGGTGAGGTTGTCATGAACCTGCTGAAATCCACTCCTCTCTAGAAACAGTATTTTTAGGAAAGTCAGAAATGTGTCTGGTTTCAACTGCCCTTTAACTTCACATTCACTTGGATGATTTGCCAATGATTTTTTTTGAACTTCCAAAAAAAAAATTCTCCTTGGCTCAGATTATGCATAAAGCACTTCAAACTGAAAGTAGATTTTTGATTTTTATGCTTGGTGGCAAGGTTAGACAGTGTTTGAACTCAGGCTTAGAATATAGAGCTGGCCACAACCTTAACTAAACAGCCATGGTTACAGCACCATCATTCCAAGTTGAGTTGATGATGTGCACAGACTGGGTCTAAATTCAAAATCTCCCAAAGCTCTAGGGTGTTTGAATACAGGCTTCTGGTTCAGCCCATTATAGCAATAGGGGTTTCCTGCAAAATCCAGGAGCAAACTTCCCCAAAGCTTTGGAAAGGTCAGATGCAGGCCTTTGGTTTGGGGCTATCTCTTTATACCACTTGTTAACTATATTATTTAAGGGATAAATGTTGCTCCCTACCTCTGTAGACTTGGTTTTGCCATGCAAGCTGGTAGGATTAGGAAGAAAGGGCAAAGAATTCAGCTTGGCTGGGAATCCCAGCCCAGGGGGTAAATAGGAGGGGGCATGAATGGGGTGAGGAATCCACTGCTTCTTGGATCAAGCCATCCTCTCCATGCAGAATGAACGCGGGGCATATAAAAGTAAGTGGTGACTTTGTGCCGGGGTGAATTTTCCCCACACTTGGCAAGTACTGTGTTGAGAGGAGATTTAACATGGCCTTGCTGAAAACACAAGACAGCTGGTACATTTCGCACATCCTACCCCTGCTAAACTTCAAGATGGCCTTTCTTGCCCAAGGTGGTTATTTATGATTGCTGGAGAAGTGGAGATGACATCTGTCACTGCAACCTGCCATAGGGCTCGTTCTGGCATTAGATTGTTCCCAATGAGCTACAATAACTGACAAAGGAAGGATATATTCTGATGAAAGTCCAGTGAATTTTATTAATTTGACTAGCCATCATGTAAGCTCTAATAGATTAAGAGAATCAGAAGAACTCCAGGAAGAGCACAGGGAAACATCCAGCACCGTAGGACGTGGAACCAGCCAAGAAGCACCAAACTAGCCCACTCTGATTTGTAAGGAACCAGTGAGAGATGCTGACCTGGTTGTGTCTCTTAAGTAGGGTCCAGACACGAAGTCACTTAATGGAGTTGCCTGCCTCCCAACACTGGGCTAAACATTCGTGTCCTCATATGGTCTTGCCACACTCCAGACTCAAAATGGGACCCTGTGTTCCACAGGCATCATTTCTTGCCAAGTGAGCCAAAACTCAGCCTTTCCCGGGTGAGGTAGTTGGAGCTGTGCGAACATTGTCCCAGCTGGAAGTTGCTCCTTGAATTGTTTATTGTTCAGCATATGGTAAAAACAACTTCATTAAGTGGGGATTGTCTTCCTTCTACAAGACAGGAAAAGAACTAAATTGATGAAGAGTGATCCTGAACTACTCTTTTCTGGAAACATCGTACAAGTCATCATCCCACATTGTATTAACCGAGCCTCCACCCTGGGTCAGTAATGTTAAATTAACTTTATTTTCGGGGAGGGGCAGAGTGGATATTCCATCACATTGCTCAGGAGCTCCAAAAAAACCACCAAATTTTCTAGCCATCATCTCATGTCTCTGCAAAGCAGCCACCATTCCTGCAGTCAAGGAGTGGAACTAGATGGTGTTGCCTTTGGAACGAATTGGTACCATTCCTCGGCTGGGTACAGAGGTCACTGTTGAGCGACGTAAGGTACTGGATCTTCCTGTGGCTGAGTGCACTGCTTCTGCAACACTTTCAGCTGCAGGGCGAGAGATTAGAATGAGGAGCTGAAACTGGTCCTCTTCCTTGGCAGTGTGGGCACACCCTCTGACCGTACCCACAGGGACTGTTCTGAGGAAAGCTGTGTTCTGCGAGCAGAGAGAGAAGTTGGAACAAGGACAGAAAATGTCCACAGGTCTGAGGTCCAGGATTTGCTATATTCAATTCTGGGCCAATGCCAAAAAGCACTGTTAATTGGAGGGTGACATGCTTAAGGTCTAATATCCCATGGATCCTATGCATGCATTTCTTTCCATGGAAAGCTGAGATTCCAGCTTTTCCTGTTTATTTCTGCAGCATTACCCAACCCCAATGTTTTCAAACATCATGAGATTTTATAAAAGAATAAATGTCGGCTTCTTTTTTATTTGCCTTCTCCTTTTTGAGTCTTTAGGGTGCACTTGGGTTGCATCTTCAATCTTTTCTCTGCAGCCATGAAGGCTAGAAAACTTTATTTTTTAAAATGAAAGCAGAGATTCTCATGTAATCACTTGAATTCGTGAGCTGGGCCTTTAAGAAAAACACCAAATATTGCAAAACTCATGATAAAATCCTGAGAGTTGGCAACACTGATGTCCTCAGAGATGGAGAGATCACACCTTCAGATCATGATGTTCTCATTACGATCTTGCCAGATGTAACATGCTCCCAAACAAGCAGCAGGTCTAACAATGCCAGGCCAATGATGCTCACATTCCCCACTTGCCACATGACCTTATCAGGCCCTTCCATAATTAAGATTATTTTAGTTCTTCCTTCTCTTTCCCTCTTCCCTGCTCATTGGTTGCTGTTCCTCTGTTAAAACTAGGGGAGCAATGAGCAATGCTGTACATCCCATCAGCCAGTCTACACTTGCATGTATCAGCAACCACCACTCATCTCTGAATAACTTTTGGCTGGTTCTGAGATCTGGTTAATCTTATACATAACGCTGACTAATAAAAAACAATGAAATTTATTAGTTCAGTCTGTAAAGCCCGGCTTCCCTTTCTGCACCTACAAGATGCAGGCACAGTCCTTGTCCAGAACTGTTTGCATTTTTTGCATTTATCTTTATTAAATTTCATCCTATTTACTTCAGACCATTTCTCTGGTTTGTCCAGATGATTTTGAATTTTAATCCTATCCTCCAAAGTACTTGCAACCCCTCCCATCTTGGTATCATCAGCAAACTTTATAAGTGTACTTGCTATGCCATTATCTAAATCATTGATGAAGATATTGAACAGAACTGGACCCAGAACTGATCCCTGCAGGATCCCACTCAGTATGCTCTTCCAGTTTGACTGTGAACCACTGATAACTACTCTCTGGGAACAGTTTTCCAACCAGTTATGCACCCACTTTATAGTAGCTCCATCTAGGTTGTATTTCCTTAGTCTGTAATGTTACCTATCTCCTGCTTAAAAATCATCACTCAGTTAATATCTCCCTATGGCCCCAGATACTGACAGTCCCCTCCAATAGTCAATACAACCATTACAAAGTGACTTATGTAAGCTGTCATGGGATAAGAGGGAAGGTCCTCTCATGGACTGGTAACTGATTAAGAGATAGGAAACAAGGGTAGGAATAAATGGTCAGTTTTCAGAATGGAGAGAGGTAAATAGTGGTGTCCCCCGAGGGTCTGTACTGGGAGCAGTCCTATTCAATATATTCAATACATCTCAAAAAAGATATATTGGAATTGGAAAAGGTTCAGAAAAGGGCAACAAAAATTATTAGGGGTATGGAACAGCTGCCATATGAGGAGAGATTAATAAGACTGTGACTTTTCAGCTTGGAAAAGAGATAATTAAGGGGGTATATGAGAGAGGTCTATAAAATCATGACTGGTGGGGAGAAAGTAAATAAGAAAGTGTTGTTTACTCCTTCGCATAACACAAGAACTAGGGGTCACCAAATGAAATTAATAGGCAGCTGGTTTAAAACAAACAAAAGGAAGTATTTTTTCACACAACTCACAGTCAACCTATGGAACTCCTTGCCAAAGGATGTTGTGAAGGCCAAGACTACAACAGGGTTCAAAAAAGAACTAGATAAGTTCATGGAGGATAGGTCCATCAATGGCTAATAGCCAGGATGGGCAGGGATGGTGTCTCTAACCTCTGTTTGCCAGAAGCTGGGAATGGGCAACAGGATGGATCACTTGATGATTACCTATTCTGTTCATTTCCTCTGAAGCACCTGGCATTGGCCACTGTCGGAAGACAGGATACTGGGCTAGATGGACCTTTGGTCTGACCCAATATGGCTGTTCTTTTGTTCTCATGTAGGAGCCAACTTTTGAGGATAAAGCAGAAAAGAGAAAATCACAAAATAAATAATTCATAAATAAATGTGCCTAGTAGCTACTATGATAAAGGCGCTGCTAGGAAGGGTCAATGCATGTGTTACCAAATGGGAAATGTTATTTATATCATCAGCTGAACAAAGTTTCTCTCTCAATATAACGGCAGTTAGGGCTGCTTCTTGCTTAGAGCAACTAAGCGAGGAACAGCACCTCTCCTTTCTCCTCTAGTACCAGAGAACCCTCTCTTGACATAGCCATATTCCCCTGGGATGTACATAGGAAACATTCCCCCAAATCAATGTACCACTGTTAGAGTCAATATGCAGAAAAACAAGATGGATTTTTCCAGTTCCACAACGTAACTCTTTCTAACGTAGGTGTTTTATAGTGGATGTCAGTTTCTTGTTTCCTTTCCTATCCCTTGAATACTGATTTGCATTTCAACCAGAAAATGGGGCTTCCCTGTTTTCCCCAATGGCATTTGAATGAAGGGAGGGTGAAACAGCAGGAGGTACACATAAAAATGTCATTCACCTTTTGGCTTGATTCAACACCTCTTGAAGGGAACGCTTCATTCCTGTGTAAACTGAGAGCGCTTCTATTTACAGGCTCATGGGCTTCTAGCTAGGGTGACCATATTTCTTAAAGTAAAAACGGGACAGCCTGAGGCTCGCCCAAGTCACCACCCCCTTCACAGGGTTCACAAGAGCCACCCAGGACTGGGGCTGACCCCCTGAGCTCCATGCCGCCCAGGCTGGGGCTGACCTGCCAAAGCCTGCACCACCCACACCTGGGGCTGAGTTCCGGAGCCCCGTGCTGCCTACAGCTGGGGATGGGGCTAGGGCTAAGGTTGACTTGTCGAGCTCTGTGCTGCCTGCAGCAGGGCTGGGGCTAACCTCGCCACCCGGGGGGGTCAGCTGTGAAGGCAGCACTGCCTGCCAGCAGCAAATTTCTCCGCTCTCCTGCTGCCGGGCAGCGCTGCCTTCAGCTGAACCCGTGGGGAGCAGCCACTGCTCTTCACTTTGCCTTGCAGCTGGAATAAATGCGCAGTTTTGGTGAAAAAATACGGACGGCTGGGACAGAGCTGAAAAAGGGGACTGTCCAAGCCAAAACGGGACATATGGTCTATGCTACGAGTGAAGGGGAATGTAAGTGTGATGTCAGGGGTTTCTCTCTACTGTCTATGTTGTAAGTTCCATTGAGAATAAATGCATCTATTTACAGTTACATATTCATGCTTACAGTCATCTTAGCATATGTTAGCATACTCTACTTGTGGAATTGTGCAGAGTTCTGCTGGGACATCTCCCACTGATTTTAAAGGGAGCCATGCAGCTTCAGTCCAGTGTGGTAGCTGAAAATGTAAATTGTATATTTCACATTGCAAAGGAAATCTAATGAGACCAAACAGAAAAAAGAAAAGCTACAAAAGATAAAGGCAGCAGGTTGTTAGAGTTCATGCAGCTTCTGCATGTGGGATCGAGGAAGGGACATTTTGTGCTGTGAGCTAGATAGTGTTACCAGAGTCCCAAGACCCCGATCCACAAAAGAATGTAGGCACCCGCCTGCCACTTTAGGTCCTCAGTCCAATGTGTGGGCTCTACTGAAATCCTTCAACTCCCTGCTCAGCTGCCACCTAAGCCAGGTATTCCCTACAATCCCACAGTGATTGAGTTTCCACCATTAAAGTCCCCAGGCACCAGTGAGCCACCTCAGTCTAGGTGCCTGGGCACCTTGCTCACACCTAAGCCCCAGTGGGATTTTCAAGCTAGTCTTCTTGCCCCTCCCCCCAACCTGTGGGGTCTGCTCTGGGAGGGGTTCTCCAAGCACACCTAAACCCACCCCAAGGGTCTGACTACACTGCAGTTAGACACCCACAGCTGGCCTGTGCCAGCTGCCTCGGGCTCATGGGACTCGGGCTAAGGGGCTGTTTAATTGCAGTGTAGACATTTGGGCTCAGGCTGCAACCTGAGCTCTGGAACCGTCCCACCTTGCAGGGACATAAAGCCCAGGCTCTAGCCTGAGCCTGAATGTCTCCACCACAGTTAAACAGCCCATTAGCTGGAGCGCGAGTCAGCTGGCATGGGCCAGCCATGGGGTTTTAATTGCAGTGTAAACATACCCTAAATGGCCAGGGGGGTGATTAGGAAACCTCCTTTATGATCTTTAGCCCAGTGGCTATGGTACTCACCTGGTAGGTGGGAGACTGTAGTTCAATTCCCCTCTCTGGCTGATGTAGAGCAGTGATTTGTGCTCTGTTCCCCATCCTTTCTCAGGTGAGTGCCCTAACCACTGGACTGTGGGATAAGTCTCTCTCATGCTCTCCTATTGAAAGTGTATAAATAATTACATATGCATTGGGTCAGAGAGTCACCGTGAGAGTGATTCTGTCATCCAGTGGCTAGAGCAGGATGCTTGGGTTGGGGGAGAGACCCATGTTGAAATCCCTTCTACACATCAGACAGAGGAGGGAATTGAACTGGGGTCTCCAATCATCTGGGTGTGTGCCCTAACTACAGGGCTAAAGGTTATAAGGGATTTGGCTGCCTCCTCCTGCATTTCTTGCAACCCCACTGCCACAACATGGGCACATAACTCCAGGAAAAGGTTCACAGTGAAGAATCCTTAGCAGAGACAGGCCCTCAATTCCCTGAGGGGGTGGGGCTTAGGCCACCCTCCCCCCCTTGGCATTTGCTATTGACTAGTCTAGGCAGCTCCCTGCTCAGTGTACTGGCTTTGGTGGATTCCATTCTTAGGCACCCAACTCTCACCACACATTGTATAGGTATCCTGGGGCCCAGAGCCACTCAGGTATTTAGATTCCTAACTTCCGGAGAATTCAGTGGATTTGGGCCTGGGTGATTAATTATGGCTGTGGATACCACTGGGTGGCAAGGCGTCTAAATGGATCTCTCCCCCAAACCTCTGCTCTTGGGTAGTTAATGTGGAGAGGCATTTTGTGCCCTGAGAGATGGTAAAGAGCATATTTTAAAAATAATGCATTACATTCATTTCTGGGCACCTCAATATCTAAAACTACAGAGAGTTTGGAGACCAGCAACTAATCTGATTAAAGATCTAGAGGTATTGATTTAGGAGGCTAAATGTAGAATGTTGGGTGAAGAGACAGAGCTCTCTCTACAATATTTCAAAGGTATAAACAGCAAAGATGGAAAGGGGTTCTTGAGAGTGTTCCGAGGTACCTAGGCCTAATGGGGTGAAATTAAGAAAGAAAATCTGAGCTGAATATGGGGATAATCTCCCAGACAGTGGACTTCATCCCAAGCTAACTGAAATCAGTGGAAAGACTCCCGCTGACTTCATTGGCCTTTGGATCAGGGCCACTGAGAGCTATTGGACTGTGGAGCAGTCTCGTAAGATTAGAAGGGAGTGATGGAATTCCCATGACTTTAAGCATTTACAGCTAGTCTGGAAAAGGTACTAGAAAATATACTGCAGAGAACCACAATCTTACGCAGGTAGATTTGAGCTAATAGATCTTTTCCGGAAGCAGCTGCATATGTTAAAACCAATGTTTGTGAATAATCTGGATATCTGTTCAGTTGCACCAAAGTTATCTCTTTATTTGTTAGTCATGAATGTTTGTGCAGAAAGCTTTTTGTTTGTACAATCTTTGGGGAAATAGCTTTTCATCACTCATTAAAAAGTTTGTTATCTGATCAGAGAGCAGAAAAATCCCATGTGTCTTAAGTGACCAATTTCTCATCAAGCATAGTGAACAGCAAATTAACCAAAGGCATACAGTGGTTAACAGCTGTGATAGCAGACATGAGGCTGAACACACTAGTGGTGACTTGGTCATATTATGTTTAGACTCATCTCTGGTGACATGCCTGTTAACCACTGTGTTTAGACATTGTAACACTTTGTTGTGTGGATCAGGTTGAAATGAACATGGCGGATTGGTCCATCAATGGTTATTAGCCAAGATGGTCAGGGATGCAACTGCATGGTCAGAGCGTCACTAGCCTCTGTTTGCCAGAAGCTGGGAAGGAATGGATCACTTGCTGATTGCCTGTTCTGTTCTCTCTGAAGCATTTGGCATTGGCCACTGTTGGAAGAATGATCCTGGGCTAGATAGACCATTGCTCTGACCCAGGATGGGCGTTCTTATATCCTTAACAACTCCTAAGCTGAGGTCTGTATGTATAAACGATTGCACAAACAATACGAAGGGTGAATAAATTAGTAAAGATAAAGTCTGTTTTCAAGTGAGTCACAAACAAGAAAAAGGACTAAACTTGTCAAGTCTATTCACAACAAATAATTTACCCAGCTCCACTAATTTCCGTGATTCAGTAATTCTGTGATTTGTAGCTCCTGAGTCAGACTTGGGCTCCATAGTATTTAATCTGTACAAGCTTGGCTGCTGGGCAAAAGCCACAGTATTCTAATTTGAGAACAGTGCTCCGAACCAGCACCAACAAATAGCTTGGATGCAATTTCTGGTCGCCATTTGTTGTGAAATTAAAAGGAAAAATATATATCCAGTTTTGTTAATAGATCACTGGTAAAATACAATTGGCTAATGTTAATAGAATAAACTGGGTTGTTTTAAAATAAAGAAAGAAAGAAAAATCCCTGCATCCCTGTGGTAGGTATTAGCCTTTGGTTTCCAGTTACTCACCTTTTTACAAGTCTTAGCGATCTCATAAACGTTGAATGTTGTAGTAAAAATATTTATAGGGTAAGTCAAAGAAAAACATAAAATTGTGTTTGAGGGGAAGGTTTGACATCAGTGTAGCTGCTTTGCCTTCTTTTTTTCTTTCTTTTTTTTTAAATTCTAAAAAAAGCTGGATTGTGTGACCCCACTGGAAATGATAGCTATTTAAACAGATGGGCTGGAGTGTATTTAGTGTTTGTTAGTATTTCCTTTTCTAAATGATTAATATTTCCCTTGGGAAACCCTGCAATAGTTTTAATTGTAAGTGACAGCCAAGCAGCTACAGTGGTGTCACAGGGCATTTATGGAGTTACTGCAAAATGCTGCTTGGTATTTCCAGATGGCAATTCAGCCATTCCATCTTGGGCTGTGTTTGTGTCAGATCTCTGTCTAAAAAGGTCTGGGACTAGTGGTCAGTAAGTGGATGGGAGATCTCCAAGGAAAGCCCAGCTGCTTAAAGGAAGTGTTCAGTAGGTACTGCTCTTCTCTCTGAATGTGTATTGGATCTATGCTTCTGTGGGTTAATAGCAAGCACCGTGTCGCTGGGGGAGCACATTTGTTTGTCACATGCTCCTCATCATGGTATCTCAGTGCCTATTCTCATAAGCAATTTTTCTGGAGTTAGGGTGTTTAGCGTCGGCCAAACTTCCATCACATTTTCACTTTCACAGCTCAGTGTGATCAACAATTGCTACTCAGACAAGGCGCAGAACTTGAATATCGTGTGAGCTATCAGTCCGAGGTGAGGCACAGCACTGTTATTAAAAAGCATGGTGGTCCTGCAAGAAAACAAGCAAACAAAGCAACTTAGCATTACATGTTTGTGCAAGTCATGGCTTGCAATGTGGCTACTGTCATGGATTCTTTATTTAAAAGGAAGAGATTCAAGAAAAGGAACATTTACTGCTCCATTAAGCATGTTCAGAGAAACTGTTTGAAACTAATGCAAAACTTTAAAGGTGAAATTAGTTCTGAAAAGTACCAACCACTGTTTAAGATATTATTAACAGAATACATGTGCCTTTAAAATAACAAATGTATTCATTTTAATTAAAACTGTACCCTTATGGGAAAGGAGTAGAGAATTTAATGGAAAGTAATAACTTTTGTATTGGCCTTTTTGGAGCATCCTATAGAATTATAGCTCAGCCTCCCCACCTCTCTCTCACCCCTCAGCCTGGCTACTAGAGATGAATCCGGTCTGTGGGTCAGTTAGAGAGCTGGAAAGACAGCTGTGGGATGGGGGTGGGGGCAGGAGAGGCAGAGAGCCTGAGTGCTCAGTCTTTGGCAGCCAACCTTCAATGTTCTTGTCAATGTCACTTTCAGACTGAGCAGAGAAAGTGACATTGACAAGAACCTGCTGGTTGGGCAGTCAACAAGCTCAAAAATTCCATTTGGGTTCCCCCCAAACCCTTTCTGTGACAATGTTCATGTTTTTAACTTTTCATCCTGATTCAGAATGAAAAATTTGTCAAAACTGTGGAAGGGATATTTTTTTAGGAAGGGCTTTTCATTTTCTTGCCAGCTATGCTGAGTTCTCTGAAATCTGGCTCTCAGCTCTTTTTAAAATGTGACCCACAGTGACGGTGGGTCCTTGTTCTTGATCCCCACAGAGCTGTGCCAATATAATTTGTTTGACATCACTTTGACTGTGGTAAACTGACAGTCCTTACAGTAGTACTTAACACTGGCAGGTCTGATGGTATTAACAAACACCTGGAGCTTTATATTGCTATTATAAAATAGCGTGCTGTCCCCTATGTTTAGATAGAAAATAGGTTACAAGCTACAAAATTCATGTCTGGTGTCATATTTTCAGTGACTATCAGAGTCTTAGTTTTGAGAACACTCCTTCATGAGAATGTGATTATTAACTTGCCATTACCTCTTTGCTGTTCATTTGTTTACTATATAGACAGTGCACTAGGACTTCTCCTTGCCATACTTAGTCTTGGATACAATATAGAAACAATTTTGTAAGCACTTACATTTCTTGCAGCATAAAATACAAGTTGCAACATAAAACCACCGAACCCTTCAAGATTATGTGCAAGTTATGGGTTGCTGAGCCATTAAATCCGGTAACAATTATTCAGGATACTTCAGAAAAAAAAAAGCTTTAATGCTGTCTTTTACAGCCCTGCTTACCTTGTATGATCCTGTTTTTAATCAGCTCCCATGGTAGGAGCATTGGATAAATACCACTTTCACGTGTGCGTACAAGTTCTGAACTTTGAACAAATGCCGTATAATACATATTAATCTGTTTACTTACTTAGCCTGTGTCTGGTCACAGTTAATAAACCCATAAACCTGGGCACTGCTGGTTCTATAGTGGGCATACAAGCACAGGTAGCACACAAAGAAGGAATTAGAAATTTGTCCATTTGTGGAAAGCTGAATCTGCATCTAGGGTGTGAAGATGTATATTTAAAAATGGCACCTCCAAAGGGGAGTTATTTGCTGAGCACTGATATTGTGAGTCCTGTATATACTACAGAATGAGATATGGTTCTTGATTTTGCAATCACTTACACGTGCAAATAACTTTATTCAAACACATAGGCTTGTCTACACTACCGTGTGAGGTTGATCTAAGATACGCAACTTCAGATATGTGAATATTGTAGCTGAAGTCGACATACTTAGATCTACTTGCCGTGGTATCTTCACTGCAGTAAGTCGACAGCTGATGCTCTCCTGTCGACTCCGCTTGTGCTTCTTGTTCTGGTGGAGTACCGGAGTCGATGGAAGAGCCCTATCTATACTATCTATATTAGACATGATAAATCAACTGCCGCTGGGTCGATCGCTGCCTGCCGATCTGGCAGGTAGTGTAGACAAGTCCATAGTCTCAATGTGTAAAACTCACCTCTCTACTGAAGGCTAGCACAAGATCTGTGCACCACTTAAGTCCCAGGCAAGCTTTCCAAATGGGGTTTATGTAGGACTTAATGCATAGATCTTGTGCAAGCTGTGTGTAGTGGGATGAATTTCACCCATTGAGATTAATGAGACTACATATGTGTACAAAATGATTCACTTGTGGGCCCTAAGATTATGATTAAGCACCATGAAACTGCATCGTGGAGATGCACACCAATGCCGATTTGTGTGTGTGTTAAAACTGTGCTCTGCACTGCAAGAATCGCACACCTCAACAGAGGCTTCATGCTAATTGACCTCACAGAAAAAAGAGTGGATTGAGTTTAAATCATGTACTAAAATAGTTTCTGAATTTTTGTTTGGAAGAAGAAAAATCTGTGCTATGTTTTATGGCACGTCTTGAATGGGATGTGGATTTCACAGTGGAATTCGTTTTGAAGTTCCTCTTGGCAGGTTCTCTTTTTTCATCTTTGTCTATTAGCAGCTTTGCATTAGTGCTGACAAATATGTGAAAAAAATTTCCAGAACAAGATGCTGTCTTAATCTGACTGAACAAACTGCTATTAGTTCTGTAGGTTCTTGGCTCTCCTTACCCCCTTGCTAGGAACTCTGACTTCTATAAATTTCTCCTGAGCTTGCTCTGTGCAATATACCAGGGAGTCCAGTAACAACTTAGTGAAGACAGATGTGAATGCAGAATGAGCAGAAGCTAACAGACTCCCTTGGCAAGTTGCCCCTTTTTCAAATTTCAGTGTACCAGAAAAACAACCCCCGTCTACATTTTGGCCTAAAGCAGAATTCTGGTGCAAGTAGTTCATCAAAACACACTCTCCTCAGCTCCTTAAACACACAGCTAGATCAAAATAAAGTATGAAGAGCATAAAGTAGCTCACAGACACCGTTTATTAAAGCCGAGGCCTGCTGCAGGAAGAAACTGACCCAGTAAATATCCTCCTCCAGTAGTAAACTAGCTGCTGTGAAGAGTTACAAGAACTTTTGTGAGCTGTAATTCCCTGAGGAAAAAAAAGAGAGTTTTTAACAATCTTTCATCTCTGCTTGAAAGAAGAAATATAAAGCCTTCCCCTAAACTATTAGGTGCTTGTGAGCAGCCTATTAATAATGTCATCTTCTGTCTAGTCCTAAAGTGAGATGAGAGATATGGAAATAAAACAAGCCTACAACCAGCAATGGCCAGCTTTATGAGTTTTAGAACTTCAAAGCACCCAGTCTGGCAGAAACACTCCCTACACTGGCTGTATTCAGGATCAAGAGATCAATGGCCTTTAAATGCTTATTAAAGAAAATTCTGCATGAGAAATCAACAGTCTTTTGCTAACATTGAGAATTAACGTCTTGCACCCCAGCAGTTCAACAGCCATCTGAAAGGAAAACTAGGCAACATTTACCTTTTTATTTTTTGCTTTTCTATGCTGAATTTTATCTAAGCACTTTTTACATAGTAAGTCCCAAAGCCCCTGTGTGATACTGTGGGTAAGTGTTATACCGATTTTACAGATGAAAAAACTGAGACAGAGGGAAGCTAAGGCCAACATAAGTGATCCCTGATTTTGGGCACTTCTATTTGGAGGTGTCCAAAGTGAGACATTGCAGGTATGTCAAACTGGGCACCCCAAATCAATAAGCACATTTGAAAATGTGGGGGCAAATGATTTGCCCAAGTTCATAAAATGAATCGAATATAGAGCCAGGAATAGAACTCAAGAGTACACTCAGATGTTGTGGCTCAATCAAATTTTTAAATACAAATAATAATAGTAATAATTCCTAGCTCTGATGTAGTGCTTCTCACTCATAGGTGTCAAAGCACTTCACAAAGGAGGTCAGTAACATATCCCCATTTTACAGATGGGGAAACTGTGGCACAGAGCAGTGAAGTGACTTGCCCCAGGTTAGCCAGCAGGCCATTTAAACTGCCATCTTCTATTTCAACAACTAAAAGGACTACATTATCTTTTGGTCTTTTAAAAATCGTTTCCTTTTTTTCTGTATATTGGTTTTAAATATGATGCTATTTTTGACAATGCAAGAAGACAGCAGAAATGTATGTTCTCAGGTCTGGCATCCAATACCTTTACCCCTGCTGAGCAAGCAAACCATCAGGAAAAGTCCATCCTGAACTCTGTTCAGTTAAATATGGTGCCATTACTTCTTCTATATCAAGAAGATTTTATTTATCAACCATCTAGTGAAGTTTAGCTGTGCTGTATTATACTGTATCTTGTAATGAGAGTCCCAGCTATCAGGAATGTGATCATTCTCAATGGATTTAGGCAGGTTAAAGAAATGAGTACCTAAGCAGCTACCAAGAGGCGCAAAAATGATTTCCTTGTGTGCCACCCAAATGACAGCGAAATACAATGAAAAGAAATGAAGCCGAGTCTGTGCTCCATGCCAGAGCTGTACTTGCAAATAATGAGTTAAACATTAAGTTGACTGAAATAAATGTGCATTTTTGTTCTTGTATGGACAGCCGAGGCTCTAACAAGAACCACGTCTGTAATAAAAGTAATGATGTCTATAGCAGGAACTTGTAGTGCAAATCAAACATACCATTAGCTTGTCAGGCTCAGCCAAGTGAAATAACAAGCAGCTGGGTAGTGCTTCACACTGAAATGGAAAACTGTTGCCCCTTAACAGAAGATTTCCTCAGAGAAAATTAAGCGTGAGGGGTAGCAACAGACCTGGTTATTCATGAGCACAGTGTCACGAGGAGGTCAGTGGAAGGACCTCGCTTAAACCATCATTCTGGTTCAGGAAATACTGCCTGACTACTGAAGTTAGTAAAGCAAAGCTCTCCCTGACACCTAGATGAGTAAATCAGTGCAGCACAAAAGTATCCAGCACGGTGCACAGCCGCCTGCCACTAGGTGTATGGTGAAAATGAAAAAGGAAGGGGCAACAAACAATTTTCCATGTGACTGCCCATATTTGGTCATGAGGCCCAACTTTCTCTAGTTTCCAGGGTGCATAAAGAGGAGTGGAATGTGCCTGGCTAGAGGGTAAAAGGTTTTCTAAACAGAAGTTTATTGAAGATTTAACTAATCTGTAAAGTGAAGCATTTCAGTGTTGCAGAAGAGGAATTCTGGTGCAGCTTGTGTAGGATTTCATGGATGCTTGTAGCACACGCTTTCAACTAAATCCAAACTGTTTATGATGTCCCGTGTACTTTTACAAGCTTCTGGCTGACTGAGTCTGTGTGGCAGAGTGGAAAATTGTTTTGGGTTTTCTTCTGGCTTCTGTAGCATGAAAGTACGACTTTTTTATTGAATACTGTGATGGATCCCAGTAATTGTGTCTGATTTGCCGGCACGTTATCTACTGTTTGCACACATCAGTTAGCTACACACAGAATTGGTGTGCATGTAACTGAAAATCTGGCTTTGGACTTCATAGCTATCATCCTGCCCACAGCCACGAAGGAGCACAGTATTGTTACAGAGTCACATGCTGTAAAGTTCACCTATTAAGCACTAGTATTCCATTTCTAAGAAGTTAGATCTCATTTTCTTGTCCCTGAATGAAAGTACTTGATGTCCCCCATATCCATCCTCATTGCTTAGTAGCTCACATTACTCCACACTGTATTTCACTGTCTTCTACATCACAAAACTAAGCAAAAGACTTCTTCCTACCATTAGGTCCTACCTTATCCTTGTAAAGACTTCATCTCTCTTTTTGGCTTATGAATGTCCCATATCTACCTTCTGGCCAGTGGTTTGCTCAAAAAACAACTGGCCTACATCATTCAGCAGCCTCTTCTGTAAAAAGGGGATGTTTAAAGGGGATTTTCTCCCTCTTTGCTGGTTTCTGATTCTTGGCTTCAAATGGGCAGCGAATCCCACTTTGATTATCTGCTAGGAAATTCTTTGAGTCTCGAGGGTCAGCTTAAATAACTAAAGTTCAGTGATGATCAAAGTAATATCCTCCACGAGATATGATCCATCATTCTCCTGCTCAGATCGCTGGCCAGAGAAGATGCAATGGGACATCCCACAAGAGCAACAATGTATTTTTGACTGCAAAATAGCAAGTTAGAACCCTGTGGCTCATCATCCAAACAGACTGATTCATTTTGGTACAAGGTACTTTTGTGAGGCCTCTTTAGAAAATACTTCCCCTTAGTGCTGTACGCTGGTAAAACTGGCATGGCCATATCATTACTGCCAGGGTCAGGGGTGGGTTGAGGTCTCTCACTATTAGAGGTGCACTGGAAACTCTGAGGGTACAGACTGGACACAAAGGAGGTAGGACAACCTGAATGTATTTGATGGGTGTCTTGCTCTGAACACCACAAGGAACTCACTTTTTAATAATAAAAAAAAGTGTTCACCAGCTCTATAAGCAATATTCTTTTTCTCCCTGTTTTGAGGAAGGGAGGTAAACAAGACCCAAATGCTGGTTGAAATAATGATTTCCAAGATGACGGACACACAGGGACTTTTATCTTTTTGACTATAAACTTTGATTGGCTTTCTTTCTCCCGCCTCACTTCCTCCTTTCCCCTTTCTAAAAATTATTGCCATTCAGTTTGTTTTAATGGGGTTTATGTAATGTCATAAATATTCTTGTTTAGAACTATAATTATTCCTTATGATTAATTCTACTCATTCTGGAAAGTTGTGCAAGTTTTTCACTGGAGGGTATGTCTTTTATGTTTATATGTTACTCCATATATAATGCAATTTGTCCAGGACTAGACCTGTGTCTGAGGAGGCAGGGTTAAAGACTTTTTTTTTTTTTCAATGGCAATGTTTGGAAACATTTTTGTAGAGTGTTTAGTAGTGCTGCCTCTTGGTTAAAATTAAGGTAATCAACCGGGCTTTGGGCCATAGGTTCCTTTAGCTACCCTGTCAGGGGTTTATGGGAAGCATGCCATGCCCAAAGTTACTTTCCTTTTAGATTCCATTAGTCTGCCTGTGTTTTCCATTTTAGAGGAATTCCTATAAATCTATCTACTGTATCTGCTAATTGTGGGTAAAATATTTATTACATAAAGTCAGTAAGAGTTTTACCTAAGTAAGGACTGCAGGATTTGTCCATTCGTAGACTGCACATTTTATTTGCAGGTCTTGGAGTTATTAATCAGATCTCCATTGTGGAGGACACTTTATTATGAAGACAATCCAGAATTCTGTTAGATCTGCAAAATTGAAATAACACCAACACAGGATCAGTTCTATTCTGAATGGCAAAATAAATGACTTTATGGGGTTTCCACAAAATGTTCATACACGGTACGGCATGTTTTTCTGTATATTGTATCTAACATATCTAATATAAGAAAAAGAAAAAGGTCAGCAAGACTTTAAAACCTCAAATCAGAAGGAAATAGACTTGGATGTCCTGAGAAAAGGTGTCAGAGTAGCAGCCATGTTAGTCTGTATTCGCAAAAAGAAAAGGAGTACTTGTGGCACCTTAGAGACCACTCTGAACTCTAGGTTACAGATGTGGGGACCTGCATGAAAACCTCCTAAGCTTACTTTTACCAGCTTAGGTTAAAACTTCCCCAAGGTACAAACTATTTTACCTTTTGCCCTTGGACTTTCGCTGTCACCACCAAACGTCTAACACCAGTTACTGGGAATGAGTCCGTTTGGAAACGTCTTTCCCCCCAAAATCCTCCCAAATCTTACACCCCCTCTCCTGGGGAAGGTTTGATAAAAATCCACATAAATTTGCATAGGTGACCACAGACCCAAATCCTTGGATCTTAAGAACAATGAAAAAGCATTCAATTTCTTAAAAGAAGAATTTTAATAAAAGAAAAAATAAAAAGAATCACCTCTGTAAAATCAGGATGGTAAATACCTTACTGGGTAATTAGATTCAAAACATAGAGAATCCCTCTAGGCAAAACCTTAAGATACAAAAAGACACAAAAACAGGAATATCCATTCCATTCAGCACAGCTTATTTTCTCAGCCATTTAAAGAAATCAGAATCTAACGCATATCTAGCTAGATTACTTACTAAGTTCTAAAACTCCATTCCTGTTCTGTCCCCGGCAAAAGCATCACATAAATTTGTTAGTCTCTAAGGTGCCACAAGTACTCCTTTTCTTTTTGGGAAAAGGTGGTATTTTAAAAAAGTATTTTAGCGTCCAGTTTTTATACTCAAAGTACCCTTCACATGTCTACTTTAAAGCACTTCACATATTGAATTTTATATAGTGCCACTTTTTTCCTAAGGGTTTTAATGACTTGAAATGCTTTTGGAAATGTTTGGCCTTCATCCTCTTAAACGGTTGTGAAGTGCCATGAGAGAGTACAAATAAAGCAATCATTTTAATACTGAAATGAATTGATGTGATCGTTCAGCATGAAATGAAAGAAGTTGCTTGTAATGGAACATCTCTCTCTCTCTCTTTGTAGAGTTTAATTTTGTTTGAAAATCATCAGCAGAAACCTTTTGCTAATAGATTTTAGAAACATGGGGCTAGTTTAGTAACAATGAGTTAACATGCTGCTCTTTTGACCTCTGGAGAAGTGGGTTCAGCTGTTGATTGGTTAACAAATGAACATAAATGTGGGGTTCTCATCTGAGTCCCTTGAAGATATCTTTCAAGAATCAAAGAGTCCCTCAAGGATCCATAGCACAATTTCATACAATTGGTGAGTTTCTGTTCTGTAGAGGTTTAGAACTTCCAATAACAAAGGGGAGTTGCAAAATTGTGGGGGGATCCTGGATAGCACTTGAACACACTATACTTAGCTCTAATCAATGCTTTCAATTCCTCCCTTTGTACTATACCATATTTACGCAATTATAAATGTATCTCTAAAAATCCAGGAAGTGAATGGAAGTTTAGTAGAAATAAAATAATCGAAATAAATGACTAAAAACCTTTGTGATACCGTGGGAAATGACACTTCAGCAGACATGAGTGTCCCAGCATATTGCAGTTTAGCTACATTCCCTTTCAAGCCATTAGGCCCCCATTAGCTGAAAGCTGTGGACCTCATTAGGTCATGTTTACTGAAGGCACTTGTTTTCTGTCTCTTAATTCAGTCAGTTACAGGACACAGAAAGGACAAAGCATGTTGTAACTGACCACCGATGGAGCCAGTTCTATTCATGGATTATGGCTGCCATGGAAACTAGATTTACAGAACTCACCACAGCAAACAAGGAATGAATAGCTAGGTCAACATCCGAGATTAGAAGGGGCTTTATGTAACTGTTTGTTCAACTCCTGGCAGAATCATTTCTGGAGCTTTCCCAGAATATTCCAATATTCCAAAATTCAGAATGAAGACTCTTTAGTTAAAACCAGCCCAAGAATTCCTGGCATTTGAAAACTGGGCTGCATCCCTTGGAAATTTTAAACAAAGGCCTGCAATCAAGTCGAACTAGATATTGATTTAACTTCAGACTAACTTCAAGGGTCTTAAAATGTGCTTAATGATAATCTTTAAGCCAAAAATGAATCTCAAAGGGCTTGTTCTGTACTAGTAATGATTTCCAGGACACAATATCTGCTGCTAGATTAAAAACTTTAATCATTTTGTTGGTTTTGCTTCTAATCGACATTTACCATGAGCCAAAATATAGTCTTATTTTTGAAGATCTATACGTTAGATGTTCTTTTAACATCCCAGACTGGCTGGTGCTTCTCTCTTTGTGAGGGAAACATTTGGAAAAGAAAACTTATTTTTATGTTAAAATACTGAAGAATTAATTTTGTAGAAAGTATTGTGTTTTAACAAACCTACGTTGCTCTTATTCTGTAAAACTCTTGAGATATTTTTTTCTTCCTTTTGTTAGGGAAAAAAAATAACCTGGTGGGTAGTTTGGTAGCCTGGGGCTTGGGAGCTCTCTCTCTCTCTCCCTGCTCTGCCATAGACTTCCTGTGTGACCTTGGGCAAGTCATTAGGCCTAGATGCACAAAAGGAGTGAGATGCCTAAGTCCCAGTTTTCATTCCACTGCAATGCATAATTCTTCCGCTGAACCTGTAGATGCCTAAACTCACTTGGTGCCCAGGTTTTTGCAGTAAAACGATCCTAGGTGCCTATGTTTGTGCCTCTGGGTATGCGCACTCTAGGTGTCCAGGCGCCTATCTCCTTTCTAAGCCCCAGAATGATCCACAAACCAGAGTAAGAGAGGCATTGGCTGCCTAAGTAACATTTGGGGCCTGATCCAGTAGGAATCCTCTGCCCATGCTTACTGGATCAAGCCCCATAAGAGTTCACACAAAACAGCTGGGGGAGGGGGGTGGGGTGGGAAGGAGGAGGAGAACCTCCCTCATAACTTTTACCTCGGTGGTTAGGGTACTCAGTGGGAGATCCTCAGTTCACCTCTCAGATGAGTGCTGTAACCACTGGGGTATGAGATATTCTGAGGTAGGGAAGGGCCTCCCCCAGTGTCTCCTGTGAAGCTGTGGACAAATAATTAAAGATTCATTGGAGCAAGGGGACTGGATTCTGGGTCTCCCACCTCCTGGGTGAGTGCTTGAACTACCAGGCTATAGAGTCATTCTCTCTCTCTCTCTCTCTAACCACCCTCCCTCAGCAGGAGAGACTAAGGGAGCCTCACATCAGAATATGCTGTTTCTCAGTGGTTAGAGCACACATTTGATATGTGCTAGATCCCTGTTTAAATCCCTTTACCCACATCCCAGGGCAGTCCCCTATCCACTGGGCTAAAAGTTCTGAGGGAGGTCCTCCTCCTCCCCAACCTTTCTTGGCTTTGTGCGAAAACTGCACAGGTACTTGACTCCAGGAGAGAGTTCACAGTTGAAGATTACTTGCTAAAATAAGCTCCTCCCTGCAGCCTAGATTAGGTAGGTGCCTATCTTTGTGAGTGGGCGGGACTTAGCCCACACCCCATTGATTAGTTTAGGTGGCTCCCTGCCTAGAATTGTGGCTTTTGTGGATCTCTTTAGAAGGCGCCTATATTTCCCCATTCATTGTAGAGGGAACCTGAGTGCCTAACTCAGGTTTTGTGAAGCCCAGTGATTTTCTAGGTTAGGTGCTATAATGCTCAGCATCACAATGCCTAGCTCCTTTTGTACATCCAGATCTTAGGCTCTCTGTGCTCCAATTCCCCCTCTGTAAAATGGGGCTAGTAGTACATGCTTACCTCCTAGGGGTGTTGTGAAGATACGTACACTAAAGACTGTGATGTGCCATGGTGTTGTAGCCAAGTTGATCCCAGGATATACCTCACCTACTTTGTCTCCTTAAAGAGTGTGAGGCATTTTCAGGTACTGTTGTAATAGGCCCATATAAATACTGTAGATAGATTTTGTTGGTTTCCATTCTATCCCTGATGCCAGTCTTATGGTGCTGGCAACCAGTCTGGAGCACTATAAAGAAGTAATCAATGAGCAGAGCTGGCCAACGTGGTTTTAGAAGTTAGTCTTAATTATTTGGGTGAATGCCACCATCAGTCTAATGAGAGGGAGCAGTCAGCATATGTGGGTTTGCAGAAGTAAATTAAAAGTGTAAATGTCATTTACGCTTCACCTTTAAGGAACCTTTTTTTCCTGCCCTTCTAGGTGCTCTCCAGCAGAGCAACACATGGAAACAAACTGACCCCCTGTGGCATCCCTGTAGAATTCCTATTTTATTCCTCTTTTATTCCTATTTGAGTTATTTGGGTCTTTTCACTCTTTCCCATATGCCTGTTCAATAATGTTCAGGTCAGAATTGGCTGATTCCTAATATCAGTAATGTGCTGAAAAGCTTGGGGCCTTAAGGTTCAACTGCGTACAGAGGCAGTACTAGCGAAGAAGCAACTGAAATGGCAAAACACTCATGGTTGTCACTGGGAAAAGGAGCTGGATCCATGCATGAAACTGAAGATGGAATGGTTCTTAATTTTTTAACACCTTAGGAGCTAGACACAAACACAGGGAGGCATGCTCCTGGTATACCATGCACTATTATTTCTGTGTTGCTCATAGCATCACACTGGAGAAAAGTGAAGGCTGATTCTGCAAACCCTTAATCACACCAAGAAGTCCTTACTCAATGGGACTGCTCATGTGGGCGTGGGTTTACAAGATCTAAGAAAGCATGCTCCTCATGGTAGTATTTGCCAAGAGATTGGGCCCTGTGTTTGTGTATATCTCTCTGCCACTCCATTTGCAGAAATTCCATCTGGGAGACTGAGTCTAATACTATCTATTCAATATCTTGTGTGTAAAAATATGTGGTCCAAATTCAGCAGGAGGTGCTTTTCTCAGCCTTTGGCCCACTAGGTGCAAGTGAGCCAGTGGCATTACCTGCATTGTTATTTCAAGTCCCCTCAAAATTACCATCTGGTCGAAAAATTGTGTCCCTATCTGGTTACAGTAATAATTTTTATAAAGAATTGTATCTTTCCAGATTTAAATCCAGTTTTTTTTCAGACATCGGAAGGCAATCAGAGTTCCATGTCCCTTTGTTTTTTATCTGTGTATGCTTAGATTTGTTTTGTTTAACCAGTGTTGGAAAAAAATAAAATAAAACATTGAAGGGGAAAAAAAAAAGAAACAAGGAGTTTCAAAATAAGGGCATTTGCGTTCTGTCGCTTGAGCTCAGCCTGACTTGATTTCTTGGGAGCTGGTTTGATTTACCTTGGATTTTGCTTCTGAAGGCAGGATGTTTTATCTGCCTTTTAACCTGTGACCCAGACGTGTGACCTTTTAACTTTTATCTCTTTAGGAATAAGCCTGGGCCCTGTCAAGTTCCTCTAGAGACTGTGTAATGAGAAGGGGCATTTCTAACAGTAAAGATGATACATGATTGCAGTAGATGTCTGCATGCTGGCCTCTAGGCAAGTTCTATCTTATAGGAATGCTACCTGCAAATTGCGCAGGTTTAAGAGTCATTGTGTGTGGTCTGTGGGCTAAACACAGCCTGGCAGAAATACATTTTACTTTTTTTAATGGTAGGTCAAATTCTTATATTTCCCAGGCACACAAAGGGCTACATTCTGGGATGCAGCATAGCCATGCTGCCAGCAATATCCATCTTTGTCCTGTTCTGCCCCAGGACAATCACCCTAGTGCAAGGGTGCACAGATGAGCTAGGGGCCTTATACCAGACCCCTTCCTGCTGCCTGTGTGGAGAATGTGGCCCTAAGAAAGGGGGACTTGACTGGGATGACTCTTCTCAATGCTAATTCCTGTGTTCTGTTTTAGCTCTTTGGCACTGTTAGCAGACGGTATAAGTCAGAAGAACCCTCTGGCTGTTTGGCCCCCTGGGGACTGGCCATGCACACGGCAGCTCCAGCATCAGGACAGTACAATGGGGAACCTTTACGCTACCTTGGTACTCTCTGATGCCCACCAGCACCCTGCAGTCCCCAGCCGTAGCAGAGGATCTGGTCTGGAATGTGTTCCTTGGTAGTTGTATCTCTATGTATATAGAAACAGAGGCATATATAAAATAGACAGAATATATTTTATTTTTTTCCGTATTTATTTATTTTTATTTCATAAAGTAAATAGGGGAGGGAAGGATGTACAACCAGTAGAATTATATACACAGAAGCCAGAGGCAGGATTGTCCCCTCCCATTTGGAGAAATATGCAGGCTGGAACCAATGAGGCAGGAAAATTCAGTGAGGCATTTCCTGCACAGACTTACCCAGTGCCTAGAGTCCTGAGTGTTAGTTCCAGTCGCGGCCTGTCTTCAGGAGTTTTTTCAAAGCATTTACGTTAAACTTTCATACTTCTTTAAAGTATTTACAAAATCCTAGCAATGGTATTGGCAGAATTGTCAATAATAATGCAGCAAATGCAGATGTTTTCCATAAATAGTTCTGTTCTGATTTTTGGCAAAAAGCTAGATTATATAGACATATCATACCATGATAAAATACTTTTCATTCCAACAATAATTCAGGAGGATGTTAAACAGAAGTAACTGAAGTTAGACATTTTTAAATCAGCAGGGTCAGATAACTTGCATCAGAAACTTTTAAAAGAGCTGGCCGAGGTTCTCTCTCGATTGTTGATGTTGATTTTTAATTGGTCTTGAAGCTGAGGAAAAGTTCCAGAAGAGTGGAAGCAAGCTAATGTGCCAATATTTTAAAAGTGTAAACAGGATGACCCAGGTCATCCTGACATTGATCCCAGGCAAAATAATGAAATGGCTGATAGAGGATTCGATTAATAAAGAATTAAAGGAGAGTAATAGAATCATAGAAATATAGGGCTGGAAGGGACTTCAACAGAACATTTTATCCATCCCCACTGTGCTGAGGTAGGATTAAGTATAACTAGACCATCCCTGATGAGCATTTGTCTAACCTGTTCTTAAAAATCAGTTAATCTGAAACAGTTCTACTCTTCTTACCACAGAACAATCCATTGGACACTGTAGAATGATGCTGAATCGAGCTTCCAGCATGGGCAGATGTAAAAATGCCACATTAGTTAGCACATTAATCATTGTTGGCATTATTGATGCTGCAGCATAAATTTCAGATTTCTTTCTATCTTTCTATATTTCTATCTAACTGGTTAGTTTATGCTGAAAGTTTTGATACAGAAAAAAATCTAGCAGGGCTTTTTTATCAAAACCAGAAAGGTTCTCATCTCTCTCTGATAATCTGAAGAATATGTCCATATTGTATTCACTTCCTGAAAATATTTTTTAAGAAACATTTTTTTTGTATTTTTTTAGAGATTTCAAAAAGCCCAGTCCTCAAACTATTGAAATTAATGACCAGAGCATACACTTACTTGACTCTGATGTGAACCTAGACATTGTTGACTGTCTGTCTTTCTTGTTACAATAGAGATGCTTTTCTTTAGCTTGTTTTGTGTTTCAAGGCAGTAAATTACTTCCAGACTTTTTATTTTAATTGTATGAAAAAAAAAATCTCTGCTGAAACTTAAGCTTGTGTCTCAAAGTATTCTCGTGCCCTTATATCACATTTATAAAAATGGGGAAAAAATACATTATTTTGCTTTGTAACCCCATGTGGAGTTTGTCAGTTCCTGGAACGCTGGACTGAGCTTCTAGGGGACCTGCTCGATAGACTACAGCAACTATAGTTTCAGAGCCTCCATACATCATTTCCCAGCCTGCCTAGAATTTGGTGCAGAGACAGAGTAGACTAGAAATTTCTAGAACAGCCAGTAGAGATGGGGGTTCTGACGGGGTGACAGGGTGATTTATATTGGCAGTTTGTGTGTCCAATATGAGCCAGGTTTGCTCAGTCCCTTGGTGGAGGAGGACAGCCTGACTCAGGAACTAGGCTTAGTTTTGCTTTTGGAACTTTTGAGTCTGGAGCTGAGAGAAGCAGAACAGTTTATGGGTCTCTGATCCCCACAAGGGATTATTGTAATGTGTGTATCAGCGTAGTACATCGAGTTTTGAAATTTTCCTATGTGGTTGTAATTCAAACCTATTGTGAGTCTGGGAAATGCCCACAGGTTAGCATTTCAGGAGTAACAAAAGAACTATAAACAAATGCTCCTGCTTGTCAGTCCCAGAGACACCTTGCTACATCGCTGTTCCATGTAGAATAGGCAGGCAAAGATTTGCAGTTCAAATGAAGGGCTGGTGGAAAACCATGCAGACTTTGAAGCTATGTAACTAGAGTTGCCAGCTTTGGTTGGATGAATTTCTGGAGGTTTCATCACATGACATTAGCTTTAATTAAAGATTAATCTTTAATTCCTGGAGACTCCAGGACAATCCTGGAGGGTGGCAACCATATGTGTAACCCTACATGTACACAATGAGGGCATAGTCAGGATTTTTCCAGAAAAGGGGTCAAGATATAAAAGGCAAGAACTGATTACTTTTCATACCTCATCTCTGAACTGATAAACTTTGACAAGGACAAGTTTGAATAAAGGACTGAGGTCTGCAATGCTATTTGGGCAAATCCAGAGAGATTTATAAAAATAAGCAGATATAACATCCCGGCTAACATTTTGGATTTACAAGCTTTAATTTACTTGTAGTGTAACTTACCTGCTTTAAACCTATGAATAACTCTAATTTCTTTCTTAGCTAATAAACTTTAGTTAGTTACTGAAGTCACTGGCTGGCAGTGTTATCTCTGGTGAGATCCTGAGCATCTGGTGACCTGGGGTGAGTGAACAGTCCTTTGAGATTGGGAGTAACCTAGTGTGGTGACTTTTGGTTTTAATAGCCTTTCCCCAGAGTAGTCCAGTTGGTCTAGATGGTAAATCAGACTGGAACGCAAAGGGGCTTTATGGTGAACTAATAAAGAGATCCAGAAGCACACATACATTGCTGGTTTGGTTAAATCTAACTATAGAATATATCACCAGTTTGGACAGTCTGAGCTAATATTGGCACTCACAGCTGTGACCCCCATTAGACCCCGGTGATAGTAAGATTAGTCATCTTCCCAGGGGACAGCAATCCAGCTGTCCCAGGCACAGAGTGGAGCCACCTTGTGTGGAGACCCCAGAAGCTGCAACAAATACATAGGACCCAACCCATATGAGCAAGGGGAAGAAGCCACTCTGATTAGCAAGCCCGAGGGAGGAGGCTTGAGGCACACCTCAGGGAATGAAATACATCTTGAAATCCAGTGGAAACAGATCTGTCAGATTAGAGTCAGCCATGCTATCTAACTCTTCCTCCTCGCTTTAGAATCTCCTTTTCCTGTGATTTTCTGCTGGCACCAGATCACTCTAATGTTTGATGTGGTGTCTAGTATCAGCACCTCAGGGTAGGTTTTCAGGCCAGATACACGTGTTTATAATGCAGAATATATATATTGTGAGCCTCACCCTCAGCACACAATATCATTACATTGCTGTACTATAAATTCCCAAGTTATGACTTAAATATATATACATACACCTACATAAAAAAACACCACCATCAAAGAAAGATGAGGAGGGATGGTCCAGTGGTTTGGGTGCCAGCAATGGATCATGAGAAACCTAGATACAATTCTTTGCTCTTCTACAGACTTTCTCTGCAAGTCACTCTCTGTGCCCCATGTCTAAAATGGGGATAATAGTATTTCTTTATCTTTCAGGGGTGTTTTGAGGCTAACTACATCAGACTGTGCGGTGCTCAGGTACTACAATGATGATGAGGCCAGATAAGTACCGCAGATAGCCTACTCTGCTGGGGTTTGTTTATATCTCTTTTGCCTGTCACATGCATTTTCTGTCTTGATCCTTGCTAAACCAAGGTAAGGGGCTAAGCTCTCTTTAGTCAGGCTGGAATCACCAGCCTAAAGTAGTCTGGATCCTCGGAGGAGCCTGGTGGAAGGAAACCTACCCAGTATTGCCAGTCCCAAGCATTCAAAAATTATGAGGCAGGCCACAAAGAAATCACGGGAATGGCTTAAAAATCATGAGATTTTAAGAATAATAAATGTTGGAATCTTTATTTGCCTCTGGGATTTGAGTCCTTAGGATTCACATTTTCAAGCCTTTCTCTGTAACCATGAGTGCTAGAAACTTAATTTTTTCTAATGCAAGCTGAGATTCTCATCTAACAATATGACTCCAGGAAAAAGGGCTAAAAAAACATCAATATTCTGATAAAATTGCAAGAGTTGGTAGTGTATTGGAACAAAGCAGAAAGGGTCCCTAGCTGCCTAATGTCAGGCTTTTGGCCGGAGATTCAGGCCAGGTCTGCATTAGAAACTTTTATTGGCATAGCCACATCGGTTTGGGGTATGGTACTTTGGTGACATTTCTATACCAGTAAAAGCCCTTGTGTAGACATAGTTATATCAGCACCAAAGCACTTTTGCCAGCCTAGTTGATTTTAGGGTGACCAGATGTAACAGAGAAAATATTGGGATGCATGGGGAAAGCAAAAAAACCCAAAACAAAACGGCTGGAGTTGCCGAAGCAAAAAAAACCCCAAAAACGCTGGAGCGGCCAAAGCTACAATATCGGGATAAATGGTGTCCCGACCGTGCATTGGTCGGGACCTGGGACAAAGACCTAAAAATCGGGACAGTCCCGATTTTATCAGGACGTCTGACATCTGGTCACCCTAAGTTGATTTTGTTTCTGGAACTGGCATAAGCTATAGGAGCAAAAGCTCTTTTTGGTCACTGTAAGCTGAGTCTCCACTAGGAGGGTTTGCCAATATAGCTATAGTGGCAGACCTTTTCTAGTGTAGACCTGGCCTCAGGTTTTTGGGGGTATCTCAGGCCTTAGGACTTTGCCGAAAATCTGAGGACTGTTGGCTGTGTTCTAGCCAGGGCACTGCGACTGATTCAGTATGTGCCCATGAGCAAGTCATTTGATCTCTCTGTCTCAGTTTCTCCTTCTACAAAGCTGTATGTGTCCTTCTACCTTACAGAGGTGTGGAGGATTAATTAACATTTGTAGTAGCCTTTGAACATGTTAAGTACCAAGTACTATTATTATGGTGTCAAAAACTTCTCTCTGGTGGAGCTTTCCCTCGGCCTCTCCCTTTCTCCCACTTAGAATTTATAATCTTTGCTCCATGCTGGAAATTGATCTTGTTAACTATTTGCCTTCCTACTTTCAGATGTTGCTGTTCTCCAGGGATGCTCAATGTTTGTCAATCCAAAATATAAGATGTCTTACATTTGATATGACACTCTGCACCAAAAGAATTCTTAAGTGCACATTTCACATTGCTTTCAAACAGGCACAATGTTCCCCTGTTTCAGAACATCTGCCTGTCCTAACACTCCCCAAATATTACTTCTGCAGGGGGATTTACAGGTGGGATTTAATCACAGGGTCTCTTTGAAAATTGTGCTACCAAAGCCCAAGGAACTTTTCTTGTATAAATATACTCAGTAAATCAATTAAATAAATATAAAGCATTTGGTTCATGCATTGCTTTCAAGCCAACACATGTCTGAAAAGAGGATGATTAAAAGTATTTTAATGTATATATATTTGGGGTGTGTGTGAGAGTGGTTGGTAATTTGTGTGACCAACTTCATCTCTTTGTTGGGAACAAACACAAGGAACATGCAACACTTAATTCCAGATGGAGTTAACTGGGATTTCAGTGGTACTTAGGCCTTTTGCTAACATACTGCACAGGCCTGAGTTTCACTCTTGTTGAATTGGGTGCAAAGCATCTTGTGATTTTCTCGATGTATTAAATTATTGACAAATAATTTCTATGACTAATGGCTTGTGTACAGATTGCTTGTGAGCAGGTCATTGTGAGCATCTGAATTTCAAAATGGGAACTGTATGTTTCTGTTTACTGAGTGCATGCACATACTATTAGCATCTTGCTCTGGTGAAAATACTCAACATCAGAATTTTTCACAATAATTTCCAATATTCTCTTAAAACAAAATTCCCTGTATCCACAAGCAGTCCTGCCAGGAGTATTGTTAGCTAAAATATTAGTGCAAAGTGAACAAAAAAGGGATACAAGGGCAAGCAAGGTGAATACAATATATTATTGATGCGAATCGCTGCAGAAAATGTTAGTGGTATTTGCTATCTCTAATACAATTTGAAGGGCCATCATACAACAGTATGATTTTAATTTGACTGTTAACTCTTAAATTTAAGTTATGGGTATCAGGTCAATGGTTCTTTGAAAAGATGGTTCTAAACAGGTTTGATTTATAACTTAAAGTGAGACAGGAAGATGATGAATTCCTTAAAGCCAGAGGTTCCTCAAGTATGGTCCATGGCCCACTGATACTTCCAGTACAGTATTGCCAACCCAAAGAATTCAGAAATCATGACTCACCCACCCTAAAAAATAAAATAAAATAAAAAATCTTGAAATTGGCATACAAGTCATGAGCTTTTTAAAAACTGGAAGCACTTTTCATTTGCTTTCTGGGCACATTTCAGTTCCTGTTTTCAAGCTTTTTCTCACCATCCATGATGGCTAGAAACTTATTTTTTTATAAATGAAAGCTGAGATTCTCATAATTACTAGAGCTGCTTGGAAAATTTCCAGCCTGTTTTCCTGCCAGCTCGCCTGCCCAGGGCCTTTGCAGGCCCCCGGTGGACTGATGGGGAATGGGGAACCCAGAAGCTCTGGGAGTTCTGGCTCCCAAGCTCCCAGGGCCATGGCTACACAGCAGCTTGGGCTACTAGGGTCCAGACTCTGGGGCAGCACCCCAGGCAAGCCCCCAGCTTCCTGGCTCCTATGGACTCCCAGGAAGCCAGGTGGCCAATTTCCCACCTTGTTGGCTCCCTGGGGAACTGTGGAAGGCCAGTTCCCCACCTGGCCAGCTATGCAGGCTGCCAGTTCTGGCTGAGTTGCTGCTGCTACAGAATAACATGAACAACAGCAACAACATCAGAAACTTGGAATTTTTCCCAGAGTGGATAACCCCATTACCGTTCAGCTCTAGTAATCACTTGCCTTCAGGATCTGGGGCTTTAATAAAAGCATAAAATACCATGAGACTCATGATACAATTGTCAGATGTTGGCAACACCCGATACTCAGCATTTATTCTAATCTGGGAGTTAATGAGATGCAGCTATCAGTGAACAGGGTGCTTAAAATTAGAGTCCTGGAAGCAAATTCAAAAGTTCATATATAGAGGCCTGGTGCTATGCACAGAGATTAATAACAGGGTGATCCTCGCAACTTCACACAGATAGGGCTGCACGCATCCTTCTCTGTATAGCTACCAACACAAAAGCCCCTGCCTTCTGAGAGTTCCTGGTACCGTAAGGGCCGCTCCATTCAGCAGAGTGTCCGTGCATCACAAGACAGCTCTTTGATTCACATCTCGCACTCAGAGTCTCCGCTAATTCCAAATTCCTCAGAGTGTGTCATATATATCTAGGGCAAAATCCTGCCCTGCACACTAAGCTCTAGTAGATAGGGTTGGCACAGGATATTTTTGTGGGGAAGAAATGAAGCAATCTGAGGCAGCCCTAGGGGCACTTACTCTAAAGTGGCTAGTTCAGGCTCTCCAACTCTGCAAGGAACAGCAGCAGGACTGTGCATAGTTGTAAATCCATTTGTGTGTTCTATCCCCACTTAACCTACTAATGGGGAGGCTGAGTGGAGCTGGACTTTGCTGCAGACAAGGGTGTGAAATGGAAGTATTGCATGGGTTAGCAGCTTCTCTGTTCCTCTTCCTTCTTTGAGCCGTAATATTGCCTTATTGGGTGGCATCTGATCTCCTGTCCCAGATTATTTCCTCCTAAAGCAGACATGTTACATTTTATGATTCTATGGAGGCAGAGCTGGACATCATAGAATCATAGAATCATAGAATATCAGGGTTGGAAGGGACCCCAGAAGGTCATCTAGTCCAACCGCCTGCTCAAAGCAGGACCAAGTCCCAGTTAAATCATCCTAGCCAGGGCTTTGTCAAGCCTGACCTTAAAAACCTCTAAGGAAGGAGATTCTACCACCTCCCTAGGTAACGCATTCCAGTGTTTCACCACCCTCTTAGTGAAAAAGTTTTTCCTAATATCCAATCTAAACCTCCCCCATTGCAACTTGAGACCATTACTCCTCGTTCTGTCATCTGCTACCATTGAGAACAGTCTAGAGCCATCCTCTTTGAAACCCCCTTTCAGGTAGTTGAAAGCAGCTATCAAATCCCCCCTCATTCTTCTCTTCTGCAGACTAAACAATCCCAGCTCCCTCAGCCTCTCCTCATAAGTCATGTGCTCTAGACCCCTAATCATTTTTGTTGCCCTTCGCTGTACTCTTTCCAATTTATCCACATCCTTCTTGTAGTGTGGGGCCCAAAACTGGACACAGTACTCCAGATGAGGCCTCACCAGTGTCGAATAGAGGGGAACGATCACGTCCCTCGATCTGCTCGCTATGCCCCTACTTATACATCCCAAAATGCCATTGGCCTTCTTGGCAACAAGGGCACACTGCTGACTCATATCCAGCTTCTCGTCCACTGTCACCCCTAGGTCCTTTTCCGCAGAACTGCTGCCGAGCCATTCGGTCCCTAGTCCGTAGCGGTGCATTGGATTCTTCCATCCTAAGTGCAGGACCCTGCACTTATCCTTATTGAACCTCATTAGATTTCTTTTGGCCCAATCTTCCAATTTGTCTAGGTCCTTCTGTATCCTATCCCTCCCCTCCAGCGTATCTACCACTCCTCCCAGTTTAGTATCATCCGCAAATTTGCTGAGAGTGCAATCCACACCATCCTCCAGATCATTTATGAAGATATTGAACAAAACGGGCCCCAGGACCGACCCCTGGGGCACTCCACTTGACACCGGCTGCCAACTAGACATGGAGCCATTGATCACTACCCGTTGAGCCCGACAATCTAGCCAGCTTTCTACCCACCTTATAGTGCATTCATCCAGCCCATACTTCCTTAACTTGCTGACAAGAATGCTGTGGGAGACCGTGTCAAAAGCTTTGCTAAAGTCAAGAAACAATACATCCACTGCTTTCCCTTCATCCACAGAACCAGTAATCTCATCATAAAAGGCGATTAGATTAGTCAGGCATGACCTTCCCTTGGTGAATCCATGCTGACTGTTCCTGATCACTTTCCTCTCCTCTAAGTGCTTCAGGATTGATTCTTTGAGGACCTGCTCCATGATTTTTCCAGGGACTGAGGTGAGGCTGACCGGCCTGTAGTTCCCAGGATCCTCCTTCTTCCCTTTTTTAAAGATGGGCACTACATTAGCCTTTTTCCAGTCATCCGGGACTTCCCCCGTTCGCCACGAGTTTTCAAAGATAATGGCCAAGGGCTCTGCAATCACAGCCGCCAATTCCCTCAGCACTCTCGGATGCAATTCGTCCGGCCCCATGGACTTGTGCACGCCCAGCTTTTCTAAATAGTCCCTAACCACCTCTATCTCTACAGAGGGCTGGCCATCTCTTCCCCATTTTGTGATGCCCAGCACAGCAGTCTGGGAGCTGACCTTGTTAGTGAAAACAGAGGCAAAAAAAGCATTGAGTACATTAGCTTTTTCCACATCCTCTGTCACTAGCTTGCCTCCCTCATTCAGTAAGGGGCCCACACTTTCCTTGGCTTTCCCAAGAGATGAGAGAGATTAGATGGAATCCAAGTAGCAACCAGTGCTTGCAGCACATAGAATAGAATTTGGTTTATAGCTAGTTGTAATTATAGTTTTCAGATACAGTGGGTGTGCCATATCCTTGCTCATCTCCAAGACAGAATCCTGTTCAGTCATGTCAGGGCATCGCTTTAGAATTGTGGGTTGATTTTCTGACCTTAGGTAACTCACACTCTTAATATCACGGAGATGGTCACATCATGAAATCTACATGTTTCTGCATGTGTGTTATTGTGCAAAATGTCCTATTTCTTTACAGGAATAATTTTCAATGTTGCCTATTTTATACCATCTATACATTTTTCTTGATGATACTCATCATGTTGCTTAGCAAGTACTGATTCTGTCTTCTGGGATGTGTACAGGTGTCTATGCAATCACATTTAGAGATGAGCTATTCTGGGAATAATTGCTCTGCTATCTGAATATAAAAGATGGCAAAGGGAACATAAAAAGTTTCACTAGCATGTGAGACAGATGAGGCAAAAACTTGGTTAGGTTTATAAAGACCTATTATTATTTCAGGATTTTGTTTTAGCCTGATGTAATTGGTATATGCCTTTCAAGATGCTGTCATACATTCTCTCCACACGTTACAAGACTTGCTGTCTCTTTCTTTGATGTAAATAAATCTGTAGATTGGCTCCTGCCTCACATCAAGCTTCCTTATAATCACGTTAATTCTAGTAACGCTATTGATAACACTAAAAATGGCTGGTTCCCTAGGATACGGTACAATAAAAATTTTACATAGTGTGCTCCCTGTAAAGTATCACAAAGAAAAACTGACAGTGAGTAGTGGAATAGAGAGGAAATGCTTTGGGCAAAAGGACTATCATACAGGCAGAGAGGAAGAAATGATAGGCAGAGATAGAGGGGAGTCAAAGAAAAGAGGACCATATCTCAAGACCTCCAGATGCCTTGTAAATCAGTGTTTTTGCAGAGCAGATGCAGGAGAGGGAGGTTGGAGGAAATGGAAGGTCACAGAAGTGAGTGGAAATTCAAGTTAGGCTAAAGTCAGAAGAAAAGATTTTAAGATGAAGTACGAAGAGAGACAAGCCCAGTTAAATGTGACAGGACTAGTGAAAATATAGACTATAATCATGGAGAGCTACGGGAACAGACACAGAGACAGGGTTGTGATTGGAGGATTGGAATGAGCAGGAAGGGAACTGGCGCATCAGAGCTCAGAAGTAAGATGAGGCAAGTCCATGGAGACTTTGGAAAACCAAGAAGACATTTGATGGATAGGAAGTATGGGAAAGTTATAGGGGATAGGAGTGAAATGTTCCTACTTCCTGGATCCAGTACGCTGGTGTCAGCATACTAGACATGTCACTCCCCCTTGACATTTAAGATGATAAGAGAGTGGCTTTATGCTAAGAGTGGACTGATGTGTCATTACTGAAACAATACAAACAGCTCACTGAACATAGGGATTTGGTCCAGTTTTCACATTAGCCAGAGGAAGCATAGGAGGGAGATGAACCAGAAGATAATATCAGTTTTCTATGGCAAATGTGTCCTCTCTGTTTGTGTTAAAAATGGGTCTTATCTGCCCACAGGAGCTCTGAGAAGTTGCACTTGTCAGGTTGTTCCTGCAGGAGCTTACATGAGCGTGAATGACTGTTTTAGAGGTGTGTTTAAGCCTTATCAAACCTAGCTACACTGCTTTCTACTGACCTGAACCCAAATGCTGAAAGCGTAGTTCAGGAGATGCACAACTGAGCAATTGGGCCACAAGGTGAAGAACTGACCAAGAAAAGTTCCCCATTTCCAGAGCATAAGTTGCAAGAGAAGGCTGGATGCATGGACAAGATGGCTGGATAGGATCTTTGTGCTCTGGTAGCTTATCTCCAGAGTATGGGCAGAGGGGAGAATCCTAGTTTAGCTACTCCAGAGCTGCATGAGAATTTGAATCCAAACGTGTCTGGGTTTGGCCTGCCCCCCTAGTTCTTCTTGCCTTCCCAAGATAAAACTCAGTTCTCATTTTATGGCTCATTTTTTGCCCTAAGTAGAGCACCACGTCAGTAGTTCCACGTCAGCCTTGTCCTCTATTGAGTGAAGAACAAAAACATCCTGTTGCCTTTTTTTTCAGAGGCTTGTTTCTCTGTGACAATCCTTTGTCTTAAACCTTGGTTTAGGATTGCCTGAGAAAATATTCCAATGAGCATTCTACTGCTGAATGAGAGGTGGCTCCCTTGGGGAGAGGGCTGCTATTGCACTCCTTTTATTCCCTAATGTTATGCTCATTATGTTGTGCGCTTTTCACACCCTGAAGTGCTAAGTGTCAGGTGACACCAACTGAAATGATGGGTCTAATCCTCATGAGAAGAACTAAACTTTAATTGTGAAGTGCTCTTAATCTCATAGTAAATCTAATTTATTTATAGTTTCCTTTTGTCTCATCAGTTCCAGAGAGAATTCAAGTAACTTCCCCCCCTGTAATACATTACCCATTTCCATCTTTGTTCCAGCATCCACATGTTGAAGCCAAAAATTGAGCATTCAAAGCAAAACTAAGACAGGGAGGCACAAGAGATAACAGAGCCCTGTGAAATGCTGATGGTGACAGTTCATCTGACTTCAGTTCATTTGAGTCCTTTCTATTGTGGATTTTTCTCACCTTGGCATAAAAGGTACAGTATCTATTACAACCACATATGTCTACTCTAAAGATGGACTTTATTGATTGGTGGAACTTTGTGTACTTGAACTTGCTAGTGTTTGGAAGTCCACAGACAGACAAGATGTTCGTACTGTTCATGTGTCTTGTGCTCAGCTGCAGGGTGTTGCTGATGTTACTCAGCCCTCAATGCTAAAGGCCTGATTCTGGCAGATGCTTACTACTAGCTGTAGCGCTTTCTACTGTGAGAAGTCCCAGTGGTTTCAGTGCGGGACTGCTCACAGGTGTAAGTTCTGTTTGTTAGCTTGGGCCCTACTGGTTTTTTTTTAAATAAATACATTCAAGGAAGTTGGAGGGTAGGCTAAATGTTTTGAATGACACTTCCTATAGATATACAAGCTAAAGTACAAGTGCAGTTGAAAAGGTGCCACACAATGTGTACACGTCTCTTCAGAATGTTTTTGAACCATCAAGGTTCACTTTTGGGGATGGGAAAAATGTTCAAGCTAGGTGTGTTTCCATCTGAACTTGTGGCTGTTTCTTTGCAAATTTATGAGCTAGGTTATAAACTCAGCTGTCACAAGGTCATAACACGTGAGACAGAATGTGTCAGGCCATAGGAATTTTTCATCACCTTACATCCAAAATATCTTTGGTTTTCAATCTGATGGTATATAGACTATGAAAGTGATTTCAGGACAAGAGTGGCAAAAGGTCCCTAAAAGTCAGGGGAGCCACTGGTGCTTGAACTGTGGCTCTGCCTCTGCCCTGCCCTTTCTTTCTGACGGTCCGCCCCCGCCACCCCTTCTCCCTGAGCCCCCACCCTTGCACCGCCTATTCCCCCGAGGCACCATCCTCACACCACCCCTTCCCCCCAAGACCCCAGCGCCCACTCATTCTTTTCCACCCCCTCCACCCTGTTGTTTGCCCTCATGGCTGGGAAAAGGTGGGAGGGAATAGCTCCCTCTTTTAAAAGTGAGGGGTCATGGCCCCCTGGTCTCTGCCTTGTTCCGGTGCCCCTATTTCAGAACCTGTGAATGTGCTTGTGGGATGCAGGATCGATAAGTTAAAATGATGCTCCCAGAACTGCCGAGACAGATGGTGGTGCTCAAACTGCTTTGCCTACTTGAATTTTCCTAAGGCATATGGTGTTCTTAGAAGGCAATAATACAACTTTTTATTTACTTGTGCATAGTTTTAACATGCACCCATCTCAGTCGCAGTGCTGATGAGTGCATGTACAAAAATCCCTCACACAATACTCAACATTCTGAGACCGCTGAAAGAATCCTGTCTCCAAGGGCAGGTTGGGTTCAGTATAGGGGGGAAAAAAGCTGGAATTTTTACTCTGCACATTGTCAAATTCTCATCCAAGTTTCTCTTGGGAGTAAACCCCCTAAATATGAAACATGTATATTGTTGCCATTCAGACTAACCTCAGCAATGGACAAATTTAGCATTAAACAGGCTGTTAGAAGCCTCACTTAACCCTTTCCCTGCTCCAGAATCATTTATGGGTTCTAGCAGCTGCTTTCTGTAGGAAGTCAGAGAGAAGACCAAGCTAAGAAAGACCAGCAGGCAGCAGCACTGGAAATGATACTTGTTACTTTGCTTAGCACTATGGGTATATCTACATTGGCATTAAAGCCTGCCAGTGGCTCAGGGCTGTTTCATTACAGTATAGACTTCTGGGCTCAGGCTGCAGCACAAGCACTGCGACCCTCTCATCTTGCAAAGTCCTAGAGCCTAGGCTCCAGCCCAAGCTCGGAAGTCTACAGAGCAATAAAACTGTCCTGCAGCCCAAGGTCCAGTCAGTCAGCTGGCATCGGCCAGCCATAGGTGTCTAGTTGCTGTGTAGACATACCCCAAAAGGCTGATTCAGCACCACGGAAGTCAAATTGGAGTTTTACCATTGACTCCAATGGCGGGATGATCAAGCTCTAGAATGCAAGGTGAATTGATTAGTTGCATCTTTGTTTTTAGTTTGTCTTATGTCACTGCAGAAAGCATGAGTGCAAATATGAGCTTCAGATTATGCAGCAAGGCTTTTTGTTCAGTTAGGCTTTTGCTGAACATTTATGCTGTTATTTTCCTTTCCTTTGTAAATGTTTTGTAGCTTACCGTGTTAGTTTGTACAAAGGGCAGAACTGCCTATTAGTTACCATCCTTGTACAATGTCAATACTTACTGCTGTGTGCCTGGAGTAGGTACTTTTGTCATAAGCACTATTGGGTAAATAAATAAAGGATCTTTCACAGAAATTGGGAGCCTTGCTGCAGAAAACAGGACCAGTGTGCTGGAGGATGCCTGGGGCCATCATAATACACATTCCATTGGCCTTCTTTGCTGCAGCTGATCAGCCATTCCCATCTTATGGAATCACAAATCCCCCTTGTTTCTAGAACATTTCTGATGGACCCCCACTGAGTTCCAGTTGCCTTATTTTTTAGGTTCAAAACACATCACTTTAGGGTCTGTAAAATCCATCTGAGTTTAATTTTTTCTGAAGGTTTTCTTTTGTATGTCATTTAAATTAATAATATTTTTGGTTTGGGGTTTGTCAGAAAATTTTACCTCTCCATAGGTACAGCACTGAAAAGCATCCAGTGTAGTCACAATACCAATCCCTAACTAATGTCTTCTCTTCACTGAGATCCATTGACATCTTATACTCAGGGTATGTCTACACTATGAAATTAGGTCGAATTTATAGAAGTCGGTTTTGTAGAAAGCGTTTTTATACAGTCGAGTGTGTGTCCCCCACACAAATGCTCTAAGTTCATGTAGTCGGCGGACTGTGTCCACAGTACCGAGGCAACAGTCGACTTCCGGAGCTTTGCACTGTGGGTAGCTATCCCACAGTTCCCGCAGTCTCCATCACCCATTTGAATTCTGGGTAGAAATTCCAGTGCCTGATGGGGCTAAAACATTGTCGCGGGTGGTTCTGGGTACATATCGTCAGGCCCCCGTTCCCTCCCTCCCTCCGTAAAAGCAAGGGCAGACAATCGTTTTGCACCTTTTTTCTTGAGTTACCTGTGCAGATGCCATACCACAGCAAGCATAGAGCCTGCTCAGCTAACCATCACCACATGTCTCCTGGGTGCTGGCAGACATGGTACTGCATTGCTACACAGCAGCATTTTATTGCCTTTTGGCAGCAGACAGTGCAGTATGACTGGTAGCCGTCGTCGACATAGTCCTGGGTGCTTTTTAACCGGGCACCTGGGCAAACATGGGAGTGACTCAGCCAGGTCATTTCCCTTGTTTCGTCTCATGGCGATTGAGTTCTACCGGCAGTGCACTGTCTTTTAATTTGCAGCCAGCAGAAGACGATGGCCAGTAGTCATACTGCACCGTCTTCTGCCGAGCACGCAGGAGGTGATGATGGCTAGCAGTTGTACTGCACAGTCTGCTGCCAGCATGATGTATAAAGATAGATGAAGTGGCTCAAAACAAGAAATATACCAGATTTGTTTTGTATTCATTTACTCCTCCCTCCCTCCGTGAAATCAACGGCCTGCTAAACCCAGTTTTGAGTCCTATCCTTGAGGTTTTGAGTTCTATCCTTGAGGCGGCCATTCAGTTTCTCGCAAAGCCATCCCCTTTGTTGATTTTAATTCCCTGTAAGCCAACCCTGTAAGCCATGTTGTCAGTCGCCCCTCCCTCCATCAGGGCAACAGCAGACAATCGTTCCGCGCCTTTTTTCTGTGCAGACGCCATACCACGGCAAGCATGGAGCCCGCTCAGATCACTAGGGCAATTAGGAGCACATTAAACACCACACGCATTATCCAGCAGTATATGCAACACCAGAACCTGGCAAAGCGAAACCGGGCGAGTAGGCAACATCAGCGCGGTGACGAGAGTGATGAGGACATGGACACAGACTTCTCTCAAAGCATGGGCCCTGGCAATATGGGCATCATGGTGCTAATGGGGAAGGTTCATGCGGTGGAACGCCGATTCTGGGCTCAGAAAACAAGCACAGACTGGTGGGACCACACAGTGTTGCAGGTCTGGGACCATTCCCAGTGTCTGCGAAACTTTCGCATGCATAAGGGCACTTTCATGGAACTTTGTGACTTGCTTTCCCCTGCCCTGAGGTGCAAGAATACCAAGATGAGAGCAGCCCTCACAGTTGAGAAGCGAGTGGCAATAGCCTTATAGAAGCTTGCAACGCCAGACAGCTACCGGTCAGTCAGGAATCAATTTGGAGTGGGCAAATCTACTGTGGGGGCTGCTGTGATGCAAGTAGCCAACACAATCAAAGATCTGCTGATATCAAGGGTAGTGGCCCTGGAAAATGTGCAGATCATAGTAGATGGCTTTGCTGCAATGGGATTCCCTAACTGTGGTGGGGCCATAGACGGAACCCATATCACTATCTTGGCACCGGAGCACCAAGCCAGCGAGTACATAAACCGCAAGGGGTACTTTTCAATAGTGCTGCAAGCACTGGTGGATCACAAGGGACGTTTCACCAACATCAACCTGGGATGGCCGGGAAAGGTACATGATGCTCGCATCTTCAGGAACTCTGGTCTGTTTCAAAAGCTGCAGGAAGGGACTTTCTTCCCAGACCAGAAAATAATGGTTGGGGATGTTGAAATGCCTATAGTTAGCCTTGGGGACCCAGCCTACCCCTTAATGCCATGACTCATGAAGCCATACATAGGCAGCCTGGAGAGTAGTCAGGAGCTGTTCAACTATAGGCTGAGCAAGTGCAGAATGGTGGTAGAATGTGCATTTGGACATTTAAAAGCGCGCTGGTGCAGTTTACTGACTCGGTTAGACCTCAACAAAACCAATATTCCCACTGTTATTACTGCTTGCTGTGTGCTCCACAATATCTGTGAGTGTAAGGGGAGATGTTTATGGCGGGGTGGGAGGTTGAGGCAAATCGCCTGGCTGCTGGTTATGCACAGCCAGACACCAGGGCAGTTAGAAGAGCACAGGAGGGTGTGGTGCGCATCAGAGAAGCTTTGAAAACCAGTTTCATGACTGGCCAGGCTACGGTGTGAAAGTTCTGTTTGTTTCTCCTTGATGAAATCCTTGGTTCACTCTACTTCCCTGTAAGCTAACCATCGTCCCCATCTCCCTTCGATCACCATTTTCAGAGACAATAAAGTCATTGTTGCTTCACATTCATGCATTCTTTATTAACTCATCACACAAATAGGGGGATAATTACCAAGGAAGCCCAGGAGGGGTGGTGGAGGAGGGAAGGACAAGGCCACACAGAACTTTAAAAGTTTAAAACTTAAAGTTTAAAGAATGCTTGCCTTCTGTTACTTGGGCAATCCTCTGGGGTGGAGTGGCTGGGAGTCCGGAGGCCCCCCCACCACGTTCTTGGGCGTCTGGGTGAAGAGGCTATGGAACCTGGGGAGGAGGGCTGTTGGTTACACAGGGGCTGTAGCAGCAGTCTGTGCTCCTGCTGCTTTTCCTGCAGCTCAACCATATGCTGGTGCATATTAGTTTCATCCTCCAGCAGCCTCAGCTTTGAATCCTGCCTCCTCTCATCACACTGCCGCCACCTTTCAGCTTCAGCCCTCTCTTCAGCCCGCCACTTACTCTCTTCAGCCCACCACCTCTCCTCCCGGTCATTTTGTGCTTTTCTGCACTCTGACATTGTCTGCCTCCATGCATTCGTCTGTGCTCTGTCAGTGTGGGAGGACAGCATGAGCTCAGAGAACATTTCATCGCAAGTGCATTTGTTTCGCCTTCTAATCTTCGCTAGCCTCTGGGAAGGAGAAGATCCTGTGATCCTTGAAACACATGCAGCTGATCGAGAAAAAAAAGGGGACAGTGGTATTTGAAAAGACACATTTTATAGAACAATGGGTACACTCTTTCATGGTAAACCTTGCTGTTAACATTACATACATAGCACATGTGCTTTCGTTACAAGGTTGCATTTTTCCTCCCCCCACTGCGTGGCTAACAGCGGGGAACATTTCTGTTCAGCCATAGGCAAACAGCCCAGCAGGAACGGGCACCTCTGAATGTCCTCTTAAGAAAAGCACCCTATTTCAACCAGGTGACCATGAATGATATCACTCTCCTGAGGATAACACAGAGAGATAAAGAACGGATGTTGTTTGAATGCCAGCAAACATACACTGCAATGCTTTGTTCTACAATGATTCCCAAGTACGTGCTACTGGCCTGGAATGGTAAAGTATCCTACCATGGTGGATGGAATAAGGCTGCCCTCCCCAGAAACCTTTTGCAAAGGCTTTGGGAGTATATCCAGGAGAGCCACGAATGCCAGGGCAAATTAATCATTAAACATGCTGGCTTTTAAACCTTGTATAGTATTTTAAAAGGTAAACTCACCAGAGGTCCCTTTTCCACCTGGTGGGTCCGGGCGGCAGCCTTGGGTTCGGGGGGTACTAGCTCCAGGTCCAGGGTGAGAAACAGTTCCTGGCTGTCGGGAAAACCGGTTTCTCCGCTTGTTTGCTGTGAGCTATCTACAACCTCATCATCATCGTCTTCCTCATCCCCAAAACCTGCTTCAGTGTTGCCTCCATCTCCATTGAAGGAGTCAAACAACACGCTGGGGTAGTGGTGGCTGAACCCCCTAAAATGGCATGCAGCTCATCATAGAAGGGGCATGTTTGGGGCTCTGACCTGGAGCGGCCGTTCATCTCTCTGGTTTTCTTGTGGGCTTGCTTCAGCTCCTTAAGTTTCATGCGGCACTGCTTCGGGTCCCTGTTATGGCCTCTGTCCTTCATGCCCTGGGAGATTTTCACAAATGTTTTGGCATTTCGAAAACTGGAACGTAGTTCTGATCGCACGGATTCCTCTCCCCATACAGCGATCAGATCCCATACCTCCCGTTCGGTCCATGCTGGAGCTCTTTTGCGATTTTGGGACTCCATCATGGTCACCTCTGCTGATGAGCTCTGCATGGTCACCTGCAGCTTGCCACACTGGCCAAACAGGAAATTGAAATTCAAAAGTTTGCAGGCCTTTTCCTGTCTACCTGATCAGTGCATCTGAGTTGAGAGTGCTGTCCAGAGCGGTCACAATGGAGCACTCTGGGATAGCTCCCGGAGGCCAATACAGTCTAATTGCGTCCATAGTACCCCAAATTCGACCCAGCAAAACCGATTTTAGTGCTAATCACCTTGTCAGGAGTGGAGTAAGAAAATCAATTTTAAGAACCCTTTAAGTCGAAAAAAAGGGCTTCGTCATGTGGACAGGTGCAGGGTTACATCGATTTAACGCTGCTAAATTCGACCTCAACGCCTAGTGTAGACCAGAGCTCATTTAATCAAGTTGCTTTGTGCTATTTATCTACAGTTCACTCTTTGGTTGCACTTTGTCAAAAGCCCTGCTAAAATCTAGAAGGACATCATATATATCCCCTATGTCAACAGCCTTAAGACCACGCCAAAAAAAGGAATTAAGTTGGACTAGCAACAACTAACTTTCATAAAAACCCTTCTAGTTCCCACTTCCTAGGTTACAATTTCTTTGTTCATACATTCTCCCATTTTTAAAGATAGGAGTAACATGAGCCATCCTTTAGCCCTATGCCTGGACCCAGACAGAGCTTGAATATAGGGGATAGTCTGCCTCTCCTAATTGAGAACGGGGACACATTCATTAAACTCACTAGAAAAAAGTTTCAACATAATAATAATAATAATAATTAGATCTTTGTTCCCCCCTAATTTCCTCCTTCGTCCCCTCACTCTCAGGTAGTTGCTGATCCTCTAAATATTAACACTGGCAGCATGCAAGCTCTTCGCTCTCCGATGAAGAGAGTCTGCAAGCTTTTCCATGTGAGCAGGAAACTGGGGAGAAAAGGGGCTGAACAGGAGATAGGGCCTTGTGCACCAGTTTGAAATGCTGGCGAACGGCTCCCTAGAGTTCTAATTGAAAATCAATCTGATATATAATTAAATTCTAGTCATCACATATGCACCAACTAGTCTCATTAGCTCTTAGCCCAGGCAGAGAAGGAACGATGCTATTGATCAGCTCAGGACTACTGCACTATCATCAATACTAAATGGCTCATCCTAGGGCCTGCTTAGCTGCAGTGATGTACAGCTGGCAGGCAGCTCTGTGCAACTCAGAGACTGAAGGACAAACAGCTGACTCCAGCCAAGGTGTCCAATATTCCCTAATCATTTAAGTGCATTGTGGAGTGAGCCTGTGCTCGCCCCACAGTCTCTACCCTGCCATCAATCTTGTCAATAAATGAGCTTTGAGCAGGCTCCAGAGAGAGAGAGGGAAAGGAGGCTGATCAATTCTCTCCAATATTAGGTTGTCGTTTTATATCCCTCTAGTTCTACTCTGGTTAGATGCTCTGTAATGATTTCTACCAAGGTCTGGCAACATAAATTCACTGCCCCAGGCTAAGGGCATAGGTCCAGTTTCTTTACCTAAGGAGGAAAGGAATAGTATTGATTAAAAAAAAATTAAATGGAACTATAGTGACAATTTCATATTATTTAGTGTTTTAAACTGTTTTAACTTTAAAAACAGCCTGGGCACTCCATCCATGGTATCTCATTGATCTCTCTCAATTCCTTATGGCAGAGTGACATTATGTAGTCAGCTGCTCTAGACAGCTTTTGATATTGGTATTAATATTAAGTGACTTGTGTTTCACTTTGGTACAGCATTATTAATCTGTCTAGGTGGTTATAATGCCTTCATTACTGTAGTATCTGTGCACCTAGCAAGTACCAACATAGAAAACATTGTCAACTTACAGTTAATATTAGTTAAGTAAATGTAACTCCTATACAGAATAAGAACATTACAGTTAAATGGCAAAATCATGCTTCAGTAATCTGTTAGAATTATTTGAATATGTCAATACAATAGAGGGTAAAGGAGAACCAACTGATAGAATTTATGTATTTGAACATTCAAAAAGCCTTTGTCAAAGTCCCTTGTGAAGCTGTTAGGAGACTAAGTAGTCATGAGGTGAGGGGCAAAGTACTGTCATGGATCAGAAACTGCAGCAGGCACCATAGTTGGGAGTAAATGTTTGCAAGACAGGGTTTTGGATTGGATTATAGGTGGGATTGGTAGTGCTGCCTCCTCTTAAGGTTGCCAGACACACACTTCTGATTTTAAGATATTTTTAGTTGCTTATAATTTTGCCAAACTTTAACCATGCGGGCTGACATTTTCCATGCTCGGTGTCTACCTTAGGCTGAATTTTTGCAGGGAGGGAAATTTCAGCCAAAATGGTTCAGCCAATTCTGAGAATAAGGCTAGGGGAAAAATATGCCAGTTTTTTTAACATGGCAGAACAACAATCTTTTCTTTGAGATGCTCTAGTGCCCCTGTGCTTTGAAGAAGGGGCTTGAAATTTGGCAGGGGGTGGCCTTTGTGTCAGGAATGTGCCTTTTGCTGTCTTGTGAAAATCCATCCGAATTTGGCCAAGCTATAAGCCTTTGAAAAAAATCACAGTTCACACATGCTCAGCAGAAACTTGTTAGATCTGTAGCTAAATTCCCCAAAGATTCCAGCCTGGGGCTGAGCAGGACTTTCCCTGCAATTGCAGCTCTGGGCTGCTAAGGGCTTTGGGTGTCTGTCCTGTACTCTTGGTACCTTCCCTGCTGGCCCCAGGCAGCGAGGAGGAGGAAGCTTCCTGATTTGAATAGAGAGGGGGCAAAAGCCAGACCTACAGGGGTGGGGTAGGGGGAGTAGATTGGGACAAGGAGCCTGGTGGTGGGGAGACTGGGACTGGGAAGCGAGGGGGTGGAGACTGGTTGGGCAAGAAGGCTGACACTGGGAAACAATAGGGTGAGGGGAATGGGGTGATTGGCCCTTTAAGGGGAATTGGGTCCCAGCCCCACCTGTGACCAATCAGCTGCCTCCCAGGTGAGGCAGTGAGACCAAGAATCAGGTGATAGCTTTAGTGGAGGAAAAGAGATTTGAATGAGGAGCCAGCGATATAGAAGAGACAGAATTGGGACAAGTAGAAGGAGCTGGAGCAGAAGGGGTCAAGTTTGGGGGAAATGTGCAGAAGAGTCTGTGCCCAAAAGAACATGCTCTCCTCCGTAGCCTGGAATGGAACCCAAGATTCCTTAGTCTCACCATTCTTCTGCTGTCCTCAAAAATCTGTGAAACCTACTGGCAGTGTCCCAACCCCTTCTAGGGCTAGTTTATATAGAGGGTGACAACCTACTACTGCTATCCGTTTCTCAGTTAGCTCAAGCGGCAGAGCTCTATGTGGTGGATCTAAAGGTTCCAACTCTGCTTATGAACAATGAGGGTGTCAATATGACATCATCTGAGGGAATTTCTGTTTTTTCAATTTTCTTTTTTTAAAACATCGGCAATGACACATTATTAATATTGAAAAGTTAAGAACTCAAAAGTTAGGAAATGCCAGAATTAAGGCTGCCTATGCACCCAACTCTCAATCCCTTTCAGAGTATTCATTATGATACAATCTTCAATTACATGATCACATGCTATTTTTCCTACTTGACCCCTGTTCAGTGAACAAGACTGGCCCTGCTCTGGGGAGGAATCATGTTTGTATCCAAAGGGTGGATTAAGTTTTATTGGGACCCTCGGCATAAAGAACATTTGCTCCCCCTACCTCCACCCCCACCCCCACCTCCACCTCTGCCAGGGGGCCGAACCCATCCTCTTCCACCCATGGCCTTGCCTCCTGGCCTGACTGGAAGCCAGGTCATGGTAAAAGCTACTCAGGGAACTGGGCTGTGGTGGGGAGCCCTGGACTTTCCACCTGTCCTGGATGGTGCACCCTGGGGGGCAGGGACATGGGCTGGGGGCTGCTCTTGGGCACCCCGGCTCTCGCCCAGGGCAGGTGGAGGGTCCGGAGTGCCTCACAGCTGCCCAGGCACCATGGGTGGCTTTTACTACAATCTAGGGTGACCACACATCCCATTCTGGCCAGGACAGTCCCCTTTTTACATCCTGCCCCAGATGTCCCTACTTTTTTAGCAAAACTGGGCATTTGCCCATCATCAGTTGGCAAGAGCAAATGGGACAAAAGCCCGATTTTGCCAAAAAGGGGCTCGTGGTGGGGGGACGGGGGCTAGAAGGGAAAGTCAGTTTACAGATACAGGGAGCAAAGGGGCAGTGTGTATATATATTTAAAAGAGAAGGGAAATTTTGGCTGTCCGAGAGGCCCATTCAAATAAGGAAAGAGTGAGGATGAGCGGGGAGCAGAGAAAAGCCTAGAGAGCTTATATATAATGTACTGAGCTGGCTGAAAAAGTCTTTAAAAAAACCAGCTATTTTAGTGCAACAGGTTTAATAAAGAAAAACACGTAATGATTTAAAATACTTCAATGATTCCTGTGTAACTTAGATACGATATGTACATTTTCCTTTGTAAGTGGTTTGAGAAGCTAATGTAGTCAAGCTGTCTGAGCACAAGCTGTGGAGCCAGAAAAATGACTTCTCTTCCTTGCTAGGTGATCTTTGCTTATTGCATAACTTTGCATTGTCTGAGTTTCCACATGATAAAATGATTTTTACTTATTTGCCTCCCAGCAGGGAGTGAGGATTAATTATTTAGCTTTTATAAAGCAGCTTGAAGTTTAAAAACACTAAATATTATAAGCTACATATTTATTGAAAAAAACACTAGATTGTAAGCTGCTCAGGGTGGGAGCCTTGTCTCTTTACATGCCAAAGAATCTAAAACACTAATATAAATAGGCAGCATAGAAATAAATATGAATGAAAATAAATGGTTCAGTGCATGAAAAATGTGGCTATCTTAAAGTTCTCATCTTGTCAATAAATTGGTTTTGAATGAATAACCCTGCTGATACCTATTGCAGTAGTTTTGGAGCCTGTAGTTTCAGGTGAGTGAATGTGGTCTGTGTCAGTACACATAATACAGCATTATGCCAGAGAACTCTGCCTAAGTGCCAAATATTGAAATAGCTGAGACATGAGGTTTTCTATTAAAACAGTATTGTCTATTTGTAAGCATTGGAGACTGGGAGTCAGGACTCTTGAGTTCTCTAACTAGCAGCGATACTTGATTCACTTTGTACTTGACTGTAGATAATTCACTTAACCCCTGTGTGTTTCACTATAACCAGGTGTAAAATGAAGGGGGAAAGGGATTCAGGGGCGGGGAGGGTTCTGCACAGGAAGTGGCAGGGAAGGAGAGGAGTTCAGGGGCAGCTCCACGTGGGAGGGAGGGGGAAAGGAGAGCGGCTGGGGGGGGCCGCAGCTCCTGGAAGGAGGGGTTCTGGGGGGGGAGGGAGAGCAGCTCTGTGCAGGAGGGAGGGAGGAAGGAGAGGGGCTCGGGGGGCCAGCTCCACACAGGGGAGGGGGAGGGATATGCTCACCCTACCACAGCTCCAGCGTCCGGCCTGGCCAGGGCGGGGGCCTCAGGGGGAAGAGGAGCAGGGCAGCGGGGCCGGAGTTCTGGCCTGCTGGGGCCCTCCAGTTGGCCAGGGCTTCTGGGCATGGGCACCATTGACCCATACGTACTCTGCCACTAGTTGTGTAGTAAAGGAAGCTGTTGTTTGCAAATCCCCTGCTTCATTTGTTGAAGAAGTGGAAGGTACATAGTGAATGAGGCAGGGGATTACAGCAACAGAAAGGACTGTTTCATGGTTAAGGCAGTTGAATGTTGCCCTGGAGAACTGGATTTTAGAACTCTGCCACAGAGTTCCTATGTGATACTAGTCAAGTCACTTAAACCAAATTTTTCACAGATGATCGCTAATTCTGTGAGCCTTATTTTCTGGGTGCCTGACTTGAAACCTTGGGATCTGATTTGCAGAAGTGCTTAGCACTCAGAGCTGCAACTGAAAGCAATCTCTGCTTCGAACATATGAAGTGCTATACAATGCAAAGTGTGTCTGAAACGGCGCACTAAGAACTTGTCAGTGCCTCAGTCTGCAGAATGGACATAATATTCCCACATCTCACAGGGGTGTTGTGAAAATAAATCCATGAATGTTTGTGAAGCTCCTAAAAGAAAAGGAGTACTTGTGGCACCTTAGAGACTAACAAATTTATTAGAGCATAAGCTTTCGTGAGCTACAGCTCACTTCATCGGATGCAAATGAGAGAACCCATGGTTGCACAAGTAAAAGGAAGATGGCAACAAGAAGCTCTCAAATTCACACACAGTAGCTGTTCTCCCTGGCTTTCCCTAAAGGTATTTGTGAGTTAAAGAGCTGATCCTACATTCTACTCCACTTTTCTCGTTTCTGTTCATCTTCCATCTTCATAAATCTCAGAATCCATGAGCAGTACTTCACTGGCTTAGAAATGGCTGATTGTTCTGTGATTCTCACACTCCTCCTGGTCACCACTCTTTAGCAGGTGGGGTGTTTCTTTCATCTTTTCTTTAATTTTCCCATTCAAATTTGTGAACAAAAATATGGGGGTAGGAGGGGCTGATGCTGAACTTATTTAGCTGCCCAGTTAAAATCTCCAAAGGAGAGAACTGAAATGGAAAAGCCAATCCCTTTTCTTTTCATTAGAACAATGAACTCCACTTGGGTTTGTGTAGACTGTTGGAAGGGAAATGTAAAGAGAAACTGTGGAAATAAGAATTTCTATTTTGACCCTTCCCAGCTAATCTGACCCCTCAATTACTTATAAAAATAAACCCAGAGGCTATGGAAGTGCCAAAGAGCAAAGGATATAAAATTGTTTTTCTTCAGTAAACTCTCTTTGACATCCTGTAGGACCCTTGTACACTTACTATACATGGATGTTCTCTTTTGCTTTGCATACTGGGAATATCTGGAACATAAAGCCCCACATTGCATTTTGAATTGTTGTGAACTGTTATTGGTGGAGCTTGGGAGGAGCCTGTGAGATGTAGCAGGAAGCAGGATGGCTATGTATTGTATTTGGGCCTCAATATGATTTCCCCACATATTTTGTTAATATTTGTTGAAATATGTGATGCCTACAAGTATGCTTAAATAGTAAGTATTTCGAGTAGGGACCATCTTTGCTCCTGGAAATCCTCTGCAGCTGACTTCAGTAACTATATTTAAACAGTTCTTCACTGTTCAGTTTGTCTGTTTCTGTGGCTAAAATAATGAAAACATGGAGGCAAACCCAGCCCCACATGACCAGCCAGCATTCTGTCGACCACTAACAAGTGCCCTGGTTTCTTTCTCTGCCTTTGCCAGTGAAAATTTGGGAATCCTAAGAACTGTTTGCCATTAGTCCAGCCAGCATGGAAAGTGAGGACACCAGAAATCAAGTTGATTTTTTTCTTACATTATTGAAGCTAATTATAATTCTTTGGAGTCTCTTCAAATTGCAAAGTTTCATCAACATCATCATCATCAACAACAACAGCTAATAAAAGAAGTATTGCTTCTATTAGGGTTAATATTGCAATTTGCCTGATCATTAATGGTACATAAAACAGTGGAAACACTGCATCTTTTGTAATAGAACTCCGACCAGAAACCTTGGATGTTTCATAAGAAGGAAACATTGGCTCAGACTACAGCATAAAATGTGGTGTATGATTTTCATATAGAAAATGAAGCATTAACATATACTACCATGCCAAGAACTTGATACACAATATTTGTGGTTGGTATACTGCATTCAAAATGGGATAAATGAAGGCAACATTTTTCCTAACGCCCATTACACCCTTCTTTTTTGATTGGGTGATGCGGGAGGGTACTTTCACGTGATAATGGTTTTAAAAGTCATTTGTGTTCAAATGAAGCACATAATACAGAATATTCAATGCTTCTGAAACCATAATCATGCTGTTCTAATTAAAAGGTCATCTTTTGCTTTGTGAAATGTTGCCTGGTTATTCCCCCCCCCCCCCCCCCGTCTTTTGAATACAGCACTGAGAAGCTACTGTATGCTTGGCTGCTAATAAGATTTCAGTCTGTAACAGTCATGTCATATCATAAGAATATTTGCAATTCAGTCTAATTTGCAATAATGAAGAATTCATACCTTCTTCTTTATAATAAACCATTAGTGTTGATTTTCAAGAACTCTTTGAATGTTGGGGAAGGTCCCAAAGATTGGAAGAAAGCTGATGTTTAAAAAAAGGTAATTGGGATAATCTGGGTGATTATTAGACCTGTCAGGTTGACATTGATCCCAGGCAAAATAATGGAAAAGGTGATATGGCACTTGATTAATAACGAATTAAAGAAGGATAATATAATTAAAGTCAATCTAATGGAAAACAGATCCTGTCAAACTAACTTGGTATCTTTTTTATAAGATTATAAATTTGGTTGATAAAAGTAATAGTGTTAATGTAATATTGTTGAACTTCTGTAAGGCATTTGACTTGGTACCACATAACATTTTGATTAAAAAACTAGAATGATGCAAAATGAATATGGCACACATTACATAGATTAAAAACTGGCTAACTGATAGGTGTCAGAATGCAATTGTAAACGGGGAGTCATCATTAAACAGGTGTGTTTCTAGTGGGGTCGCTGTTCTTGCCTTACACTATTTAACATTTTTATCCATGACTGGTAAGGAAACATAAAATCATCACTAATAAAGTCTGCAGATGATGCAAAGATTAGGAGAGTGGTGAATAATGAAGGAGATAGGTCAATGATACAGAGAGTTCTGAGTTGGTTGGTAAGTTGAGTGCAAGCAAACAATATGTGTTTCAACATGACCAAATGTACAGTCATACATCTAGGAACAAAAACCCATAACCCATGCTTACAGGATGAGGGACTCTGTTCTGGGAAGCAGTGACTCTGAAAAGGACTCGGGGGCCATGGTGGATAAGCAGTTGAACATGATCTCCCATTGGAGTACTGTGCCCAAAAGGGCTAACACAATCCTTGGAAGTATAAACATGGGAATCTCAAATATGAGTAGAGAAGTTATATTACTCATTTGGCACTAATGTGACTACTACTGGAATATCATGTCCACTTTTGGTGTCCACAATTCAAGAAGGAAGTTGGTAAATTGGAGAGCATTCAAAGAAGAGTTATGAGAATGATTAAAGAATTGAAACACATGCCTTATAGTGAAAGATGCATGGTGCTCAATCTATTTAGTAATCTACATACCCAATTAACAAAGAGAAGGTTACGAGTTCACTTAATCGCAGTAAGTACCTACATGGGAACAAATATTTGATAATGTTTTCTTCAGTCTAGCAGACAAAGGTATAACAAGATCCAATGGCTGGAAATTGAAGCTAGTCAGTTTCAGATTGGAAATAAAGGGAACATTTTTAACTGAGAGTAATTGACAATTGGAATGACTTACCAAGGGTTGTAGATTTTTCCATCAGTGGCAATTTTTAACTCATTATTGGATGTTTTCTAAAAGATATAATCTAGTTTAAACAGGAATTAATTCAGGGCAGTGCTGTAGCCTGTGTTATACTACAGGAGATCTCATGATCACAGTGGTCCCCCCGGCTTTATAATTTACTAATCAAACCAGATTGCATGCATTTTACTGTTCAAAGGTTTTTTAATTATATTTGCTGATATTTCTCAGTAAGAAGGCAATTTAATCTCTCAAAAGTGCCACTGACTGCATTACTCCTGCACGGAGGTTCATGTGCTAACAATCTTTATCTGACAAAACAGAATAAAAATAAGAAGCATTGATCAATAACCTAACTACAGTAATCATTAATGGGAAACTTTCCTACACTATTTAAATATAGCACAGTCGATTCTTCATTCAAACCAGGATACTGAAAGGATTTAAATCAAATGTGGAATGTATAGTGTACACAGAACATTCTGGTCCCAATTCTCTGGTATGTTGCTGTTGTTTTGTGCTGTTCCAGCACTGCAAAGCAGCCCCACTTTACCTGGTCGAGGCATACTGGTGAACCTGCCTCCTGTTTCCTCACTAGCACACTCAACACAATCCGTAACAGCCAACCCCACATCATCAATCACTACAGTATCAGCATCGTATTCTCCAGGGATGGTCCAAAACAGTGCAATAACTTTATATTGTAAAGAATTAAACAAATATTCAGCCTTACTATGCTGGCCCAAACCTCCACGGTTCTGAGCATTATCATCTTGCATCCTTGGGCTTCAGATAGGTTGAGGGTGATTGGATTGCATAGAATGATTGTTCCCTCTGGAGTCTCATGTAAGTCAATGTGACTCAGTTGTCAAAGGGGCCTGCTTAGTGCCTACAACATTTTCTGGGGAATATTGAAAACTTTGTTAAAATTGTGATTTCTCACTTTAAATTCTCTGAAGTTTCTTGTTCCTGCTTGAAGGCTAGGGGGCTTTGTAGGGCAGTGTACATGGTGTGATCAGAGTCAATTTGCAGGCAGTCAGCCTAGAGTAAGATGGGGTGAGTTGTGCCTCTCTGTTTTAGGGAGCAGCCTGCTTTCTCTCTTTCTTTTTGGGGGGTTCTTGTATATTATCATTCTGAATTCTAAGCATTAATGTAGTGTTATGTTTCAACCTTCCAGCAAGAGTATTTTAATGGTTTTAGCTAACTTCTCTGTGCGTATGCCATGGGCATAACATTTTCCACTTCTACTTTGCATAGTGCTCAGTGTATACCTCCCTAGGAAATAAATAGTGTTGTCAACTTGTTCCATTAGCACACATACATATTGCTGTATTGCCTATCTGATATAGGCACTGGATTGTTACTGATTTAAATATATTGATATCATGTTTTGGTAGACCCAAATAGTTGGGTAAAAGGAAAGAGATTTTATTTTAAGTAAGTAGATGAAAACTTGCCTATATCTCATCTGATTATCACTTTGCCTTACAATATTTCACTGGCTAATTGTTGTTGAGACACTGAAGAAGCTGCTCCCAAAAGAGTCAATTACTTAGTCCAAAATGGGTAATAAAAATGTCCTATGAATTGAAATGTAGTTCAGTTTGAAAGGAAATCAGATCTCCCTGGAGAAGGTTAAATGGCTTGGAAAAAAATGTGTTCCACTATTCCACCTCTATGTTGCAACAATATATGCTGCAAAATGCCCTTTATTAAATTGGGTTGACATTTAAAACTTCCTGGTTCAAATAAATTGATGGTATAATAAACTAAGAATGACTTGCTATGACTATTTCTACTTTGGACAAGGTGAACTATCCAGACACTCAGGGCAAACAAGATTCTGTTTTGCCCGGGGCTGGATATGACATATTGTTACCATAGGCAAACCAGCAGTCTTCTACCTTTGTCAGTCCACAGGCATTCAAACAGTTACTAATTTTTTTCCACTCCCAATAGTTGTACTTGCCTCTGATCCATTGCCCTATCTAATGACATCACTCCAGGAAGCACTGCCCTTGAAAGTCGTACAACCAGTAATACTTCTATTTCGTCTAACCTAATGTAATTGTTGCACTTCTGTCTAATCTTTCTAGTTATATAGCCCTCCTCACAAGAGTATCTGAGCACTTTTCATATAAGTCTCTCAAAGCACTTTAACCAAGCAGGGTAAACATCATTGTCTCCACTTTAAAGACAAAATAACTGAGGCATAAAGTAGTTGAGTGACTTTCCCAGGCCCTTAGTGAGTCAGTAACAGAACTAATATTAGAATCTGGTCTCCTAATTCCCAGCTTCTTCTTTAGTCTGCTAGAACACAGCTACCCCTATATTAATAATGTCATAATATCATTTAATACTGATTGGTTGCTGTGAGTGTATTCTGCATTAGAGCTGGTTGAAATTTTATTTATCTTGTGGAAAGTTTTGACAAAAAAGGAAAGAAAATTGCTTTTCATTAAAATTTACGACAAAAAAATCAAAACCACAAATTTGTAATCAAAAGCTAAAAGATTTCAGCTGAAAACAGAAAAATGTTGATTCAGAAGTGCCACAATGATGCATAACAGGAGTTGTGTAGTTCAAAAGCCTTATGCCCTCATTCTCTTCTCTGGGCCAGGCTCCCTGCCTGGACTACATCTCCCACGCTGCAGCATGGTCTTCTCTAATGTTAAGCAATGCAAGGCACCAGGGGAGTCCATGGCTGCAATGCATCATAGGAGAGGCAGTCCTTCTAGGGAACCCAACCCAAAGAGGAGATTGTGTGAATGAAGCACTTGAACTATATCTCCTGCTACAACCATGGTGGCATTTTTAAATTGACATTTATCCATGTTTAGCCAAAACTCTGAAAACTTTTCTGTTTCAGGAATTTTTTTTTCTTCAATAAATGGTTGAAATTTTCTGTGGAAAGCAGACACTTCCATGAAAAACCCCTAGTTTTGTCAAAACCCCAATTTTCTGTAAAAAACAGTTTAGAGAGAGAATTTTTTACCAGTTGTATTGTTCACTCCTGCAAGGAAGTGCTACCTTTTAGAGTTAGTTCTTTTGAAAGCAATGGAACAACATTATGTCTCCCTTAGGTGGGCAAAAGGGACTCATGAATAACTGGTAAAGCTGTGTGACTTCACATTATATGTGTGTGTGTTTGTGTACAATGTTTGTGTTTGTGTACAAAAGTGATCCATTTGTACAACTTGCTCTGCATTTTTGGCAAATACTTAAGATGAAAATAAAAAATAGTTAATTTTGGGGGGGTGCTATGAAAAAGCTGGGATAATTATATGTTCTCCATTGTTCCTGAAACTAGGTAAGTTTGGTGTTTTCCTGCTTGGTGTTGTACCACAGAATAACTTCATACAACAACCCTGAACTAAGCTCTGGGATGAAGACCATGGTCGACAACTCCACTCCTCCAGCACAGTGGCTCTTCAAACAATAACATACTTCGCCAAAACAAGACACTCCATTGCACATGCTTCTTCCTCCAGGATGAGGATGAGAGAACAGCAACATGGGACAGATATGTAGTCATGTTGCTTAATGCACAACTGCAAGGCCCTTAGCTATTATGGGGATGAGCACATTATTAGAACCTATGTAGAATAGAATGCCAAATTCACTTCTAGAACTGAGCTTTTGAATAGGCTCCTTGTGGTGAGATCAGCTCCCTTGAACTGCCAACAGCTAAATCCTTCTAAGTTGATGCAATTAAATGTCACTGTTGTTGCTGAAAATGTCCAGTCCCAACAGTGCCTGCTCCAACATGGGTCTCCTGTTAAACTCCTCATTTACATACTGCAATTAGTTAGAGAGTCAGGGCATGGATTTTTGCTGCAAGGCACAAAGCTTTCTTTTTTATTCAAAGAAATAGCTAATTATTTGTCTGACTAGATTTTTCTGTAGTTTTACTCTATTAACAGCCAGATACATGTATAGTATTTGGGCATAAGCCCCCAAACTAGTCATGTTTGTTTTGATGGGCATTTTTGTTGACATAGAGGAATCCTGCAATTCTGTGCTTGATGAAAATACCCAAGCATACTTCTATCGTAAGCTCTTTGGGGACAGGGACTTTGTGTTCAGTGCACCGCCTAGCACCGTGGGGTCCTGGTCCACCACTGGGGTCCTAGGCACTACTGCTATACAAATAACAATCCAAAAGGTCTGACCCTTGCGTAGAGACATTATAGTATAGCACATGCTGAGAATCGTTTGAAGTTCATTCCTGGGGTGTGTCTACACTGCAATCAGAGGTGTGACTGCAGTTCTTGTAGGCATGCCCACACTAGCTTTAGTCTAGCTAGTGAGGCTGAAAATGGGAGCGAAGACCAGCATGGACATGAATATATTCCCATGGTTCTGGGTGGGCCAAAGCTCATGCCACTGCATCTTCACTGGCTAGATTAAAGTTAGCGCGGGTCTGCCTACCTAAGTGGCAATCACACCTCTGATTGCAGGGTAGACATCCCTCAGATGTCAGCTTTCTGATTCTTCTATGCTGGGCTGGTATCTATTGCTTTGTGCAGTGGCTTGCGAGACTGTGTATCACCAGGGCCGGATTAACCTTTTGTTGGCCCAGCGCCAAATGTATTTGTGGGCCCTGATGGAGGCAATGGAGCATGGCATGGGGAGGTCAGTCCCCAGAGCTAGGGGCCAGCCAGGTGCAATGGGGCATGCCATGGCAGGTGTGGCCCTGCTCCGCGCAGCCCTGTGCGAGGGCACTATTTACAAACCGGCAGTTGCCAGATGCATAGTGGCCCACCTGGCCCTTTGCTGCCAGCATGCCCCTTCCCCCAGGGGCGGGCCCATGCCACACTACACAGCCCCAGCGCCTCTGCCCAACACCCCCCCCAACTCCCTATGCCCAGAGCCCCCCTGGACCCACGATGCCCAGTGCCTCCTCAGACTGCCCCCCAAATGCACAGCACCCTGCACAACACCACCCCTGCCCAGTGCCCCCCTGCTCACAGTCCCACCACAACTGCCCAGCACCCCACACAGAACCCCCACTCCCTAGTGCCCCAAACACACATCTTCCCTGCCCCGTCACAGCCCAGCACCCCCCCGCCCCAGACTCCCAAGAGACCCAATTCCCCACGCCCTGCCTCCTGGCCGCACTCACGGGCCCTGCTGGGAGGTGACTGTGGTGCAATCAGCCAGACCAGGGCCTGCTTTGGCCGGGCTCCCTCAAGACCTACTTGCCTGGAGGGGCCCAGCCAAGCCCCCCACACTGTCCCCCCTCCCCCGCCACCTGGCTGAGACTGGCCAGGCTTCTGCACCTGTCCCAGGCAGCTCCGCTCAGCTCAGCTCAGCTCAAGTGGGGCCCCATAGGTGGTGGGAAGCAGAGGTGCACTGGGGTCTGGCCAGGGGGCTGAGAGGAGCAGGGGGGTGAGGACAGGGTGGAGAGGAGCCCTCAGCCAGCTGGCAGGCAGGCCAAGAAGAGCAAATGGTGGGTGGGGGGAGCCAGCGGGATCTCGGGGCGCAGTGCAAGCGGAGCAGGCTGGGGCCCCTTCTGAGCATGGGCCCGGCTCCATGGAGCCAACGGTGCCATTGTAAACCCGGCACTGTGTATCACCACCAAACACACATCAGGAAGATCAGAATGAAAAAGGCTTTTGTTGCCTTCTCTATGTTTTCACTGAGTGACTGTTTAGCTGATGCACGATAAGGGTAAGACACAAAAAGATTAATGCCTTTGAAACTGGAACAAAATAGATAATTGGGAAGTAACTAGTAAAAATTACATAGCTGCAGTAATAAATTCAATTCCGTCTTAGTACGTATGATGTGGTTGCAGCCAGGCTGTAAAATGGTTTCTTTCAAATTAGTATTTTTTATGCAATAAGGGTTCTTTACCTCGTGTGCTTCAAACTGGTAAAACCCCATAAAGGCTCCACTCTGTCTGTCCCTTATTCTCACAAGGCCATCAGGAGGGCTATTCAGAGAGACAACTTTTCTCAGTCAGATTAACCCATTGTGAATAAGCTGTGCAATTGTATTGTTCCAGCCCCATAGCATGGCTGGATCATCCATTTTCCTTTCTCCTTTGCTGTTATAGTATAGGTGTCCATGTGCCTTTTTAAAGGGAAACAAATTGATTTTGTGCTCTTCTTTTGCTTCTTTACCTCCTGTAGGAAGAAGCTTGGGGTGCGGGGGGGGGGGGGGGGAATCTGCTTTTTGCCTTGTTTTGTCTGTCTCTTTTGGTCTCATTGGACAACTTGTTGGAAGCCTCAGAAACAATGGCTACAGAGACTGACAGTCTATCATTTTAAATTTGTGACATTGCATTTATTTCCAAGACAACAGACTATTGTCATAAACACAGAATTATGTCTCATTACAGCGTCTTACAAACTGAAGTTGGGCTGGGAGGTCTTTAAGTGAAAAAAAATCCCCATAATAATAAGGGGCGAGCTCCTCAATACAACGTCAGCCCCTTTACACTGGGTAAAGTGTCTGGAGTGGTATAAAGGGGCGTTAAAAAAACCCCTCGGTATCAGTCCAGGGAAGAATTTCTCCCGGTGCAAGTACGGTTGGGGACAGCAATAAGGCTATCCTCCGAGGACCCCCCTGCAAGCCAGGGTGGGGCTGGGACCAGGAAAGGTATGTCAGTGAGCGTGCCACAGTATGCAGTGCTGTTGGGACACTGGCTTATGCTGTGGCCTAGAGAGCAACCTGGGAAGGCTGCTGTAATGTAGATAGTCCCCTTAGGACTGTCTAACTTATACAGGCTAACTTATAACTTCAGCTCCTGGAGGAGCCCAGGATCAGGAGGCTACAAAGGTGGCTTAAAGCTATATTAATCCCCTCCCCCTGTGCTGTGAGTTCTAGTATGCACTTATTAGAACAACATATCTCACCCCAAATATTTAAAATAATGGTAAAGAAAACACAGTAAATGCCTGGCAAAGTTGGACCTAGAGCTTTTTGGGTGGGCACACAAAACTTTTTACCGTGATTTATTGGTTTGGGTGCAATAATGAACATTTGTTTAGTGCTTGTGAACTTAGCTGCACTGATTTCTGGCATAATTAAATACTGAGAACTATAGAGATGTGTGTGAGCATTCAAACTTTTCTGGTTTGGACACTGAATTTCATTTTGCTTTCTACAAACATTTGGGCCAGTCAGCTGGCTTGTCCGACGACTTGCAAAAAGTGAACTCCAAAAGGGAGTCGACAAGAGTGAAGCAAATTAATTGCAAATCCTCTTTTTTGCATATTCCACCCAGCTGTAATATAAATATTCCCTTTCTAAAAGTAGGTTGTAATGTGAAAGGCCCCTCTTTGACAAGATACATTCTCAGGATTACTCTCCGGATACAGTACAGAGGGCACAACCCAAACAGAATGGCATCACTAGTCCCAGGTTGCTCTAATAACTTAGGTGCCTCTGTGGTAGATGGACCATAAAAAGATTTAGGGTTTCAGCTGGCAGGGGTTGGCATGTGAAGCTACACCAGTTTACACCAGCTGAGGATCTGACTCTTAATCTTTATAGTCAGTTTATATACTAGTAACAGCAGGGAAGCTTATAAATGTTCCAGTCAGGAGCAGGGAGGTGTAGAACAGCAGCAATGTGTCTGCTCGCTGTCTCTGCATGTCACGCAGCTCCCTCTGTGCTAGTAATTTCTTCAAAGAAGCCTAGCAGGTTAGAAAGGCATAAGTGATTTTCTCACCCAGAAGCTGTGTGCCAGTCTGACTCTGTTGGTCTAAGTATATCCAAATGCTGTACTATTCTTTTCTCAGGGAGACTCTTAATCAGTTTCTCAGGAACTGAAGTGAGGCTCAGCGGTCTGTCATTCCCACAGTTTCCCTTGGCTCCTTTTTTAAAAATAGGCACTATGCTGTGATCAACTTTCCACTCCTCAGGAACTGTTGGTTTTTGAGTGTATTTATACAGTGTGATCCTGATCCTGATCTCACGACACTGGTGTAACTCAAGCAGGGGTTACTCAATTGACTGAGTCGGAAGTCACATCAGAATCAGGCCTATCTCCTTATATGAAACAGTGGATGCATGGTTTGTGGCTAAAGAATGGGAACACAAGTAAGGTGATTGTGGGTCTGTTTCCTGCTCTGCTCTAAATTTGTTGGGCCCAAGTCTCCTCTTATGCACTCTGGTGTAAATCAGAAGCCAGTGGAATTACATTGGTGTTAGCAAGAGAAGACTCAGGCCCAGTGCATGACTCTGGCTAAGTCATTCTCTGGCTTGAACTTTCCCTACCAGCAAACGAGAGATCAAACCTACGTCCAATGACTGCGGTAAGGCTTAATTTATGCATATTTGTCAAGTGCCTTGCCAGCCTGCTCCTGAGTCTGACCATCTTTGTTCAGGCCATATTCTGACTCCCTGCTAAAAGTGCCTTTGGAATAGGAACTTCCCTGTTGTCTTTTACAATGAAGACTGATGGCAAAACTCATGTAACTTTTCGCTGGTTTGCCATTCTCTTGGACTAATCCCAGGCCCTTTGAGGAGCTAGAGGCTTTCCAGCTACACATATCTTTTGATTCTGTGGCTTTGAAAACCTTTTTAATCATTACTCTTCACCCTGATATCATTGTTTTTGTTCTTCATGTTAACTTTGCCCTTTTGCAAAACAGCAACAGTTCTCTCTCCTTCCCTCCCCCTGCTTTTCTAAAACCCTCCTAGTAATTATTTTTAAAAGGACAGTAATGACTATAGAGGGATAGTCTGTTGTAAATAGTGACATGGAACTTGGCAGTTGCATCTAGAAAACAGGGAAAAGAGAAGAAATACAGGGAAATCTGTTTTTGTTTAGCGTTGGACGAGATTAAGTTCTGATGGTAGGGATTTTTGTTAAGAAGCAGCAAATAAATATAAACAGGGTTATTTTGGGGCCATGTCCGGCCCCATCCTGCTATGCTGAAGACTGGCAAAACTTGCATTAAATTGAACAGAATGAAATTGGACCATTTAATGATTATGCTCTCTATAATTTGAAATAGGAAAAGAACGGCACTACCTCACCATAATAAATAGACTGGAAGTTTCCATTGCAGCAGGACTATACTTGATGTGGGCCCAGTCCTGTGCACTCTGGCCTCAATCCGGCAATGCATTTAAGCACATGCTCAATTTAAGCATGAGAATAGACCCACTGATTTCAGTGGGACTTAGAGGTTTCCCCACCTGGTCCTCTTTGAAGGACTCGGGCCTAAAGGACACAGGTTAAAGAGACTACCATTCTCACAAAATGAAATGACGGTAGTTAAAATCAACCTCAGTCAGAGGTTGAATACATATTGAGTTCATCATCACAGCAAGAGCAGGACATGGCAGATAACAAACACAGGCCGTTGTTTCTGGCAGCACTCAAAGTGCGCCAACACTTTCCAAAGAGAAATAAGAATTATTCCTGCTCTGAATAGTTTACTACTTAAGGTCAAACACAAAAGGCGAAGAGGCAGCAATAAAAGTGCTCCTGTTGCTCTTCTGGATAGTCAACATTTCCACCGGAGAGCAGGATTTTAGTAATGTCTTCTCAGAACCCAAAGAGCCTTCTGCTTTCTCTAGCCGTAGAGGCCCCATGTCATAGGAACCCTTCCTCTGTGTGAAGAGGGCTGGAGGTGGAGCCTTCCTGGGCTTTTCAGTGCCACTCCTTGCACTGGGCAGAGGAGGTTAGTCTGTCACCTCAAAGGCTGAGCATTTTTCTACAGTATTCCCTGCTGAGAGTGAGGCACATAAATGAGGAGGGGATCCTAACTCAGATCCCCAGCTTGGACCAAAGCACAGTAATCAGGCACGAAGTTAGCAGGGTGGCTGCATGAATAATGATTAAGGCTACATTTTAGTCAAGGGTATTTTTAGTAAAAGTCATGGACAGGTCACAAGCAATAAACAAAAATTCACATGAGTTGTACTATATATCCCTGACTAAATCTTGGGAGGTGGGGGTGGTGGCAGCCCAGAGGTGCCTCAGGTGCTCGGGGTGGGGACAGTCCGGGGGTGCTGCAGGTGCTCTGGGGAGAGCAGCCCAGGATCCTTGCTGGTGATGGGAGGGGGTTGGCGGGCCTGGCAGGCTCCCTACGTGGCTCCGTGCGGCTCCCCGGAAGTGGTGACATGTCCCTCCCTCAGGTCCTAGGCGGAGGTGTGGCCAGATGGCTCCATGCACTGCCTCCACCCCGAGCACCAGCTCCACAGTTCCCATTGGCTTGGAACCGCAGCCAGTGGGAACTGTGGGGGGCAGTGTCTGCAGGCGGAGGCAGTGCGCAGAGCCGCCTTGCCATGCCTATGCCTAGGCGCTGAGGGAGGGACATGTCGCTGCTTCCGGGGAGCCCTCTGAGGTAAGTGCTGCCCAGAGCCCTCACCCCCTCTTGCGCCCCAACCCTCAACCCTAAGCCCACTCCCACACCCAAACTCCTGCTGGGGGAGAGGGGCGCGGTGGCCCAGGACTGCCCCAGCAGCGGCCGGTGCGTCTGGCCAATGAGCTGCCTGACCTGATCAGGTGGTCCCAGGCCAGCCACACCAGCTGCTGCAGAAGTCCCGGAGGTCCCAGAAAGTCACAGAATCCGTGACTTCCGTGATCTCCATGACAAACTTGCAGCCTTAATAATGATCATATTGCCTCTGGACCTGGGAGAACAAGGTACAAAATGTGCTGCAAATGAATAAGGGAAGTAAAGAAGATAGTGAAATACTATGAGAGTGAAGGAGACTACACAGCTACTACAGCCACACTCATACAGTCCTTATATTTTGTACCCGGTACAAAGTACTGATATGCTCTCATAGGGTCCATTCTGTGGCAATGGCAAGAGGGGAACATTTTCAGTATTTCAAGCCTTAGACTTGGTCCAGTTCATGGCATATGGCTAAAATCATGTTCCAGTCACCAGTTACTGACCCAACATGAACTTAAAAAATATAGTTCTTGGGAAATCAAATAAAATTGTTGTGGCAGCATTTTAAATGAAACAATTGTGAAAGCCAGCTATAGTCTAGATGAAAGGAGACCATTAGGCTAGAGTAAAACATGTTCATATCGCTGGTATGAAGGAGGATGGAAGCCTTCCCACAAATGATGATATTGTCTTCAGATAATTGCTCACTTATCAGAAAACTCTCTGAATTTCTCATTAAAAAACTAGTATATTCTTCTCCAGTGATGCCAGCATAAGTTGTGTGGGCGGGATGGAGCCATTAGCCATACCATAAACAAACTCTTGGGCTTTGACTGGGATGCAGCGCTGTACTTTTCATAACAGTTTCCTTTTGTTTGCACTACAAAGATTTTACATAGTGCTCCAAACATCTAGTAATATCAGCATTTCTTGTTTGTATTGTGACCTTGAAAATTGTCTTTTTGGTGCGACCCCACGAAATCTCATTTTTGTATCCAGTAATGAGAATACAATGTCCTAGTCTATGCTGCTCAAATCCAGTACAGAAAACATAACCCCAAATGACATGGATATAGCCATGTTAGACATTCCTATGCCCATATATATGGGGGTGGGGGGTGGGGGTTGTGATCATGCACAGTAGAGGTGGTGCCAAACTAGAACATGGAATCTGAAAACACCAAAACGTAGGGAAAGTTCAGATGGGAATGGCTGGGATCCATCTTTAGCATGTGCTTGCAAACCAAACACTTTTAAAATAAAGAGCTAAGGTTGAAAGTGTGTTTCTATGGAGTCCAGTTTACACCCACAATGATATTTACATATTCTGTATGAGAAGTCTATTTCTTTAACCCCCCTTAATATTAGAGTCACAGGAAAAGAACACTTACGGAATTCAGACTGTTCCAGGCAGTGCTTAATTTTAATGAAAGCAGTGTTGGGACTCAAGCAATTTTTTTAGATTTATAACAGACACAGCAAGCCCAGAAGTGCTGGGGCTATGAACTACCAAGCCTAGAGATGCCGGGGCCCTGGCACAAATTAAGCACAGGCTTGTTCCCCTTAGATTGCAGAGTACTATCAGACACCACTCACTGTCCCTGCACCCACCCAATTTATAGGCTCCACTTATGATACAAGAGCAGAGAAAATACAAACCTTCAGTTGTGTATATATGTAGGGTTGGAAGGATTAGAGTTTGATTGGTAAATGTTGGTAAATGTCAATTTCACCATACCCACACAACCTGATGAAAAAATATTTCCACTGATGATAATCAAAATTTACAAATAGGCTTTGACTTAAGGATATTTACTTTGTATGTTTTGACATGTGATGACAATTTCTGTTTTAATGGTTATAAAGTTTTAAAATTTTGAATCTCAATATCTACTGTCAGTAAATAATTATTGTCTGACACCTCCCCTCATAATTTCCTGCATCTGAAAATTTAAATAGGAAAAAAATCTAAAAAAGTGTTTAAAAATAAACATTGATAATTTCTGTTGAAATTATTTTAAAAAAATCAAATTCTGCCAAGCCTTTATATATATTAGCAACATTAATTCATGGAGTTTCTTTATCTTTACTGTTATACCTGTTATTATAAATTCAAATTAGATGTACACAACTAAGGGTTATAGTGTAAAAAGTTCATGTGGGGCTTTTTAGCAATAGAGAAAACATGCTTAGGGATTCATTTATATCAGTTTAACTTCACTGAGTGATATGGAGTTACTTCTGATTTACTTGGGAGTCAGATCAGGTCTATACTGTCCAAACCCACTCAACAAAATTCTTCTAAAGTGCTACCTCTATACAAAATCAAGACTATAGCACTTTCAGGAGAGAGTCATTTCTCCATTCTTACTCCGAGTCATTCCCCAAACATGGTCTGTTAAATAAAATATGGTTATTCCTCTTTTTTTCCTGTAAATTAACCATCAGCTTTTTCAGCCCTTCATTGTCTGCCGGCCATTTATTATAGAGGTCTGCTGTTTGATTTGACTTTCAGGAAAGGGTGATTGGATGAAATGCAGCATAAACCATCTGGGATATAAGACCCCTATTAGCTTTAAAGGAACCAGCAATTCATGTTTTTACTCTTTCAAATAAAATCTTTATAGTATCAGTAATTTTCAGAGATGGCTGTAGCTTGAGGATATCTTCTCTTCGCTACGTGCAAATGTAAAGGAAGTTTACTCATTTTTTTAAAATGATGTATTCACTTTCATCATCAAATACAGCAAGTCCTTGACTATCCCCTGTATGTCCGTAAGGGACAGCTCAACTGAAAATGATTAAGGCCACATGTAGAAGACGGGATATTGTCCACGTTAATTAGAAAGCTTTCTGTGACTGTTTAATGCATAAGAAGGTTAGAAGAATTTAATGATTTAGGATTTTGCAGAAAAGCAAGTAAAATCTTTTCAAGCATAATTTATACTGCTGACAGGAATCGCATTTCTAACACCAGGAAGTCTGGTTTTAATTCATGTAATATTCCTGGGGAGGTGGGTGGCTTAGTTAATAAAGCTGATCTTTCACCTTTGGAATCAGATTGTGTTCCCTTGTTGAAACATGCCTGTATTTAATTTGGATACTTCTGCTTAAGATGGTTACTTGCTGACCCATAAGAATCACAATTCAATGTATAAATATAGTGCAAAATCCAAGCAGCAGAGAGAGAGAGAGAGAAGCAAATTCAAAAATAGCGTCTAAGCCAAATGAAAAATAAGAGTTTCAAATGTTGAGCTTAGTAAACTGCAGGGGTGGGAGGAAAGAAGGTGAGGTGGGACTATACCAAGAGTTATAACAACAGATTTTCCTTGTTGTCAGGGTTGCTGGCATCTTGGCTGAATATTTTAGAGCAAAATCCACTGGGCTAAACCACCAGGTTGTCAACTAAGGATGAGATTAGGAACAAGTGAAGAGGCAGAGATGCAAATGTGTTTACTTTGTGCTTGTCAGATAAGATAGTTTAGGTTTTGAGTCCAGCCGTGCCAGCACTTACTACCAAGCATATTGCTTGTGACATCAAGGAGTCCCACTGAGGATTACTAACAATAGGAAACATCTGACTAAGCATAACTGTATGCAGGGACAGGCCCTTTCTGGGGAGGGGAGAACACGGGGAGCTTTGTTCTTTTCTTAGCAAGTTGTAGAAGTTCTGCAACAATGTTAGATTTAAAAAAATCCCCTCTAGGGAAAAAAATTATTCTCACCAGCATCTCTCTGCTAGCCCAGTAAATTCAGCAAAACCAAAGAACAGGGCAGGGTTGCAGGGAGCTGAAAAGTCACGGCTCACGGCATGCCATAGGTTAGTGGGGCCAGGGCTGTTTGAGTTGGGAAGGGCATGTGAGGGGAACATTTTGCAGGATCCAGAGGATATTCAAGCGGGATCCAAGCAGCATTAATCTCCACCATGTGCCTGCTCTCTGCTCAGGGAGGCGGGTTGATGGATAAATAAAGCAGAGCGAGTAGCACAGGTCCTTTCTGCTGGGAAAGGAAGCAGCAGCCCCACAATGTCCCCACTCCTCTGTGCTTTGGCTGTTCCTCCTCCAACAACCTAACTCAGATTGACATGGTGATAGGGGAGCAGTCATTGTCACAGAGAGGATGGCACACATGGGGCTGCAGCTTTCTTAGCCCACAAGTTCCCTGGGTCTTTCTGCGATTTTGCATGGCATACAAACAGAGAACCACATAAAGCCATTCAAATGCTCTTGATGGAAGGCTGCAGCTATTTAAAGGTTGCCCTATTTAAATTCTTAGAGTTCAGAACAATAACAAACCAGAACTCAAAAACAGAAAAAGACAAAGCAGGCTGCTCCTTAAAAACAGAGGCACAATTCACCACACCTTTCTCTAGGCTGGCTCTCTCCAAAACTGACTCTCATCGCACACTTCCCTACAGAAGCACTTTCAGGAAAACCCCATGGAAATTCAAGTGATAGATCACAATTTTAACACAGTTTTTAATACATCACACTTTAGGGACTGGAAGCCATTTTCTCTGCTTCTTCTTTTGTTCCCCCAGACCTCCTGCTGTGAGAGAGCATTGCAGGGAAATTTCCTTGGCTCTCAGTCCCTCTGCTATGGCTTTTATAACAGGATGGTAGTAAGTGGTGGAGTTCAATGAGGAATCTCTTGATTTCCTGCAGAATCCCTCAGTGCAGGGCAACAGCTTTCAATGGTCTCCATTGTGTCAGATGTCTTAGAAATGGTTTTTTCTCTTCATTGGTATCATATGGGGCCAATTAAACTGACATACATGATCTGAAGAACTCAGTATGAGGACTCATGCTTATGGAAATAGAAGCCAAAAGTAGCTAAGAACATAAGACTGACCATACTGTGTCAGATCAATGATCCATCTAGCCAAGTATCCTGTCTCCTGACAGTGGCCAGTGCCAGATTCTTCAGAGGGAATGAATAGAACAGGACAATTAATCGAGTGATCCATCCTCTGCCATCCAGTCCCAGCTTCTGGTTGTCAGAGGCTTAGGGACACCCAGAGCATGGGGTTGTATCCCTGATCATCTTGGTCAATAGTCACAGATGGACATATGCTTGAGGAACTTATCTAATTCTTTTTTAAACCCAGTTATACTTCTGGCAACACATTATGTTTGTTTTCAGACTGCTACTATTAATTTCACTGGGTGACCCCTGGTTCTTATGTTATGTGAAGGGGTAAACAACACTTCCTTGGCACTGTCTCGACACCATTCGTGATTTTATAGCTCTCTATTGTTTTCCCCGTTTGTCGTCTCTTTTCTAAGCCAGCCTGTCCCAGTCTATTTAATCTCTCCTCATATGGAAGCTATTCCATACTTCTAGTCATTTTTGTTGCCCTTCTCTTTATTTTTTTCCAAGTCTAATATATCTTTTTTGAGATGGGGCGACCAGAAGTGTACGCAGTATTCAATGTGTGAGCCTACCACGGATTTAGATAGTAACATTTTAATATTTTCTGGTTTATTATCTATCCCTCTCCTGATGGTTCCTAACATTCTGTTAGCTTTTTTTCTCACCATTGCTGCATATCGAGCAGATGTTTTCAGAGAACTATTCGCAATGACTCTTTCTTGAGTAGTAACAATGAATTTCGATCCCATCATCTTGTATGTGTAGTTGGGCTTATGTAGGTATGAATGGAGGGGTAGTCTAAAAACTCTACTGCTTTGATTCAGCAGTTAATGCTGAGTTTTTCATTTAAAAAAATTAAACTCATTATAGGAATGAGTGAACTTCTCATGTGCGATAAAGGGAGCAGTATTACATAACTATGTCAGGCTTTTTAGCTGTAACATCTGGACAGAGCATGGAGATTACATTTAAAACCATATAGACATTATGGGGCAGAAATGGAGCTTATGCTGAATACGTTAGGATTCTAAATCACTTACACGCTTTTGAAAATTTTACCCGGAGTCCCTGTCCCCAGCAATGTGCAATCTAAGTTCCATTTCCAAAAGCAACTTAGATTCTTAGGACCAGTTTGCATAGGTATTTAGATACCTTAAGATGCAAATAGATGTTGTCAAGGTTCCTTCCCCACTCTGAACTCTCGGGTACAGATGTGGGGACCTGCATGAAAACCTCCTAAGCTTACCTTTACCAGCTTAGGTTAAAACTTCCCCAAGGTACAAACTATTTTACCTTTTGCCCTTGGACTTTCGCTGCCACCACCAAATGTCTAACTGGGTTTATTATTGGGAAAGAGTTGTTTGGAAACGTCTTTTCTCCCAAAACCCTCACCAAAACCTTGCACCCCCCTTCCTGGGGAAGGTTTGATAAAAATCCTCACCAATTTGTATAGGTGACCACAGACCCAAACCCTTGGATCTTAAGAACAATGAAAAAAACATTCAGTTTCTTACAAGAAGAATTTTAATAGAAGAAAAAGTAAAAAGAATCACCTCTGTAAAATCAAGATGGTAAATACCTTATAGAGTAATTAGATTCAAAACATAGAGAATCCCTCTAGGCAAAACCTTAAGTTACAAAAAGACACAAAGACAGGAATATCCATTCCATTCAGCACAGCTTATTTTCTCAGCCATTTAAAGAAATCATAATCTAACGCATATCTAGCTAGATTACTTATTAAGTTCTAAGACTCCATTCCTGTTCTGTCCCCAGCAAAAGCACCACACAGACAGACCCAGACCCTTTGTTTCTCCCCCTCCAGCTTTGAAAGTATCTTGTCTCATTGGTCATTTTGGTCAGGTGCCAGCGAGGTTATCCTAGCTTCTTAACCCTTTACAGGTGAAAGGGTTTTTTCTCTGTCCAGGAGGGATTTTAAAGGTGTTTACCCTTCCCTTTATATTTATGACAGATGTCTACTGGGATTTTCAAAAATGCCTAAGCAGATGGGAAAAGCAATAGGAGTTGGGTGCTTAAGCAGCTCTAAAAATCCCACTAGATTCCCATCTGGATCTTTCGGCACCTAAAGACCTTTCAAAAGCTGGCCCTTTGCAGCCTAAATCCCAGTGAGACCTAGGCAGCCTAAGTCACTTTTGAAAAATGGTATTTAGGCTTTTAAGTCACTTACCCTCTCTCTCTTTCCTCTGTGTCTGGAAACTGCATAGCATATAGTGAGCACTGCCACAATCTAAACAATAAATAAATACTAATCTGTGGTTTATGGAAATGACTCTTTAGTATTCCCACTCATGCCTACAAAGTTCTGGGATTTACACTGAAAAACAGCATAATCTGTATCTTGTCAAATTGAGACTTTGAGTGTGGTAAACTGAAGAATTATTTTATAAGAATGTCAGACACCACCCCTCTGCAGTTTTTAAGAACTGGGGGATTACTTCATCACTTTGCATTATTTCCCCCACCAAACCGCCCATTACCTTTGTCTGTAAGACTATCACACTGATATGAAATATATTATTGCCATCTTGAACTGATCTAGGAGAAATACATTAAATAATGCACAGTGAATACACAGTACCATGTAAGAATGACACTTTCCATGACTTTATTCAGTTTAATTACTGTTGTACATTTAACTATAACTTAAGGGTAAACAAATTTTGGAAAACTGAAATGTACTGAATTCAATGTTTTCTGAGAATACCAAAGTTTATGAAGTTTGAGTCTTGTTAAAGGACAGAGCCCATCTCTACTGTAACGTCAACTCTTTTGGCTCCCTCAGAAAATGCCGAAGGAATAGAAAATGGCAAAATATTTCAGAACTTTTTTAATGACAAAGAGCAATGCAGCAAAAATAGAGCTTGGTGAAAATCAGGAGTAACTCACTGGAACTGATTTTACTCTAGTGGATTTACTCCTGATTTGCACCAGTTTGGGAGAAGAGTGAGGCCCATCGCAGTGACATCAATGTATGCCCAGTGTAAGTGACAGGAAAGTAGGCCCTAGGTGTTTCAAATTAGATCGTGTGATATAATAATGTAAAAAAATATCTCAGACAACACCTTGCTTTGATGGATCTCACTAGTTTTTGTGTGTTGATAATGTTTCTGAAACCAAGTACTGTAGGTAGCTTTGAACTCAAGTGAAAATCACAAACCACTCAAATACTTTATAAGATCCTGTCTTTGTCTTGGAAAGATCACACAGAACTAATGGCCCATCTTCTCTCCAACTGGGCTACTATAAGAGCTTTATTTGTGGGAATCTACAGATACCTTAGCCAATAATCAACATAAATGAATTTACAGCATTTTGAAAATTCAGGAAACCCTTTTATCCCTCCAGCCCCCCTTTCTCCTTTAATAGTGCTAGATAGATCATGTGGGTGAGAGTGAATGGGCTGAAAAAGGAAGGGAAGAGCTTGTATATTTCAACAACCATGGGGTTGGCAGTAACCCCTGGCCCTGTCTCCCTCTACCTCCCCCAGAGTTCTCTGTCTCCAGCTCATCTCCACCTGGCATAACAAAAATGTTGGTTAGACTGACTGCTGACTGTTCCGCTGTATTCACAGGAAACCTCCCCATAAAATCAAAACATGTTTTATCATAACAGAGACAACTTGTAGCAAGCAACATGCGTTTTTAAATCTTTATTGCACAGGTATACAAAGTTCAGACTAGTAACACCAGTGGTGGGGTCAATGGCGTCATCACATACCTTCAAACTACCCAGGCAAGCATCAAATGGCTGCAGAGAAACCCTCTCATGCTTTTTCCTTTTATTGGCACATGCACACTGCAATCCTTCCAGACTGCACAGCTACACAAGTGAAGACATGAGCAGTTAATTTGTGCTGTGCACTACCTTGGGTAAAACCCGACAGACTGGGACCATTTTGACCCAGAGCTCATCAAGAGTTTGATCTCTAGCTCTGCACAAAAAAACCCCACCTAGATATTTTTTGACAAATGGCAATTTTTTCCAGGGCTTATATCTCTAGAACCCCTGGCTCACATGACCCCCAAACTGGCTCACTAACCCTGCCCTGCACCTTCCTCAGGCACACCAAATTTCATAGGAATCTGACTAAGCACGTTGACTTTCGGGAACTTAGAAATGTCAACCTTTACACAGAAGTCGCGATGGCATGAATCAAATCACTAAGGGATGAAGTGGTGTACAAATTTCATAAAATATCCACCTTAAAATAATAAAATCAAGTGCATTTGCATGGTCTGATTTCTATGGCGTATCTCCTGAAGATTGTAGGAAATGATTCTGTACAGTCACCACTCCCCCAGTCTGCAGCAACGCTGTGAAGGCTGGGTCTGCGGCGGAACCCTGATTGCCTGGGGATGGGCCGGCTTGGGAAGCTGGGCCTACCACCATCTCCACCTGGCCTCTCCACCCTCACAGAGCCCTAGTTGGCTAGAGAGCTGGCAGGAAATCTCACCCCTACTTCCTGCTGCCAGATCTCCTCCGATTGGAGTAGGGGGATGTGATTTGAGAAGGGACTACTGCACACACTGCAGGACAGGGCACGTGATCCTGCTATAGGAACCTCGCAGGCCAAGAGTCTGAGCTGGGGCTGGGAGACAGGCCCAGGGAGCAGCAACCTGAGCATGTGGCCTGTGATCTTGTACTGCATGTAAATATCAGCCACTGCCCCCAAGGGAAGGTGGTGCCTTAATCTGAGATTAAAGAGCCAAGGCTGGTGGAATAGTTAGGATTGTTTGTAATTGATGGTGATAGTGTTTTTCTTAGGCATCTGGGGAGTGTTGGTGCCCTGTGGTACATAGGAGGTCAGACTAGATGATCTGGTGGCCTCTTCTGTCTTTAGATGCTGTGAATCTATTTGTGTCCTACTCCCAATTACTGCTCTTTGCAAGGAAAATCACTGGGATTCTGTACATGTTAAGAAAGGCTCTGTGATGTATCTGTGTGCTGGAGTGATTCCTCGGTGAATGTCTGCCTCTCCAAAGTTTTTAAGTGTTTGGAGCAACCTAGCAGAGAGGGGCACCCCCCACCTCTCCCAGATTCCAAAGAAATATAATCAGAGAAAGAAGTTCACTAACCATATTTTAAACGTAGGAGACAGAATCGCCATGTGTTTGACTGTTATCTTCATGTGGACCTCAAAAAGTAGAAGGGACTCCAAGGATGAAGAGGGAGGAGAATAATATAGGTAAATAGGTAAAGGAAGCTAGGAAAGAATGTCAATGTAAAACACACTGAGTAAGTAAGAGAGCAATCTGAACAAGAAAGTTCATGTGTATTTCCTGTGCTAGGTAGAAAATAAAAACCCAGTGAAATCAAAAGCTGACAAGCCAATTTGGGTTTCACTCAGTATTCAGGGAGTTTGAATTAAAAATAGAACTACATATCAAGTCAGACGTGTCTTTGATATCTGTGTAAACAGACTTGGCCATTATGTAACAGGAAAGAGCTCACCGACAGACCCCAGCTCCATCTTGGTGAGATTTACAGCAGAATAACTCTTGTTTTGTGGACTTCTCAAGGTGTATGTCACATATGAATGGATGAGACAAGGGCTTAATTTGTGAGTTATGGAAAATAAACGCAAAGTAATGTACACTGGAAAACATAATCGCAACTATACATACAAAATGATGGGATCTAAATTAGCTGTTACCATTCAAGAAAGAGATCTTGGGATCAATTTGGATTGTTCTCTGAAAACATCTGCTCAATGTCCAGCGGCGGTCAAAAAAAGCTAACAGAATGTTGGAAACCATTAGGTAAGGGACAGATAATACGACAGAAAATATAATGCCACTATATAAATCCATGGTATGTCTACACCTTGAATACTGAGTGCAGTTGTGATTGCCCCATCTCAAAAAACATGTTAGACTTGGAAAGAGTACAGACAAGGGCAACAAAAATGGTTATCGGTATGGAACAGATTCCATCTGAGGAGAGTTTAAAAAGACTGGAACTGTTCAGCTTACACAAGAGATAACTAAGGTGGGAATCTGACAGAGGTCTATAAAATCATGAATGGTTTGGAGAAAGTGAGTAAGGAAGTGTTATTTACCCATTCACATAATATAAGAACCAGGGGTCACGCAAAGAAATTAATAGCAGCAGGTTTAAAACAAATATAAGTAGTATTTCTTTACTCAATGCACAGTCAACTTGTGGAACTCATTGCCAAAACTATAAGTGGGTTAAAAAAAGAATTAGATCCATTCCTGGAGGATAGGTCTATCAATGGCTGTTAGCCAAGATGACCGGGGATGCAATCCTATGCTCTGGGTTTCCCTAAGCCTCAGACTCCCAGAAGCTGGGACTGGACAACAGGGGATGGATCACATGATAAATTGCCCTGCTTTGTTCATTCCCTCTGAAGCATCTGGCACTGGCCTCTGTCTGAAGACAGGATACTGGGCTAGATGAACCATTGATGTGACCCAATTTGGCTATTCTTATGTTCTTCTCTACTTAGGGGAAACAAATACCTTCACACTCAGCTAGACTTAGAGAAATCCAGGTATATGGGGGCTAGGTAAACACTTTTAAAAATTGGAGGCTAGCTATGATGCCTTCCAATTGTCTATTGAAGGGTTGGCTTTCAAGATATATTAAGTGCTGTTCTCCGGGAACACTGACAGTAGTTATGAATGCCTGAAAGCTAGGCTCATAATGTGTCCCAAAGCCTAGCTAAGTCCATGAAACTTTAATTTGGCACAACTTGTACTTTGCGGATTTAATCTGTGTCTCACTATATTCAGGGGTAATGTTGACCCATCTCTAGGTCATCATTAATAAATCACTTACCTCTATTGCCACTGTGTATGCTTCTGTCTGTTCCTTGTTTCTGTGTGCAGCTCAGCCCTTTCACAACTTCCCACCACTCAGGTTTCACAGCAGCTTGTGTGAATTATATATTCCTCATAAAAAGTGTTGTTCTTACACTCTTTGCTGCTGAATATTCAACCAGGGCAAAATCCGCTCGGCCCACATAAAGCCTGAGCAATAAGGCGCTGCGTTGATGGCTGTGGGACAAGTGAGGAGGTTAGATCCATCTTCTCCAAGCTAATGCCAGGGCACAGGGCTGCCCTACTGTGGCAGCTCTTTCAGTCTATGTGCTGCATAGTGGCCACAGCCCTCCACCCCTGTATAGCTGACTGGATCTGTGTTAATGTGACTTCTCATGGGTCCTCCTGGAGATTAGGGGAACGTGCAAACACCTTTGGGAAGCTGTTTTGTCCATGGTCCCAGTGCACAGGTCATAATTGGTACACAGGTCCTTGTGCTGTCTGAATGTCAACTGGATGGTATAGAGTACATTGCATGAATAAATGCTTGTAATGTTTATATATAGATATATATCTCATACACAGCACACACACATTTATTTGGGTACTCATACATATACACATACTTGTGTATGCGCGCACACACACACACACACAGAGCTGCTTTATTTTCAGAAAACAAGTGTGTCATTTTTAAAGTAACGTCCATAACCATATTGGCTGAGAAGACTTGGTGAACAATTGCTTATTGTTAGCTCCAGCCACTAGAGCAGCAATCCATTCTTGTGGATGTCAGGAGTAGATGAAAGATGAAGTTTTAATTCTTCCTCTCAATGAAAAAGCCAGGTTCATTGAGTTTTAAAATCCAGCACTGTGCACAGGTTTTTAATCTACATAGTCATGTTTCTTTTAACTAACTGGATGCCAGCAGGCTTTCAAGCGCTATGGAAATGTTTGTAAGGGTTTTACTTGATCGGAAGCTCTATCAGTGTACTGTATATTCACGTTCGTTCGTTCTTTAGAAACCTTTTAGTTCCCTTCAGACTTACAGACTAGTATTACTTTTTGGCTAAAGGTAATGTGGGAAGCCCAGCAACTGTAGGAGAAACCTTTTTCTTTGGGATATAATAGATAGCACAGGGCAGACTTGGCAGCTAGGAAATGGCTTAGCTGAAAAAATAACCTAGTCAGGTTTGTTGTGTGGTTTGCTTTCCTAGTTCTATCTATGATCGGCAGAATTCATAAAGAGATACAAGAGTAAATATGAATGGTTAGCATTTGGAACCCAGTCTTCTAATAGAAGTGATGGCTCTTGCCACACTTAACAATGGTTGACCTTCAAAGGAATAATAGAAGGGACTTACTTAAACTTATCATACTGTGGAGACTGGATGAATGAACTATTACACCCTTTTATTCCAGAGCTCTGATTTCTATCTACAGTTTTTTATACATTTTATTAACTCGTAACTTATATTTGGAGAAATTCTCAGTGATCCATCATCTGAAATTGTCAATAGTTTTGTGAAGATCCACATGTATTTAAATCTGTTGCTTCCCCTCTATCTAGATCACTACTTTATTTCACTAAAAAGAAAAAGTAACCATGCTTGTCAGGTATGATTTATCTGTTACAAATCCATGCTGATTCACACTTGTTTAATGGAACATTATCAAATGTATCCTTCAGTTATCCAAAAATATCCTTTTTTAATATAGATGTTAGACTTACAGCCTGATGGCATATTTCAGCCTTTATTGTAGGGTCTTTTTGTAAATCATTTCCTGATTTAACTTGGTACTGAATGTGAAATAGAAAAGTGCTATTTTAGAGATTTTTCTGTCTTAGAAAATACTGAAAATTGCTCTCTCTATAGGGGTTGTTCCGCTGAGATTTCCAGTCCAGTATCTTAACCAAAGAAGAACAAACGGCTTTTGGATCAGCCATATTTTGGGTGCTTATGCAAAAGGAATCTACAATCTTCTTGATGTCTGCCCTTCACAATGGGAAAAGCTAAAAGGTGAGACCTGTTCTTGGTCAGAAATGTTTCCTGGTGTGCCATGACATGCTTTCCTGTATTGGCCTGGGTTCATGATTGTTAGTTATTGTAGTTTGGTGATGGGAGGTGGGGACAGCTCATCTCACCTTTGATGTTACCTGTATTTTCAAAAATGCTCAACTTTCTCAAGGCACAAAGTTCATTTGAGAAAAAACACTCTCCCTTGCCAAGCAGGGGAAGGCGTGCTAACCACCATGGGCGGTAAGAAGGAACTGAGAGAGCATAGGGCTGGCGGTGCCTGATATACCGCTGCATGAGCGGCAGGCACCACAGCCAACCCTACAGATACTGCTAAGGCAAAATCTCCAACGACCATGCCCCTAGAATGGAATGAACATGAGCAACACATTTCGAAGAACAGTTACAAAAGGTATGTAACCGTTTTTCTCTAGCAGTGCGCTCTCATTTTCGTTCTTTGTGTTTTCATTACAAGAACCATATGGATATTAATTGCTACAGTACTGCAGCAGCCAGCCCATTTCATTGGGAAAATGTGGAGCACAGGACTATACTTTGCTTTATTCTGGGTTTTGCCTTTAATATCCACCTTTAGAAATGCGACTAATTTAGAGACGATGGGTCTATCAACTTTCTTGCAGCAGAAATAGGAAGACATTGCTGTGTACATAAGATGGAATGAAGTCTAGATCTATGATAAAATAATATTGTATCTCATTTTAGATAGCTGGGACTTCATTGTACATATTGTCTTTATGAAATGTCTATATTTAAATCACTCTGGTGTCCTAGTGTGAATCCAGTCCAACAGGCCATATCGTTTGCCTTGTTATGTTTGACTTGCAATACAATGGTGGTGCAAACCAGCTGGACATGCAGCAGATGTGCCCAGCAGAGGGTCCTCTGGCTCTGCATTGTTGGCTATGCTGAGGGAAAGGAGGTGGGGTGACCAGATAGCAAGTGTGAAAAATCGGGACAGAGGGTGGGTGGGGGGGTGTAATAGGAGCCTATATAAGAAAAAGCCCCAAATACTGGGACTGTCTAGGGTGACCAGATGTCCCAATTTTTGGGTTTTTTTCTTATATAGGCTCCTATTACTCTACACCCCGTCCCGATTTTTCACTTTTGTTGTCTGGTCACCCTAAAAGAGTCTCTATAAAATTGGGACATCTGGTCACCCTAAAAGGAAGCCATGATAAGAATACTCTGGCTCCAGGGCAAACCTGTAGGGCCATGGTCAGCCAGGTGTAACTAAGGGCCGCTTCAAGACTTAAGGTCACTTTTGCCTCAACTCTCAGCTACAGCAAGCATAGTTTGGCTAGAGCTGGGCATCTAGCTGACAAGATCCAATCTCACATTGTTCTTAACTAGTAAGAGGTCTTTAATCCAAAACAGGCTTTACTCCCTTTTGTGCTGATGATAGGATTTCCTGTCCAAAGCTGTACACTGTACTGAATTAAAGAAACAAAGTCTCAATGTCTTGGTTAAGAGAGTAGAGGATAACTGTAGAGGATCCTCACCATATGGAATATGTTTGGCAATAGTGCTGGGGAGGGGATTTTTTTTTTTTAATACCAAACTTGTATTATGTTGATTTTCTTGTAACAGAGAAGCTTTCTGGCTAGAGCATAGTAACTATCGACTGTACCGCTAGTGATGAAGTTGCAATGACTATTTGTCAACAGATAAAGGCAAGAATATTCCATTTAGATTAAAATGTACAGTTACCAAAGCAACCATCAGTTCAGCAGCTTAGACATTTGTATTTTTGAAGACTGGGTCATTTAATTTCTCTAAATAGCTATTTTATATTAACACATTCTGCTATGAACTCTGATTTGATGGATAAACTGTTCTGTAGCTTTGAGCTTCAGCTGCCTGCTAGACTTAAACTACACTCACCTTCACAGTCAAAATAAAGAGTCTTAACTGGAGCTGGGCAAACTATTGAAAACAATTACAAATATTTTAATTGGAAGATGTAATTAAATGTGTTAATAAATTAATGAATATTAATTAATAGCTCATCTGTATCAGCCTGGGAGAACACACAAATATTTTTTTGAATAATTTATTTTAAAAATACTGTGAAATTCTGCCTACATGAATACTTTTTCTTCTTGTCTAGCCAAACTAATTTAAACTTGCATAGTTCTGCAGGTATGCATACGCACACACAGACACACACCATTGTCAATGAGATGTAGCTTCTCAGGGTTTTTTTTAATATCTTACCTCAATATCTTCCGTTAATACAGCAAATAATCAAATTGGGTAAATATTAGGTACTATTAAAAAAATCAACTTTTGAGAGCAGGTATTGCCATTTAGTTAATACAGTTACTTCCTATTCTAAGTACAGAGAATAATTGCAGAAGCTCAGATACTGCTTTTGGGTAACTGTTGGCAAATGATGACGACCTTTAAATGGCCCACCACTGTACATTGATTGTGCTGTGGTCAATTAACTCCTGCAGTAAGAGAAATAAGATAAGTAATGGGAAATAAATATAAAGAATTATGAAATCCACCATTAGTGATTAATGTGTAACGTTTCATTGAGAATGACTGTTTTATCTTTTATAATGAATCGAATATTTAAATAATTAATTAGCAGGTTTTAGGAACTCTGATTAATCTTCCATATCCTACATTTTAAATGCAATCAGGAGATAAATAAGGAAGAGGAAATGTTGACTAAGTACTAAAGACCAGATTTAAAAATCTTGGGGTGAAATCCTGGCCCTGTTGAAGTCAGGGGGAGTTTTGACTCTCATTGACTTATGATTTGGGATTTTGACCTTTGATCCTACATGAGTTGGGGTTTCCTCTGAATACCTATCACAGGCTAGAACAGGGTCACAGTCTTCTTCCCAGAAAATCATATCATTTCACCTTAGCTCCAACTCCTCATTAATTTATCCTCCATGGGAAGGGCTCATTTGTAAATGGCCTGTCTACCATTTTGAATTATTTCTCCAAACAGACAGTTTTTAGTACACAGAGCAACCAGAAACAGGTAAGCTTTAAAACCAGATGGACTGGATAGAGAACAGGGAAGGGAAAAAACAGCTGAGGGAGAAAAGTGACAACAAACATTGGGACAGTCTGTAAGAAGAGAAAAGCACCAAAACCTGTATGTCTCGGAGTTCTCCAGAACAGCCCTCCCAGTCTTACATCCACTGCCCTGCTTGTACAAAATGGTGAGTGGTGACAGCAACAATTCACTTAATTTATATGGTCCTGCTACCTGAACTTGGCTACAGGATCATCTTGATGTTTCTAGGACGAAGGCATACTATTTCTAAAGGCTAAAAAAAAGATTACTTTTTTAAAAAATTAACTGTCTTATTAAGCAAGATCTTTTTGCTGCTATGTTTAAATAGATGCACTCCCCTATTTATTATTTAAGCAGCCATTTTTATGGTTTTTGGGATGCACAGAAGAGGCCCTATGATAGCAACATGCCATTTGAGTAATATACTGTGATCATAAGTGTGTGAATTCTAGCTGTTTGATTCCAGTACTGTTTTACTTTATTTTACTTAAGAAAAGGTATTTACATAGGGTAACCTTTTTCATCTACAAATGTTTGAACAAGGGCCCAGTGGAATTGGCTGCTTGCACCAATATGAATAAATCTTGTCAAAAATACTTCGATAGTACATAGGAAAAGAATCATGAGTAGAATTCTTTCAATAAGTTTTTCCAGATTTTTCCAGATGGTATAAATTTACTCCTACCTACTGCAAATTCTAAAGTTTACTTCCTTTGTGTATTTGTGATTTTTTTAAAACCAAAATATTTTTTCTTGGCCAAAAGGTTAATTGCTGTTTACACATGATTTACATGTGTCTCACTGACAAAAGCCAACACTCCCCCTCAGAAAAATGTTTTGTGCTGTGACCTTAAATTGTGACCTGCTTATAAAAAAAGTGCGGGTTGCCCTTTTTCGCTTCTTGATGTATAAAGAAGGCTTGGAAGACTGGGATTTAAAAAAAAAAATCATTCTGCTTCCTTTTTACATTAGAAATTAAGGTCTTGTCTACCCTAGAACACTCTGTGGGTCACTGGAGGAATAGTAGGATTATGACATCACAGTACTAGGAAGGAAAACCTGATTGAGATGGGAAGTGATTTTTATTTGGACTGTTTTCAAATGCAGGTTTTGGCATGAAGGATAGTCATTCCCCATCATTTATGTGAGCAAAACATATTCACACAGCTATAAATGGAAAAGATAACAAAAAGGATTGTGAACATGGCTGAATCAAACAGCAATACAGAATTTGTAAAAACGTTCATAATTTTTCCATGGTTTGCCCGGATACAACGATAACTATTGAAAAATTGATCTGTGATTCATTATAGTGCCTGTTTCTTTGTTTGATGTAACTAGATAGTTTCTACACGTTTAAAACTATTTCTAAAGAATCCAATAAATGAAGGAAGGTTATTTTGCCATGTTAATATTCTTTGTCTAAATGCAGAAGTGACAAAGGAGTTTGATTTCCAGTGTACAGATGTTGTAAAATTAGTTATTTTGCATACGTTTGCAAGTGCAACAGTAGTTATTTTTGCAAGACTGGGATATCTAAGTACATAGATATCTCAATTTAAAATCTTAGCTCTTGCAATATATAAATACATTTATATACAAATATCAGCCTAGGAGAACATTTGAAGAGAAATCCTTTAATACACAGAAAACAATTATGTACAATATAATTGCAGGGAATCAGAAACTGACAAACAGAATTAAAAACAGTATTCTGCCCCTTTCAAATTTGTAGGAGAAGTAATAGAATAGACAATGTCAGAATAATCTAATACTGAAAGCAATAATTGAATTATACATCTTTTTTGTACATGTCAAAATACACAAAAGTAAGTAAGAAACCCATATGGGGAGAGTAGATACATCTTTCCATCAGGCAGTTTCATTACATGCATAGTTCTCCAACAAATTTTCCTGTTGACTCTTATAAACACACACAACAGTTATTTTCTTTCTTAGATGAGTTTTAGGTGACCTACAAGAACTAGACCTTGTTGCTTAGCATCTCTAAACAAAAGATTCCATCCATATTAGTTGGGTCTTCGGTGCCAAATATAGATAGGCCCCTGAGAGTTAGTGTAGGAGGGAAGTAAATACTCTATTTTGCTATCATTAATCTCTAACATGGATGGGATTAGTTCTATTTTCCAGTTACACAATTAGAAAATAAGTTTTTTTTTAAAAATGTGCCTTAATTTTTAGCAATATCCTGCCACTAGTTCCAGCTAAATCAAGGCAGCAGGCAGTGTTTTAGAAACGTGCACTTCAAAAGTGTGTTGTTGCACCCATGCATTACATTTTTGGTTTTAAAGTGCCAGTCTTTGAAATAACGGTGTGCCAGTTGTTGGTTCCAAGTATTGCAAATAAAACTGCTGCAATTATGTTGAAGTTTTATTTTTAAAACAATTGAAACTTTGGGATCAACAAAAGTGTCAGTGTCGTCCAGTCCCCCCCCCCAACATTTCTGAGTACTAGATGACATTGGGCAGGAACTACTTCCCCCAGGAAATGAACCAGGATGTTGTTATAAGTAATCATGGTGATCGTTCGGTTGGTGTTGCTTTTCCCTCCGAGTCAGTAATGAGCCAATGCACCAGCCTGGTGTCAGGGTTCACTGTAGTGGTCTCTTTTAGAATTTGTCTAGACTGGAGAAATGGGTGTTTTAACATTTATTATTAAATTAATTAATATGGTTTTAAAAACCTCTTATCACCTACTGTAGACCAACACAATGATTTTTAAACATGTTAGCTAGTTATGGTGAATGCTAGTGAGTAGTCTGGTGTTGACCATAACTGGCTAGCACATTTTTGAACTTGACTTGCCCTGAACATAATAGGCAGAAACCAGGTTAGCTAACATGATTTTAAACACAATCCATTTAACTGGGATTTAATTTTCAAAAGCACCCAAGTCCCATTTTCAAAAGAGACTTAGGCACTTAGGTAGTAGCCTAAGTCTCATTGACACTTTTGAAAGTTTTACTCCCAGTCTAGACATATCATGATAATTTGTAGTCATTAAAGATCCCAGGGCACTTTTTTGCAACCGTAGAAACATTAACTGCTGTGTTCTACTCAGTTCCTGGTTTGACTAATTATAAACCTCTCCCTCTTTCTTTCTCCCTCTCCTGCTACCCTGTAGTTTTAATGGTGTATAGTATTCTTCACCATCTGTCCTCAATCTCTGGGCAGCATTGCTGAGAAGTGTTAAACACCCAGTGGTAGCTACATTTCAGTAGTGGAATGTCTATATGTAAAGTGTGAGGGGACCCTTCCGGATGGAGGACTGTATACAAATATAAGCGCCGGGTTGTCTTTCTAGCATTATTATTATTATTATTATTACTATTTATTTGTAATACAGTGTCCTTTTACTGGAGTCCTGGATCCAAATCTCAGTGGAAAGGGACTTAATGGATCTTAGTCTAGTCCTTAATAGATATTTGTCTACATCACAAAACACTCACATGATCAGCTCCATTTTATGTATTAGTTGTTTACTTGGATTGGTTGACTGGGAAAATTATTTCTCTATGGTGGGTTATTCTTAGTAGTAGCATCACTGGTCCTGTGATGGGGGGAGCACACAGAAAAGCATGATTAAGTCTCTCAAATGAAGTAGAAGTGTCCCATGTTATGGACCTTTCTCCCAGTGAGCATCCCCTTAGATGCCAGCTCCTGCTTGCCTGCAACCTCCTTGCAAGTGCTCCCCTCCCTTTTGCTTCTCTACTTAACTACAGCTGCCCATCACAAGATATTCTTCCCCAAGATAACTGCTCTAGCTCAAACCTGCTCCAGTTTCTCTGCATCCAGAAATCCTCCTTTCCTAAACTCCATTAGCTTTGGGCTCATTTTCACTTCTGCCTGCCACTTTTGCCTTTACCATCTGCTCCAACAGTCTACAGTTCATGGTGCTTCTTTCATGGGTGAAGCCTTGGCCACACTGAAGTCAATGGGAGTTTTGTATATTTATACTCATTTTGGGGAAGCAATGCAGAGTGGAGGATGCAAGGTTAGAGGGCATGGCTAGGTTTGGGGATTACTGGGTGTGATGCTTCCTTGGGTGTATCCAGGGGTGTGAGGCACCTCACAACCAACAACCACCTGCCTTTACCATGAGGAAGCCTTGTCTGTGCCTACTGAAGTTCAGCTCCCCAGCTCCACGGGCTATGTGCAATACAAGCAGTCCCTTCTAGGTCTTGCAGGCCCTGCTGTTTCTCTACAGTTTAGTGCTAGGCCCAATCCAATCTGTGAGCCCGCTGACCATCTTGCTGTAGTGTCCAGCCACTGTTCCACTGGACACTCATAGTATTCACAGATTCACTGCTTCCAAAGTAACAGTCCAGCCTAGCTTAACAGCGCTACCTCAGATCACTGCGCCACTAAACACACTTAGATAGGATTATAACAAAATCAAATGTAAGTTTGGTTAACAACACACAGAGATGCAAGAAATAGCATAGACATATTGGAAACAAATGGTTATCTATCAAATAAAATTATAACACCCATTCTGGAACCTAGACTTAAATAACTAGAGACTCTCATGTCTTGTTGAGTAATGCTCACCCGAAGTCTTTGCAGCATCTTACAGCCAGGCTTGGTTGTGGACCTTCTTTCATGAGATGGACACCCTGTCAGCTTGTCTCCTAGGTGAGGGACTTAATGTGTTCCTTTGCCTCCTAAGATATACAAGGCCCATCCTTTGTCTTAGTTCATGAAGAGGACACCCCGCTGCTGTTTTGATTCTTCCTGTAGATTTTGCAACCTTTCGACAGGCATTTGGCTCAATATGCAAACAGGCTTCCACTGTGAGGCAGACAATATGCAATACACATATGACCAGACAGGGATATAAATGTCTGATACCTCCTGCCTGAAAGGGGCACGTCGCTTCTTGGTGACCTGTCTTAACTCCAAGATCTTAAGAACATAATTTTCAGTACAAATATGTAACATCTTAAGTATTATCTGTATAGATATTTCACAGTGATTATGAGGACCAGTGGGCTCTTGGTAGAGACCTCACATGCCACCTTTTGGTGAATTATTATGCCTATATCTGATCCAGGGGATCCCTGTAAAACCCTGTGCACTCTCTGTGCATCCCCTCTGCCAGTTGGCACCAAGAGATCTCTGGGTCACACTGGGTTGAGAGGTTGTCCTGGGAACAGGGCTGAGTGGGAGGAATGGAGAAGAATGGGAATGGAGTTCTTCATGAGATAGATATTATAATAACAGGTGCTCTAGAAAGATCTAAGTATTGCTATAGCACCCTCATACTGGGATTATGGTTGAAAGCAGGGAGGGTGATATTTTTGGTAGCAGTTGTCAAGGGAGAAGGAGCAGGTGAGTAGAAGATAGGGGGTTAATTGGTGATCATGGGAAAGGGTAGAGTATAAGTTAAGGGTTAGTCATAGTATGATATGGAGAAAGGATTGGAAATAAAAGGTTTTGGAGACTAATACCTGCTGTGACTACCCAGAGCTGTGAGACACTGTGCTACCCCTCTCAGCCTCAGTAAATGAGAGCTGTGACAACTCCCTGATACACCAGCTTGTCTGCCTTGCTAGCAAACTCTTCAGGGCACTCCTAGCCCAACTCTTGCCTAGAAGGTAACAATCTGTGGAGCTCCTCAAAGATCTCTCTACAGTGCACAGCCCCTAACACTGAACATTCATAGAAGACATTCGGTTCACTGCTCTTTTAAAGAGTCCGTACATTGCAGTTTATTAATGTAAGTGGGGTAAACACACCTTTCCCTTCAAACACAGCACATAGTTGATTTATAATTAAAGTAAAACAAGTTTATTAACAAAAGGACAGAGGTTGTGTTTTGCCAAGTATAAGAAAGAAAGGATTATAAACAAAGAAAAGTAAAAATACACTTTAATGGCTAAGACATAACTTAAACTGCAGTCTTTGTTCAAGGTTGTTTCCTCACCAGTCTTCCTTTCCAGCAATGGCTGACTAGCTCTTAGTTAGGATCCCAACAGAGTTCAAGGCACTGGTTTTCCCTATCTCCTCAGGTGAAGGATAATTTATGGGCTATCTGCCCCTCTCTTTATAGTACAGTAAACCTTTGAAAAGTTCACTGACCCTGCTTCAAGAGGCAGGATGACTTCCTGGAGGTACAGTCTCCATCCCCCGTTGAGCTTGTTAAGTGATCACTTTTTTCCCCCCCACTTGATCTCCTGATAGCTTTGTTTGCCTGGCATGCAAATGTGCTTTTCTTTGTCTTTGGTCACACCTGGCTCAATTTACATGGGAGACACATTCAAGCAATAACCACATTCCTATGTCTGGGGAAAAAAAAGAAGAGTTTTTTTTTAACTCCCCCCAACATGTCTGGTTTAAACATATTTTCATCACAATTCCACCATATCTATATAATCATTTGTGGGTTTATGATACTTATATCATACAGGAATACTACTGATCAGTGAGTTATCAATTTTCCAATGACATATTACATGACACCTTTTAGATATAGATTACAACAACAAGAAAAGGAGTATTTGTGGCACCTTAGAGACTAACAAATTTATAAGAGCATAAGCTTTCATGAGCTACAGCTCACTTCATCGGATGCACGAAAGCTTATGCTCTAATAAATTTGTTAGTCGCTAAGGTGCCACAAGTACTCCTTTTCTTTTTGCGAATACAGACTAACACGGCTGCTACTCTGAAACCTGTAATTACAACAACAGTGAGTTCATGTACTCTGAGCTGGTCAGGCTGACTGAAACTCACTGTTAGATACCAGGAAGTCCCTTGCCTTCTGGTGTAGGGATGCTCTTAGGGCCACAAATGTGAACTGGAACAATTTATGTGAGCCTTTTAGAAGTTTTGAATCTGTTGAGGGTTGTTCATTGTTTGTGGTATATTAATAATGATCCATTTGTATTTTTCTCTAATGGTTTATGATTTATCCATAATCTTTATGGAGTAAATTTGAAAGTAATATATTTAGAGTTAAATATGCATGACAAAGACTTTTCTTTTTGTAGCTTTTATCCCCAATGTCTTTCAAGGCATATTTATCTATTTTCTTTTAGTAGCTAATCATTCTGTAGCATTTTTTAATGGCTATACTTTTGACTTTTATGAATGTGCAATAAAAGAATAAATAAATGTGCAATAAAAAGAAATTGAGCTGGTTTGATAATTTTGCCATCTTCCCTTCCCAATTTTCTAGGTTTGGACTTTAAGGTGTGATGAATTTAGTCCTACAATTAATATTAATATTTTTAAAGTAAGTACAAATAAAAGTTATGCTAGAATAATTATTGTGATTTAAGTACAAGGATCCTTGATACATCTTTAAATATATGTTCCATATTCTGATTTGCTAATTAAAAGCTGTGGCATTTTTAAAAAATGAAGATGAGTATTTAATTAAATAAGCAACAAACATATGGTTTGAAAATGGAAACACCTGAATGTCAGAACACTCATTTGAAATTTTGTCAGTCTTTCATCCTGTGAAGAAATTAAAGGCAGCAAACTTTCTCTTGTCCCAAAAGCATTGACAAAACCAACCCACAACTGTAGAATATGAAAAGTCAGCAGGAGTTTTGCTAATGGCAATGTACTTTGTTTCCAGATTTCCCTAATACCTTAAGCACTTAACCATAGACTATATTAAATGCTATGTGTAGCTTGTGGCTACAAGTCAAAGGAAGCCTACATGACATTTGGTGCCCTTGTCTGGAAGTTGACGAGAGAGTCTGGATTCTCTAAACTCTTTAAGTACTAAATGTCAGAGTGGAATTTGGTAACTACAGTTGAACAATGTGTGTTATTTAAAAATGCATACTTAGTTCTAAAAGGTTTCCAAGCTTACTAATGCTGGGATATTTGAACATGGTAATAGGGTGCTTTTAATAAAAGCTTGTAATTTAGCAGCTTAATGATCAGCATCTTTTTCAAATATTATTTACATTAGAATACCTCTGATGGACTCATAAAATTAAACATGTGACTCAATAAAATGCAGCACAGTCTGAACAAGCCTCAAAGAAGTCTTAAAATATTTCAAGCATTTAGATCTTAATACAGCATAAAGTAAAGTTTTGTAAAGTGCACTTTGTTTGAATATATGCTCCAGGACTGCATAACAACAACATATAGACAAGCAGGGAAATTACACATACCCAGTTAATGGATCCAAGCAGACTATTGTATATTTGGAATGATCCATGGATGATTCTGTATGCTGGCCCAGGTCTGAGTTGTTCCAGAGTTTGATAACATTGCATACAAGTGTCTGAGGCCATGTCTACACAGAGACACTCAGGAAAATAAAGGCGAATCAATGAAGAGTGAAATTTCATTAAAACCCAGTGTGGATGCGCTCATTCAGGAGTAAGTTACATGAACTAAGGCTACTCTACTCCTGAGGGAGGGCAGCCATATGGGGTTTAACACTCTTTAATTTACATGCTTTGACTTCACATCTTTAGTTTATTCACCTTAACTTGACTGGTTGTCCCCATATAGGCAAGCCATGAGTGTCTCTGCACACTTACCAAAAGTATCAGGCCAGCCTGGTCTACCCTTAAAATGTTGGTCATCCTAGCTAATCACTCAAGGCTTTGAAAAATTTCATGTCTGATGTAGTTAGATTGATGTAAGCCCCACTGTAGATGCAGCTAGGTAACAGAATAATTCCTCTGTTGACCTAGCTACCACCTCTCAAAAGGAGTAGATTTACTAGTGATGGAAAAACCCCTTCTGTCACTGTAGTAAGTGTCTGCACTACAGGGGCACAGCAGCAGTGCTGCAGCTGTAGCCCTTGTATAGATGTTCTCACTCTGACAGGCTGCTCTTCTGCTTGCTGGTGGAAACCAAATGTCTTTGTTCCTAGTCTTATAAGTAACCCAGCAAGCATAGGTCTACTCAGTGCAGACACTCTTAGACCTCAGTTTCAATGAGATCTCACCAGCCTGGTTTCATTCCTCTCTGTAGTTTCTCCCTAGTTTGATCCAATGGAGTTGGGTTGGGAAAGGGAACAGGTGGCTGCCTGCTAGGCTTCTGAATGGAGTTTGACTGGGTGCCAATTTCTTTTACTAGTGTGCTCATAATTAGGGCTGGTTGAAAATTTTCCATCCCAACTGTTTTTTGGATGGAAAATTGGGCTTCTAACAAAATGAATTTTTTGTGAAAAATGCCTGCTCTCTAGAGAAAAATGTCAACTTTGTGTTAAAAACTGAACATGGAAAGTTTTGGGTTTTCATTCAAGAAAAAAAAAAAAAAGGATTCAGAAGTACCATAATGGTGCCTCATGGCAGCTGTAATGCCTCATACCCCCATTCTTCTCTAGGGGTGAGGTCCCCCTGCTGGGCTACATCTCCCATCCCTTACATCTCCCAAAAGCCAATGGCATTGAGACGCCTCAGACAGGTGCTTTTGAAAATGGGACTTAGACTCCTAAATCACTAAGGTGCTTTTGAAAATGTTATCCTTGCTGTTTAATCGGCCTTCCTTTTTCTGTGGTAGAGCTGACTCATTGTGGACTGTATAAAGGCTTTCACTGAACAGTTTGCTGGAGCTTTTAAGCATGGGAGTTACTATCCTCTGAGACAGATTTAACCGTTGGAAGGCTTCTTGGCATTGGAGTCTTTAGTTGGCCTAACCTTGCTCAACAAGTTAGAGCCTAAATTCTCTCTCTATGTACTCAGCAAAAAAGCAATGTAAACCAACCAAAAGCCTAATGTCAAATTATAGCAATTCCTTTTGCATTCACAATGCATACCCCATGACCTGTGCAAAACTGCACCCATTAGGTACTATTCAGAGCTGGCATGACACATTGTTATACCATATAAGCCAATGTCCCACAGTTCTTAACATCTAACTCTAACAGAGCCTAACTCTGCTCAAAATGCTGACTATGTCATATGTAATAGTCCCTGACACGACAGTTAAGAAAAGAGAAGTTTTAGGTTTAAAAAGGATGGCACCATATAGGTAAACCAGGAATTCAACTCAAAACGCCAGGTTTTTCCTGTTTTGCAAGTTTTATAGCTTTTAGACACAGAGCCATAAATTAGCTCATGTTCTTCATATCTGTGCCCAGGTTTACTCAAAAAGTGTGCAGATCTTGGAGACACATCTGGATGGAGTTTAGAGTTTATATAGTAACTCCAAACCAGGCGAGTTTCATGTGGTTCCAAGTGGCAACTGCATTAATATCATCTTAAAAAGGTATAATATATACCTTTGAGTTCCTTTGAAGGAAGAATCTGCAGCAATACTTGGGCCCAGGATCAGACCACCAACCACACTTTAACTTATGCCCTAAGCAGAATTTGAAGTAAGGTATCCCACAGGAAACCACCACTGATTCAGCTCTGGTGAGCTGGAGTAAATGCCTGTTTAACAGCATTCGCCATAGTGTATTAAGCAGGTATTTTCAGATATGAGAGGAACATCATAAAGCAGTGTGGAAATCCCCGCATCCTTTACTCACTGCTCTGGAGAACACTATGGCCCTGGACAACATTATAGTCTTGCTTTCTTTGAGGCTGTAATTTCAGAATCATCTCTTGCCATACTGTTTATTTCCATACTCTTGAGCCTACAGTATAGACCATGTACACCAGTGGTTTTCAACCTTTTTTCATTTATGAACCCCTTCAAAATTTCAAATAGAGGTGTGGACCTCTTTGGAAATCTTAGACATATTCTGCCAACCCCCAAGGGTCCACAGATCACAGGTTGAAAACCACTATTCTATGGTAATAGCCACCTTTTGCGGACCCCTTAGACATAGTCTGCGGGCCCCTAGGGTTGAAAACCGCTGATATACACCATTAAGGCATAACATCTCTTATATTTCTCTCTAGTGGTCTAGTTCTGGCAGGATGCAAATTTATAGCTTCTATCATTGAATCCACAAGTCTGATCCAATGACCCTTATATTCAGGCTGCATTCTCACCACTGCATTAAAAAAAAATCTAGCATAAGGCTTTGATCCTTTAAAAACAAACAAATTCAGCAAACTATAGAGGTAATAAAACAGTTTCTCACTCCCCTACGCTATGACAGGTTTAGGTTGTCTCCAGTAAAATAATGAAGGTGACATGAAAGCCACAAGAACAGTGCTCTCTGCAGAATAGCTTGTACATGCCCCTTGTATACACTACACAGCAGCCCATGAATGAGGTGCCACCATCTTGTCCTCTGCAACAAGCAGTAGAAACTTCTTTTGGCTCAATCAGCAAGATCCTCCCACACAATGACCAAATACGGTGGAGTTTGATAATAGTAGGATGTACTTTTCCTGGCAAGGACATAGACTAATCCAAGGAAATGAATATGGGTGATGCTCCGGGACTTTTGTAGTCTGTCAGTGGCAAGTGAGTTTAATAATTTAGGGCTGGACTCTGACTCCTGTACTCATGCTGAGTAGTACCTTACTCAATTGATAAAGCCCATTCAATAGAATAAGTAGGAATAAGAGTACCAAAATTTGGCCCTTTTTCTGGAGGTTAGCCATTCAATTAACGGTGGACAAAAATCCAAAGCTCTCGTTCACAGACAGAGGGGAAAAATGTCTAATTTAGGATATTAATCATGTACATATACCATAAAATGTAGTGGTCTCCACTTTTCTTGTGCTAAGCACAGCTCATCATCTTTCTCATGCCATCTCACTGCCCTTTGCTAATTTTTCCCCTCTAAAAAGCTTTCCCATTCAGGGGGCTAGGGTCCTGCCCAAAGATCTATACGGGTTGTTAATTGAATTGTGAGTTTATGCACCAGAATCTAGTCTGTTGAGGTACAAATGGCTATTGCATGCTAATTGATTTTAGCATGCCAGAATCATAAGCCAGAATCTTCTGCACAAGTGTCTCAGGGTCTGGATCAAATACATTTACCATTCCCAACCGGACTCTTTTCTCCTACCTGTTTCTCTCCTGTTTTTTATTCCCTTTCTGTCAGTCACTAATACTGTAGACATTTAACCTTAACTGTTTGAAATATAAACCATTAAAGAACTCTAGGGACTAATAAAAAAAACAACAACACTTTTAATAAATTAGCTTCAGCTAAAATAAAATTCCTCTAATGTAGGATTTAGAAATTGTAGTGTAACTGAAAGTGCTAAAATAACTTCCCTATAATTTATCCAACAGCAAAATTCACCTTAACATGTAATAGATACAATCTGTGGGCTGAATACTCAAAGATAGGCATCCATATTACACCTGCAATAATGGTGTATTGGTACAAATGGGCACCTGTGTATGCAAAATGCATAGGTAGGCATGTAATAGGCCCATTTGGCAGGAGTAATATATATTTCAGAGCCTCTTCCTCTAAATTCTGATTTCACAAAATGAGTGTTTTTTTCATCCCATGTGCCCTTTTCCAGAAAATCTGCCTTTTCTTGCAGAACAGTGCTGGCCAAGTCATTGTACATTGATTTAGCATAGTAGCAGAAAACTACAGTTATCAAAAAGTACAATTGTTTGAAAATAAGAAATTCAAAGTTACGATTGCTACACTAGCCTTTACTCTCTCCCTTACCCCATGTCCACCCTTTCCTATTGCACATATGCATTATAACACTATGGTCTTTTATTGTATCATTATATCACCAGCACTCAAGGGGATCACAGGCTAGGGGATGGAGAGTTATATTACTCAAGACCAGGCGGAAGCTGCTACATGAGTCCTCTTCTCATCCAGCTGGATGAGGGGCTCATGAAGAACCAGAGTGTGGGAGGACCTCAGCTGTATGATAGAACCTGAAGAGTTTATAAACTTTGCCAGGGAATGTGCAGTATAATAATGGTGCTCCAGTAATAACTAAGTAGCCTGGGGACTCCGGAAAGATAAAACAAGGCATGTGCTCCGAGTCTTATTTGGGGATTAATGTGCCAAACAATTTTGATGCCTTTATTCTGAGCTAATTATCAGAGGGCCAAGAAATAAAAAGGCAATTTTCAAAGTGAAAAACAGTACTTTTATCTAAGATTTAAAATTCAAAAATGGCTTTTCCTACCTAACTTTCAGTTTCGCATGAACCTACCCACTGTCAAAGAATAATTGCATACATTTCAAACCAAAAAGAGTTATTTCCTCTTCCTAGAATTGAAAAAAAGTGGGGTCACAAATGAACTTAGAATGGAGATGGTTCTGTTTCTTAATTATGTTGTTACTGTATCATGTCTCCATCACGGAGCCAGGCATTCCCTCATTTCTTCCATCACAGGAAGAAGAACTGAGGTCTCAGCCTATTTGTAAAGATAAAACAGCATTCAGAGCTTTGCATTTAGGGTAGCTCTGACTTTGCTTCCTGGGCTGATCTTTAGTGCAGTAGAAATCAGACTTCAAAATAATTTCCATTGACAAACATCCCCTATTCTTTTAGAAATATGAGTCTCCAAGAAAAAATTACTTCTGTCTTTAGTTAATGTGGTATAATTTAATATCAAATTGGTATTTTGTTACAGCATAGAAGTAAGTAGCACATATAATATAAAAAATTAAATTAAAATAAATAAAATATAATGTACTACAAAAACTGAGCCTACTTTTATTACGTATTATAAAGTTATAAAATACCTTAGTTCTTTGGTGCCTTCAAAAGCAAGAGGAGCTATATTTAACTCACTATCTTTCTCGTCCTACTATACTTAGGATTTGTAATAAACTAAAAGTGATCCTGCATAATCATTGCGTATGCTTTTATTCTAACACAGATCTCATGCTTCAAGGCCATCACCAGGCCAGTCTTGCAGTAAGAGGCAATAGATTTGATCAAAGCATATCCAGTAAATTAGTTTGTTTTAAAAAGTTATCAGGGTTTAGTTATTCATTTCTCTGAGTAGAAATGCTAGGTAATTTCAATAAAGGGTATCTACAGAGATTGTTCACTTGACATTAGAAAGCTTTAAGAGGGCCAGTTCTGAGGATGTTTTTATTTTTTGGTGCAAATAAATGAACATTCAATCCTGCTTTCACACTTGGATAGCTGAGGGGGGAATGTTACATCTGTGGCTACACTGAGCTCTGTGCTCCTGATTCTTATCTCTGGAATTAAGTCGCAAAATGAGGCTGAGGAAGACACAGAAAAGCTCTGTTACATCACAACCCTTAGTCCCGAGTGGCTAAGTGCTTGTGCCAGGGCACACTGGGAAAAAGGAATGTGCAACAACTGTCGAGTTATAATCAGCATTGCCTGTATTGTGAACCCCTCCCCAGTCTCCTTCCTATCCACCCATGCCGCACGCACGAAGAGATGCTTGTTAAAAGGAAGCCACGTTAGGATAAGAGTGACACATTCAAAGCAAAGGTTTATCTCAGCTTTCTATCAGGCTTGCTTGAAAGAGGATGCTGTTTGGTTAGTGGCGCTTGAGGAAACAGTTTCTTTGTGGCAGCTGCTGGTTTTAATGAATCAAGTCAATAAACTGCTTTGATGGCATCTGCTTCTCCCCCCTCCCCCATACAAAAGCCTGTAGGCCCAGAATTTAGAAGCAGGCACAGTTTGGAAGTAGGCAAGCTTAAATTAAGGTATCTGGTTAATCACAGACTATGGACCTCAACATTCCTCTGCAACAAGCTTACTTTACTCTCAATGTAACAGTAATAGGTGTGGCGGGCTGATTGTGAGAGATCCAGCTCTGGAAAACAGTGAGGATACCTGTGAGGCTAATGCTACTGAGACAATTTCAGGTTTGGGAGTGATTATAGCAGCTATCCCCAAACATTACAGAGCCGGGATCTGAAATACCCTTCAAGAGTTTGTAACGAATTGTAATTCTTTGGTAATCATGTGTGAAAGTGTAAGCTGAGAAGCTTTGGTAGGGACATGTGGTAGCATCTCCTCATCTGATGAAGTGAGCTGTAGCTCACGAAAGCTTATGCTCAAATAAATGTGTTAGTCTAAGCTGCCACAAGTCCTTTTCTTTTTGCTAATACAGACTAACACGGCTGCTACTCTGAAACTTCTCATGGGAGAAACACTTCAATTTGGCATAAAAAAAGGAAAGTCACAGGGCTCAAGGAAGAGATGGAAAAACAGAACTGGTAACTTCCAAGAGCTTGCGACAGATGTACCTCTCTACCGGTCACTCCAAACAAGTGTTATTTGGAAAGTAGAACAGATGGCCACTTGTTCAGCTGGAGATGAGGATGTGGCAGCTGCTGCTAGCAGCACATTACTGGAGACCAGCACGGTCTAGGTTCCACCTTCCTTTAAGGTCTTCAGAGGCATTGAGGGGGTTGCTTAAAGAGAGGTGGAGCAACTAGATGGCTTGGAGGGAGAGAGATTGGCCAGTCAGGGAAGAGAGGTGAGCCTTTCCACTGTCACTTGTAGTGGGCTAGGGAACAGCAATGCTCCTTCCTATTGATTTTCCCCAAATGTAGTCTTTTTATTGTTAGAGCACATGCAAAGTACTAACTAGAAATATGCAACTGTGCTGATAATCTGGGGGCCCACATGAGCCCTGTGTTCTCAAAGCCAGCTCTTGGGCTCCTGAAGGGGGAACTCTGTTAATAGGTTTGTCCACTTCAGTGCCTGTCCAGCAGTTGAATAAATCAGTCTGCAGGTAGATCAGTTTTCCTTCACCTTACATGAATATGTAATTTGGTGCAGTAATGAAAAGAGTTCGGTAAAGGATCTCAGCACTCTCATTTCAAATCCTTTTCTCAGTCCAAAGACTAACCATTATGTTCCAGTACATTGCTGTCTCCATTGCTTTGGTTCTGTGTTCAGTTGTGGCAGTTCCTCAGGCCAGCCTGTAGGTACTTTGGTGCATACCATGTGGCTGTCAGATCTTTTCATTTCCATCTGCTGGTCTTTCTGTCGAAGACTGAAATGAGCCATATCTGAAAGGCTCTCTTCCATGCTCTTTCACTTTCTCTGTCCCAGGGAGGAGCAGTTCATCGTCCTCATCCCTGGCAAACTGCTGCTGCTGCCTCCAGTCCATTCTGAGGCTTTGTTCCAAGTATTGTAGCTCATCTCTTAGCTGCTTAACTCCTGTTGTCTGCTTCACTTCCTTTTTCCGTGTGGTCTGTGACTTCTGCCTCTATCTAGGTCCATTTTCTTTATGGTCTTTAATTTTGTTGTTGCATTTTTATGAACTTTCCCATTCCACTAACTGTCTGTCTCTCTAATCCATTTTATTAGCCGAACTAATCCAATGTAGGTATTTAGAGTGGGTCCAGCACTGCAGTAATTGTCTCCTGGTCTCTTCCTCACAAACTTTATTCTTTCACTGATGTGGTCAGCCACTTTCACGTAGGCATCCGACTATTGTCTCCATTCATCACTGGCTTTACCAAGCTGCAGCCCTGTTATCTCTTGCATCTAAAATGCATTTTTTACTGCTTGTTCAGTTCAACTTTCCTTCCATCAGTCTCCCTTGACTTCCCATGTAAACCAGCTATCACTCTAGTGCCAGATTGCAGTTTCTCTGAGAATAGATGCGCCCAGCTGTCTCTCTCATAATTACTAGATGTGTTTAGTTTTTTCTCCACTGCCCTCACAAGCAGCAATTTTTCATACTTAAAAAAAATCACGAGTTCATTTATGAGGTACAGAACCAGATGTGCCAAGTCTTAAAACATTAAGTTTGCCATGACTATGTGGTTCAAGACAACATCTGTAAGCCAGTTTCTCAGTATCTACCATGTATTACACACTGCAGTCAGCATCTCATCATTTCTGACTTTGTCACATCCTGTAGTACATCTTAAAACTCTTGGAGGGTATAGAGTGTAAGCAGCAGTAGCTCCTGTCACTCATCTCAACCCCCTGAGTACTGTGGAGGGGAACAGCACTTATATGTTGATCAGGAAAGAGACGGTATTCATCACCTATGCCTCTTTGATGGGATGTGTTGAAGGGATTTCTGAGCAGACTGCTTAAGAGGGCCACCATGGTCTAGTCATGGAAAGGGGAGTAGAGCGGGAGTCAGAAGATCTGGATTCTATTCTTGGCTTTGGAGTCACCTTGCCTCAATTTCTCTGTTAAATGGGGATAATGATATTTATCCTCCTTTTGAGTGTGTTCGGATATCTATAGATATAAGGAGGTTGAAGTAGGTGATAAATAGGGGTCTCAAGCATAGCTTTAAGCTGCTGTTGCAGTGGAACAAACGATTGCTCCATAGAATCAGGGATACCTAACACATTGAAAAACCTCCAACACAGATTCCAAGTGCAGTGTTACAGCTAATGGCAAAAGGATCCCAAATATCAAACTCAGTTAATTCAAACTAAATCCATGATCAAGCCACTGGCTTAGTTATATTTAGATATGCCTATTGAAATAGCAACTGAGAAATACTTTATAATGACTCTTTGCCATTGTTGTGTGTCTAGGATTGGCAGACATAAAAATACTTTAGTTCTGTTTCCTGGTCAGGCACGCCTTGCAAATTATATGCTTTCAACTCAAAGCATGATTGTGTGCATGAAACTCATGTTAATTTTCCTTTATAACATGCTTCTCAAAGCCTGTGGTCTCTTGTCAAGTTACACCCCCTCTTCTCCCCACAAGTAGTTTCAAGAAAGAAACCTCAAAAGAATGGAAGTATAATATTTTACTGCCTGTGCAGTTTTAATGCAAGTTCGGCCTGCATAATAGTCTGGATACTGTTACATTGCACCACATTTGTCACTTTAGCCCAGAATGGCAGTGTTTTACAGACATCCTGGAGAGAAAAACAAGATAAATTTGTAGATGCTTCATCTTCCTCATAGAGCACTGATAGCAAGTCTGACAATGTTAAGCCTTCTGTGTTATGCTGCGGAGGAAACAGAATGCCCTTTGGAAAAGAATATTAGGAAAAAAAATCAAAGAAGTGAATGGCAGACAAGCAGTACCTCTTCCATCAGCTGCTCTGTTGTCTCTATAATCCCCAGTACTTTAGTCTGGGAATTGATTTGAAATTTGGTGCGCCTTTCACAAGATTATCTGTATCAGTTCAGGCTTTGAAGTACAGGCTGCTGGCATCTCATTACTAACAGAGATCAAAAACATAAGACTAGCATGGTCCTGAGCCTGCTGGACTTCATTCACACATCACTGAAGTGCTAAGTTATCAAAGCCTGGAGCAGTGCTTATGTGTTACCTTCTCAGCCATAAATTCAACAGCATGCACGTCTATTTATTTTTAAAAAACCAACAAGCTTTCTGCATATAGTGTGGCTGTTTCCTTCATTTCCTTCAGAAAGTACAAATTTGGGGAAAAAAAAGTTTAGGTAAAATAAAGGGTACAGTGAACTAATCCACTTAAAATATTTGGGCCAGATCTCAGCCCCTTCCTGTAGCAGCTTAAAGGAAGCAGAAGGCCATCTTAATTAGCTGTTTGGGATCACCCCACCACAATGTAGGGGAATCCTTTGATGCCATAGAGCCAGCAGAGTCTGCACTATACCACCTTCTGCTCCTATCCCCTGGTACAGAGTTTGTGAAGGGGGCATGTCAAGGAGAGAATGTGGCCAGAATGCATTTGCACTGTACAGCTGAAGAATGCACTGCATTGCAGCCCAGCACACTTTAGAACAGATCTGTGTCTGCTCTGAATTATGCTGGCCAGCAGCTCCAGGGATCTAGGAGCACAAAGTGGTTTCAAGTCACCTTTTGCTCCTCCCTTTTCAGCTGTGCTTTGCAGAGCTCTGGCACAGCAGAGGATCTGGACCTTTGAGTAGTGATCCACTCAGTTTAATAAAAATACTGGTGTTATATGAATTCCTTCAAGTCACTGAATCTCAGACATACTCAGTCTATGGGCCAAATTCTCGCTGCCAAGTGCACCTATGTACATCCAAGAACTGAGAGTGGTGGGGGAGTGTCTCAGGATGGAAGTTCTCCAGCCTGATTCTGGCTCCCACTAAAGAGATGGAGAGACCCGTGATGCAGACTGTTGGTGGTGGAAATCAGAGGTGACCATTCTGAGACAGGATCTAAGAATCAGGGGGGGATGGGCTGAACATAAATGCATGTGCATCCCCTGGCCTGACAAGCACATTAATGCCCAGTGCAGACTGAGGGTATGTCCACACTAGAAATGTCAGTCGACCCATATTAGGTCGACTTACAGCCAACACAGTAATTACTGCGATGGTGCATGTCCACGCTACCCTTGTTGGGTCGTTGGTGCATGTCCTCACCAGAGCGTTTCCAGCAACCTAAGAGGGGCAGTGTGGGGAGCTGAGAGCCCAGTCTCTCAGCTCTGCTGGCAGCTCCCTGCTGGGATTCTGGCTGACCCACAGGCTCCTGATGGGCTCCCCCTATTCCTCACCAGGAGTGGGGAAGCCACTCAGGACTTCTCCCCTCCCCATTCCCTGCCAGAAACTAGGGGAAGCTGCCTGGGGCTTCTTGTCCTCCGGAGCGGGGTCCAGCTGCCCTGGCTGCTTGCTCCCCCTCCAGGGCAGGAGCCAGGCAGCCTTGTCAATTTCACAGCTCACCAAGCCAGAAAGTTGACAAGGCTGCCCTGTTCCTGGTAGGGAGCGGTCAGAAGCCACTGGGGCTTCTTGCCCCGGCTCCCAGATGGGAGTGGGGTCCAAAGCCGCCGGAGCTTCTCAGCTGGGAGTGGATCCGAAGCTATCAAGGCTTAGCTGGGGAGGGGCGAAGCTCGGGGACTTTTTGCCCCAGCTGGGAGTGGGTCCAAAGCTGCTGGGGCTTCTGAGCTCGGAGTGGGTGTGATGGGTTCCCCCCAGAGTGTCACCTGGAACTGGCGTACCACTGAGCCCTCTGATCCACCAGTCTGGGCTCCCTCTCTCACTGAGTTGCTGTGATAAGCTGCAGACCCACTCCCAGTCCTACACTTCCACCAGCATTCACACAGGTAGGGACACACCCAGCTGCAGTTACATGCAGGCTCTCTGACTAGCCACGGCATGAACCAACAATAGAAAGGCTACAGCTAAGGTAACTCTCAGCTCCCCAGGCATGCTCCCCCTCTGGAGCATAAACCCAAAATTATACCATCTTGTACTGCACAGGGAACTGTACAGCATAAACTCAGAGTTTCCCCCTCCCGCAATGTGAAGAGGACATAGAGCAAGCCTGTGTTAAACCAAGCTGAGATTTTTCCTCAGACACTTCATTTAAAGGCACACTGGGTTTAATTTAAAATATAAACAGGTTTATTAACTACAAAAGATAGATTTTAAGTCATTAGAAGGGATAGCAAACAGATCAAAGCAGATTACCTAGTAAATAAACAAAAATGCAAACTACGCTTAACATACTAAATAGATTGGATATGAATAGCAGATTCTTACCCTGAGAGATGATACAAACAGGCTTGAGATCCTTAAGGGACAAGCTGCACTTGCTTTACAGCTTGGAATCCCCAGGTCTTTCATACACAAGCTAGCAATTCCTTTAGCCTGGGTCCAGTACTTCCCCCTATTCAGTCTTTGTTCCTCAGGTGTTTTTCTTGGAGTCTTCTTGTGCGGGAAGTGAAAAACAACAGATGATGTCACTCCCTGCCTTATATAGCTTTAGCATATGGCAGGAATCCTTTGTTTCCAAACTCAGTTTATGGAAAAACACCCCAAAATGGAGTCCCGAGTCATGTGGCCTGGTCACATGACCATGTGGAGTCATAGCAGCCATTACTTACAGGCTGTCCGGAGCACTCTCAGGAAGGCTTGCCAGATGGGAAATAAACTTCTCCTAAGGCCTATTGTTTCCCTCATGGCCCATTACCCTGCTATTTAGACTGGAAGCCTCTTGCCTACTGGGTGTCACCCAAGTGTAACTACATTTGAAATACAGATACATAGTCAATAGTCATAACTTCAGATACAAAAATGATACATGCCTACAAATAAGACATAACTTTTCCAATGACATCTGTGACAAAGCTCTGTCCTTGCCTCTATGGGTCCCGCATTTCCTGGCAGATTTCGCTAGCCTCAGAGGCTCACTGTGACCCTCCATGTAACCCTTCTTTCTCTAAAGACAAGGGTCACAGTCTACTGAGCCATTTTCATCATAAGCCAACAAGGGAGGTGAGGAGAAGTTATCTTTCCTTGCAGTCTCTGTTGTCTCCTAGTCTCAGTGATTAAACAAGGGGCAGGGGGAGAGAGCCCAGGCCCACCCTCTACTCCAGGCTCCAGCCCAGGAACCCTAGTAGTATCAGCTGTGGTAGCTGACTTTTTAGAAACATGACATGTGCAATTCCCTCGGCTACTTCCCCCACAGCAGCCCTCACTTCCTCAAGCTCCACTTCACCCTTACCTCAGGGCCTCCTTCCTTGTGCCAGATATGGTGTGTACTACTCAGCCTCTCCAACAGCACAACTTCTTCCCACAGCTTCTGACATGCACACCCACCTGACTGGCCGGGAGGCTTTTAACTAGTTTCAGTCAGCCCGATTGGCTTCACATGTCCCAATCAACATAGCCTTCTCCCTGCCTTCTGGAAAGTTCTTAATTGGCCCCAAGTGTCTTAATAGACCGGGAGCAACTTCCATTTCACCTAACCTGGTACCAGGGATTTGTTTAGTCTGGAGCTAATATATCTATCTCCCACTACTTTTCTATAGCCATCTGGCCTTGCCCCGTCACATATCCCCCCCATGCTCAACACCATAGAGTTGGGCAACTTGGGACGCCAGGCAGTATGCTTATGACAAAACCATCAGTGTTGCCATAGTGGCATCCAGCCCTATGCCGTATGCGGAACTGGAATGGTTGGAGGGATAAGAACCACCTGGTGACCCTTGCATTCTTTTCCTTATTCCGCAGCATCCATTGGTGGGGAGCATGGTCCGTCACAAGAGTAAATCACTGGCCTAAGAGGTAATAATGCAGTGTCTCCATAGCCTATTTGACAGCAAGGCATTTTCTCTTGACTACTGCATATTTCTGTTCTCTTGGGAGAAGCTTTCTGCTTAGGTAGAGGATCGTGTGTTCCTCTTCTCCCACCATTTGCGACAGAACTGCTCCCAACCCTACCTTGGAAGAGTCTGTTTGTAAAATAAATTCCCTGTTAAAGTCTGGGGCTATGAGTATGGGGTCATTACAGAGGGCCATCCGAAGGTCTGCAAATGCCCCCTCTGCTGCGTCGGTCCACTTTACCATGTCTGGACCTCGGGCCTTCACCAGGTCTGTTAGGGGACTTGCCCTAGTGGCGAAGTGGGGAATGAACAGTCGGTAGTAGCCTACCATGCCTAGGAACACACGGATCTGCTTCTTTCGGGTCGGCCGGGGCCAGTTTTGAATTGCTTCTAACTTATTCGTTTGGGGCTTCACTATGCCCCTTCCCACAATATATCCCAGGTACCTAGCCTCTACTAGGCACATTTAGCGGGATTAGCAGTGAGGCCAGCCCACCTTAAGGTGCGCAGTACTGCCTCAACTTTCTCCAAGTGGGTTCCCCAGTCTGGCGTATGGATGATGACATCATCTAGGTATGCAGCTGCATAACTAGTATGGGGGCGCAGCAGCTTATCTATGAGGTGCTGGAATGTGGCTGGGGCCCCATGTAGCCCAAAAGGGAGGACGGTGTACTGGAATAGCCCATCCGGAGTGGAGAATGCTGCCTTTTCTTTAGCTTCTTTGGTCAGAAGAATCTGCCAGTACCCTTTTGTCAGATCCAGTGTAGTCAAGAATCGGGCACTACCCAGTCGGTCAACCAGTTCATCGATGCGTGGTACGGGGTATGCATCAAACTGGGATATTTCATTCAGTCGGCGAAAGTCATTACAGAATCTCATGGTACCGTCAGGTTTAGGCACTAGAACAATTGGACTGGACCACTGACTAAGATTCTTCAATAACCCCTAATTCTAACATTTTCTTTACTTCGGCCTTGATTTCCTCTCTTTTGGCTGCTGGGATTCGGCAGGGTCTCAATGTTACCTTGGCTCCAGGGATTGTGCGGATATGGTGATAGGTCTCAGTCGTCCGCCCTGGTTTTGTAGAGAACACATCTCTGTTGCAATTAATCATGTCGGCTGCCTCGATCTTTTGGATCAGTGTCAAGTCGGATGATATCCTCACTTGCTCGTGTAAGTTATCCTCCTGGGGTATGACTAAGCATGCCTCTCGATCGTGCCAAGGTTTTAGAAGATTGATGTGGTAAATTTGCTCCGATTTCCGGAGGCCTGGCTGCTGCACTTTATAGTTCACCTCTCCCAAAGCTTCGATTATTTCGTAGGGTCCCTGCCACTGGGCCAACAGTTTACTTTCTGCTGTGGGCACCAATACCATTACCCAATCCCCTGGTTGGAACCGTCGAAGCTTAGCTTGATGGTTATAATGGGTTCACTGGGTCTCCTGTGCTCTCTCCAAGTGTTCCCGTACAATGGGCATAACTCGGGCTAACCTATCTCTCATCTGCAGTACATGCTCAACTATGTTCCTTCTGGGATTTGGCTCCTCTTCCCAGGCTTCTCTGGCTATATCCAATATGCCCCAAGGGTGGTGCCCATATAGTAGTTCGAATGGAGAGAAACCCGTGGAGGCTTGCGGAACCTCCCGGATGGCGAAAATGAGGTAAGGCAATAGGGTATCCCAATCTTTCCCATTCCAGCTCACCACTTTCCTGATCATGGCCTTGAGGGTCCTATTGAACCTTTCCACAAGGCCATCTGTTTGCGGGTGGTATACAGAGGTCCATAGGACTTGTACATGGAGCAATGAACAGAGATCTTTCATCAACTTGGATATGAAAGGTGTCCCTTGATCTGTCAATATCTCCTTGGGTAGCCCAACCCGGGCAAAGATCTGTACTAGCTCCTTAGCTATTGTCTTGGAAGCTGTGTTGCACAGGGGAACAGCTTCCGGGTACTGGGTTGCATAGTCCAGTACAACAAGCACATGTTGGTGGCCCCGAGCTGTCTTCTCTAGGGGCCCTACCAGATCCATGGCTATCCGTTCGAAAGGAACCTCTATTATTGGAAGAGGTATCAAAGAAGCCCGCAAGTGTGGGCGAGGGCTATGTAACTGACATTCCAGACAAGAGGTGCAGTATCGCTGGACATCTTCATGTACTCCTGGCCAGAAGAACCTCCACAGTATCGTTGCCTGGGTTTTCTCTACCCCTAGGTGTCCTCCAAACTGGTGACGGTGGGCGAGACTCAACATGGCTTTTTGATGTTTTCATGGCACCAGAAGTTGTTGTATCTCTTGCTCCTTCATTTGCACCATGCAGTACAGGAGATTTTTCTTCACTATAAAGTAAGGTCCGGGACCCCGGACCTTCCCATCCACAGGTATCCCATCGATCTCGGCCACCTCTTTCCTGGCGTTACTATATCTGGGGTCCTCCGCCTGGTCCCTCCCAAAGTCTCTCTCCCAGGACTAACCTGCCTAAGCTCCCAGGGGCCGGCTTCTGCTTATTCCAATGGCTCGCCGCCATCATGGCTGGGGGCAGCTTCTGGCTCTCCTTCTGTGGTGGAAGTTTCTCTGTTGGCTGCTTGCCTCCATCTGCCTACTAGGGAGGTCTTCTGGCCCTGGGTCAGGATCTGGGTTCCCAAAGCCTTCGCAGCCTTCCTCTCTTTTTTTGTCTTCCGGGTCTTTTGCGGGGCTGAGAACAGATCCTGAGAAATCTCAGCGAACATCGCAGGTTGACATTCCCCGGGTGACAAGTCGCTGTCCTCAGGGTCCCCACCTCCCTCCAGCCTCTCCGGGGGGGAATAAATTATCAAACCTTGGATAGTCCCTCCCAATGACTACAGGATATGGGAGTTTAGGAACTATGCCCACGGTCACCTCAATGTGGTTTCCCTGAACCTCTATCTCCACTGGGATGGTGGGGTAATGGCTCACAGCCCCATGCACGCATGTCACTGCTACGTGTTTGGCTTGTAACAGCTGACTATTTTTTACCAGCTTACCCGATATGAGGGTGATAGCACTCCCAGTGTCCACAAGCGCTGTAGTCTCTGCTCCATTTATCCTCCCTGGCCTGGTGTAATTATGCGGGGCTAATGCGACCCCCACGAGGTGGATAAGGGAGCATGGGACCTCCCAATCCCCCAAGTTACATTTCATAGGCTCCTCGATGCTGGCACACTGTGCTGCTATGTGTCCCCACTCCCCACATGCATAACATCTATAATTGCTTTTAATCACTCCCCTATCCCGGGGGTTAGGGGGTTTAGTCCTGGGTTCCCCCCACTCAGGCCAATCCCTTCCTTCTGGGGTCCCCGCTGGTTTTCGGCCTCTCCCTTCTTCCACCTAGGACTCCCCGGGGGTTTGGCTGCCCAACCTTCCAGGGTTGGGGTCGGGTGCTTGCTTTGAAAGGGGCCTTCCTTGGGTAGTCGGGTCAGTTCCCTGGTTGTCATCCATCTTTCTACCATTGTGATCATCTCGTCGTACATGGACGAATTGTTCTGGCCTACCCATTTGCAGAGATCTGGCGACAGTCCCTGCATGTAATGGTCTATCACCAGGGTCTCCAAAATCTCCTCCGGCCTGCACACCTTGGGCTGTAACCACTTCCATGTGAGATATATGAGGTTGAATAGCTGGGACCTTGGGGGTTTGTTCTCCTGGTATTTCCACTCATGGAACCTCTGGGCCCTTACCGCTGCCGTTACCCCTGATCGTGCTAGGATCTCTGCCTTCAGATGGGTATAGTCAGTGGCATCCATGGCAGGCAAGTCAAAGTAGGCCTTCTGGGCCTCTCCACACAAAAAAGGGGCGAGAATGCTGGCCCACGGCTCCTGGGGTCACATCTCACACTGAGCAGTACTTTCGAATGAGAGGAGACATGCCTCTGCGTCATCTCCTGACGTCATCTTTGGAAGACAACCAGTGGCCCTCAGGGTTCGCGTCCTGTCGGACCCCTGGGCCTAGGTGGTGAGGATCTTCAGCTGGTCCATCACATAGATTCATAGATACTAAGGTCAGAAGGGACCATTCTGATCATCTAGTCTGACCTCCTGCACAGTGCAGGCCACAGAATCTCACCCACCCACTCCTATGAAAAACCTCACCCATGTCTGAGCTATTGAAGTCCTTAAATCACGGTTTAAAGACTTCCAGGAGCAGAGAAGCCTCTCTCAAGTCAACCATGCCCCATGCTACAGAGGAAGGCGAAAAACCTCCATGGCCTCTCCAATCTGCCCTGGAGGAAAATTCCTTCCCGACCCCAAATATGGCAATCAGCTAAACCCTGAGCATATGGGCAAGATTCACCAGCCAGATACTACAGAAAATTCTTTCCTGGGTAACTCAGATCCCATCCATCTAATATCCCATCTCAGGGGATTTGGCCTATTTACCCTGAATATTTAAAGATCAATTACTTACCAAAATCCCATTATCCCATCATACCATCTCCTCCATAAACTTATCAAGTAGATTCTTAAAACCAGATGCATCTTTTGCCCCCACTGCTTCCCTTGGAAGGCTATTCCAAAACTTCACTCCTCTGATGGTTAAAAACCTTCGTCTGATTTCAAGTCTAAACTTCCTGGTGGCCAGTTTATACCCATTTGTTCTTGTGTCCACATTGGTGCTCAAGAGGGCACGATCTTGGGTCGCCTGGCTCATCAATAATTGATTGGTTTCCTGCTGTAGCTGCATAGACTCCTGTTATGCCATTGCCTGAACCCGGGTGCCCTCCTGCTGGGCTGCTGTGGCTTGTACCAGAGCTCTTACCACCTCCTCCATTGTCATACAAAGCAAACAAACAAAAACCAAAACAAAAAAAAAATCCAAAACCCCAGTGCACTTTTTTTTTAAACCTCTTTCTTCTGCCACGCTGTGAACGAAGGCCCACTCCTGACACCAGTTGTGACAAAGCTCTGTCCTTGCATCCGTGGGTCCCACATTTCCTGGCGGATTATGCTAGCCTCAGAGGCTCACTGTGACCCTCCACGTAACCCTTCTTTCTCTAAAGACAAGGGTCACAGTCTACTGAGCCATTTTCATCATCAGCCAGCGAGGGAGGTGAGGAGAAGTTACCCTTCCTTGCACAGTCTCTGTTGTCTCCCAGTCTCAATGATTAAACAGGGGGCAAAGGTGGGGGGGGGAGCCTGGGCCCACCCTCTACTCCAGGCTCCAGCACAGGGACCCTAATGGTATCAGCTATGGTAGCTGACCTTTTAGAAACATGACATGTACAATTCTTTGGGCTACCTCCCCCACAGCAGCCCTCACTTCCTCAAGCTCCACTTCACCCTTACCTCAGGGCCTCCTTCCTTGTGCCTAATATGGTATGTATTACTCAGCCTCTCCAACAGCACAACTTCTTCCCACAGCTCCTGACATGCACACTCACCTGACTGACTGGGAGGCTTTTAACTAGTTTCAGCCCCTGATTGGCTTCACGTGTCCCAATCAACATAGCCTTCTCCCTGCCTTCTGGAAAGTTCTTAATTGGCCCCAGGTGTCTTAATTTACCTGGAGCAGCTTCCATTTCACTTAACCTGGTACCAGGGATTTGTTTAGTCTGGAGCTAATATATCTATCTCCCACTACTTTTCTATAGCCATCTGGCCTTGCCCCGTCACACATCTCACCTGACTTATCTTGCACAAAATGCATCATAATTATGCTATAATCATATCATAATAATATCACTATGCAGAGTATGGGGTGCAGTGTCACAGCGGGGTCTGAAGCTGCCAGGGATTTTTGCCCCGGCTTCCAGCTGGGGGTGAGGTCTATTGTTTCCCTGGAGCCGAGCCAGGGGCAGGATCCAACCCCCAGCTCTCCAGGGAAGTGGGGGCATCTGGGCTCTAGTGGCCCAGTTTTCTTGTCAATTTCATGGGTCCTGCCATGAAATTGACAAGACAGCCAACAGCTGATGTAAGGGAGGCAGTGTGGACACTGCATTGCTCTAACTACACCGACATAAGCCTTACGCATCTCATGGAGGTGGAACTATTATGTCGGTGTAGTAGGGCATTTGCATTGGCGGCAGGAAGGCTAGAGTAAAGACACTGACATAATTACCGTGTAGTGTAGACGATCCCGAGACAGGAGCCATGGAAAGTATCCCAAGGAGTAGAGTTCTGGGCCCACCCCATGGCCTTGCTATTTACAAATACACTGTCTCATCCATTCAGTCTATCTTCTGCTGGCAGGATTAATCTGTCTGAGGGTCTTGGGACTTACTACTAGTCTCAACAACAGCTTACACGCGATTTGTGCCTCTCTTGGGCCCATGCCACAGTGGCTCTGAATTCAGCCCTTTGAGATACTGATTCCACATGCAAGCAGTAAGTTAAAGATATTTCCTTGCTTTATGCCATATTTCCCATTGTCACATTGCCATGTGGCTCGATGTAAATTGTGAAGACCAAGAGCCATATTTTGTATTGGGCAGGAGTGGGGACTCGCTGCCAGCAGCACAGGGGCTTATCAGAGGGAAGGAGAACTCTGGGTTTGGAAAGCGAGAGAGATGCTAATTTTTAACTTTCAGAGATCTCTGTGTGTAGCTGAAACTGACCCTGGTTTCAGGAACACAGGAACATTCACTCAGGATCGAAAAATCCACCCAACTTTGTAAGCAAGTTAATGCCATTGACACTGCCATAGTGTTAACGCTGGCCTTTAGGGGCTGAGAATAGCATAGACACTACTGCACAGCTGGCTGGGCATAGGTGGATTTGGGCCAGAGGGTCCCAGGCCAAATCTGGCCCTGCTCACTGCCTCTAATCCTTCATGCTTTGCTGGATAAGCATTGCTCTCTTTGTGCAGTCTATTGCACCAGGGGCACTATGGAGGTGCAGCCTCTGCAGCACCCTATTATGGCTCGCCATAGCCCTAGTCACCCTGTCTCAGGTGTTCCCATCCGAGTGTTCATGGGATGGCAGCCACCTTCACCGGCGTCCAATGCTATGGTGACCCTAAAGCCAACCCTTCTGGGTTATCTAAGTTCCAAACAAATATCACAAACACACAAAAGGAGAGTCATATATCCTGGTCCTTGAATGGAGCCAGCCCTTCCTTCCTAATTATCCAGGGCCTGTCTCTCCGAGACAACACCCTTCCAGGCTCCCTACTTCTGGCCTCCCTTCCCCTTTGGGGGCCGGGGGTTCTGCCAGGCAGCAGTCTCTCCCAGCGCCAACGGGCAAGGTGCTGGAAATGAGCTCAGAACAATAGTCCTGCTGCAGCTCTACCTTCCTTCTCTCCACCAGCTCAATGCCCTGGCTCCAGCAAGGCTTCTCTCACTGAGTGAGAGCCAGAGCACTGTTCTCCTTCTTAGTCAACTGGCCATGGAGTTGGATTCGGCCCCTTTAGCTTCTCCCTCCAGGCTTGACACCTACTTTAGATGTAGCCAGGCAGGCTGATTGAGCTCATAGGCTCCCATTAACCGCTTCTTAGCCCCATCAGAAGGGACCATAGGTCCTGAGCCTCTAAATGCTCAGGCATATTCTTAACTTTACTCACACAAATGACTCCAAGAAGAGTCCTTGTGAATAAAGTTAAGCTGGTGCAGGGCCCTTAGTTAATAGTTTAGTTTTTTGAGGGGATCATTTGAGCCAAGGTGGGGAGATTTAGCACTATCTTCTCTAGAGCTTTCTCCAAATTCCTCTTTTGCTCTCCTTTCTCCTTCCCTCTTCTCATAGGGCTGGGAGAGAGGAAACAAGATGCTATGTTGATATGTAGATATGGATATTGGAAATGTGCCTGGGAAGAAGGTTTGTGAATGACGATGACATGGGCAAGCAGCCTGGAGTGGCCTGGGGCACTCAGCTGCAATGAGCTGTTCTTTATCACTAGAGTATTGTTTTGAGCTACACAAGGAAATAATCTTTGTGTCTTTTTCTCAATTTATTCCTCTAGTTGTTCCTTCCTGCACACATTGAGCTGAAGCTCCTTACAAGAGTGAGGTGGACGAGGCGCCTTCCTCCAAAACGTGTGCCTGGCAGAGGAGTGCTGAGTCCTTTTCCAAGTGGTGTCATAATGCTTTTGTTCCTGCTCAGTCAGAGATGGGGTACCGTCTGGCACACTGGTGTGCTGCATTATCTGGGCCACTAGCAGACCCGCTCACTTGGATGGGGAACATAGTATTTTAAAGCAGAGCTGATTTTTTAAAATAGAGTGAGAGTTGGAGAAACCTCAAGCTGTCAATACTCAAAGCCACCAAATTGCCGGGGGTGTTCAATTTTCTAAGTTCTGAGGGCTCCCACCTCCTTAGTAATGACAAATTTCATTTGGAAGGCCTGTCCCAGGGGGAAAGAAAAGCCCTGCTGTGTGCTCTTTAAATATACAATTAGCATAAATATACTTTGTGTTCAACTACCCAAAGTTAGAAACAAAGAGTTTACGAAGGTCCTAATTGTACCAAAGGGATTGCATGTCATGAAGAAAAAGACAAAGAGGAGCTGTGTTCAAGAGGACATGTGAGAGAGGCCAAACCATCAATCGTCTGAATCCAAAACAGCCCCAGAAGCTGTCTCTGAAGTCTTGCCAGCAGACTCAGCAGTGGAATTTGCCAAGGAGTTAGCCCTAAATCCAGCCACAAACCCAGCCCCTGCTGCAAATGATACATCTCCGTTTGGCATTGTGTACCTGCCACACTTACTGTGTGAGTGACCACACTTATTGACTTTATTACTGAAGTAGAAGAGATGAAAGGAACAACAGCAACACCATAAATTCAGCATTTAAGCTGTGACTTTGTAATTGTAAGTTTTCTCAGTAATGAAAACGTTTTCTTCTTGCCTGTGGTCAACAGAGTAAATGACGTTACTTTGCAAAGGCACATCTGAGACTTCATGAACTTCCTACAGAATTTACAAAGAAGGATGCTAGTTTTAGCCTGAAAGATCTGCCAGTCCACTTGGGGCTGGTCTCACAAGCTAACTCCAGGATTTCCACCGATCTTGTCTTCATGGCTGGTCAACCTAATGGGCAGCAAAGTTAGCCTGAAATAGAATTTCCCAACTCTAAAAAAAACAAAACTGCTCCTTCCATGCCCAAGAGTTTTAGAGCCTCACAACTGATGGAAAACTCATGGTTACCCCTGGACCTTCCCACCTTTCTTTGGGCTTGACCCTGTGCCCACTGAAATCAGTACCGAAGTTCCCATTAGCTCTAGGGTGCAGAATCATGTCCATGGTCTTTAGGCTTCCCTCATGCCCCAAATACCCACAGCCAATGTCCTGGCAGCACCTCTCAAGTGGGGCTTTCTGTGCCAATACCCTTGGCAGGATGCTTCAGATGGGTCCCTTTGTCCCACCTCAGAGTCCTCTGAATCTAAGGTTTCAAAATTCTTTTCCCTAGGACCAACTTGCAGCATTTAGCCCCAAACCCAACCCAGTGATCAGCAATTATCTTAAATAAAAAAAAGTTTATTTAACTTGGAAAGAGAGGGTCTTTTTTAATTAACATGGATGCAGAATGCAGCACACCCATTCGAAGACTATGCAAAACCTCACTTAGCTAGGCTAAAAGTGTAGCTCCAGTCTTGTGATTTAAGTTGGAATGCAACTCATTCCTTGGAGATCATGTGTCCAGCCTTCAGCCTGATAGACTGTCATTTCCAGGGTGTCTTTGGTTTAGTGAGACATACTTGAGTCACTGAAGGCTTTCTTCCTTTTGTTTCTACCCCTTCTTTATCCTCTGTGTAGCCTTTTACTATGTAGGCGTGAACAGTCCTTATTAATATGAGACTTAGTGAGCCAAATTTTCAGAAGTTTGCTCATGCACAAATCTCTTTGTGAGGTCTTAGTTCAGGGCACAAGCCAGAGGTTTCCCTAGAGAGTGTGAAGAGCACATGCAGAATCCATATGTGCCAAATGACTGGTGTAGGCAGCTGGGCTTCCCTGTGATCGTGTAGCTGAATCACTCCAGGGAATCCATTTGGGCCTGTCTTTCTGCTTATCACTGGAGGTACAGCAAAGTGTGTCTGTTCATATCAAAAGCATCACCTAGGTTTAGCAATTCAACTGGGGCCTGGTCCAGAGCCTGCTGATGTCAATGGAAACACTTTCACTGACGTTGGTGGGCTTTGGCTCAGGCACATAAGCACTTAGATATCAGGCACAATTTTCAAAAGTGCCTCAGTTATTTAGGTGCTTGAGTCCTATTAATTTCCAGTGAGACTTAGATTCCTAAGGGCTTGTCTATATGAACACTTTGATTTACACTGCAGCTTGCCAGGAATCATCTTGCACTTGTCTGCCACACATTAAGTGTTCAGGTGGATCCTGTAACCACACACTAAAGGTTCAAAGTGGGGTAGATAAAAGCACGCTAAGCAACCTTTAGTGCATGGCATTAGGGTCCACATGGACAGTTAGTGTGTAGCAGGCTACTCCAAGGTAGGTTTACACCCTAGTTTGCTATGAACTAAATGTTCATATAGACAAACCAAAGTCACTTTTTTAAATGGGACCTGGGTGGTTTTTAAACATTTACCCATGGTAACAAGCTTAATGATCTTTTTGCCTAAAATCCACTGAGATGGCCTTAGAATCATAGAATCAGAGAATATCAGGGTTGGAAGAGACCTCAGGAGGTCATCTAATCCAACCCCCTTGCTCAAACCAGGACCAACCCGAGCTAAATTATTCCAGCCAGGGCTTTTGTTAAAACAGGCAAAATTAAAATCTCTTTAGTCCACAGAGATTATAAAAAAACAGAAATTTGAATCTGACCCTCTTCAGATTTATTGCACATGTGTATAAGTGGAATGGGAACACTCAGATCTGAAGCTACCCTTTCATTTGGGGTCAGATCCAGAAGCAGATGAGCCAGTATTCTGGTGCCAGTTCACGTGCAGCCAAAATCTCAAGAGAATAGTCCATAGGATTTTGGCACTGTTGAATGCAAGCTTAAACCATGGCCATGATTCAGCCTCAAACCTGAACCATAGTTTATTCATCATCTGGATCCCAATCTGAACACCAGCTCTTTGTCTCATTTTTAATATATAGTTTACACCTACAGAGGGAAGAGCTAGTTTGAATAACCAACCCAAACATCTTGACCCGGTGCCAAAAAGAAATTTTCCTGTGGTTTGAAAATATCTGATTAACTTTTCTTTTTGGGAGGCTATATTTTCCCCTTTATTGTACTTTGCCTCACTTCTAGGTTTTGACCAGAAGTAAAAAACCTGCAATACTATAAGAGAGGTTTCCCTTGCAGTATTTCAGTCACAGGGAGAGTAGCTGAATAGAAACTGTGGAAGAGCAGCTGTTCTGGTGATAATTTCAGGGCTTGATTTCTGAACCAAAGTAATTCATCTATCTAGAACTGGTTGAAAAATGAGAACTACTTTTGCAAAAACAGTTTTGAAATTTTTTCTCAATATTTTTGGTTGAAATTTCACATTTTCAAATGCTGTGTCAGCTGGTTGAAAAACCAAAAACAATCAAAAATTCCATGAAAAAGTCCCAAATATTTTCATTGAAATTTTAAAAGTCGTACTTTTTTCTCCAGCTCTCTGTTTATTTCTGTGGCCTGACGGAGCTTCAGTGGCAGTTTTACTTCCAGTAGGGTAGCAAAATCAGCCTCCATCTATGCAGCTAATTCATTTATTTAACAAGGGAACCTAAATTACTCCCTTCAGGTTCCCTTTCAATTTAAGCTCTCTCTGGGGTTCTTCCTTTGTCCCTTTAGAAAATCTTCCCCTTGAGCTCTCTCATCTCCCATTTGCAATGGCCAAGAGTGCTCAGGATTATTTTGAACACTTTCAGAATCCCTTGTCTGTTCCCTTGCTGGTTGGAGTATTTTGTGAGTTCAGTTTATTTCTAGTTTTCTGCTTTTTGGCATAGAAGACCAATTGGCCTCGTTTTGTTGGTTTCCTTGGACTGTAACACAGCACCTGCTAGCAGTGGACACTGAAGGTAAAGCAGCTTGACTTCAGGAAGAAAAAAATTAGAAACAGCAGAAAGCAGAAGCCAAACAGTAGCAGCATCTGGATTTTGGGTGATTGATTCCACATGTATTTCCCTGTTACTGCAGAATATCTCAAGCAAGCATTTTAGTCTTTCTTTGCAGCCAGTGAACTATACATGTCTAAATCTTAACTTGATCATGTGGGATGAAAAATGTGCTAGGTCATATCCCATATGAAATCAGCGCTACAATTTCCTCCAATGCTTGCGAGATGTATGCCTGCAGACTCACATTTTATACACAAGAGGGTGTGATATGAAGTAAAGCACATGCCCCACAAGCCATGTAGTAGCTACAATGAATAACTGAAGACACAGTGTGCCTAAATCCAAAAGATCAGACTAGAGCCGTGCTATGTGTACTACACTGAAACCAGGAGGACTTTTATCTCCCCCGGTTTCAGTATTTAATAGACACAGAATTGGATTTGACAGTTGCATTGAGCTCTCAGTTTTTCATTCCTTTCTTTTTAAACAGTAGTATTTTTTATCTTTTGTCTATAGTACAGTAGCATGAAGTGCTTACAGCTGTCAGTCCCTGATAAGTCTCTAACATGCCATTTCATACTATCAATTTGTGTCATTAAACCCTTCTGTTCATGGGAAAAGTGTTTTGTTTTATGGCTAGTAGTAGTTCCTGCAATAATTTAACTCCTAGCTGTCATTGTTTATTACATGTCTCCATGGAAACAAAGATTTGCATTCTTGGCAATATATACTTTTACCTTATTTCTTGTTATATTTCAGTATATGGTTGAGGAAGCCAACAAAAGGCTACTCTGCCCATACCGGAAATTATTACCAGGAAAACAGCATTATGATATGAAGCTTTGATCATGCAAGTGCTTGGTACGTGAATAATTGTACAGTGGTTGTAGTTCCATTAAAACCAACTGGACTACTTAGCATAAATTTGCTCAGATGCGCAAGGGGTTGCCAGGTGAGTGTCTGTGCATGGGTGCGTATACAACATTCCAGTTTCAATACAGCTCATCAAAATATTTTACCATACAAAAACTATTTTTAATTTGTTATGACAGCTTTGGATCTCCAAAATAAAAATCATTATAGAATCAAAGGAATCCAAAAAGACAAAAGAGAGTTAGATTTTCAGAAGAGCTCCGTATCCAACACCTCTTACTGAAGTACCTAAAGGAAGTGGCTAGATTGCCGCAGCTCCCATTGTTGTCAGTGTTCAAAATCCAGCCATTTCATTTCAGAACCTAAACTGGATATTTTGACAATCTGGCCCTATTGTAAATGCTAAATTCTTCGGACTCGCTGGCCCTGAACAATGAACACTATTTCCTGTTATTTTTTTGAAGATTTGCATTAGCTGCCTATTTAGTGTGTATTTTTCTTGTCTACTTTGCTTTGTATTCCTTTCCATTGGCAGTCACCAATGGGAATTATTTCCATACACTCCATCTGCTGTCAGTGTGTTAGGTGACCCTACACTCAATGGTGGAGTACTTGGGCCTCCTTGGTACATTTGTGTTTGGGATATGGCGACGTGTGGATGACAGAGCTGGGGGCACAGGGGGTTGGGGTCCACTGGCAGAGCTGGGGAGTTCAGAGGGTTGGGATGCATTGGCACTGCTGGGGATGAAGGGGATTAGGGTGCACTGGTGTATCTGAGGGTGCAGATGGTTGGGGTGCACTGACAGCTGGGGGTGCAGGGGTTTGGAGTGCACTGGCAGAGTTGGCAGTTGCAGGGGATTGGCATGTACTGAAAGGTCTGGGGTGGAGAGATTTGGGGTGCACTGAAAGAGCTGTAGTGGAGGGATTTGGGGTACACTGGCAGAGCAGGGAGGTGCAGAGGTTTGGGGTGCTCTGAGAGAGCTAGGGTGGAGGGATTTGGGTTGCACTGGCAGAGATGGGAGGTGCAGGGGTTTGGGATGCACTGAGAAAGCTGGGGTGCAGGGATTTGGGGTTCTCTGACAGAATTGTGGATGCAGGTGTTTGGGGTGCAGTGACAGAGCTGTGGGGAAGGGGTTTGAGGTGCACTGACAGCTGGGGGTGCAGGTGTTTGGGGTGCACTGGCAGATCTGGGGGCAGAGGTTTGGGGTACACTGGAAGAGCTGGAGGTGCAGGGGTTTGGGGTGCACTGACAGCTTAGGGTAATGTATCCTTAATTATGTTAATGAACACAGGTTTCAGAGTAGCAGCCGTGTTAGTCTGTATTCGCAAAAAGAAAAGGAGTACTTGTGGCACCTTAAAGACTAACAAATTTATTAGAGCATAAGCTTTCGTGAGCTACAGCTCACTTCATCGGATGCATCCGATGAAGTGAGCTGTAGCTCACGAAAGCTTATGCTCTAATAAATTTGTTAGTCTTTAAGGTGCCACAAGTACTCCTTTTCTTTTTATGTTAATGAAGGGTGACTTTACAGCCATCCATTTCTATGATTCATCCAGTCAGGAGTACCTCCCAGTTTAACGGCACAAGGTAGCAGAAGGAAACCGTTGGGGGGGGTGTAACTTGAGAACCCCTCAGTCAAAGGACCCCACATTTGGATCACTAATGCTACCCTGCACCTTTGAGAGGCACACCACTTTCAAAGCAATCCGATGAACCATTCGGATGTTAGACCACTCACAATCATGGAGCTTTAAGGCATATAAAATGGGAGGTAAGGAAACATTCAAGCTGGTTTTTTGTCGTGGCGCATGGAAAAAATATATTTTTTCTTAAAGGCTTCTCTCAGTTTGGGTCCCCCAAAGAATTCCCGGTGCCATTCACTCTGTTTTGTGTAAAATTCGACAGACAGAGACCATTTTGACCCTCATCACATCAAGAGTTTGATCTGTAATTCTGTGCAAACTACTCTTCCCACCCAGCCACCGAGAACCTTTTATTAAAATGGATATTTTTTGGGGAGGACATATATCTCCATAACTTCTGGCTCAAAGACCCCAGAGTTTAGTCACTTATCCTACCCTGCATCTTCCTAAGGCCACCCAAATGTCAAATTAGGGTTGCCACCCATTCGGGTTTTACCCGTACAGTCTGGTTTTTGGCTTCTGTGTCCAGGTGCCATTTAGGGTTGCCAGATGCCTGGTTTTCAACCAGAGAGTCTGGTTGAAAAGGGGACCTGGCAACCCTAAATGGCACCCAAACCAAAAATCCAGTTACCATAGTGTGGAGGGAAGCGCCATGTTATTAACCTGTGCCAGCCCCTGCTCAGCTGGGGCCACCTCCTACCCACAGGCAGGCTCCTTGAGATGATTCAGCGAGTGTTGGGGGGAGGGAGGATAGGAGAGAACAAGAGGACGGGCCTTGGGGGAAGAGGTGGAGCAGGGATGGGGCCTTGGGGGAAGAGGCAGGGTAGAGGGCAGGGCCTTGGGGGGAAGAAGCAGGGCAGGGGGCAAGGGGCAGGACCTCGGGGGTCCGGTTATTAGCAATTAGAAAGGTGGCAACCCTATTCTGACCAAGCATCTGATCAAGCATATCAATTTTACAGGAGTTAGAAGTGTCGACCTTCCAACAGAAGGCGTAATGCGACCTTAACTATAGTCGCATTATTATACACCAACAACTGTAATACAAAGGCACACATTTTAAGTCATTCTAAATGCTTACTATAAACAGCTCCTGGATTACACACTGACCCTTTCACCTAGTCCTGGAAAGGCTTCAATAGTCAGCTTTTCTGTTAGTGTTGTGGTGGACTGTTCTCCCCAATTCGTTTGCATAAGAAGGATGAGATGCTGACTTCCATCTCCTGAGAATTGCTCTTTGGGACTCCGTCCTGCAAGCTGCTGCTAAGAAAGAAGTGCATGTAGGCTGTTGTTTCCAAATCTTTTTCTCACTAAGGCTTTTTTCCCTACCGCAAAATAAACAATACTTTGGCTTCAGGAGAAGGCTGTCTGGTCACTATACACACCACAGGTCACAGACTGCTGGAGGGAAGAACCATAGGCGTACAAACGCAGCAGATAGTCAATACATGGAGTACTGTATCCAGGGCCTGGTCTGAGAGTGGGAGAATTGTGGCATTCTACCCCAGGAGAGGGAAGGGCCTGGGGACTGACAGCCTGTGGATGCACTCAGAGAGACCAGAGAGGGGACTGAGGTGAAGCTAGCTCTGTAACAGTGACACAAGCATCCAACTGTGGTCCAAAATAGTCTACGTGCGGTGACCTACAGAGCATGCGGCAAGACCTGGCCTTCTGTTTACTCAAGCACCTGAAGAGTCTGGAGGGGAAAGTCCCCCTGTTGGGTTGCGGTTGGACTTTTGCTGGAGTGAGAGCTTGCTGCTTTGTTTTAAATAATGTCAGAGGTGTCCAGAGCAGCAATCAGGCTCTTTTTAGGTCACTGTACATAACAAGAAATTATATTAATAACAATAATCGAAGAACATGGAGAATTGGCACTGGCTGGTTAAAAAGCAGGGGAAAGGAGCCCATCTGTTACTACAGAAGGCAGAGCACACTTATGTACCATACAATCCAGTTGAGAAATGATGGACCAGTGCCAAGTGTCTAGAAAACCATCATCAGGTAAGGACTTAACCCTATCAAGCATAAGGCTTTGGAGGATGCCCCGAATATCTGGCCTTCTTGGTTTAGATCAGAACTCTTGTGTTCTGAGCAGCTAGTCTGCCCATCACCAACACCACTTGATTTTAGGTACAGCATCATCCTGGCAACGCCTTTTTACCATCAAGCATTCAGCATGATCCTCTTAGCTGACGTGGGCAGCACTCCGCTATTACTGGGATGCACGTGGCATAAGAACATAGCAAGATAGAAGGACAGAGTGAGTGGAACAATTCTGCAGCACTGAGTCATCCCAAATGAGTTTCAAAACGTAGTTTATCCCACCTTCATGGCTGTGTAGCACAGCCCGGAAAGGGACTTTATTATAATTTTTTATACATTTAAAACTAAAAATTCTGATTACGGTAGTGCTGTTCGGGGGCGTCTCGCAGAGGCCACGTGTTGGGATTTTGGTAGACGTTTGTGAGGGATATTGATGGCTGAAGATGAGAAAGGCAGCTTGGTGTAGTGCTCGGAGCCCAGCACTGGGGGCCTGTGCGCAGGGGAGCACAGTGACTGGTCGCTCCCTCCCTGGATCCATGGAGATGCATAGGAGCCCAAAGAGGCAGGGAGGCGATGGGGCTATGGTCCCTCCCCTGTGCTAACCCACAGAGCAGGGCTGGTGCAGTGGAGGGGAAGAGCCATGAAAGGGTCCCCTCCACAGCAGGATGCCTAGAGAGGGAGTCTGTTTGCTGGCAGTGGAGTAGCCCCTGAGCTCTCCTAGATGTGCTGGAGACCTGCATTTCCCCCTCTTTCTTTACTTTACTCTTTACTGCACCACCCCTAAAGCTGTGCCTATATGTGGAATAACATATTGGTGATGCTACAAGTGTGAAGATAACACCGAATAGGGCCCTGGCTTGGGCTATATTTCCTGATATTCTCTGAGGAAATACTAGCACTGATTGGAAGGTCTGGCTCACTACTGAGAGACTACTAATGTGTATGTATGCATCTAAACCATGGACCTGCTTGTTGCAAATTAGAATAGACACTAGTGTTATAAATACAGGTTAGCCCAGTTACTGGGAATGTCTACAGGTAAGTGGGAGTTTATTATTATCTTCTCTGCAAGAAAACCACATTACTTAATGGTCTGAACACAGGAGTGGGAGCCTGGAACTCCTGAATTCAAAGCCAGGCTCTGACACTCCCTTCTCTGGCTCTACCTCTGTGCCATGATTTCCATAGTTGCCAAATAGGGAGGATGATCTCTCCCCAGAGTGTCAAGAGGATTCATCAGATAATATTTGTAGAGTGCGTTGAAGATATAAAATGGTAAGTATTATGATGCAGCTTGGAATTATTTTTAGGACCTTCTAATTTCTTACCCTGAGCTTTTATTAGCTCCCCTCTTTTCCAGTGGACGTCTATTAGCTTGGGAACCACCCCAGCTACTTTGGGAGTTGCCTTTCCAATAGCTGGGAGCCATTCTGAAATGACTCTGACTCACACAAACGCTCTGTAGATGCTGAATTTTATGCAGATTTGTCTCTGACAACTGACCCTGAATGGGAAATGCCCTGGTATTCTCCCTGTTAGGGAGACGAGGCAGGAAGTGATAGGAGACAGGATGAATCAAGTTTAACTGTCTCTAATGAAATTAGGAATGGATCTATCCTGTCACTCTTCCCCATGAGCTTCTCACTGCAGGGAGTTTTGCACGCCAAGGTCCCCTTTGACTGAGGGGAAGTGGGGAGCTTATTTCTAGCTGACCACTTTGGTTGTATTCTTTGTGTCATTCATTTCCCCTGATGGTACAGGGCGTGCATCTAATAATGGTTTGACATTTTCATTGCACTCTCTCACTCTCTCTCTCTCTCTCTCACTATTGGGCAGCATGTACATTGGAGACAATGGGTTTTGTACAGACTAAAATGACACCCGTCCTCAACCTCACTCTTAGTATAGAGTCAACCATCTTCAAATGTCTTTCCTTTGGGACATGCTGACTCGCTCCTGTGCCATGTAATGCTGAGTGCCACCATGGTGTGTCACACCCCCTCACAGTGGCATCATCTCGTAAAAGCCAGTGTTAATTTCTGCAGGTGTGTGAAAAATGAAGGTTACTCCTAGGCACCGGGAGCCCAGTTTTTCATTTTTCAGTGGTCTCAGTGGGTACAAGTCCACACCCTACACGGCTCTTTACGCCCAAGCCAGGTCTTCCTCTCTACACTGCTATTTCAAGCAGTGTAGTGTCCCGCTGCCACCCCACTGTTGGAGCCTTTCCCCACTGCTGGAGTTTTTCCCTGAAGCTCTGGCAGAGGGGAGCTAGTAGGGAAAGGCCAGTGCCCAGTTGCTGGGGCCTTTCCCTGCACCCTTTCCCCACAATTCAGCCTTCCCCACAGCCTCCTCCCTGCGAGAGCTTTCTTCTCACCACAGTGAAAGGCTCTGGCAGCAGGGAGTGCTGAAACTTTTCCCTGCTGCCTCCCCGGACCAGAACTTTTCACGGACACGGGTAGTTGCACACTGCAGTGTGGACGTAGCCTGCTGTTCACTGCAGTATGTAGCTACACATACCCTATGCACTATCACCAGTTGTGTGCAAAGCAGACATAGGCTTTGTATTGTTGCATTGCTCCTAAAAGCAGTGAATGTACTCACTGGGGAAATGTCCTTGTTGTGTAGGGGCTTCCTGAGAGGGTAGAGAGTTGGTGTAGCTGGCTCTACATGTCTCCCTCCTACAACCACTAGCCTATGAGATGTGCTATAGGAAGGTGCATTGCTAGAGTATGCTGTGTACCTTGACTGCTGCAATGGCCCCTAGGAGCCCGGAACAGCCATAGGTCAAGTTAGAGCATCTTCAAGACTGCTCTTACTTATGCCAAAGTTGGGCAGGCCTCTGGACAGCTCCAGAACAAAAGGTGGCATAAAACAATTTTGCACGTGCACCTCTATTCATATGTGGAGTCTAGTCTACCAGAATGGCGAATCAGGCCCCAAGTTTTTGAGGAAGGTGGCCCTATTAGTCATTATTGTAATTATTAGCATTCCTAGAGCACTCATTGCCTGTAGTGGCTGGGCACTCTTTATTACTTACAGAACACCCTGCAGACAGCAGGTAAAGAACTCCTGTCTGCTTTCCAGTTCCTCTTCTATCCATCCCAACAACAAGTGTTTTTTACCTTTAACATTCTTTATGTTAGTGAGTGTTTTACTCTAGCTACTTAAAAGCATGATCTCCCTCGCATGGAACAACTACTGCACTGCATCTGAACAGCTGTGTGTGACTAGACCTTTTCTGCCTTTTTGCTATGTGAGAATATGTAAAGAACTGTGGGAAAAATAATGACCACATGTAGCACAGGCTGCGGTGAGTCCACTTAATGTTCTGTATTCTCAGCAGCATAAGGGAACATGGTGTGTTTTGCAAGGTATAGCCGCTATCAGCTTGAGTAGCAAGATCTTGAAATGAGAGAACGGTATAAAGGGGAGCAAATAGTGAAAACGAATTAATTAAGATTAGCAATGATATGAACTAGCTGTTTGCTTAATTTGAAGCCTGTTGCTTCTTCAAAGAAGAGTAGGCCAGTTATCTTTCTAAAATGTGGCCACTGTTCACTGTCACCACCAACAGATTGCCATTGGCCACAAGCATCACACATTTCATATAGCCACTTAATGCCTTGAAAATGAAAGTCACCCTAGTGCAGAAGGCCTGGATAGGGCTTATTGACCACTTCCTGCCCTTATCACAGAACTTCAGTGGGGCATAGGACTCGATGCACAGCTTTGAACTGGCATGAAGTTTGTCTTATAAGATCACTTCCAGATGCATTAGAGAAGGTGGTACTTCCCCCGCTCCCAGTAAGGCTTTGTCCTGAGTAAGAAAGAGGTGTGTTTTTACCATGGTTAGCTAAATACATGTGAACTCACATGTTAAAACCCTAATGTGGACAATGCAAACTGTAGTGTTAACGCATGCTAGCTAGTCAAGGTGAATGCTAGACTTTCCCTTGGGCTTACCTCGACCAGTTAACACAGGTTAAAAATCACACCTTTTTCTAGCATAGCTATGGTCTAAAGGATTCTGCAAATATTTATTTATTTAGATATACGCAAAACATTAAAAGGCTTCAAGGGACCTTTGCCATATGTTAAAAATACAGGACACCCTATATAAACAAATATTAATGCAGGAACCTCCCTAGAAACAAAACCTGGCTGAGGGTGAGCTACTATGGCCACATAGTCTGAACCTCAGTGCTCCAATCTCAGCCTTTAGTGCAGCCCTTCCTCCTCAAATGCTTGTGAAGAGAGATGGAGTCTGAAGGTCAACAGGTTTATTCTGGACCAAGTGAGTAAAGTAAATTCCATACCTTAAGGCCCATCATGGAGATACCTGGCTAGGAGCTCCTTCTCCTATAGCAAGACGGTCCCAGCTCAAGCACCTCTGCTGATCAGGACTGCAGCAGTGTTGCCCAGGGAGAAAGACAATCCAGCAGGCCCTTTAGCATCATGTCAGTCAAAAACACCACCTTAGACTACAGCTGGAAATGGCCAGTCAGCCAGTGCAGATCATGGAGTGCTGCAAAGCGCCGACAGTGAGGAACTCCACTTAGCAAGCAAGTCATCATGTTCTGCATCACAATGATGTCATGTGCAAAGTAGACCACGTTGCAACAGACTACTGGGCAGGTGACAAAGGTGTGGGTAATGGCAGCAAGGTCACATCTGAAAGAAATGATTGCTACCTCCTGGCCAGCTGTTGGGTCATTGCTGCTATACGATCATCTAACAGCAGCTGGGGATCCAAAGGTATCCCACATGGCAAAACCAAACAACAAATGATGTACACAGACTATCAATGAAAGGGCAGATATCATCCTTGTTGTATCTTCCTTTAATGGTGCTTGATCTATTAGTGAGGGAACTTTCATGTGCGCACCCACATTTCATGGGATAACCAGTCACTGCACCCTGATTCATTTCTACTTAAAGTGCAGAGAAATTGTTAGGCACATCTGCGCAAATCCAGGTATAGGACGCTGTCGTCAGAATCCAGGCACAGAAGCAATTTATTGGTAAGCAGCAAACCTGGGTTTTGATCCACATTTTGATGATAAGGTAGCCTGCATACTAAGTCGTTGAAATATGAATGAATGCAGAGAAGAATTGCTGTAATTGTTTCTAAGTAATAAATCAATGTAAAAGCAATAATAAATGAGAGTTGTCATGGATGGGTTTTATTCAGCTTAAATTAGATTCAGGCTTGAACTTGTCATTTTGCTTGATGCTAATATGTCTGAACTCAAAATGCAAACTAGTGTGGGAACATTGAAAATGATACCGGAAGGGGAAAGGACTATTTTGTCCAGGGTACCTTTTCTCATAATACGCTCAATATTATCCACCTGGCACATAAGACTATTTGTAGTAACTCCTTCATTTAATTTAAGGGCAGAATTGCATAATATGTTTGTGGGGATGTCAGCCAGAAAAAGTAATCTACATTTTACACTGATGTATTTGCCATACATGACCAATAAACTCAAGCAAAATTAGCCCATGGAATGTGGGTCATTGATTAACTCAGTATTCTACTGTCCCTTATTCCAGCACAATTTTAAGATGCAAAAATTGCATGAAAGAGTAAGCTTTAAGAAACAAAATTTAAAGGAAGAAAAGTTCATACTAAAAATCAATGGAGCTACACTGATTGTCACAAGCTGAGACTCTGGCCCTAAAACTTGTCAGAGTAAAAGCACACTTAGGAAAAGGAGGTTTAGCCTGAAGTGTCACAGTGAGAAAACAAACCAGAAATAGAAAATGGTTTGCTCTGAGAATCATAATAATAAAAAACCTCACTGCATGAACTGAACCACCCATGTGGCAGCTAAGGCCTGACCAAGCTTATAGGCCTGTGCTGTGCTCAATTGTGTGCCTAATCCATACTTGCAGTAATCAGGTATTTGGCCATGAACTTAGTTAGACATGTTGCCATTTGTACATATATAAATAATGTATGTATAAAACCTCTGTGCCCAAGGCCACAGAAGGAGCCAACAAGTAATTGTTTTGGGGCCAGAAGGAAATCCATGAAGAATTACATAGACCTTGCAAATAGATATATATAAGAAACAAAGAAAAAAAAAAGAGGTCATATTTTGGACAAACCCACCGTGATATGTCAGCATTCAATGAAGTTTCCCTTGGCTCCAAAGTCCTCGCTTGTGTAACATGAGCACTCTGTGACTTTTTGGCTCTGCTGTCCGCCCTTTCAGGTCACGTCATAAAGGCAACATCATTCTTGTGACATGAGATGGAAGCCCTGATGAGGTTCACTGTGGAGTGTGGAAGGGCTATATTTGAAGGGCTCTCTCTTTTCCAACTAGCTACCTGCACCAGAGGGTGCATGAAAGAGAGAAAAAGAAAACAAATGGAACACATTTTTATGAATAACTACATTTGACACAGATTTGTTCATTTTCCTGTGGGAAACTTTCACCTGGCAGCAGGGAATTGGGTGGTAGAAGGGCATATCCTTTAGTTCTCCCAAGCCTGCTAGGGTGGGTGGACTTTTTGAACTGCATTTCAGCACAATGTTACAGGCCTCCTGTTTTAAAAATAGCCTCTGTGTATGTGGGCTTGGTGTTGTCATGCAGCAGATTGGGCATGCAAAGCCCTACGTTTCCTTCTCTCTAGCTCTGTTAAGGAACATTTTTATCTTCTCAGGCCTCTTCTCTCTTCCTTTGAGTTTTATTCTTCCAATGGATTTTTTCCCCTTGCGTATTACTGGTGGTACTGGATGCCACTGAGGCAGTTTAGATCCTGGTGGTCACTTTCCAAGCAATTCCTTTGGATACAAAAGAAGAGACTGAAGAGGGAATGACTCTGATCTCTCTTCTAATGGTGTAAAATTTGGAATAATTCCATTCTCTTCAGTGGAGCTCTCTGGATTTATTGCCAAGTAATGGAGGGCAGTATTTGGCTCTACAAGTCAGATGGGTCAAGTTTCCCTGATTACCCATAGATATTTGTCCTGACCTTTTATTAAGTTTCTTTAATAAATCTTAGGAAAGACCATTTGTCTTACTTACATTGGTGGGCTTTCCATGGTAGTGAAGCTGCAAGTGCCCTTCATAAATGTGGAGAATGGCGTCTGCCCTTTAGACTGGAGAGGGGGGTGTATTATTTATATGTTTCTATATCCTCCATAAAATGCTTTGAGCATTATACAAAGGCTTGGTAGTAATTATGACCAAATTTTGCTGTCAGATCCATGCACACGGTTCCCACTGACTAGGAGAGCATGCACATACAGGGTAGAATTTGCCCTTTAGAATGATAGGAGAAAGTTAAAAGGTATTACTCCTTCCAGAAACGTGGCTTGAAAGGAGTCTTTGCGCTTTCTTGTTCTTTGTAGTTGTTTTGTTTAGTGGTAAACTCTGCTTATCACAGCCAAAGCAAAAATACTGTAGAGACTTGAATAAATGCGTGCACCATGGGTCCCTGGACTGTACAGATAATGTTTACTGAGCATACAGCTGCAATGGGAGTAGACTTACCGATGCCAAGATAAGGGAACACATACTTTGGTCAAAACAAACACAAATACCAATGGAGCCAATAAAAGCACAGTGGAGTTTTTTTCTGAGCCACCCTGGGTAAACCCAAGGCTATAGTTCTGTTGCATACACTAAAGGACCGTGATCCTGTGAAACAGAGGGCAATGGCCTCATAGTTTGAGCTATGTGAACAGCCTTCAAGTCTCAGTCTACCAGAGACAACACTATCTTTTCATCTCTCATAGAAAGACACAAGTGACCCTGGACTAGATTTAAATCCCTTCCTAGAAGAAACCATTGCACTTACTATTTATAATCCTGCAACAGGAGGCAGCTGAGCGAAAGGTTACCAAGCCAACCTGCTGAGGAGGGATTCCGGGAGTACAGGGGAGACAGGGAAGAAGTGTCTGTCTGGTGAAAGAGCACTAGGAGGAAAAGTCCCTTTGTGGGGTACTGAGAGAAGATCAGGAAGTCCACACTGGGGACTGTCAGAAGTCTGTGAAGAAAGCGGGAATGCTTGAATAGCTCTGGACTTCTTTGTTCCCTTTTGAGATCACATTACAATGCTGGTATTTGCTGGGATGTTTGGCTGCACGTCCACAGGAGCTAATGAAAAGGCTCTTTGCACAAGGGGACAGTGTGGGCTGATTTGTAGAAAGGAAGGCTTCCCACAATGCCAATTAAGTATAATCGCAGTGACAACTGACTTTTTCAGGGCTTCGAGCTGTTTTAGCCCACTCAGAGTCATTTTAAGCCTCGGTTGTTGAGCCCAAACAGCTGAACTTAGATGTTGTTTTTCCTATGACACAGACAGCTGAGATCACGAAATGGGCATTTAGCAACTCCTATATTTAGCACTTCCTAGTCAACACATCTTCACTCTCCTTCAGCACAGTGCTTCTCATTATTTGATACACACTTATAAGTGAGACAGGGACAAAGCAAAACAAAACAAAAGCCCAAGCCATAACCACAGCTTTTAGCTTTCCCTGGCCACAGCTAAACATGGGGAAAAGGGCTACATATCACTTTATGTTTTCCATCAAAGGAAGCATCATTGATGAGAAGCAAAATATTTTTTCTCACAGTACCCAGAATACATTTCAGTGTTCACGAACACCTGTGCTGAGAATCACCTAGCTACATGTCACAGTTAGGGTCCTATCAAATGCACAGCCATGAAAAACGCATCATGGACTGTGAAATCTGGTCTTCCCCCATGAAATCTGGTCTTTTGGGTGCTTTTACCCTATACTACACAGCTTTCACGGGGGAAACCAGCATTTTTCAAATTGGGGGTCCTAACCCAAAAAGGAGTTGCGCGGCGGGGGGGGGGGGGCAAGATTATTTTAGGGAGGTCACAGTATTGCCACCCTTACTTCTGCACTGCCTTCAGAGCTGGGCAGCTGGATAGTGGCAGCTGCTGGCCGGTTGCTCAGCTCTGAAGGCAGCGACCCACCAGCAGCTGCACAGAAGTAAGCATGGCAATGCTATACCATGCCATCCTTACTTCTGTGGGGTTGCTGGCGGAAGTTCTGCCTTCAGAGCTGGGCTCCCAGTCAGCAGCTGCCGCTCTCCAGCTGCCCTGCTCTGAAGGCAACACTGCCACCAGCAGCCTCACAGAAGTAAGGGTAGCAGCACCGCAACCCCCTCTACAATAACCTTGTGACCCCACGCCCCCAATGCCTTTTTAGGTCAGGATCCCTACAATTACAATACCGTGAAATTTCAGATTTAAATGGCTGAAATAATGAAATTTATTATTTTAAAAATCCTATCACTGTGAAATTGACCAAAATGAACCGTGAATTTGGTAGGACCCTAGTCATAGTTATTGTTTCATAGCTGTATACTCATCACTAGGTTTCTTGAAAATGTCACTGCTCTGCATGTCCTGTAATGGATTTTTTTTTGAGGTCTCTGTGATGTGACTTTGAGGTTGAAGTCTGGCTCTAAATTGTGACTGATTTGCTCTGTTATTTTTCACAGTGTAAACATTCTTTTCAATGCTGGAGTCAGAGGGGATTAGCACAGAAATGCATTTATTACTAGTGGCTGAAAGCCTGTGCTGTCACCTGTGGGTAATTTGTAAAGTGACATGTAAAAAAGCCAAAAATAGATGAAAATTTAGAAATTGGGACAGTAACAGACCCATGAATCCGAGCAATGGTTCAACCTGGTGATATTCTAAATCAAATCCCATTGATTGCAGCTATTTCTATCACATTACACTGACTCAACAGACATTCTAGGTTTCAGAGTGATGTTTGGGGCTAAGAACATAAGAACAGCCATACTGGGTCTGACCAATGGTCCATCTAGCCCAGTATGGTGTCTTTCAACAGTGGCCAATGCCAGGTAGAATCAGACAGGTAATCATCAAGTGACCCATCCACTGTCACCCATTCCCAGCTTCTAGCAGTCAGAGGCAAGGGACACTTCAGAGCATGGTTTTGCATCACTGCCCAACCTGGCTAATAGCCATTGATGGACCTATCCTCCATGAAATTATCTAGTTCTTTTTTGAACCCTGATATAGTCTTGGCCTTCATAATATCCTCTGGCAAATACATCCTTAGGTTTGTTTTAAACCTGCTGCCTATTAATTTCATTTGGTGACCCCTAGTTTTTGTGTTATGAGAAGGAGTAAATAACACTTCCTTATTTACTTTCTCCACACCAGTCATGATTTTATAGACCTCTGTCATATCCCCCCTTAGTCATCTCTTTTCTAAGCTGAAAAGTCCCAGTCTTTAATTTCTTAATTTCTCTTCATACGGAAGCTGTTCCATACCCCCTAATAATTTGTTGCCTTTTTCTGTACCTTTTCCAATTCCAATATATCTTTTTTGAGATGAGGCAATCAGATCTGGAAGCAGTATTCAAGATGTGGGCGTACCATGGATTGATATAGAGGCAATATGATAATTTTCTGTCTTATTATCTGTCCCTTTCCTAATGATTCCCAACATTCTGTTAGCTTTTTTGACTGCCGCTGCACACTGAGTGGATGTTTTCAGAGAACTATCCACAATGACTCCAAGATCTCTTTCTTGAGTGGTAACAGCTAATTTAGACCCCATTTTATATTTATAGTTGGGATTATATTTTTCAATAATGTGCATTTTTTGCATTTATTAACAATGAATATCATCTGCCATTTTGTTGCCCAGTCACCTGGTTCTGAGAGATCCTTTTGTAACTCTTCACAATCTGCTTTGGACTTAATTATCTTGAGTAGTTTTGTATCATCTGCAAATGTTGTCACCTCACCATTCACCCCTTTTCCTAGATCATTTATGAATATGTTGAATAGGACTGGTCCAAGTATAGACCCCTGGGGGACACCACTATTTACCTCTCTCCATTCTGAAAACTGAGCATTTATTCCTACCCTTTGTTTACTATCTTTTAACCAGTTACTGATCCATGAGAGGGCCTTCCCTCTTATCTCATTGTATATGCTGGTTCTGTTATTGTGTGGGTAGCTGTGTTGATCTCTAAGTGGGTTGTATTGTGCTGTGAGAGTTGTGTGGATTTGTGTGGGTGGTCAATGGGGACGAGTGCTTCAGTGAAGGGCTAAGTGTATTTGGGATTATTGTGCGCGCTGGTTGTTGTGTTATGCTGGGTGCATTGTATGAATTTGTTGGGTGGTGAATGAGGGGTGTGTGCGATGGTGTGGCAGTTGGGCGAATAATTCACCATCTGTGAAGTCTTCCTCATACAACCAATTAAATTGCTACATGAAAATTAGCTGTAGAATAAGGGTAGTGATTGGTTGAATTACCTCTGATGTCACAATGGTCTAGGATTCTTGGCATGCCATAGATACATGCCTTACTATCACAGTATACTGCACAAGGGTCATTCATAAAGTCAAATGGCAGAGAATTTAAACTAGACAGTAAAAGACCATGAAACCCAGTGAGTATTCAATATGATGATATCCTGAACAAAGAAAGCCCTCAACCATGCTTGAAGTTGCTTCCATCACTTCACACTGACTTTTCAGACATTGTAGGCTTCAGAGTGATGCAGACAGTAACAATCCTGGAATCTTACTATGTAGATTATTTTGGCTTCTGGTAGCACCCATGATGTTCTAAGTGCTTTGCAAATATTCAGAGTCCCTGCTCTGAGAAGCTCACAATCTAAGGAAAGCCAGACCAACAAGCAGACCGAGGTTTGGGAACCACTATAGGCAATTTCGATACAATATCGAATTGTACATACAATATTCATTGCAGACAGTGTGGCAGAAGTGGATCTCTACGAGCTTGGAAAATTACATCATGTTAGAACATAAGTTAAATAATGTGTTTTGACTAAAACAATGTGAAACACTCAGGGTCGGCCCTTCAAAAGCACTCCGCGTTGGTTGGGCTAGGCTCCCATTGGAGTCCAGGGTGACATTCTCACTGATTTCAAAAGAAGCAGAGTTAGGCCCAAGCTGAGCACTTTTGAGGCATTACAGGCAAGAACTGTCAGGTTTAACAGCATGCCATCGGCTCCTGGTTCACACAGGGGTCTGCTTTTGCCGTTTAATGTGGGTAGCCTAGAATTCCTCCTTACCTGTAAGGGGTTACGAAGCTCAAATAACCTGATTGGCACCTGACCAAAAGGACCAGTGGGGAAAGAAGATACTTTCAAATCTTGGGTGGGGAGAGGGCTTTGTTTGTGTGTGTTCTCTTGGGAAGCAGAGAAGCATCAGGTCAGAAAACTCCTTCTCCTATAAACCATCCTAAAAGTCTCTCTTATTACAAAAATTGTAAGTAAAAGCCAGGCAAGGCGTGTTAGATTCTCTTTTGTTCTGCTTGTGGATTTTTCCTTTGCTGGAGGGAGGTTTATTCCTGTTTTTTGTAACTTTGAAACTAAGCCTAGAGGAAGTTCTGCTGTGTTTTTGAATCTTTTGTTACCCTGTAAAGTTATTTTCCTTCCTAATTTTACAGAAGTGATTTTTACCTTTTTTTTTTTAAATAAAATCCTTCTTTTAAGAACCTGACTGATTTCTCTATTGTCCTAAGACCCAGGGGTTTGGGTCTGTGATCACTTTGTAACCAATCGGTTAGAATATTATTCTCAAGCCTCTACAGGAAAGGGGGTGTAAGGGCTTGGGGGGATATTTTGGGGGAATAGGAACTCCAAGTAGTCCTTTCCCTGATTCGTTGTTAAATCACTTGGTGGTGGCAGTGTATCCTCCAAGGGCAAAGAATTTATGCCTTGGGGAAGTTTTAACCTAAGCTGGTAAAAATAAGCTTAGGGGGTCTTTCATGAGGGTCCCCACATCTGTACCCTAGAGTTCAGAGTAGGGAGGGAACCCTGACAGGGGACCTTATTGTTATGGGGTCAATGTACAGTAATACAATCAACCTTTTTTCTCTTATACCAGTAACTTGATTGTGTAACATTTTATACACAACTTATTTCCTTTCTTTGTACTGGTGAGACTGCTGTTTTCATGAGTACATGGACACTGGGGTGCATTTAAGGAAAGCCTTTCCCCACTTTGAACATGTGTTTTTTCTCTAAGGGATGCTACCAGTATATGGCTTTAGGTGGTTTGCATAAACTCTCACTAGCTCCATTATGGATCAACTTAAACACCTTTCCAGAGAAGGTGTCATTATCATGCAGATAGAGCCAGTTCCTTCTGGCAGCCTCTCTGATACCACAGACCAACAAATGTATAAATCATATAGATTGGTACAGCAGTAGGTACAGTTCATATCAGACAGACTAGACCCTCTCTGGGACAACATACCATCACTCTCTGGGACAACCCTATCATGGCCCATGAAGGATTAATTTGAACACCTAATAGATATTTTCTATCTTTTATTTCTGTGAATCGATCATCTTCATAGTCATGATGAATTCGGAATTCGAATAACTATTTTTGAAATGTGAGATTCAGTGATAAGCTCCTCCAACTGCTTATTGGAGTCTTATCTATACAGTCTTATCTTTGGCTGGAAATAAAAATAACTTGCAATGTAATAAGAACAGCCTGCCTCTTGGGATTTCCACTTCTTTATGCTTCTGATGGGGCTGGAAAAACTATGAGGATACCTTTAGCTTTTCAGCACTTCCATATCAGCTCTTTCCTAGAATTCTGAAGTGGTGAGGATGGTAAATGATCAGAACAGATGAGCCTCCTAAAGAGTTGAATGCAGTTTCAGTATTGTCCATAAGGTCAGGTCACTTTGTCTTTTACTTGAACAGGTTCATCTGCCTGCAGGTCCCACCACAACTGTCCTGACCTGCATTTCTGAACTTTTCTCTTACTGCTTTAAATCTTGCCCCCTGCCAAAGGTGCTAGCCTCGTTACCACCCTCGGTAGCTTTTTTTCTTCCTCCTCCTCTCTTCGGGCCTTTTTCCACACTGTCTCTTCTACATAGATGGCTCTCCCCAGCCTGGGCTACCAGAGCATTCTCTTGTCCACATTCAAGCATCTCCTAAAGACTCACTTCTCCCATAATTCACCTAAGAAATGGGTCAAAGGGAAGAAATCCCTGTATAATAAAGCTCCAAATGATTCCCTCCTCTGGGCTTCCCAATGTGTCCTGTCAATTCTGGTTTTGTCTTTCAGACTGTAAGCATTTCAGGGGAAGGTTTCTCTTAATTTTATGTCTTGTACGCTGCTAAGCATAGTCGATGCTGAATAAGCGATTAATAAAAATGATAATGTTCCTTAACCCCAAATATAAGGCTTATGACTCCAGGGATGAAAAATAACCACTCTTTCATTTGAGTCAGAAGAGTCTACCACAAAAGCAGAGTTCCTAGTGAGGGCAACTTTGTCTGAATGGCTGGTACTACCTTAATCTGGTGGGGCCATGCCTAACAACAAGATGCACCCCAAGTTAACCTCACCTCCAGGATACTGTACCATGCAGAAACTGAACTTTTCTTTTTGTCTTTCTTGAATTAGAACAAGAGTGCAAACCAAATCCCTACTTGAAAATTCCATTGGAAAGAACATAGCCCTGGATTCTGTGTTCCATCCACCTGCCCTTGGATGTGGCAGGGGACTGGAGGGAGCTGATCGTGCTTCCCTGACTGAGGATCACCTTGCCCCAGGGCAAGTTAGGACCAGTAAAAGGAGGAGAATATCAACACTCTGCTCCCCCATGCCTCTTTCCTCCCCATCCCACCCATGGCCCTGCCCTGGTATGTCCCCACTGCACCCCCTCCTTCACTTTTTTGGGGGCAGAGGGAACTGGAGCAGGAGCTGCCTCTGTCAACTATCACTGGCAAAGTTCCCTTGTGTAGGGGAAATTCTCCAGCCAGTTTAACACCACTTTGCACCATTTATGCAGGACAAAGTGGGCTGAGCAGAGAATGTAATGGCCAGAGACAAAAAGCACGGAGACTGGAGCACTATTTTTCAGTTACTGCCTAAACTAGAATATTTTTGGATGAAAATAAAGCACAACATTCATTTCCAAATCCAGTGTCAATGGTGTTTGCAGGTGCTGTGTTATCCTGTATTCAGCAGTAACTTTAAGGCCAAAGCTGTCAAAGTTAAGCACCTACATCCATATTTGTAGACCCCTCCCTATGCTAACTGATTTTCAGAGGTGCTGAGCACCCACAGCTCCCAGTGACTTCACTAGTATTTGTGGGTGCTCAGCATATCTCAGAAAATCAGACTACTTTGATTTAACATTGGACACCAAAGTTTAAGATATTTGGCCTAACTGTTATGAAGAGTTAGCTCTGTGGTCTGGAGCTAGTGCCACTCTCTTCCAAGCAAGAAACCTGTATTCATGTCCCTGTCTTGGTCTCGTCTTCAGACCAGCAGTGGCTGGGAGTGAGAAGAGAGTGCTAAGAATCAGGAAGCCTCACAGCCCACACAGGGATTCTGCTGGTCAGTCTGGAGTGCCCCTAGGGGAGCTCTGGAAGCGCTCACGCTGATCACAGGTCTGTAGACAGGAGTATGGTGGTTATCGAAAGGAAAAAAGAAGTCCTTCATAAAGCTGTAGCATCTGTTAATCAGCCTGTGGATTTCATGATGTAATTAGTTCTCCCTCTCCAGGAAAGGCCCCAGTCTGGTCTAGTGAGAAGTTTTACTACAGAGAAGCCAGAAAGTGGTTATATGGGGTTGGGACACTTAGCACAGTAAGAGGAAGGTGTCCAAAAGGAGGGAGTTATATCCAGCAGGGCTACAAAATCTTTAAACCCTCAATTTAACATTTCATAGCAAGACGAGGGGAGTCTCTTTGGAATCCTTCATAGCATCTTTCACACCCACATTCTTACTTTCTTTTCAAAACCCAGGCCCTGCTTTCCTAGTCATTTCAGTTGCCATCCACACAGGCTTTGTTGTAGAATTTTCAGGACGATTTCCAAACCAGAAAGGGATGGTGAGGGTAGAGGGAGGTAAGGCAAAGAAACACTTTCAGCTGATGCCTCAGAAAAGCCTAGTGGGAGAGGGAAGGGAAGACAGACTCTCAGTTGCCTGGATGTTTACAAACAGAAAGGTTAGGTTTAAAATCCAAAATAGCTATGGAAATTTTGATTTCAACCTATACCTATAAAACCCCAAAGTCCTGTCCTCATTCTAACTGAAAAGACAGTTGTTTCACAAAGCATCACAAATGTGGAATAAAAGACACACTTACACAACAAAACTGACGTAGCTACTTGTGTAAAATAGGATGTAAATTAACATTAGCTTCACTTGAGAGTCTGTGTCTAAGGCAGAGGAGGAAAACAACCCTGGGGGAGACAAAAAGAGGACTGTCCCAGGCTTAAAGCCCTTCTCTGCCATGTCTCACTGGAATCACAGGGAGGTGGGGGGGGGAACTAGACTGAATGCTGGATGAGAGTCAGCAGCACCAAATATTTTACACTCTGACAAGGGTGACAAAGTTCCTGCTCTACGTTTGTGGGTCTTATGCTTATTGGCGGATTTGCTCACCTTGGAGCTTCACGGCAGCCCTCAGCTTGGCTGTTTTTCTGAACCCACAGTCCAGGTCGACTCCTCCTGTGTCTGACCAGGAGTTGGAGGATTTGGGGGGAACCCGGCCTGCCCTCTACTCCGGGTTCCAGCCCAGGGCCCTGTGGAATGCAGCTGTCTAGAGTGCCTCCTGGAACAGCTGTGCGACAGCTACAACTCCCTGGGCTACTTCCTCATGGCCTCCTCCCAACACCTTCTTTATCCTCATCACAGGACCTTCCTCCTGGTGTCTGATAATGCTTGTACACCTCAGTCCTCCAACAGTCCGCGTTCTCACTCTCAGCTCCTAGCGCCTCTTGCTCCTCACACATGCACCACAAACTGAAGTGAGGTCCTTTTTAAAACCCAGGTGCCCTGATTAGCCTGCCTTAATTGATTCTAGCAGCTTCTTGATTGGCTGCAGGTGTTCTAATCAGCCTGTCTTAATTGTCTCCAGAAGGTTCCTGATTGTTCTGGAACCTTCCCTGTTACCTTACCCAGGGAAAAGGGACCTACTGAGCCTGGGGCTAATATATCTGCCTTCTATTACTCTCCTATAGCCATCTGGCCCGACCCTGTCACACAAGCTCAAGACATTTCAACACACACTGTGGACAGCTCTGTGAAACACTGCTAGTCGGGTCTTCCCCTTGTGTAAAGCAGCATTCTCCAATGACTTCAGTGCAGCTACATGACTGACAGCAGCTGAGGATCTGGCCCTAACATGTTGTACCAGGAAAAATTACTCATCATACAATAAATATTTCCCCCTGACAAATGTTATTGTACATCTCATGGCATGAATAAAATAAATTATCTGACTCTGAGGCCTGATAACTGGAAACATTTCACAAGGATACGCTTCATAAACGGTTACCTCTTCAGCAACTCTAATACTATCAACAGCTCTCAAGGATCATGTTCTCTCTTTGGTTTCAGGACATACATGGGCACTCCCCCATCACCTCTACACATTTCCTCTACTTTCCAAATATTATCAAGTTGTCCATAGTTGCTCTCTTGCTGTGTGTGCCAGTGCCACTCCAATCCCACATTATCCCAACCTGCCATTTCCACTTTGTACCTGGCACCTCTATTTCTTGTCCCACAAGAGTCCCTTCTCCTCAGGCCCTCTCTTTCTGCTAAGCCTATATTTCAGGCTTGTCTTTTTTGTGGTCCAAACTCCCCCTTTTTATCAGAATTAAAGGTTTGAGACAGATGGGGTCCCAGGAATGAAGTTCAGCTCTGAGTGCAAATTTCCTAAGATTCAGATGTTTCAGAGACAGGGCTATTCCTGGCTAGTGACAATGCTGAAGTTAGAGGCACAGTAGAAAACAACAAGACAATGTGTTTTCATCTATGTCAGCTTCAAAGATTATAACATACATGCTCATGACTCTTTTCAGTTATGATTGCCAGGGACAGTGAACCCAAAGTCACTTTCTAAATGCTGGTGTCTTTGCTGACTGATGGCCAGATTCTCCACTACATTGCCCAGGTGAAAATAACTGCACAGAGGGTGAAGTGGGTGCAAAATGCTGCCAAAGCTGAATTTTCCACTTTTACAATGGTGGCAGCATTTCACACTCCCTATGCCCTCGTGTAAATGACTTCACATGGTGCAAGGCAGTGGAGACTTAGAACCTTTATTTTACCTGCATGGGAGCAATTTGGCAGTTGCAAATCAAACCCAGGGCTACTCTGGAGAATTGATAATCACATTATTGGAGTCTGGGAAGGATTTCAGAAATAGCACTGGGCATATCACATGCCCCTGTCACTTGTGTTACTTCACACTGCCAGCCTCATCTCAGCTTGATCTCAGGTTGAGCTTTACATGCACAGACTACAGTAAGCAGTGAAGTGCAGTGACCTCTGACATGACCCATTTGTCGAATGAGGACCTGGCATCAAATTACATTGTGGCTTTGCTGTAAAAGAAATCTTAAATAAATAATTAAATAAATAAAGTGAATGTCTTGCTAGTGAAAGCTGCTGGCCCGTCAGATTTCCCGGCTGGTGAATGGGCCACCAAACAATAAAAGCCTGACCCAGCAAATGAGAGGATAACACTGGGTCACAGATCCAGGGCCGGCTCCAGCCACCAGCTTTCCAAGCAGGTGCTTGGGGCGGCATTTAGAATGGGGCGGTAGTCCGTGTCCTGCAGCAGCAATTTGGCGGCGACTGCTTGGGATGGCAAAATTGGTAGAGCAGCTCCTGCACAGATCCTAGAAAATCAACTAATTGCCTGGGACAAATAATGAATAAAACAAGGGTGGGGGATAAGCCACAAGATCTAAATAAGAAATCCAAAGTGGGACCGTGAGCAGAGAGCCCTGAGGAATGGCCCTCACTCTGAGAAGGATCCCAAGGAGTCAGTGAGCATCATCCAGAGGAACTCTGCCTGGATGTGTGCTCAGTCAAGGGATAGGAAATAGACCCCACATACACAGAGTCTGAGAACTCCACCATCCAGTTTCCTCCTCCTAGTCTGATGGCTGGTCAACTGGGCCAGTGTCAAGAGGAGGCTGACACTGGAAGGAAGCCACAGGAGTTTATGGGGCAATGGTGGGGAGTGCATAAGGAACAAGTGTGGGGGAAAGTGCAGCCAAAACTTGGGTAATTGTTTTTAGAGGAGATGGAAGAAAGTTGTCAGCGATTTCCCTGGAGACTGAAATCCGGAGTTTTCTCAGAACATCAGTAATAACGTAATCTTTCATCACTCTACAAAGTTGCCCCAGCTCTGAGCTGATAAGGATAGTCTCTCTCCTTGTCTTTGCTGACCTCAGCCTCCATGTCCATTCAATTCTTGGTTGTGCTGCTGAGACCATCCATTTTAATGACGGAAGTAACAGTTTTGTTGATCAGGGCACCTGTCTATGAGGAAGTGGACTGATACCTCCAGCTTATTTCAGATAGGCCACCAAACCCCTATCAAGTGGCGTCAGCTGACACTGGCAGGGTTCAGACTAATTACTTAGAGGACAGTCTTTGTCCTATTACCTGATCTCTTCCTGTTGAAGAACACGACAAAATGGAGAGCACAGATACAATATTAAGTGCATTATGTTGCACTTTGTTTCCTCTCCATTCTTGCCCTAATCTCTCTGGGAGAGAAAAGGGGCAAAAATGAAAGCAGAGGAGGACTGTACTGAGCAGGGGTTTGTGCTTCCTGACAGCCTGAAAATGTCCAGCATTAGGCTGAAGATTTTGTTTCTGTACTTTTAGCTCCATAGCACCATGTCAATTGTGCAATGCTGTTGCACAGGCAGGAAGTCAACACAGACCCTGAAATGTGAGATGCAATTGCCCTTAATTGAATGTCAGGTAAAATGGTCTCTTTTTATATGCTGGACACATCACTGGATCCCAGCTCCCATCTCTATCAATTAAAGAGGTTGACAGTGCTCTCAAGGGTTAAATTTCAGCAGGCAGTTTAAAGTTGCCACACATCTTGGAAGAGGCTGTACAATGACATATTTCCTATTGACTCTCACACACAGAGAGATGTAGGAACCTGTCACAGAGACTGAGACAGAGGGTTACAACCAGGCTAGGTTAGAGCAACATCAATATTATGCTAGTTAAATAAATTATCCTAAAATCTGCTTCAGCCATCAGTGAATTATCACCGACTACACTGCATAAAATAGTATTTCCTTCCTTCCTTTCCTAGTGAGGGATTACCTAAAAAGCAGAAATTGGTTAGGCTACACCCTTCATAAAGTGAAAAAGCTCAGCCCAGTCCCAGATAACATTTCTCCTTCCCAGACTACAACCTACTAATGTTTCAGTATCTTGCTGTATATAATCCCTAGAATATTTCTAATGATTTATGTTGTTCTTTCTGGGGGAGAGGGAAGAAAAGATGTTGCTCCTCTTGCTTCCCATCTCAGAGGCTCCACAAACATTACTTCCTGCAGCAACGAGGTGTTCCTTGGATTTTGCCCTTCAAGACTGACCCAACCCTGATTAGTTAATGAGATCTGACAAGATCACAGCATGGGGCAGTATAGCTGCAGGAAAAGTAAAGGTCATTTTGCAGTCATTTTTTCCAAACTCAGGAGCATATTAGCATCAAACTCTTCTAGCATTTTCAGACAATACGGAAAGTTCAAATAGGCTAGCAGCCCTGCAAACCTTTTTAGACAGAGTGTAGTCAGTTGTGTGTTTTCTGGTGGAGTTCCGTTTGGATCATCTCCATGGTGTCAGGTCTATTAGAACCACAACATCTTGTGATGGATACTGAGGTGTTCATAAAACCCTACTGACATAATCCCCATGTGGTTTTGTAATAAATTACTCGGTGGCTACAACAATCTGGCAATTTGTAGTGTTGTGCAAGAAAAACAAGCACAAAACAGGCTCCTATTTAATAACAACAAGAGATTATTTTTGCACAGTTTCGCAGCATCTGATTAGAACTGGAGGATCCTTCTACAACCTCTTTGTTAAGGGCCATTGTCATCATTTACAGGTAACTAGTGTCTTCTGTTCCTCATTCTATCACACTACATCTACATGCTGATGAAGCTATAGACTTGTCAGTTACTCTTGGTTTCCAGTGGTGGAAGCAAGAGGAAAACTAGGCCCTCTGTCAGTATCTTTGTATATGTTGTACTCTATTTTTGTATTATTTGTTTCTGGTTATGTTACCCTAAAGAACTATCACTCTTTTGTTTCCTTATTAAAGCTAACTGAATGGGTGGAGCCCCCCTTCAGCTCCACCCCTTCTACCCATATCTTCCTCCCCCGTGGCCAGAGCCCCGAGTCCCCCCACAGCCGGAGTCCTAAAACCCACTGTCCCCACTTCTCTGTAGCCAGTGCCATGAACCCCCGTTCCACACCTGCCTGGAGGAGCCCTGGGCCAACCACAGCCACACCGCACTTCCCCTCCCCAAAGCCCCAAGCTGCCCTGTGGAAGCTTTTCTTCAAGGGACTCTCTGGAGTCCAGAGAGATTACTGATGAACCCAGGAAGCTGAATAGCACATACTGCCTCCTCAGCTACCCCTGATCCTGCATGGTGCGTAATTAGGGCCCTACCAAATTCATGGTCCATTTTGGTCAATTTCACAGTCATGGATTTTCAAAATAGTAAGTTTCATGACTTCTGCTATTTAAATTACACATTGTTGTAATTGTAGGGGTCCTGGCCCAAAAAAGAGTTGCGGGCTGGAGGGGGTCACAAGGTTATTGTAGGGGGGGTTGTGGTACTGCTATCCTTACTTCTACGCTGCTGCTGGCAGCGGTGCTGCCTTCAGAGCTGGGTGGCCAGAGTGTGGCGGCTGCTGGCCAGGAGCCCTGCTCTAAAGGCAGAGCAGCCGGCACCAGCAGCGCAGAAGTAAGGATGGCATGGTGTGGTATTGCCACCCTTACTTCTGTGCTGCTGCCTGCAGAGTTGGGCCCTCAGTCAGCAGCTGCCACTCTCTGGCTGCTCAGCTCTGAAGGCAGCAGTGCAGAAGTAAGGGTGGCATGGTATGGTATTGCCACACTTACTTCTGCACTGCGGCTAGTGGGGCACTGCCTTCAGAGCTGGGCATCCGGCCAACAGCCGCCGCTCTCCAGCCACCCAGTTCTGAAGGCAGCACAGAAGTAAGGGTGGCAATACCACAATCCATGCTAAAATAACCTTGTGACCCCCCTGCAGCTCCCTTTTGGGTCAGGACCCCCAATTTGAGAAACGCTGGTCTCCCCTGTGAAATTGGTATAGTATAGGGTAAAAGCAAACAAAAGACCAGATTTCACAGGGGGAGACCAGATTTCACGGTCTGTGATGCATTTTTCATGGCCGCGAATTTGGTAGAGCCCTAGACATAACAAAACAAAAACTTCCCCTCCAAACCCCAGAACCAGGGTTCTGGCGGCAGCGCCGGGGAGGCTGAGCTTCCTCTGGTCTATTATACCCACCACCCATGGCAAACTGTAGAGAAGTCCCTCCACTGTGAGTTAATTTCAGTTGGTACTCTCTGGCAGCAGAGTGCTTTTTCCTTTAATCTAAAGAGATTTCCTATCTCCTGTGTTTTTATAGAATTGTTTGGTTGGACAATATGCCTCTTGAAGGCTATGTTAAATAACCATATGCAAGGCTAGGAGACAAATCCTCAGCTACACCAATCTTACGTCACCTAAGCCACCTTTCTGTTTCCCAGTCCTGGGGCTGCAAGGGGCTATAGGAAATGCTCTACTGTCAAGGATCAGCCAGAGTTCTTTGCCCTCTGTCTGCCCTCATCTTCTTCCACCTCTAACATGCCTCCTCCCCGCCTCCTAGCCCAGAGAATCCACAGCAGCACATTTGGGATTGGGTTATGGTTCCTTTGCACCACTCAGATGGTGCACAAGAGCTGAGGATCTACCACTAGATGTTGCAGTAGTTAGTCTGGGGGAACAGAAGGATTTCAGGGCAGCCAGATGTATTGAGAGTCTAATGAAATAATTGGTCTGTTTGAACAGCGAATACATTGGCAGCTCTAAAATGTTTTTTCTGGTATTTCTCTACAAGTTCCCTTAAACCTTGGCCACGGTTTTCAGAATTGCTCCAATCACTCCTGATTTTGCTTGTCACTTGCAGACACTAGCCTGTTGATTTTAAGACTTTTTTCATTGAGCCAAATCCTGGTCCCATGTAAGTGAGAGCCATGTTTACAGGAGACTGCCCAGCAACAACTGGGGGCAGCCACAGGATAGGGGACAAGACCCCATGACATCCCCATGGACCCGGACTCCAGTGGGAGAACCACACACAACACCTCAGAGGCACAAGACCTCAGCAGACTCCTCCCTACAGCCATGGGGCTGAGGGAGGAAGTGCAGCATTCCTGAAGGTAGAGTCAGCCCCCAGGAGCACATGACTGCCCAACATATCTGGGATCAGTAATAATTTTTTCCTATGGCATGTGCTATGGTGTAAGCATATACTATTTTTGACTGTACCTGTTGAGGGGTACCTGGGACATACGTATAGCTAGCACATTCATTCCCAGGCATTGTTGTTTGGAGGCTTGCAAGGAGTCGGCAATAGAGTCTTAGAAGAACACCAACAAGAAATCAGATTAGATGCTATTAAGGCAGCTCTGCAACAAGTAATATCCACTTCATCCTTTCCCAGCATATCACAGTCTCCTTAGACCAGGGGTAGGCAAACTTTTTGGCCTGAGGGCCACATCTGGGTATAGATATTGTATGGCATGCCATGAATGCTCACAAAATTGGGGTTGGGGTGCGGGCTCCGGGGTGGGGCCAAAAATGAGGAGTTTAGGGTGTGGGAGGGGGCTCCAGGCTGGGGCATGGGGTATGTATGGGGCGGGAGAGGCAGGCTGTGGCTCGGGGTGCAGGCTCTGGGGTGGGGCTGAGAGATTTGGCGTGTAGGAGGGTGCTATGGGCTAGGACCAAGGGGTTTGGAGGGCAAGATGGGGTGTCAGGGCTGGGGCGAGGGATTGGGGTATGGGGGGGTCAGGGCTCTGTCTTGGTGTGCAGACTCTGGGGTGGGGCTGGGGATGAGAGGTTTGGGGTGCAGGAGGGGGCTCTGGGCTGGGACCGAGGGGTTTGGAGGGCAGGAGGGGGATCATGGCTGCAGATGGGGGTGAGGTGGCTCAGGGGTGCAGGCTCCGGGCGGCGCTTTCCTCAAGCGGCTTCCAAAAGCAACAGCATGTCCCCGCTCTGGCTCCTATGTGGAGGTGCGGCCAGGCGGCTCTGCTGCATGCTCCCCCATCCTCAGCCATGGTTCCTGGCCAATGGGAACTGCAGGGTGGCACTTGGGCCAGGGGCAGAGTGCGGAGCCCCTGGCTGCCCCTATGCATGGGAGCCAGAGAGGGGACACGCTGCTGCTTCCGGGAGCTGCACGGAACGGCCCCTAACCCTGCTCCCCAGCGAGAGCTCCGGAGCAGGGCAAGCCCCAGACTCCACTCCCAAGTGGGAGCTTGAGGGCCGAATTAAAATGGCCGGAGGGCCAGATGCGGCCCACGGGCAGTAGTTTGCCCACCTCTGCCTTAGATAGTAAAATGCCATTCTCAGTACAATGGTGACATTTACATATCTGACTATTTGGATCAGAATATCACAGCCCCATTAAAATTCCAAATCCTTATTATCTATTATTTGTATTACCATAGCACCAAGGAGCTCCAGTCAAAGATCAGGGACCCTCTGTGCTAGGCACAGACAGAACAACAACAACAACAAAGTCCCTGCTCTAAAGAGTTTACAAGCTAAGTAAGAGACAGCAGTGGATACAACAGGCAGATAGGGGGAGCACAAGAAAGCAATGAGACAATACAGGTCTAGCTGTTATCTAGGTTTTTTTTGTAGACATCATGTTAAAGGAGAGAATTTTTAAGGAGGGATTTGAACAAGGTGGCCTTGCAGATGTTTATGGGGAATGTCTCCCATATTTGAGGGGCAGCAGGGGAGAAAGCACAAAGGTGCTTGGTTGAAAATTTAACAAGTAAGTGATGAAGGTTGGCATTATTGGCAGAACACAGATGGGAATGAACAACTCAATAGCGCATGAGATGATAGCTAGGGTGGGGACAGCCATGAAGGGCCTTAAAAGAGAGAACAAGTTGACCTGTACAAAATACTAGTTTTACACATAGCCCTGCTTAATAGAATTGTATTCCAAAGGTTCTGATGATATAACAATAATCTGTGGCATTGTAACACTCTCTACACTTTCCCTATTCTCCCTCTGTCCCCGCTCTCCGCATACTTAATTTTACTGAAGCCTGGTCTACACTACAAACTTAGGTCGACATAAGCTGCATTAAGTTGATCTAATAATGTATGTGTCTACACTAGCAAGTCCCTTCTGCCAACCTAAAGTGGCCTGTAAAGTCGATTTCTGTACTCCAGCTCCGCAAGAGGTGTAGCACTTGATTTGACATCCATGGGTCGACATGGGGATAGTGTAGACAGTGCATTGTGTAATTCGAATGAATTGGCCTCCAGGAGGTGTCCCACAGTGCTCTGCTGTAACCGCTCTGGAGAGCACTTTCAACTGTCACATCAGCCAGTTACACAGGAAACAGCTGCTTCCTTGTTAAAGCCCTGGGAACTTTTGAATTTTCATTTCCTGTTTGATCACTGTGGAGAGTTCACCAGCCCAGCTGATCATGAAAACGCAAGGTGGCAAACGCGCTCCAGCATGGAGTACACAGGAGGTACTGGATCTTATTGCTGTGTGGGGAGAAGAGTCTGTTCAGGCAGAGCTCCAATCCAGCCATAGAAACATTGACATCTATGCCAAGGTCGTGCGGGGGATGGGGGAGAAGGGCTACACCAGGGACATGTAGCAGTGCCGCGTGAAAATAAAGGAGCTTTGACAAGTGTACCAGAAGACAAGGGAGGAGAACAGTCATTCTGGTTCTGTCCCCCAGACATGCCGCTTTTATGAGGAGCTGCATGCGGTTCTCAGCAGTGACCCCACCACTACTCCAAAACGCTCCGTGGATACCTCCCAGGAGCCCCGGGTTATCTCCAGCAACAACAAGGAAGACATTGTTGTAGATGAGGAGGAGGAAAATGCAAGGCAGGCAAGTGAAGGATCCATTCTCCCCGACAAACAAAGAACTGTTTTTAACCCTGGAGGCCATCCCTTCACAGGACCAGTTGGTGGTGGAGCGTGATGCCAGGGAAGACACCTCTGGTGAGTTCCAATTTCCAATCAAACTGTAGGGGTTACATGCTATTATTTTTTATGTTTAATCTGAACAAAAAAGGAGGTGTAGTGGGTATCAGTGTCCACACCAGCTACGCAGAGGGTGCTCTCCAAAAAAAAACTGTTTATGTGCCCAGGGATGGCCTGGGAATCCTCTATGGAGATCTCTAGGAAGCTTTCATGGAGGTACACTGGAATCCTTTGCAGAAGGTTTCTGGCAAAGGATGACTTATTTCATCCACCAAGGTAGGACACTTTCCCGTGCCACTCCAGTTTTAACTCTGCTGGCACCATTGCAGCACACAGCATTGCAATATAAGGACCAGGTCTGTACCCAGACGCTTGCAGCATCTTCTCCCTTGCTGCCTCTGTTACTCTCAGGAGAGTGATTTGCATAGAGTCACCTAAAGAAAATGAGGGAAGCTTTCAATGTTAGCCCTTAAACCACAAACAATTCAACAAGTAATCCACCCCCGTTTGGTGAAATCTGGGTCACACAACCACACTTTCCCAAACATGCTGCGGTTGTGGTTGGAAGGGATCACTGTGAATTGCAAGCAGCCTTGAAAAAAAGCTGGAGGGCGACTGCTTCTTGTTTGTCTCCCTTTCCCCCGCAACCCGGTACTGCTTTTATAAAAAACAAATGATTGGGCCTTATTGGAAATCCTGGGAGGTGGGTGGGCGCAAGCCTGCCCACTTCTAAAGGCCCCTCTCCCAGCCTAGTGGGACGGACCACTGGACCCAGGAACCAAATAAATACGGGGGACAACTAATGAAAAACAGGGTCAGGAGTGGTGGTCAGAGGTTCAAAATGAGGGATCCAGAGAGGGACACCGAGCAGAGAACCCGGGACAGTGCTCACTGCTCCTCAAAGCTGTCAAGGAAGCCAGCGGACGCTGCCCAGTGGATCTCTGCCTGGAGGTGTGAGACCAGGGAGGACCGGAAATAGGTCCCACAGTCGCAGAGCACCGCCTCCTCCAGCATCCTCCTCCTGGTATTATAGATGGTGACTTTGGCCAGAGCCAGGAGGAGGTTGATGAGGAAGTTTAGCGACTTTGTGGGGCCACGGACAGGGTGTGCAAAAATGAACAGGTGTGGGGAAAAGTGCAGCCAGAACCTCAGCAAAAGATTGTGGAGGAGCTGGAATAGGGGCTGCAACCTGGCACATTCGAGGTAGGTGTGTGCCAGGTTCTCCCTCATGCCACAGAAGGGGCAGGCCTTGGGAATGGGGGTGACCTGCACCGTGAAGGAGCCACCAACCGATATCCCTGGTGGGCCATGGAACCAGGATGGAATAGATACTGGCCCACCGGGGCTCCTCACCCTCCACAGGTGGTAAGTAGTCCAGCCATTTGGTGTCGGGGCAGGACATGAGGGTGAGGAAATGCAATGTATGGAGCACGAGTGTGTATATTTGGTCCTTGAGTGCGGTTTGGAAGCGAACCGGCTGCAGGGCGTGCAGCCGGCTTGAAGTACGGGAGTGGGAAGCTGGTGTGGGGGGGCTCTCAGAAAGGGCCCAGAGGGCCCAGGGTGAGGGGTCTGTAGGGAGCTCCCTCTCGCAGGGCCCCCTGCAGGAAAACAATTGAAGTGGGCGACAAGGCAGCCCCCACCTCCTGGGAGTGCAAGGGGGTCGGAAGGGTGGAGAGCCCCATGCGTCGACCGAGCACCTGGGGATCCACCCAGTTTCCCCTATCGTAATCCAGGAGGTCTCCAACCCAGGTGGTTTCTGCCAGGACCAACCTCTGGCGCACCGAGGAAGACTCCATCACCTGTACACATAGGTTGGGGTTGTGTAGCAGGGGCGCCACAAAGATTGGGGGGCTTTACACTGATGCCTGTCCTCAAGCACTCTCCAGGTTGCTAGGGGAAAGGGGATTTTCTCAGATTCCAACCTGTGATCCCAAGGATGTCTTCATAAAAGCAGCAGCACAAGAACCCTCACCCATGCTTTGTAGCCTTACTCACCATGGCTGGAGCAGCAAACCGACTCCTGTAATAGCCAGCAGATGTGATTACATTGTGACTTGCAGTGAAGTGTATTGAGGGGGTGGTTTTTTATAAAAAAAAAAAAATTAATCTTGCACCAGAAGCAATGTATTCACTGTCAATGCTACCCTTGTGATTTGTATTCATAGATTCATAGATACTAAGGTCAGAAGGGACCATTCTGATCATCTAGTCCGACCTCCTGCACAGCGCAGGCCACAGAATCTCACCCACCCAATCCTATGAAAAACCTCACCCATGTCTGAGCTATTGAAGTCCTTAAATCATGGTTCAAAGACTTCAAGGAGCAGAGAAGCCTCCCTCAAGTCAACCATGCCCCATGCTACAGAGGAAGGCGAAAAACCTCCAGGGCCTCTCCAATCTGCCCTGGAGGAAAATTCCTTCCCGACCCCAAATATGGCAATCAGCTAAACCCTGAGCATATGGGCAAGATTCACCAGCCAGATACCCAGGAAAGAATTTTCTATAGTAACTCAGATCCCATCCATCTAATATCCCATCTCAGGGGATTTGGCCTATTTACCCTGAATATTTAAAGATCAATTACTTACCAAAATCCCATTATCCCATCATACCATCTCCTCCATAAACTTATCGAGTAGAATCTTAAAACCAGATAGATCTTTTGCCCCCACTGCTTCCCTTGGAAGGTTATTCCAAAACTTCACTCCTCTGATGGTTAAAAACCTTCGTGTGATTTCAAGTCTAAACTTCCTGGTGGCCAGTTTATACCCATTTGTTCTTGTGTCCACATTGGTGCTGAGCTGAAATAATTCCTCTCCCTCTCCGGTATTTATCCCTCTGATATATTTATAGAGAGCAATCATATCTCCCCTCAACCTTCTTTTAGTTAGGCTAAACAAGCCAAGCTCCTTAAGTCTCCTTTCATAAGACAAGTTTTCCATTCCTCGGATCATCCTAGTAGCCCTTCTCTGTACCTGCTCCAGTTTGAATTCATCCTTTTTAAACATGGGAGACCAGAACTGCACACAGTATTCTAGGTGAGGTCTCACCAGTGCCTTGTATAATGGTACTAAAACCTCCTTATCCCTACTGGAAATGCCTCTCCTGATGCATCCCAAAACCGCATTAGCTTTTTTCACAGCCATATCACATTGGCAGCTCATAGTCATCCTATGATCAACCAATACTCCAAGGTCCTTCTCCTCTTCCGTTACTTCTAATTGATGAGTCCCCAACTTATAACTAAAATTCTTGTTATTAATCCCTAAATGCATAACCTTACACTTCTCACTATTAAATTTCATCCTATTACTATTACTCCAGTTTACAAGGTCATCCAGATCCTCCTGTATAATATCCCGATCCTTCTCCGAATTGGCAATACCTCCCAGCTTTGTATCATCTGCAAACTTTATTAGCACACTCCCACTTTTTGTGCCAAGGTCAGTAATAAAAAGATTAAATAAGATTGGTCCCAAAACCGATCCCTGAGGAACTCCACTGGTAACCTCCCTCCAACCTGACAGTTCGCCTTTCAGTAGGACCCGTTGCAGTCTCCCCTTTAACCAATTCCTTATCCACCTTTTGATGTTCATATTGATTCCCATCTTCTCCAATTTAACTAATAATTCCCCATGTGGCACGGTATCAAATGCCTTACTGAAATCTAGGTAAATTAGATCCACTGCATTTCCTTTATCTAAAAAGTCTGTTACTTTTTCAAAAAAGGAGATTAGGTTGGTTTGGCACGATCTACCTTTTGTAAAACCATGTTGTATTTTGTCCCATTTACCATTGACTTCAATGTCCTTAACTAATTTCTCCTTCAAAATTTTTTCCAGAACCTTGCATACTATAGATGTCAAACTAACTGGCCTGTAGTTACCCGGATCACTTTTTTTTCCTTTCTTAAAAATAGGAACTATATTAGCAATTCTCCAATCATTCGGTACTATTCCTGAGTTTACAGATTCATTAAAAATTCTTGCTAATGGGCTTGCAATTTCAGGTGCCAATTCCTTTAATATTCTTGGATGAAGATTATCTGGGCCCCCCAATTTAGTCCCATTAAGCTGTTTCAGTTTCGCTTCTACCTCTGATATGGTAATATCTACCTCTATATCCTCCTTCCCATTTGTCATGCTACCATTATCCCCAAGATCCTCTTTAGCCTCGTTAAAGACTGAGGCAAAGTATTTGTTTAGATATTGGGCCATGCCTAGATTATCTTTAACCTCCACTCCATCCTCAGTGTTAAGCGGCCCCACTTCTTCTTTCTTAGTCTTCTTCTTATTTATATGGCTATAGAACCTTTTACTATTGGTTTTAATTCCCTTTGCAAGGTCCAACTCTACTCGACTTTTAGCCTGTCTCACTTGATCCCTACATGTTCTGACCTCAATAAGGTAGCTTTCCTTGCTGATCCCTCCCATCTTCCACTCCCTGTATGCTTTCTGCTTCTTCTTAATCAGCTCTCTAAGATGCTTGCTCATCCAGCTTGGTCTACAACTCCTTCCTATGAATTTTTTCCCCTTTCTTGGGATACAGGCTTCCGATAGCTTCTGCAGTTTTGATTTAAAGTAATCCCAGGCCTCGTCTACCTTTAGATCCATAAGTTCTTCAGTCCAATCCACTTCCCTAACTAATTTCCTTAATTTTTGAAAGTCAGCCCTTTTGAAATCAAAAACCCTAGTTGCAGATTTATTTTTGTTAATCCTTCCATTTAGTTTGAACTGAATTAGCTCATGATCACTTGAGCCAAGATTGTCCCCTACAACCATTTCTTCTATGAGGTCCTCGCTACTCACCAAAATTAAATCTAAAATGGCATCCCCTCTAGTCGGTTCAGCAACTACTTGATGAAGGAATCCATCAGCTATCGCATCTAGGAAAATCTGAGCCCTATTATTATTACTAGCACTGGTCCTCCAGTCTATATCTGGGAAGTTAAAGTCTCCCATGATCATGCAGTTTCCATTAGTATTTACTTTATTAAAGACATTAAAAAGGGCTCTATCCATATCCAAATTAGATCCCGGAGGTCTATAGCACACCTCAAGCACTATCGTAGGAGAGGCTTTACTAGTTTTCTTCCCCAATGTAATTTTTGCCCACAGGGACTCTGTCTTATCCATTGCATCGCTTCTTATTTCTTTACATTCTACCTCATCATTTCAGAGTAGAAGCCGTGTTAGTCTGTATTCGCAAAAAGAAAAGGAGTACTTGTGGCACCTTAGAGACTAACAAATTTATTAGAGCATAAGCTTTCGTGAGCTACAGCTCCGATGAAGTGAGCTGTAGCTCACGAAAGCTTATGCTCTAATAAATTTGTTAGTCTCTAAGGTGCCACAAGTACTCCTTTTCTTTTTACCTCATCATTGATATACAATGCTACTCCATCCCCTTTACCTTTGTTTCTGTCTTTCCTAAAGAGCACATACCCTTCAATACCTGTAGTCCAGTCATGACTACTATTCCACCATGTTTCTGTTATCCCTATAATATCTGGTTTCACTTCCTGCACCAGTAGCTCTAGTTCCTCCATTTTGTTACCTAGACTCCTCGCATTGGTGTACAAACATCTTAATTTTTGCTGTTTGGCCTCGCTCACATTTTGTATCCTATTAGGCACAGTCATTCTACAACCAGTATAACCTATTAGACTAGTATCCACACCGCCCTCGCTCCTTATATACATTCTCCTACCCACGGCTGTAGCCTTTCTTACTTCATCTTCTTCCCTCTCAATGCTAAAATCTGGCGTGGAGATTTTCTGGACATAGAATCATAGAATCATAGAATATCAGGGTTGGAAGGGACCCCAGAAGGTCATCTAGTCCAACCCCCTGCTCAAAGCAGGACCAAGTCCCAGTTAAATCATCCCAGCCAGGGCTTTGTCAAGCCTGACCTTAAAAACCTCTAAGGAAGGAGATTCTACCACCTCCCTAGGTAACGCATGTGTTTCACCACCCTCTTAGTGAAAAAGTTTTTCCTAATATCCAATCTAAACCTCCCCCATTGCAACTTGAGACCATTACTCCTCGTTCTGTCATCTGCTACCATTGAGAACAGTCTAGAGCCATCCTCTTTGAAACCCCCTTTCAGGTAGTTGAAAGCAGCTATCAAATCCCCCCTCATTCTTCTCTTCTGCAGACTAAACAATCCCAGCTCCCTCAGCCTCTCCTCATAAGTCATGTGCTCTAGACCCCTAATCATTTTTGTTGCCCTTCGTTGTACTCTTTCCAATTTATCCACATCCTTCCTGTAGTGTGGGGCCCAAAACTGGACACAGTACTCCAGATGAGGCCTCACCAGTGTCGAATAGAGGGGAACGATCACGTCCCTCGATCTGCTCGCTATGCCCCTACTTATACAACCCAAAATGCCATTGGCCTTCTTGGCAACAAGGGCACACTGCTGACTCATATCCAGCTTCTCGTCCACTGTCACCCCTAGGTCCTTTTCCGCAGAACTGCTGCCGAGCCATTCGGTCCCTAGTCTGTAGCGGTGCATTGGATTCTTCCATCCTAAGTGCAGGACCCTGCATTTATCCTTATTGAACCTCATTAGATTTCTTTTGGCCCAATCCTCCAATTTGTCTAGGTCCTTCTGTATCCTATCCCTCCCCTCCAGCGTATCTACCACTCCTCCCAGTTTAGTATCATCCGCAAATTTGCTGAGAGTGCAATCCACACCATCCTCCAGATCATTTATGAAGATATTGAACAAAACGGGCCCCAGGACCGACCCCTGGGGCACTCCACTTGACACCGGCTGCCAACTAGACATGGAGCCATTGATCACTACCCGTTGAGCCCGACAATCTAGCCAGCTTTCTACCCACCTTATAGTGCATTCATCCAGCCCATACTTCCTTAACTTGCTGACAAGAATGCTGTGGGAGACCGTGTCAAAAGCTTTGCTAAAGTCAAGAAACAATACATCCACTGCTTTCCCTTCATCCACAGAACCAGTAATCTCATCATAAAAGGCGATTAGATTAGTCAGGCATGACCTTCCCTTGGTGAATCCATGCTGACTGTTCCTGATCACTTTCCTCTCCTCTAAGTGCTTCAGGATTGATTCTTTGAGGACCTGCTTCATGATTTTTCCAGGGACTGAGGTGAGGCTGACCGGCCTGTAGTTCCCAGGATCCTCCTTCTTCCCTTTTTTAAAGATGGGCACTACATTAGCCTTTTTCCAGTCGTCCGGGACTTCCCCCGTTCGCCACGAGTTTTCAAAGATAATGGCCAAGGGCTCTGCAATCACAGCCGCCAATTCCTTCAGCACTCTCGGATGCAATTCGTCCGGCCCCATGGACTTGTGCACGTCCAGCTTTTCTAAATAGTCCCTAACCACCTCTATCTCTACAGAGGGCTGGCCATCTCTTCCCCATTTTGTGTTGCCCAGCACAGCAGTCTGGGAGCTGACCTTGTTAGTGAAAACAGAGGCAAAAAAAGCATTGAGTACATTAGCTTTTTCCACATCCTCTGTCACTAGCTTGCCTCCCTCATTCAGTAAGGGGCCCACACTTTCCTTGGCTTTCTTCTTGTTGCCAACATACCTGAAGAAACCCTTCTTGTTACTCTTGACATCTCTTGCTAGCTGCAGCTCCAGGTGCGATTTGGCCCTCCTGATATCTTTCCTACATGCCCGAGCAATATTTTTATACTCTTCCCTGGTCATATGTCCAACCTTCCACTTCTTGTAAGCTTCTTTTTTATGTTTAAGATCCGCTAGGATTTCACCATTAAGCCAAGCTGGTCGCCTGCCATATTTACTATTCTTTCGACTCATCGGGATGGTTTGTCCCTGTAACCTCAACAGGGATTCCTTGAAATACAGCCAGCTCTCCTGGACTCCCTTCCCTTTCATGTTAGTCCCCCAGGGGATCCTGGCCATCTGTTCCCTGAGGGAGTCAAAGTCTGCTTTCCTGAAGTCCAGGGTCCGTATCCTGCTGCTTACCTTTCTTCCCTGCGTCAGGATCCTGAACTCAACCAACTCATGGTCACTGCCTCCCAGATTCCCATCCACTTTTGCTTCCCCCACTAATTCTACCCGGTTTGTGAGCAGCAGGTCAAGAAAAGCGCTCCCCCTAGTTGGCTCCCCTAGCACTTGCACCAGGAAATTGTCCCCTACGCTTTCCAAAAACTTCCTGGATTGTCTATGCACCGCTGTATTGCTCTCCCAGCAGATATCAGGAAAATTAAAGTCACCCATGAGAATCAGGGCATGCGATCTAGTAGCTTCCGTGAGTTGCCGGAAGAAAGCCTCATCCACCTCATCCCCCTGGTCCGGTGGTCTATAGCAGACTCCCACCATGACATCACTCTTGTTGCACACACTTCTAAACTTAATCCAGAGACACTCAGGTTTTTCCACAGTTTCGTACCGGAGCTCTGAGCAGTCATACTGCTCCCTTACATACAGTGCTACTCCCCCACCTTTTCTGCCCTGCCTGTCCTTCCTGAACAGTTTATAACCATCCATGACTGTACTCCAGTCATGTGAGTTATCCCACCAAGTCTCTGTTATTCCAATCACGTCATAATTCCTTGACATCACCAGGACCTCCAGTTCTCCCTGCTTGTTTCCAAGGCTTTGTGCATTTGTATATAAGCACTTGAGATAACCTGTTGATCGCCCCTCATTCCCAGTATGAGGCAGGAGCCCTCCCCTCACAGACCTTCCTGCCTGTGCTTCCTCCCGGTATCCCGCTTTCCCACTTACCTCAGGGCTTTGGTCTCCTTCCCCCGGTGAACCTAGTTTAAAGCCCTCCTCACTAGGTTAGCCAGCCTGCTGGCAAAGATGTTCTTCCCTCTCTTCGTAAGATGGAGCCCGTCTCTGCCCAGCACTCCTCCTTCATGGAACACCATCCCATGGTCAAAGAATCCAAAGCCTTCTCTCCGACACCACCTGCGTAGCCATTCGTTGACCTCCACGATTCGACGGTCCCTACCCAGGCCTTTTCCTTCCACGGGGAGGATGGACGAGAACACCACTTGCGCCTCCAACTCCTTTATCCTTCTTCCCAGAGCCACGTAGTCCGCAGTGATCCGCTCAAGGTCATTCTTGGCAGTATCATTGGTGCCCACGTGGAGAAGCAGGAAGGGGTAGCGATCCGAGGGCTTGATGAGTCTCGGCAGTCTCTCCGTCACATCACGAATCTTAGCCCCTGGCAAGCAGCAGACTTCTCGGTTTTCCCGGTCAGGGCGGCAGATAGATGACTCAGTCCCCCGGAGGAGAGAGTCCCCGACCACCACCACCCGCCTTCTCCTCTTGGGAGTGGTGGTCGTGGAACCCCCAACCTCAGGACATCGCATCTCATGCCTCCCAACCAGCGGAGTCTCCTTCCGCTTTCTCCCCCCAGACATATCATCTGGTCCACTCTCCGCATTGGTACCTGTGGAGAGAACATGAAAGCGGTTAGTTACCTGTGTCTGTGTTACTGGAACCCGGACGTTCCGCTTACCTCTTCTGGAGGTCACATGTTGCCAAGCTTCTTCACTGGCCTCTTGGCTCCTCTGTGCAACCTGCTCTACATCTTTAGAGCTTTGTGCCCCTAGAAGGCTATCCTGAGTTTGGTCCAGAAAATCCTCAGTCTCTCGTATACAACGCAGGGTCGTTACCTGTTGCTCCAGACCTTCAATCTTCTCTTCCAATATGGAGACCAGCTTGCACTTTGTACAGACAAAGTCGCTTCTGTCCTGTGGAAGAAAGACAAACATGGCACATCCAGTGCAGGTCACAACAGCTGAATCCCCCCCTTCCATATCACCTACCTACTACGGAGCTTCCTCAGAGACGTTGGCAAAATGTAAGCCTCACTGGGCTCACTCCAGGCGAACTCCCAGGCAAACTCCTGCTGTGAGCTGCTCTGCTGTCCCCGCTGCTCCGCTGCCGCTCAGCTGGTTCGCGAGGCTCAGGCTATTTTTAAACAGCCAGGCTTCCCTGACGCAAACACACAGACACCCTAATGCCCGCCCCCTGCAGGCTAGCAGCCAATCAGACACTCACTCAGGCTCCCTCCCAGCAAACACACGCTCGGATACTTCCTCAGCAAGCAAACACACACACTCGGATACTTACCAGTCCCAGGCAAACTCCTGCTGTGAGCTGCTCTGCTGTCCCCGCTGCTCCGCTGGTTCGCTGCCGCTCAGCTGGTTCGCGAGGCTCTGGCTATTTTTAAACAGCCAGGCTTCCCTGACGCAAACACACAGACACCCTAATGCCCGCCCCCTGCAGGCTAGCAGCCAATCAGACACTCACTCAGGCTCCCTCCCAGCAAACACACGCTCGGATACTTCCTCAGCAAGCAAACATCTCCCATCCATCTCCCCCCAATTCCTAGTTTAAAGCTCTCTTTATCAGTTGTGCCAGCCTCGATCCTAGAAGTCTATTTCCTTCCCTACTCAGATGAAGTCCATCCCGAGAGAACTGACCTCTGTCCGTGAATGCCTCCCAGTGGCCATACATCCCAAAGCCCTCCTTATAGCACCACTGCCTAAGCCATCTGTTGACAGTCATAATCTTGTCACACCTTTGTTGCCCTTCTCTAGGAACAGGAAGGATCCCGCTAAAGATCACCTGAGCCTCAATTTCCTTAAGTGTCTTCCCCAGCCTAGCATAGTCTCCCTTAATGCTTTCCAGCGAGAATCTAGCTGTATCATTTGTTCCCACATGAAGGATAATTAGGGGATTCTTTCCCGCTCCCTTTAGGATCCTTTTCAATCTCAGGTCTACATCCCGTATCTTAGCACCTGGAAGACAGCACACCCTTCTATTCTCAGGATCAGCTCTAGTTACAGGCCTGTCTATTCTTCTCAATAAAGAGTCCCCGATTACATAGACCTGCCTTTTCCTGGTGACAGTGGTATTCTCCAGTCTCTCCCCTGTTCCCTCTGGCTGCAAGTTCTTTCCATTCCTATTTTCCCTTACAATCTTCTTCAACCCATCCTGTATCCTCCTGGGGCTCATATTTGGTGTAGTCTCCCTTGACTCTTCCCTTTTCCTATAGGACTAGCCTCTCTTCTCTTCTTCCTTACCCTTCCACCTTCAACAAGTACCTGCTGAGCCCCTTCTTCATTTTCCAACTCTGCAAACCTGTTCCTAAGCTCTATTTCTCCTTTACTAGCCTGTCTTTTCCTCTGCCTGGTTCTTTTAGTCACATGCTTCCACTGACCACTTTCCTCATCCAGTCTCTCCGCAAAATTCCCCAGCCCTGCTTCCATTTGTGAGTCTGAGCTTTTCCCTTCAGATACCTCATATCTTTGCTCCATCATCTGCTCAAACCCCTTCCTAAACTCAACCAGACTTTCCACCTGCATCTCCATACCTCGGATCTTTTCCTCCATCAACTCTATCAGACGACATTTCATGCAGAAAAAACTCTTACCGGTTCCCCCCTCCAGGATCATGTACATACCACAGCTTCCACATCCAGTCATCCTCAATGTGTCTTTCACTACAGGAGTCACTCCCACAGCTGCCTCTGTATCTGTCATCTCCTTCCCACCTAAATCCTGTTAATCTGGGAAACACAAGCCACACCAAAAAGACCACACCCCCCCCAGCAAAAGCAAACCCCAAACAAGCACCACAATCCAAACTCCCCTTGCAAACTCCCACTCAAACTCCCCTGTTTAGAGCTCTGTTTGCTAGCTCCTGTGCCGCTGCAGCTGTCCTTGCAGCTGAAACCTTGTCTGTTGGCACATCCTCCACACAGGGACAGATACTTTACCAGATTAGAATGTGGAAAAAGAAGCCTTGGAAGGGCATGTTCAATGAGTTAATGCGTGCCTCCAAGAGTGAGAGGACGGAGCTCAGACCATGGAGGATTACGTCGTCCGAGAACTTGGACATGGACAGGGAGGACAGGAGAGCACGCAGGGAAAAGAGTGTGCTGTGCAGGAAGAGATACTGCAGATTATGAAGGAGCAATCAGACATGTTGAGGCGTCTGGTTGAGGTTGAAAAAGGCAGCTTGATGCTAGAGTCTCTCTGCAGCCTATGCTGAACCTGCTGCCATCATTGCAGAGTTCTACATCCTCTTCCCTGAAATGTCATATGAGATGGGGTGGAGGGGAAGGGGAGAGGGAAAGTTCGGTATCCCTTTCACTCAACACCAGGGGAGGGTACAAGGACCAGAAGGTGCCCATTCCCACAGCTTTGATTGTTATTGCAGTGCCTCTGTAAACAAGCTTTCCTTGTTTCTCCCCCCCAAAGTGTTAACAGCACTTTTGCCCCAGGTTATCTTACTTTTCTTTGCTGTCTCTATGTGTTTGTGTGCATAATAAAACTTAATGGGATTGAGGAGAAAAGGTTCTTTATTCATTCAACACACGGTGGTTGGTGGGAGTGGAGTTTACAGGGGAGAAAATACAATGGAGAGGACAGTTTGGTAAGGAACACCACAGATAAGTGTCACATTACTCTAACTCATTGCTGAAACTGGTTTTCAAAAACCTTATGGAGAAGAGCCCCTCAATGTTCTCTTCTTATTGCCCTGGTGTTTGGCTGCTCAAAATTGGCTGCCAGGCAATCTGCCTCAACCCCCCACTCTAGCAGAAACTTTTCTCCCTTTGTTTCACAGATATTATGGAGCACCAGCAGGCAGCAACAACAGCAGGGATATTGCTTTCACTGCGGTCTAACCTAGTAAGCAAACTATGCCAGCAACCTTTTAAACATCCAAAGGCATTTGCTCAGCCTATGGGTGAACTGCTCCTTACTGCTCGCCAGGCTGCCGATGTACAGCTTCATGAGCTATGGGAGCAAGGGCTAGGCTGGGTCTCTCAGGATCATGATTGGCATTCAACATCAGCAATGGTTATTTTCAGTCTGGAAAGGAAGTCCATGCTTGCAGCTTTCTGAAAAGACCTGTGCTCCTAAAGATGCATGCTTCATGCACCTTTCACTGACATCAATGTGAGATGGTTGGGAAACAGCGCCTGTGATTCACCAGTGCTTGCAACACCATTGAGAAGTACCCCTTTCAGTTTATTTACTCTTTGGCAAGGTGGTCTGTTGCCAAGATAGATAGAATGCATATCCCTATCACCCCACCACAGTTAGGAAACCCCATTGCAGCAAAACCATTCACTATGTCCTGCACATTGCTCAGCATCACTACCCTTCTTAGCAGAAGTCTGTTAATGGCCCTATGTCACATTCTTTACCTTGTGGAACACCCTACACCCCCATGTTCATCTTTATAAAATGATTGGGTGGTATCCAATGCAAAGTTGATCATGTTGGGTGTCTTCAGAAGGCTCATGATGCACTGAGCATTGTTGTTATAGGTTATAATTTCATGTATATAGTTATGAGGCTGAAAATGTGTCTTCATGGCTTAAAATAAGCCCAGGCAAAAACTCTCCAAGAGCAGAGAGGCAGTTCACACCTCATCAGGGCATGTATGGGACAAACCCAGCCCAGCCTCACAGGAACAAAGGACGCTGGCCTATGCAGCAACAAAAGGATCTGTTGGACTCTCCAGTGAGTCACGCCCCTTTCTTTGGTCAGTTTGGGACTGCGATGAGGTAATGCTAACCTGACTCTGAAGGGTGTAGAGGTGGGTGGGAAAACCCAAGAGGGAAGAAAGAACATGATAAAAGGGAGAGATGTTTGCCATGCTCTTCCTCTCTCTTCCACCTCTATCTACAGACACCACAAAGCAACTGAAGTGGTGATCAAAGGGGAGAGCCTGGCTGAAGGGCAACCAGCCAGCCTGTTGCCAATCTAAGTTTGTAAGGGCACTGAAAAAAGTGTTAAGATCAGCTTAGAACGTGTTTTGCTTTTATTTCATTTGACCAAATCTAACTTATGTTTTGACTTATAATCACTTAAAATCTATCTTTATAGTTAATAAATCTGTTTGTTTATTTTACCTGAAGCAGTGTGTTTGGTTTGAAGCATGTCAGAGACTCCCCTTGGGATAACAAGCCTGGTACATACCAATTTCTTTGTTAAATTGACGAACTCATATAAGCTTGCAGCATCCAGTAGGCATAACTGGTTACTGCAAGATGGATATCCCTAAGGTTGTGTCTGGGACTGGAGATATTGGCTAGTGTCATTAGGTTGAACAATCCAAGCAGTTTACATGCCAGAGGCAGTGCATGAACAGCCTAGGAGTGGGGGTTCTCACAGCAGAGCTGTATAAGACTGGCTCCCAGAGTCAAGGATTGGAGTGACCTAGCAGATCACCAGTCCAGATAACACCAGAGGGGAATGTCACACCCTGCAAACTTGGATCACAACAGATCCCATGGTAGACTTACTCACTCCACATTGATGCCCCACTGACTGGTAGCAGTCTGGCATTGCAAGCTTCCACAGAGCTATTGTCACTTGCTTCTCCACTGTCAGAGTAGCAATCGTTTTAATATTGCTGCACTTCAGGGCTGGAGAAAGCTCTTCACACAGTTCCTGGAAAGTGGCCTTATGCATTCAAAAGTTCTGCAGCCACTGCTCATCATCCCATAGCTGCATAATGATGTGGTCCCACCAGTCAATGCTTGTTTCCCGGACCTAGAAATAGTGCTCAACTGTGTCAAGATGATGCATGACTGTTGCCAGCAACTGTGAATTGCTTTGCTCCATGGCTTCCAGCAGGGCCGCTTGCGTGGAATTAAATTGTTCTGTGTGGAGGCTCCTGTATTGGCTGTGTAAATACTGCAGGATAAGGTGTGAGGTGTTTGTAATGCTCACAACAGTGTACAGCTGAGTGGGATCCAGGCTTATTGTGCTATGGCATCCACGCGGATAATCAAGCTTACGAAAAAAGGCGCAAAAAAGGCTTGGTTTGTTTGCTGTTTATTTCAGGGAAGGAGATAAGTGCATCATGGGAGGCTAACGCCATGTTTCCATAACCACCCCTTGCCAATGCTTTGGTCCCATAAGGCATTGCAAGCCCAACCCAAAATTCCACTTGGCTACATGCACTGTGGGATAGCTACCCACATTGCAGTGCTCCGTGCATCGATGCAAGCCCTGCTAGTGAAGATGTACTCCACCGACACAATGAGCGTATTGTGGACTCGCAAGATTGACTTGCTTAAATCAGAGGCTCAATGTCTATTTACATAAAGGCGATTTCACTTTGTAGTGTAGATAGGGCCTTAGTTTGTGCAAACACAGGCCTCAGGAGCACTTTTGCAAGCAAGAAAGACTAGAGGAAACATGGAACCTTTCTCTTAATACATTTAACTCTATAGTCCACAATCTTTGCATTCAAGAGAAGCACTTTACAGAGAGAAAATTAAATAGATAATGACACGCAGGAGACTACATTCTGACAGGTTTTACTGCAGGCTAGTACTGTGGAAATGAAAACAGCCACAGATCCTCCTGGCCTTGGTCTGAGCATCTTCTGCTTTGTGACATAAATCTACCAAGGTAGAGTAGGGATAGTTTAATTGTTTCCCTTCCAATTGAACTAAGAGCAGAGAGCTGCAGATTGGTATCATTCATAATGGTAGCGGAGTTAGTAGAAAATTCTGTTTCAGTATTTCACTTCAATTCTAAGAGCTCATGTTGCCTTTGGAGAATATTGTAAAAATCACATAATAACAGGTTATTGTGCAATGTACTGTAAAACCATCATACAAGGGCGTTCCCTTCTCAGTACAAACCAACTCAATAATATGCCTGAAGTAAAAAACCTATTACCTGCAGTGGAGTATGTGGACTGTAATTGAATGCTTCACATTTTCTAAAACAGTTTAACTGTGATTACAAGTCCACTTAAAGACTGTTTTGTAATGTACACTGTATCTATGCCATAGTCTTACAGTTTCAGTGTATCAAAAGACAAATCAAATATATTCAAATAAATTCTTAAGAAAAGAAACTTCAGATATGTTATAATTTCTTGAATATTGATGACAAATGTGAAAAGGAATTGTTAATTCATTTAATCCTCCTTTCCCCACATTGTTTTGCAAATAACAAGATTGTCAAGCGAGAATAGCAATGTTTTCATTATTATTCTTTACTGCAATGGAAACAGGTTTTGTTTAAATGTATAGTGCAGGGTACTCTGAAAAGTAGCCATACAAAAATGGCACCTTCTTACACAGCCAACCTGCTCTCTGTGTGTATCCAGAATATTTGCTGATTTCCTTGCTGACAACCAGTTCTGCATACTTAATAGTCATGTGTGTACTCCAGAGACAATACAGCTCTGGGAGAGTTAGCTGGATTCCATTCTAGCATGTGCATCTTCAACAGAAATTGTTAGAGACAGTCAACTTCAAAAATCACAGATCTGGCTGAGATTTTTATATCTGCTGTAGTTACAATTACTGTAATGGAAAAGTTAGGAGGAAATATTTTCCCCATTTTTTAATTTTCTTCAGTGCTTTAGCCCAGATCCTCAAAGATTCAATGGGAGTTAGGTGCTTAAGTACCTCTGAGGATCTAGGCCTTTGTGTACGATCAGTTTTACTGTGACCCTTGTACAGTTAGGCAGACTGCAATCCTGCACACACTTATACACATGCTTATCTTTATGGAGAGCTTGTCTTCCCACAACAATTGTATTATTTTAATGATGCCAGTATATTTAAAGTGGTACCACCCCTCTGGTCTGGGCTCAGTTATACTGGTAGATGTAGCTAAATAAGCACATTTATATCGCCATAAAGGAAGGAGAATAAACTGTACCAGTATAAGGCACCTTTATACCAGCACAACTACTTCCATGCTAGGAGTTGTACTAGTATAGGTATAACTAGGTATAACTATTTTGTTTAAAAAAAATTAAAAAATTAGTTATACCAGTATGAAAACTGTGTTTAGACCAGACCTCAGTGTAAAGCTAAACATGTTTATAAGTGTTTACACAATCAGGATCTAATTCAGCAAATAGAGTAGCTACTAGTGTACATTTGAAATAAATGGTCTGATTTTGAAATTCAATTTTTTGCAGATATATTTTTTGAGTATACAGTGAAAAAAGCACTTAGCCTGGATGAGTCACACTTTTTGCAAACCAAAGTTTTTTTGATGTGCACCTTTTGGAGAGATGGGGGGGGGGGAGAGAAAAGGAGAAAGAGAGAGAGAGAGAGATACTTGTATTCTGGTAACTAGTACTAACAATTTTAAACAGGATGAATGATTTGTTCCCAGATCAAAGACTTGTAATTGGGTGGTTTCATGAACAGAATTCTCTTTAGCAGTAAGGGGAGGTCCTGAGAGTGCAACAAATGTTTTCTCTGTGTGATTGGTATTTATTTAAAACTTTAAACAAATGCTAAACATCTATACTCATCATTACATGTAAATCAGAGTGGAGAATGCAGGCTCTATAAATCAACTGTTCCTAAAATGATTATTAAAGATTTAATCCTTTTATGAATGTCAGGAGATTAGTTGCAAAGATCAAAGAGGAAGTATCCAGTTCTTTCCTTTATTAAAATTACAATGCTTAAGGGAAGGGCTGGATTGAGAGTGCAGGAGACTTGCAGTCCCCTATTTAACAACAACAAAAACAGATACTGTATAAACAGGGGCATCCACTGCCCTCAAAATGTGCCTCGTTCTTGGTCTAGTGGGACCACCTTTGAAGGCAAAAGGAAGATGTGTCATCATACTCATTTCATCCTTGGCCTCTCTTCCGCTACTGTGCATTGACAAGGATGCTTGTTAGTGCCAGTTACAATGATGTGATATGTACTGAGACCACAAGCACAAGTGACCATTCTAAAATTCTGCTGATCATGTAAAGGAAACCCAGAGGCAATAGAAATAATTGGCTTTGTAATTCTTTTAGTCTGAATGCAGGGCACTCCAAAAGGCAAGCCATTTAACGAGGCATCTCTCTTTAAAAAGCTATTCAGAGCAGTGTGCTGTAATACACCCCCCCAAATCCATAGTTTGGTCTCCTATGACCATTTCTCATATGTAGCAATATTATTACTATAATAATGATCTGGTTATTATTGTCACGCTATCCCTTTATCCTCCTACAATACACTACGATTGCAAAACTCTTTCCATTTAAGGTACCATTAGGGCTATGCTACTTTACAGGACTCAAACATATTTTATTTATTTATATATTCAAGATTTTGAAATACATCCTTAGGCTCCGTCCTAGTACTGTGGGTGTTTATCCCAGACCTTGAAAATCACAACATAAACATAGGCAAAGGATCACCCATAAATCTATCCACCTGAACCCAGACCCTCCTCAACAGCCTTGACAAAGAAGGGGAAGAGTTAGGCTTTGTGGCATGCCCAGATTAACACATTTAGGCTCTGGCAAACCAAGGGAGGGAGTTCCAAAATAAGGACCCCTCATAGAGAACACCCAGCTAGCGGCTTCCTCTTGTTTATACTAAAGGAGCACCAGATTCAGTGCTTCTGTTCACCTCAGTTATGGCAGCATGTCAGAAAGAGAGGTGATTTCTCAGAGGACCAGGTCCCAAACCATTTAGGATTTGATGGGCTAAAACCAACACTTGGAGTTCCACCTGGAAACCAGTGCAGCTCTTGGAGCGTTTGCTTATTGTGCTCCCAGGGTGCTACAATCTGTACTACCTTTGGCTTCCAAAGGGTCCTGTGTAGCCCTATGTAGAGGGCATTACGGTGATCTAATACTGAGGTGGCAAAGGCATGGATAATTGTGGCAGGGTTCTTTTTGGAGAGAAAAGGTGGCACTTGGCTTCCCAGGCACATCTGGAGAAAAGTTCCACTTGAGCATCCAACAGCAGCCCAGGATTTAACAAAAACCCCAAGTTGCACTCCTGTTTTGTGCGTGGCGGTTGCACTTGCTCTCTGAGGGGTGCCAACTCATCTGCTGCTTCCCCCAGTGCACCAGCATTATCTCAGTCTTGACTGGATCAAGCTGCAGCCAGCTAGCTCTCATCCAAGATCCCAACTCATCTAGACAGTGGGTAATTTGTTCCTAGCCTGGTATCTTCCTTCTCCCCACAATGTCCCGAAACAATAGTATTCTGCTACCTTATGAACCTTCCAGTCACTCCAATCTAGAGTTGCACAGAAAGAGTGATGGTGAGGGGGAGGGCAGAGTAGGGGAGGAAATTAGTGAATGATTTTCACCCCCAACTTTTCATTAAAAAAATCTTGTTTTGATGGAAATTTCCTAAGTGACTCTACTCCTAACCAGATTTGCTTCCTTGTGTTGCATGTAGTCAACAGGCCCTTATTTCACTGTGAGCCTCATTTCCAACTGCTGTGAATGTAATGCTTTAAAATAGCATTATTTGCCACAACTAACTAGAAATATATTGTTCTGTTTCAGCAGCTACGGTTTGAATAAAGTTTGAAAATGTGCGGCTTGTTTTGTGTGATTAATTTTGTGAAGAGAAGGAGTCAGGACACCAAACCAGAAAGCAATCTGTAGTCAAATCACAGCTTTTAATAGCTTTTTTGGGAACATAGCAGAAGTTCTACTATTATGCAATTGCACAGAAGAGGTACTAACATGAATTTACCATGGAATTAATTACAGACTATATAGTAACACCAATTTGTGCTTCATAAAATAGCGAAATCAGAGGTTCACTGTTAGCACTGTAGCACTGAGGCAACAGTAGAGAAGATTTTATATAACTACTATAGTTATAGTACGTTTGGATTTTATAAATGAGAAATTACAAATCATTCCTGTGGGAGTTCAGTCCTTTAACAAAATTGGTGTTATTGTATATAATTGCTAACATGAAAGGCTTTTCTTTCTTTGTTGCAACATGTTTTATGAAGCTTGCTGTAACATTTGTAATGCAAGTTCCTATGCAAAAATCTCAAGTTATAAATAAATGTAAAATACGTAGGTATGGCTACCTTGTGAAATCACAAGTAAAAACCATAGTGTTTTCATAGATGATAGAATAGTCTAATTTTATGGATTGTTATAATAACAATTATTATTCTTAATAACTAACTCATATATGGTACTGACTATGGGCCCTATTGCAGGCATACATATGATGGGAGAGAACAAAAGACGCAAATCCTACAATGCATTATGGATAGCTGGACTCTGGTCCCTTGTGGGAGTCCATTTGATTTCAGTGGGTTTCTCCCCAGGAACAGGGATCTGTTCATATAAAACCCATTGCACAATTTAGGCTAAGAAATCAGGTGCTATAAGTGGCTGCTTCACTTGAGAACTACAAGAATCTGTCCTATCTCGGGGCCTCTCCTTTTGCCCCTCCACCCCCACGAACATGATACAGTTCTGTGGTGACCTAGAATCCTATTTTCGACGTCTCCGACTCAAGGAATATTTCCAACACACCTCTGACCAACATATTAACCCACAGAGACCTTCCTACCAACACTACAAAAAGAAGGATTCTGGGTGGACTCCTCCTGAAGGTCGAAACAGCAGCTTGGACTTCTACACAGAGTGCTTCCGCCGACATGCACGAGCTGAAATTGTGGAAAAGCAGCATCGCTTGCCCCATAATCTCAGCCATGCAGAACACAGTGCCATCCACAGCCTCAGAAACAACTCTGACATCATAATCAAAAAGGCTGACAAAGGAGGTGCTGTCGTCATCATGAATAGGTCGGAGTATGAACAAGAGGCTACTAGGCAGCTCTCCAACACCACGTTCTACAAGCCATTACCCTCTGATCCCACTGAGTGTTACCAAAAGAAACTACAGCATTTGCTCAAGAAACTCCCTGAAAAAGCACAAGAACAAATCCGCACAGACACACCCCTAGAACCCCAACCTGGGGTATTCTATCTGCTACCCAAGATCCATAAACCTGGAAATCCTGGACGCCCCATCATCTCAGGCATTGGCACCCTGACAGCAGGATTGTCTGGCTATGTAGACTCCCTCCTCAGGCCCTACGTTACCAGCACTCCCAGCTATCTTCGAGACACCACTGACTTCCTGAGGAAACTACAGTCCATTGGTGATCTTCCTAAAAACACCATCCTAGCCACTATGGATGTAGAAGCCCTCTACACCAACATTCCACACAAAGATGGACTACAAGCCGTCAGGAACAGTATCCCCGATAATGTCACGGCTAACCTGGTGGCTGAACTTTGTAACTTTGTCCTCACCCATAACTATTTCACATTTGGGGACAATGTATACCTTCAAATCAGCGGCACTGCGATGGGTACCCGCATGGCCCCACAGTATGCCAACATTTTTATGGCTGACTTAGAACAACGCTTCCTCAGCTCTCGTCCCCTAATGCCCCTACTCTACTTGCGCTATATTGATGACATCTTCATCATCTGGACCCATGGAAAAGAAGCCCTTGAGGAATTCCACCAGGATTTCAACAATTTCCATCCCAACATCAACCGCAGCCTGGACCAGTCCACACAAGAGATCCACTTCCTGGACAATACGGTGCTAATAAGCGATGGTCATATAAACACCACCCTATATTGGAAACCTACTGACCGCTATTCCTACCTACATGCCTCTAGCTTTCATCCAGATCATACCACACGATCCATTGTCTACAGCCAAGCTCTACGATATAACCGCATTTGCTCCAACCCCTCAGACAGAGACAAACACCTACAAGATCTCTATCATGCATTTCTACAACTACAATACCCACCTGCTGAAGTGAAGAAACAGATTGACAGAGCCAGAAGAGTACCCAGAAGTCACCTACTACAGGACAGGCCCAACAAAGAAAATAACAGAACGCCACTAGCCATCACCTTCAGCCCCCAACTAAAACCTCTCCAACACATCATCAAGGATCTACAACCTATCCTGAAGGACGACCCATCACTCTCACAGATCTTGGGAGACAGGCCAGTCCTTGCTTACAGACAGCCCCCCAATCTGAAGCAAATACTCACCAGCAACCACACACCACACAACAGAACCACTAACCCAGGAACCTATCCTTGCAACAAAGCCCGTTGCCAACTCTGTCCACATATCTATTCAGAGGACACCATCATAGGGCCTAATCACATCAGCCACACTATCAGAGGCTCGTTCACCTGCGCATCTACCAATGTGATATATGCCATCATGTGCCAGCAATGCCCCTCTGCCATGTACATTGGTCAAACTGGACAGTCTCTACGTAAAAGAATGAATGGACACAAATCAGACGTCAAGAATTATAACATTCAAAAACCAGTTGGAGAACACTTCAATCTCTCTGGTCACTCGATTACAGACCTAAGAGTGGCTATCCTTCAACAAAAAAGCTTCAAAAACAGACTCCAACGAGAGACTGCTGAATTGGAATTAATTTGCAAACTGGATACAATTAACTTAGGCTTGAATAGAGACTGGGAATGGATGAGTCATTACACAAAGTAAAACTATTTCCCCATGTTATTTCTCCCCCCCACCCCACCCCCCACTGTTCCTCAGATATTCTTGTTAACTGCTGGAAATAGCCTACCTTGCTTGTCACCATGAAAGGTTTTCCTCCTTTCCCCCCCCCCCCCCCGCTGCTTGTGATGGCTTATCTTAAGTGATCACTCTCCTTACAGTGTGTATGATAAACCCATTGTTTCATGTTCTCTGTGTGTGTATATAAATCTCCCCTCTGTTTTTTCCACCAAATGCATCCGATGAAGTGAGCTGTAGCTCATGAAAGCTTATGCTCTAATAAATTTGTTAGTCTCTAAGGTGCCACAAGTACTCCTTTTCTTTTTACATCACTTTATGTCAGTTACTATTTTATCTGTTCCCCTCCTCCATAGCTCATGACTTGTTTTATTTTATTATTAATGTGGCTTCTCTTCAGTTCAAATTTACACTTGCTGGTTAGCCTAGTTCTGATGATCTACATTGATTTCTCCCTTACATTTGGTCCTTTATTACACCTGATCTTTTGAAAATATTTCTTTGTTACTATTATGTCATTTTACTTTTTGATTTACTTATTTTTTTCTGCACTCTAGTGGTAAAATTCCCTTTGGACTACATGGAACCACAAGCATTCTCTGCCTTGCCATTAACAAAAATATAGCTATAACTAACCTGCCTGGACAGTAAAGCTTTCCCATAAATAGTAAGCCCATTTGGTAAGCTCTTTGGTTTTGTTAGGTGGGATAAAGAAAGAGACATTTCAAGATAGTTTTGAATCAGTCAATATTTAGGCTCAGAAATAGCTTTATTCACTTTGGGAATGCACTTCCTGTTTTGACTTGTACTCTAAATATATATAATTTTTAAATTACAGGTTTACGTCAGAAGAACAATTTAGTCAAGTATTACTTTCTTCAGAGAACACGTCCCTGTTGTTGCACATAAATTATGGAATGCGTGCAGGCATAGGGAATGTATGGATCTATTAATCAAATAATTTTAACAGTTTTACAGGTTTGCTGCAGAAGACAGCTCTGCTGAAAATGACAGCGTTGTTAGGAAGCTCCTGAAAGAGGGAGACAAAGGAAGAATGAGATAAATGGATGTGAATTCATTGTCCCAGGGGATACAGCAAGGTGGGAGGAAAGGGCAGAGTTTTGGAGAAGCCACTCTTTGCAACATGTTCTCCTCAGCTACAGGAAGATTTCTGTATTGGTCGTAGATGTGTCCATCATTGTAATATCATGGGGAGCAGGTAAATGAGAAGAGAAGTCTCCTTAGAGATTCTGAGGTTCAAGGAAACAAATATTTGGCCTTACTGGGAGCTATGAAGTTGGTCGCAGTTTGGCTTAGTCAAATATCCTCGAATAGCTAAGTATTGAGATTTGGCCTCTGTCCACTGCTACAAGGTAATCCATTATAACACCTGGGGCCATCTCCATGCCATGTCATGGTGTAAAGCCTGATTGTGAAGAGTCACAGATGTCAGTGGATGTCCCATCTTGGTGGTGACTGGCTGTTCCTACTCTCTTTGGGCTAGATTATGCATTTAGGCATGGGTCTGAGCAAGCTGTAGTGTATCAAATGCACCATTCTGGAGTAGCCCAAGAAGCATCATGCCTCAGAGAGATTCCTCTGTTGTACAATTCCTTCCCTGATCCCCCCCTGGCTTCAGGAGACCAAAGGGTAGCAATTTGCTGCAGGTCTTATTCCCATCTAGAACAGAACAAAGTAGAGATGGCCCCAAGTCACAAAGTTCAGGAATGTTGTGATCTATAATTTTTGTTGGGCATATTATCATGAGAAATGCCTATCATCACAAAGGTAGGCTCTGCGTGCAGATCCAGAATTGAATTTTTCCCAAATTCAAAGTGTGTGTGGAGGTGAGGGTGGGATGCATGGGTGGGGAGAGGTTCTGAAGCATTCTACAGCTGTGGGGTACTGGGATCTAAAGTTTTGGCTCATCTCTAGTGGGAAGAGGTACAACAGATCATCTTTTGTAAAGTTCCCCAAGCTCTAATATTTGATCACACAAGGGGACATTCCTACCAAAGTCGATGGGAATTTTACACATGCATTTTAGGAGATTATTTTGCTGCCTGAGGTTTATAATACATCAGTTCGGTATGACTCAGTAATGTGATACTACCACACAGGCAAAAGCTGTATTTGATTACATTTAATTAGTATGTGTAAAACAATGTAATTAGTAGTTATTACACCCTTCTCAGAACTGATTAGGGCATATTTGCATGCAGCTTGAAACACCTTGCTTTAAAAAGGCACCTAAATTGGAGAGTCCAGAGAATACCCAAAAATATACAAGTTTGGAAAGTCAACCCCATTAAGAATGTTGGGAGAACTAGATATGTATATTCTGGAAAACAAAAGGTTCTATGGGAAGCATAGTGCAGCATTGTTCACATCTGAGAGGAGCCCTGTCTGGCTCTCTCTTTGTAAAATTGATTTGTTCTGACAGATTATTATCTGAATGAAATTGTTCTTGTGTAGAGACTCCAGCCTCCAATCCAGCTGCTGCAAGACTGTTCCCTCTCCTCATGGAGCAAAGCAGTACATTTTACTTTGTCTCTTCCCACCTCCAAAAAGGCTACTGTAGTACTTGCAAATACACCCATCTGTACATGCAAAGCCATGTATTTCAAATTGTATCCAATTTTACATTTCTAATGACTGGATTTTCAAGGTGCAATTGCAGACACTTAAGAGGCTGCATGAAAATTTCTGTTCACAGGTACTGTAATGCATTCTTCTGTGCACTGGTTGTCCACCTGCCTGCTGCCTTCCACTCCAGAAGTGACTACATTTTCAGCAGTGTTGTAATGACTGCATTATACATACTATATTGTCTAAGATGATTTAGGCTCCTTTAGGATTAAAGCCCTATATATTGTACATGTACAATCTTATTAAAATAAGATATGCTAGCTTGAATACAAGGTTACAAAAAAATCATGTTTCTTTTATAGTCCAAGGGCATAGTGTGACACAGAAAAAGGGAACAGAAGTGAGACAGGGCTTGCAAAATTTTCTTTTGAATCATGCACATTTCTGGGCAAACTTCTGCAGTTGCTCTTCTGAGCTGAATTTAGCACAAGCCTGGAAAAATTATACATATACTGCATTTACTTGTTTTCCTTTTGAAAATATTTTCTTTCTGCTTTTTAGCCCAGAACTGTCTCAGAGCTATACTTTTGCTTTAACGTAGATACAGATGTGCTTAAAGTCACACATTGGCAGATATCCTGCACTTTATGTTTTGATCAAACACACACAACCAATCTGTCAAACACAAATGTTTGCTTCTATAGCTCACTCCTCATCTCTTTACTATTTTTGGAGAACAGTCTTCATGTCGTACACAAACCTGCTCCAAAGAATATTTGGCTCCCAATATAGAGGATAACAACATCTGTTTATGACCGTTGTGGTAAAAGGAGATTGCCATAAGAGCCTGGCAATGAGTTTTGGGTTTCTCCATCAAGCTGATTCAGCTAAGGCAAAATGAAATAGCCTGTCAGATCATGCCAAAGGGAAACATTTGCTATGCAGAGAGCTCACAAAATGTATTCCTGTTTATTTTTTCCCAATATTTCAACCCAAGACTTTCAAGGCCCATTTTAAACAATGCCTCATTATATTTAGCCATATCACACAATTATTTGTTACTGCCCATGGCTCAGCCTAGCACTGAACACCCACCCACCCCGTCCTGTTCCACAACTTTGTGAAAGCTCTCACCCAGGGTCAGAGGATTACTGGTAGGACAGGATGTGCAGAGACCCTTGCTGAGCCCACCCACACTGCAATAGTCTTGTGGCTAGAAGATCTCCAGCTTCCTCCACTTAATCTTTCTCATATTATATATCCCCTTCAGACCCAAGTTCCAAAAACAGTACCCATCTTTTTCCTTTTCATGTTGTGACCTTCTTTTGTTTAACACGCATACAAAACGTTTCCAGCTGTTACAAACGATACCATATAAAATATTTTTAAAAAGTGAATAGGAACCCTGCACATAACCCAGCAATGGAGGGAAGTAAATGTTTCTCATTAATGATTAGATCTATCACATGCTCACTTGCATACCTTATGCATCTGAAATTAGCAAACATTAGGAAAGCCTGGAAAGAAGGTTTAGATCCTGATCCTGCAATGGTCCCTCTTTACAGGGGGGAATTTCACCCAGTCATTTCAGCCAGCATTAGAACCTAGCAAATGTGTGAATCATTAATAATAAGGTGGAATTCACTCCTGTGAAGCACTGAAGTCCCATTTAAGATATCAAAATACGGCATAAATGAAGACTAGGCCTTTTGCTGGCCTTCTTCACAGTGGTAAATATCACATAAGAGCTCAAGCCAATAGTCACAGGACCTGATTCACCATTGCATTGCCTTTAATTAAAGTATTTTATCCATGGGACAAACAACATTTCACTTCCATAGAAATGTCAGTCAAACAACAAGTAAAAGCAGCATTATTCTCCATGTACTTAAAAGGACCAGAAAAAAAAATACAAAAACCTCCAGAGAAAATACATTTTTGTCTTCATTTTTTTAATCCACAGGTGAAGGCAAGTTTTCCAATACTATTGATCTGTTCGAAATGTGTTCTTCATTTATACTTATAATAAGCAGTTCGAGTGTTGAGTGCCAAGTGGGAGAGCTACAGACCTGATACAGACCTACCATGTGGAAAAACATGTCATTCACAAAATGAAATCTATGCCTCATGACAGTTGTTTGCATTGCCTTACGCTATTGGTCTTCTCCCGTCAGCTGTGTGTTTTGTTCAATGAAACATATAATCTTACAAACCATGCAATAGTTATGCTCAATGAATCTAATGAAAAGTGATTAATAAAGCCAAGTGTTATAAATATATTACAACTGTTGCCAAATGAGAAAAGACATAACTACTAAAATGAATGAGTATCATTTTACTAGAAAACATTCTCTCCCCTGGAATTAGAATTCAAGATGCTCATGCTTAAATCTATAGATAATGGGGCCCAATCTTAATTGAATTTTCACTGGTAACTGAGATCAGAACTTGGCTTCTTGTCTGCCTGTGCAGATATCTCAATGCTATTAAGAATAACTGCACTAAACTCTACTTGCATCAGCACTACTTGATAGTGTCTCCTAGGAAGTGAAACATTTTTTCTAAATGCTTGCGTAAAAAGGTATAAACTGAATTAACCCACAGCCAGAAAGAATTTAACAGACATCACAGCTGAATTAAAAATATTCCATTGGCTTGAACTTTTCTTTGCAAGAAACATTGCACTGTCTGTAAGTGATTTCTGCCTCAGCCACAAAGAATACATTGGTGTACAGAAAAAATGCATTCACATTTCTTTCAGGAATGGATAGTTAACCTAGCAATTAGAACTGCTCTGAGTATAGAGTGTGGGAACAGTAAATAACCTTGGTTTCTCTTTTTCTAAATCTGTTATAGAAAAACCTCTATGACCCATTAACTCTTTAGTCTTTACATAGGTTATTCTGGACATGGTGCTGAGGGCCTTACATTAATCTTTGAGGGGACCCATTCAGAACTTAGGTACTATGGTGACTGGCGCTCACCAAGTAATTCATTATTTGGGCCCAATTTTGCTTGCATTGAAGTCGGTGGAAATTTTGCTGGAGTAAGAGGTGTTGAGTAAAGCTCTGACCAAGTAAATGTCCTGAGGTCAGGGAAAACAGCATAACACTAAAGCTGAAGGCCAGATTCACCAACTGTAGTGAAGACATTTTCAAGTTTTATGTAGGCTATGAACAGCATAATTTGGGATTATGTTCATTTCATGCATCTTTCACTCTTCCCTGTTTTAGCTCAAACAGCAACTCCCAGCAATATCATGGAATGATTATAGTGGGGCTACAGGGGTTTAAATGAGGGCATAATTTAGTCTCTCTCTCTCTCTCTCTCTCTAATAGATAGATAGATAGTGCGGGTGGGTGGGTGGGGTGTTTGTGTAGGCACATGTATGTCATTAGTTTATTAATGACCCCCAAAAAAGATCACATCACCCAATACCCTAATGTAGGTTTTAATGCCAGTCTCCCATCCAACTGCTAAACAGAACTGACTTTGCTTAATTTAGGAGATTTGAGAGAATCACGCCCTTCAGGTGACATAGTATAAGTTGCTGCAGGGACAACATATGACAGAAGCACCACAATAGGTGTATACTGGACACTTGGACTCAAGGGCCAGCAAAATGCAGATGACACACAGGTCTGTCTATCCATCACAACATATGACCATACCATGATCACCAAGCTGGCTCAATGCTTGCATGAGATCAGCACATAGATGAAGAACAGCTGACTGAAACTGAATGCGAGCAAAGCAGAGGTGATGCTGATGGGCAAAGGAAATCACTGTGAAGAGTTTGTAGCCACAGTTCAGTCTCCTTTGGTGGACAGTGCATACCCATAATTGGTCAATTCAGTTTAGGTCTGCTCCTGGAGTCCTTGCTGATGCTAAGCTCTCACATAGCAACATCTGAGTAATGCTTCCTACTATATCTGGGTGGCCAGGTGATTCTGACCTCCTGGAGGATGACGATGACCTGGCCTTGGTTATACAAGCCATTGTCACCTTGTGTCTGAACTACAGCAACATAGCATACTGGGGCATGAAATTATCAGCCCTTAGTAAACTGTAGCTCGTACAGTCTGAAGTGTGGGCAATGAATTTTTACTGGGGTTAGTTCCAAGCAAACATATCCACATGCCGGCATTGTCTGCTTCCCAGTTGTCCGTTCCCAGCTCCGATGCTGCAGAGCATTTACCCCATGTCCCCATTCCCACCTCCTCCTTTTTAGCAGGCCTAAAGATACCTGCAATGCATGTCCACAGTCCCACCCCTTTTGTATCCCATGGGAGGGATGAGGAGTGAGGTTGTGCTCTGGTCAGGGACAGGCATTTCTTTGGCCTTTTAGTGTTTTATACTCCCCCCCATCCCCGCTTGCCCCTCCCAACTGGTTGCTTGACCTTGTCTTGAAAGAGCCAGGCAGCCTTCAGTGTATGCTCAGATATTACACTCCCACCAGACCCTGTAACACTTTAGTTCCATCTCTTATCTCTTTTCACCCCATCTGCTCATGGGCAGATGTAAAACACAGTGTTTTTGTCCTTTGTTTCCACACATTAGTATAAGATATAAGAGAATTTTGGGTTTGACTTTTTGATACTATCTCAGGCTGACAAACAGGCTTATATGCTAACTAAGGTCTCAGACCCTATCTTCAAGATGCCTCAATGGCCTAAATGCCTGCCTGAAGCTCTGGGATGTAGAACATGTCAATAGCTCAGCTCTTCTGACACGATGGAACTTTCTACCTTGAGAGTAAAGCTCAATGGTGCAGGAGACAGAGCTTTCATGGAGGCTAGTTTAAGACTGTGGAACAAACTCCCCCAGGAACTAAGGACTATCCCAAACCTCACCACCTCCCAGTGTTTGTGCAAGGCACACTACTTCAACTTGCCTTTGCCAACATAAACACCTAGCAGTGTGTAAACAAAAAACCCAACCAAAACAAAAACACTCCACACACAATTCTCCCCCTGAGGGCAGGATAAGGGAGAATGAACTTACATGTGGTAGATGTTAGTCACGTCACTTAATGCATGACTGGAAGGTGCTCTAATATTACTGTGGTAAGGGTAGTATAAGAACCTTTGTAAAACTGGTAAGTTAATACTTTACAGTACTTCTCTATTTCTATAAATTCTTTTCACTGGTGAATGCAGCGTCAGGAGGCATTGATTTTCTTACAGGTAGATTTCAAGGGAACTGAAGTAATGGTTATGTGTAATAAATTCATTTTGAATTTTAATAGGATCCAAACCATGGCTTTTGGCTTTTCTCCAACACTGAAAAAGTTGTTGCTGTTAATAATGCTGTTTCCAAGCACATTACCTATTATATAAGTCTGGATTCATGGCTAAATCTCTCCTTAACACACAGGGTGCATGTTGAGCATGTACGGTCTTCAGGTCAGGAGCTAAAGACCTGAAAGATTCCTATTGTCTTCATTTGGCTTTGGGTCAGGTCTAAATGATTGTTGTCATTCCAAGAGCTGCTTTAAGGGCCAGATTCTTCCTACTCTTTCCACAAGTACACAGTGGTGCAGAGGGTGCAAGGGAAATATATTAAAACATCTCCCAGGTATGACATGCGTTTCACAAATCTACAAAAATACTTAAAATAAGAAAAACACAGTTGTTCAGTAGTTCATTATTTCTGGCCCAGATTAGAGAAATATAATGTTTTGAACAGCATCAGCAGGTAATCCAGTCTTTATAATAACAACCCAGTTGATCAACCCTTGTTCATACAAGGGACACTTACTAACTCATTGATTTACGCTTCCTGTGCAAGGTGAGGGGAAGTTTGTTAAGCATGGAGGTAGCGAGAAGAGATGGCCAGAGTGTCAGCTGTGGTAGATTTGAGCTGAGGTGTTATTGATTCACTGAAGGAGTGTGGCAAGAAGCAGGGAAAAGGACAGTACTAATAGGAGGAGATGACCAAGGCATGGAGAAAAGTTTAATCCTGTCCTAATTCTCTTATTCATTTGCACATTTAATCCAATAAAAGTCTCCCTTTTAGAAAGACATTTAGAACTTGCAGTTTGCTGCATTGTAGTGGCACAGAATCCATATCCTTTGTGGATGTAGTCGGGTCGAGTTACACAGGCCCTTGCCAATATCATTTCCATAACTCAGATATATAATACATTATAAATCTGTAAAATCATTGATGTCCAACATCAGCGCCTTGAATTTTCTATTTCAGTTAGAATTCCAACATCAGATTCTGTCACTCTGGGGGAAAGGGGGGAAGTTAGGCTTCTACATAAATGTATGACCTCGAGGCACCAGCAAACACCACCATTAAGTTCATTGTAATCTACTTCAGTAGACATATTACATTTAGCATGTCTGTACATATAGCGTCTGGGTTGCTGGTTTTCCCCCTCTGGGATTATCATTCCAGGCAGTTGACGAAAAACAGGAAGAAAGGTGAATTTTTTTTAAAATTAAATGGTGCTTCATTCATTAACGTCTTCCTTAGACTCTCTCTCCCACTCGCAAAGCAATTCAGTAAAATGATGGGGCAATGACAGGGGGAAAGAAATACGTTATGGGCCAAATCCTGCTCTGGGTTATATTGGTGTCAATCCAGCATAACTCAGTGCCAAATGAGTTACCTTGGATTCACCTGAATGTAAAAGAGAACAGAATCTGGACTGGTAGCCCTAATTTTGACAAATAGAACAATGAAAAGTACAGTACAGTACAGTACAGGTAAGGAATGAAAGATGGGGTGGTGTGCTATGCAATTACATCCTTGATTTGCAGTAATAGTTTTCTGTTCCCTGAATATTGTTTGAAGATAGGAAGTTGGCCAGCAAACAGGATGTGGACATAATGAAAAACATTCAAGAGTAACTTTTAAATGGATGCACAATTAGAGTCATTGTTTGTTAAACAATTTGATGAAAACCTTCCTTCACAGATTGAAAGTATCTGTAAGGCTACATAACACTTGGCCAAAATTCAAAGGTGGTACGTTTGGTAACGTGAATGGCATGTCAATAAACGGATCAATGTGCATATACTGGAGCCAAAACTGGTGTGACTTACCTATTGAGAGGTTGGAAGAAGTAAGTTAGATTCGGGAAGGGGCTTACTTCAGTTTCACTTTCTTACACTTTCCTTCCAGCTGCTTTTCCTGCTACACTCGCCTATGCTCTTTTCTTCTGGTCCTTTAGCGTGTGATCTATATCAACTTACACTCCCTTGAACCCTCTTAGCCAATTTACACTGAATTTCACTGTGTAGCTATAACGATGACTGCACCAAATTCTGCTCTCGATTACCTCATTATACTCATGGGCTTGCACCACACTGCATGTGTGACGAAATCCTCTATAGCAAAAGATCTGCTGAGAAAAAGCTATACAATGGCATGTGTAACATGTATTCATTGTGCCTGGAGATTAAAAAGGCCATATTCTGATATCCCTACTCATATGGAGTAGTAGTTTACTCTGCAAATACTCTCACTGAAATCAATGGGACCAGGTTGTGGAATCAGGTGCCACCCCATATGAATAAGGGTAACAAAATATGGCCCAATCCCAAAAGTTCCGTTTATTGTTTCACATTAATTTTCAAAGTATTCTCTCTTTAAAAAGGTTAAACTATAATTATGAAACTAACAGCAACTGCTATGAGCCTGTGTGTCTTTCACCTTTAAAGGGATAAAACAATACGTGTAAGAGCAGGAGCTGCTAAACTGCTCTTCCTGCAGGCAGACTCTCTTGGGCATTACACAATGACTATCCTTCGGCATGCTACTAAATGAATCACATCTCTGATCTTGCAGATACCCCAGATCATAGTGGTGATTAGCATATTTGTGATATAAAAAAATGGGATTTCTCTGGCAAACCAACATAATAAGAGCTGGTTAATACACATTGTGTTGAATTCTCCCCTCCCACATCTGGCCAAAGCAGCCTGGTTAACAGGAGTATTCAGCATGCACATCCGTGCATGTCTATATTTTCATTTTAGCTTTTTCATTCACCATTAAGCCATCACAAAATAGGATATGTGCTTCAGATATCTGTGTTGCCCTCAACTTGGACCACATGAATGTGGCGGTTTAATAGGGTTTACAAGTTTGGACCAACAAATCAAGTTACATTCAATTCTCCTTCTTTATGGGTCTTTTTTTCTTTTGATAAATGATAATAAAACACTGGAGACTTGGGGTCTTCAACTTTTATTTTTTTTTAAATGTAAGACAACCAGTTCTGTGGGCAATAAAGAAGAGGCCAGGAGCAATTATAACCTTCAGGATCACAGCAGGAAGTCAATAAGATATAGCATAATACTACTGGTGAGGAGAGAAACTTAACTAGGGGTCAGAATCACACGGAGTCGTAGTTTACTCTGCAAGTACTCCCATTGAAATCCTCAGCTACCAGAAATGCTGCAGTCAATGTTTGCATCTCACAGCAAGCATGAAGTTTACCCTTGTGCAGAGAGCCAGTACAAGATCAAAGCCCTGGACCCATTTGTATAGGATAAATGTCATCTAGGGACAGAACGAGTGAGGTGGTACACTTCTGTTTCAGCTGTGGAATCTAGCTGGAAAGTTCATAATTCTGTTATTACAGCAAGATGTGAGAGATCCGTCATCAGCATTCTATCCAATACATACAGACACACTAGTGCCACAGCAACCATGCAAAATCCCACTGCCACAAACACAAACCACCTCTTTCTTCAGTGGCAGCTTGTAAGAGGATGAAATCCTGCCTATAGGCTTTTTGAACCATCCAATAGATTTCTATAGTGCGGTGATAATTCTCTAGTGCCATCCACAGGGTGGTTCAAATGATCATTAGAAAATTACAACTGTCTACAGATTTTTCCATAAGGGAATCCCCATAAAGGGGTTTGTGCACCCCTTCTACATTGGAGATTTTGGGTCTTGTCACATGAATATTTGCTTCATATGTCCATTTTGATATTCAGTTTAAATTCTCTTTGGCTCTGTTTCATCGCATTACTGCTACATCCTACTGTAGGCTACTTGAAACAATTCTTCTCCCAAACTGCTTTTATTACTTTTCTCATTCTTTTCCCTCTTGTTAATAAAACCTTTTTATATCTGTAAGGCCTATTTACTTTACATTTTTCAACCATAGTTTTTGTTGTTCCTGTTTTTTATAAATCTTGCATCACTTTCTTGTATTTCTCTACCTTTGCCCTTTCCCTGCTTTGTTATGTTACCTCCTTTTTCTATTAAAAGCCCTGTTGCTGGTTATAAAGCACATGAACATAAATCTGGGCAGTAGAAGTAGTTAGGATGATCTAAGTACAGGTACACAGTGTCTGAACAAAATCTGTTCTCCACATGATTATTGCAATAAAATGGATTAAAGGTTATATATTTCAGGCATTCCACACTGAAAACATTGCCTACACCAAGGGTAGTCAATAGGCAGACTGTGGGCCAAATGTGAACAACCAGACACTTTTGAATAGATCCCAAAATCTTTTTACATACTTTTTTTTTTATTATTTTCTCTAGATTCTGGACCTTGACTATACTTTGGCCAAGAAATTTGGACCTTTACAAAAAATAATTGACTATCCCTGGCCTACACCTATTCTGATCCTATAAATATAATATGATCAGGCTGATCCCATCTCTGAAACAGTAGGACCCCACAAAACACTATATAGTTTGACTCAAGGAGGGTAGACTCTGAGGGTGAATCTGCATTTGTAGTACATCTAGAAACCGCAACAAAGATTAGAGCCCTATTTTGCCAGGTACTGTACAGACATATAGTAAAAGCCAGTCCCTCCCCAGAAACATTTACAGCAAAGGTGGGCAAACTACGGCCAGTGGGACCATCCTGCCTGGCCCTTGAACTCCTGGCCGGGGAGGCTAGTCCCCGGCCCCTCGCCTGCTGCCCCCCCTGCCCTGCAGCCATGCCGTTGCACGGGCAGTGGGTCTGCGAGCTCCTGCTGCTCTGAGCAGCATGGTAAGGGTGGGGTGGTAGCGCATGTGGTGGTTGGGTAGGGGATCCCAGGGGCAGTCGAAGGACAGAGAGCGGTTGGATGGGGCGGAGGTTGGATAGGGCATGGAAGTCCCAGGGGGCTTGTCGGAGGGGGAGGGGAGTGGATAGGGGCCAGGGAGAAGGGGGGATGAGATAGGGGGTGGGGTCCTGGGTATCAGGGGACAAGGAGCAGGGGGGGTTGGAAGTGGAAGGGGGCGGATGGGGGCAGGGGCCAGGCTGTTGGGGAGGGCACAGCCTTCCCTACCCAGCCCTCCATAAAATTTGGCACCCTGATGTGGCCCTCGGGTGAAAAAGTTTGCCCACCCCTGATTTACTATCTAAATAAACAAGCCAGAGAAAAAGAAAGGAAATATTATCATTCCTATTTTACTGATGGGGAACTAAGAAACACAGAGATTAAAGCCTCAGTCCAGCATCCATTGAAAGCACTCCCACTGAGCTTCATGGGAATTAGATCAGGGCCTGATTGAGTTTTCCTGTGTGTCTAGTGAAGCCTGACAGAGCCTTGAACTCAGCTCTCTGGAGTCTCAATCACATGCCTTAAGCAAGTGAGCAAGTTATTTCAGCCTTGAGCGAGTGCTTTGTATAAAGTAATGCAGGTGAGCAGGAAAAAAAAAAAAAGGAAGCTGGGTAGACATATATGTTTGTATTTATCAGCTACAACAGAGCTATCTAAATGCAGAAGAGGAATCATGTAGATTTGCCGCACTTACTGCAAGAGTTTATGCCCAGATTTTCCAGTGCTCTGCCCTCAGCAGCTCCCATAGAGACCATTGCCTCACAGTGAGGTGACGAGCATAACATGCGCCAGTTGTGCCATTTCTTTCACATCACTGATATATGTCCTACATGCCAGACTCCTTACTGCTTTTCTTTGGAACCTAACCTCTTGGCAGTAGTACACACGGGAGAAGTCACAGAGGTGTTTGTGTGAGAAGCTGACCAACAGCTCGTTGAAACTAATATTGTGGATGGAGCAGAGGAGATGGGGGGCGAGGGGGGCAACATAATAAGTGTGGAGGAGTAGTGAATGCCAAAGCTGTGGTAGTCCTTTAAGGCAAAGAAGCTTGATCGGAACTTGGTGAAACATGGGAAGTCAGAAGATGGATTCAAAATAGGGGGCTGATGTAGTCAGAGCAACAGGCAAGGAGGATGATCTTGGCAGCAGCGTTTTCTATGAACCAGAGAGGGGAAGATGTGTATGTGCAGGAGCCTGGAGAGGAGGGAGTTACTGTAATCAAAACAGGAGCTATAACAATTTAAGTCTAATATGCAGCACAGGACAACAGAATGCTAACGTCAGACGTCTGAACACCAGAGTAAGCATGGGATTCCTCTAGAAGCCTTGGGATTAACTGATTGCACATTCCGTGTTGTGCTAACATAGTTCACATTTTTCACAAGACTTTAAATACCTTAATAGTTGGGATAATAGTAAGATGCCAGAATAATCTGAAACCCATAAATCTTTGGCATTTGAACCCTCCATATAGTTAATTAAATAAAGTTGTTGAATTTGGGAAATATTCCCCCATGCATTCTCTCTTCTCTTTAGAGTTTCTTTCACCAGATGTGCTCTATGTTTGGAGAATTCTGAAAGCTTTCACACACGCTTTTATTTCTTGAACTTTCCTATATTTTATACTGTTTTATGGGAAACATTGGATTTGCCATATTGGATCAAGCCACCAAACCCAGCATATTGCCATTTGCCCGGGGCTTTATGAGAAGATGCATTTTCTTTCCTACCCTTACCAGGTAGCTGGTCAACTAGGGTAGGCCTTACATAACTCAGAAACTTCCTTCCTGATCCTTGCAACCTGAAGCTACCCTGATCTTATCAACCAGAACCATAAATAATGGTCCAGCTGCTACCCATCTCTAAGGATCTTGGAATTCTGTGAAATTCTGGCTGCAGAGTCTCAGCTCTTCCTTATAAGGATTGGGTTTTGTCCCACCCCAACAAAAACAGTTAGTTAGAGATGGTCAGAAAATCTTTGATGGAACCATTTGCCATCAGAGAATGCAGTTCTGTTGAAGTCAATATGCTTTGCCGAATTCTGTTGATTTTACTTAAGAGTTCTGACAACACCAAAACATCCCATTTTGACATATTCAGCATGACACTGATTTTTCCTTTTGAAAGGGCTGTTTTGAATTTTTTCAGATTTTGTATTACATATTATAAAATAATACAAAATTAACCAATGACTTCTTTTTACTCTATGGATTAACCATGCACAGTTCTCTCCAAGTATTAGTCATTATTCAAAACTGGAGCTCTGTTGGTTAACTGTTGATCGGTCACAAAAAAATCAGTGTTATTTCTCTTTGCTCACACCCAGTATGCCAGCTTGGGGAAGTTACTGGGACTGTAAAACTCTAGGGAAGAGGCTGTAGTTTAGGGAGAGGTCACTCATGACAGGGACTGGATTTTTTTAGAAAATGTTAAAGCTTTTCCTTTCTCGCATAGACCTTGCCTGATGCATCATTTCTAGGGAAATCAAGGTTTATTGGAAACAGGGAGGAATTGCTTGTCTGAATGGCTATAAAACTCTGTCACTTGGCCTGAAAACTTGTAGATAGACCTTCATGGTGACATTCAGATCAGTAAGATCAAGCTCAGGAGACTGGGCTATGCTATGAAAATGCTGAACCCTATGAAATACACAAGCAGAGCTGCTCTGTGTATATTTCCTGGACTTTCACCCTTCTTCCGTGTATTTAGCTCACAGGGTAGAGCCTGTGTCTGTAAAAGGATCGAAAAGGACACAGTTCACATAGTCATCCAGATGGCTGCCTTTCAAGGGGCAGGTTATCAGTTGGCTAAAAGACAAGAGTTATGTTGAAAGATTAAATTCTGAATGACACCACCACTGCACAAGCCAGGAAGGTTTTTAATAATTGATGGTCAGTAACATCCCCAGCAGTTGCTCTCACCATTCTTTGCAAACATTGAATTCAGCCTGATGTCAAAAGTTCAGCTTTTTTTATTTCTTCCTTCCCTTTTCAAATCCACTTAGTGATAGGCAAACCTTTCAGTGAGGGCTCTGGTGGAAAGGTGCTGTCTTGGCAGTAAAAGGATGACTCTCTGACATGAACATTTTGAATGTGTACCAGAGTTATTAAAAACTGGCATCTAATGCTCACTATCCTATTCTATATCATATGGACTCGCTATCTTATTGCTGTCTCGTTTCCTTGTGTTTCCCCTACCTATCTCCAGTTGTTTCTTGTCTTACATTCAGACTGTAAGCTCAGTAGGGGCAGGAAATGTGTTTCCATTATGGGTTTGTATGGGCATTTTGCACAATGGGGCTTTGGTTTACGACTGGCGCTTTTGGATGACATCGCAATACAAATATACTACCCCTCTGTTAACCTGATTTTTAGAGGGCTGGTTTATTATTGGCTCACCAATGATCTAACAGAAGATGCTCAGGATCTTGTCCCACATGCAGGCTACAGAATTAGAGAATGTAGAGAGTTCAAGGTGTGTGGCAAGGACACTCATGCTGAGGACAGAGCCAGGCTTTAGAGGTTTTTATCAAAATAAAAGGAAAAGTTATCAAAGCTCCACACAACAGAATCGGGAAGAAATAATAAAGTTCTAGGGGTATCCATGGCAACATTCTTTACAAAAACTACTTAGATTAGCCTACACACGCCCTTCCTTGGGGACCTGGTAATAAGAGACAAAGGAACAGCCTCGTCTCCAGCATGCCAAATGAGTCCGATGGTCCAGGTTTCTCAATGCCGAGATGGAGATAAGGGCTCAGTGCTGAGTAGCTAAGTTATACGTAAAAGCTAAGCTAACAGCAAAAGGAATTAAAGAACTGAAAGCTAAAAGAAATCAAAGCTGAAAGAACTAACTCCACATGGTGGTTTGCCCTCTTATAGGGTCTTGGCACTATCCTGAATATTCATGTCAGTGCCCAACCTTCCATGCCCAAGTCTCATTTCCTCACCCACATAAATCTCAGGGTATACTTACTCTATAGGCGAGCATATTCATACATATTAATAACATATCCATACATATTAATGCCAATTATCTCATGCTCGAAACCAGTTACCTTTGTCCTGAACCATTACTTCCACATTCTTGTGATGTACCTTGTGGTTACTGGGATGTCCCAGAACTTTGGACACATTCAGTTCCCCAAAGTCTAAAAAGGTAGCCTATAGGACATTTATCTGTCAGAGGTTACAAGTACTCATGCAAACTTGCTTTAGCTAAATCATACAGGACACAGGCCTGTAGGTTCCTTGTGTTACAGCCAGACATAAGGAAGTAATTTCTATTGAAATTATTCAATACAAAAATATAAGCCAAGATCATATAATCAAACCAATAAAGAAAAACAGGATACATAATATAGCAAGTTAGCAGGTTAGCCCTATGGCCTACATCTCCTATGCCACTTTCACAGAGCCATTAGCTCAAGAAGCTGAAATCAGCCAGTAAGGCTGCTGCTAATTTACAGTACTCAAGAGTTTGCCTCTCAGTACAGGTAAGAGGTAGTGAACCGTGCCATGAAGAACACAGAAACTATTTCATAAGATGGTTAGAGGTGCATAACAAAACAGTAATGGAGAGACTGGAAGGAGGGTGAGCCAATATCACTAGCACTGTGTAGTTATTCCGTAAAGGCTAGGGGAGGGCATGGATGAGTAAGGAAGTGGCGTGCATGTGTCTGTGTTTGAGATAAGCATGCATAGGAAGCTTAATTGGCTCATTTGTGTGGGTTTCAGTGATTACTCAGGAAGTAGGTGAATGAAAAGAGGGTGGAGGCTGTGGTGCAGCTCCAGAAGGATGTTCCATACCGATGGCCCACATGGAAGGAAGCACAGAAATGGTGGTGGGAGGAACTAATAACAGGGGTCCAGGATCTCATCTTTGGCAGAGATGCAATACTAAACAAGGCCAGACAGACAGAGGAGTGGGGTTATGCAGGAACTTGAAGGTGAGGATAAGATGTTTGAACTTGCGGTAGCAGAGACAAGGAGTCAGAGGAGGGATTAAAGGTCTGGGCTTGGGGGGAGGAAGGAAGGACATGGTTAGATTGACAGGCAGTCAAACATCTCCCATCTTGATTATACAGTAGAACTTCAGAGTTACAAACACCTCAGGAATGGAGGTTGTTCATAATTCTGAAATGTTTGTAACTCTGAACAAAATGTTATGGTTGTTCTTTCAAAAGTTTACAACTGAACATAGACTTAATACAGATTTGAAACTTTACTATGCAGAAGAAAAATGCTGCTTTTAACCATCTTAATTTTAAATTAAGCACAGAAACAGTTTTCTTACTTGTCAAATCTTTTTTTTTAATCTTTCCCTTTATTTTAGTAGTTTACATTTAAACACGGTACTGTACCGTATTTGCTTATTTTTTTTTGGTCTCTGCTGCTGCCTGATTGCATACTTCTGGTTCTAAATGAGGGGTGTAGTTGAGTGGTCAGTTTGTAACTCTGGTGTTTGTAACTCTGAGGTTCTACTGTAACTGGAGAGGAAGGTAGGGAAAGAGTCACTTTTCTGAGGGGAGACCAGAGCTTGCTTGTAATGTTAAGGGATAAAAGGAAAAAGCCAGAAGAGCGAAAGAATGAAGGAAGGTTGGGCGTTCAGGGAGAAGGTCAAATCACAGGAATCAGAGGTGGAGAGCAAGCAAAACATGTCTGTGTCTGTAACAGTAAAAGGAGAACAAGAAGGTACTGAAGGAGGGAGAAAGAATGACAAGATCTGATGTAGACTTTTTGAAAAAGTTCACAAGGTCTCGCCCAGACAGAGAGGAGCACACCGGAAGGGAGGATGACATTGGAGTGGGGTACAGTGCATGAGATTTGCTGATGACATTTTGATTGCTAAGCACCCGAAAACCCTCTCTACAATGATCCATTAAATGGAATAACTCAACAACATTTTGGGCTAAAGTCAGCAATTCAGTCTCAAAGAGGGGGAGACAGCTGATCCAGAATGGCTTGCTTATAGCTACATCCTAAGAGATAATCGCATATCTACAGGGGAGTAACTTAACCTCACCTTTAGAGGACTTATAGGAGAAGATATTGAATCACTTAAAAAAAATTGAATTTCATATATAAAGTTTTCTATTCCATGATCTGAATATGATCTGTAAAAATTAATATTGCTCAAGACTAGGTTACCTTTCCCAGATGTTACCCTTAAACCTCTCAGGAATACTGAGGCATAGAGGAGAATCTATGACAGACGCTACTATGGAAATCTCAGTGACTGAATACGCTACTCAGATATAGGGATAGACAGATAAGAAATACCGAAGGAGACAGAAAAATCCAGAGGAGCTGCCAAGCCAGGATTTATTCTTTTTATCACATTTATAAACCATCCTTGTTCAATGCAGAGATAATAGTGGCTTAGCTTTCTCCAGGCTTCTAGATAGTGATTGAGTGGTCTAAATAAAAGCAATAGTAGATTGGGCCAACAAGTAGAAATAACTCAGCTGGGACTTTCAACTACAGAAAAGTACAGTCCCTCCCAAATCTCTTGGAGCACTTCCACTGTGTGCCCCATTACTGCATCCGATCAAGGGGTGCAGCCCAGGACTGCTGGTGCTCCAGGATCATTCCATTAGCCTGCCTGCTTCCTTCCCCTGATCTCAGGGAGTTTTTTTGTAACCAGAGTGTAGTAAGAAGGTGTAAATGCCTGCATTGTGGCTGTCACTTAGTGAGGCACACTTGGCAGAAACTCCTTGCACTACTTGCCCAGTCTGGAGCAGGTATATCCCCTGATCCTACCATTAGGGGGTATAATTCAAATTCCCACAAGGAGGAAAAAAATTCTAAAATCTCTCTAAGTGTCCTCTTATAGGAACAACATTAGTTTGTTTGGTGGGAGACAGTCACTATAACAAGATAACTAATAATCTTCCCACCACCCATTTCTCCTTTCAAAAAGAGGGTACCAAGCTTCCAGCAAGCAACCCAACCTTACAAACAACCCAACCTTACAAACTAATAAAGAGCATGATCATCTGAGTTTTAACCACCCTCACCACTAAAGAGAGACACCAGAATGTTGCCTTTTGGGGCTATTCCTATAAGATGCTGACCCACTTTGCCACAGAAGGAACTAAGTAGTGGAAAGAGTTATTTAAAGCTTTATTTATAACACAACCTGTGTAAAAGGTCTCATGTCACTGAAGTAGAAGTGTTGATTAATGGAACAATAGAAGAATAATCACAAGGAAAATACCTGACCAGGGGACAGGGAAATGGACACACCACTGACACATGAATAGTAGCAATTAGTCTGGCTCTACATCTCAAATTATCAGGCAATTAGAGAAAAGAGAATGTATCATATTAAAAGTCCAAGTCAATAAAACATGACATTAAGGTGAGTTTACAAGAATGACTAAAATAGTAGGAGAAGCTGCATGTGTGGATCTAAGGTTGAAGTAAAAATTCAGATATGCGAAGTCATGTATGTGACCCTGTAACTAGAGTCTGTGCATACAATGGACAGAGGTCAGGCTGTGTGTTCTTCCTAACTGGCACTTTCAGACTAGAATGTTTAACGGTGCAACCTTTAGTGCAGTCTTAACACAGGGCCAAAACCTTGCCAAGGGCTCAGCAGGGCTCCCACCCACAACACAGTGCTAGGCCTCATGGGCAATAGCTGTCCTATGTAGCTAAACCACAGCTACCCAGCCCCTCTCCTTCCCCTACAGGGCCAGGCTTAGCCCCACCCAGCAGAGTTGCTGGGGTGGGGTGACATCAGTAGGGGTCTATGTCCCTTTGCAGTCCCCGTTTGATCTCCCTGACATAGTGACAGCCAGGGAAACTGTGAAGGGCTCATTATTCCTTCCAGCACCAATCCTCTGATCCTCATCAATTCAGACTTTGGTGTCGCCAAGTGCACCCCCTATCACTTGGCCCCCCTCTCTGTTCCTTGGGGGCCACTCTGTGGTAGCCACTGCTGCCCCCAAGCAGCAGTAGTTCCTACATTAGGGAGGAGTGTCAGGATTCACAGAGGCAATGAGCTCCCTACCCCCTCCTTGGTCCTCTGGGGATCCTGGACCTGCTGTGCTGGCATGCTGGCTCCCTCCAAGAGCTCAGGCTTTAGTCTTTGGTGTTTTGCATTACATATGAGCAACAGTTTCAGCTGATCTCCCCGGGTAAGCCTTTATTCTTAATGTGCTGCTTAAGGAGCTATTCAGAATCAGAAGGGTAAACTGATCTCTCAGTTCCAGGTGCCCCATGATGCACAATCATGCCCCCCCCCCCAAAAAGAGCCATCTGACATCAAGATTTGGATCATAGGAATATGGAACATATTAGTCATGGAAGGGCTGACATACAGAAAGAAACAACAAGTGGATTACCTTGGTACTTGGCCGTCCTTCTTAGACTATACAGACAAGGAAAACCCTTAATACCCATAAATCAAAGAGACTTAATTCCTTTTGCTCCTATACTATGTGTCCTGCTCTTTTGTATATGAGAATGCTGCGCTTTGCAGGAACCTTGTAAGATGAAAGGATATAAGAGCTGTTGTAAAACAATATATAGAACATTGCTCCAATTAGCAAGTCACCACCACCTTAACGTTTTTGCTTTCAGTGTTCAGGTTAATTGTATAGCTGTTGCTTATAAAATTAATATGAAAAACCCCACTTGTTATGTACATCACAAAGCATGAGTTGTGCTCTCTTTTTTTTTTTTTTAATTTACAAAATCAAATCGATTGCTAACAAAGGCTCTGAGCTAACAAGGTACCGAGAAGCATCCCTAAATTTAAATATTTGAATAGCCCATTTAAGTAGTTGGGATTACTCACATGCTTAAAGTTAAGCACATGTTTAAAAATGTTACTAAACTGGGGCAAAAAAAAATCAGCATTTGGGTGGTCTAGTGGCTGGTTGGTTAGTGTTCAGCTGCCCCCTACAGGACAGGAGATCTAGCTTTGATTTCCCATCTCTCTCCAGTCTGGAATGGGAAAAATAAAATCAGCATGGTGGTTTTTGGAAATACAATTCTGTTTACTTGTTAGTTTACTTTATACTGTATATCACATAATTCTTCTTCCTTGGATCTTTATCTGTGCTTGCCTGTAGTCAAATACCAATGCAATTCACAGAAGGGTCTGGTTATCCCTTATCAAGTTTAAAGTTCAAAATATTAGCGTTATGTTGTAATATGATGTGGACAAATACAGTTGTGCTGCTGAAAGGGTCCAGTTGTGGAAGCTCCCAGCTCAGATAGACATGTGCAGTAGCAGAGCTTGAGCTAGCACACTAAAAATAGCAGTGTGATCATCATGGCTTGGGCTGTAGTTGGGCTCTCAAGCCTAGGGGTCAAGTGGGCTTGAGAGATCTGAGCTGTAGCCCAAGCCTCACATCCATGCTTCTATTGTTAGGTTGCTAGTCCAAGCCCTGCTAGCACAAGTCTGTCTGCTTGGGCCGGAAGGCTGGCTCACAGCTGCAGTATAAACATATGCTTAGGGCTCCATCCTGTGAAGTCCTAAGCACTTCTGTGAGGTGTTGAGCATCCTCAAGTCCCACTGACTTCAGTGAAAGTTGAGGGTACTCAGCACCTTAAAGACTGGAGCTCTCTGCCTCAGTTTCTCCACCTATAGAATGGGGACAATAACCTTTTCTACCTCATAGGGTTGTTAAAAGGCTCAATTAGTATTGATGTTTATAAAGCACTTTGAGATCCTTAGACAAAAGAGACTGTAGAAATGCAAAACGTCTTCAACAGGTTTCATATTTAAAAATCACATCTAGTCCAAAAATCTGAATGATTCCTTAAAATGTAACAAACAACTGTCTCTCGTTCAGGTAATAACATTCGGAGACTAACTTCTGCTCTCAGTTACATGTGTGCAATTACATTAGATTCAGAGCATTGGTGCCTTCTCAACTGATCAACCATCAAGCACTGCCCATATTTCTGAAAAACTGGGTTTCTTTATTTTCTTACAAAATAATAATGAACACTCTAAAAATAATAATACTGTGCCTTCAACCTAGGATAGCAAAGCATTTTATGAACATTAAGGACCAGATTCTGATCTCCTTACTTATTTTTACTAGGACTTTATTTCTGAGTCCCACTGAAATCAGAAACTGCTCAAGCAGTAAGGCATTACTCAGTGTGAGTAAGGGCATTGGAATCTGGCCCCAATTAAATGTTTTGTATGGAGAGCAGATTAACAATAATGAGAGAAATACCATTTGTGTTTTGAAATCCCAAAAGCAAATGCATTAATATCCATGTCATGAACATGGCCTGTCTTCACTGATCATTAGCTTTGGGGCATAATGGGAGGTGCTCTGAGCAAGGTTGGATATGCAGCAAAAGGCTGGTTCAAGAGTTCAAGGCAACAACTCCAGGGACAGTGAGGTAAAGATTAGGTGAATGACGGACATGTGGGAATATGTAATGAAACCAATTTGACAAAATCTTCTTAGCCCGAGAGGAGGTGTCCTGACCTTAGAAAAGGTGATGCATATCCCTTCCCCTCAGGGCTTACTGTAAAGGTGAGTGCAGGGACTGGAGAGGGGGAATTTTCCAATAGAAATATGAGAGACAAGGAAGAAGTGCTCCCAGTTAGTAACTGCATTGCAAGGGAGGCTGGAATTGCCCCTTCTCCCCCAATAAATTTTGTCAAAATGGTTCAACTAATTTTCATTTTATTCTGAAACACCCTGTGCAAATGCCTGCTTCACTCTACCCTGTATGAGTGAAGAGGAATGCTTCATCAGTTCTACATGTCATTCCTATACACATATACAAGGATGTGTGCACAAAGTCATGCGCCCCAGGCTGGTGGCAAACAAATGGCTCCAACAAGCACACTTCAGGTCCACAGAAGATGTGTTCTACAGTCTCACTACTTAGAAACCAGGCTGAGTTCTATGGCAGTGGTTCTCAACCAGGGGTATGCATACCCTTGGGGGTACATAGAGGTCTTTCAGGGGCTACATCAACTCATCTAGATATTTGGCTACATAAAAAGCACTAGCAAAGTCAGTACAAACTAAAATTTCTACAATGACTTGTTTATACTGTTCTACTTACTATACACTGAAATATAAGTAAAATATTTATATTCCAATCAATTTTATAATTATATGGTAAAAATAAGAAAGTAAACAATTTTGCAGTAGTAGTATGCTGTGACACTTTTGTGTGTTTATGTCTGATTTTGTAAGCAAGTAGTTTAAGTGAGCTGAAACTTGGGTAAGCAAGACATATCAGACTCCTGAAAGGGGTACAGTAGTCTGGAAAGGTTGAGAGCCCTTTTCTATGGCATTCAGAATGTTGTGCATCTGTGAATGTACCTTAAAGCATCAGGGGGAAACTCACTCAGGCACTTCTGTGTAATTACTCCACTTATCATGGTGTTCGTGAAAGTGGAACTGGTCATACCCTGCCCAGTATATCCTTGGCTGCAGATTCCCAGATATGAAGAAAACCTTTTCTTTATTTATATTCAGTAAAGCTAGTTAAAAAAGTGTCTGCATTTTGATTTTTTGAGTTCTCTTTGAAATGTCAAGATTAAAACAGAAATGATTTTTTTTGCTAATGTTTTCATGAAAAAAATCTTGTTTTTTTGACCAACTGTATAGCTAGTTGAAACATTTCAGAGAAATTCTGACTCACTTCTACACCAAAAATAATAATAAAAAAAGAACGGGGTGAATTGTTCAAGATACTTTTTGCAAAACAAATTTCCCATTTTTTGACAAGCTCTAATATTTAGCAATAATTTTATTTAACATTTACTTACAGGACATTTCTAAGCCAGAGAGGAACCCTGGCATTAGAGCCTCAAAGGTCTCATTAGCTTTGTGCAGTGTTGCCAACTCTTGATATTTGGTACTCTTCTTAAAGCCTTAGATCCTAGATTTATGTGATTAGGTAAGAATCTCATCTTTCATTTAACAAAAAGGTTTTAGCCCTCATGGTTTTGGAGAAAAAAATCCCCTGAAAACATGACCTCTACAGATTAAGACAACCAAAAAAAAACCTCCAAACAAACCAAAAAACCCATCCCAAAGCTATTAATTTTTAAAATCTCATAATTTTGGGGACCTCATGATTTCTGAATACAATACCACCTATCTTTGTCAGTGCCACCACAGTTCCTAAATTGAGGCGTGCCGCTGCACCATTACATAGCTGTGAGTTCTCAGCCTTGATGCACAACCCCCTTGGCAATAATTCATGGCATTCCAGATTTGTGCTCTAAGGAACATGGTCAATCCACAGTTGCCTTCTGTGCTGTCTGAATGCCTCAGTCAGGAAAGAAAGGACAGACCAATGGTTAGGGCATTAATGTGGGATTCAGGAGACCCACATTCAATTCTTTGCTGTGCCACAGACTGTGTGTGACCTTGGGCAAGTCTCTTCATCTAATCTGTAAAATGGGGATAATTGCACTTGTCTACTTCACAAGGGTACTGGGAGGACAAATATAGATTGTGAGGTGCACAGATGTGACAGTGATGGTGGGGATCATATAAGTAACTACAATAGATAGGCTGGAACAACATAGATGGGCATCAACCATGGTAGCTCATAGAGACCCCCATGCAACCAGTGATCCAGGTCTTGAGGGCACAGTCCATCCTTATAGGGGTCCCCAAAACCAGTCCTGGTATCCATTCTAGCAACATGCCTTTAAATCTGAAGGTCAGTTTTCAAAAGACAGACAAAGGTTGGGGCAGCTCTGAGTTAGTGTCACACAACCCGCATGCTCAGTGAGACTAAACTCCCACAGGGCCTCTCATTTTGCTTTGATTGGCATCTACAGCCCACATACAATTAACTGGACATACAGGCAGCGTTAAACCTGACTTTCTATCCTCTCCATTACACAAGATCGCCAGGATAACACACGGATCATTTTATCCCACTCAGAAGAAAAGAAAAAACAAATGTACAAGCACTGTTGCTTGTCAAAGAGCCTCTTTTATCCAAAAAGTGTCATACTTCAAAGACGACAGGAGCCCAAACTGAAACTTTTGATCCGCCTCCCCTCTGTGGGCCCCTTTTGGGTACTTACATGGAATGAGCCACCTAATCTTCTGAGCTTTGCCAACTACAAGTTATTACAGCATTTGACATTACTGGGATTTTTCCTTCATTATAATAACTAGCATTTGCACAACTTCTCAGGGACTCAAATGCTGCCCGGCTGTCTGTAGCCCCTTCATGCATAGCCTGAATAAACAGGCTTTGTACTTTGGATTTGGAAAGAGTAATCCTCTCCCCTACAGCTGTACAGTAGCTTGGGGCAGAGAAGCTGCAAAGCCATTCTGCTGCCACTACAGCTACAACCCATGATGCGATGTAGCTGCACGTCTTGTTGGACGCACGTGTTAGTCCTGTAGAGCTCCAGGATACCAGCCATTCCCCCATCCCATTCTTTGGGCTACCTCTGCCAAGTCCCCTTCTCCATGCCATGCCACCATCAGAAGAGACACCACAGAATCCCCGTGTTGTACAGGCTCCCCATGGCCTGCGCTCCAGCCGCTGCACAATGTTACCAGAGTTGTAGCATAGCATTTAGGGCATCCATGCCTTGGGGCGAGGGTCAGGATAAGCAACATTTAGCGCTATGTGGCTAGAGTAAAATGTACAGTATATTGAGCAAAGTTTACATTAAACTGTGATGCTGCATTTTGTTTCAGAAAGCAGTGTCTTGTTACTTGTAACCTCTCACCTTCTGGCCCTGTGTAATGCCATAATTACTCTTAAATTTCTCTTTATTTAACATCATTCAGCCTTTCTTCTTTTGTTACCATTTAGTTAATAAAAACAGACAAAGCCCAGTACTGAAAGCAGGCAAAGAGCCAGCATGTTGAAACCTGCTTTTAATTTAGGGTTCTGGGGCTAATTTCCTAGGCATTGCCACATTTTGGAGAAAATTAATTTTCTTTCTCTGTGTCAAGTGACAGTTGATTTAGATCTAATTAGGGTCAATTTCATCTAAAGATGAGTCATTTCTTCTCCAACTCTATAGCTTCCAAATTAACAGTTGGGTCTAAAATCCAAACTTTTGCAATCATGTGCATACCATTGCTGCTTGCGATTGAAGATTAAATTAGTGAATTCTCATCCACAAAGATCTTGGCTAGCAGAAAGACAGCTAAGACAGACTGACAGCTGGATGGACAGATAAGATACAATTAAGATAATATAATATAGGATTAAGATAAAATATAGGATGATGCTGTTTCAAAGGTGACCTACCAAGGGGAAAAGGTGCCATTTTTGATATTTTAGAATGAATAAAGAAGACATGAAAGTTCAATCTTGTGCCATCTCCTTCCTCCACCAAAAACAATTAAAATAAAACGTTAGAAAACCCATCTCTTTATAAGCTCTTGTCTCTGTATGAATGACTACAGAGCTACTGGAATTACAAAAGAAAAATGGGTGAAATCTGAGCAACTGAGAGCAGAAGAGCTTTGGTTTGGGTTTATTAGCAAATTTTAAACCTCAAATTTCTAGGAAAGACTTGGGAGTAAGATGCTCTTTGTTAAGCATTCCTACATCCCTCTCCCCTACAGAGACAGCCCATACTTGCTGATAGTGGATGAGCAGAGTGAAGGCAGCTAGCTTCAGCATGCTCAGTCTGTGTGCTCATCCTCAGTACAAGAAAAGTAGCAAATCGGCGGGGGGGGGAGAGACATGATCCTGCATGCTCCCCTCCACCCCCGCTTGTTGCCTCTGCCCCTTCCTTTGAGGGCAGCAAAAGCTCTCACTGCACTTAACAAGTCCCCTGTTGTTGCTGGAGAAGAGAAGACTTGATACTGCAGACTTCTCACAGTGTCACATAGCCCGGAGCTCTATGAAGGCAGGGATTGGAGGTGCTGGCCTCTGCACCATTGTTTTGGCTACTTCCCCTCCCAGATCTGCTCTACATTCGGGAGAAGACAATGCAATGAAAGTGCATCAAATCAGGAGCCCCCTTCTGCCCGAATGGGCCGGATTGGCCTCTAATCACAGTTATTTCCAAGGCATCTAAACAGTAGGCTAAATAGAGAAGTTTGTAACATACGTGACTATTGCTGGGAAAGGATTAGGTCACTGGCGTAGACTGTCAGAATTAAATTCCATGCATTTCCTTATGAACGCCAATTACAAGCTAATTTAACATTGATGTTTTGTGCTTTGGAGTGATTTTGATGACAGAAGGAATTATTGTTCTGTCAATGTTAGCTGCATTGGAAATGCCATCAGAAAGATAGATGGCTGCTTAGTTCTTGATTGTAATCGCACAGCAGGAGTGTGATTGATAATGGATCACTACTGTTCAGTGAGAAGAAGAAAAGGAGGACTTGTGGCACCTCGGAGACTAACAAATTTGAGCATAAGCTTTCGTGAGCAACAGCTCCAATGAAGTGAGCTGTAGCTCATGAAAGCTTATGCTCAAATAAATTTGTTAGTCTCTAAGGTGCCACAAGTCCTCCTTTTATTTTTGCGGATACAGACTAACACGGCTGCTACTCTGAAACCTGTTCAGTGGGAGTTACCAAAATAACTTTCTAGCTACAAAGCTTTATTTAACCTATACATTTCCTGTTGGACTCCTGGTCATAGGTTACCTTTGAAAAAAATATTTGTATTAATTATACTATACCATCCCTTAGGAATTAATAGACTTTCTTCTCAACCCCTTATTTGTTGATACGTTTGCAACATTGTGCTGAGTTACGAACATCTCCACAACATGAGTCACTATAAGCAAGGAGCAGTTTTCTTATCAACTAGGTAAAAGGGATCAAGATCACTAATACCTATTTGAGTATGGAATAGCATACGCACAAAAAGAAATGCAAAGCTAGGAGATGTACTGGAAAATTGTGTGTGTTGTTTTAGTAAAGAAATAAAAGCAAAAGCAAGCAGCATTTCTTGTTTAATTTTTAGTCATCTCTTTTCCCCAGGATCTGTAATCCTTTGTTAGTTGTAGGATTCACAATAGTGTCTTCAGAAACTTTCTAAAGGAAAAATAATGAATTTTAGATTGTTTCTCTGAAATGATCTTCAGTACATTCTGAGATTCATCCATCACCACACATGGGGCCTAACCCAGCAATGCACCTAAGCCCATACTTAACTTTCATCACAAGACTAGAGTCCCAATGATGTCAATTCTGAATTGTGTGTCAATGGAACTACTCACATGCTTCAAGGCTTTGGTTGGATCAGGGCCCTGGAGAGTAAATCTAAGCAGATATGGATCCAAGCCAAAGTTCTGAATCCCAAGAACAGTGATGAATTTCAGCTCTTGCATTTCATCTTCTCTGCTGAACCAAAACCCCAAACTGTGGGAAATTCAGATCCTGATCCAAACTTTTTTGGCTCAGGCCCAGTCTGAAAACCAGAGGCAGGTGTCTGAGTGTCTCTCTCTTCCCTACTCCTTTCTCACACACAGACACACACAAAGACGAAAGAGCCATGTGGACTAACAGTACAGAACTCTGATGGAGCACCATCAGTTATTTCCAGAAATAACAAGAGGTATCTAACTAGAGTCTTCTGAGAGCAAATGGCTGCAGTAGTTTAGTTCTGGGTGTCAGCAAAATGCCTTTGATTAAAGTAAGAAAACCAGTCATTCACAGTCCAATCTGACCTTTTTTAACTTATTTTGCTTGTAGTTTAATTTTCAATGCATGACTGCTGCATAGATACTAGGTTAATTTGAGTCAGCTATAATACACAAAAACAACAAGGAATCCGGTGGCACCTTAAAGACTAAACAGATTTATTGGGGCATAAGCTTTCATGGGTGCCACCGGATTCCTTGTTGTTTTGGTGGATACAGACTAATATGGTTACCCCCTCATAGCTATAATACAGTAGCAGTAAACCCCAAAATACATCACAATGCATTGAAAAACAAAAAGCACCCTCCCCCAACTGGGCCAAATTCATACCTGGAACACCATTAAACTTAATGGAGTTACACTGGACATGAATTTGGCCCCAGTGGCTTAAGTTTGTAGGATGAAATTGAGTATAAAATCTGTTATCCCACTTAACAGACAGTAAAAACTTCTCTCTGATAGCATTAGGTACTTGTTTTGTATTTGTTTTGTTAGCTTTGGTATGTAAAAGAGTGACTCACTGGCTGGCTTGGCCCAGCAGACACTCCTCCTCTGTCTCCCCCGCTAATAGCCACTCCAGCCCTGCGGTGGTCTGTTTCTTTCTCGGACTCAGCTCTCCAGCCAGGTCACGTTTAGTCCCACTCATTCTGGAGTAACAGAGTACCACAAAGCAACACTCCAACATCCTTCTGCCAGGTCTTTGGCCTGATCTGGGATCAATCCTCCTCACACCCCTTACACCAGGGGCTTTCACGGCCACCTTCCTTATTGACCAATAGGGAACCCAGACCCTCCCTTCTCCTCTGGGATTCAGTCCAGAGGCCCTGCAGTAAGCAGCTAAGGTCTGCTTCCTCAGATTCTTTGGACGACTTCCTAGCTTGGCCTGTCTCTAGACCCTTTCCCCCAGCTCTTCCCTGGGCTTGCTTCTCTGTAGAATTTTCTCCCCTTTCCAAACTCTGAAGACTTCTTCCCAACTCTTGTGCCAGGGCTTTCTCCCTAGAGGCCCAGCTCCTGACTGTCTCCCACAAGGCCTTCTGCCTGTTTGTGTCTCTTTCCTCCAGAAACTCAGCCTCCAGACTGCCTCCCTGGGGTCCTGCCCTTCACAGGCTTGCCAACATTTTTTTTTTTTAAATACAAAGGGACCATTTTCTTAGCACCTTGCCCTATCCCTCCTCCCAATATTATCATCACCATCATCATCATCAATAATAATAAGCAGTACTCACCTACATTTGCCAGAGGTATTTCTTGCTGCTCTTTGCAGCATTCAACAACTCCCGAGCTTGTACAGAGATGAAGAATTAAGGGACATCCCTTCTAATAAGGGACTATTGGCACTTAGCAACACTATGTGACCACAGATGCTCGCTCCACACCCAGTGGCTTCCCAGTGTCTCTCTTGAGCTTCCCTGGGCCTCCTACTTCCCCACTACTACCCTGGACTCCTTCCTTTATTACTCACCCTCCTCCTCCCCAGCTCGGCCTAATCCTAAATTGGGCCTGGCCTACCCTCCAGGTGCAACCAGGTGATTTATCGCTCTCTGGCTCCAGTTAACTCTTTCTCTGCCAGTGTGGGATTTATACCCCATCACATATATTATTCAATACTGTAGCCTGACATTTCATAGTGATTTGGACATATTTATTTTTTTTTTTACTTTGGATTACTGATACACGCAAACAACCCTGATTGGAAACTATGAGCTTTGTACGGCCAACATTCATGACCATACTTAAACAGGACTGAGAGGGGAACTGTTTTCACATTCTGCAAGAATTTTTAAGATTTCAAAAAATTTTCCTACACTGAATCGCGTCAAAAAAGTCAAAATCTCAAAAATGTTTGAGAACCAAAAATCTGAACATTTTTTGATTCAGGTCCATCAAAACATTTCATTTTCATCATTTCAAAATATTTCATTTCTATTTCAACCTTTTCCCTCTTCTTTCCCTTGCTCCCTCTTTTTAATGTAAATTTATTACAATTTTGACCAAAAGCAAGAAGTCTTACTGGTTTTTGAGTCAAAATCTTTCCAGTTTGGCAATCTCAAAACTTTCTTTAACAAAAAAAATTTTTGAGTCAAGAGTTTTGTCAGTACTGACGCTATTTCCCAAACAGTTTTGATTTAGATGAATTAGCATTTTCTGACAAAATGTGTGTTGGAAAATTCCTAACTTGTTCTACTCCTAAATTTCACATTTTCCATCACTTTTTCAGACCTAGTTTTTACATATTCACTTATCTTGCTCAAATAGCAGGCAGAGCTGTACTTAAGATACCCAAATAAGCTGATAACCAAATTGACTTATTTCTCTCATACTGAGGAACTGATTATCAAATACATGTATCAAGCATACAATTGCCAGGCCATATATTTAAACATGTAGAAAGTTTAATTGTAATGAAAAATATATAGACATCACTACACTACTACTGTTGAATAACTCTCAGACAAGTAAGTTTACCCAATATGTGTCACAGACACATAGCTTCATGACTGAAAAAATGTATCCTGTCTTCAAAGGATATGCCCAGCATGATATACGTGATGAGAATCCAGAAAATTGCTTACGCAAATAAGTACAGACAGTTAGATTATCACCCAGATATTTCCTGCCTGGGGATCTTCAGAGATTTCTAGCAGGCATTCTACTCACATTTCCTCTGAGCTTGTAGTAATGCTTTCTATGTATGGAAGCCATAAGCAGAAGAGGCAGTGAGGTCTAGTGGTTTAAGCAAAGAGCCAGGAATTCCTGATTCTAGCTCTGCCACTGATTCATTGTAAGACCTGAGGCAAGTGTCTTAGCCTCATTGTTTTAGATAATAACTACCTACACCTCAGAGGGGTGTTGTGAGGATTAGCTAGTTAATATTGGTGCAGTGCTTTGAAGTTAAATTGTGCTTAGAAGGTATTATTGCAGCTTTATTTATAGTAAACTATAAACCTTCTTAGCACAATTTTGTACTTTGAAAAATAATCCTCCATATGAAACACCAGTTCTTGTGTAGGTGTGGTCAATTGAAAAATGCTTGGGTCAAAACCAAAATATATGGCGTATGTCACTTTTAAACACATGCCTCCAGCCTGTGTTTGCCTTCAAATACCTCCTCTATATTACATACCTCAAAACCAAAGTTTACCATAATGCAGTCACTGGCGCCTAATCAGATATGAGATAATTGTCATGGACACAAAGCTTGGTATATGGACTCACATCATCGTTATATTCTTAAGGAAAGAAATGATTGCCATAACCTGACACATTCAGCTTTGTGTGACAGACCTAATTATCTGAACGAGTTTGCACTGCAGTGCCTACACTCTGACATAGATTAGGGAGTACTATTCCAGTTGTAAATCATAGGAGCACATTATCGTGTATGGTGACTGGTTCTCTTTGGAATCGTGGGCCAAATTCTGCCCTGACTCATGCCCTGCATATGGCCATTGAAGTCAGCAGAAGTTACATAGTGTGTAAACCATGATGCTGTTAGACCCAGTATCTCAAAGCTCATGCTGTGTTCACTCAGCCTTTTGCCGGACCGGTTTTATCCATAATGTGAGGTATTTCCAATTCAGATGAAGTAAGGCACCTGGAAATTTGACCTCTCCAAAAGGTCAGTCCTAGAGGATGCTAAGCAACCTCAATTTCTGTTGAAGTCAATGGGAGCTGAGAGCACTCAGCCCCTCATGGGAGCACACGGAACATTGCAAGGCTGAGCTCTTAGCCACTTCCCAATCCTTCCTAAATTTCCACAGAGTAAAGTCACTCATATGTATAAGTGTTCGCAGGATCAGGGCCGAAGAACTCAATCTTGTACCTGTATGTGCGTTTTCTCCTCTGCAAGGTCTGAAAAGGACTAGCTTTTATACTCCAATGGATCAATTTACAACCAGTGGTACCTGGCTCCTGAAAGAGTTTTCTTTTTGCTAATCCAGCACCCTACATGTATACTAGTGTAACCTTTCTGCCCGTCAGAGTTAGAGCAACAAGGGCCAGGTTCAGTATCTAGGGGTTCCATTCCAATAACACAATGCAAAACCAGCTCGAGCCCCCACCCAGCGACCTGGGACATATATATACCACCCCCACTGGGTGCCTCTAAGAGGCAATACTTCCCCTCTCGCAAGCACAGAGTCTGAGTGTAGCAAAAGCCTTTTAATAACAGAGAGCAACAATGAGCCATTATGTTTGGGAAACACCACCAACAGGATTCATAAGACAACCCATGAGCAAAAACCCACCCCAAGCAAATTGGGCCATGTCCTTTCCCTTTGGTTCTTGAGTCCAGCAACCCAAAAGTCACTCAAAGTCCCAAAAGTCCAACAACCCAAAAGTCTCTGTCCCTGGTCAGTACAGCCCCAGAGTTCGAAAGTTTATCTGCAGAGTTTTACCTCCCAACCTGGGTGGAGATGGGGGATTAAGGGCACTTTACGTGGTGAGAAGCCGATTGCCCCACCTCTCCATGGGGCTCCACTCCACTCTACCAGCCATCCCATGAATCGCTTTTTTCTGCCAGCCATCCCACGAGCTGCTGCACTCCACCAGCCGCTCTGCTCTGCCAGCTTTCCCATGAGCTGCTCCAGTTGTCCCGCAAACTGCTCCGCAATATATCTTCTGGCCCCTCCACTACTTAACACAACATTCAGTAATTTTAGCTCTTTTGTGATTTCAGCTTGTAGTAGGAGAGCCTTAGTGCTGGTGCACCATTGGCCCAAAGTGAATACAGTTGAGCAGCCTGTAACAAGACTCCTAATAGAATCAAAATTAGCTCTGATAATCTACAGTAGAGAGAAAAGAGGATGTAATTAGCATGTAGGGCCCTCATCAGGGGATCTATACTACCAGATATTAATACCTATCCCCAACCTCTCTCAATTCACTGAGTTTTACCCATGTCCCTTGCCTAGCAAGTGCTACTTAGTTGATAGCGAGTCCCTCCATCATAACAAAAGGCCAAGTACAGTTCCACTGTCCTTGATTCACATAATCAGGATAATAACAATTTATTCTTCCTGCCCCAATAACAGAGAAACTGGGGATCCCCCAGCAGCCAAAGTGACCATTTGGGCAGCTATGGGCTCATGCTAGGTGGGGTGGGCGTGCCTATGCAAATGAGATCAGCCTCTGAAGTTCTTTTCCACAACTTGCCACAACTCACCACCAGATGTCAGGGTGGAGCTCATTCTGACTCTGCTTACAATAGCAATTAACATAGGCCAGTCGAGTAACCCCAGGTATACTGGTTACTTGCTAAACAAGCAAATTTTTCTGAGGTTTCAGAGTTGCCTGATGAGACTAGCTCACACCAATTTTCTTTGAAGATTTAATTTGCAGGCCTAGATACATAGCACCACCCAGGTCCATAGTCAGAATATACAAGGCCTGCAAAAAGATTATAGAAGTGGAGGTACTATACTCTCCTTCCCACGCTGTACCCTGAAGAGCTCCTGGCTATAGCTTGCAAGGAGTGAACATGAATTTGATCAGTACTTAAGAATCTAAATTATGGAAGCGCCATTTGAGGCTCCATATTAAGGCTGAACTGAGTTTGCAGTTAAATCAGCATGAGTCCAAGAAGATGGCTCCAATGAGTTCTCACTAACAAGTGCAATAGTTTAAAATAACATATGTAATAGCCTGCTCCCCCTTTGTTGTCTTTTTCACTCTCGTTGTTTGCTCCATATATTGCCTGATATTACCCTGGCCAGCTCCCCACTGAGCAACACTCCTTGGACTGTTATACATTTTAGTTCTATATTAGTCTACTGCAGCTGGGAGAGGGATCTGGGATTTTTTTCTTAATAGGGTTTACCATTTTCATTGCAAAATAAAACCTATTTTGCTGGAAAATAATGTGAGCCTTGGGCCTTTTAGGTTCTTTTCCAAATAATTTGTGACTGCTGCCTTTTTGCCATGACGACAAGTCTTAGTGATGATGCTTCCTGATGACATAATCATAAAGTGCCATGTTGTAGCAATTCCAAGCCATGCTGTGTTGTCCCTGCTGCTTTTTCCTCACATATAAACAAACTGCCTGCCTCTGCACCAAAAATGCTGCCAAGGGCCACTTACAGCTGGTGCTCCTTCCCAGTCGCTCTGCTAAGTCTGTCCCCGACAGTATCCGTAGAAATCTCTTACTGGCGGCAGCTGTGGCTTCACCCACCTTCATGTGATTTGGATGAGGTGCTGAACTAGTGCAATGTTGCACACTTGGGATAAAATCTGGAACAATGGAAGTCTCTGGATATGTTTTGGGGGAGTTCTATGGCCTGTGTTACACAGAAGGTCAGACTAGATGACCACAACGATTCCTGCTGGCCTTGGATTCTATGAATCTATGAAAAATACCCATTGACTTCAGGGGGTCAGCATTTCGTTCATTAGGCCTGAACCAGTGTCCACTGAAGTCAATGGAAAGACTTCCAAAGAGTTCAATGAACTTTGGCTCAATCCCTTAACTTTATTTTCTGCTTCAACATGTCTTTCACAGGTCAATCTTCTGCAAGAGTTTGTACATTCAGCTGTGCACCTAAGCATCTGAGGTTTGGAGTATCTAGCCCATAATGCAAAGCTGTAAATATTAACTTGGAAAGTTGTCTCATCAGCATCCTCTTGGAAACAGGGATTAAACTGGTCATTAAAAAACTATTTCATACATTCCGCTAGAAAAAAGGGGAAGGGGGAAGAATCAAAGAGCTAAAATCAGGCAATGAAGTGTTCTGGCCTACAGAGAAATCTTTGAGTGATTAGGCATAATTTGCAGATAAGGCAGTTCCTCAGCAGGGCTATAAGAGGACCCTTTGTTCTCTTGGGAGAACTATTGTTGATAACATAATTATTTTCCAAAAGAGAAGAATTACGATGCAGCTTTGAAGATTGAAGACTTCCAACTAGTGAAGGAGATGTGTTTCATAAACAGCTGTTATGTATGTTATGTTATATAGCTGTTATGGCCTCATGTTATTGACCAGTAATAAATAATGGCCAGTAGTGCTTTGGTATAGCTGGAAAGACAGATTTCCCAGTTCCATGGCAGAAAGCAAGAAATAAACCTCCAAGACAGATTTCCATTGGCAAATGAGCAGGATTCAGCATATATGTAAATAAATAAATAGCTGTACAAAATATTCTGGGATGAGCTCTGTGGCTTGGCACGCAGAACATCTTCATTTGGTGGAGCCAGTGCTTATTAAAAAGAAGGCACAAGGGAAGGGGATGCTACTAACACAAACAGTTATTATTCTAACAATAGAGGCTGGCTATCATGGTGGTATTGTCCAAAGGGAATAAAACAGTCCATTAAGATTTCCAAAAGCTTAAGGAAAAGAAAGGAGCCCAATCTGCAAGATTTAGATCTGGATCTAGGTTTCAAACACACTGAACTTCATGGTTGTTTGGACCTAAGATTTTGAATCAGCGCATTTGGAAAACAGGGACTTTCTGCAAATCTTGGATTAACTGAAATCTGGGTTTGGATTTAGAAACCTAGTTCCCCAAATTAGGGACTGTTTGATCCAGATCTTTGGCCTGGGCCATCTTAAAAAGTGAAGCCACCCACTGCCTGCTGAAATATAGGAGTGGGTTTCTGGCAATATCCATATTTACCCACATGTACCTGCTGGTGAGGTACCCAATACCAGCTGACATGCAAGGCCCAGGACAGTGTTTCTCAAACTTTTGTACCCGTGACCCCTTTCACACAGCAATTCTGAATTATACACCTTTAAAACACCTTTTTTATATTTAACATTATTTATAAATGCTGGAGATGAAGTTGGGCTTGGGGGGGAGCTGACTGCTTGCGACCCCCATGTAATAACCTTGTGACCCCCTGAGGGGTCAAAACCCCCAGTTTGAGAACCCCTGGACTAGGAGAAGGTCTGCTTACTGGCACAAGACCAGTTAAAGGGCTATTTATTATTTCACAAGGAAAAAGGGACACAGAGCAAAGAACAAGAAAGCTGAAGATGTTAATATCCCCTCAGACAGAAATTCTATTCCGGGCCACTGTCAGAAGGCAGGATACTAGGCTAGATGGACCTTTGGTCTGACCTAGTAGGGACATTCCTATGTTTTTATAGTAATAACAGAAATATTTCAGGGAAAACTTTTTTTTAATCTGTAAACAAATCCCGAAGGTATCTGAGACTCATCCTTGCAGCATCATGCTATTGCCTGAGAATCAGAAAGTAAAATTGGTGAGACGGCTCAGCCTAGCTTCAAAGTCCAAGGGCAAAACATTAACCTGCTGAATAAATGATAAAAAAAGTAAGATTTTCAGCATTCTTTCAGTGTTAATAATCTAGGTGCTAATAGTAACAAAACTGGGGCCTGAGCCAAAGCTCACTGAAGTTAGGGGGACTCTTTGCATTGATTCCAATAGTCTCTGGATCAGGATTTTAACGTGATTTTTAAGTTGACAGAGACTATTTAAATAACTGCTGCATCCCAGCCTGGAGGTGATCACAATTCCGTAGTGACTACTTGAATTCCTGGGTGTGATGGGGTGCACCTAGCCTTTGCGGCTCCCTACCAAAGGCTCTGTGGCTCTCTTCCCCAGGAAGCAGTAGTGTAGCAGACATAGAGCAGTCCACCAGGTTTGCCTTTAGAGGCCTCTCTGGAGCAGTCATTTTGGCAACCACAGAGACATGGTCCTCCAAGGGCTAGAGGGGCTAGCAGCAGCTCATAAGGGTCCTGCTGGCTCAGATAAAAGTAGCTGCCTGGCCTTAGCTCTTCAGTCGGTGGTTGGAAAGAGAGGAGTGAAGAAGGGGGTTCTGTTATCTGGCCACAGGAGCCCAACAAGTAGCACTTACTCAGCTGGGACTACAGAGAGAAGCCCCCTGAGGACATTGGCCGTGAGATAGGGCTGGAGATAAAAGGGCCTAGTGGGAAGAGGTCCAGGGAAAGAGCAGAAAGGAATGTGTTGAGCAGTACATGGCTGGTGTTTTAAGAAACATGAGGTGGACCCCTGAGTAGTGGGTGGGCCTGGGTTCCCCTACTGGCCAGAGGTAAAGTGTTGTAAACCCCAACAGGGGACAGGGCTTATTTGGGAGCCTAAACAAAAGGCTGAATTTAAAGGGTCCAGATCTGGGGCTGAAGACCCTACCAAAGGCAGAAAGACAGTTTATTTATTGGACTCTTTAATATCACAGAAGGGGTTCATTCGGACTTTCTGACTTGGCTAGAAGGCCATGCCACAGAAGATCTGTCAAGGTGGGCCTGCAGGGGTGCCAGGGGTGAAAGATGGATTATGATACCACACCCAGATGCTTGGAGGCACTTATTTTGCCTTTACAATGTGCCTGAACTAGAGCAGGGTGAAACATTTCAAATTATTAAAATCTTTTGATGAAAAAAGGGACAATTTTTTTGTGAAAAAGTTTCCATTTTTTTTTAGCAGCTTTAACTTGAACATTTCTGTTCTTCCCAGTCTCATGGAGGTAGAAGCCATGGAGACAGAATGTAGATATTAGATGCTTAATTCAGAAACTAGAGATGAGCTGACTATATAGTATGCAGATTGGGATTGAAAGGAGATTTATTTTAGGGTTTGAAGTTCAGGTTCCTGGTTAATCCAGGGCTAGAATTTGGGTTTGGGTTCAGGTTTTCTAATGCCACAATCTGACTGGGAATTCTAGTGAGATTTCAGCTCCAAAGAGTGAAATCTGACAAAAGCAATCTCTGATGAACAATAGTTCTTGCACAATTTTCATGAACTCATGCTACATCTGAACTGGTCTGGGAAATAGGCCCCTTCCATTTTTGGATCTAAACTGTCTAGAGCCAAACTTTTCGGGGCAAGTTAGAATTCATGGATTTTAATTAGAATTCAGGAGCTGGAGGAGGGTAGCTTGTGCCATACATGCACCGCTCCTGTGGGTGGCTTCATTAAGAACTACCACAAGAGCGGAGAAGAGAGGCAATGAATTGGCAAGGAATGATTTACTGCCATGGGAGCATATTAGGAATGGGGATGATGGGACAAATCTCTGTCAAGTTTTCCTCTCCACTGTCCTGTGTCTTACAGGACCAGTCCAACAATCCTCTCATTGAGCCTGCTCTCAGATAGGAAAGGAAATGCTGCATGAATCCCTCCTTCCACAAATTCCTCCTCCTTGCTGTGCATTGAAATGTGCAGCGTCTTTGTATTGTTTTTCCTCTTCTACAAGTTTTTACATGGCAGGGGTTGATTTAGCACTTTGGAAAGCACTTGGGGGAATCTGTTGGGAGTTAAAGTGCTGTGTAAATGGAAGATTATATGATTATTATTATTTTAAGTGAGAGTCGCAAAGCCAGGCTGGTTTCTGCTGGGAGCTAGGTTAGAATTACAAGTGTTCAGATATAGGAGAGTCCAAGCCAAATAGCAGAGAATGTACCTGTTTGTTGTCTTTTTCGTGGTGGATGTGATTTCACCTCCCAGACATGATTTACCGCAGTGCAGTGCCAGGTAATACTTAAAGGGGGGAAAGTCTGTTGAATTTTATGACCCTTGCAACCTTGTTCTGCCCCAGCATGGCCAGGGGTTCATTTGGCCCTATTGAATGTGCTGGGCCAAGCATGATCACAGCCTGGAGGTCCAGTCAAGGCTACTGGTCTGTGTTTCACTGATGATTTATTTTCTTCTTGCCTCTCTTTAGTTCATATTAAATCCTAAACTTGATCCCTTGTGAAAGTGCAGATGGTGATCCTGATCCTGGGACATACCGCACACCCTCAGATCTCACTGATAGGCCTGGTGTTTGTACTAGTTTTAACTAGTTTTTCTGATGAAGCAGTTCAGAAATGGTTCCAAAAGCAACATAGTTACTGGGGAGAAGATGCTTAAGGGGAAAATCTTTTGTTCCCTTTTGCTGAGCACAGAGGTGCCTACATAAGTAATTGGGGTACAGGAACCAGAGAAGCTTCTGTGGCTTTGTGATTTCTTTGCTCACCCAACTCTTAATGAAGCCATCCCAGCGACTTGGTTGTTCATGCTGGGTAAAAGATTTGCTATGGGCCAGATCTCTGGATCCAGACAAGCTGTACACACTGCAGGACCCAGAGAGGGGCTTGAGGCTACCTTTCCATGCCTCCCAATCCTGGAGCTGGTCAGGGGTCAAAACGGCTTCCTGTGTAACTCAGACAAAAGTAAAGGCTTATCTCGGGGCATGTCCACTGTACAGCAGCACAGCTGCAGCTACACTGCCATACCACTATAGTGTAGACGCTTATTACACTGACAGAAGGGATTTTACATTGCTGTAGTAAATCCACCCCCTCCAGAGGTGATAGCTAGCTGAATTGAAAAAATTCGTCTGTTGACCAAGTGGGGTCTACACTGGGGCTTAGGTCAGTTTAACTACATCTTTTAGGGGTGTGAATTTTTCACATCCCTGAGCGGTGTAGCTGGGTCAACCTAAGTTTTAGGTGTAGACCAGGCCTAAATTATGTCAGCTAAAGGGGCCACTCTGCTGGATAAGGGTCACCAGAGCCCATTCCTTTGTCTGACCATATTATACTCCCTTCTTGCCCCAAAGACCCAAGTGCTATGCTCATCACTCCTATATCTGAATGCATTCCAGGAGTGCATTAAGCAATATGATTAACACCTGTCACATGTGATCTGTTCTCTCATCCTATGCCCAGGGCGAGAATGGTGTGTGCAGTGGAGCATTTTGTTTTGGTAGGGTTATTTTGTTGCTTTTAATGTACATATTGCTATGTGTTTATGTTAGAGAAGGCAATATTGAGGACATGGGCCTTGCACTTAGAGTGGTAGGTGGTGACATTTGTGATAGCTCTTAATTTCTATGCAAGTTCATTCCACAGTCCTGGCCTGGCCCTGGAGAAAGTTCTGTCTTCCTCACAGACAAGCTTTATCCTTCTGATAGAAAGTCTGATTGTGTCAGAGGAGCAGAGCTGTCAACCATGGTCTTCATTTGGGAACTTTAGGTGATCTTTTAAATATGCTGGGCCCAGGTCATTGAGTGCCTTGAAAGTGAGGACTGAGATCTTGAACTCGATTCATCATTCTATGGGAAACCAGGGTGGGGAATGAGGACAGGCCTGATGTGCTCCCAGAATCCAATGTTGCTGGGGAGATGCGCTGCAGCATTCTGTACTAGCTGGAATTTCCTGAGGGCTGACGGTATCATGCCCAGGTATACTGAATTGTTGTTGTCCAGACAGGAATTGACAATGGTGTGTCTCACTGCAGCCAGGCCATTATCCAACAGGATGGATTGGAGTCTCCTAGCCAGCTGGAAAAAGTACTATTTGCTGATGCTTCTACGTGAGAGTTTAGCATCAGTGAGGAATCCAGGTGCATTCGTAAAGTGCAGAATGAATTGACCAGCTGTGGGTGTGCATTTTCCACCACCGGAGACTGCACTGTGTCTACGAATTCTTCAAAGTTTTCTTCTGTCCACCAGCGTCACCTCTGTCTAGTTCATTCATCCACATTGTTCTTCACCCATGAGCTGTTCTTGTCCAATTACTGGGCTATCTGGGCAGTAGTAGAGTGGCCATATATGGTGAAGGATAGGTAGAGCAGTGTGTCATCTGCATATAGCTGGCACTTGAGTCCATGTCCTTTGACCACTTTACCTAATGTCTGCATATAGATGCTGAATAAGGTCAGCCAGAGAATTAATCCTTGTGGGATTCCACAAGTGAGGGGTCTAGTGGTGGACGTGCAGTTTCCCATCACTACTCACTGGGAGCATCCCTCCAGGAAGGACTCAAATCATTCAGAACATTCCTTTGGACCCTGCCACCTCTCTCAGCAGCATTCATGGTTGACAGTGTCAAATACTGCAGAGAGTCCAGGAGGATTAAAATGGATATCTGCCCGCTATCCACAGACAAGCAGATCATCATCCACTAAATTGGTTTCAGTCCTATGTCCTGGCCTGGATCTAGGTTGTGGCAGGTCTAGGATATTATCTTCAAGTGAAGTGAGCTTGTGGTTGGTCTCTGCTTGTAGTTGATCTCTGTTTCTCTATGAGCTTTCTCAGGACTGGGAGGTTTGATACTGGGTGGTAACAATGTTGGGGGGAAGCAGATGGTATACTGGTTTTATGGCAACCAGAGGTTTCCTTATAAAAGCTGCTTTCTATCTCCTTTGGGTCACCATATGGGCACAAAAGGGGCCAGAGCCAAGGACCAGAATCTGGCCCTATGTGCCAAATATTGCTGTGTACAGAACTTTGAATATATGGATTGCTGTAGGCATCTGGATTGGGGTGCTCTCATGACAGAGCACCCCCTTGTGTCAGGATACAACATTGCAGGTCATCTGCATGGTGCAAAGATAGCCCTCTAACTGAGAAGCGGCTAGCCCAAACCCCTTCTGGGGAAACAAAATATCCATATGTACTCCAGAGTCCCAAAGAATCAACCTGTCTTCTCGGCCCTGTGCTCAATCCTTTCCTGGGGCTCCTCTGCCTTTCTCTGGCTCTGGTATCAAGCACTGTCCTTCCCAACCTAAGTCTTCCTGAGAACTGCCCAGGAGCGAGCCAGCCAGCCTGCTCCCTGTCGCTGCTTCCCCCTTGACTGAACTCTCTCAGCCTATTTGTAAAGCCCCTGTGTCTGAGTTATCACCTGATCTTTCTGGAGTCCCACCCTCTCTGGCTGACAAGTAACTACTTGATTACCGCCCAAGTGAAGTGAATGTGACTAACTTGGCCTTTAATCCTCTGTGGCCTGTGATGGGGAAGTCACCCACCACAACATCAATCATGTCATATTCTATATCGTTACCCAGAACCCTCTGAGAAAAACACGATGACACTAAACTAAACCATTTATGGGGCATAGTCTAGGGAAGGATCAGTGCCATTCAATCAACACCCAAAAGTTTGATCTTTGATTAGGACACATTAATCTTTCCAAGTCCTCTTGAAAGTCTCAGAACCCTCCTGACTCTTTCTCTCCCGCCTCACCTCCCATCATTATCATATTGAATATCTCTCCCTATGTGCCCCATCCAACTCCCATTGAAATCAATGGAATGTTGACTGGATTTTATACCTTTAAAGAGCTGTCATTGTGGCAGGTGGGTTGTCATTTCTAGTAGCTATGATTGTTGCTGCCATTCCTGCAGTACTAGGAGAGCTGACTTGAGTGGTCTGCTCTGCTCTTCTTATAGGAGATGCATTTCAGGCAAAACCCCACTCCTTCTCTCTGTTGAATAGTTTCTCAGTGGGCTCTTCTGCTGTTCTTTCCCAACTTTAGAGCACTCTGTGGTTTCTTTGGAACCTTAGTGCACATTGCAGGCCTCTGAGACTCCAAGCACACAAGATTTCAGGGTGTATGCAGTATACAAGTTCGGGGGAAGCCCCAGAATGCTGATAAGCTAGATGACAACTTCAGTGACAAGACTCAGTAAAGAGACTACTGGATTCCCTGTGTAGCTGTTGCCAACAGATGGGCAACTGGCTGCTCCATGAAGATGACCTGCACTAATAATACCACCACCACCACCACAGTGAAAAGGGTGGTTGAGGGTTTCAACGGTGGGAGGGCAGGGACAGAACTGTTTGTGTGGAAGCAGAGAATCTGCTCCCAAACGCAAAGAATATTTGGGGTTCATGATTCACATGGACTCATTGGTATCATTCCATGCGACACAAAAAATATCAGTAATTATCAGTGTCTTAAGACAGACTGTTACATGCACACACACACCTCTGACTAGAAGAGCTTTTCTTGCAAGAACGGATTCTAAAACATTAATGAACAGCCCGTGGTGGGAACTGTGAGGTCTAGAAAATGAAAGCATACATTCACCGAAGCACAAGATTTTATTTTTCATACAATGTTTTTGATACAGAGTCCCAAAACAAAATGCTGCCCAGAGTGAATCATTTCTGGTCTAAGGACATCTGTGAGGGGTTTAGTTGATATTTAGGGGGAAGTTTCCAACTAGTTACCCTTTGTGCCTTTGAAAATCTCTCTGTTAGAGATACAGTGGATGAAGCGAGAGAAAGTTATGGAGATGGCATAAAAAGAGGAGAGTTAGTAAAGGCTGAATGGATGAATATTAACAGGGTCGATAGTCATTCCTCGTAACGTTTGCAAATGACATCTAAATTGGTGGAGCAGTAAAAAATGCCAGAGAAAGGTCAGTTACACAGACTGACCTGGATCACTTGGTAAAATGGGTTCTTTTGAACAGTATGTTTTTAATACAGCCAAATGTGAGGTCATACTACAATGCAGTAACAGGAAAGGATTTTGGTGTCTTGGTAGATAACCAATTGAACATAAACTCCCAGTGCAATGCTGTAGTTATGGACAGCAAATGCTATCCTTGGATGGATAAGCAGTTGAATATCAAGCAGAAGTAGGGAGGGGATATTACTGAGATCATTCCTGGAATACTGTGCCCAGTTCTGGTGTACACACTTCAAAAAAGCTGTTGACAAATCAAAAAGGGTTCTGAAAAGACATACATGAATGAGTTGAAGTCTGGAAAATATGCCTTATAGTGCAAGACTTAAGAGCTCATCTATTTAGTTTATGCAAGAGCAGGTTGAGAGGTAACTTAATCATACTCTCCAAGTACCTACACAGGAAAGAGGTTTCTGACAGTAGATCAGTGGTGCTGGAACAGTTTTTACAGTGGGGGTGCTGCGAGCCATTGAACAAAACTGTAAACCCCGTGTATGATGGAAATCACTGTAAGACAGGGGCTGCTGTTGCACCCCCCAACACCCTTAATTCCAGCACCTATGCAGTAGATGGCTCTTTAATTTAGCAGAAAAAGATGTATTGAGATCCAATGGTTGGAATCCGAAGGTAGGTAACTTCTGACTAAAAATAAGGTGCAAATTTTTAACTGTGAGGGGGATTAACCATTGGAACAACTTTCCTAAGGATGTGGCATCTTTCTAAAAGAGATGCTCTGGCTCAACTCAAAGTTATGGACTTGATGGGGGTCTTGTGTTAAGCATCAGTTTGATGACCATAACAGCCCCTTCTGGCCTTAAACTCTGAATATGACATATCCCATAACAGAAATGCCACCACTGTACTGTCTTCAGATACAGTCCCTTGAAAGCAAGTTGGGGTTCTGGACTGCCAACCATCCCTACATTTATAGAGTCTATTTAAAACCAAACCCACTGTTCCTCTGATATTCTTGTTAACTGCTGGAATTAGCCTACCTGCTTGTCACCATGAAAGGTTTTCCTCCTTTCCCCCCCCTGCTGTTGGTGATGGCTTATCTTAAGTGATCACTCTCCTTACAGTGTGTATGATAAACCCATTGTTTCATGTTCTCTGTGTGTGTGTGTATATAAATCTCTCCTCTGTTTTTTCCACCAAATGCATCCGATGAAGTGAGCTGTAGCTCACGAAAGCTTATGCTCTAATAAATTTGTTAGTCTCTAAGGTGCCACAAGTACTCCTTTTCTTTTTGCGAATACAGACTAACACGGCTGCTACTCTGAAACGGGTAGAAATAATTGTCTTAAAATTTTGACGAAAGTGTGTGTGTGGTGGAGACAGGAAGTATCACAAAAATTTTCATGAGAAACGTTCTCCATTTTTCCAGCCAACTCTAAGAAAACACGAAAGGTCAAATCCAGGCTGTCTGTAAGTGTCAGGAGAAGACTGACTGTGATTGTAGACAGTTGGTCTGCTGCTGTTTCTATCTACAAGCACAGCTCCTCAGCAGGATGGAGGGAAATGCTGCCACCTTCTGGCAGAAAGCAGTTCCTGCTAGGAGAGCCATGTTTCCTGATAGCAGAACGAGGTTTTAAGTCCCACCATTTTCAAGCAACAGGTTTCAGAGTAGCAGCCGTGTTAGTCTGTATTCGCAAAAAGAAAAGGAGTACTTGTGGCACCTTAGAGACTAACAAATTTATTAGAGCATAAGCTTTCGTGAGCTACAGCTCACTTCATTTTCAAGCAGTTATTGTTTTCGGCCTCAGCAAGAACCACGTGATCTGGTGGTTACACGACAGAAAATACTTCTTGCTTATGCTCCTACTAGGTCCACCGCTGTAGCACAATACAGAGGGCTGGCATAGGCACGAGAACTATTGGTGTGGGGGGTATTGCTGTACCCCACCCGGTTTTATGCGGGGTCCCAGCTGCCGGTCACACGCCTCTGGCTGCTGTCTCCATACCTGGGGTCCAGGCTGCCACCCTGCACACAGGGTCCCGTCTGCCAACCCCATTCCTGCCCCCAGCTGTGGCACAAGCCTCTGCCCTCTTACCCCTGTCTGGGTCCCTGCCTCCCAGAAACATGACCCCATTGCCAGCCACAGCTCTGGCGTGGGGGCACGGACAGGGGTAAGGGGGGTTGGCTTTCAGCACCCCCCACTATTAAAAGTGTTCCAGTGTCACTGAGGGCTGGGATAGGTGAATGCCTTTCCCATGAGGACGTTCCCATGGCTAAAAGGCTGCTGGACTGGGAGTAAACAAGATGTGCTCTACCTGACTGCTATCATTGTCCCCCTCTTCCTCTCCAGTCTCTCGTAGCGATCCAGGCCTCCGTTAAGATGGCCAAGATGATGTAGGCCAGGCAACAAGAATTGCTACACACCAACCTGGTCCTGCTGCACAGCCAGCTCCAGGCTGATCTGGGTCTCAACCAGCACCCCAGCAGTCATGGGTGAGTTTGCTAGTGGTGGTGTTTGGGCTGCCGCTGCACAGGGTGATTCTACCATGGCTATTCCCAGGTTTAAGGCTGGACCCTAACAACAGAAGTCATGTGATTACATCAGAGTCTGAATTTTTGTTTAAAAAATGTTTCTAGCCCTCAGGGTTGCAAAGACAACCATTAAAACATGACTCCAGTGTAACTGGGTGATGTCTGCCTGAGTCTGCAGACAGTCTGAAACAACAGCTCACACAGGGTGAGCTGCCCTGTGCATCCCTACAGGGTGCTGACACTGAGACCTCCTGCTCTTAGGCACCCCGTGCTAGCCCTATCACAACAAAAGATTGTGTGACAGGAAAAGAAAATTGCAGCAGCCCTGGCCAACTCACTCATGTAAGCAGATACAGCCTTGCTGCTGAGGCAAGTACTAGGGGATCCCCCCCACTACTATCCCTGCCTCTTTGAGAGGCACAGAGGCACTTCCTTTCTTGTGGAAGTAAAAAGTCCCCATGCCCCTATAGGAGGGACCTCATGCAAATGCTCCAACCTAAATCCATGTCTCAGGGCACTAGCCGATTAGGAGACCCCCCACATGATGGAAAGACTGATAGTAAATTCCCTGATCTGGAACTCATGCTTCTCGATCCTGGCACAACAGAAAGAAATGTACTGACAAAAACAAAACAAAGAAGAGGATTCACACAAGCATGAAAATAAACTTGTTATGAAATTTGTTTTAATATATATTTTACAGTAGTACTGCCTTGTATTGTGTTGGGAAAGCTGTACAAAATGTGGGTGTCTGTTTAAAAAAAAACAACCTTTAAATGGGAATTTTTGTCTGTAAACTAATTGTTTGGGGGTTGGCAAGCCCCCCTAGACTCCAGGTGGCAAACTGGAAGGACAAGCAATCGGAAATGCAAGCATGGAGCATTACTTTAACAAATAATAATGGATTTTCTGTTTCCCGTGCACACACAGTCCCCCTTGGTGGGCTCTTCCTGATAGCTATGCTACTTCCTGCTCCTTTTTTAAAATCAACAGATAGGCTACTGTCACTGAAACATGGAATAAATCTGAACGGCCAGAGCTGGTCTCTGTACTGTTTACAATCATGAATGACTGCAGAGGAAGTGTTCTCACATCATCATCAGTGGAACCACAGAGGTTCATTGAGATCAGACCAAAATTAGGATGCAGCAAAGCTTTGCCTTTCCGCCCAGCCGGCGCCGTTGCAAAGATAGGTTCAGAGTTGTCTGTGCCGAACTAGTGGATAGATTTACATGACACGGACTTTCCTCACCTTCCTCCACGTGCTTTCTAAATATTATCCCTTAAGAGGCTCCCAGAAGAAGATAATGATTGAAATTCTTAAACTAGCCTGCCCACCCCAAATGATCTTCAGACACACTAGCTGAGTTATAGAGGCCACCACTCAGGTTTCTTTTATCGCTGTAGGGACAGTTTGGAAAGAGACACGAATGTGCCTGTTGGAGTGTGTTGAACCGAACATATGGGCCAGGTTGGGAGGTGAGGCTAAGTCAGGCTAGAGGGAATTTAATTTGTGTAACTTATGCCTCTTTGTGTAACTTATGCTGAGTCTTCCACCTTTCCTCATGCTGAGTAATACTTTCCTCTGCAAGTTGGCCCAATGGGTAAGGTGGCAGAATTGGGTGCTGAGGTTATCCCTACACTACCAGCTAGGGGCATGATTCCCCTGCTTACATACCCATACTGAACAGTAGCTTGATAAGAGCTAGCGCAGGTATACACGGTAGCATAGCCGTGGTTGCATGGGCAGTAGTAGTGGAGGCACAGGAAAGTAAATACCCGCTGTTTTTGTACTCAGTGTGGCTAAGCAGTGCTTCGGCTACTGCTGCCTGTGCTACCATAGCTACACTACCATTGAGTCTCACGGTAGCTCGCGAGCTACCAGGAGTATGTGCACACGAGCTGGGGAATCACAGCCCTACCTCGTCATGCAGACAGAGCCTCGGAGCCCAGTTCTGCCACCTTACCCATTGGGAAAGCTAGATGGGGGGCTAGTGTGAGTATGGGTACATGAGCTGGGGAATTACACCCCAACTTGTAGTGTAGACAGAGCCTAAAAGGAGATGCATAAAGTGCAGTAAATTGGACTCTTTGGGTTACATTCTGCTCCAAGGTAGTCAGGGTGTAAATCAGAGCAGAATTTGCCCCCTTTTACACTAACTTAGTCCTCCTTACATTCACTGAGACTCTCCTAGACCTATTACACCCACTTAAGGGGACGTAAGCTGGCGGAACTTATGTGCTGCTGAGAAGCTCGATGTGGGTTCAGAATGTGTAAGTTAAAGTAGGGTGGAGACTTGCTCTATCTCATATTTTCTTGCACCTTCCTGTTTGTTGCTTTTGTGACTACTTTCCTCTCCTCACTTGGTCACTCCTCCACTGATGGTGGTAGGACCACTTGTGTGAATCTACTCAGAAGTTTGAACTCTTAGAAGTGGCTCTAGGGGAGAGGAATTAGTAGAGTGAGGTCAGATGCTGTTAAAATGGCATACGTGCAATACAGATAGAAAGCTGGTTTACTCAGCTCCCTCAGGAGTTCTCCTGAGCAGAAGGGATCCCTGAGAGCAGAGAGCTGGCAGAGTGATTCTACATCACAACCCTCTTGCCCTCCCTTCCAGTGTGAGCTGCACCCCTGTGCTCCAGCAATCCCCAGATACGGGAATGGCCCCTTGGGCACGCTTGCTTCTGAGTATGCCTTAAAACAGCCCTGAAACTGTTTTAAGTTGTACCCAAGGTCCAGTATAGTGCCAATGGCTTAAAGCTACCTTTGCATCCCCCTGGGTTGCACTGAGCAGTGCACATCTCTGGCACGGCCCAGAATCTGGCCTGTTACAGGTATGAACAAGTTCCAAGTTCATAGGTTTCCTTTGAACTAGTATGCATTACATTAAAGGCCAATGGGATAAAAGATAGGTGGACTTTTCATTAAATATTGAATACAGTGCCAGGGCCGTCTCATTAGACATGAATGACTTGCCAAGATACAATTCCCTCCCTGGGCTGGTACTTTTAAAAAGAGCATTACAAAGTCAGATTTTACTTGAGAAAAGCAACACTGGAGCCAAGGAAGTGCCTTCAGTCTTCTGTGCCCTTGCCAGCAGAAATAGCACATTCAGGGTGCTTAGCTAGGTACTCAGTGGGTGATGTGGACTGGTAGCGAAAGCTGTTTAATAAGTCCAGACCTGTTGCTCAGTTTACATTATACCAACCACAATATCTCCCCCAGACAGTGATCTTGAACGTTCCTGACTCACCCAGGGTTCACTGATTTGGCAGAAGATTAAAAGACATTGTAGGATACCTCCTGGCTCCCCACAATGGAAAGGAATCTCAACTAACCTCAGGGACTCATTGAGTAAGTATACGCTGCATCTGGGAGTGAGCCTCCCTGCCCAGGTCCACAGATTTGTGCTCAAGCCCACCTCCCAACCCGGTTTGAGAGCCTGAGCTCCAGCCTGAGCTGCAGTGACAAAGCAACATCTAAACAGTTATTTTCAGCATGCTAGTATGAGCCTCACCAGCACAAGTCCGTGGACCCAGGCTTGCTCCCAGATGGCATGTAGATATACCCATTCGTTCAGTCAATTCAGAATGGGCAGGTTGACTGCTCAAACACTGAAGAGAATTCTTGACAGCTTTCTAGTGTCTTTTTGAACTTGATTTAACATAGGATTACTTCAGATCAGCATGCATTTCAAAATACAGTTTGTAAATAATTTATATGAGACTTATTTGTCAGACGAGGCCTCCTAGAGATATATCTCCCTAGAATGTGTTCTCTACTGCTCCTCTTCACAGGTGCGGTGGGAGGGTACATCCAGGTACTATACGTTTTTGAGAGACCCCAACTCCGGTAGCATGTCACAGAAGGCAGACAGATTTAAGTAACATCAAGCTTAAAAAGGTGCAGATTCCAAAATTACATATTTCAGACCTCATTGTCCACTACCTTGCATTTTGAGTAGATATTTCTACCTGTGCAAAATGGGTATAAAATCAGGCCCCAGGTCTCTTGCATGGGTAATTTAAACCAGACAATAAATTGGTTAGCACAGAAGTAAAATTTGGCAGAAAAATCACAAAAGACAGGATGAGTGAATTCAAAAATTGTCAGGTTTGTTAAAAACCTGCATTCCTGTCAGCCAGCTCCATGTCACATCTGAGGTGTATTTAGTGCTGTTGGACTGATTTGATCATACTAAGTTAGATGCTGAAAAAGCAAGTAAGTTGGAAAATGCCTTGATGCCTCTCAAAGGGTAGATACAGAGAGCAATAGGTCTCACTAGTTAATACAATGGCGGGGTCTCTGGTACTGTGTTTTACTTACACAGTGGCAAGCTTTTCACTTTGGACAGGGTGTGCACCTTTCTATGCTTGGAGAAAATGTTTATGGAATGAATCACATAGTACTTCATAAAGCCTTTGTGTTTTCCCTTCCCTCCCCCCCAAAAAAAACAAAAAAACCTCAGACGTTTTTGTTTTTTGTGTTGTAAGAGGCGATTAGGAAAAATCACAACAATCTTGGAATCATGCTGTCTGTGTGCTTAGTGCCCATATATGGTGCAGTCCAGATTCTGTCAGACATTCTCAATTAGGACTGTGATATGAGTGAAATGAGCAGTCCTTCTTTCTCCCAGACAGCTGTAGCCCTACTTCATTAATCATCCATCACTCAGACAGACTCCGACAAAGAATGCTGATAGCATCATAGCTGGAGTAAGCAGGTTTGAGCAGGAACAGCAATGCTGACAACATACTGTACTGTAGCTCCATCTGCGGGGCTGCCAGCATCAGATTCTCCCATGGCTCAGCCTTTTTCCATATCCTAAAGGTGAGCTACAGACGTCCTCAGATCTGGCTGTGAGCTCTAAAACAAAGGCACCTTTAAAATCTCAACAGGACAGAGCTATCAGCCCATTCGCCTATCTGAAAGGCTGTCATAATTAAAACCAACTAGAAACGGCCTGAATTCCTGATTACGGACATTTACTGTGATGATGACTTTTCCCCTGAGTAGCCAAGAAAGATTTTTAATACTTACAGGCGTTGGTAGAAATATTTCAGAGTAGCAGCTGTGTTAGTCTGTATTCGCAAAAAGAAAAGGAGTACTTGTGGCACCTTAGACATTAACAAATTTATTAGAGCATAAGCTTTCGTGAGCTACAGCTCACTTCATCGGATGCATCCGATGAAGTGAGCTGTAGTTCATGAAAGCTTATGCTCTAATAAATTTGTTAATGTCTAAGGTGCCACAAGTACTCCTTTTCTTTTTAGTAGAAATATATGTCTGAAAGCCGTTCTCGTTAGTTCCAGGGGGCAAAATTCAGAGGTGGTGTAAGTGTGGAGTTGGGTACATCAGTTAGAAAAGGCATATACACATAGTGTAACATAGTGCGCTGGCATCTGTGGCTGTGCAAAATGAGTGAAACATATACGCAAATTCCAGCTTGAGTCTCCTTTCATTAACCCTGTGTAACTTTAGCGCCCTCGTGGCCAAGATGGAGTCTGCTCTGCAGGCAGCTCTGGCCAAGAGACAGCGCGCACAGGAATGCAGCAGGAAAAATTCCTTCCACCCCAGGGGCACCTGTTCTAACCCCCCCCCCTCCACAGTGAACACACACTCACAGGAAAAGTACAATGGGTATAACAAAGGGAGATATTTATTTACAGAGGGATGAGAGGAGAAAAACAATAAGGGGAAATGTAGGGGAAGCAGCAGAACAGGGTTGCATCTAAACCAAGGCCCCACAGGCACCAGTGGTAGCACAGTCTGACAGGGCAGACACTGAGCAATGTGTCTGCACACAGCATTCAGGAGTCCTGAGCTAAGTTCCAGTCCAGTGCTGAGTCTTGGGTGCTCCTGGTCGTCTTTGGCGCCAGTGAACTTTCCCCAACAAACCCCGCCGGTGCCCTCTTCTGCCGCTCTCTGCAAAGCCACAGAGCGACCACCTCCACACTTAACTAAGTAGCAGCCTCCCTCCTTATTCCCAATGCAGAGTCACAAGCCCCAGTACTCACAGCCCCATGCAGCTCTGGGCAGTGGTGACACTGATCCAGCTCTGGCCTATCCTTCTCGGGCAATTCCTCCCAGCACAGTGCTCCTCCTGGCTCCTGTCCTGGGTTGTCCCCGATCTGCCATCCTGTCCTTCCCAGGCTTCAGGCAGGTTTGTCTTTGACCTTCACTTTGTCCAAGGCCTTCCTGCTGCAGCCTCTCTGTCCCGGGGCTCCAGAGTTTCCCTCCTTTCTCTCACTGCTCCCCCTCCCCACTAGGAAAAAGATTTAAAGGGGCCATGCTCTCTAAACCCCAAGGGGTTACTCCCCCCCCCAAAAGAAATAATCCTTGATGTCCCCATCAAGGTGGGCAACTCTACACCATGGATCCCCAGCAGGAGACCCAAGGCCCCCATTCATCAGGAGCATTTCTATTATCCATCCCACAGGACCCCAAGGGGTTGAACAGGTTTCCCATGAGGCAACTCGCCCCTCGTAGTGCCCCAGAGATCTGTAGGTCACTGGGTTCCCCTAAACAATCATACGTCAGCACACACCTGGGCTTCCCTTCCCTAGAGGAACGTCTAGGCTGGCTGTTGGGTATTGGCTGAGGTGACACCACTGAACATGGAGGCAAGATGATGGGTTCTTGAGGCATGAATTCGAGGGCATCTGGGTTTAAAGTGGCTGTTTTCCTCCACAATGGATACCTGTTGGCATAAAGCTCTCATTCAGAAGTCCCCACATTTATCTGATCATTGGATGATAAATCTTTAGAGTGAGGCCACCAAGACAAGGCATCTGCATCCATGTTTGTTTGACCAGGTTGATACTGCAGAGTGAAGTCATAGGCAGAAAGTGTCGCTAACCACCGGTGCCCTGCTATGGATAATTTTGCTGTTGTCTTGATGTATGTCAAAGGGTTATTACTGTTTTTTACATTGAACTTGGCCCCATATAGAGGTAGTCATGGAACCTTTCTGTGATGGCCCATTTCAATGCCAGGAACTCCACTTGATGAGCAGGGTAGTTTTTCCTCAGGTGGTGCGAGACCTTGACTTGCAGATACTGGTTGGAGTTTGCCCTCATACTCTTGATAAAGGATAGCGCCTAAACCGGTGTAGCTTGCATCGACATGAAGTTCATATGTATGGGTGGGATCAGTGTACATCAAAAACAGGTGCTTGAGTGAGCTGTTGAATGATTTTACGGAACGCTTCTTCACACTTAGCAGTCCACTGCTTTCCAAAAGGTGCACCCACATTAAAGTATTGATGCTGAGGTGGGTTCCCTTCTTATTTGTGGGGGGGTATCCCTTGGTGAGCTCTGTGATTGCATGTACGATGTGCGAAAAATTCTTTATGAACCTGCGGTAATAGCCACAGAATCCCAGAAACTACTGTAATTCCTTGAGTCGTGGGCCTTGGCCAGGTGGTAACCGCCTTCACCTTCTCTGGGTCTGTATCTATACCATCTGCAGACACTATGTCACACATACTGCACGGATGTCTTGCAGAAGATGCACTTGTCTAAGAATAACTTGAGGCCAGCCTGTTCCAAAGGATCCAGGACTTTCACAGCCGAGTCTTGTGTTCTTCTAAAGTGCGACCGAAGACTACAACGTCATCCAAGTACACCAGACACTAATAGGTGCATGTGCCCTACCACCTGCTCCCTGAGTCATTGAAACGTGGCTGGGGCTCCAGATACTCCCTACGGCATCTGATTAAATTGGTAAAACCCTAAGGAGGCAGATGAAAGCCGTCTTCTCCCGGTCCTCTGGTGCCATGGGCACTTGATAGTATATACTGCGGAGGTCAAGGACAGAGAACCAGCAGCTACCATTCAGGCTATCCAAGGCTTCATCCACCCAGGACATTGTGTATTGGTCAGGGATCGTTCGCCGGTTCAGAGTGCGATAGTTGACGCACATGCGGACCTTTCCACTTTTCTGTCATACTACAACAATCGGCGACATGTAGGGGCTCCTGGATTATCAATGATACCTGCTTGAACCAGTTCCTGTAGGTGCTGCCTCACATCTTCAACATCAGTGGGGGCCAATTATCTTGACCTCTCTCGAAAAGGCCGACCATCCTGCATTTGGATATAGTGCTCCACATCATGTGCACACCCAACATCCCACTCGTGCATAGACAAAACAGCCTCTCTCTTGACTAACTTCTCACACAGGCGGTCCTGCCACTCAGCAGGAAAGGGGGAAATCCCCAAACTGGAAACTGTCCCTCCCAAAAGGTCTAGCTTTGGTCTCCTCTTGGGATGGAGGGCCCCTCGCTTGCTGGTATGCTGCTTTACATAAAGCGTGCATTGGCAGCTCCTGCAGATAGTTGTTCCCTGCCATTTCACAGCATTTCCTTGCCAATCTCTGGAACTGGTTTGCATTTGTCCCTAGGATTAAAGGTACATACTCTTCCCTTTGGATCTGGACAGACCAGTGCCAATGTTTCTATTTCCTGGTTTACCCCCACAACGTTCTTTGGAAACTGGACATTTAACAGGATATATCCCAGATTGGGGAATTGGCTGTGATTCCTGCCCCTGACTGTCAGTCCAGGCAGGGGACACAAGGGCAAATGCTGCAGGTGTTCTCGGTAGTAAGATTCATAAAGTATGGTGACCTGTGATCCACTGTCCAGCAATGCCTCACACAATTGTCCTTCTAGACGAATGGGTACTATAGCCTGGGGGCCTACCAGCCCATCTGGGTAACCCCTGTTTGTGTTTTTTTCTGGGGAGCTTTGGGATTTCAAGTTCTTGGATTGCTTCCCCAAACCTAATGGTTTGTTGCAATCTCTGAGATTCCTTTGCATGATCTGTCTTGTTTTGGCAGGTCAAGGCATAGTGACCATCTCTCCCATAGTTGTAACAGAAACCTGCTCACCAGCTATCAGCCCTCCTGCTTCTCTCCCTCTTGAGGATGGCACAGTATGTCTGAGCCTTCATCATGGCCACTTCTCGGGTCAAATCTCTCAGTCCTGCTGCCACTGACATGGCCTCTACCATCTCTCCAAGCACTGTGGTGATGTGACTCCCTGCCTTTTTTGGCTGTACCACTGCGTCCACTTGCAACAATCATTCCTCCTCTTCACGTATCTCTCAAATGAGCTTGTGGAACAGGGGTGGGTTTGGGGCCCACTCCCTCAGCTGCAGTCGCCACAACATCAACCCATCTTGTCGGGTGCCCTGAAGGATCTGGTCCAACCTAGTGGAATCTATGCACTTGGTGGGGATGCCCTCCTTCCGCACTACCTGTTGTAGCAAATCCTCCAGTCTCCTGATGAAATCTGACAATCGTTCGTGGGACTCCCGATAGGTATGGCGGAAACGATAATACAGGTCTTCACTGCTATCAGTAGCACTGTAGACGCTCAAGAGTGGTTAAATAGTCTTGCACTGTGGCAGCTGGTTGGGAGTCTTTCAGGGCTCGGACAATTCGCATGGCAGGTCCCCTAAGACTTTCAAGCACACGTTTCTGCTTCTCAGCATCAGAGCATTCCCACTCTTGGACAAGTGGCACTGTAAAATCCCTCCAAGTCTCATAATCATCCTCCCCTGAGGGTACAGGTGACACCCCTGAGAAAGAACGTAACCGCTTATATGGAGCACTTTCATATGCCGGCTTCAATGCATCTTTGAGAGCGTTTCCCAGCTCTTTGGCCCATCCCACCAGGCTGGATGCTGTGGGTGTTGGAGCCCCTCCTAATGCCAAAATTAATTCTTGTCTTGTCCGCTTCTCATCCACCGTCAGATCTTGCAATTTCTGCGCTAAAGAATCCACCTCAAGTGACACAGGCACACTAGTAGGGGACTGCTCCACCCCCAGAATTGTCCAGGGGATACCTCCTACTTGCACCTCTTTGGGCACTTTATCAAGATCTGCTTTCTTGGAGTGAGTACACAGTGCACCATGCCCTTCACTTTGCAGTTGTAAATACGGGGGTGGACCTTCACTCTCCCCAGTATTTCAGCTGCATCTAGGCTCTCCTCAATTTCATTTGGTTCCATCTCTTCTGGGAACCCTGCCACCAGCACAGCTTTGGTTACTGGGATTCGTGCCACTTGGCATAGATCTTCTAGTAATCCCCTCTCCATTTTTTTTTTTAAACTGAGATGAAAGTCACTCAGGAGTTTCTTTGCTCTGTGAAGGAGAGTCCAGGGTGCACAGCATAGGTGTGTGTGTGTGTGTGTGTGTGTGTGTGTGCTGCAAAGTCCCCGTACAGGCCACCGAGTGTAACTTTAGCGCCCTCATGGCCAAGATGGAGTCTGCTCTGCAGGCAGTTTTGGCCAAAAGATGGCACGTGCAGGAATGTAGCAGGAAAATTCCCTCCACCCCAGGGGCACCTGTTCTAAACCCCCCAGAGTGAACACACACCCCCACAGGAAAAGTACAATGGGTATAACAAAGGGAGATATTTATTTACAGAGGGATGAGAGGAGAAAAAACAACAAGGGGAAATGTAGGGGGAGCAGTAGAACAGGGTTGCATCCAAACCAAGGCCCCACAGGCCCCAGTGGTAGCACAGTCTAACAGGGCAGACGCTGAGCAATGTGTCTGCACACAGAGTTCAGGAGTCCTGAGCTAAATTCCAGTCCAGTGTTGAGTCTTGGGTGCTCCTGGTCATCTTTGGCGCCAGTGAACTTTCCCCAACAAACCCCGCCAGTGCCCTCGTCTGCTGCTCTCTGCAAAGCCACAGAGCGACCACCTCCCCACTTAACTAACTAGCAGCCTCCCTCCTTATTCCCAATGCAGAGTCACAAGCCCCAGTACTCACAGCCCCATGCAGCGCTGGGGAGCAGTGAAACTGGGTCCAGCTCTGGCCTGTCCTTCTCGGGCAATTCCCCCCAGCACAGTGCGCCTCCTGGCTCCTGTCCTGGGGTGTCCCCGATCGGCCGCCCCGTCCTTCCCAGGCTTCAGGCAGGTTCTCTCTCCTTCACTTTGTCCAGGGCCTCCCTGCTGCAGCACTCCTCTCCTGGGGCTCCAGTCACACCCCCAAGTTTCCCTCCTTTCTCTCACTGCTCCTCCTCCCCAATAGGAAAAAGATTTAAAGGGGCCATGCTCTCTAAACCCCCAAGGGGTTAGACTTGTTTTTACAGCTGTGTAGCACAAACTTCAGTGAGGTTACCCTTAATTTATGCAAATGTAAGTGAGAGGAGATGAAGCTTAAAGGGGGACTGCAGCAGAAAATGGATCATAACTGTCCAGAAAGAAGGCAGGAGTCCCACTAAGCTCATCATGAGTACTGCAAGCAGCCAAGAAGCAGCTAATAACTGGGTGTAAGATGAACCAGGCCTGCTACTTTTATGTACAGTATGCCCACACCATGGTGGGCCTCTCTCATCTGCCAAGAAGCCAGCAGTTGCAACCAGTCATTTCAGAGCTAGTTTTGAGAAAATGACCCCACAAATATTCAAAGTTCTCCCCTCTTTGAATTCAGACCATTTTCACAAAATGTTACGAAAATTTGAAAGCCTCGTATTTCTATGTTCCAGGAGCCCTTTCCAATCAGGCTGGGGACATGTTGTAGGTGGGGTGCAGAGCTCATAGAAAAGTGGTAAATATATTTTTTGGGGAAAAAAGTTCTCAAAAATGTTCACTGTCTTTGATGACCAAATGAGAGCTGAGGATGTTTCAGTTTTTTCCTCCCCTTTTTCCATTTGGCAATTGAAAAAAGGGAGCTCTACTGTGGTGGCACACAAGGAAGCCCGAATGGCTGCCCAGTATGCTGTCCCTGTCCTGTGGATACATGGAGGCCTTGAGTCTCCAGGGCTGCCATTCCAGCATAGAATCATAGAACCATAGGGTTAGAAGGGACCACATGGATCATCTAGTCTAACTCCCTGCCAGGCATGACCCAGAAGAATTAAACTCCCTCACAAACATGAATAAAAAGTTTATAAACAGCAACTTTTCTTCTTAGCAGATCGGAAATAAATTCAAAACACTCATATCTAACTTACCCACTAGTGGGAAATCCAGGCACCAGGAAAGTCCACTATGAAAAACCGTAAGAGCTGCCATATTGGATCATACTGGTCCATGTTGCCCAGTAGCCTGTCTCTGAGAGTAGCCCATATCACAGCTGCAGAGGGAGATCACAGAACAGGACAATTATGGAGTGAGTCATCCGTCTTCCACTCCCAGCATGGGGTTGCAACCCTGACCATTCTAGCTAATACTCCTTGAGGGACCTATCCTCCATGAACTTATCCAGTTTTTTTGAACCCAGTTATACTGTTTGATATCACAACATCCCATGGCAATGAATTCAACAGATTAGCTGTGCATTGTGTGAAAAAGTACTCCCTCTCGTTTGTATTAAACCTGCTGCTTATTAATTTAATCAGGTGGCTGCTGGTTTTTTTTATTGTGTGAAAGATTAAGTAACACTTCTCTATTCACTTTACCACACCATTCATGATTTTATAGTATATTTGTTCAGATGGGTATTAAGACATTTAAAAAGCCTACTAAAATATGTCTGGAACTCGCTTCAGGAAAAGCATGATCATTAAGCAATCAAGAATAGCAGGGTTGTATTTGTTCAAGCAAAATCATTAAAGAACCCCCCTTCTCTGTGTTTTCAATATTATGAATCGGTTTAGTTTGAAAAAGAAGGGGCATATGTAAAGTCTCAGCTTGCTACATAAAGCTTTTTAGATGCATAACTCCCATTAGCTTTAAATAGGAGTTGACCAGTGAAAACCAGCTGTGCAGTAAGTTGAGTAAATACCCTTCAGATATGAAACAGTGCTTTCTCTTAAAAAAAAATCTCTAGAGTCCAGACAAACCACAAAGATTCCTTCTATAAATAAAGGGTTGTATTTAAGAGATAAGGTGAATGAAACAGAACGTTGTGAGTGGATAATAGTCTCATGCTACAAGATAAATACTCAGGCACTTACAGAAAAAAGTCAAGACACAGCCAAGACATGCATTGTCGAAATAGGTTATTTTCCAGTACTTATATTTGGTGCCGTTGACATTTACTGTTGTACCCAATGTCATACTAAAAATATTTACAATAAATAAATGTCACTGGCAGACAGTCAGGAGGCAAAACTGCCAATCCATTCCATTATGCTGGGGAAGGGGAGAGGCACACTACCCAAGCAAGAGTTATTGCCTCGAGGCATTTAGAAAGCAAGTAGGACTAGATTCTGATCTCACTTAAACCAGTGAGAAACAGAAGTCACTCTGCTAAGATCAGGAGTCATACTGGTGTAAAACCAGTGCAAAAGGAGAATTAGAACAAGTGTCTCTGCTCACAGGTGCCAGCTTTCCAATGTGCCAGGGGGTGCTTGACCCCTGGTTCTGCCCCATGCCCTGCCCCCACTCCACTCCTTCCCCCAAGTCCCCCCCTGCCTCTTCCTGCCCCAACCCCGCCCCCTCCCCCGAGCATGCCATATTCTCATTCCTTCCCCCAGAGCCTCCTGCACGCTGCAAAACAGCTGATAGTGATGGGCTGGAGGGACAGGGAGGGAGGGGGAGGCACTGATCGGCAGGGCCCACCAGTGGGTGAGAGGCACTGGGGGAGGGAAGGGGCTGCCTGTGAGTGCTCAACACCCACCATTTTTTCCCTGCGAGTGCTCCAACCCATGGAGTTGGCACCTATGTCTCTGCAGATGCTGGATGAGGGAGTGCCTGGGACATTTGAAAAAATTAGCCAACACTCCTACCCAGTACAGTGTTTCCAGCAGCAGCCCTTGCTCTGCCTGCTCCCTGAAAGAGAACTGGGGTTGCCCCTATGCTGGTGTCTTATGTGAGGGCAAATGGCTCCATAAGCCCTATTCCTCCAGTGCAACTGGACAGGCCAGGCAGAATTGGGCCCTAAATATATTCTGGTTCTAAATATGAGCTGTGATTTCTGTATGGAGTGGATGTGTTCTTTGCTCCAGCCAGCCTACAAAACAGTTTATTCATAACAATATTGTTTATTTTATTGAATTGCTGTTTTGTTTGTAACATTTTTATAAATAAATCTGTTCAGCCATCCGAGATCTGGTGGCTGCCAGACACCAAATGCAGTCATCGGAGTAGCAGCCATGTTAGTCTGTATCCGCAAAAAGGACAGGAGTACTTGTGGCACCTTAGAGACTAACATTTATTTGAGCATAAGTTTTTGTGAGCTACAGCTCACTACATGCATCCGATGAAGTGAGCTGTAGCTCACGAAAGCTTATGCTCAAATAAATTTGTTAGTCTAAGGTGCCACAAGTCCTCCTTTTCTTTTTGCAAATGCAGTCAGTTAGTATAATTGACAGGACTGGAAATCTATTGCCTTGCCCATCTCAGTGTGCGCTTGGTGTAAAGTGTTCTGGCACTCCTTGAAAATGCCGTTCCAGAGCAAATCATTAGCACATCTAACCCCAAATATTTTGAAATCCAGAAAAAACATTGAGTCATCCTGCTTGTTCTATAAAGTTTTACTGCATTTTTAAAGCTAGATAGTCAAAAGCAAGCATAGGACCATGTAAGTTCTCTTCACATGTGTCAGACATAGGAATTCGGCACATGTATCAAAATGATGGAGTAGAACACAGGGGCCACCCATAGCGTATCATTGAAAATAACTTCAACATTGGGAATGTACAACAGATCATCAATCAGGGTTGCCATTGTCTGTGCCATGTACCCAGCTCAAATTTTCCATCTCTGAAGAGGTGAAGCCATAAATACCTTTGATGTATATTAAATATAAGCACTTTATAAAAACAATTGAGTTGAAAAAAATATAATGTTCTATTCTTAACCTGTGAGTGCCCTTGTGTTGCCATGGTCACTGTATCTGCAGGCCAGTCTAGCCAGGGAGCTGTAGGAAGGCCTCAGAAAGACTGACAGTTGCTGATGAGAGTTTCCAGAAAACTAATCAGGAAAGGTCAGGATTCAATTATGACAGAAACCATCAGTCACCCTTTCATGAATGATCCCCACAATTCTGGTGATTGAGCTACTGGACAATATTGTTATAGTTAAAACTTTGGGGGGAAATATATTACTCGGGGTTTTAGTGTGTTAGTAATAATAGTTTACATTTATGTAGGTTTCAGAGTAGCAGCTGTGTTAGTCTGTATTCGCAAAAAGAAAAGCAGTACTTGTGGCACCTTAGAGACTAAAATTTATTAGAGCATAAGCTTTCGTGAGCTACAGCTCACTTCATCGGATGCATTTGGTGGAAAAAACACCAAATTTACAAACAATTTGGTTTTTTCCACCAAATGCATCCGATGAAGTGAGCTGTAGCTCACGAAAGCTTATGCTCTAATAAATTTGTTAGTCTCTAAGGTGCCACAATTACTGCTTTTCTTTTTACATTTATGTAGCGACTTTCATACTATAAGATCCCAAGAGCGTTACAAGCTGTGGGGCAAATATGAGGTCCTTACTCAGGAAATACATTTAAGTTAATGGGCCAAATCACGGAGTCTCTTCTCTGTTATTAATCAGTCCTTACTCAGGCAAAACTCCCATTGAAATGCAGTAGGAGTTTTGCCTGCGCAAAGACTGATTAATAACTGAATAAGCACTGAAGGATTTGGCCCCCTGTGCCCACTTCTGCTGCCTTCACTCAGTCAGAACTCCCAGTGATCCTCTAGCTGTGAAAATAATTGGGGTTAGATGCACCAGTGCAAATTGTTAGCACTACATTTTCAAGAAGTGCCAGAATGCGTTTTGCCAGCACACACTGGTTGGGGCAATAGATTTCTAGAATTGTCAATTAAGGTAAATGTATTTGGTGTCTGGCAGCTACCAGACCACAGCAGTAACTTTTGAATACAAATTACGTTGACATCCATGGGAGTTTTGCTTCAGTAAGACCTGCAGAATTGAGCCCTTGGTATGTGATCTATGTAATGAAATGCTGCCACCTCTGGAACGGAGCTGGACAACCCAGCACACTGCTCAATAAGATGAGTGTTGAAAGGGCATCAGAACAAATCCATATACATCTAAGAATTGCCATGTGATACGTAGCATCTATGCAGACAGACGAGACCTTGGTTTAGCTTCAGTCACTCTGTTCCTATTCAGTACACTTGTTGTTGAAAATGTGACCTTTCCACACCTTGGGGCGTAGCTGCAGGGCCACACCTCTTACTTTCCAAGGCCCCACAATGAAGAAGCAGGATGGGCAACTAACTCCTTAATGAGGTCATTCAAACTGTCTTTTTCCAAGTTGTGAGGTGCTAAAGGCTTAAGCTTTCACAAATGGCCACTGGAGTACCTCATTTTTTAGGCCCTCCAGATCAGTGGCCTCCTGGAAAATTTAGGCCTAAATGACTTTTTGAAAACCCTTCACGTATGCATCTATTTGCTCTGCATTATTGTCACAGATCCTAGCGAGCACTCCTCCCGACCGCCTCCAGGGACTGCTGTGAGGGGAATCCAACCCTGTGGGCTTTGAAGCCTCTGGGCTATGCTAAGCTTCTAGAGCCTCAGCAGGCTGTGGCACTGGTTCCTCTTGGCCTCTCTGGCATGTTTCCTGGGCACCAACTCTCAATGTGCTGACCCTTTTTGGAAGTTGAGCTCCTGAACCCATCTGTGCTGGGCCCCAGGACCAACAGTGACCACAGTTACTCAAATACACCCCTTCCCCAGAACCTTCCACCCCACAGGTCTTACGCTTCTAATTTAGAGTCAAACTCTCAGGGGCACACAGGTTTTGTGAAGCAGTTGGCACAAATACACTTCGCACAAACCAACCCTTTTATGCTCTTTAAACTTAATCATGTAAAGCATAGAAGCAAACTAATCATTCAAAACAAACACTAAATGTATGGCCCTGCCTCAGTTTGCTCACCACTCCACGGTATTCTTTGGGCGGTGGTCTGAGTCCCTTGGGTTGTTCAGCAGGTCTTATGTCCTGGGGGCCATCTGGGCTCAGGAAAGCAGGCAGGGACCTCCTGCCCCAAGAGGGTGCTACATGCTGGCACTCCTGCTGTGTGATCTCTCCTTCCTGGAGCCCTCTTACCCAACTTCTGTGACCTGGCTCTCACTTACCCAGGCCTCCTCTTGCTGTCTCTCTTCCTCTGTCGTGGGTCACTATTTAACCCCCCATATTCATTTGTTCTGTCTTGTTGGCAACTTTCCATTGCTCCTACCTTCTCCCTTTAAAAGATTCAGGTAAATTGTTTTTTCTAAGGATGCAGCTGCTTTTTTAGCTTAACTGTTTGTGATGGTTAAGCACCATTGTTACCCTTAAGTATTTTCCATAGTCCTTGTCTGGTTTGTATCTGCTACAGGGCCTGTCAGCAAAGGTGGATCCACACACATAGGAAGAGATGACATAGCAGGTTTTCATAATACAACTTCACAATATCAATCAGAATTCATAAGTTGTACAGAGATAGCCCCAGTTCATCACAATTGTATTTTAAGAAGGGATCTACAATACCTTACCTCTGTTTTGAAATGGTCCCAGCCTAAAATAGTCAACATGACCTTCTTACAGAGTGTCTGGATTTAACTGGGACTCATTGCATCTAGCAAAGATTGTAGATCCAAATACATTATGTAGGTTTCCACTTTCCTTTGCACAATCCAGGATTGGACACTGCCAAAGGCAGTATACATGACTTGATGAGCCAATGGTCTGCTCCGGTAGGGCAGATTCTGTGTTCCTGAATCTTATGACTTCATATATTTAGAATAGCCCATTGTGAAAGCCTTTGAACTAGAGCCCACCAAAATAAGCAGAATGAGAACATTTCTTAGAAAGTGTTCTCCTGCTGCGTGGCCATGTGACATGCTGGGTAATTCATGGCAATGGCTAGCTATCGAATGCACATAAGGTGAACTAGCAAAATCTCTAAAGGCTTCAGCATTCGGGGGCAAGTCTCATCCCTCCCGTGCAGCTCCACCAGATTCAGAGGGCCCCAGAGGCAGTGGGAATACTGCAGCCCTGCTGTACATGGAAGAACAGGATTTACCTGTGTGGCCAGGCCCACTCCCCATGAGCACCGTGTAGGTGTTGAGGGACTTTTGGAGAAGGTACCTGCACAGGTACACCAGCCATTCACCTCAGATACAGGCACACAGAAGTAGCAGCGCTAAGGCTAAAGTAGCAGCTGTAGAACAGCTCTTTTGTCACTCTGTGTTTGGGGAAGGGCTTTGTTCCCCTGACCCCAGTGGAACATGCTCTGCCAAGCCCTTATATCTGGGCTTAGTTCACCATTCAGAGGGAGGGTATCACTGCAACTCTCAACCTGCCAAAGTCCAAATATGTGACAAATACCTAATATGAGGCATATAACAAGATACTAGGCGGATGCTTGAACTAAGATGGCCTTTAGTTTCTTTATGCATAGTCTTCTCCCTACCCTCGCGTCTAAGATTTACTATGTGACAGATGGAAGTGCTGATGCTAACAAACCCTTACCACAGCACTGGCTGTCCCTTTGTCACATGGATGTGGGCTCTGTAGGAGCCTTGGTTTGGGGCTGACTGACATTAAGGCTTTACCAAAGGTAGCACTGTCACACTTGTGCATGGAATGAGGCAGACTGAGTCAACAATCTTTTTCCAAAGCAGGGCTCACTGAATTAGCTACAAAAGACCCAACAGACCCACAAATCTGTCTGGTTGACTTTGAAGAGTTGCTGTAAATGGAATGGTTTATTTTTGTTTGGTGGCTGTAGCTTGTTAATTTCTGTCAAGTTTATTTTTGCTTTTGTAGCCAGCTGCAGTGTGAACAAACCCACCTAGTTTGTGTTTTCACACTGTCAGTGTGTCTGATGTCAAAAGATTAAAGTAATAGACAATGAGAAGACATTAGGTGTGTGAGGAAGAAGTCAGTTTGGGTCTTGAATGAGTGCTGTACCTGAACGAGCGTTCTGTTCCCAAAAGATGCAGAATGCTAGATCCACTCCAATTCTGTCTCTTAAAGGATATACACGCATTGTCCTTATGCCCTTTTTAGCTCAACCATATTCCCATTTGGAGATCCATTGTCTCCTGTATAGAAAAGCCATGAGTTTGGCATAAAGTGCTGATTAGGATGTGTTAAAAGCCTGTGTATCCCCAGTTACATTTCAGCCCCTCAAATAAGGGGTATATCTGAGTTCCTTTCCACCAGTCTGATAATAGTACTTGGCAACTAGAAAGTGAGCTATTGCCAGCCCATTCCCTCTTCTACCCACATTCCTACCTCTTAATGGAAATGGTATGGAGACTCTTCAACCTGATGATGGTGACAGTTTAAGTACAAACTGTCCCCCCCCATCCCAATTTGATGCTGGAAAAGGACTGATCCTAATAACTTGAGGACCAAATTCTGCCCTCTAATATCCACACAACTCCCAGTGAAGTTATATATGCAGATCTATGGGCGGAGTCTGAAAATATTTCCATGGTGAGTGAAAGACTGCACAGAGAGGTAAATTTTTCATATGAACTAAAAGGAAAGCACTTAGAGTTCATAAATAGCCTAATTAGTGTTAATCCTTTATTTTGCTTTAGATATAAGCAGCTCTGGATTCTTGGCTGGTTTTCTTGTCAAATGAAATCTCACTTCCTGATTCATTACTAACCCAGCAAAGTTACATGGTGTCATTTAAACTGAAAAAAAGATGTTAAAGTGTGTTACAAGTTGAGAAGCAAAATGTAATTTTCTGCTGCTCCACTTTAAACACTAATAACTGAGAGCATAAACAACTTTAGTTAAAAATAAAGCTTGCTGAAGGTTACTTCACTTCTCTGTGTTGGCTGGTTTTAGGGGGCAAGAGGGAAGCAGTTTTTTTTTTATCAGAAGAATGTACCAACTATAAATTATATGTGCTTTTTGTACAGCATTTAGTTAATGTTTTCTTGAGTTTTCGTTATTGTTGTTGTCTGGGTTTTATCATGGGCCAACCTTTTCATTTTGTTTATATTTTCCTCACGCAAATAGTGACTTCTAGCCAAAGTCTTTCTTCACAAATGCAGGGAAGACAGAAAACTAACAACAATTCCCACAAAGCAACTTTTACTCTTATTAGCTGTGATAGTTCTCCTAGCAGGATCCCAGACATCCGTATGTAGATCACCGTATCAGATTAACATGCCATGGAGACTCATCTGTACTAGGGAACACGCTAGTCTAAATGGGGCTGTGATGGATGGGGATACCCTGTCCAGTGTGGGGTGAGTGCATCCTGTGAATAAGTGCCAGATTGCCCTTGACCTCAGGCCAGTAGGGCCTAATGGTTAGAGCGAAAGGCATTGTCATAAAAATGTAAGTGCGGCCATACTAGGTCAGAGCAAAGGTCCATCTAGCTTAGTATCCTGTCTTTTGACAGTGGCCAATGCCAGAGGCCCCAGAGGGAATGAACAGATCAGACAATCATCAAGTGATCCATCTTCTGTTGCCCATTCCGAGCTTCTGGCAAACAGAGGCTAGGGACACCATCCCTGCCCATCCTGGCTAATAAGCCACTGATGGACCTATCCTCCATTAACTTATCTAGTTTTTTGAACCCTGTTATAGTCTTGGCCTTCACAACATCCTCTGGCAAGGAGTTCCACAGACTGACTGAGTTGTGTGGAAAAAATACTTCCTTTTGTTTGTTTTAAATCTGCTATCTATTAATTTCATTTGGTGACGCCCTACTTCTTGCGTTATGCGAAGGAGTAAACAACACTTCCTTATTTACTTTCTCCACACCAGTCATGATTTTATAGACTATTATATCCCCCCTTAGTCATCTCTTTTCCAAGCTGAAAAGTCCATCTTATTAATCTCTCCTCATATGGAAGCCATTCCATACCCCTAATGATTTTTGTTGCCCTTTTCTGAACCTTTTCCAATTCCAATACATCTTTTTTGAGAGGGGGTGCCCACATCTGCATGCAGTATTCCAGATGTGGGTGTACCATGGAGTTATATAGAGGCAATATGATATTCTCTGTTTTATTACCTATACCTTTCTTGATTCCCAACATTGTTCATTTTTTTGACTGCCGCTGCACACCGAGTGGATGTTTTCAGAGAACTATCCACAATGACTCCAAGATCTCTTTCTTGAGTGATAACAGCTAATTTAGACCCAATCATTTTATATGTATAGTTGGGATTATGTTTTCCAATGTGCATTACTTTGCATTTGTCAACATTGCATTCCATCTGCCATTTTGTTGCCCAGTCACCCAGTTTTGAGAGACCCTTTTGTAGCTCTTCGCAGTCTGCCTGGGACTTAACTATCTTGAATAGTTTTGTATCATCTGCAAATTTTACCACCTCACTGTTTACCCCATTGTCCAGATCATTTATGAATATGTTGAACAGAACTAGTCCCAGTACAGACCCCGGGACACACCGCTATTTACCTCTCTCCATTCTGAGAATGGACCTTTATTCCTACACTTTGTTTCTTATCTTTTAACCAATTACTACTCCATGAGAGGACCTTCCCTCTTTTCCCATGACAGCTTATTGTGCTTAAGAGTCTTTAGTGAGGGAACTTGTCAAAGGCTTTCTGAAAATCTAAGTACACTATCTCCACTGGATTCCCCCTTGTCCACATGCTTGTTGACCCCCCCCAAAGTTGTCCCTCCTCAGAGTTGTAAGGTCTAACAGATAGAGTGGTCCTGACTCTCATGGCTCTCAGGCCTAGTGACCAAAGTTAGTAGGACTGCCCATACTTCCAGGGCTGTAAGACCTAGTGGTTGGAGTCAGTAGGGTCAGCCTGGCTCTCAGGGCTGTAAGGCCTAGCGGCTGGTTGGGAAAGGGGGCATCACTTAGGGGGTGGGTGACAGCTGGGGTACAGGGACCCGGGACCTCCCTGCTCCACCAGGTCATGGCCCAGGGCCCTAGCAGTGGCAGAGTGTTCTGTCACTGAGCCAGCGGGACTCCAACTGAAGAACACTGGCTTCCTGTAGGACTATAGCTAGTCCCCCCAGCCCACTTCCTACCAAATATCTTGTAGCTGCTGTCAAGTCATCGTAAGGATCCCCAGGCTTCTCAGTGCATGCGGTTCCTAGTGATTCTGACCCCTCTCGGGTGTCTGCATGCACTTGGGCATCTGTCTGGGTCTCGGAGCCTCTGGCTTCTGCGGTTAGGGGCTCCAGCTGCTCCCGGGCTGGAGCCAGCAAGGAGCATCTGCCCAGACTGAGCTGGGCTGCTCCCTTTTATACTAGTACTGTACCTGGATGTGCCCAGTAGGGAAATGGGGACATGGCTTGCTCAGCCCACAGTGAGGAGTTATCCCATCCAATGCAGGGTGAGTGCACCTCATCACAGGAGCCCTCACTCTTCAGGCTGTCATTTGCTGCATCATTCACACCCAAATTCTCCAGCCCTTACTAAATCAAAGGGAGTTTTGCAGAATGTGGCCTCTGTCTCTGGTGACTCCCCAGCAACTATGAGCATATCACTAATCCTCTCTCAGCTGCTGAACAGCAGTCTAGATCTATTCCTGAGAGATGCACAAGACTAAGGATCCACATCCTTAGACCTAGTCCTTCACCAAGACCAGGTATCTCTGTGATTCTCCCAGTCTCCACTGGCTGGAGGTGCAAGCATCCCATGATAGTTTGGACACGGATCTCATTCTTGATTGCTCACTGAGCTACTGAATAAGGCCTTGATCCTGCAAAGATTTATATATATGCATAACTTTGCACCCTGCACATGGTCCCATTAACTTCAGTGGAACTACTCACATTACATAAAGTTAAATACATGCTTACAGCTTTGTAGAACTGCGGCCTAAGTCATCTGGCTGTTAGACAAAATAGATCCTCAATCTCTGCTCCCCCACATACCTTATTACTAGATATTTCATTTTGAAAAGTTTCTATTTTTCATGCCTATGATATTTAGTTACTACATGAAACAATGAATTCTATTAAAAATGGAAGATCCAAATTCTGTAGTGATTGACCACATGAGTAACCCTGTTGGCCCTAACAGTTTATCCTACACAAGCATAGAATAATACAAATGTAGGGCTGGAAGGGACCTCAAGAGGCAGGACCAATTAAACCTAGACTATCCGTGACAGGTGTTTGTCCAACCTGTTCTTAAAAATCTCCAGTGATGGGGGTTCCACAACCTCCATTGGAAACCTATTCCAGAGCTTAACTCCCTTTATAGTTAGAAGGTTATTAATAATCTCTACCTAAAATCTCTATTTATGCAGATTAAGCCCATTACATCTTATCCTTCCTTCAATAGACTTGGAGAACAATTGGTCACCATCCTTTTCATAAGCGCCCTTAACATATTTGAATACTTTTATCAGGTCCCCGCATAGTCTTCTTTTCTCAAGAAGAAACATGCCCAGTTTTTTAATCTTTCCTCATAAATCAGGTTTTCCAAACCTTTTATCATTTTCATTGCTCTCCTCTAACCTCTTTCCAGTTCATCCACATCTTTCCTAAAGTGTGATGGCCAGAACTGGACACAGTACTCCAGCTGAGACATCACCAGTGTGGAGTAGAGCGGGACAATTATCTCCATAAGGCATTTCTGTTAGTACTGTAATAGAGCCGGACTCACCTGGCAATGCCTCCTGCTGGTTGTCCTTGGGAATTAGCTCATCAGCCTCTGGAGCACCCTCTGCCATCTGGTGATCCACCTTACCACCGGCCCCAGTGCCTTCTCCCACTGGGGTGCTGCCCCCTGGCAGTAAATCCCAACAATCCCTGAGGGTCTCCCCTCACCAGGGAACCCCCACCCACTACCCCCACCTCACCTCAGTCTTGGCTACTGCCAGTCATCACTTAGCCCCACTCTCTGGGCAGACTGCAGCGTATCAGACACTCATCACAGGCGAAGGGGTTTGGACTCTGTCTACCCATCAGCTGCCCCCTTGCAACCCCAGTACCTAATAGGCCCTAACTAGGCCTCGCAGCCTCGGGTTTCCAGGCCGGAGCTCCCCTGCTCTCAAGGCCTTTCCCCACAGCCCTGCTCCAATCTAGGTATTCCCTCAGGTCCCTGCAGCCAGGCCCTTACCTCTCTGAACAAAGAGAAAAACTGGCTAAGCTTCAGCCTAGCAACCCCTTTATAGGCCCAGCTGCGGCCTGATTGGGGCGTGGCCCAGCTGCAACCATTTCCCCAATCAGCCCAGCTTCTCTTGCCCTCAGTGCTGGTTCTCTCCCAGGGCTGGCTTTTATGCCCCACAGGGCAGGAGCGGGTAACCACCCCACTACAGTACACAGCAGAATATTAACCTTTTTTGCAACTGCATCACAGTGTTGATTCATATTCAATTTGTGGTCCACTAGAACCCCCAGATCCTTATCAGCTGTACTATCACTTAGGCAGGTGTTCCCAATTGTGTGATTGTGCACTTAATTTTTCCTTCCTAAGTGAAGTACTTTGCACTTGTCTTTATTTCATTTCATCTTCTTGATTTCTAATTTGTCAGTCTCATTTTTGAATTCTAATCCTGTCCTCCAAAGTGCTTGCGACCCCTCCCATTTTGGTGTCACAAATTTTATAAGCATACTTTCCATGATATTATCCATGTTTTTAATAAAAATATTGAATAGCACTGGAAACAGGACTGACCCTTGATACACCATCCCAGTTTTACAGTGAATCATTGATAAGTACTCTTTGAGTATAGTCTTTTAACCAGCTGTGCACCCACCTTATAGTAATTTAATCTAAACTACATTTCCTTAGTTTGTCTGAGAATGTCATGTGGACTGTTTCAAAACCCTAACTACAATCAAGGTAGATCATGTCTACTGCTTCCCCCATCCTCAAGGGCAATAACTCTGTCAAAGAAGGAAATTAAATTGGTTTGTCACTATTTGTTCTTGACAAATCTATGATGGCTGTTCCCAGAGGTGGGCCAGTACGGGCGTACTGGTAAGAAATGGCCACTGGTACTTTCTGTCACTCTCTAGGTATTCAGGTAAACCAGTCCAATAAGGTGTGTGTATTATTAAGCACCTTGGAAACCTATATTGCTCTAGATCTGTGGTAGAGGTCTATGTTGTGTCTGTGAGGTAGTGGTGAACCTACTGTGTACATCCACTGGGTTGCCCAAAAGTAAGGCAATATGTTCTCAGGCACTAGCGTTATCAAAAGGGTCAAAAAGAGGCACAAACTGTGATGGGGATCTTCTTTGGTAGAAATACATCTTGATCAATTCAGGTTGAGTCAAGCTGTTCCAAAGGTATGATAAAGAGAAAATTCTTATTAGCATTTATGATAATCCTGTGGGTACCATATTCATTTCTCTGTGGGCTGGTTTGTTAACGAGGAGAGCTCAGCTTCTAGCCTCATGCCACTACTTCATTTCTCACTTCCCATTGCTGCCATCCATAGATGATACGTACAAATTGTACCTACAAAGTAGATAACAGTTGAGATTGGAAAAAGACTGATGATTAGAAATAGTAAATGGAAGGGTTAGTGTAATGGGACCTGTGGTGCTGGCAGAACAGGTGACAGCTCATGCCAAGGCCCTTAGGCCTCACTGAACACTGACAAATGCATAGCTGGAACCCAGTCTGGCTCACCTGTGTGTTAGTACTGTTAAAAATGAGTTTAGTGTTTAGACTTTATGAAATGCTTGTAAGTTATTGCATTCATTAATTTCACTTATAACATCTGTATCCCATGTTATAAAGTAATATGTTTGCTCTGTAATTGTGTAAGTCATCAAACAGGAGAGAAGTGTTACCAAGTGTGAAGTACTAGTTTACTAGAAGATGTGTCATCTAGGGATTTCCCTACACCCCCCCATTGCGGTGTTTACCCGCCCCCCTCCCCCGAATTTCCCCAGCACCCTCTCCCCCCGCCCTGCAGTTTTGTGAACTAGTTACATGCAGTGCTGCAAATTTAGTGATTGTTTGGAAATGTGAATTGAAATTGAAACATTAATACAAACTTTAAAAGCATATACCATGTATGATAAAATACATGTATCTGAAAAAGTATAAAAGTATGAACATAGACTAGCTTCCTTGTACAGCTGTTGTTTTTATGACCATGTCAGTGCATTCATTTTGGTGATGTTGGCCAACCTAATAATTTCAAATTATGATTTGTAAGCAAAGTCTAAATGAGCTCTCCCTGACAGCTAGTGATGAGCTGGGGGCTGAGGGGAAAGGCTTCAGGACCAGATTGTATTTACATTCACACCTAATCTACCTAGGTATCCAGCAAACAGAGCTGTGTTGCCCAAGTGATAGGTTTTGGCTAGGGTTGGGTTAGAATCACTTGTATACGGGGGGTAAAGAAATGTTGTTATTCTTATTGTATGAATAAAGGGCAGTAGAACTGTACTTAGCCTTTGCTGATTGAGGGCATCAAGAGAGAGGGTGGGGACAGGTGTTTTGCTTGATGGTCTGCCTGAGTCACAAGTACTATTTGACCTGCCCCTCTCCACTGTTTAAAGACAGAGCTGATTAGGCTCCATAGATAATTTTTTGTTCTGTTAAGTGACCACTACAGTTGAAATCATTGATAATCAGGTCTAAGTGCTTAGACCAACTGTGGGACAGTGTTTCTGTGGAAGAGATGTTCCAGTCTGCACTAGCAGTGAAGTTCCGCCTTTTGTGTGCTCAGCTGAAATCACTGAGAGCTGGGTGGAACCTCAAGAGACCAACCCGCAGAGGTCACAGTGGCAGGTGGCAGCAGAAGGTGATGGCGCAGGACCATTGGCAACAGAGTGATGGAGTGAACAATGGCACAATGAACAACAGTGGCCAGAGTGAACAGTGAGCAGCTGGAGGAATGAGCAAGGTGCCTTCTTGCCCCCCACCTGGGAGGTGAACTCATATGAAAGCACCTCTGAACTCTGAGTCTCTGCTGACCAAGGACAACACCGGTGAGTGTTAATATGGCTGTTAAGAATGCTGGAGACACCAATGCAAATGGTCATCAAGTATTAAGTCACTGTGTACGTTATCTTGATGTCAGTGGTAGGCCAGTATATGCATTTCTAGTTGTTCAAGTTATAGAAGACAGATTGGCTACATCTGTGACAACCCACATCTTAGAAGAGTTAAATGCTTGTCAATTGGACCCCAAATAGATGGCTGCTTGTGCATTTGATGGAGCTGCAAACTTCTCTGAAGACATGGTGAAGCACAAGCTTTGCTCAGAGAAAAGTGTAACCCTAGTCTCTCCTATACACACTGCAGAGGCCATCTACTCCAACTAGTGCTAGCACGAGCTGCAGACTCTTCAAAAGACATTTTAAAAGCTATACATTTAATGTCTTCATTATATTCTTTTTTCAGCAAGAGTCCAAAACGACTGAATATCTTGGAAAATATAGAAGATAAATTGAGACTGAAGTTCACATTAGTCCAACCTGGGAAAACCCTCTGGCTTTCTCATGAGCGATCCTTGGCTGTTGTCTTAAAATTACTCCAGCCATTATTACTGGGTTTTTTGAAAGTATCTACCAAGATGGGATGAATCTAAGTAGTGAGGCTGGTGGATTACTTTTGCTACTACATTCAGAGAACACTATTGCCATTCTCTGTCATGCAAGTCTACTGTTGAAACCACTTGGGTCATTAAAAAATGTCTTCCAGGCATCTGCTACAACATTAGTAGATCTTTGTCCAGCAATACAAGCTGCATTTGGATCAATCAGAGAGCTATCCATTGAAAAAGTACTGGAAGAAGCAAAGATTTCAGTTCAGAAGTTGACTAATGAAGGCATTTATTTTGAATCCTTAAGTGAAGAGGACAAGAAATGTTTGTTAAGACAACTGAAAAAGTACACAGACTTGATTCTTAAAAAACTACAACAGCGACTTCTAGATTCTACTCAACCTCTACATAGCTTTTACAGATCCCCGTCTTATAAAACACCGACAGTTGAGTGGAGTGAGGCACTACCAGCAATGGGGCTGCCATGTGCTCAGGACAGAATAGAGAATTTGAACACAGAGTGGAATATCATACGACGAATGAATGAAGATTTGACTTCAACTTCTTTTTTATCATTACTAGTGGCTTGACCTGATCTTCACGCTATGTTTTCTGGGCTGAAAGAAATAGGAATTCATCTCTTGCTACTCCCAGTCACAACAGCTACAGTTTAGCATTCTTTTTCATCATTGAATAGAATTTTTTTTTTGAAAGAAGTCACCTTCTGCCTGATCATGTAAATGAAAAAATGAGCATATCAGTTGAAGGAATGGAAGTACCAGACACACAAGAAGCCACCAAAGATGAATGCTTTGCATTCAAGAAGTTCATTAACAGAGTTGTGGAAAATTATAACGAAGCCAAGATGGATGTAGATGTAGTGCTTCATAGAAGGCTTGAGTAGCCAACTTTAATTTGTGCGATGATTTTCAAATCTAATAAAATGGTCATGAAACATTTTTCAGTTTTTACTCTGGTGCCATACAGCCCACCTTCACCCTCACGGTCTCACCTTTCATCGGCCCTGACACCCCCGCCTAATTTGAACACCCCCCTAATTTCAATTCCTGGGGAAAACACTGGTGTCATCTCCTCTCCAACCAAAGAAGGCCCAGAGAAACCAGACAAGCCATTGTGGAACACTGGTGGACAAAAGACTTTGTTGACTGTTTCCTCCATGTCCAAGAAGGGGAGAATGCATGAACACTCGTCCCATCAGCCTGAACTCTGGAGGAAGGGAATAAAAATCCCTGTCAAGAAGAAATTATTATCTCTATGCTGCTTGAACTCTGAAGGGTGAAGATTACTAAGCATAAGCAAGGGATCCCCAGCTATTTAGATTGGGTTAGCTCTAAAGCATATATAGAGCTAGCATATTGCAGCAGCTTCTGTTCCCCTTTGGAACTTAAGACTGTATCTCATTTATCTGTGTATGTTTGCGTGCTTTCATCTTGTAAATAACTCTTATTTTTCCTAGTTAATAAATCTTTAGTTAATTATAGGATTGGGTACACGTGTTATCCTTGCTTTGATATCTGAGGTGCAATTGACATGGGATAAGTGACTGATCCTTTGGGCCTGGGAATAACCTGAATATTGTTGTAATTTTTGGTGTCAGAAACCATCTATCCAAAGGCAAGCTTGGCCTGAGCAGCAAGATAGACCACAGTGCCCAAGGGGACTGTCTGTGACTCCATCTTAAGGCAGTTATAGTGCCTGAGGAGTTCACACTTGATACTTATTAGGTGAAATCTAAGTATATAACTCACAATCAGGTTGGAGTTTGTGCCCTAATTTGTAACAGTCTGCCCTGAGGTTGGTGCACATGTTCGTGAGCCACTCCAGACAGCTTGACAGGACCTATCTAATTATCTCCAGGGTACATGGAGAATATAAAATAAAAAAGTGAATTACTAAAATGAACAATAAAGTAAACCTTTATTCAGAGTCAGAAGTCGGTAGTGGGATTTAATTATACAATGCAATTTCTGACTAAGCAGCTCCTACAGGAATATAGGCTGTGCAGCAATAAATCTGTAGTGTAAAAATCGATATAAAAGTAAAACCAGGAAGGACTTGGACTCTTAACAACAAGGTAATTAGAAACTACCTAAAAGGCTACCCATTGAAAAGAAGATAATAATATACTAATAACATGAAATATTAATGAATCGATGTTGCCAGTCAGACCGCAAGCAAGGAAATGTCACAAAACCCTTATCGGGGAGAGACCTAACAAATTTTACATGTTTTGGAGCTCCTAGTCTATGACCCTGATGGAAAGTTTTCAGGTTTTCTTTTCCTTCTCAATAGCCATCTACAGAATCTGGACCAGCAGAACAGGTGGTAGGCAGTCTGGAGAATCTAAACTGTCTCCCTCACCAACACAAAGTCAGCCAGCACTCTCTGCAAAGAATTTTCCATTTATCAACCACATTTGAACCATGTGCACTGCTTCTGTGGGATCAGGGCTGTACCAGGAGGACACATCATCTCCTATAGTTTAAGCTAGTCTTGCTTTATTTCCATGTAAGCAGAGTGGGAGAGGGAGGGAGAAAGAGAAACATCTTTTGTCAGTTCATTCCCAGGCTTTTAAGTCATGGGGTTACAACTGGAGTGCTTTGCAGCCATCATCTCTGCAGGAGCAAAGATGAAAGTCAGACAAAATAATCCAAAGAAGTGCTTAACTGTGACTATTAAGTCCCTAAGGATTTATCAGAGTTTACTTTCCTCTGACTGCTGGGAGAGACTTCGGCTGAAGTCCATTAAGCAAATTAAAAAGCAGAAGGAAAATAAACACAGACTAATGGAGATGGTCGTTTTATGAGGGAATGAAGCAGCTAGTCCTTCTGACAAAGCTCCTGGGCTGATATTCAGGTTTTAGGGGCCCCAGACCTTATACATGGAAGAGTTTATTCTCTCCACATTACCCTGCTGGTAGTCATAAAAGAAAGTTAATAGAATTTTTTCCCAACCACTGAGAAATCCTGAAGAAACTAAAGTAATAATAGAATCCATAATGTTTCAGTTCAGTGCATGACATACAGCTGTTTGTTTCTTTGTTTCCAAGCAGGGAATTAAGTTGTAAATCTTGTAGTGTCAGAGATACTATACTTGCTCAGTCTCCTGCTGAAACAGAAACCCATCAGAAATGTTTCCACGCGATTAGGGACTTGCATGCTAATATAATCAGGCAGACTTGATTTATTTATTACTCTGATGCTGTGATTAATATTTAATCTAAAAGACGAAAAATATTATATATGTTTGAAATCTCTTGTAACTTGATACAAAATAAATTTAATCCAAGAAGTAAGAAAATTACGCCACTACCACAACCCTATTTTTGGTTAATTTTAGGCATTTAAAAATAAAGCAAAACAGCTCTGCTGCTTTAAGTTATTCAAGTGCCCCCTTAAGAAGGGATTCCCATCCCCTTCCCCCACACTATTTTTAAATGGGTTTATTAATTTTCCATCCAATACACGATGAGCTGATAAAACAAAATGGAACTAAACAAAATCCTGGAGCTAGCAAACAGGGGAATTTTTGCTAGGCAGTTCTCCAGGTGAAGGAGGAGCCACTAAGTGATGGAGGGAATCTCATGCAAATAGTACTTTTCCATACAATACTTGGCTGCCTCAATTTGATACTCAAACAGTAAAAAGAAATTGACAAGAACATTGCTTCTGAAGTGCTTACACACAGTGCTATCACAACGAAACTACACAATGGTTTGTTGTTGTGGAATCTAAAGTAGTGTGCATCATGTTTATTTATTAGCTAGACTGGGTTTATATGTTTTATTTTCCTTAATACCCCCCTCCAGCAAAGTTATTGCAGTGTCTTTGGAATCTATCTATAACTATTTTATAATCTCAAGTTCTATAGATTTTTTAGATAAAGGAAATGCAGTGGATCTAATTTACCTAGATTTCAGTAAGGCATTTGATACCGTGCCACATGGGGAATTATTAGTTAAACTGGAGAAGATGGGGATCAATATGAACATCAAAAGGTGGATAAGGAATTGGTTAAAGGGGAGACTGCAACGGGTCCTAATGAAAGGCGAACTGTCAGGTTGGAGGGAGGTTACCAGTGGAGTTCCTCAGGGATCAGTTTTGGGACCAATCTTATTTAATCTTTTTATTACTGACCTTTGCACAAAAAGTGGGAGTGTGCTTATAAAGTTTGCAGATGATACAAAGCTGGGAGGTATTGCCAATTCAGAGAAGGATCGGGATATTATACAGGAGGATCTGGATGACCTTGTAAACTGGAGTAATAGTAATAGGATGAAATTTAATAGTGAGAAGTATAAGGTTATGCATTTAGGGATTAATAACAAGAATTTTAGTTATAAGTTGGGGCTCATCAATTAGAAGTAACGGAAGAGGAGAAGGACCTTGGAGTATTGGTTGATCATAGGATGACTATGAGCTGCCAATGTGATATGGCTGTGAAAAAAGCTAATGCGGTTTTGGGATGCATCAGGAGCGGCATTTCCAGTAGGGATAAGGAGGTTTTAGTACCGTTATACAAGGCACTGGTGAGACCTCACCTAGAATACTGTGTGCAGTTCTGGTCTCCCATGTTTAAAAAGGATGAATTCAAACTGGAGCAGGTACAGAGAAGGGCTACTAGGATGATCCGAGGAATGGAAAACTTGTCTTATGAAAGGAGACTTAAGGAGCTTGGCTTGTTTAGCCTAACTAAAAGAAGGTTGAGGGGAGATATGATTGCTCTCTATAAATATATCAGAGGGATAAATACAGGAGAGGGAGAGGAATTATTTCAGCTCAGCACCAATGTGGACACAAGAACAAATGGGTATAAACTGGCCACCAGGAAGTTTAGACTTGAAATCAGACGAAGGTTTTTAACCATCAGAGGAATGAAGTTTTGGAATAGCCTTCCAAGGGAAGCAATGGGGGCAAAAGATGCATCTGGTTTTAAGAATCTACTTGATAAGTTTATGGAGGAGATGGTATGATGGGATAATGGGATTTTGGTAAGTAATTGATCTTTAAATATTCAGGGTAAATAGGCCAAATCCCCTGAGATGGGATATTAGATGGATGGGATCTGAGTTACCCAGGAAAGAATTTTCTGTAGTATCTGGCTGGTGAATCTTGCCCATATGCTCAGGGTTTAGCTGATTGCCATATTTGGGGTCGGGAAGGAATTTTCCTCCAGGGCAGATTGGAGAGGCCCTGGAGGTTTTTCGCCTTCCTCTGTAGCATGGGGCATGGGTGACTTGAGGGAGGCTTCTCTGCTCCTTGAAGTCTTTAAACCATGATTTAAGGACTTCAATAGCTCAGATATAGGTGAGGTTTTTCATAGGAGTGGGTGGGTGAGATTCTGTGGCCTGCGCAGTGCAGGAGGTCGGACTAGATGATCAGAATGGTCCCTTCTGACTTTAGTATCTATGAATCTATGAATCTAAGTGACCCTTGGGGTCAGTTTGTTGCCTGTTTGTTTGTTTGTTGAGCGCACTGCCTTGATTGAAGTTTATAGTGTAGCCTGTTTGGGGGGCTGTGTGCTGAGCCTAGCTGCCTGCTAGGCAAGGCTGAGAACTTTCTAAGGAGGCTCTAGTCTGCCATTCTTTGATCAACTAATCCCTTTAGGATCCCTTGACAAAGGGGCAAGGGTAACTCAGGGTAACTGGAGCAGAGAGAAATGATTGCACATTTATTATGTTATTAGGAAGAGACAAATAATAGTAATGTGAGATTCGATTATTATAAATATAGATAGCTGGGTTTGTGATGGCCAGGAGAAGGGCATGGTGAATTGCCAGCTGGGTGTGAAGGTTGCAGACCTCTTGAGACATCTAGATAGACTTATGTGCAGTGCTGGGGAGGAGACGTTGGTTGTGGTACATATAGGTACCAGTGACATAAGGGAAGATAGAAAAGAGGTCAAGGAGACCAAATTTAGTCTGCTAGGTAAGAGATTCAAGTCCAGGGCCTCCATGGTAGCATTCTCTGAAATCCTTCCAGTTTCACGCGAACTGGTTTTTAAATTTAGAAGCAGTTTTAGAACCGGTTGTTAGGGCTCTCTGAGCTCCAGGCCGGGGAGGCTTCCCCGGCTCCTCCCCCGCTTTCCGCCCTCTCACAGAGCCTTAGCATGCCCTGCCGCTGGCACTAGCGCTCTGGACCGCTCCTGGGCAGCTCTGCACCGCCTGCCACTTTGAGCAGCGTGGTAAGGGGGTGGGGCTGCGAGCTCCAGCGCGTCATGCAGCATCCAGACACGCTGCCCTGAGCAGCATAGTAAGGGGGTTGGGCCAGGGCTGGGTGGAGGGGTTGGATAAGGAGCAGGGAGCGGTTGGAGGGGGCGGAGGTTCTGGGGGGGCGGACAGGGGACGGGGAACAGGGAAGGTTGGGTAGGCAGTCGGTGCCCCAGAAAGTCCCAGCCAGGCTATGTCTCGGCTGGGGCAGCCCCAGGCCAAGGGGACCCCGACTCGCAGTGCTAGGGAGGTAGGTGTAGGGCTCAGTGTTATAGAAGGGGGCTGTTGGAGACAGGGCCGGCTCTAAGCACCAGCAAAACAAGCAGGTGCTTGGAGCAGCACATTTCTAGGAGCAGCATTCCGGCACCGGCCATGCCGCCCCTAGAAATGTGCCCCCGCCGCCCCAGCTCGCTTCCACTCCACTTCCACCTCTTCCCCTGAGTGCACCGCTGCTGCTCTGCTTCTCCCCCCTCCCTCCCAGGCTTGCCGCGTGCCAAACAGTTGTTTGGCACGGCAAGCCTGGGAGGGAGGGAGGAGAAGCCAAGCGCCAGTGCTCTCGGGGGAGGCGGCAGCGGTGGAGTGGAGGTGAGCTGGGGCGGGGAGCAGTTCCTCTACCCTCCCCCCATTACTTCCTGCACTCCCCCCCACCCTCGCTCACTTCTGCTCCGCCTGCTCCCCTGAACGCAATGCCTCTCCCTCGCCTGAGAGGGAAGGGGGAGAAGCGGAGCGGGGGCATGTTCAGGGGAGCAGGCGGAGCGGAAGTGAGCGAGGAGAGCTGTAGGAAGCAATGGGGGGGGAATGTGGCACGCCTAGGGGAGGAGGCGGGGCCGGGGATTTAGGGAAGGGGTTTGGAAGGGGCGGAGCCAGGGGCAGGGGGGAGCATGAAAAAAAGCAGGGGCAGCCAAAAAATTTTTTGCTTGGAGCAGCAAAAATCCTAGAGCCGGTCCTGGTTGGAGAAGGGGCTTAGTGCTAGAGGGGGGTGCATGGAGCAGCACCGTTTCGGGGGCGCGGGGCTATGGAAGGGCTGCGGGGCCCCACGTCCTGTCTCGGGGCAGAGGCTGCGCTGCGGCTGGTACCTGCGCTGCATAGCCATCCGGGCAGCTGCTCTGGGGCCCTGCGCGCAGAGGCTGATCCGATGTCGCCTCGCTCAGCAGTCGCGGCTGAGCTCCATGCTGCTTCCTGTCTGGCCCAGGAAGCGCGACTAGCTGCGCTGGGCAGGGAGATCAGGCACCATGTGACTGGGCGCCGCATAGGGCCGGGGAGCCAGGCCCCTGGCAGCAGCAGCCTCCTCTGCCCCAGGAGCCTGGCAGGGCCGGCTGGTGCCATGGCTGGGGGCTGCCTTGGGTGTGCTGGGGCAAGCTCCCTCCAGTCTCTCCTGCTCCTGCGCTGTGGGGCTGTCCGGCCTCTGCCGCTCGGGGGCGCTCACATCCTGCAGTGGGGAGTTGGGCAGACGGCAGCCTTTGCCTGCAGGGAGCCACTGCCCCCACATGCCGGGAGCGACCCCACGGATGCAAAGGCTGCAGGACTCCTGCACCACCGACAGGCACCTGGGATGGAGAACGGGCCTGGGGAGGGCAGGGGGCAGGACAGAGCTGGGGGGGAGGGGACAGGGCAGAGCCTGGGGGGCAGGATGGAGCCTGGGAGGAGGGATTGGGAGGGGGCAGACAGAGGCACATCCCTTAAATCAGAACTTTTTATAGGGAACTGATTGTTAAGATTTGGCAGCTCATCACTGGATGAGACAATGATGTTCAGAGGAGGAATTTACATGTATTAGGAACTGGTGAATCTTTTGGGAAAGAAGGAGCCTGTAAAGAAAAGATGGCTTCCACCTAAACCAAAATGGAACCAGATTGCTCGTATGTAAAATTAAAAAGGTGGTAGAAGAGTTTTTAAACAAAGAGCTGGGGGAAAGCCCATAGGTGCAGGGGAGCACATGGTTCAGACAAACAAATCACTTAGGGAATGATTTAATAAAGGGGATACTCTATATATACTAAAGAGGAGAGGATAGACGTTAATAGAGCACAGGTAGGAGGAACTGAAGAGAAAGTTAAATGAAAAAGAGTCCCATTCAGTTACATAACACAAAGACAGAAAACTAAATATTGATAGATTTTATAAGTACTTGTATACAAATGCAAGAAGTCTAAAAACTGAAATTGGTGAACTTGAGTCCCTGGTATTAAATGAGGATATTGATATAATAGGCATCACAGAAACTTGGTGGAAGGATGATTATCAATGGGAGATGGTAATATCAGGATCCAAAATATATAGGAATGGCAGAGTAGATCACACTGGTTGGGGGAGTGCCACTATATGTAAAAGAAAGCATAGAGTCAAATCTAATAAAAGTTTTAAATGAATCAAACAGTACCAGAGAAATTCCATGTTTGAGTAATCAGAGTATAGCAGTAGGAATATACTATCAACCACCTGACCAGAATTGTGAGGATGATTGAGAAATGATCACCCTCACTAAGCAGTAGTTCTGCAGAAAAGGACTGGGGGATTACAGTGGACGAGAAGCTGGATATGAGTCAGCAGTGTGCTCTTGTTGCCAAGAAAGCCAATGGCATATTGGGCTGCATTAGTAGGAGCATTGCCAGCAGATCGAGGGAAGTGATTAGTCTCCTCTATTTGGGACTGGTGAGGCCACATCTGGAGTATTGCGTCCAGTTTTGGGCCCCCCGCTACAGAAAGGATGTGGACAAATTGGAGAGAGTCCAGCGGAGGGCAACGAAAATGATCATGGGGCTGATGAGGAGAGGCTGACTTATGAGGAGAGGCTGAGGGAAGTTGACTTGTTTAGTCTGCAGAAGAGAAGAATGATGGGGGATTTGATAGCAGCCTTCAACTACCTGAAGGGGGGTTCCAAAGAGGATGGAGCTCGACTGTTCTCAGTGGTGAGAGATGGCAGAACAAGGAACCATGATCTCAAATTGCAGTGGGGTAGGTCTGGGTTGGATATTAGGAAACACTATTTCACTAGGACGGTGGTGAAGCATTGGAATGGGTTACCTAGAGAGGAGGTAGAATCTCCATCCTTAGAGGTTTTTAAGGCCCAGCTTGACAAAGCCTTGGCTGGGATGATTTAGTTGGCTTTGGTCCTGCTTTGAGCAGGAGGTTGGACTAGATGATCTCCTGAGGTCTCTTCCAACCCTAATCTTCTATGATTCTATGATCAGGAGATTGGAGAGGCTACAAAAAAAGAAAATCCAATAATAATAAGGGATTTCAACTATCCACATATTGATTGGGAATATGTCACCTCAGGATGGAATGCAGAGATAAAATTTCTAGACACCATTAATAACTACTTCTTGGAGCAGGTACCCAGAAGTGGGGAGGCAATTTTTGATTTAGTCCTAAGTGGCACACAAGATCTAGTCCAAGAGGTGAATCTAGCTGAACCGCTCAGTAAGAGCAACCATAATGGAATTAAATTTGACATCCTTGTAGGGGGAAAATACCAAAGAAATCCACCACATTAGGATTTAACTTTGAAAAGGGAAACTACACAAAAATAAGGCGGCTACTTAAATGGAAATTAAAAGAAACAGACACAAGAGTGAAATGCCTGCAAGCTGTATGGAATTTTTTGAGAAACACCGTAATAGAGGCTCAAACTATACGTATACCCCAAATAAAAAAATCAGTAAGAGGACTAAAAAATGCCACCACAGCTAAACAACAGAGTAAAAGATGGGGTTAGAGACAAAAAGACATCTTTAAAAATTGGAAGTCAAATCCTTCTGAGGAAAATAGAAAGGAACATAAACTCTGGCAAAGCGAGTGTAAAAGTATAGTTAAACAGGTCAAAAAAGAATTTGAAGAGCAACTAGCAAAAAGACACAAAAACTAACAGAAAACATCAGAATCAGGTAGCCTACCAAACAATCAGTGAAGCCATTGTATGATAGTGGTGCTAAAGAAGCACTCACGGAAGACAAGGCCATTGCAGAGAATCTAAATGAATTATTTGAATTGGACGTCACTGAAGAGGATGTGAGGAAGATTCCCACACCTGAGTCAGGTTTTTTTTATGTGACAAATCTGAGGAACTGTCAAGCTTCAAATACAGACTCCAACGAGAGACTGCTGAATTGGAATTAATTTGCAAACTGGATACAATTAACTTAGGCTTGAATAGAGACTGGGAATGGATGAGTCATTACACAAAGTAAAACTATTTCCCCATGGTATTTCTCCCTCCCACCCCACCCCCCACTGTTCCTCTGATATTCTTGTTAACTGCTGGAATTAGCCTACCTGCTTGTCACCATGAAAGGTTTTCCTCCTTTCCCCCCCCTGCTGTTGGTGATGGCTTATCTTAAGTGATCACTCTCCTTACAGTGTGTATGATAAACCCATTGTTTCATGTTCTCTGTGTGTGTGTATATAAATCTCCCCTCTGTTTTTTCCACCAAATGCATCCGATGAAGTGAGCTGTAGCTCACGAAAGCTTATGCTCTAATAAATTTGTTAGTCTCTAAGGTGCCACAAGTGCTCCTTTTCTTTTTGCGAATACAGACTAACACGGCTGCTACTCTGAGTCCCAGACTGAGGTGTCAATAGAGGAGGTTTGAAACAAAGAACATAAGAATGGCCATACTGGGTCAGACCAAAGGTCCATCCAGACCAGTATCCTATCTACCGACAGTGGCCAATGCCAGGTGCCCAAGAGGGAGTGAACTTAACAGGTAATGATCAAGTGATCTCTCTCATGCCATCCATCTCCACTCTCTGACAAACGGAGGCTAGGGACACCATTCCTTGCCCATCCTGGCTAATAGCCATTAATGGACTTAACCTCCATGAATTTATCCAGTTCTCTTTTAAACCCTGGTATAATCCTAACCTTCACAACCTCCTCAGGCAAGGAGTTCCACAGGTTGACTGTGCACTGAGTGAAGAAGAACTTCCTTTTCTTTGTTTTAAATCTGCTACCCATTAATTTCAGTTGGTGGCCCCTAGTTCTTATATTATGGGAACAAGTAAATAACTTTTCCTTATTCGCTTTCTCCACACCACTCATGATTTTATATATCTCTATCATATCCCTCCATTAGTCTCCTCTTTTCCAAGCTGAAAAGTCCTAGCCTCTTTAATCTCTCCTCATATGAGACCTGTTCCAAACCCCTAATCATTTTAGTTGCCCTTTTCTGAATCTTTTCTAATGCCAGTATATCTTTTTTGAGATGAGGGGACCACATCTGTACGCAGTATTCAAGATGTGGGCGTACCATGGATTTATATAAGGGCAATAAGATTTTCTCCGTCTTATTCTCTATCCCTTTTTTAATGATTCCTAACATCCTGTTTGCTTTTTTGATTGCCGCTGCACACTGCATGGACGTCTTCAAAGAACTATCCACGATGACTCCAAGATCTTTCTCCTGATTAGTTGTAGCTAAATTAGCCCACATCATTTTGTATGTATAGTTGGGGTTATTTTTTCCAATGTGCATTACTTTACATTTATCCAGATTAAATTTTATTTGCCATTTTGTTGCCCAATCCCTTAGTTTTGTGAGATCTTTTTGAAATTCTTCACAGTCTGCTTTGGTCTTGACTATCTTGAGCAGTTTAGTATCATCTACAAACTTTGCCACCTCACTGTTTCCCCCGTTCTCCAGATCATTTATGAATAAGTTGAATAGGATTGGTCCTAGGACTGACCCTTGGGGAACACCACTAATTATCCCTTTCCATTCTGAAAATTTACCATTTATTCCTACCCTTTGTTCCCTGTCTTTTAACCAGTTCTCAATCCATGAAAGGATCTTCCCTCTTATCCCATGACAACTTAATTTACGTGAGAGCCTTTGATAAAAACAAATTGAACAAATTGATAAATTAAACAGTATTAAGTCGCCAGGCCCAGATGGTATTTACCCAAGAGTTCTTAAGGAACTCAGATATGAAACTGCAGAACTACTAACTCCGGTATGTAACCTATTGCTTAAACCTTTTGCTTAAATCAGCCTCTGTACCAGATGTCCGGCAGATAACTAATGTAAAACCTATATTTTTTAAAGGCACCAGAGGTGATCCTGGCAATTACAGGCCAGTATGCCTAATTTCAGTGCCATGCAAATTGGCTGAAACTATAGTAAAGAACAGTATTATCAGACACATAGATGAACACAGCTTTTGTACAGGGAAATCATGCCTCACTAATCTATTAGACTTGTTTGAGGGGGTCAGCAAAGATGGACAAGGATGATCCAGTGAATATAGTGTACTTGCACTTTCAGAAAGCCTTTGACAAGGTCCCTCACCAAAGACTCTTAAGAAAAGTAAGCAGGAACGGCAAGAAGAGGGAAGGTCCTCTCATGGATCAGTAACTGGTTAAAAGATAGGAAACAAAGGGTACGAATGAACGGTTAGTTTTCACAATGGAGAGAAGTAAATAGCAGGGTTTCCAAGGATCTGTACTAGAACTAGTGCTGTTCAACACATTCATAAATGGCCCCAAAAAAGGGGTAAACAGTGAGGTGGCAAAGTTTGTAGAAAATACAAAATTACATAAGATACTTAAGTCCAAAGCTGACTGCAAAGAATTACAAAAGGATCTCACAAAACTGTGTGACTGGGCAACAAAATGGCAGGTGAAATTCAGTGCGGATAAATGCAAAGGAATGCATACTGGGAAAGAGAATCCCAACTATACATACAAAATGACGGGGTCTAAATTAGCTGTTATCACTCAAGAAAGAGATCTTGGAGTTGTGGATAGTTCTCTGAAAACATCTGCTGTATGTGCAGCAGCAGTCCAAAAAGCTAACAGAATGTTGGGAACCATTAGAAAAATGATAGATAATAAGACAGAAAAACATCATAATGCCACTATGTAAATCCATGGTATGCCAACACTTTGAATACCGCATGCAGTCTTGGTTGTCCCATCTCAAAGAAAGATGTATTAGACTTGGGAAAAGTACAGAGAAGGGCAGCAGAAATTATTAGGGGTATGGAACAATTTCTGTACGAGGAGAGATTAAAAAAGACGGAGACTGTTCAGTTTAGACAAGAGCTGACTAAGGGGGATGTTGTGAAGGCCAAAACAATAACTGGGTTCAAAAAAGCATTAGATACGTTCCCGGAGGATACGTCCACCAGTGGCTATTAGCCAAGATGGTCAGGGATGCAACCACATGTTCTGGGTGTCCCTAGCCTCTGGTTGCCATATGATGGAACTTGAGAAAGGGGATGGATCACTCAATTAATTGCCCTATTCTGTTCATTCCCTATGTAGCATCTGGCACCAGCCATTGTCAGAAGACAAAAAGAAAAGGAGTACTTGTGGCACCTTAGAGACTAACAAATTTATTAGAGCATAAGCTTTCGTGAGCTACAGCTCACTTCATCGGATGCATTTGGTGGAAAAAACAGAGGAGAGATTTATATACACACACACAGAGAACATGAAACAATGGGTTTATCATACACACTGTAAGGAGAGTGATCACTTAAGATAAGCCATCACCAGCAGCAGTGGGGGGAAAGAAGGAAAACCTTTCATGGTGACAAGCAAGGTAGGCTAATTCCAGCAGTTAACAAGAATATCAGAGGAACAGTGGGGGGTGGGGTGGGAGGGAGAAATACCATGGGGAAATAGTTTTACTTTGTGTAATGACTCATCCATTCCCAGTCTCTATTCAAGCCTAAGTTAATTGTATCCAGTTTGCAAATTAATTCCAATTCAGCAGTCTCTCGTTGGAGTCTGTTTTTGAAGCTTTTTTGTTGAAGGATAGCCACTCTTAGGTCTGTGATCGAGTGACCAGAGAGATTGAAGTGTTCTCCAACTGGTTTTTGAATGTTATAATTCTTGACGTCTGATTTGTGTCCATTCATTCTTTTACGTAGAGACTGTCCAGTTTGGCCAATGTACATGGCAGAGGGGCATTGCTAGCAAATGATGGCATATATCACATTGGTAGATGCGCAGGTGAATGAGCCTCTGATAGTGTGGCTGATGTGATTAGGCCCTATGATAGTATCCCCTGAATAGATGTGTGGACAGAGTTGGCAACGGGCTTTGTTGCAAGGATAGGTTACTGGGTTAGTGGTTCTGTTGTGTGGTGTGTGGTTGCTGGTGAGTATTTGCTTCAGATTGGGGGGCTGTCTGTAAGCAAGGACTGGTCTGTCTCCCAAGATCTGTGAGAGTGATGGGTCGTCCTTCAGGATAGGTTGTAGATCCTTGATGATGCATTGGAGAGGTTTTAGTTGGGGGCTGAAGGTGATGGCTAGTGGCGTTCTGTTGTTTTCTTTGTTGGGCCTGTCCTGTAGTAGGTGACTTCTGGGTACTCTTCTGGCTCTGTCAATCTGTTTCTTCACTTCAGCAGGTGGGTATTGTAGTTGTAGGAATGCATGATAGAGATCTTGTAGGTGTTTGTCTCTGTCTGAGGGGTTGGAGCAAATGCGGTTATATCGTAGCGCTTGGCTGTAGACAATGGATCGAGTGGTATGATCTGGATGAAAGCTAGAGGCATGTAGGTAGGAATAGCGGTCAGTAGGTTTCCGATATAGGGTGGTGTTTATGTGACCATCGCTTATTAGCACCGTAGTGTCCAGGAAGTGGATCTCTTGTGTGGACTGGTCCAGGCTGAGGTTGATGGTGGGATGGAAATTCAAATCAGCGGCACTGCGATGGGTACCCGCATGGCCCCACAGTATGCCAACATTTTTATGGCTGACTTAGAACAACGCTTCCTCAGCTCTCGTCCCCTAATGCCCCTACTTTACTTGCGCTACATTGATGACATCTTCATCATCTGGACCCAAGGAAAAGAAGCTCTTGAAGAATTCCACCATGATTTCAACAATTTCCATCCCACCATCAACCTCAGCCTGGACCAGTCCACACAAGAGATCCACTTCCTGGACACTACGGTGCTAATAAGCGATGGTCACATAAACACCACCCTATATCGGAAACCTACTGACCGCTATTCCTACCTACATGCCTCTAGCTTTCATCCAGATCATACCACTCGATCCATTGTCTACAGCCAAGCGCTACGATATAACCGCATTTGCTCCAACCCCTCAGACAGAGACAGACACCTACAAGATCTCTATCATGCATTCCTACAACTACAATACCCACCTGCTGAAGTGAAGAAACAGATTGACAGAGCCAGAAGAGTACCCAGAAGTCACCTACTACAGGACAGGCCCAACAAAGAAAACAACAGAACGCCACTAGCCATCACCTTCAGCCCCCAACTAAAACCTCTCCAACGCATCATCAAGGATCTACAACCTATCCTGAAGGACGACTCATCACTCTCACAGATCTTGGGAGACAGACCAGTCCTTGCTTACATACAGCCCCCCAATCTGAAGCAAATACTCACCAGCAACCACACACCACACAACAGAACCACTAACCCAGGAACCTATCCTTGTAACAAAGCCCGTTGCCAACTCTGTCCACATATCTATTCAGGGGATATCATCATAGGGCCTAATCACATCAGCCACACTATCAGAGGCTCGTTCACCTGCGCATCTACCAATGTGATATATGCCATCAATATGTGCCAGCAATGCCCCTCTGCCATGTACATTGGCCAAACTGGACAGTCTCTACGTAAAAGAATGAATGGACACAAATCAGACGTCAAGAATTATAACATTCAAAAACCAGTTGGAGAACACTTCAATCTCTCTGGTCACTCGATCACAGACCTAAGAGTGGCTATCCTTCAACAAAAAAGCTTCAAAAACAGACTCCAACGAGAGACTGCTGAATTGGAATTAATTTGCAAGCTGGATACAATTAATTTAGGCTTAAATAGAGACTGGGAATGGATGAGTCATTACACAAAGTAAAAGTATTTCCCCATGGTATTTCTCCCTCCCACCCCACCCCCCACTGTTCCTCTGATATTCTTGTTAACTGCTGGAATTAGCCTACCTTGCTTGTCACCATGAAAGGTTTTCCTCCTTTCCCCCCTCCCCGCTGCTGGTGATGGCTTATCTTAAGTGATCACTCTCCTTACAGTGTGTATGATAAACCCATTGTTTCATGTTCTCTGTGTGTGTGTATATAAATCTCTCCTCTGTTTTTTCCACCAAATGCATCAGATGAAGTGAGCTGTAGCTCACGAAAGCTTATGCTCTAATAAATTTGTTAGTCTCTAAGGTGCCACAAGTACTCCTTTTCTTTTTGCGAATACAGACTAACACGGCTGTTACTCTGAAACCTGTCAGAAGACAGGATACTAGGCTAGATGGACCATTGGTCTGACCCAGTCTGACCAGTCTTATATTCTTAACCTTAACATTATATATTGAACCTTGTTCTATACTAGACTCATACGCTTTAGGGTCAGAAGAGACCAACATGATCATCTAGTATGCTCTCCTGCAGATTGCAAGACACAGAACCTTGCTCATCTATTCCATTAATAAACCCATCACCTCTGGCTGAGTTACTGAAGTCCTCAAATCATGATTTAAAAACTTCAAGTTACAGAGAATTGTAGCTGAGGCCTGGCCCAACATGAGTAATTAACACATGGAGGGAAGCCTAATTTTTTGGAAGACAGAATTAGGCCATAAATGAATCATCAGGTTCAAAACAAAATGTTTGTGCTAAAAAAGATAAGTAAATAGGTCAGTAGACTAAGAAGACAGAATGTCTGAACCAACTAAGCCAAGAGAGAGAACACCCAGGAACTATTTCCTGTGAACTAGATAACAAAGGACAAAATAAGTTAGGAATGTAGAGGTAAGGTGAAGAGGAAATCAACGCATGGACAGTGCGTGGACAGCTCATGCTGCACTGGGATTGGTTCCTGCAAAGTAACCGGACCAATCCAAAAATGTGTGTTGCATTATATGGTAAATTCAATGAGACGTGTAATGAATTTTCTGTGTAACTTTGGAGCTGTGATGTATCGTGCATCTACCACCCTACATCCTGTGTTTGAGTCTGATCAACTCAGTGTAGCACTGCTATATGCCAGATAAAGATATCTGAGTGATGAAAACTGAGTTCTTGGGAAATTGAGTTGAAAGAGGTCTTGGAGGGAATCCCAACAAGAACCCGCGACTTATACTAGTTTAAACCTGCAAGTGACCCAGGCCCCATGCTGCAGAGGAAGGAGAAAACTCCCCAGGGTCTCTGCTAATCTGACCTGGGGAAAATTTCTTCCTGATCCCAACTATGGCGATTAGTTTGACCCTGAGCATGTGGGCAAGACCCACCAGCCAGACACCTGGGAAAGAATTTTCTGTAGTAACTCAGAGCCCTCCCCATCAGTGTCCCATCAGTGGCCATTTGAGATACTTGTGCAAGCAGTTGCAGATTGGCTCCATGCCATTATAGGCAGTCTTATCATGCCATCCCCTTCGTAAATTTATCAAGCTCAATTTTGAATCCAGTTAGGTTTTTTGCCCCTACTGCTCCCCTTGGAAGGCTGTTCCAGAAATTCACTCCTCTGATGGTTAGAAACTTTCATCTAATTTCAAGCCTAAACTTGTTGATGGCCAGTTTATATCCATTTGTTCTTGTGTCCACATTGGTGCTTAGCTTAAATAACTCCTCTCCCTCCCTGGTATTTATCCCTCTGATGTATTAATAAAAAGTACTCATATCTCCCCTTAGCTCTCTTTTGGTTAGGTTAAACAAGCCAAGCTCTTTGAGTCTCTTCTCATAAGGTAGGTTTTTCATTCCTCGTCATCCTAGTTGTCCTTTTCTGCACCTGTTCCAGTTTGAATTCATCTTTCTTAAACATGGGAGACCAGAACTGCACACACTAAACCAGATGAGGTCTCACCAGTGCCCTGTATAATGTTATTACACTTCCCTGTCTCTAGCAGTCAGGTTCACTGGTCCAAACTGAGCTGCAATACCAGATAGGGGACCAGAAGTTCCTGTTGGAGGTACACAGCACCAGCAGGAGCTCCAGGAGCTAATGTGCATTTTATCAAGCAGTCACAATGCCTGGGGAACACAGTGAGAGAACTCTGCTCCCCTCTGTGCTGAGGCAGAGGTGAGGAGGAGGGACCTACATTATGTCCCTGACCCTTGAGAGGAAGGATGGTCTTGTAGTTAAGGCACTGAATGGAGTCTCAGGAGACTAGCTCCTGGTTCTACCAGAGACTTGCTGCGTGACCTTGGGTAAGTCCTTTACGGCCTGACCAGGCCTTTACTCTGTATGTAGTTCCCCATATGTCAAATGGGTAAAGAATGCTTCCGTTGTCAGTCTTGATAGGAACCGTCTCTCACTATTTGTGTTTACAGGATCTAGCACAACGGGGCCCCAAGCTTAACTGGGGCCTCTGGATGCTACCACAATACAAATAAATACTCTGTTGTTTGAAAGCATTCACTGAATAATTTATGGGAATAATTCTTGGCCTGTAGCTTGTTCACAAGCAACTCATTTTGAGTGATTTTTAGAAGTGTTTTTTGACACAGGTTTTACATGAGCATTTGGTCACATGACAAGATTCTGTTGCCTAATTGGAGGAGTTAGAATCCATTTTCAGGTGTGAATACTTGTGATTAAGGATTCAAAACTATTTTTGTTCACATATCCTAAAATAGAAGTGACGATTTGAAGAAATATGTTTGCAGTATTCACCCAGCTCTGCTACAGATGACCACTTCCTTGCATTATTTAATTCTGCGGTATATTTTAGAATGCAGGAGTCTGAAATGTATGACACACAACAAAGCTTTGTTGTGTTGTTTGAACTGAGAATGGCAGTGAGTGATGTCACAGGGACATGGGGAGGAGCAGGTTCTAGAAGGGGGAGCAGTTAAGGGGGAGACACTGGGTGTCGGTTGGGAACTTTCAGACCAGACTCTGCTGTGGAGGAAGCTGTGATCAGAAGCTGTACGTTAAGGTTTGGGTTACAATTGTTCTTTAAAATATTAGCCGTCCTGTCCAAGAAGGCTCTGTCCTGCTGTTGATATTGCCTCCAGTAAGAGCTGATAATACCTTTTGCTACTGTTTCATTAATACCACCATACCTGCCAACATCTGGAGACAAAACAGTGCTTAGTAAATTAGTATTAATGTGTAGATATTTGCATAAGTTCAGGCTCAACCTATCAGAAGCTTATGCCTTCCCATTTTAGGGGCAACAAACCACCAGTGAGAGAAATATTTGCATGTTTGATGGCTCTAGATAAGGGTCATAAGGGGTGGGGTCAATAGCAGCTGTATACCTTCCTGATTGGGGTCTAGCTAGAAGCTGGCATAGCACGGTGCTGACCACCCTGCTTTCTCCCCCAACATGTACCCTATTCGAGAGATGGGGTAGGGCCAGTCACAGTTAAGAGAATCCCCAACGGGCCGGTTAAGGCAATTTTCCAGCTGCTTTCCACTGCTGGAGTGATGTGAAACAGGTGGAACAAGGGACCTAAGAGTAGGCCCCATATATATAAGGCCAATAAATAATAAACCCATGCAATATTCCCCCTCTTACTCTTATTCTTTTATTCATGGTGACAAGTCCTAAGAAGATGAGGAAGAGGGGAGTAGGGAAAATGCCTGTTAGCATGATAACTGTATCACTTAATTAACCCCAGAATGCCATAATGAAATAAAGTAACCCAGGTCATTTTCAACAAGTCTCTACTGGTGGGTTTAAAAGATCCAGCAATGACATATTAAATATTCAGTCTGGAAATACAGGGATTAAAAAAGCCACATTCCCATTTTTTCCCTGTCTTTGCTTTCTGACCTCAGGAACAAGCTAATACATTTCTAAGTAGCTCCTAAGACGCTTTCACAGTAGATTTCAAGATGGAATAAGATGAAAGGAAAAATCTGAGAAATGTGGTCCAAAAAAACTGGAACAGAAAGTATTTGCTGTCTTGTGAGGCTGGGGAATCTGGGTGGAGGATCTAAAGGAGGGATGACAGAGAAACGCTAGATGACTGAAACATTTTAGTGTCAAGGCTTTTCTAATACATACAAACAATGCTCCAATTTCATAAGATTTCTCCCTTTGATGCCTCCCTCCATCCACACACACTCAGAGTTGAGAATCAGAAAAAAACAAGTTTCCTTGAAGACCTGTAGAAAAGACCAAAACTGTAGCATACAGGCAGAAGCAGTAGACTTGGCAGGTCTGGGCCTTCAATGCCACAAACTATTCTTATAAGGGTCCCAGGGAAAATGCCGGGAGGGAGGGAAGAGAAGGGCGCCTGAGAGAGCAAAGTTACTACTATCATTGTGGACATGCTTCCAGAGTAAGAAGTGTCCATTGGCCTAAACCTCTTAGCCTTTAATATGTGTAACCCTTTGCCAGGCGGATCGCACTTGTCAGTCTTCCAGTTCCCAGGGGACATCTGACTCTTCACCATGTACATAATTATGAGAAAGTCAGCTGTGACGTTCTGATGCCATTAGCCTCAGTGTTTTCAGTTTCTGGATTAATAAAACTTGTTAGTCTTTTAGATTATCCAGTTTACAGTGTGTGTTTGTGCACGCATGCACACTCTGTAGTGCCTCTGTGCGAAACAAATACCCCTGAGGGCAAGATTATAGCCATGGGCGAAAGAGAAGGTACCACAGCTGGGGTGAAAAGTTTAATACTGGGTTACCTCAGAGACAGTCAGGCCAGTATTTGTTATGGAAATAGGGAGTTGGACCTTTGGCCATAGAATTCCCCCTGTGATATTTAGTTCTTGTATTTTTTCCTCAAAGGTGGAACTGAGGTTCCCCATTCTCTGGCAAAAATGAAGGCGCTCACACTTCTCTCCCTGCTCGGCTGCCTGATCACGGCAAACGAAGCAAAAATCTTTAGCCGATGTGAACTAGCCTATACGCTGCATGAAGAAGGGCTGGACGGATACGAGGGTTACAGCCTCGCCAACTGTGAGTTTTAGTGCTCCCTCCTTCTCACAAACACTTCTCCCCAATTTCCCCTCACGCCAAACTCCCTTCACTCTTTCACTCTGTCTACCACTCCCTCGTTCCCGCTGCCTTTTCCCCACTCCCCTTATCTATCTGTCTCTACATGCTGTCTCCCTCCTCTCCAGGGCTCTGCTTTCATGTACTCCCCCAAGTTGCCCCTGTTTCTGTGAACAGCCTCTGCAATGGACAGTGAGCATGTTCTCTTCCCGCATTAGGGATCTGCATGGCATTCTTTGAGAGCGGTTTCAATTCGGCAGCAGAGGACGACAATGCAGATGGCAGCACAGACTATGGCATCTTCCAGATCAACAGCCGTGTCTGGTGCAACAACTATCGGAGCCCCACTGAGAACCTCTGTCACATACCCTGCACTGGTATTGTCCCTAACCCTCCCTTTCATCCACCCCCCTCCCCAAGAGTGGAGAGAGCAGCTGCAGGATTCCTGCCATGTTGTGGTAGGCTGCTCTTCATTCCTCAGCTAAAAATTAACACACAGCTCTCATTCCCCCTGCATGGAAGAGGGGGTCAGCCAGCTCCATGGTACCATCCCCCCTTTCTAGGACCCTGTGGAGGGCTCCCTGCAGGGCTGGGCTCTGGGTGGAGAGTAGGCAGCCCTGAATTGGATGGGGCTGAGGTGGAGAAAACACATTTTCTCACCATTAGCCATGTGGTGGTTACCTGGGAAAGATAACAGCCTTGGATCATGTTACTTGTTATGTGGAACCACTTCCATCATGGGAACTCCCCACTTTTAAGGGGGACACCCAGACACAGCCATAGTAAAGTGTTTTTCCTGGAAGCCACCTTGCCTGGACTGGGGTGGGAAGGCAGATTCAGAGCCATCCCAGAGATGATGGGCAGAATGAGGTACCATCCCCTTTGGTAGGGATACACATAAGGCATATCCTGGGATAATAAAACTCTGCCTTTCACCTGAGGGTATCAAAGTATGTCACACACTTGAATTAATTCAACCTCCTAACTCACCTGTGGGAACAGTGTTATTACACCGATTGGTTAACTGACATGACCAAAACTATGCAACTTGTTGGAGCTGTGAACAGAATCCAGGAGTCCAGACTCCCACTCTCCTGTTCCAACCAACACATCAGATGCGCTCTTCAATGGAAAGTAGCAGAGAGTGCAGTGCAGCCTCTGGCAAGCTGGGGTGGGAGGTACCTGCTATTTACCATGTATGCTGAGGGGATTCTCCTCTTGACCTTTCTGGGTAGGGCAGGGCCCCTGGATCTCTCAGCTATCCAACAATGGTCCCTCTGATTCTTTTCTCTGTGTGTGGCTTGATAGGCTGAGTGAGTGCATGTTTAATTCCTATGAGCTCAGCCCCTCTAGCCCATGCACCTCACTCGCTCTTCCCTACATTAAATCTAACTGTCCTCACAGGTTCTCTCCTCTAGCAACCTCTGCCCCCCTCGTTCTCATTGCTTCTCGCTCATTCCCTTAGCCTGGCCTCACGTCTTTCTCCCACTCCAATTCCTTCTGCCCACCACCACATTCTCGTCAGCCCATTCCCCCATCCCATCACATCGCTCTTTCCCTACCTTCCCCTTCCTCTCCCATCGGCTTTCCCTTCTCTCTTAGGCCATCTTTCTCTTTCCACATATGAGGGCAGGGGAGGTCTAGGCAGGTCTCTCCCTACCCGGTTCTGAGTGTTTGTGTGCGGGGGGAAGGGGAGCAGATGTTCTGGGATTGTCACCGCTTAGGTGGAGGACTCTGCCTGTCAATGTTCAGGCACAGCCGGGAGGTGTTGCTCTGATCTAGGTTCTCCTCACTCTCCCTGCTCTGAGAGTGCAGCAAGGAGGACAAGGGGAGCCCAGTTCAATACTGCAGCTCTGCAGCTGCACAAGCAAGCAGTCCCTTTTGAATGCCACAGAGAGAGCACTACGTAGGGCTGGCCAGCAGGGTGCACAGTTGAACACCCATGCCCCTTATACTTGGGTGCACCATACTGAGGTCTCACACGGGAAACCCCCATTAATGCTCCCCTCTTTTCCTTGCAGACTTGCTGTCAAATGACATAACAGATGACATCGTCTGTGCCAAAAGAATTGTGCGAGACCCACAAGGAATGGATGCCTGGTAAGGGGCGCCCTCTGAGATTCTCTTTGGAAATACGGATATGCATTTGTGATTGTGAATGTTTGCCCTTCGCTTAAGTTTAACATCGAAGCAATACAAGTAAACACAATTCATCCTTAGAACTTGGTGAATGGACAGTTCCTGATAAGCAAGCTCATATTGCCTAATTTCAATTAAGAGAAACCATTTAGGAGAGACTATAGAGAAAGAAACAGAGGAAAAGAACTGTTGGACAAAGCAAGGCAAAAATAAAGGGTCAGTAAACATTCACATAGCCACTACACTGGCCTCTTTAAGGCTCACCTTTGCCACGATAGCTACACAACAGCTATGCAGTTGTCGGGCTGAAACTGCTACTCATTATACCAGCCATAGTGATTTCATGTTCCCTTGTCTGCCCTGCCTTTGTTTTTCCTCCACCTGTAGTCTCTTGTCATATGCTAAGGTTGGAACTTCCTTGTTGAGGGGCAGTCTTTTTAGGATGTACAGTGCCTAGCACAAAGAAAAGGAGGACTTGTGGCACCTTAGAGACTAGCAAATTTATTTGAGCATAAGCCTTTGTGAGCTACAGCTCACTTCATCGGATGCATTCAGTGGAAAATACAGTGGGTAGATTTATATACACAGAGAACATGAAATAATGGGTGTTACCATACACACTGTAAGGAGAATGATCAGGTAAGGTGAGCTATTACAAGCAGGAGAGCGGGGAGGGAAGGGGGGACCTTTTGTAGTGATAATCAAGGTGGGCCATTTCCAGCAGTTGACAAGAACATCTGAGGAACAGCTGAGGTTGAGGAATAAGCATGGGGAAATAGTTTTATTTTGTGTAATGACCCATCCACTCCCAGTCTCTATTCAAGCCTAAGTTAATTGTATCCAGTTTGCAAATTAATTCCAATTCAGCAGTTTCTCGTTGGAGTCTGTTTTTGAAGTTTTTTTGTTGAAGAATTGCTACTTTTAGGTCTATAATCGAGTGACCAAAGAGATTGAAGTGTTCTCTGACTGGTTTTTGAATGTTATAATTCTTGACGTCTGATTTGTGTCCATTGATTCTTTTACATAGACACTGTCCAGTTTGTCTAATGTATATGGCAGAGGGGCATTGCTGGCACATGATGGCATATATCACATTGGTAGATGTGCAGGTGACATAGTGGAGCCCCAAGTCCCGATTAAGGAGTATAAATCATGATAAAGACAGAATAATAAACAGAGACTGAGAAAGGAGGTCAGAGAAAAATTCCAAAGCACATATAAATATGGAGTCATCACAAGACCCTTAGCACTTTGTGCAAAAATAGATGGGTGAACCCCGTGTCCTGACTTAAGTTCCAATTTGGGGAGCCACCCATTCTGTTTTCAGGTTTCCCTCCTGTAGTTTCAGTTGGGCACATTATCCCCCTGCTCTTCCTGCAGTAGGGTGTTTCTGTGCATGTTTCACCACAGAGGCAGCAGTATGTAAGAGTGGGTGAGGTAATTTCTGTATACTATGTAGACAATAAATTACTTACGGATGGAAATTACTGCAGCATGGTCGACTAGCCATTCAATGAGCTCAATTCTGCTGCCCTGACACTGAGGAGTACCTTATTCCTTGGGTTTCATTTCAGTGGGACTGTTCCATCAGAGAGGTACTATTCGATGTGAGTAAGGGTGATGGGATCTGGCCTTATGATTGCTTAATCCAGGCCAGGTTTAGATAGACTTAGTGTGGTAACACACTGCACAGCACAGGCTGTGTTCCTCAGTCTGTGAGATAAAAGAGCCAGGGAGCTTCAGGGTTTCTGTGTGTCCAACATTCTGAAATCAGAATCCTTTTCCAGGGTTTACTACAATAGATTCCCATCTCTTCTCTATTGCTAGGGACATTAGAGAAACATAATTTATTATTAATAATAATAATAAAACCTAAGATTCACTCTTTGCCTTTTCCTTCCTCAGGGAGGACTGGACAATGCACTGCAAAGGACGAGACCTCTCTGAGTGGGTGGATGGATGTGACCTGTGAGAAAGTCACCAGCCTGGCTCTGCTATGACTTCTCAGGGTTTTCCTGAAAAGGGAATGTTTCTGTCTCTCCCTGTGCACTTCTGGCAATTAGCACATACAAACAATCCATTCCACAAACCAACAGGAAAAACACAAAACAACAAATACTAATTTAAAGTACAACTTTAAAAAAAATAAATTGATTTATTAATTTAAAAGCACAGCTCAGGCCTTTAGTTTCACATGCTATTTAGGACTCAACTCCAGAAGATTTTCCTGAGCTTAGTTCTGTGTGAAACAGCAACTGGAAGGTGAAGTGGCTGATAGGCAAGGTTCTGGAGCTGCAATTATAACTAGTTCAAAAGGGTTTCCAAAAACTGCTGGGTGCTTTGGGGTTTTCAAAGAGGGCAAACTGGAGAAGCTCAAAGGTGTATGAACATGTCCCACAGAGAACGCATAAGATTTACCTGTATGCTAAAGGGTGCAAAATATGTGCCAGGGTCTCACTGGGAGCTGGGCAAAATTTGTAAGTATTTGCTAATCAAAATGGTGAGCAATTCCATCCTGTCTCTGTCACACACATTCCCACTGAAATGCAGCAAAATGTGCAATAAGTATGAAATCAATTTCCAAGTGGCTGAAAAGATAAATAAATGGTACTATAATCCAAAGTTTAGAAAACTTAGCCACAGCACAAGCACGGTGAAGTCTACAATCATCCCAGATTGTCCTCAGATTCCTAGAGACAAGTGGAGCCTTGTATCTTGCAGGCCAGTGCATTTGTGTTCCTATCTGGGGTCAGAGTGAGGGTTAGAGTCCAACCCCCAGCAGTTCTGTTAACCCCTGGTCAGAGGTACCCGTGTCCTGTTTTTAGTCCCATTGAAGTCAATCAGAGTTTTGTCATTGACATCAGTGGGAACAGAATTGAGCCCCAAAGTTTTGGTGGCTGGTGCATGCAGTAGTCTTGTTTATATCAGATCTCTGCTACTAGAAAGTGGAAGTTTGATCCTAATTTGTAAACCATTTCTAGACCTTCTAAAAATCCCAAATAAAAAGTCCACAGTGAAAGCAGAAATTAAATCAAGGACCCAGACTCAGCTAAGGCTGAGGAGTGCACTGTGTAACTCATGGCTTTAAGCCATGTTTATACTTTCCTGTGCGTGGGCTGGCTGAGTCCTCGGCCAATCCCTCAGCATCAGTTAGATCACCCTGAGAGACAGCATGCATCAGTTACCTATGCCTCTCCTCATCCCCCAGGAGCTGATACACCAGCTGCATCACCTCTCACCCATTCCCTCTACACTAGCTGCAGGGATTACATGGGAGTTGCTATGCCGGCTCTGTGCTGCTAAAGTATGGGTAATCCCCCGGTGTCCACGTATGCAGAATTTAGATTGAGTTGAGTCCACAGTGGGCAGTGCAAAACAACTACAGTGCGGCCCACATGATAGGCCAAAGAGCTGAGATGGGAATCCCATAAAATGGCTGGAAACATTCCTAAATCTTTGGGATCCATTCAGATTATTACAATCTATTATTAGATTTTTATAGAATTCTTTAATGTGTTGATCATTACCCATCTGTATGATGTGTTCTTTTGCTTTCACTAAAATGAATGGCGCCACATCGGAGTGGGTTGATTGACATAGTACAGTTGGAATTCAAAAGCTAAAGTGACACTAAGTTTGACACAAAGAGATTGAGAGTGTGATGCTTCCCAGGGGCACCCAGGGCATGAGGAAATCTTGTCTGTGCCTGCTGTGGATCAGCTCCCTGAAACCACCAGCCTCTGACAACACAAATACTGTAAGCCTAACTCTCTCTGTACAATTAGCAATAGGCACACACAAAACCCTGAGTCCTCCGAGCAACCCTGTGAAGTGCTCCACCCCTGTTCCACTGAACACTCACAGAATTACCAGGCCTGCTGTTCCCAAAGGAACAGTACACCCCAACTTGTAGGATTCAGTTCAGGATGACCACTTTACTTAACACTTACATATCTATCTCGAAAACAAGAATAAGTTTATTGTCAAAGAACAGACATTCAAGTGAAAGAGAGTGAGAATATTGGAAACAAATGGTTACATATAAAATAAAATCATAACACACTTTCTAGAGGCTAAACTTAGCTAACAAGGCATTCCCCTATCTTCTGCAAGATGGCTTACTTCAAGTTCTTTCCCTGGCATTTTCAACCAGTTTGACTGAGACTCCCCTCTCATAAGATCAAGCCCATTGACAGTTTGCCTCAGAGATTGAAGGAATAACTAGGGGTTCAACTGTACCCCATATATAGTACCCCACTCCATTGTTTTAGTTTGCAAAACAGGATAAACCCAGCTGTTTACCTCTTCCTATTAATTTTCTCTCTTTGAAGATTTCACAATCCTTCATTATCATTGGGTTCAGACTTGTGAGTGGAGGTCCATTGTGAGCCATACAATACATACTTTACATGAAAACAGATCGATGGTTTTCTTTCAGACACAAAATGTTTATCTATTTTTCACCCTTGCTGGTGACCAGTCCCTAAACACAGATCTTAACATAATTTTCCATGTATATACATAACTCCTTACACACCAGCCATATATGCATTTTCCATGTGACACAGGCTTTCATTGGAGACCTCGCATGACAATCTGATGAACTAGAATGTAAATACTACACCAGGGGATTCCTATAACCCTTATGGCCTCTGCGAGTTGGCATCAAGAGGTCCCCGAGACACACAATTAAAAAGAAATAGATAGTTGTCCCCACTTCTGAGAATTGTCTGTGCCTTGTTATTTCTTGCTATTTTTTGGCAATGTACAAAAATACCAGAAAGTAGTTTTTGCTAAAAGGAAAAAAAAATCAGAGCAACCATCCTGTTATAAATGGATTTGGGTCTGAAAATATTCCCAGGTTCATCAAACTTTGGCAGTTTTGACAACCCAACCTAGATTAAATAGACAACATGGGGCTGACACTGAAATAATTAATGATAATCTTTTGCACAAAAGGCCCCTCTCACATCAAGACTTCAGATCCTAACCCACAGAAATGTTGGCATGTGAGACATCTATATCACATAATGTATACAAGTTTGGAGGAAACAGATTTCCATCTCAGGTTTTTCCACACTCTAGAGCTAAGAACAGTAGGGTGGATTAAGTATCAAATTCTCCTCTGTGATTCAAACTACAGATCTCTGTTACATATTCCTTGCATGTTCTGCAGACTTACGGTCCTATTAAGTGCCTGGAGCAGACATAGAAATGTGATGGACTTCTGTGAATTTCTTGATGGTATCAACTACAGTTGCGTCAAACCACCTGTCATAAAAGGTCTTTCTGGATATTTTGTTCAGCTAGAAAAATACTACTTGTGCTGCATTTTTGTAGCACTATGGGGACATCGAGTGGTTGCTTTGGGTAACAGCTGATTGGTATCCTCCCTCTTACCCTATAATTATATAAGGAAAGATCAGGAGTCCTAGATTCACTTTATTCAGACATGGAATAAGTAACTCACTTTCAACATGATCCATGTATAATCTCAAAGGACATGCAGAATATATTTTCCTTGGTTTCTGTGTGAAAGCAAGTTTTCCATTAATTTCTACAGCTAGCATTTGCTAGGTTTTCTCTAAGATCACCATATTTCCACTGCATTTCAGAACCTGTAAATCTTGTGATGACATAAGTATTCCAGGTAACTTGGCTAGCACTTATGTTTGAGCTAGCTAACCAACTGCTAGAAGACCTTGCCAGCACTCATGGACAACAGGGATCATGAGATCATCTCTAGACACAGTATGAAAACTCCCACTGAGACATGAAAAATTACATATAGGGCCTGGGCATCTTCCCTTTCACTTCAAAGAGAGGCTTGCCACTAACTTCAGTAGAAACAGGGCTGACCCCATACAGTACGTCAGTGCATAGCACTGCATTGCTTAAGACTATTTCAATATTTCCATTATATGCCCCCATCTTTCAGAAGTTTATAACTTGGACATAAAATATTCACTTGGCAAAAATCTCGGCGGCAAGTAAATTAGGGGATTTGTTTTTAACATATTTTCTCTGACACCAAAAATCCTCCTTGGATGTTTTTAAGTTAAAAGACTGCTACTATATATAAATGTTTACTAGTTGCATGGATTTTTGCACTCCTCTAACTTAAAAATTACTTCACTCTTTCTTAAAGGAAAACTGCAATACAACTTAATGACTATCCCAATTACTACATCCAAGGGCCAAGAGGGGTAAGTCACTAATAGGAACAACATTCAGCAGGAGATTATACTCTGGAGAGACTGCTGCTATAGGGTGCCTAGTCCTGCAGTCCTTACTCATACAAATAATGCCCGTTGCAGTCAGTGGAGCATTTTGGCTGTGTTACAAATTCAGGATCGGTTCCAGGAACTGCCTCTCACTATGTGAATGGCCAGAGCAAGATACTTTCAAAGGTGGGGGTTGTAAGTCCTATTTTATTTGGTTAATTTAACAGTTGTTCGTATCAGCAAAATGTCTGCTGCCATTGAGAGACATACCAGCACCATTCCCCATTATGGCAATATTTCTGCAATATATTTCTGCAAATTTCTCTGAAAAATAATATATTATCACAGATATAACAAGAGTATTTATTACATATTTATTTTCTAGCCAAGGGTCTGCTCCTGCATGCCTTTAGTCACATGGGTAGAACTTACTCTTGAAAATAGACATCAGTGGCATTTACTGATGAGAATCTGGCCTGATATCTTTAGTCTTGTGTGGCCAGTAGAACCAGTCCTGTATCAAATCACTGCTTCTCTCAACCACTCTTCTCTATCTTAATGAGATCTCTATCTCAGGACTTAAAGAGCTTAATCTGTTTAGTTTATCAAAAAGTAGACTGAGAAATGACTTGATGGCAGTGACATCCCTGCTTATACTTGCTCAGTCTCAGTAAGGACAGGAGCTATTAGGATATACACCTACATAGCAAATGAAGGTGTGATTGTAGCATGAATAGTTATATCTGTGTTAGCTTTAATCTAGCTGCCATGGATAACAATAGTAGTGAAGATGTGGCAGCATGGGCTTCAGTGCAGACTAGCTGTCCCAATACAAGCTGTCCCGGGATCTTTGGTATCTAATCAGGTTCCTAGCCCATGCTGAAGTCCATGCCACCATGTCTTTACTGCTATTTTTATCCATGCCAGCTAGAATAAAGTTAGCAGTGGTATGCCTACTGATGTTACAATCACCTCTATTTGCTATGTAGGCATACCCTTTGTTTGTCTTTTGGATCATTTACATGAGTGAGATTCTAAATAGCATTGAAACACACAGAAAACCCCAAAACAAAAAAACCCTTTGCTTTAACATTAGTGACAAGAGAAAATCCATGTGGGAAAAAAAGCCAGAAGTACTTTTGATTTTAGAGCATCACTAATTTTGTCTGATTTTCTGCAATAACTTTCAAATTCTAAGATGTTATTACAAAGTTAACGGGCTAACTTTTTCATGTGTGAATATACAGCTATTGGACTAAAACTGATGGAAATAATGTGGAAAGGGAAGTACAAGGAAGGAGTACTATGAAAAGGGAACTGGGGGTTACAGTGGATCCCAAGCTAAATATGAGTCAACAATGTAACTGTAACTGTTGCAAAAAAAAGCCAACATCATTCTGGGATGTATCAGCAGGAGCACTGTAAGCAAGACACAAGTAGTAATTCTACCACTCTACTCTGATAAGGCCTCAGCTGGAGTCTTGTGTCCAATTTTGGGTGCCACACTTTAGGAAAGATGTGGAGAAATTGGAGAAAGTCCAGAGGAGAACAACAAAAATGATTAAAGATCTAGAAAACATGACCTATGAGGAAAGACTGAAAAAAAAATGGGGTTGTTTAGACTGCAGAAGAGAAGCTTGAGGGGGGCATATGATAATAGTTTTCAAATACATAGAAGTTTGTTATAAGGAGGAAGATAAAAAAATGTTCTCAATCTCTGAGGATAGGACAAGAAGCAATGGTCTTAAATTGCAGCAAGGAAGGTTTAGATTGGACATTAGGGGAAACTTCCTAACTGTCAGGGTGGTTAAGCACTGGAAAAAGTTACCTAGGGAGGCTGTGAAATCTCCATCACTGGAGGTTTCTAAGAACAAGTTAGACAACTACCTGTCAGAAATGGTCCAGTTATTACTTAGTCCTGCCTTGAATGCAGGGGACTGGACTAGATGGCCTACTGAAGTCCTCCCTTCCAGTCCTACATTTCTATGATGTGCTGCTGCCCTGTTAAACCACTGTACCAGAAAACTAACTCTAGCCAAATAATATCACCATGAAAGGTGGCATTCACTCCATTTTTCTACTCAATTCACCTTGATGAAGGATGTTTTTAAACTAAACTATTAAGAGAATAAAAGTGTTACTGCAACATTCAACCTGCACAGTTAAATTCATAAAGACAGAAAATAGATTAATAGATTCATAGATACTAAGGTCAGAAGGGACCATTCTGATCATCTAGTCCGACCTCCTGCACAGCGCAGGCCACAGAATCTCACCCACCCACTCTTATGAAAAACCTCACCCATGTCTGAGCTATTGAAGTCCTTAAATCATGGTTCAAAGACTTCAAGGAGCAGAGAAGCCTCCCTCAAGTCAACCATGCCCCATGCTACAGAGGAAGGCAAAAAACCTCCAGGGCCTCTCCAATCTGCCCTGGAGGAAAATTCCTTCCCGACCCCAAATATGGCGATCAGCTAAACCCTGAGCATATGGGCAAGATTCACCAGCCAGATACCCAGGAAAGAATTTTCTATAGTAACTCAGATCCCATCCATCTAATATCCCATCTCAGGGGATTTGGCCTATTTACCCTGAACATTTAAAGATCAATTACTTAACAAAATCCCATTATCCCATCATACCATCTCCTCCATAAACTTATCGAGTAGAATCTTAAAGCCAGATAGATCTTTTGCCCCCACTGCTTCCCTTGGAAGGTTATTCCAAAACTTCACTCCTCTGATGGTTAAAAATCTTCGTCTGATTTCAAGTCTAAACTTCCTGGTGGCCAGTTTATACCCATTTGTTCTTGTGTCCACATTGGTACTGAGCTGAAATAATTCCTCTCCCTCTCCTGTATTTATCCCTCTGATATATTTATAGAGAGCAATCATATCTCCCCTCAACCTTCTTTTAGTTAGGCTAAACAAGCCAAGCTCCTTAAGTCTCCTTTCATAAGACAAGTTTTCCATTCCTTGGATCATCCTAGTAGCCCTTCTCTGTACTGCTCCAGTTTGAATTCATCCTTTTTAAACATGGGAGACCAGAACTGCACACAGTATTCTAGGTGAGGTCTCACCAGTGCCTTGTATAACGGTACTAAAACCTTATCCCTACTGGAAATGCCTCACCTGATGCATCCCAAAACCGCATTAGCTTTTTTCACAGCCATATCACATTGGCAGCTCATAGTCATCCTATGATCAACCAATACTCCAAGGTCCTTCTCCTCTTCCGTTACTTCTAATTGATGCGTCCCCAACTTATAACTAAAATTCTTGTTATTAATCCCTAAATGCATAACCTTACACTTCTCACTATTAAATTTCATCCTATTACTATTACTCCAGTTTACAAGGTCATCCAGATCCTCCTGTATAATATCCCGATCCTTCTCCGAATTGGCAATACCTCCCAGCTTTGTATCATCTGCAAACTTTATAAGCACACTCCCACTTTTTGTGCCAAGGTCAGTAATAAAAAGATTAAATAAGATTGGTCCCAAAACCGATCCCTGAGGAACTCCACTGGTAACCTCCCTCCAACCTGACAGTTCGCCTTTCAGTAGGACCCGCTGCAGTCTCCCCTTTAACCAATTCCTTATCCACCTTTTGATGTTCATATTGATCCCCATCTTCTCCAATTTAACTAATAATTCCCCATGTGGCACGGTATCAGATGCCTTACTGAAATCTAGGTAAATTAGATCCACTGCATTTCCTTTATCTAAAAAATCTGTTACTTTTTCAAAAAAGGAGATTAGGTTGGTTTGGCACGATCTACCTTTTGTAAAACCATGTTGTATTTTGTCCCATTTACCATTGACTTCAATGTCCTTAACTAATTTCTCCTTCAAAATTTTTTCCAGGACCTTGCATACTACAGATGTCAAACTAACTGGCCTGCAGTTACCCGGATCACTTTTTTTTTCCTTTCTTAAAAATAGGAACTATATTAGCAATTCTCCAATCATTCCGTACTACTCCTGAGTTTACAGATTCATTAAAAATTCTTGCTAATGGGCTTGCAATTTCAGGTGCCAATTCCTTTAATATTCTTGGATGAAGATTATCTGGGCCCCCCGATTTAGTCCCATTAAGCTGTTTGAGTTTCGCTTCTACCTCAGATATGGTAATATCTACCTCCATATCCTCCTTCCCATTTGTCATGCTACCATTATCCCCAAGATCCTCTTTAGCCTTATTAAAGACTGAGGCAAAGTATTTGTTTAGATATTGGGCCATGCCTAGATTATCTTTAACCTCCTCTCCATCCTCAGTGTTAAGCGGCCCCACTTCTTCTTTCTTAGTTTTCTTCTTATTTATTTGGCTATAGAACCTTTTACTATTGGTTTTAATTCCCTTTGCAAGGTCCAACTCTACTCGACTTTTAGCCTGTCTCACTTTATCCCTACATGTTCTGACCTCAATTTGGTAGCTTTCCTTGCTGATCCCTCCCATCTTCCACTCCCTGTATGCTTTCTGCTTCTTCTTAATCAGCTCTCTAAGATGCTTGCTCATCCAGCTTGGTCTACAACTCCTTCCTATGAATTTTTTCCCCTTTCTTGGGATACAGGCTTCCGATAGCTTCTGCAGTTTTGATTTAAAGTAATCCCAGGCCTCGTCTACCTTTAGATCCATAAGTTCTTCAGTCCAATCCACTTCCCTAACTAATTTCCTTAATTTTTGAAAGTCAGCCCTTTTGAAATCAAAAACCCTAGTTGCAGATTTATTTTTGTTAATCCTTCCATTTAGTTTGAACTGAATTAGCTCATGATCACTTGAGCCAAGATTGTCCCCTACAACCATTTCTTCTATGAGGTCCTCGCTACTCACCAAAATTAAATCTAAAATGGCATCCCCTCTAGTCGGTTCAGCAACTACTTGATGAAGGAATCCATCAGCTATCGCATCTAGGAAAATCTGAGCCCTATTATTATTACTAGCACTGGTCCTCCAGTCTATATCTGGGAAGTTAAAGTCTCCCATGATCATGCAGTTTCCATTAGTATTTACTTTATTAAAGACATTAAAAAAGGCTCTATCCATATCCAAATTAGATCCCGGAGGTCTATAGCACACCCCAAGCACTATGATAGGAGAGGCTTTACTAGTTTTCTTCCCCAATGTAATTTTTGCCCACATGGACTCTGTCTTATCCATTGCATCGCTTCTTATTTCTTTACATTCTACCTCATCATTGATATACAATGCTACTCCATCCCCTTTACCTTTGTTTCTGTCTTTCCTAAAGAGCACATACCCTTTAATACCTGTAGTCCAGTCATGACTACTATTCCACCATGTTTCTGTTATCCCTATAATATCTGGTTTCACTTCCTGCACCAGTAGCTCTAGTTCCTCCATTTTGTTACCTAGACTCCTCGCATTGGTGTATAAACATCTTAATTTTTGCTGTTTGGCCTCGCTCACATTTTGTACCCTATTAGGCACAGTCATTCTACAGTCAGTATAACCTATTAGACTAGTATCCACACCGCCCTTGCTCCTTATATACATTCTCCTACCCATGGCTGTATCCTTTCTTACTTCATCTTCTTCCCTCTCAATGCTAAAATCTGGCGTGGAGATTTTCTGGACATCTCCCATCCATCTCCCCCTAATTCCTAGTTTAAAGCTCTCTTTATCAGTTGTGCCAGCCTCGATCCTAGAAGTCTATTTCCTTCCCTACTCAGATGAAGTCCATCCCGAGAGAACTGTCCTCTGTCCGTGAATGCCTCCCAGTGGCCATACATCCCAAAGCCCTCCTTATAGCACCACTGCCTAAGCCATCTGTTGACAGTCATAATCTTGTCACACCTTTGTTGCCCTTCTCTAGGAACAGGAAGGATCCTGCTAAAGATCACCTGAGCCTCAATTTCCTTAAGCATCTTCCCCAGCCTAGCATAGTCTCCCTTAATACTTTCCAGCGAGAATCTAGCCGTATCATTTGTTCCCACATGAAGGATAATTAAGGGATTCTTTCCCGCTCCCTTTAGGATCCTTTTCAACCTCAGGTCTACATCCCGTATCTTAGCACCCGGAAGACAGCACACCCTTCTATTCTCAGGATCAGCTCTAGTTACAGGCCTGTCTATTCTTCTCAGTAAAGAGTCCCCGATCACATAGACCTGCCTTTTCCTGGTGACAGTGCTATTCTCCAGTCTCTCCCCTGTTCCCTCTGGCTGCAAGTTCTTTCCATTCCTATTTTCCCTTACAATCTTCTTCAACCCATCCTGTATCCTCCTGAGGCTCATATTTGGTGTAGTCTCCCTTGACTCTTCCCCTTTTCCTATAGGACTAGCCTCTCTTCTCTTCTTCCTTATCCTTCCACCTTCAACAAGTACCTGCTGAGCCCCTTCTTCATTTTCCAACTCTGCAAACCTGTTCCTAAGCTCTATTTCTCCTTCACTAGCCCATCTTTTCCTCTGCCTGGTTCTTTGAGTCACATGTTTCCACTGACCACTTTCCTCACCCAGTCTCTCCTCAAAATTCCCCAGCCATCTGTGAGTCTGAGCTTTTCCCTTCAGATACCTCATATCTTTGCTCCATCATCTGCTCAAACCCCTTCCTAAACTCAACCAGACTTTCCACCTGCATCTCCAAACCTTGGATCTTTTCCTCCATCAGCTCTATCAGACGACATTTCATGCAGAAAAAACTCTTACCGGTTCCCCCCTCCAGGATCATGTACATACCACAGCTTCCACATCCAGTCATCCTCAATGTGTCTTTCACTACAGGAGTCACTCCCACAGCTGCCTCTGTATCTGTCATCTCCTTCCCACCTAAATCCTGTTAATCTGGGAAACAGAAGCCACACCAAAAAGACCTCCCCCAGCAAAAGCAAACCCCAAACAAGCACCACAATGCAAACTCCCCTTACAAACTCCCACTCAAACTCCCCTGTTTAGAGCTCTGTTTGCTAGCTCCTGTGCCACTGCAGCTGTCTGTGAATGCTACATTTCATGGTATAGCAGCAAAGTTAACACAGCCCATTGCACATAATTAGTATTTAATCTTCCTGTTTTCCAGATTAAATCCATAGCATAATATATTGCACTTTATTTTATACTTTATATTATAAAACTTAAAGGATTTGTTGGTAGCTTAGTTTCCGCCCATTCTGATTTTGTTAATGATTTTCATTGTGCCACCTAAACACTGCAATGTTTTGAGTCTTATTACTATAATGTTTACTTCTGTTTTACCTTATTATATTGCACAAACCCAGAGAACATTCAATTCCTTTCATTAAATAAGTGCGGATATTTTACTTTGCTTATTTTCTGATTTCCATTTCCCTTTCTTTCTCAATGCAGTTCTGAAGAGCGCAAACACATTTCCTTGTCTCATTTATGTTGGATCCTTTTAATAAAAGCTTCTACATCAAAGTTACAGGATCCATTTGATGAAGTGAATCAGTTTCTCTGAGAGGTCACAGTTGGAGTTTTAGCATTTAAGAAAAGCAAAAGATCTAAAGACAGGAGAAATGAACAACAGTTTTAATAAGATCTCAGATAAACACACAGTAACACAGCAAGAAATTCAGCCTCTACAAAGCAGAACAACTCAGTGTGATTTGTCTTAACTACATCCAGGTGATCGGAGCCAGCCTACCCACTGAAAAGTGAGCCTGTGCTTCCGTCCCCTCATTAGTCTGGTTTTTGTGGCATGATGTCATTTTGTAGAAATATTTTGTAAAGTTACAACAGTTGGTATATCAGGAATGAGAGGAAGACCTGGGAGCATTAGCACTTCCCTGGCTCAGTCATGCCATTTGTTTGATGTTTACACATTTGCTTTTATCTCAAATAAGGGTAGAAGGGTGAAATACTCAAAGTTTTCTATAGAATAAAAATTTCTAAAAAACAATCTATTTGAAAAGTTTTGTTTTGATATTACCACAGAAAAAAGTTTTAACATTCCTGAATCAAAACATATCATTTGGGCTCGGTTCAACATTCATCTGCATCCCCCTGATCTGCTATCGTACTGTCATAACTATAAAGGGAAGGATAAACACCTTTAAAATCCCTCCTGGCCAGAGGAAAAACCCTTTCACCTGTAAAGGGTTAAGAAGCTAGGTTAACCTCACTGGCACCTGACCAAAATGACCAATGAGGAGACAAGATACTTTCAAAACTGGAGGCGGGCGGGGGAGAAACAAAGACTCTGTCTGTCTGTCTGGGTGATGCTTTTGCCGGGAACAGAACAGGAATGGAGTCTTAGAACTTAGTAAGTAATCTAGCAAGATATGTGTAGATTCTGTTTTGTTTAAATGGCTGATAAAATAGCTGTGCTGAATGGAATGGATATTCCTGTTTTTGTGTCTTTTTGTAACTTAAGGTTTTGCCTAGAGGGATTCTCTATGTTTTGAATCTAATTACCCTGTAAGGTATTTACCATCCTGATTTTACAGAGGTGATTCTTTTACTTTTTCTTCAATTAAAATTCTTCTTTTAAGAACCTGATTGCTTTTTCATTGTTCTTAAGATCCAAGAGTTTCGGTCTGTGTTCACCTATGCAAATTGGTGAGGATTCTTATGAAACCTTCCCCAGGAAAGGGGGTGTAGGTTTTGGGGGGAAAGATGTTTCCAAGCAGGCTCTTTCCCGGTTATATATCTGTTAGACCTTGGTGGTGGCAGCAAAAAAGTCCAAGGGAAAAAGGAAAATAGTTTGTACCTTGGGGAAGTTTTAACCTAAGCTGGTAAAAATAAGCTTAGGAGGTTTTCATGCAGGTCCCCACATCTGTACCCTAGAGTTCAGAGTGGGGAAGGAACCTTGACAGTGCTTCATGGGAGTTGTAGTTCAAATGCCTCAAGCTCCAAGTTTTCATCTATGGGCCAGGCTCCCCAGCCAAACAACAACTCCCATGATGCACTGAGATCATAAGATTCCCATGATGCAACATGTTGGTTCAACTGGAGGGGAGACAACAATGTATCTTGGGAGATGTAGTCCAGCCAGGGACCCTGGTCTATAGGAAGGAATGGGAGCATAAAGAACCCAAACTACAACTCTCATGAGACAGCATGGCAACTCAAAGAGACACAGATTAATGCCAAATTGACCTGAAATTAGACATTTCAATTAGGTTCAACAAACCAAAATGTTTCATTTCAAATCAACCCAAAATGAAATATTTTGTCAGTTTTATTTTCTCAATGGCAAATCAAAATATTTCACCCTTCAGTGCCAGGAGGATCATTCTTGAGCTTTGTCCTGCTTTCAAACCTAACCAAGAGGACACATCCCATTGGTGCCCAGATACCAAGAACAAGAATTTTGGGAAGCAAGTGGTAATTAGTAGGACTGTTAGCATCACGCTTAGACTTCTTCAAATTTGGCCAGCCTATTGCATTCTTTAGGAAAACTGGTAACTAGCCTTCTTTGAACAAGACATAGATTATCTCAGTTATCGTAGGAGTCAGGTGTTTTATTGCTATTCTACACCACTGCTATTCTTCCCATGGTGGATAAGGAATCTTTTTCACAGTTGGTGGGTTTGATACTTTTCAGAGCTTCCAGGGCTTTGACATGGGTGATGGGCCCAACTCCATACCGAGTTGAGTGTCGTTCCTAGATTTAGTTTTGTTTCCTTTGTCCCAGAGTGTCCCTCTGATTCTACAGATTTTTCCTATGAAGTAGGCAGATTAGGGAGCTTTGAACGTTAGGCAGGGTTAGGTCTGAAGGCATGTTTAGGCACTCTGGGTCAATGAGCCAGTACACGGCTCAGTAACCCAGATTCTTCATACTATTCTGCTGGTCACGATTTGGACAATGTAAATGTTGCTGAGAGGACGGTTTCCTTAGTTTCTCTTCTTAAGGATGTAGTATATGTCTGTAGGTGAGTTTTGACCTTCTCATGTATAGGTGCTGATTGGGTTTTCCACCACAGATATTCCAACCTTCTGTCTTCCTTCGTTATTGCATGCAGTTCAGAGAATCCTAGTGACAATCTTTGGCAAGTGGACATTTTGGGACTATTCCATTGGTGATTCCAACCAGCCATCAGTTTTAATATTCCACCAGTTGTTGTTTTTGTTTAAGGACAGTTTTTTTATTATTTGTAGTTGGGAATATCACTATAGCATTAAAAAATACAAAACAAAATATAAAGAATCTCAATCACTATTCCTTTGGATTTACTTTTAGTGGACTTCTTTTAATGTTAAAATACATCAATAAAAAGAAAATCAATTTGCAAAGAATCAGCCCATAGATAGAATAATTTGGCAACCAATATCTCCTTGCCTTTTACTTTCCTAATGTTTGTTTGGCTGTGCTCTAATATAAAAATTGAAGATGTGTGTTTGTCAGTGCTGATGTTATTTTTACATGACTGATAAGTGTGTGGCAGATGAGCCAATGAATAGGTAATGAGTTGTGCAGACTGTACATCTTTAAAGTCTAGCCCATAGAAGTTCACAAGAAGAATGAGTGGCAATCATGCAAAGACACAAAAGGCCACATCTGAGTGCTACACCAGGATGACAACTAGGAAAGAAAAGCAGATGATGGTGTGATAACTCCTCCCCCCTAGAAATATAAAATGTTTGAGGAAAGAGTGGGGAACAAAAGACGACTAAGCCTCCTGAGAATGAAGTGTGTGAAGGTGATGAGCACTTCCTATGAGGAACTAAGAGTGCTCATTGTGGTCTAGGTAAGGAAGGGGCAGTAACTCAGTATCCCAGGAGCTGATGAGATGAATCCAACATTAACTACAGAGGATTGATTCTGCAAAGGTAGCTTAGTTGCTATAAAAAATGTCCATCATTCTTCATTTTTGCTATGACTTTCGCAGCTTAGGACTTCTATAAATTTACCATGAAAAACCTACAGCTGTACTAATCAGAATATAAATTTAGAGATTGCAATCTTCTCCTCCAAGGCTGATGTTTGCAGAGTGAATGAGCTGCTAACATTTCATTACAAACACCGTGATGTCATGATGAGGAAAATAAGCACAACAGGGATGCGGGGAGCAAGATTTTTCTCCACTGAGACCTGAGATCTCATCAGAAAACACTGACTCAAGTTGAAACAGCGAGAGTGAAATTCAGTTCTTTTTTAGCAGAAAGACCAGCAAACCACTAAACTGTATGACTTTGCCTTTCTCTATGAAATTACTCTGTTGAATTTTTCTCTGAAGTTAAATTACGTTGAGATAATGGGAATGATATGGTTGAAAGCTTCAGACCTGTTCTAAGTCAATTATAGTGAAACATTGGGCAAATGTTTACATTTTAGCAAATCCTTCAGTAACAAGTTCAGGAAAATGTGGTAAACTGTATATATAAACATATAACATGCTCAGATGAAAATACATTCTTCTAACAGATCCCTTAGTCAAACAGGTATTTAGTAAACAGCACCTAATTTTTTTCTGGAATAAATTTTGGTTTGGCATGTATCAGATTATGCATTGATAAATCAGATCTATTATTTGAATAGAAATTCTAGACATCTTAAGTACTCTTATAACCCTGGTATATCTGAGTACCTCACAGTCTTTAATGTATTTATCCTCACAACACTCCTGTGAGGTAGGGCAGAACTACTATCTCCATTTTACAGACGGGAAGTAGGGCACAGAGAGGCTAAGCGATTTGCCCAAAGTCACACAGAGAGCCTGTGGCAGAGCAGGGAAGGGTATCCAGGTCTCCCAAGTCCCAGGCCAGTGCTCTTCCCACTGGACCATCTTTCCTCTCTATTATCTTTTAGCTGTCATTGCATTCCCCATAGGCATTATTTAGGCCAAAAGATTTGCATCTTTCAAGGGTGCCAAAGCCCTAAAAGGCTGTGCATCTCAGCCAGGCACTAGGGTAACCTATCCTAGGGATGGGTAGCTTGGATGGGTAAGGGCCAAAAGCTATTTACAATCACCACTGTGTGTAATGTAAACATCTCCTGTCCTGCATTATTCCCTGTTCTCAGACTCTCTTGCTTCCTCCAGAGAGGCTACACAGGAAGACAGAGCTACTATAGCCTTAAGACTGTAGTCAACAGCGTGGGGGTAATTCCAGCAGGAAGAAAGAGACCAACTCAGTCACAGCCTGAGCAATATAAAACATGGCAACAATGAGAAAAACAAAGGACGAGCCAAACCTGCTGCTGCAAGGGCTCTTGAATGGATGTTCTGGCTACAGGGGCTGGAAGCCCCTAAGTTAGTGGGTGTCCCCAGAACTGTCAGGGCCCTGCTGATAGAACAGTAGTTTTCTCCTCCTCCCTCCCTTTCCAATGATCACTGTTTGGGTGGGGCCAGATGGAGAAATCTTCATGACAGTTCTGTGCTTATTGAGAGCTCCTGTCCCATCCCTTCAGAGCAGAGATTCTCTGCCCAGTGCCTGGCATCCCTGCTGGGACCTGTGGGTGCTACCATAGTAGAAAGAGTTACTACTACTACGAACTGCCAGACAGGGGTTAGTGTTCATAAAAGGTGGCTCCTTTATGCCTCTTCCTCAGATGCCAGTCAGTCAGCCAACCAGAGCGGATCCTGCCTCCTGCAGGAAGGTCCAGGGGCAGGGGAAGCACCAGCACACAGGAGACAGGAGCAGTGGCAGTGTTATATTTGGGGGCTGAATACAATCCGATGGGAGTTTAGTCTTTCAGCAGGTCCATTCCTTCATCCCTGGACATTCAATGCAAAGTGACTCCTTGGCATATGGAACATTGTATACCTTGTGTCAGAGCAAGAGGGCACATATCTATCTCACGAATGGGGGCTTCCCCCAGGCCATAGGCAGTGTATTCCTCTTCAAGGCTGCATAGTAGCTATTTTGGGTTGGCTAACACTGTCATGGATTTGATGTGATGGAGTCTGGAGTGCACAGGGGGAAAAAATTGCCCCTCCTCTTCCCCCTTCATGCCCCCGCCCCCAAAATACAGAGGAGCTTGCTTAGTGATCAGTTGGTTTTAATGAAACTCCACTTATAGGCTGTGTCTACGCTAGCATTTCCCCCCCTAAGTTTTCCCACCATGGGTCCAGCTCCACCAGTGGTAGCAATAGTGGGAACACTAGCATGGACCACACACTAGTGTGTTAACTACCATACCATGTAGCCCTACTCAGGTCCAGGCTGTATGGTGGCTAACACTGTACCTAGGCTGCACTAACGGTTCCATTACAGCTAGTGGCACTGCAGCTGCATTGTGGCAAATTATAGCTCCTAAACTGACGAAGGTGGATGCAGCCCAAGTGAAGTTTAGTGTGTTCCATGATGCCAACTTACCTTCTTGGAATGCAGCAAGGACCAGCTGTCAGATAGGTGTCAACTGCTGCATCCGGTTGGATCACCATCTGCCCTTCTCACGCGGTGCAGAAAAGGAAGAGCAGGAGGAAATTTCCACTACACCAAAGAGGAGGTCTGAGGAGGAATCCCTGGCATCGCGTCTTGTTTCAGCTCTTCTCAGTAGTGTGTAAAAAGTCTTGCTACAGCTGCTGTGAGTAAAAATGAAGCCTACTCTTTTAGCTTCATATTGGTATGAGGCTTTATTATTACTATACTCACTTTACAATCAATAAACTGAGGCACAGAAAGATTTAAGGCCAAGATTGTCAAACTTGGGCTCATGAAGTTAGACACCTTGGCCCAGACCCTCAAAGGCATTTACATACCCAAGTCCCATTGAAATCAATGGGAGCTAGACTTTTAAATACCTTTGAGGATCTGGGCCTTACAGCCAGAAAGTGGCCTAATTTTAAAAGACGCTGAGCTTCCTACTTGTGTCAGTGGGAGTTGCAGCTGCTCAGATCTACAAAAAGCAGGTCACAGATTTGAGTGCCAAACTTTAGGCACCCAAAATCAAAAGTTTTGGATCCAAAGAATCACCAAAGCTCATGCAGGGAGCAAGTTGCTCAGCTGGGAATGGAACAAAAGAGTTTGGTTTCCTAATCACTCACTCTCCTTTTTTTACCATACTCCCTCCCAAAGAGGTGCAAAGTCCACTGCCAATAAAGGCGCAGCAACGTTTGTCAACAGAGCTCCACGTTTCTGAGAACAGTAGTTTGACAATTACTCAGGTACAGCTTTAGCCTTTTCTATACATACCCTTCCCCCTTGCAGGGGCAAAATCGTTCTTATTGGAGAAGAAACGTTGTTGTTTTTTTAAATCTATAGCTGCCTTGAAAAGCACTCATGCAAAATAAAGCCTAAATTCATAGAGTAATCTGAATTTTGCATCACTTTTCAAAACAGTGTCCTGTTACAAGCTAAAACAAACAGCGTGGTTATAGCCACAGGAACTGCCAGGCGGTGCAGAAGGGCAGATTGGAAAAGATTAAATATTTGTACAAAAAAAAAAAGGCTCTGCACAAAGGACTGCCTTAGTTCAGAGCGAAAAGGGAAAAGCATTATCCTCCCCATGCAATAATTCATCTTGGAAGGAGAAGGGAAAAATTCTGTCATACTGACCAAGTCCGTCAGATCTTGTCACTAAGTCTAATATGATAGGCGTGGGGCTGCTGTCGCCAGCCCTAGGAGCCTGCACTTTTGAACTGTGCAGTCAAGTCAGGCCAAGCGGACCCACGGGAAGATGGAAACAGGATGACTAGACCTTTGAAGTTGCCAGGGTGTAATCGCAAAGGGAGACGGGAGAGTCTATGCTCACAGTAACTCACTGTCTCTCATCAACAGCACTACATTAATTTGCCATGTGAGCATCATGTGAAAGAAGGGGCAGAGAAGCTCATAAGGAAAAAAAACACTGGGAAGAGTGGGGGAAGGGAAGCTTTTAGAAAATTGCTTAAAATTACAGTATTCAGCTTTTGCTGACAGTATATCAAAGCCTGGCTTCGGCCTTTATGATATTGAAATCCCTGCCACTTCCCCAGAAAAACAGCCTCTGTACAATAGAAACATTATGTGCTTGGAGAGGGGGTGGAGGAAATGCGGATGAGATGAGAATCATTTAGGAATTAGGATTTTGATGTGGACTTTGAGAGCCTAATGGCTCCACCACAAAGATGAACAAAGTGCCGGTCTACAGTGACAAGGTCCCGAGGAGGTACTTTGAATTCATCTCATGTTACATGGTTTCAAAACCAGAAAAATGACCCAGCTTTTCCACTGGGTTAGAACACTGAAGATGCAACAGTATTAAAGTTAAACAGGAAGATAAATCAGAACTGACAGCATGGTAAGAGTATTAAAACTCCTGCCAGGGATTTATGCTTTCTTCCAGTTACACTACTTTTGTCTCCTTTATGGGACCTGTACCCCCTTTATGGCTTTTGTCAAGTGCACCTTCATAATTTCCAAGTTCACTGTAAATCAGTGGCCCTCAAAGGCCAGACCTGAAACAATAAGGACTCAGACACAGGGCAAAGAGGAAGGAAAGTGTAGGAGAAAGTCAAACTTGCCAAGGGAATATTAGCTGCGTGAGAGAGACACAGCAGGTTGCATCCATCACTGTGAGAACCCAGGTTCCTGGGAGCAGTACTTGTCATCCCAACAGTGACACTGTGCCAAGCCAAAAGCAGGTGCCATGCAAACCAGTATTTGTTACCAATGCTAACCACTAGCAAGAGGTACTGACAGAACCCCTAACTGACTGTTTCATAGCCCAGTCACACAGAAACTCATACCAAGCAACCTAAGAAATATGTGCCTCCAACTGGCAGGGCTGAAGGATTGAGGAAAAGATAGTTCCTTTTTGGTATGATTTCAATTTAAGACTGGAACTGCCTGCAGCTTCCACACTGAGTTAGACCCACAGGAATGGAACAAATCAGCAACACGAATTGATTAATAACAATGATCTCCAGAGAACCCTCCAAGCATTAATGTATCCTCACAACACCCTGCGAGGCAGGGGTATTATTCTTATCTCATTTTGCAGATTGGGAAACTGAGGTCCTGGCAATTTGCCTCGGGCACCAGAAAGAGCCAGCGTCAAAAAAAGGTTCAGCAGTCAATAGCTGCTGCCTTCCAGTCATGGGCTTGGCCCACAAGACCATGCCTCTCTCTGCTCTCAGGAGCAAAAGGAGATCAGGAATAAGGTTAGAAAACAAGATCATAATGATATATTTAGGCACATGAAGTGTCACCCAGTATCCTTCAGAAAATTAAAGTTCTCTTAGGAGTGAAACCAATGGAGTTATACCAGAGATGCATTTGACCCAATGATTGAAACATGTGATAGCATTTTATAGACTACTGTGTTTTATGTACACTTTATAGACTGTAAGCACGGGGTGAGATTGTGCCCACCCCTGTGCAAACATGCAAAAGGGATGGTATAAGATACCCCTCAGCCCCACTGCCTCCCTGCACAGGGGTCAGGCACAGTTCTGGCCACTTATGTTTCTAGCACACATGTATGAGGAAAGCCTAGCACTGACAGGGAGGTGACACTTCCTCCAAAGGGAATTATGGAGTGGACCATAACTCAGGTCCACCTACCCCAGAACTGGCAAAGCTAAGTTGGCTGCAGGCCAGTACAGCACACAGCTGTAAGAGGGTGATTTCACCAGGAACAGGCTAACCAATTTCTTGTCCCAATTTCCCAGCTTGTCTATGTCTGAAAGGGCAAGGGTGGAGCAAACTGTCAAGGGGCATGAGCATGGCCAAGGGGCGGGGCTACTCAAGGATGAATGGAAAGATATTCCAGCATTACTGACAACGTTCATTGAAGCCATAAGCAAAAGAGAAAGGGAGTGAAAGAGACCCCCCGACTGCAAGCTGCCCATTTCCTTCCCATTCTTTCTTTCGACATCTTTTAGTTATCACAAAGCAGAGGCCTAGGCCCTACTGCTGGAGGGGATCTCTTCACCTCCGAGTTTTCTCTGGAACAAGGAGCAGTACTTATTGAGAGACACCATGTGAGGTCATCTGATGGGGCGGGGAATGCAGCTATTCATACCCTGGCACAGCACCACCTAGTGTGAGGAATCGACACTGCATCATCTCATTGAGGGGTGGGCAAGTTTCCCAATATAAGTTAGGCGGTAGTAGTTTGTGTTGTCCTGTTTTGTAGCCCTGGTTTATGTGGCTGATTAAGAACATAAGAACGACATACTGGCTCAGACCAAAGGTACATCTAGCCCAGTATCCTGTCTTCTGACAGTGGCCAATGCCAGGTACCCCAGAGGGAATGAACAGAACGGGTAATCAACAAGTAATCTATCCCCAGTCGCCCATTCCCAGCTTCTGGCAAACAGGGGCTAGGGACACCATCCCAGCCCATTCTGGCTAGTAGCCATTGATGAACCTATCCTCCATGAACTTATCTAGTTCTTTTTGGAACCCTGTTACTGGTATTGGGAGGAAACAATATGAAATAGTGGAGAGGGCGGAAGCAAAAAGGGTCCAAAATCTGCAATGTCTGCCCCCTTCAGATTTCCTCATATTATTCCCCTCCTCCCCCACCCACAGGCCTACTCTCCCAAATATTATTGCTTCAACCTTCCAGCTCTGCTCCTCCTGCAGTCAGAGTAGTGCAGCTACTCACAGAGCAGCAGTATATGTGGGGGAGCATGGACCAGAGGGAGCAGAGATTACAGTCCCAGACAATAATCTGCATCTGACGAGCTGCAGAGCAGGGAAAGGGGGCATTTCAGGGTTGGGGGATACTGTGGAGTGTGTAAGGGGCACCCAGCAAACTACAGAGATTCACCAGCTGACGGAGTATTTATTTTTGTCCAGCCTCCCTACTCAAATCAATGCAAGGTGGCCTAGTGGGGCAAACTTTATACTCATTCCCGGTGAGTAGCATGGACCCATTCAGTCAGCTCAGTACAACTGACTGAAGTACAGTCCACTGAATGCCTGAAGCTGATCTTGAGTCCTTAGCAGCTCACTGGATATGAGTCAGCAGTGTGCCCTTGTTGCCAAGAAGGCCAATGGCATTTTGGGTTGTATAAGTAGGGGCATAGCGAGCAGATCGAGGGACGTGATCGTTCCCCTCTATTCGACACTGGTGAGGCCTCATCTGGAGTACTGTGTCCAGTTTTGGGCCCCACACTACAGGAAGGATGTGGATAAATTGGAAAGAGTACAACGAAGGGCAACAAAAATGATTAGGGGTCTAGAGCACATGACTTATGAGGAGAGGCTGAGGGAGCTGGGATTGTTTAGTCTGCAGAAGAGAAGAATGAGGGGGGATTTGATAGCTGCTTTCAACTACCTGAAAGGGGGTTTCAAAGAGGATGGCTCTAGACTGTTCTCAATGGTAGCAGATGACAGAACGAGGAGTAATGGTCTCAAGTTGCAATGGGGGAGGTTTAGATTGGATATTAGGAAAAACTTTTTCACTAAGAGGGTGGTGAAACACTGGAATGCGTTACCTAGGGAGGTGGTAGAATCTCCTTCCTTAGAGGTTTTTAAGGTCAGGCTTGACAAAGCCCTGGCTGGGATGATTTAACTGGGACTTGGTCCTGCTTTGAGCAGGGGGTTGGACTAGATGACCTTCTGGGGTCCCTTCCAACCCTGATATTCTATGATTCTATGATTCTATGATTCAGTCCAGTTTAGGATTCATATGGCAGCTCAGGCCAGGTCAGATTTCAGGCAGAAGTTCTTACATGTAAAACTTAGTCTCAATGAGGAAAGAGCATCTTATCTGAAATGAGTTATTGGAATTTAATAGATCCAATTAATTTACACTGGTGGGGATATTACTTTAAAATACCAGTTGTCAGGTACAATGGACTCCTGATTTCTTTTGCTTTTCCTCTGCTCTTTGATTTTATTTATAGGGCTCACTGACTGACCTTTTCTATGCTGAACTGTAGAGTGACCCTATGCTAGGTATTCATATGTAAATGTGTGCAGAGCTTTGGGGAAAAAACAGGCCCGTAACTGCTTGGTGCCTCAGTTTCCTCATCTGCAAAACAGGATTAACAACCACTACTCCGTTGGGGTATTGTGAGGTTTCATTACGAATTACTGTTTGTAAAAATGCTCTGAGATCACTGTACTTCTATAGCACCTCCCAGCCAAAGTATTTTTATTAGGTTTCTTTCATTTTTATGCATCTTTGCACTTCTGACTCTGAGTTCTGGTTAGGAAATGAACATGGAGTGCTGAAGTGCTGCGGGAAAGCCTGCTGTCATGGTATTTTCAGCCCAACCAGAAATGCAGAAAATCTCCCAAGAAAACTTGTTTTTGCAGGCTCTCCAGGCACACTTTGCATATATCAGCTATGTTTATCCAAACCAAACCCCAACGCCAATCCTCTTGAGATTCATTCATTGCTAATATTAATGCCTTTTTCATTTCCATTTGAATGGAGTAAGTTCATTTGCAAGACTTCTGGAAACCTTGGAGCAGAAAATATGTGTGGACAGCTGTTGTGGCGTGGATGTTGTTTTGTTTATTGTAATTCTAGCCAAAACAAGTAATATATTTCAATGTGTTCATTTTTCATAGATTTCACTTCCTTGCATCTCAGACTTAGAAATGTGGTGGGGTTAGTTGTGATCAGTTACATAAGTCACATAAAGCTGGCTCAGAATAAAGAAAAGACACTTTGTGAATTCTACTCTCCTTTTTCAAAATGTAAACTTTTGAAATAAGAAAAATTTGAGACAGATGTACAGCTGATCAAAAATAAGGGGGAAGATGGAAAAAATATCAAAATGTCCTGATTTTTGTTCAAATTCAAAACGTTCTAAAATGTTTGACCAACTCTAGACACGTGATATTGTTTCTTGAGCCTGGCTAGTTGAGCATAACTCTTATATTCAGGCTTCTAGTGCAAAAACCCATAAAAAAACAAATTTAACATTTGTCTTCCAGGAATATTTATGGTTTCAAGCTTGTCTGTTTAAAAAAAAAAAAGCAAGCTATTAATGCTAACCAAATCTGATCATCCAAATATCTGCAGAAAGTCAACACATACAAGTTGAAAACATGGCTGAAACTAATTAGTTTAAATATGAATATTAACCAAAGATTTTATTAGTATTACCCAATTTTGGGTAATAGTAATGTTGCATATTGAACAGATAATTAAGCCCACAGGTAATGTTCTCTGTTGAATTAAAAATAAAACCACATGGTACTCAGTGATTACGGTATAGAAGACATAGTTTGCCTCGGAAGATAAATTTAATATATAAAATAAAGTTAATAAGAGAACCTCTAAAACCAGCAAAGTTTGTCTGCTCAGCTAAACAAGCAGAAATCTGTAGATCTGCTGATAGCCAGCATGCTCCACTCTGAAATGCGGCTTTCTGGGCACCGTTGTCAGGAGCTGATCTAGAATGCTAGTTATATCCTGCATTAGGAGATACAATCTACATTTCCCAGTGTGTTAATAACTTGACCTCCTTGCGAGGGCCTGCTGTGTGTACTGAAGCTGTCTATTAACTCCCTTGTGGACTGCTGGTTTTGGTATTTAATCTCCAGCAGGAATTTAAGAAGGTCAAAGTCCCCTTCTTTGAGGAATGCCATACAAGCAATAAAACAAAGTAAGTTCACCTCTCAAAGAGCTAGAAGTCTGAGAGCTATGTTGACAAGAGACCTTTAGACTATTTATACAGGTATTAGAAATTGGGGGAACAGCTAAAATACATGGAGCTTCACCCTGCTGTGACATTTCATTTACATTAACTACATATGTTGGATCAAATTCTGATCTCATACCCATGTAATCCCATTGGCTACATTAGAATTGCACACGCGTAACGGAAGGTAGAATTTGGCCCACTACATTTTCTATGTGTGAATGAGTATAGGAAGCAATAAAAGCTTAGATGACTTAGTATAAGAAGGATCTTGCTGACGTAACAGAAGTTCTCACTGTGTATGAGAAATCAATCTAAGTATTAATGAGGCCAGAGCCCTATTAAAATAGATTCCAACAACTGTTATGTGCACATCATTTCATTGGGTCAATCCTAAAGTCCTAATGAAGGCAAAAATCTCAACGGAGGCATTGTTTTAGCTCCCTGATTGGGTGACTGACATTTTTATAAGCAGGCGGAAGGAAGTGAAAGAAATGGCAAGACGGCAGTGCAAGCATTTCTTCTGTGAAAGCTCTGGGAAGAATTCACACAAGCATTCACAAACTTTCATTTGCCATTGACATTCTTATGGACAAAAAACAGCCCCTGCTCATACCATTATCATACACTATCCCATACCATGTCATTACTGTTCATCGAACACTACTAAAAAGGACTGAATACTCTAAAGGTGAATTCTCAGTTTTATTTGGACAAATGCTGGGCAATACCTATTCAATATTTGCCCTACTCTGCTGCTAAGGAACATCCCCATACACACTTTCACCCACTAAGACCCAGCAGTTTAATATTCCCCTGTAGTGTAGGTGGAAAGGGCATTATTGCCTTCGATTCACTATATAGTAGGAAAAGAACATTCCTGCTTTTCTCATTCCCTGCTCTGCACCCTCCATTCTCCAGGTGCAGGAAAGTTAATTACCTCTGTTTCACTTTCATTGCTGCTCCTATTTTATCTGCAGTCAAGTGTTTGGAGGTTTCTTTGACAGTTCTCTCAGATGTCTGATTACAAGTTGTCCTTCTCTTATCCAACGCCTTGGTTAGCTGATTACTTCAAAGGGACAGTCCCTCCCGTCTCCCACTTTTGCTGCCCAAATATCTTATTTTTCAGCTTTTGAGATTCAGAGCTTTATTTCTAGCCACGTGGGGAAAAAGGATCATTATTGTCACTATCTGTACAGGACTCAACTTGATGACAAATCTGGGCTTCTAGCCCGATACCAAACCTTGGGAGGGGAAAGACTTGGGGAATTTGAGGTTTTGTGAATCTCAAATTATTGCGTGTTCACAGGATTAGTTGAACAGAATTAGTTCAAGTTCATGAACCCTGTTTTTCCCCAGGTAATTTGAAACCGTGAGTTTTTTCAAGTGTGATTCACTCGGTTTAAAATAATATTTCCCAGCTAAACGGAAGCCAGGGCTAATGGATATATGGGATTATTTTCTGGATATACAGTGAAATAGAAGGACAACTTCAGAAGTTCGTCTTCCACAAGTGGGTGCCCTATACATGTGATTAGGTACATTGGATGAAATCCTGGCCTCACTGAAGCTAATAGCAAAACTCCCATTGACGAACAGGACCAAGATTTCACCTCTCCCGCCCCACATTAGAGTTTCTCTCTCCGTCAAAGGAGGCCATGGTTGTTTTTAATCCTGCTCACTCTCTATCACTTTTTTTTGCACTTTTCTTCATTGGATTTTTTTTTTAATCCACTACTGCTTCTTGCATAGCCTCTCTTCAGTAGAATCTGACCTTGGAAACATTTGAGTTGAATGTTTGATCCCACATTTGAGTGGGCTCAGAACGAGGCAAAATAAATTGGCCCTGCTCTAATTGGAACCTCATTCTTTCTGATGTTTCATATGGATCTCACTCTAGCATCACATGCAGAAAACAATGCCTTGCCTGTATTTATAGACAAATTTTATTTACAGTGGAAGTTCCTTATGGCCGAAACCTGCCAATTTATTTGTCTGCAGAGTACAATGCATACATGTGGCGCTGAATAAATATTTGTATGTACCAAATGTATCAAAACTCTTTGGTCTTCCCACATTTCTACTAGAGCTGTAGACTATAATAATTGAAGGGGGACAGATTCTCCACTAAAAAGAAAAGGAGTACTTGTGGCACCTTAGCGACTAACAAATTTATTTGAGCTGGCCACAGGAGGATCACCCCAGTGATTCCTGAAGCTGGCACAAGTGTGTGGCCAGGGAGAAGAGGCATGGCTGTGATATCCATGCCCCTGACAATCTCGAGGTGTCACAAAGGTCCATCGGGACTGTTGGCAGACAGCACAAGTCACAGCAGCTATCAGGGAGACCAGATCAGACAGGTACAGATCAGCCTCCATACTGGGGGAGTGCAAATATGACTTAAAGCTGCCTTTGCACACACACTGTTTGAGCTGTACCAAGCTCAGTGTTTCTGGAGCTACAGCTCAGGGCTTAAATCTGCTTTTGATGAAATTTTAATGCGCATAGTTCTTGGTACAAGCCAGACGGTGCAGGTTGAGCTTTATGTGCCTTATATCCTGTTTAATTGTTCTGTCATTTCTCACTCTCTCTGCCATAAGGTCTGAGGCCTTTCTCTGCAGCCATATTAGGAGACCAGCAGCCATGTGCCAAGAAGCAGAAAGTTACATCCTCACAGTCCATCTAAATTACATTAAAACAATATAATATTGGGCTGTTAAGAAGGCGATCCTGTCCTCATAGCACCCACCATCATCAGGTAAAGAAACAGATCTTAAGATGGTGGAAGAAAATGTTGTTTGATAGCATTCTGTCTGGCAAGAAATCCCTTATCAACAGTTGTGATTGTGAAATCTATTGTTTTGCCCTACTTCTCTATTGTCTATCTGTATGGTCTGTCTGGTTCTTTGATTGCTTCTGTTGCATAACTAACTTTGCTAGTTGTAAATCAACTATAGTGGTGGGATATGATTGGTTAAAGGATTGTTTTACAATATGTTAGGATTGGTTAGAAAATTCTTTAGTAATATTTTAGTAAAATGGTTGGTTAAGGTACAGCTAAGGAAGACTCACGTTTCACTATATAAACTGGGGTCCAAACAGAAGTTCTTTGGAACCAACTCCAGGACACAGCCCCAAGATCAGAACTGCCAGATCTCACTCTGCTAATGACACTGTGCAGAAGCTCGAGTTCCCCAGATGACCTGACCCTGACTGGCCATCAAGAAAAGTTCATCTGCCTTATTGGGAGTAGTGAGCATTGTATGACTAGTGTGTGCATTCTGTTTTGGTGATTGTTACTGTGCAAGGCTCCTTCACTGGTAAAAGATCCTGCAAATCCACAGAGTGTAAAGTTATGCCCTGAGCCCTTGGAAGGGTAAAGGTGGGTGCCTAAATTAACAGGGTTATGCCTGAGCTCTAGGAACTGGGTAAAGGTGGGTTCCCCTAGAGTGTGCGGGTAATAGAGAATTTTGTGCAGGTAACACTGCTGTGTTCATGTACAGAGACGGGAGAAGCTGTCTGGCCAGAGCAGTGCACAGCAGCCTGGTTGGGGAGCAATCTGGCCTGAAGTGTTTGAACCCAATTTTGCTCTCAGTTATTTTGCATCAGTGCAGTTTCCGCTGAAGTCAATATGGTTGCACTGTTGTAACTGAGAGCAGAATTTCTCACTCTGCCTGATAATGGTCAGAAGAATTCTTCTTGCACTCTTTTGCAAAATGAATATTTAATTAGTGTCAAGAGACCCCAGTCAGGACCTGAGCTATACAAATAATAATGCCTAGTTCTTCATCAGTAGATCTCAAAGCACTTTACTAAGAGGGGTCAGCATCATCATTATCCCCATTTTACAGATAGAGAAACTGAGGCACAGAGCAGTGATATGACTTGCCTAAGGCGACACAGCAGGTCTGTGGCACAGCTGGATCTAGAACCAGATCTCCTGCATCCCAGTGCAGTGCTGTATCATCTAGGCCACACCACTTTCTGTATGTATACCCTATTGTGCTAGGAGATATATACACATACTCACGAAGCCATGATCAGTGCCCTGAAGAGTTAAATGAGCATTTTTATTAACATTTTCATCCTTGGGATATGCTGATTAACTTTCCCACTGTCCACTTAGGGCACCAGAACACCTCTCTGCAATATAGTTAAATGCATATGTCTACATTGGAAATCAGATGCTGGGTCTATTTATTGAAGAGCTAACTCAATTGCTTAATTATGCATGATGACAGTTTGCCTGTAAATAATTATCAATGGAAATCTATCTGGTTTTTAGTCGATTGCTCATTAAAGTTGCTGGAGCCCAAAGTTTTCCATCGGGCTGCATAACACAAGGCATGGGCTGTTGAATTCAGTATTTTCCCCAGTTGTCTCACCACCATATCATTGACTAAAGGGGCATCTCTGGAAGTTAGGAGACAATACAGTCTCCATGGCCCATTCAGAACTTGGCTTCTCTGCTGAGACTAGCAATGACGGGGTACACACTGACAGCTACTGTGTCGAGAAGGTGCTCTGAGAAATGGTGTCCTAGCCAACAAGACTCATTCAATGATAAATTTAGCGTGCTCTAAACTGTGCTCTCTTTGTGCTTGTTTCAAGTATCCGGGTTATCAGGACACTAAGAACATAAATGGAAACTGCAAATGGAATGTCAAACACCAACTCTATTCTGCAAAACATCACTGACAAGTTTCAGGTTGAGGAGGATCTGGCTGATACTTTCCAGCTATTATACTGCCGGGGAGTGACCGGAATAAAGACCAGCATTCAAAATGCTCTTAAAGCCCCCTCTTTAGAAGGGCTAAGGTCACATTTGCCTTCTTCGCTCAGCTTTGTTGTATAAAAGTATAACTCCTTCAGCTTTAAAAAGCAGGTTAAAAAGAAGAACTCGAGGCATTTGGATTAATGTACAAGAACAGGAGGATTAAGAGGCCCAGTCAATTAAGGTGATCTCTTTAAGACTCTGCTCTTTCACCTCCAGGGCTTGGCTTTAATTCCTGCCCAGACTGATGTGACTAAACTCATTCTAATCTGACAGCTGACATAGGTCAAAAGTTAAATGTGTTGAGGGAGGAAAAGGCAAAAGTCTCATAGTCTGAGTCTCAGAAGTATCACAGAAATAAACGACTCTGTGGTAGCAAGGGGAGCCAGCATTTTTTCCACTGTCGTGTTGCTCATCCACTGATATTGCAGCACATCCATCAGGGTGGCAGTGTAGTCTGCAGGCAGACTCCTCTCCATCCCCACAATGAAGATTACCTTCAGGGAAGTGGCACTGGTGAAATAGAAAGGAGAATTTGACCCTAAATCTCAAGCTAGTGTGTTCCCAGGGATTCTTACACTCTTTCCGCTAACGTTTGCCGTTAACAGAGTCTTTATCTAAGGACTTATGATAATTTAATACTTACATTTCAGTAGCATCCAGAAGCCTTGATCAGGATTGGTGCCCTGTTACAATAGACTCAGGATAAATGTAAGGGTAAACATGGTCCCTGCCCCAAGGAGCTAAGAAGGTAAAACACCTGTCAGGTATACACTTTTTATATAGTTACATACATCCCGTTAGCCCCAGCTACTCCTCAGCCTCACCCTGCCTTTCCTTGCCCACACATCACCCTACTGTAGGCCCAGCAGCTTCCCTAGGGACCCATGCTGAGTGGCACTGACCATATAGTAAAGAATGGCAGCACCATGGGCTCCATTGCTGCAGATTTCTTCAGCAGTTTCCAGTGCTGCCTGTCATCAATGGGCTTCCAAGAAATATCCCTGAAGATTTCTCCTTTCTTGCCCCTCTCTCCTAGTACAACTACCTTGAGTGCTCTCTGTCTGACTTTCTTCCAACTTTAACAACACTTCACTGGGCAGAGAGGGGATGTATATGCTGCACTGTAAACCTGGGGCTGTGGTATCCACGCTCGTGAACTCAGTGTTTCCAAGCCTGCCCGTGGGCGTCAACACTGCATTGTAAATCTGGGTTTACAATTGCTGGACCTGGGTCTCATAACCATGATAATGCATCTATATGTCACTACACAAACCTTCTGACTCTGGTTTGCAGCTTGAGCTGCAACCACACAGCACAATGACAGGACTTGGATCTGAGACTCAGATCCACCCCCCTGGATGGGACCTAGAATCTGAGTTCTTGCTGACCTGAGTCAGACCAATTTGTGTGTGGATGGAGGTGGGGGCAGGGGGCTCAACCCTGAGTCAGAGCCCTAGTTTACAATGTAGTGTAATCATACCCTGCTCCTTACCTCTAAAAGTTTGTCTCTTTTCCCTGCATTTTTCCCATCCCATCGTGTAGCGTGTCTGGTGCGATCTGTAATGGCCGCCGTATCCCAGTCCAGCTGTGGTTGCATTTTGGCAGTGAGTGAGGTTAAGTATCCCTTTGTGTAATGTACACAGTTGGTAATTCTGTAAGACAATATGATCACTGTGGTGGGGAGGGCAGGGTTGCTATGGACATAAAAACCTACATATTATCTAAGACTAATAAGGGTTTGCAACACTGGATGATTCAGGGAACTGGTTAGGGATGTGGAACCCTTCACCTCCTACAGTAGATCAGTTTAAATCCATCCCATAGGGGTACTGCAACTCATGACCACAAATTATAGAAAGCGGATCGCTTTTTGGTGGCCTGTGTGCAATGAGTTGATGGTCTCCGTCTAGTTCCCAATGGACAGGTAGCCACATCACATAAACCACCAGCAGTAATTGGCATCATTTTTGGCAGTTTTAGCAGAGAGGTCATGGATCACTGAAGCTGAACGACTTTATTTTTCCATAGAGTTGGTTCCTTCATCAGGTCTGAGGCACATTAGTGGAGTTTGCTTCACCTTTGCCCTACTGCACCTGTTCTGTGAGTAAAACAAGGGCTTCAGTTTCCAGGGCTGCCAGTCTCTCACCTTTCACAAGCAAGACATTCACATCTGCTGTTTAGAGGCAGCAGAACAACCCTGCCCCATCTCAGATCGGTAAAAGACATTCTGGCTTAACATCAACTAATGGTTTATTTTCCCTTCTGCCACTGTGGAACGACATCACTTTGAGGGGCAGCCAGGTGACAGGAGTAGACATTACAGAGCTGGAATTGGAGGCCAGTACTCAGGAAGCGCTTTGGGAATTTGGCTGCTTGCCCACAGTTTACAAATGGGGGAAGAGAGGGACTGGAGAAGGGGATGACAAGAGGTAGGGCAAGTCGGGATGAGCAGGGAGAGTTCTGGGCTATGAAGATCCCATTTAGGGACCCAATGTGCCCATGCCAGGCACAGGTGAGCAATGGAGGAACAACATGCAAGATGCAGCTGCCAAACACAATGGCCTCAATAGGCATTCACTCCAAAACTAGCGGTAGGCCTCGGGCGGTTGTGTCTTTTATTGACAGCCACTAGAATGTTTAATTTTCCAAATCTTTATGAGCCCAGTTGCAGAGACCCCATCCCTACTCCACTCCCTGGTTTTCTGCTTGTGCCTTGATATATTTATGGGAAGGAGCTGAGGGAGAGGCACAGCATGCTGCTAAATCAAATCCTACTCCTAGCCCTACCATTTCCAGCAGTGCTATGGAGATTGGCATTGCAGTAATAATGTGCAGTATTTCATGCCTCAATGAAACTGCTTCACCAAAGCTTCCCCTTCTGTTAAAAGTTAACTGAGGTTATGTTTTCTATTAAACCACTTTCTTCACTCGATTCATTTTGTATGCAGTGCAGTGGTACATACATAAACATTCCCTTCCTAGTTCCTTCCACTTACTTGCTTTTAAAGGGATTGCTGATCATTTACTAACAATTATGCCGAACTACAACTTGAAAGGGGGAAGTCTGAGAACTCCAATCTCCTGTGGCCTGAAAAACTTCACCGTTTTTAACAGTTTGAGTTTTGTCTTTCCATCTCCGGAGCCACACAGAGGAACTGTATTCCTTAATCAAACAAACGGACTGCTACAGAGGGCTCATTCTGTTGCAGTGCCAAAGGGCAAAGCTACAGCTGGCAATCCTGACCGGACAGCGTTACACAAGGCCAGATGGCTCTGTAGCCTGAGTCACTGGCTAACAGTTCTAAGACAGCAGCATTCTGCCTTCTTAGATGATAAAGGGGCAAATCCTTTTCTCAGGGCCCAAGCAACAGGCATGTTCTTTCCCCTGATGGTGGGGTGGCCAAGGAGCCACTCTGTGGCTTCTACACCAGCCCACAGAGCTGGAATAACAACCTCTGTGGCCTTGTTGTCTTCCTTTGCATGTGGGCCAATATCCAGTGGATTCATACAGTAGAAGCAGAACCAGTGCTCTTGCCCCTAGGGTGACCAGATGTCCTGATTTTATAAGGACAATCCCAATTTTTGGGGTTTTTTCTTGTATAGGTGCCTATTACTTCCCACCCCCATCCCGATTTTTCACACTTGGTATCTGGTCACCCGACTTGCCCCACCCCAAATTGCTGCTGAGCGCAGCTGCACAGGGAGACACCATGGAGCTGGGTTTCCATGTACAGGAGTTTGCACTTGTTGCCTGGGCACTAAATCCTACCCCATTCCATGGGCAATAGAACCCAGTGGTTCCAATTCAGAATAGGCCTTCTGTTGTTCCAGAAAATGGAGGTGGATTTCAGCTAGCTGTAGCAATACCTAAAGACCCTTTTCCTAACCCTGCCCACACCAAGAACGGAAAAACTGTGTGTAGTGCAAGAAGTAGACTTTCCCCCATCCTGTTCTCAAAATGACATAACCAGTGAGAGCTCTCCAAACACACCCATGTGCATCTCCAGAGTGCACAAAGGGCCAAACAAGGGAGGGTCTGACCCCAGAAAGGAAGTTTGGCTTGGTGCCTCACTATTATAAAAACAATAAAAGGAAGAAGAAAGATAAACATTCCCAAATGATCCAGTTGTGGATTGTGCAATTACGGTAGTTGGGGTAGATTTGCCACACACTACCTCCATGTTCAGTGATTCATTGCATCACATGGTGAGATTAATCTCCCATTCTCAACTTTGCACCATTCACCATCAAGAGTTCTCCATTTCCCTCAGGGGTCCATAACAGAACATCTCTCCATCCCTCCATATTTCTGCCAAACTATTCTGTTCTAAACCTTCCTTGCACCTTTCACCCCGAGGACTTGGCTTGGCATGTTGGTTGGAAGAACAACAGTATTGTATAAAGGTCTCCAGAGAGCGGTGTGGAGGCTCATTGATGCTGCTTTTAAACAGACACACATTTTTGGTTTGGAAAATATGTACATGCATTTACCTTTAGGGGCCACCCACATACTTGCACATGAATCATTTGCACATTCAATTTCTAAATGTAGGAGGGAAATGTAACATGTTTCCGGGCCGGGGGCGGCAGGGGGAGGTGAATTTTCAAATGGTCTGGTGGATGGAAAATGTTTTTGTTTTTAAAAGGACTTAATTGTGTGGCTGTGGGTCCATGAATGTGTGTGTGTGTGTGTGTGTGTGAACTTTACTGCTCAGGGAAGGTGTTAGACTGGTACGAGGGCTAGTGAAAAATTTCAAATTTTGAAACTTTTCAACAAAAATAAGGGACATTTTCATTTAAAAAAAAAAATCACACAGTGTCCTGTTTTTACTAGACCTAATTGGTATCTTGTGAATTACTTCCTTTCATTCATTATCTTAAATACTATAGTACTCCCTAGTATCAGAAGACTGGAGTTTTTAAAAGTTTGATAAAAATTCTTAGCTCTGCACCCATTTTTCATTTAAAAAATAATAAACCAAAGCTTTTGGGTCAGGTATATTCAAACTAGAGGCTGTAAATCCAGAACAGCAACAGCACCTGATGAGTTCAACAGATCACAGCAATGGGTGAACAACAATGTAGATACGCAAATTAAATCCTCAAGAACATCTTCACAGCTTTCTCTGACTTTGCCATGGAAATGACAGGTTGGATGTGAGACACAAGCTGGAAGTTCTGAACGAAGGCTTGGTCTACACTTGGAGCTGGTGGGGGAGTAATTCCTAGCATGTGTAGCTGTGTGCTTACTCACTGTTTGAGCAAGTGCTTTAAAATAGCAGGGTAGCTACTCCAGCTTCACCACTGTTTTTAGCACAGCATCTCAAGCAGCACTAGCACAGGTTCATCTAAGTGAGCTGGGAATCACCCCCAGCTTCAAGTGTAGATGTAGCCAAAGAAAGATTTTTTCCAGGGACCTTTCTTTTTCCTTTTCTGTTGGTTATCTGCCAACCCCTGCATCTTCACTGCAGGTGGAGCTTAGTTTGTTCTAGTGCCTAAATGATGCCCTAACATTCCTTAGCGGTTGTACAGTACTATCAAAACTGATCCTTTGAAATAATACATTTACTGTCTGACAGGTTCGTATGGGCAGCCTTTTGAAACCATGTTAAACAAATAGCTGGTCAGACTCACAGGACAGACAGGACACAACCCTTTCTAGACTAACTGGTGTAATACTGCATGGCAGGTATGTGATCTAATAAATATACCTGTTAAATGAATGGACAAGCAAAAAGAAGGAAAAGAACCATTGCTGGAAGGCACCCAGGGCTGGCTGCCTGCATATGAGGTACCGGCAGCACACAAGTGCACAAGAGGTGGAGCCAGATAGCAAAGCAGAAGAGTGGGCATTCAGAAAAAGATGAAAGGGTTATTGAAGAAAAGAGGAATGTGCCTTGATAATGTGCACAGTGTTCACGATGCATGAGGAGACATATCACATAAGGGCCCAAGCGAACAAACCCCTGACTCATGCAAACAGTCCCACTGCTTGCAAGGAGACAGCTTGGGTTTGCAATACTAGGCCCCATGTTAGCTGACAGATGCTTAGCGTGGTAAATAATGTTATCCCAAGGACGTTGATGAAGACTGAGAAGGAGGGATGGACTCAGCCACTTGAGCAAGCTTTGAGCACTTGGGGCTGTTTGGAGGCCTTCAAGGGTTGTTGTTAGTAAGTCCCCTATCCCTTCCTGAGTAAGTTCAGGCTCTGTCTAAGGGACCCTGTTTGTTTAAGCAAAGGCTTCTGTCTCCCAAGCCCCAGTGGCAATAGAATGTCAGCATCAGTGTTATGTTTGTGAAGCAAACTGCAGAATCCCTCCCGTGGCACAGAGGAGATTGCTAGAATAGCCTCTTCCACCCACCACAAAGGAGATAAAAATGCAAAGCTTGCATTTAAGTACTGCAGTGTCTCCGAGCATTCAGTAGGGGATGAGTAAAAGGTCACTCCAACCACCTCAGTTCCTGGCAATGTATAAAAGAGTTCCAGGACATTCATAGATTCATACATTATCAGGGCCCAGGCAACAAAGCTTAAAAAAAAAAAAAAATCAGCTACCTTTTCTGTGCTAGTCTGATTTGACAGGCCCATTTTCCACAGGAAACTGAGGACACACAAAAATAGGTGTGCATGCATCCGATGAAGTGAGCTGTAGCTCACGAAAGCTTATGCTCTAATAAATTTGTTAGTCTCTAAGGTGCCACAAGTACTCCTTTTCTTTTTGCGAATACAGACTAACACGGCTGCTACTCTGAAACCTGACACTATATATAGTTATCACAAAGCTATAGCATGTCACTCCAGCTTAACACTTGGCAAACAAGGTCTGAGCCCCAGAGCGATTTAGATTTGTGTTAGTTTTCAGAAAGCTTATATTGGTGATTTTAAGTTAAAGTAGTTTTTAAACAAACACACACACAAAATAGTACCTGGATTGTAAAATCTGCACCCTGACTTACCATCCTCTGTCTGGATTGGACTGATCATTATTCTATCTGCATTCAATGTCATGGCTGTTGTGTGATAAAAATCAAGCCAAAGGATAAAGAAGATTTTAAAAAAAAAAATCAGGCAAATCAAGGTTATTGGCATTCCTTATTGCCTCCCTTTCCCCACTCCCCCCAAAAGCATTTCTTATGTGGCATGCAGCACAGATAAATTAGCAACTGCACATACCCATATGTTACATTTCTCTTTGCCTACCAGCCATAAGCAACCAAATCTGAAGTAGGGTGAGACTGGAAGGGCTGGAAGACAGATTCAAGAGCTGCACAGAAAGAGAAGCAAAATGACTGAAGGGACAGCTCATTAATGCTCCTTCACAGACTTAGAGCTTGAGCTATTACTGTGCATATAAGAACATAGGAACTGTATAGTAAATCAGATTAGTGGTACATCTAGTCCAGTATCTTCTCTCCAACAGCAATCAGTCCAAAATGCTTAAGACAAAAATACAAAGAACTCCACAATGGACAACTATGAAACAGCCTGCTAGGAGAGTACAGTGTTTGAGAGCTGGATGACATTTTTCAACCAAAACTTTGTGTATAAAAAAAGAAGTTGGTAATTTGGTGGCACTGAAACATTTTTGCAAATTCATGTTGTTTTCACCAAATTGTTTCAAGAATTCAGAAAATAAAATGTTTGATTTTGACATTTTTGAAGTTAAGTGTATTGATTTGAAACAATTTTTCATTTCAAAATGTCCTTTAATTTTATTTTTTAAAATTAAAAAAAGGTTCAAAATCAAAATAAAAATCTATTATTTGACCTGTCACAGAGTGCACCTCTCACCACTTGTCTGACCACCTCCTCCTGGTCACTCTGGGAATTACCTCTTGAGAACAACACCCCCTTCCACAGTTTGCACACCATCACTTTGTTTATCCCTCTGGTATACAGCCCATCTCTCACTTCAGGAACTGCAACATCCTCTTCATGACTCAGCCCTCTGGCCCAGTCACTCAGTGTTCCTCCTCTTCCAGGATAGCAAAGCCTCTTCTCCCTAGCAGTCCCAGACAGTCTTCCCTCTCACTGTCCTTAAACAGCTGGCAGGGGAACCCTCTACTCTGGGTTGAGCACCCTCCCCAGCCCAGGGATCCACAACCCAGCAGCTCTTGGCTTTCCCCTCACTGCTCCTTCCCTGAACTGCTTCCTTCTACTGTGGTTCCCCTCCGCTTTCTATATATACCAGCATCAAACCCTCCTCCCAAGGCATGTCTGCTTCCTGCAATCTTTCCCAGTAATCCCTCTACTGCTCACAACTCCCTGGCTTTATACAAGCCCCTCCTGTTCCTGCACAGCTGAACCTGCTTTCAATTAGTTCCCTGCTCCCTGGCTCTCCCTCCAGGTGCAGCCTGTGGAGTTAATAGGCCACCCTAACCATCCTAACCCCTTCCAATCCTGTGTGGGGTGGATTCCACCACTCACATGACCCAAAATATAATTCTTTTGTACTTTGCAGAATTTCCAGTGAACCAAAACATCCACTATTCACACAGTTCTGGTGGTAAATCAAAAAAAGGCAGGCAGAATCTCTTCCCCAGCAGCTTCCTTTGTGTGTTCTTATAGAATTGCTCTTGGGTAGCTATTTTCCCCCTGGCCTTTTAAATCTGCCAAGAAGTAAGTTGGTACAGCCTAAAGTTGCCATGTTGCAGCTGGCTGCTGCTTACTTCATTCCCTACTTCTCTCGCTGGTAAGAGTTTGTGAATTCTGTTCTGTTTCCTACTCATTCTTGGGGGAGAGGGCACATTTTCAACCCAGCACATTCAGGAAATGAGTGGTTATGAGTTGGAGGAAGGGCAACTTTGACCAGTAGAAAATTCATTCATAAAAATTGTTTTAAATAAAGAAAGATGACTTACATGAAATAAATGTGGTGATCTCAATCCAGTTGTTGCCCTTCATGACTGAAAATGGTGGTGATGATGGTATTATATCTTGTGAGTACAGTTGTGGCTAAAAAGATTGATGCGAGAGAGGCAGTCCTTGCCGTATGAAATGCTCAGATAGCTTGATGCCAAAGAAGGGATTACAGTCTGCCTGCTGAGACCACCACTGTTTACAACTCAGCTTCTATGCCTCAAGATCCAAAAGGTTACTCTTGAACTGGTGACCCCATCACTGACTACTGCTCACCAGATGTCAACATGAATGTTGCCCTGTTTCAAATTAAGCTTCAGTGTGCCCTTGAAGCATTTCTTCTGGACAACTCCTATGCAGTTGCCCACTTTGTTTGCCATTCAGTAACCATTTTGGCATTCTGATGTCGTCCATCCTCAACAGATGACCAGCCCAGCTTAACTGTGGTGCGATAAGCATGGCTTCAGTCCCTGTAGAGAGACTACATTCCAGAACCTCACTGTTTGGCCACAGACATTAAAGCATAATATCATTAAGTATCCATATTTCCTCATATAGTGTTAAGACATTGTGACATGCTGTACCTCAAAATAGCACCCTGGAGCCCCCATACTCACCACTGTCATATGATTATGAAATGTTTTGTACAATACATGCTTTGTGAGGTATCATTTTAAAAGGTTTGATCTGTTGAACATTAATATCTTGTTGGATTGTATGGCCTACTATTGTATGTGAAGTTATGAGGTTTTGCTATGTGTGCGTTACCGAAATATATTGTGAGGTTGGGAGATGCCAACAGCCTACCTTTCAGTTGCAACAAAGGACTAGCCAGACATGTGCTAATGGCCCATTAAAGGAAATCCACTCTCCCAATGGCCATCTCAGAGACTTTTCAGAGAAGGCATTTGGCAATAGTGACTACCTGACCAATGGACACTGCCTAACCCCCACGTCACAGCAAGCTGCTGAAAGAAGGTATAAAAAGAGAGACAGCAACATCATCAGTTGGCCTCTTCCTCGCCACTCATCCCCAACCCCAACCCTTGGAAGATCATCTGGAAGAAAAATACTTTGAACTTGGGAGTTGGTCCCAGGCTAGAAGGGAGTCCAGTCTATGTATTGAGGAACTGAAAGCAGCTTATAACATCTGTTAGGGTGACAAACTGATTGATTCAAATCTTGCTTAGTCTGTTTAAGTTAGAATTTAGACTCCAAATTTATTTTTATTTTTCGGTAACAAATTTTGGTTTCTATGCCTAATACTTATAATCACTTAAAATCTATCTTTGTGTAGTGAATAAATCTATTTTATATTTTACCTAAAACAGTGTGGTTTTGGTTGAAGCACTTGGGGAATCTGCGCTTCTGACAAGGGCAAGAGGGTACAGTTCTGAGATGTAGGACTGGAGCTGGGGGGAATTGGCTGAAGCTGCCCTGTTGATGGCTGGGAGATCATTCATGTAACTCAGTTGGGTGTGTTCCTGCCTGTGGATGTCTGTGTAAGTGCAGTGCCTTTCAGAGGCTTGTAGCATGACATTAGCACCACCGTGTGAGACAGCCCAGGTTGATGGGTCTGGAGGGCTCAGCAGCCCCATAGTCCAGGGGACTCCATCACATACATACATGTCATAATGATATTAATCACCAGTGTGTCATTAGACTGTTACAGGTGCTCAGGGTGCACACCAGACCAGTGACAAAGTGTGTCACCACCTGTCCTGCAACCTTGGATGCTTCACCATGCTTTGCTGCTGTAGCTCCCGAACTGTTCCCTTGTGTCTGTCCAGTGATGGATGCCAAATATGGCTTCTTTCCTTGCTTCTATCTTCCAAAGTTCAGTGACCCTGTTTCAAGAGTCACGATGACCTCATATTCTTCCCTTCCTCTGAGCTTCCTATCCCCCTGTATGTAAATGGGGCTTCCATTGTTTTGATTCCACAATGCTTAATTTATGTAGGAGACATGTAAATAGCTGCCTTCTCTCCTGTCTGGAAGGAAATTTGTTTTTCCCTGTTTGGCCACAGATTTAAAAGCATAAAATCATTAAATATTCAAATTTCCTCACATACTGTTAATACATATATTTCACAGTGATATTAATTGCCAGTGTGTCATTAGCTTTCATAAAAGACCTCAATCTGTACACCCTTATAATACAGTAATGTTGTATTCAATCTGTTGATTCAATTGCTTATCGCTTGAAGTTCAGATCTCTAGTTCTTTATAGACCAGTGAACCTTTGAAATGGATTCTTCTGATGGTTGCCTCTCAAAAATAAAGTTTATTTAAACTGTGAAGAAGGCAATATGGTATCTGCTGGTGAAGGAAGCTCCATGCTCTTTCTTTCACCACTTAATAGCTTTGTTTACCTAATATGTAAAAATGGACGTTCATTGTCTTTGCCTGAAGATCTGGCTGGTCAGAGAATCTAATACACATTCCATTGTCTAAGGCAGACCTGTTTACCAACTCCCCCTGACATGCTTGGTCTAAACACACACTTTAGTCATCATTCTAGCATATGTCCATAACTCTTAATGCTATCACGTACATATATCACATATAAATATTAATAATCAGCGAGTTATTAGTTTTCAAATGATGCTTCACAAGGCATATTTTGTACAAAGATTATTACAATAGTGTGTTGGGCATGAATACAGTGGTGCTGAGTATTACAATGACTCAGCCTTTGGGCCTCTAGATATATAGACAGTTAATCTCGAACTGGTAAAACCATTAGAGATCACACTGACAAGCAGTAGTCAATCTGCTGCTGACGATGCCCAGCTGTCGACATCAATATTGCACTGTTTCGAGTTATGCTTCAGTGTGTCCTTGAAGCATTTCTTCTGGCAGCTTAACATCCAGTTGCCCACTTTCAGTTCACTGTACAGCAACTACTTTGGCATTCAAGTATCGTTCATCCTCAGCTTGTGACTAACCCAGCAGAACTGTGGTGTGATAAGCATGGCTTCTGTCCCTGTGGAGTGACTATGTCCCAGAACCTCCTTACTGGTAACTTTATCCTACCATTTAATGCAGAATAAGGCACGCAGATGTCATAAATGGAACTTATCTAGAAGACCTGTGTCCAGGTCTCACACCCATACAACAAGCTGGACAGCTCAACCACTTTATAGATTTTTAACTTGGTTTGAAGCTTAATACTTACTATGTGGCTGCCAAACTCTGCCTGATAGACTACCAAACAATGAACTGAGACAAGGTGGGTGAGATAATATCTTTTATTGGACCAACTTCTGTTGGGGAGAAAAACAAGCTTCTGAGACACACACAGAAGTTGGTCCAATAAAAGATATTACCTTATACACCTTGTGTCTCTAATATCCTTGGTCCAACACAGCTACAACTATACTGCATACAAATGATGAACTGATTTTGATGAATCGGTTTTGATGAACTGGTTTTGTAAAATCATTTGACAATATACTACCAAGATAACAGAAGTTTGCAACAGCATTCAGCTGTGTGTTGCTGAAGGTGACTTTTGGTTCGTGTAGCATTTCCCTGGCTCAGGTTGATATATGACCTCTGTCTTTTTCAGATTGATTGTCGGCCCATACCTTTCTGCAGACTCTGTGAATCTGTCTGTAATTAATTGTATCTCTTCTAGAGTATGTGCCTCTAGAGCACGGTCATTGGCATACAGCAGCTCATAAACAATTGCCTCAAAGACACTGGTAGAAGATTGCAGCCTGTTCAGATTAAATAATTTTCCAGAGGATTAGAAATGTATCCTGATACTGGCTTCTTCACTTCACTCTCTATTCAACCAAATAGGAACTTGCAGGTTTCTTAGCCAGGATCAGTTAATGTGTCTTACTGGGCCCCTCTTCATGGGCCCACTGCCTAGCTCCTGCTGCTCCCCCCCATAAGTCACACACAGACTTGCACCCAGCTGTAATGTCTGGCAGTCATAGCCTGTTCCACATGCTACAATTCCTGGGATTCCTTTCTGCATTCTGCTTCTCTGCAGCTCCTCCCTCACCATATGGCTGCTGCTTTCTGGTTCAGGACCCTTCCCTTACCTGGCCAGTGCCAAGGGGTGTGCAATGGGGAGGGATCTGAGCAAGCTGTAGTCCCCCGTGTGGCAGATCTGATAGTCGGGTGTCTGTAACACCAATCCCACCATCACAACTGGCATTAAGGTCACGTCTAGGACTGGACAACATTTTTCTACCCAAGATATATTTTGATAGAAAATTGGGTTTATGACTAAACAACATTTTTCACAAAAAGCATCAGGCTGAAACCTGAAATATTTTGATTAAGAAATGCTTCTACAGTGAATAGGAGATGTAGTTTGGTTGCCTTATATCCACATTCTTCTGTGTGGCTCCCCAGCTGAACTACATCATCCCTGGAGTGCCATGGTTAGGGACTCCTCCTGTCTTACAGATGGGAGAGTTTGGTGCATCATGGGAGATGTAGTCCAGCCAGGGAGCCCAGGCAATAGAGGAATAAGGAGTTGAGGCACTTGAACTACAACTCCTTTGAGGCACCACAGTAGCATTTTCAAATCAAAATATTTTTGGTTGGGGGCTGAAATTTTTTGGTATTTGAATTTCTGCTGAAAATAAAAAAAATTCTGTGGAAATATTGACAAAAATGGTTTGGTTTTGTCCTTGTCAAAATGTTTCTCAGAATCCCAACTCTTGCCCCATTTTTCTGACTAGCTCTAGTCAGTCGAAGTTAGAGAAATGTGTGCTGGTGGAGTTACAATGGTTCAGACGCCTAATGCTGATGGACTGGTAGGACTTACACGCCACATCTGTAAATTACAGATGAAAGGTGTGTCTACAATGGAGCTGGAAAGTGCAATTCCCAGCTCAGGCACTGGCAGACATACCCACACTAGAGCTGATCGAGCTAGTGTGCTCAAAATAGAAGTGTTGTCATTGTGGCATTAGCAATGGGAGGGGCTAGCTGCCTGAGCATGCATCTAGGTCACGGATGGGTACATACTTGGGAGGCTAGCCTATGCCACCACTCATGCCACTCGCACCACACTGCTATTTTTAGTGTCTCTTCCAGCTCCAGTGTAGATACACCGTAGGTCACACTGGTATAAATACCACTTTACATCAATGTAGTTACACTGCTGAAATTTTTTTCTAGAGAAGACAGGGTCTTATTTTTGGCAGTCTCAGCAGAGAGGCCAAGGACCCGATGCACATGCAGAATGGATCCTTCCACTCCTAGACATGGTCCTTCAAGGCCAGGGTCAACGCACATTGACAGGGTAGGGTAGGGAAATTTTCACTGCTGGTTGCTGTGCTGTTCCTTTTCTGGAGCCCGATAGGAGAAATCCACTTGTATACACATGCTGAACCCCACATTTGCCGGCTTAAATCAGGGAACTGCACATATAAACAGGCAGCTAAGTACATAATTAGGCTGCAAAAGCCTCCTGTGTTGCTTTCCCCCTGTTCTGTGGACAATGACAGATGGATCCATCAACAACGCTCATCTTCCAGCAGACTCTGTCCTGCCCCCTCAAGCTGCACTATGAACTGTAGTAGATGATGACCCTATTGGGCTCTGTGGCATGTAGAGGTATGGCCCCTGCATAGGCTCCTCCAATCCCACCAGCCTGCACAGGAGAATCACAGCAGGACTCTCAGCAGCTGCTCAGAAGGGAGGGGGGCAGTGTTTGCTCAATAATGCGCATTTCAATGCCCGTTGATATGGGCCAACAGGGGGTGTTGCTTGTGCAAATGGACGTGGTCACAAATAATGCAAGGCTATTTGAAAATGTGTCCCTAATGTTCACCGGCTGGGGAAAATCGTCTATAATGATTCATTTTAATATATTTAATTTAGTGGCAAACGTAATTATCTTAGACTGAATTGCCTCCAAGGAGGTAAGACTCTGAGCACTTTGATTTTCCTTTTTGTTTTGTTTGTTTAATTGAGCATCATTGCTCAGAAATTAATGTCTGGTCCAGATTTCATCTTCATCGCATCCAGATTTGAAGGAGTATTTGCATCAAACCATAACACATTCCTTAGTACTTGGAGTCCTCTAAATAATGTCCTATTCCAAATGCAAAACTCTCATTAAAAGCTCATTCTAGCTCAGAAGATGCTGCTGGTTCCAGCAACATCCCCCTTTTAACTAGGGAGTATTACTTGGCCTGGTCATGTCTCTAAAACCAACATGAAATTCTAAAGCATATGCACAGTAGTCAAGATCCCAATTCTGCCACTTTTACTCACCTTGAGTATTACCTTACTCCATCAGTGGTGCCATCAGAAATGACAAGGATGGCAGAATCAGACCTTAAATAGGGAACAAAACACAGGACCCAATTCCACCCTCTTCTATACTCATGCAATCCTGTTGCATTTATGGAATCACTCAGGTGCAGGTTCAGGCCCTTGATTGCAGTTTATAGCTACGGAATGAAACAGTGATATATACTGATGTAATCTGTTATACTATACCCTAGTATGGAGCATCCATTCTTTAGCTCCAGTCTTTCCATTCTCATATTTTCTAAAGCCTTAATAAAAACTTTTCAGACTAACAGGTTTCAGAGTAGCAGCCGTGTTAGTCTGTATTCACAAAACAGAAAAGGAGGACTTGTGGCAACTTAGAGACTAACAAATTTATTTGAGCATAAGCTTTCGTGAGCTACAGCATCCAATGAAGTGAGCTGTAGCTCACAAAAGCTTATGCTCAAATAAATTTGTTAGTCTCTAAGGTGTCACAAGTACTCCTGTTCTGTTTTTCAGACTAAGAAAACCCCAAATACCCTTGTCCAGATTGAACTTCTTTGACTTCCCATTAACTTCCAGCACAAAAAAAAAAATATTAAAAGACTTTCTTAGCTTCAAGAGTGAGAATACATTTAAGAGGCACCAAGGCACTCTATAAATAGATTGAATGATGCACACTTTGTTTGAGAAACAGCTTTCAACACGGTATACGAATTAAACATTTCCAGAAGTTCCGTCAGGCCTACCTAAAAGGGTCGCATTGCATCAAAATGACCCTTTATATTAAAAAATCTGTGTATATAATGGAAAACCTGCCTTTGTAAACACAAGGTACTTGGTTGACTGTGGTTAAAGTAATCTTGCACATGCACACAAAATGAACCCTTGGGGTTTTTGTTTTGTTTTGTTTTTCTTCCTTAGCAAGGTCAATGGTTTACAGACACTGCCTGGAGAAAATGGAAACTTGTACCTCATCAAACTAGTAAGTGAAATCAAGTATAGCTCCTTGGCACATTAGCCAGCATGGTCAACGTTTTCAACTGTACGAGTGAAGAGGAGTGAGCGTTTTAGTTTGATGCCATTCTATATGACATCAGCGGCATCTTTGGAATTACCTTAGCCAGGTGTGCCAGAATCAGAGGCGGGGGGGGGGGGGGGGCAGGAGGCCATAGCCCTCCCACTTTTTGAAAGTGGATGGGCCTGGCCTGTCCACTTTTCGCCGGAGTGGACCCCGACCCCTTCCCCTCGTCTTCCCCCAAAGGCCCCACCCCCAGCCAGGCCAGCATGGATCCTCGGCAGTTGTGGCAGCTGTGCAAACCCTCCACCTGCCTGTGGTGTGGTGGAGCCTGAGAGAAGCCCCTGGCCCATGTCCCAGTCCCCAGGCTCCCCACCCAGCCCAGGGTAGGTGGAGGTGGAGGGTCCACGAATCCATACCAGCTCACCACACCTGCCCACATGGCTCTCCCCGACTCAGCTCTGGCCAGGCATGGGGGTCTCGGAGCCATAGCCTGGCCACGGTAAGAGCTGCATGGGCAGCTGTGGTGAGCCATGGACCATCCACTTGAGCATGGGGACACGGGCTGGGGGCTGCTCTCCTAAGGCCACCTGCATCGCAGGCAGGTGGAGGGTCCACCACGGCTCCCCACATCTGCCCGCGTGGCTCTTATCATGTTCGTGCTGCAGCTCCAAGGTCCCCCCCGCCCTGGGTTCCTCCACCTGCTGTAGGTGGTGGGCTCCGGGGGCAGGAACACAGGCAGGGGACTGCTTTTGGCCCAACCCCACCCTGGGCCAGGAGGGGGCTCCCCAGACCTGCTCTGGCTTCTAGCTTGGCTGGGGGTGGGCCCTTGGGGGAAGGGGAGGGCCTCAAGGGGTGGGGTCTTAGGGGAAGAGGAGGGGTAGGGCGGGGCCTCGGGGTTTTGGGAAGGCTCCAATGCCCTGGACCTTACTGAAAGTTGGCAGAGGGGCCTCATTGTGCTAACACTCACCTCCCTCATTGCTAAGGTAGCTCAGCCACAGAACTTAACTCTTTCAAAACTCTTAGTGTTTTCTGGGGGGGGGCAGGAGGGAGGAAATACTTTAAAACAATTCAAAAAATCCTTCAACTTGTGTAATAAGCTAATCCAATTTCATATTCATTTACCATTATTTGGTATTGGTAAAGTCAGATTTATGAACACATAAAATAATTTGTTCTGCAAAATCCCCTTTTTTTGCTGACTGAGCCTATAATGACATCTCCTCTTAATGGGACATCTATTTGTTTTCATAGAAATAGCTGTATAAAGAGATGATTATAACAACAGTGAGTGGGCAGACTCTATATGTAGTCATAATAATTCTACTCTGAGTTTTGACCACCACTGTAACCACTACTCCCAAGAGCTTTGAGACCCTCTATCAAAGGTGCTATCAGACAACCTCAAAGTGCTTTGCAAACAATCATTTTCTCCTAAGCATGGAGTGTGCTTATTGCTTGGTTTCTTCTTTTCCCCCAAAAGATGTTTTCTGTTTAATAATGTCTGTGTTGTACCTTATTTGTTTCGTGTAACAGCTCACAGTGCCCTTCAAGTAATTTGTCTCTCCCTGTGTCTATCCTCACCACCTTCCTCATGTAATTGTTTGGGGGTGATGATCACAACCTCCATTGCCTGGGGCTTTCTACTCAGCTCTTCGCCCACTAATTATGGCTCTGATTCAGCAAGATAGTCAAAAAAAGATCAGGAGTACTTGTGGCACCTTAGAGACTAACAAATTTATTAGAGCATAAGCTTTTGTGGGCTACAGCCCTCTTCATCGGATGCATAGAATGGAACATATAATAAGAAGATATATATAGATATATATATAGATATATATACACATACAGAGAAGGTGGAAGTTGCCATACAAACTGTAAGAGGCTAATTAATTAAGATGAGCTATTACCAGCAGGAGAAAAAAACTTTTGTAGTGATAATCAAGATGGCCCATTTAGACAGTTGACAAGAAGGTGTGAGGATCCTTAACATGGGGAAATAGGGTTGTGTAATGACCCAGCCACTCCTAGTCTCTATTCAAATCCAAGTTAATGGTATGTAGTTTGCATATTAATTCAAGCTCAGGAGTTTCTCATTGGAGTCTGTTTTTGAAGCTTTTCTCTTGCAAAATTGCCACCCTTAAGTCTTTTACTGAGTGGCCAGAGAGGTTGAAGTGTTCTTCTACTGGTTTTTGAATGTTATGATTCCTGATGTCAGATTTGTGTCCATTTATTCTTTTGCATACAGACTGTCCGGTTTGGCCAATGTACAAGGCAGAGGGGCATTGCTGGCACATGATGGCATATAACACATTGGTAGATGTGCAAATGAATGAGCCCCTGATGGTGTGGCTAATGTGATTAGGTCCTATGATGGTGTCACCTGAATAAATATGTGGACAGAGTTGGCATTGGGCTTTGTTGCAAGGATAGGTTCCGGGGTTAGAGTTTTTGTTGTGTGGTGTGTGATTGCTGGAGAGTATTTGTATCAGGTTGGGGAGCTGTCTGTAAGCGAGGACTGGTCTGTCTCCCAAGATCTGTGAGAGTGAGGGATCATTTTTCAGGATAGGTTGTAAATCTTTGATGATGCGCTGGAGAGGTTTTAGTTTGGGGCTGAAGGTGACAGCTAGTGGCATTCTGTTATTTTCTTTGTTGGGCCTGTGCTGTAGTAGGTGACTTCTGGGTACTCTTCTGGCTCTGTTAATCTGTTTTTTACACTTCAGCAGGTGGATATTGTAGTTTTAAGAATGCTTGATAGAGATCTTGTAGGTGTTTGTCTCTGTCTGAGGGATTGGAGCAAATGTATCTTAGAGCTTGGCTGTAGACAATGGAGCATGTGGTGTGTCCTGGATGGAAACTGGAGGCATATAGGTAAGTATAGCGGTCAGTAAGTTTCCAGTATAGGGTGATGTTTATGTGACCATCGCTTATTAGCACAGTAGTGTCCAGGAAATGGACCGCTTGTGTGGATTGGTCTAGGCTGAGGTTGATGGTAGGATGGAAATTGTGGAATTCCTCAAGGGCTTCTTTTCCATGGGTCCAGATGATGAAGGTGTCATCAATGTAGTGCAAATAGAGTAGGGGAGTCAGGGGATGAGAGCTAAGGAAGTGTTGTTCTAAATCAGCCATAAAAATGTTGGCATACTGTGGGGCCAGGTGGGTACCCATAGCAGTGCCGCTGACTTGAAGATATATATTGTCTGCAAATGTGAAACAGTTGTGAGTGAGGACAAAGTCACAAAGGTCAGCCACCAGGTTTGCCCTGACATTATCAGGGATACTGTTCCTGACGGCTTGTAGTCCATCTTTGTGTGGAATGTTGGTGTAGAGGGCTTCTACATCCATAGTGGCTAGGATGGTGTTTTTAGGAAGATCACCAATGGATTGTAGTTTCCTCAGGAAGTCAGTGGTGTCTCGAAGATAGCTGGGAGTGCTGGTAACGAAGGGCCTGAGGGGGGAGTCTACATAGCCAGACAATCCTGCTGTCAGGGTGCCAATGCCTGAGATGATGGGGCGCCCAGGATTTCCAGGTTTATGGATCTTGGGTAGCAGATAGAATACCCCAGGTCGGGATTCTAGGGGTGTGTCTGTGCGGATTTGTTCTTGTGCTTTTTCAGGGAGTTTCTTGAGCAAATGCTGTAGTTTCTTTTGGTAACTCTCAGTGGGATCAGAGGGTAATGGCTTGTAGAAAGTGGTGTTGGAGAGCTGCCTAGTAGCCTCTTGTTCATACTCCGACCTATTCATGATGACGACAGTACCTCCTTTGTCAGCCTTTTTGATTATGATGTCAGAGTTGTTTCTGAGGCGGTGGATGGCACTGTGTTCTGCATGGCTGAGGTTATGGGGTAAGCGATGCTGCTTTTCCAGAATTTCAGCTCGTGCACGTCGGCGGAAGCACTCTATGTAGAAATCCAGGCTGCTGTTTCGACCTTCAGGAGGAGTCCACCCAGAATCCTTCTTTTTGTAGTGTTGGCAGGAAGGTCTCTGTGGGTTAATATGTTGGTCAGAGGTGTAATTTGTTAGTCTCTAAGGTGCCACAAGTACTCCTTTTCTTTTTGTGAATACAGACTAACACGGCTGCTACTCTGAAACCTGATAAAATGTTTGTAAAGTATTTTGAGATCTACAGCTGAAAAGCATTGTGTATAAGCAAGGAATTATTATTCACCTACTTAAAGTTATGCACATGCCTCAGTACCTTCTTGAAGCATATTCCAAGTTCCTATCTCCCCTGAGGTCAGAAGTCAGTTTTTCTCTGAAGCACATGTCAGTGATTGTCTTCAGCTAGCAGGATCCACAACCCAACTCAAGATTTTATTAGAAAACTACTAATAGAAAAGAACAAAATAAAAAAGGGAAGCTAGAACTGAGGCAGGAATCCCTCGTCCACGTTTCCCATTCCTCCACAGACTTTCAGCCACTTGCAGAGGTGCAGCTGCTTCCCAAATAGGGCCCCATATGTGCTGTATGGACATGAAAGAAAATAAACACACTAAAAACCAGCACCGCTGATGTTCTTTCAAAGGAGTCACTCTACCCTGGGTGCATTCCTTACGGCTTGTGTGTGTTTCAGAAACAAGAGTAGAGTCACAATAAAATTACCCTTCTTGGATCAAAACTGCCAACTACAGTACAGTTCATATGCTTCAGGTCAAATAGAACTGGTGCCCAGCTTTCCTACTCCGGATGTTACTCCACACTGTTTACTAATGATGACAGATTGTTACCATAGGAATATTTGCTTCACTTACTGCCTTGGAAGCAAAAAAAAAGAACCTTCTCAAAGAAAGTGACATATGTACCATAGAATGTGGAATTTTACATTTTAATAGTACAGAGGGAGTAATTCCTTGTTTAAACCAGGCATATTCTCTTTGAATGGCAATGTATGATCTCCTTACACTAGCACTTTCTGTTGCTATTCCATGATAAATATATAGTGGACACCATTAAAAAGTCAACATGTCACTGTAAAACCCAATGTAAATACTAAGAATTATTATGATGTATGCTGACTCTTTGATAGTAACCACTGTAGGCTCATTTAAATTCTGTGGATTAAATCCCAATCAATGCAGGAAAAGCAGCATAACTCTTTCCCAAAGAGGCCAACCTGTGTGGCACACAAACAGGGTTAATGTATACCTTTATTCCAGCTCTGAGCAGAATAGGAAAGAACAGGTTCCAGGCCATTCCAGCTCCCACTGCTCTGTGGGGTTTTTCTGGTTGGTGATTGTTCTCCCATTTACTGGGCAGTGCTGAGCATAAAGAGAAGAGGCAGAACTGAAAATTACAACACTGACCCAAAACCAATTGAAAATAAAAATTACCCCTCTTTTCACCATCACTGAGCCAGATCTTTGCTCAAACTGGGGAAGGTGCCATCTTGAGTCCCTCATGCCAGGGGCTAGCCAAAACTGCATACCTTGCGACAAGGATTGCTGTGGGTTAGTGCCCCAAACGCAGTGTTGCCAACTCCAAGTGTTCAAAAAATCACAAGATTGGCTTCAAAATCATAGGATTGTTTAACAAAAATAATTTTGAATTCTTTTCTTTGCCTTATGGGTTTTGAGAGTGCACTTGGGTCCCATTTTCAAGATTTCTCCCCAATCATGAGGACTAGTAACTTACTTTCAGTATTTTAATAAAAGTTCAGATTCTCAACTAATCACCTGCCTCCAGAAGCTGGAGCTTTAAGAAAAACTCCAGATATCATGACACTCACAACAAAAATCACAAAAGCTGGCAACACTGAGGCCATGCCTCCTTCTACCAAATCCTGGGACTGGTGTCTGGCCAACAGACTAGTTTCTGGTGTAATTTCAGTTTATGTGGCTACCCGTGCCCCCAGGAGGTCATTCTGGTAGTGAGGGATCAATTAACCATGCCCCCTTTTCCTTGGCCACTCCTGCAGCTGGGGGGGAGGTGCTGCTGTGGTGGCTCATATGCCCCTGAGGATCCCCTACTCAGAAGTCCTACAATGCTTTTGGGTAGCTTTGTGCCATCAGAGGCTCAGGGTCTATGTAAACACAAACTATCAGCTCTGTCCTACTTGAAAAATATGCAAGAAAAATGACATTACTGTCTTTAGGGTGACCTATTGCCTGAGTTCCTGGAAAAGGTGATACAGTACCTCCAATAGATGTATTATTAGTACCAGCCAACTGGTAACAAAACAAAGTAATACAGTAGCATTAACTTTGCTCAACATATTAATGTGCAAAATCAGCACAGGAAGAATAAGAAAATCTAAGAACAACTACAATTAGTGGGTTTACAAAATACAAAAAACCCCAAACAAAAAACCATACCCCTTAACTCCCCGAAGAAAGAAAAACACAAGCACCAGGACGTCTGCATTCTAACTAAGGTTAAATTTAATTACATATTAGGGAGAGAATGCATGACAGAATGGCCCTTCCAAAACACTGCCTGCTCTTTTTGTCTAGAATCCGAATCCTGGTGCATATAGCCTGAACAGACATTTCTTTCCTCCATGTTAACTAGACATTGAGGGGCTATCACAACTCAGGAACATTTGAATAGCTGCCACTCTTTATATATAAAAGGGAGAGTCTCCAAGGAGACCCCTTTACTGTGATTTTCCTTTTCAAGTCCTCCTTTCAGTAGGAGCTTTGAACAAGTGGAACACATTTGACACATTCCGTACTTATTAGTTTTGCAGTAGAGGTGTAAAGCAAAACTATTACACGTGGGACTGAAGAGACTTTCTTTTCCGCTAAAGGTAGCTGCGCAGTATGATAGAAGACTGTGGTATGTTTAACAAAATAAATTTCTACAAATGAAATCTCGCCCTCTGTTTAATTGTCGAATTCCCTGCTCTGATCCCCAACTATGGGGCCAAGACCAGAAGTGTTCATTCAAACCCCAAATTAATTGTTTGAAAGAAACGTCAGGTTCAGTAAAACCCTCAAACAGCACTTCCAATCATTCCACATGGCTATTGGTTCAACCATGCTGGTTCCCTTGGTGTTCATGAACATTTGCCCAAATTACTTTTGTTTATAAAAGTGACTGGGCGACGACTGCTCTTGGTACAAATGGCCATGTCTGCATGCAGACAAGGGTATTCACCGTCAAAGAAGAGCATTCACTATTCGTCATTCATCATTCTACTGTTTATAAACATCCAGTTAGGGAACAGAAAAAACACTGTGTGGCCTGGGTGACTGCAAATAATGAAAAGTGAATAGCTGAAATGAACAGTTCCCAGACAACTCCTAGGCTGAAAATTGTTTATCTACGCTGTTCAGCAAATGCTTATGAATAACAAATAAGCAAGCAGACGTCAGGACCTAAACAAAGGTAGGGGTCAAACTGATCCAGAAAACCTTATTCACTATTATTTGTCAAGCTATCAAAAAATAATATTGTGCTGTGATGCATGGCCAGAAAGGGTTAAGCATCCTGCAGGATACATTACTCAAATTCGACCCTTACAGACACATGGGGAGAGAATGTTTGTGTTTTTACATATATACTGGTAAGGGTCCACAATGTAATCAAACGGTCCCTGTCTATGCTGTATTCTGTTAATTCAGAGATCAAAAGGGCATCTTAACATTTAAATAAACTGTAAACATAGGATATCACTGTATTCATCTCTCTTTGAAATGTATAGCAAATCATCTGCGAATGGTAGAAAAACAGGCAATTGCCTTATGTTGATCTGTGTGAATAATTACTGGCGATGCTTAGGAAATGGGTCCATTTCAAAGTCCCCAGGAGTGCCTATTGTTTGCCGAAGGACTCTTGTCAAAGAAGGCATGAAACTGTATAAAAAATAGCTTGGGTCCTGATCCTGTCATCTCAGATCTGCTTGAGGCTTCATGCAGGGAAAGCCTAAGCTATAAGTACTGAGATCCCAGTCTTGACTGGACGGCCCTCGATAGAAACATTGGACTATAACCTATGAACTACTTCTGAAAGAACTCTTTGCATCTAAAAAGCTCACCATCTCTGCTATGAATCTGAATTTCAAGATTGTACTTATGTCTGTATGTATACTGATCTTTTAAACTATATTTTCTCTCTTTTCTTTTTTTAAATAAATTTTAGTTTAGTTAATAGGAATTGGCTTTAAACGTGTACTTGGGTAAGATCTGAAATATTCATTTACCTGGGAGGGAAAAACCGATCCTCTGGAATTAGTAGAACATTTTTATAGGATGAATAAGATTTTCAGTAATCTTCATCATTTTTGACTTGGGTGTCTAGGTGGAGGCCTGAGGCTGGGTTACTTTAAGGGAACTGTGTTGACTTCTGAGTAATCAGTGAGGTATAATAGAAGCTGTTTTGTGCTGGCTTGGTAAATCTACGTATTGGAATATCCACCAACTTTAGGGATTGTTTGTTCCATTCTTTGCAGTTCACCCTAATTGAGTGACCTCAGTTGGCTCCCCTGGGATTCTGATTACGTGTGTCCCTTAGCAAATGTAAAGAGGTAAGAAATTTGAAAGAAAAGTGTTACCTACCGAAAGGTGATTGATAATGCCACTGGGTGTAGCAGGAAATAACTTTAAGTGATGCTCTAATCCAGTGTCACTGGATATATAATACTTCACTTTCCTTATGAAACCCATTAGTGTATTGGTAACCACATACATGCCGTAACTATGGCAAACCAAGCCAGAGACTCCAGAAGGAAAGTAAATAATGTATAACATATTCCCCGGATGCTTAAAACTAGAATGCAGTTGCTATTAAGGCCTGTCAGCTTCTCATGTGTATTGTAGAAAGCCAGCTAGGATACAAAGGAAGGGGCTTTCAGCACTGCTGAGTTCTGTAGGGCCAATCAAATGGAGCCCAGTGTGATGCTTAGAAGGAGCAGTCACTTCAGGAGCACCATCTACCACAGTTTCCCCAATGGAAGACTCACAAAAGGCTTCCCCACAGGAAAGCCAGCCTCTGGTGAGAAAAATATATATCTCAAAGGGATCTGCAATACCTACAAGGATAACTGGTCCTGCTTCCTGGGATCACATGAGTTCCTCTTTGTGGCACAGTGGTAAATCAGATCAACATACAGCAATATTATCAGCATACCTCCCCTCCTCCCCCCCCCATTTGTTGGGAAATTCTAGCAGGTATCATGACTGCACTAAGATTGCTACCATCAAAGTCCAAGGCACAGCCAATCCTGAAGAATACTCTATGATGTTATCATGGTTGAGGAGTCAGGGCCATTATAAGGAAAAGCCACACATGAGGTAAAAATATAAAATCATGTAAGTCATTTATGTCCAGGCAGCCCCACAAATGTGTCTAACACTTATAGGAACTGGGGGGAAGGTGTGACCAGGATACAGAAATATATAACTCTCCAACACAAGTCCTGTATATGCATCTGACACAATGGAAGCAATGGTCTCGCCCCTAGAGCAGCAACCTGGTGTGCGCCCACCTAGAGCTGTGTCACCATGTACAAAGAGACCTACATGCAAAACCAATGCCATCCCTGAGTGTAACTGCACATGCTCAGGGGCTTCATTAATCAGTGAATGCAAAGTTTATAAATATAGCAAGTCACAGAAAACTTGGTGTTTTGATTTTAAAAACTTTATCAAAACCACAATGTGCTAAATCGACAGGACCGAACAGTAAATGTTTAGAGCACTCAGCTCTGCACTGTGTGTGCATGGCCAGCATACACAAACACATATTATCTGATGCATACAGGCAAATGGTACATTTGAGTGTGTTCATGGTTAGTTAGGTTAGTTAGGGTAACTGGCCATCTGCAAACACTAGATGTATGCCCATGCACTGATTATTGGGCATTTAAATTAGGAACGTGCAAACTGAGTGCAATTCAGCACATTTGACTGAAAATATGCAGCCAGACCCTCGGTACTGGACTGTCTAGGCTTGGGAGCTACTTTAGGAAGGCCTACAGAGGTGAGGGTCTCCTAATCTTTGGACTTTTGAGCATAGGTCTGGGCCCAAGAAGCCATTTAGAGCAGTCTGAGGGCTCAATAGGTTTCCATGGACCATTCCAAACAGGAACTGCCATTGAGTAGTGCTCCAATCAGGCCCCTTTTCTTCTGGTCGAGCCCCCAAGACACCCCTCCACCAGGACTGTGATGGGGTGGGCACAGTGCTGTCTATGCACCAACTGTAGAGGCTCCCTTCACTGTGGGAGCTCCCAACCCACTAGTTAAACCTGCCTAGTGTTGATGGCACAGTGCAATAGGTAAACTGTGGGCCAGGATCTGGCCCAGGTCCTTATTACAAAAATGGGATCCTTGTTCTGACTCATCTTGCATCCAACTTTCCCCATCATCCTGCAACCATCTCTTGCATGCATGACTTGCAATACACTTTATGGATAATAGGCCTGGTTCTGATCTCACACTGGTGAAACTCAGGAATAACTCCACTGAAGTCAATGGAGTTACTCGGATATAAAACTTGTATAAGTGAGAGGAGATTATGGGACAATATCATAAAGAATGAAAGGGAGAGTTAGCACAAATGCTGCTGAGCAACTTGAATGGGAAATGCACAATAAGAAAAGAGACGTGGGTGTTTAACACACGTGTCTAAGCAACCACACACATGAATGGGTAACCCAGAGTTAAGGTCTCATTAAAGTTTCAGGTCTCATTAAAGTCAATGGGTCAAATTCTTCTCTCAACTCTAATGGTGCAAAGATGACATAGCTCCACTGAAGTCAATAAAGTTGCATTGGTGGCAGTCTACAGTCATAGCATAATTAGACCCCGTGGGAATCATGCCATTAACTGCACTAGGAACTGGACAGAGTGGATATTGATGAGTATATAAAAAACTTTTATGTCATTCATGACAATTCGCCAAGTGTGTTTGCATAAATGTATACTGAGGGCATGTCAATTTAGAGTGGACACTGAAATCAATGTAAAGTTCTGTGCCACTCTGAAAAGTGTCTAAACCAATACCTTCATACATGCTAGATCTGTTCGGGTGTGTAATTTGAGTTGTATCTGCTGACCTTAGCAACTAAAATGCAGCAAGCTTCACACTGCAGCTATGAGACACCTGGGAATTCTGTTTCATCACATGCATCAACCAAACAGGTTACTAAATTCCGATCAGTTACACCTGGGATAACCCACAGACAGCACTGAGATTGCCCAAGTGTCTCTGCTGGCATCATCTGGAACTGATAGGGTTGCATAGATGTAAGTGATAGCCTACAATGGCCTGATCGTGGGTGATGGTTCCAGAGATGGGAAAAGCCCAACTCGAATTTGCAGGCTGACAATTAGAAGACCATCTTTTTACTTGTAAATGGAGCACATTTCATACAGGAATCATTGCTAGATAATAAACACTGGTCCTTTTATGAAGTTGCTTTTTAAAACAGAAATGCATTCTAAAAGGAGCAATGGGCCATTGGTATGCTAGTTTTTTCCAACGCCAGAAATACATGTGTGACAAAAGCTACTATACTTGGAAACATCCATACAGACTAGAGCAGGGGTAGTCAATTATTTTTTGTCAAGGTCCAAATTTCCTGGTCAAGATATAGTCAAGGTGCAGACTCCAGAGAAAATAATAAAATAATAATAATAACAATGATAATAGTGAGTAAATAAAAAGATTTCAGGGTCTGTTCAAAAGTGTGTGGTGGTCCAGATTTGACCCGCGGTCTGCCTATTAACTACCCCGGGTTAGAGCATTCATGGCCTGAAACGTTAATCTTTCCCAGAAACTTTGTTAACATACAGCACAGCTCAAGCCATACAGCATGCCTGCCTTTTCCTCTCATCCCTGTAGGATGGTGAAAGTGCGTTCCTGAGAAATCAAGGACCCCATAATAGTATATTTCCTCAAATAGCATCCAGATTTGCAAAAAACTAACCAACCAAACAAACAAAAAAACAGGCTTATTCTTCCTCCTCTTTTGAAGCATCCAAGGGAAGGGTGGCGTTGCCAGAGGCCTCCCCATTACCATCTCACAAATATGTTTTCTCAGCAGGGAAGCCTCCATTTCCCTTAGCAGCTCTTACTGTTCATTTTGCAGCCTCCTCCTAGCAGACAGTTTTTTAGCGAGCTGAATCACTTCTTTCTGAGCATTTGCTACACCCTGTGATCATTGGAAATCAAAGCTTAACTCCAGTCTGGAATGGCCTCTTCTCAGCAGCCCCACACCCTAACTAAAAGGGCAAATAATAGTAATTTAAACATACTTACTAAGCTGGATGAGTCATCAAAACCACTTCTCCACTGTGAGACTGATGTTTTGACTATTCCCAGCTTTCATAGACCTTGGAGTTGTAAAACACACAAGCAGCCAGTCCAGCCCCTGCTGTGCCCATGGATGTGTTATGCTAAGTTAAAGCAAATGGGATAAAATGAAATTAAAAAACTATATCAGCAAGAAGCTACTACATTCATTTTGGTACATACAGGCCAGTAGCAATTAAAATGGCAAGTTTCTTTTCTTTCGGCATTTGGGAGGACAAGGTCTACAGCATGACACACTAATACTTTAAAACCCTGTTCTGTTATTTTCCCTACAATACCCCAATTGTTAGTTACCAGGGCAACAAGATACACAGGTATTGTTCAGTTGTGTTTAAACTTTATTTCCCCATGATACCCCAACGGGGAGCTGCAGAAGGTGTAAGTCTGGGCCATGAGGGGCCCATGGTCTGAAAGATAAATGCCTATAGGTAAGTCGAGTATCTCTTTGCTCCAAAATCGATGCCAGGCAGTCAAACTCCCAGCTACACACCTGGCAACTGCAAGCTCCATTTCCTAAAACTTTAACAAGGCCTGGATGAGGCAAAGCCCTAGTGTTTCAAATGTGTGGTTTGACACAACATGTTGCAAGCCCTGAATGTGAGTTCTGCTCTTGCAGCTGACCTTATATTGCAACTGATCTCCAAGGCTCTTCAATGTTCTGCTCCGCCGACATACCAACCTCTTTCTGATTCCTCGTTTTCCTTCACCCAAACCCTGCTACAGCTGCCACCTCCAATCGCATTCTTACTCCCACCCCAAATCCCTCTCCTCTGCCACCCCCGCCCCCTTATTAAAAAAATATTGCTGCCCCACTAGGTATCACCCCACTTGTTGTTTTGTGTTTTACTAGATGTTTTGTTTTGTTTCAAATAAAGCCACAAGTGAGCTGAGGTGGGCAGTGCATCCCAAAGGAGTGCCAATACAATGGTTATGTCACATCACCATGAGCCCTATACAACTTATAAGAAAACTAGTTGGCAAATATTTTACATGTTCCAATAAAGGTTTATAAAACTATTTTTATGTCTCTCCACCTGTAAAGCCTTATGCTCCATGAGGCCACTTGTACAGGGTTAAGAGAACAAGAAAAAAATAAAATTTTTAAAACTGCTAAAATAAGGACCAAAAGTTGCTTTTGTACCCATAATAATTTCACAGCTGTAAAGTATGACATCTCAGGACCTTCCAGGGTCAGAAGAAAGTGCTTTGCATCTCTTTAGAATGCGCAGACCCTTTTCAAATAGTATAAAGCTCCTGGTTTTCACCCAGTAGATGTCAGATCTTAAACCAACCACTTGTCCAGGACAGAATATTATCGGGCCTTCCCCTCAGACCATTGTGATTTGGGGAAATGGAGGGGAAATTCCATATTTTGGGAGAAAAACAGACTTTTGCAATAGGCAATTTTTTAAAGGTATGTATTCAATTCCGCTCAGAGTTTTAGAATGTTAGAAGTAGTCCTGGGGAGATGGATTAGTGGGCAGAGTGTAGGTGCGTGATAAATGAAATGTATTTCCATACAACACAATCAAAGGACAAAAAGGAAAAACATAAGCTGCCTATGCCACCATCCCTCTGTTCCCCTGGAGCTGCGGTAGCCAATGGGAAGTATCTGTGTACTCTCCAGCTGCTGTCAGTCTATTAGGTGAACCTCCATGAAATGGTGGAGTACTCGGACTAGCTTGGTAAAGGTATGTTTGGGATATAAGGACATGTGCGGATCACTTTGAGATGTGCAACAGAGCTGTAATTATGATAGGAGATCTATGTTTTGCATCCTCAGATGTGTGTGAGCAAAGGGTAGAACTGCCTGTGTGCCTTTAGGATTCAGTATGCATCATTTCAGGGCAGAATTGTGTATGTTACAATTAGCAGGGACAGGGCTTTTATTACAAAAGATATTGTCAGCAGCAAGCTAGGATATGAGAGCAGCCATAAGCATTTATTATCTGCATGCACCCCAGGTAAAGTGAATGCAGTCAATGTCAGGTGGACAGTGGACTGTAGTTAGTTCTGCTTGGTAGTTAGCTCTGCAAGATCTGGGGATTACTTTGGAGGTGTGTGACACCACAATGACTGTGCTATGAGGAGACCTACGTTTTGCACCTTCTCATGTGTGTGAGCAAAGGGAAGAGGTGCATGTGGATCTGCAGGATGCATCATTTCTATGCAGCACTGTGCAGGCTATGTCAATAGCAGGGCATAGGGCTTTCAGTAGGAAGGATATGGTCAGCAGTGAGTGGAACAGGAGGTGCTTTAATGATGGATAAGTGAAAGAGTTGGCTCAGGTGGTGTCCTGTGAACAAGTGTAAGGGAGCTGTCCAAGGCTGGGAAATGGTTCTTCAGCCGTGCACATGTGATGCTCTGGCCAGGAAGTTGGCTAAGCTTCTGAGCATATACCAGGATCTGGAACCTTGTGGGGAGGCAACTTTCCCTCCACCTCCTATTTCTCTCTCATAGTGTTAGATGGGATCCCGTGGGGGAGAGCGAACGGGTGTAAAAGGTGGTGAAGCACTGGTACATTTCAGTAACTATGGGAGTGGCAGCACAGAGGTGTGTGTGTTAATGGGCCATAGGGGAGCACTGCCAAAAGAGGGCACAGTTAAGGTAGCATGGGCAACTCTGCACTAGTTGGTCTTTCTCCAGCCAGTGCAGTTGCTCTGTCTGGAGCTCAGATTGGGGGTACCGCATTGCTCGGTGAGGGTCTATCACAGGGATCAGCAACCTTTAGCACGCGACAAGGATATCTGCTAGCAGGCCGGGATGGTTTATTTACCTGCAGCGTCCTCAGGTTTGGCCGATCGCAGCACCCACTGGCAGGGTCCACAGGTTCAGCCAATCATGACTCCCACTGGCTTTGGTTTGCCGTTCCAGGCCAATGGGGGCTGCGGGAAACAGCAGCCAGCACATCTCTCATCCCACACCATTTCCCGCAGCCCCCATTGGCCTGGAACAGCAAACCGGGCCCAATGGGAGCTGCAATCGGCTGAATCTGCGGACGCTGCAGGTAAACAAACCGTCCCGGCCCGCCAGCGGATTTCCCTGATGGGCTTTGTGCCAAAGGTTGCCAATCCCTGGTCTATCACTTCCCTATTAACTATCAGCAGTTGGTCATAAGCCCGACTTAAGGTTTCATCATCCCTCTGATCCTTTATGAAGTCCGTCTCTGCTCAGGATGTCTCTCTCCTGTAGGGCAGTCAATATTGCCTAGTTGTTAGGCGGAAGAGCTTCCTTTTGGCTGAATTTCCCCTCTCCAGGGTCCAGCTCCTCACCTATGCTGGCCAAGGTCTCAAGCTGTGGGCTCTTGTCTCCCCAGGTCTCCTCTGCTACTTCCTCTGAGCCTCTGGAGTTGATTTAAGACCCCTCAACACCACAGGGAAATATTCCCAATCCTGACCCAAGATATTAGGATAGGCTCGTGTCGAGGCCCCACTGCAAGAGACTGTGTTCTCCCCTATGGTCAACTGCACATGTGCACTGGGATAGGGCTTAATGCCTCCGTGAATATGTTGCAGGAGGATGGTTCCAAACCCTGATGCCCCCGGGGAAACTAAGTCGTACTAGACTAGGGCTATACCCAGAATCCACTAGAACCGTTACCTCTGTTCCATTTATCCACACAGGGACTGTTACTTTTGGTGGACTTCACTTACAGCTGGACTTTCTGCCATCCACAGCCACACTCCACATAGGGGCATTCTTGATACCAGCAATGCAGGCACCCCATGAAAAAACAACAACAACACACACCTGAGGTTGGCCATGGGGCTGTAGGCAATAGGCCTGATATCTGAGGTTGCCCTTCCCTAGGTCCTGTGTCTATTCCCCAATCCTGGATTTCAAGCAGGAGGGACCAGAGGAGTCCTAAGGGCTTTGGCCAAACTGGGGTCTCCTAGTGGGGCCCAGTCCAGGGCTTGATGGCTAGCGGGGCCTCTTAGAGGCTGGCAATTCAGAGACCTCCCTGTCTTCTTGTCGGTTCCCCTGGTTGGGCTTGAGTCAAGAGGTCCTCTGGGCCTCTTACAGTTGCTTGGGTGAGATAGAGCCATCTTTGCCGATAAATAATTTTCCCTCTATCAGCTAGGGACTCTGGCTAGTGTTTAAGCACCCAGTCCCTAGCACTGGTCAGGTGTATGTGGGCAAACTGCTCCACTAGAATGAGCTGGCTACCTTAATTCCTGTCCCCGGCTCTGGCTTTAATCACCTCCAGCTCTGGTCCCTTAGTTTCTGGGAGACCATGTGGGGCCAACCTCTATTTCTCCTCCCAGAACCTCTTATGGAAGGGCTCCTCCTTGATGTCGAAGTAATCCACTATGGTTGCTTTCAGCTGGAGGGATAGTCTTGGGTGGGTGTCGCATGCAGCACCTGATACATTGCCTGAGCTGGGTCCCATCAGGTGAGGGGTCCTCAGGGTGGCTCAAAGGGCATGTGAGCATTGGTCTGCTGTTGCCACCCATTCAAGTGTTACCAAAAAGTCCTCTAGGTCATCCTCAGTGTCCATCTTTGTGAGTTATATAGGTACAGGTGGGGCCCCAGATTTGGGCTCATAGCCCCTGGAGGGGAAGGCTCAGGGGGACCCTGGGGCTGCAGTAAGATCACAACCTGTTGGACCAAATATTGCTGCTGTTGTCTCCTTCAGTCCAGATCAGCTGTTGCTGTTGGGCAGCCATTTGCTGCAGGAGTTGTGGCAGCTGGTTCTCCGTCATCCACTTCAGCAGACACTCTAGCTCCATTTTGCTCAACCCATATCTTCTAGCCTGAGGATGTTTAACCATCTGCGTCCATCGGTCCTACCTTCTCTCCAAGGCTGGGAAAGTTGCCTGCATTCTCCACCAAATCGTGACGGTCTGCACTTGGTGGGAATGACACCTAGTGGTCAGGGGATTAACTCCTTCAAAATGCAGAGGGGGGTTTGGTAGAGGAACACAGGCCCTCCCATTCCACTGAGCTCCAGCCCAGTGCCTGTAAGGGCTACTATGGGTCTGACACCAGGGGCTCTCTAAGGCTGTCCTCACTGGGCCACTTCCTACTACACCTCTATTTTCCACAGTCTGTAGCAAGAAGCTATGAAGGGGGTCAGCTCACTGCTTGGAGCCTCTTTGTGTCCGCATGGCATGGCAGCTCTCCCCCTCTCGCAGGCAGCAGCTGCCTCCTCTTGTGACTTTGGCTCTCTGGCCAGGTCAGTTCCAGGTCTCTCCCTTTCTGGGGCAGTCCACAAGCAAAATACAATACCAGTAAACAGTATATAATTGGGGGAAATGCCTCCCTCTGCGGGAGTATCAGAAGCAGGTTCTGACTCCTTCAGGGAGGGACCTTCAGGCAGTTGCTGATGGGAGAGATCCTCTCTTCTCTACACCCTTTCCTAGGGAGTTGCAAATTAAGTGTCCTAGCTCTTCCTAGGATTGCCCACAAGTGAGCTGTTTTGCTCCCTTTTAACTCCTCCTCCAGCCTGTGAATCTCTGACGGGTGTGGCGGGGGGGGGGGGCTGGCTGAGCCCAGAGCAGCTCCTTAACACCTTGTTGCCCGCTGTGGGGTTTGTACACCTCATTACAAGTTGGGAAAGGGGTTGTTGGAGTGTCATTGGCAAATTGCTGCCTTGAGATCACATTCTGGACACTTTGTGTAATGTTTTATTTATGTTAGCATCAACATTCACATAATTGTCCTAGCTGGTGTATTTTATTTATTCTCTGCCTCTTTACATTTTCCACTCAGTTGTAGCTCTGTCTGATCTACTTTGTTTAGTACTTATGTATGTTCTATAAAAATAAAGCACACACTGCCAAAAAACACTGGCATGTTTTCTGTGTATGACAGGCACTATAAATTAAAGGAATGAATGTCTTTCTCTTAAGCCTGTTTGTCCAATGTATTTCAGGCAAGAAAACTAGGAGAGTGTCAGTTGTGACAAATATGGGTGTTTTTAGAGAGAAATCCTCACTTATTTTCACATCAGCTTAATCAGATTCTTGTGAGGTAGTTAAGATAAAGTTCTGTTATTTCACTTCTACAGCTGTTGATCTTTAACAGTCTTCATAGGCTATAAGGCCTACGGCTATCGGATAGGTTGTTTGTCTACCTATTAATAAGACAGCTAGTAGAAAAATGGTTACAAAGACTAAATGCAAAAACAGAGGTTAATCATAAGGTTTTTTAATTGGTTGTTTGAATTATATTAAAGGGAGATTTGTTTATTAATTGGCCTGTTAAAAAAATTTACAGCCAGGATGGCAAGGAGATGGCCACTAGATGGTGCTAGAAAATAATAATGCAATGCATTACCTGTACCATCTACAAAGACATTGATGCATTGCTGGGAGGATGTACTGTTTGCTGAATGACAGGTTTCAGAGTAGCAGCCTATTAATGTTAGTCTGTATTCGCAAAAAGAAAAGGAGTACTTGTGGCACCTTAGAGACTAACAAATTTATTAGAGCATAAGCTTTCGTGAGCTACAGCTCACTTCATCGGATGGATTTGATGAAGTGAGCTGTAGCTCACGAAAGCTTATGCTCTAATAAATTTGTTAGTCTCTAAGGTGCCACAAGTACTCCTTTTCTGTTTGCTGAAGTAATTCCTCCATGTGTATGTGATGTTGGGCCTTGTCTACACACAAAGGTGCAGGAGTTGAACTAAAGGTGTCTTTAAAAAAAAAGACTAAATCAGTTAAACCTATGCAAAGCCCATGTGAACACAATTCAGTTTAAATCTGGTTTCTATTGATTTACATACATGTAGGAAGATTTGCATCAGTTTCATTAAATTGTTTTCATTAAACGGTTGCTGCTTTGTGCGCACACAAGGCCTGAGTGAGGCACAGTTCAATTCTAGTTAACCAAATATATTCACAGATGTTTAGGTGCCAGGGAGTGCAGGGGCTCAGATGGTTACTTTAGCTCCCAGGTAGATACCGGGATCTACCGTACCATACCTGTGATAAAGCTGATTCAGTCACACCTTGGGGAAGGCAGCAGTTACTCCTTTATTGATTTCACCACGGCCTTGACACCATGCTCGAATGACCAGGCTTGGCTCCTGTAATTCCTTCATAAAGGGTTCTCTGCCATTCAAAGCTACTACAGTGCACAGGAGCATGCTCACAGGTCTGCTGCCACACCTACCCTGCCTCCTTTCTTTACAGTGCTATTTCACGTGGGCCAAGCTGGTCTCCAAGCACCTTCATGCAGAGGAACTAAGCTCTATCACACCTCCTCTTTGAGCCTGATATGCCAACTCCATCACCTTTTGGGAGATTCTTCTGCCTAAGGTCAGCGGATTATTCCATAGCTTTCCCTAGAGAGTAGGCGTCACTCTCTAACCCTTCACCTGAGCTTTGGTCACCCTGCCCCTCTTTTGTATGAAGTGTACTTTGCGAAGTCCCAGCCTGCCCCTTTCCAGCAAGGACCCTTTGTTTAGATTTCTAACATTTTGTTAGTTGTTTCTCTGGTGCTCATTGTATTTCTGTGGTTTGTTTAAAGCCCTCAGTGATTTGGCAGGGACTAGCTCTTCATAAACAACCAATTGTTAAATCCATTTGTATTAAAGCTAGCTTCTTAAGAGAGAGAGAGAGTGTGTGTGTGTGTGTGTGTGTGTGTGTGTGTGTGTGTGTGTGTGTGTGTGTGTGTGAGAGAGAGAGAGAGAGAGAAGTAATACACAGGCCAATTGAAATGGTAGGGAGGGCATGCCTGGTTAGAAGGAGATGGAGCAGGGCTCCACTTATAAGCAGCACTCATGGCAAACTGCCAAATGCCACTGAGCCACAGGGCTGACATGGAGTGGCCACCTGTAGCAAGAAGATGGTAGTTCAGCTCCATCCTTGGCCAGTCCTTGGCCCCTCTACTCTGACTGATAAGATGTTAACTCCTTACTGTCTGTGATGAGCTAACTTGTACCTTCGCACAGCCTGGAGAAAGGGTCATGCATGTGGTACACCACCCCAACAGGCATTGCTGAGACATTCTTCCTGCTGTCTTCCCCTTTGGTACAGGAGCTTGGGAGTGAGTTGCTGCTGGTCTGTGACACTTATGACACTCTGCCATGCTGCCTCACCCACCTCTTTTGGGGCAGGGAGTAACCTGATGCCTATTCACCCAGACCCCAGGTCCATGTAGCCTACCCAGGAGTTCTCACTTCCCCCCTCCCCTGCACAGGTGTGCAGGCCTGCCTTGGGCCAGCAAGATGAGTTCCAGCCAAGCAATCCTGGTCTCCATGTTTCCAGTGTCTGTGTACACTACAATGTGTGCAAATCATATGGGTAACCCAGGACAACTTGATATAACACCATCCTCCACTGTAGTGTGTAGGCCACCGAGAAGTTGAGCTTTCTATAGCCTTGGCTAAGAGAGCTGTCTCCCTTAGCTCATGCACAGAGAACCAGAAGTCCCCAGTTCTCTACAGTGGAAAGTTATTTGCCCAAAAAAGGGAAGTTTCTTACCTTACACCAGCTTTTGTTTCTTTCAATACTTCTGGAAAGAAAATATGAATACTTTATTCAAAAGAATTGATAGTGGACACTTGAGGCCAGATTCTGATCCAGTTTCCACCCCATAAAGCCAGATTAACTACTGAATTCAATGGAGTTACTGCAGTACGAGAGACCAGAATCTAGCCTTTGGTCCTAATTCTCCACCACCTTGTATAGTCATTTGTACCTGTGCAGAGGGAGTTTAGAACACATCACTCATTCAGACCAATCATAACATTTTACTCCCACTTTGCATGTATGTAAATGACTATGCAAGGTGTAGTGGAGAATCAGTGCTTAAAGCAGAAGCTTTTTGTTTTTGCTGGCAAAGCCTTCTGGGTAGAAAGCAGTACTGTAGATCAGAATTACTGGGGCTGGGGTCACTGGAAGGTCATCTGAGGTCAAGTTGTTTGCAATAAGTCGATATTTCCATTTTGGAACACTGGGTAGTGTGGTCCTGGCACAGTTCTGTTCCAAACACATGGCCAATGTTTGGTATTACAAATCATTTATTAAAGCTCAGCCAATCATAATAGCAACTTTGTATGCATGTGAAGATCTCTCGATTCTGCCAAGGGTCGCTCATGCATGAAAAAAATTACATAAACATTCTGAACATATATCAAAATAAATATTACAAATTACAGGAAATATGTTAAAATGACTCCCATTAAAGCTTCAAGGTTTGCTTAGGATTACTCTGCTGGTTATAAAAGCGACGCCTCTCATATCCTTCGGCTGACAGGATAACTCAGCTTGTGCCATTCTCCCCCCGTAAGAGTGTCAGATGATTCTTACAACCACCAGTGCTCCCAAACATGCAGAGCAGATTCTAGGCAAGTGCACTTGCACAGCCCAGATACGTTACTGAGGAGGATCCTCTCAGGCCGCAAACATAGTCTGCCCCCAGTTTTGTAACACTGACAGCACTCAGCTCCCTGAAACCCCAGGAAGAAATCCAGTGTGGTAGAGCTGGCCCCCACTGCAACACTGCCCCTCCACACAATGCTCCCACAGAGCTGGGCTGTAAAGGAACCATCTTGCTTGAAATGTATCTACAAGAAAGAATTATGGAACATGACACTGACCAGTTCAATATAGCTGGAATGGCTAATTAAAGAGAAAAGCTGTGAACAGCTCTTAAAAAAAAAGAAGAGGTTGATAACATTAATGGACTAAAATGCTGTTGAGATAACGGTCCTCTGCTGCTACAGAGTCAGTGCTGAGGATTAGGGGTCTTGCTGCTTGTCTTCCAATTCCAATGAGTTAAATATTGATCTTTAAATATTCAGGGTAAATAGGACGAATCCCCTGAGATGAGATATTAGATGGATGGGATCTGAGTTACCCAGGAAAGAATTTTCTGTAGTATCTGGCTGGTGAATCTTGCCCATATGCTCAGGGTTTAGCTGATTGCCATATTTGGGGTCAGGAAGGAATTTTCCTCCAGGGCAGATTGGAAGAGGCCCTGGAGGTTTTTCACCTTCCTCTGTAGCATGGGGCATGGATCACTTGAGGGAGGCTTCTCTGCTCCTTGAAGTCTTTAAACCACGATTTGAGGACTTCAATAGCTCAGACATAGGTGAGGTTTTTCGTAGGAGTGGGTGGGTGAGATTCTGTGGCCTGCATTGTGCAGGAGGTTGGACTAGATGATCAGAATGGTCCCTTCTGACCTTAGTATCTATGAATCTATGAAAACCTTTGTACTCCGCTTTATTCTCTTGGGGCCTGATCCTACACTCATTGCACTCTGCGGATTCTGCCAGCTTCTTCAGCGACAGTAGGATCAGGCCCTTTGTCAGGCTTAGCAATATTTAACTCATTGGAATTGGAAGACAAGCAGCAAGACCCCTAATCCTCAGCATTGACTCTGGGTAGCAGCAGAGGACCATTATCTCAACAGCATTTTAGTCCATTAATGTAATTTCAGATAAAAGCCAAATGCTGCCGTCAACATGTATGATTACTTGTCTTTTCTAAAATGGATTCTTCATGGTAGACTTTAAACAGGCAGTTGCCATACAGAGGTAGAACAGGTATCACATGAAACATGGAGAACATCTGCAGCTGTTCTTTATGGGTAGCCACCATCATAGATACTGTACGTTTCATAATAAAGAATCTTTACAAATAGTTTGTGTTTCCCACCTTCTGCCAGCCACTGCTGACATTTGGGATAGTCATAATGCTCAGCCTCCAAGCCACAATGGGGCTAACCCCTCTGCAGGGGTATGTGAGCAGTGGGGCCTCTTCTCCCTTACACTTCCATGCAGTGATACCCCAACCTGGTCTTTAATGTAGGAAATACAACAATCACTGTAACAACTGGCTACAAACTCTACAGGGAAGAAGAGATTAAGTTGGGAGAGTAGCACTAACTAAAGAAATCTAAATAGATAAAGGTTTCTGAACAGAAGACAATACAATAAAACTGGTATGGACATAAATCCCAACTCATAAGAATACAAATATACTAGTAGAATTATATATCTCTGTCCTCCCGAGCAGTGAAAGGACATTGAGCACACAGTACTAAGGGAGATCAAAGAGTAACAAAAGGGTAATCATCAGTCCTTCAACTCCCTAGATATCAACTAATTAAAAGTCACGATAGGACAAGGCTTAAAGAAGTATTTTCTCCAGAACTTTACAAGGTTGCTTCTTGGAGCAGCTAGTCCTGGAGTACACTCTACAGGAGAGGTTATTCTTGACTTAGTCCTAAGTAACACACAGGAAACCATTCTAAAAGAACTATATTCAATCTACTAAGCAAGAGTGAACACAATACAACTATGTAAAATCCTTTGAGGCAATCAGACCAAGAACTAGCACTGACAATGAACTGAGGAATTTCTAAATAATCACTAAACTAGACATGAAGGGCCCGCTCCAAAGCCCATTAGTATCAGTGACAGTCTCTTCATTGCCTTCAGTTCAAGCCCGAAGATATGAGAGCCAAAAATCAAGGAAATTAGAGGGCCAGATCCTTGAATTATGTAAATTATCATAGCTCAATTGAAGTCAATGGAGCCACGACAATCAAAGCCAGCTGAGGATCTGGCCAAGAATCTTTAGGTGATGGACAATGACAAGATCCAATCCACTAGCCCATGCTATCTTTATACAGTCAGAGATATTTATTATTTGAGGCATATTGAGTGGTTTGTTTTATGTATTTCCATAAATGCTGTTGTACGTGTGCTGCCTCATCTCTCTTGGGATGGTTTAGTCATATTGTGATCAGAAGTGGGGCCGCTAAACACCGAGGATGGAGTGGAGGTTAAAGATAATCTAGGCATGGCCCAATATCTAAACAAATACTTTGCCTCAGTCTTTAATAAGGCTAAAAAGGATCTTGGGGATAATGGTAGCATGACAAATGGGAAGGAGGATATGGAGGTAGATATTACCATATCTGAGGTAGAAGCGAAACTTTAATGGGACTAAATCGGGGGGCCCAGATAATCTTCATCCAAGAATATTAAAGAAATTGGCACCTGAAATTGCAAGCCCATTAGCAAGAATTTTTAATGAATCTGTAAACTCAGGAGTAATACCGAATGATTGGAGAATTGCTAATATAGTTCCTATTTTTAAGAAAGGAAAAAAAAGTGATCCGGGTAACTACAGGCCAGTTAGTTTGACATCTGTAGTATGTAAAATCCTGGGAAAAATTTTGAAGGAGAAATTAGTTAAGGACATTGAAGTCAATGGTAAATGGGACAAAATACAACATGGTTTTACAAAAGGTAGATCGTGCCAAACCAACCTAATCTCCTTTTTTGAAAAAGTAACAGATTTTTTAGATAAAGGAAATGCAGTGGATCTAATTTACCTAGATTTCAGTAAGGCATTTGATACTGTGCCACATGGGGAATTATTAGTTAAATTGGAGAAGATGGGGATCAATATGAACATCAAAAGGTGGATAAGGAATTGGTTAAAGGGGAGACTGCAAAGGGTTCTACTGAAAGGCCAACTGTCAGGTTGGAGGGAGGTTACCAGTGGAGTTCCTCAGGGATCGGTTTTGGGACCAATCTTATTTAATCTTTTTATTACTGGCCTTGGCACAAAAAGTGGGAGTGTGCTAATAAAGTTTGCAGATGATACAAAGCTGGGAGGTCTTGCCAATTCAGAGAAGGATTGGGATATTATACAGGAGGATCTGGATGACCTTGTAAACTGGAGTAATAGTAATAGGATGAAATTTAATAGTGAGAAGTGTAAGGTTATGCATTTAGGGATTAATAACAAGAATTTTAGTTATAAGTTGGGGATGCATCAATTAGAAGTAACGGAAGAGGAGAAGGACCTTGGAGTATTGGTTGATCATAGGATGACTATGAGCTGCCAATGTGATATGGCTGTGAAAAAAGCTAATGCGGTTTTGGGATGCATTAGGAGAGGCATTTCCAGTACGGATAAGGAGGTTTTAGTACCGTTATACAAGGCACTGGTGAGACCTCACCTAGAATACTGTGTGCAGTTCTGGTCTCCCATGTTTAAAAAGGATGAATTCAAACTGGAGCAGGTTCAGAGAAGGGCTACTAGGATGATCCAAGGAATGGAAAACTTGTCTTATGAAAGGAGACTTAAGGAGCTTGGCTTGTTTAGCCTAACTAAAAGAAGGTTGAGGGGAGATATGATTGCTCTCTATAAATATATCAGAGGGATAAATACAGGAGAGGGAGAGGAATTATTTCAGCTCAGCACCAATGTGGACACAAGAACAAATGGGTATAAACTGGCCACCAGGAACTTTAGACTTGAAATTAGATGAAGGTTTCTAACCATCAGAGGAGTGAAGTTTTGGAATAGCCTTCCAAGGGAAGCAGTGGGGGCAAAAGATCTATCTGGCTTTAAGATTCTACTCGATAAGTTTATGGAGGATATGGTATGATGGGATAATGTGATTTTGGTAAGTAATTGATCTTTAAATATTCAGGGTAAATAGGACAAATCCCCTGAGATGGGATATTAGATGGATGGGATCTGAGTTACCCAGGAAAGAATTTTCTGTAGTATCTGGCTGGTGAATCTTGCCCATATGCTCAGGGTTTAGCTGATTGCCATATTTGGGATCGGGAAGGAATTTTCCTCCAGGGCAAATTGGAGAGGCCCTGGAGGTTTTTCGCCTTCCTCTGTAGCATGGGGCACGGGTCACTTGAGGGAGGTTTCTCTGCTCCTTGAAGTCTTTAAACCACGATTTGAGGACTTCAATAGCTCAGACATAGGTGAGGTTTTTCGTAGGAGTGGGTGGGTGAGATTCTGTGGCCTGCGCTGTGCAGGAGGTCGGACTAGATGATCAGAATGGTCCCTTCTGACCTTAGTATCTATGAATCTATGAAATGCGATAGTGATTACTGCCCATCTTGAGGGCAAAGATCCCACACAATTCTGGATTTCAATGTCTTTTCTTCCTTCCTTGATCACTGTCTGTTTCATACTGAGAAGATACCAGGAAGGGGCGGGCAGTACTCATCACAAGGGCAGTTCTTCCCTGTAAGATACGGTAAGAAACAGCAACTCCCAGCAGCCTCCTTTTTCAAACAGAATGTAACATCTGGGCTTGTGGTGGCACTAAATAGGTCCTGCTGCCATGCGGGAAATACAAGCCAGGAAGTCTTCTGTTCTATGTCGATGGGGTAATGCTGGCTGAACAGATCTAATGCACTGAATTACAGAGAGTGGAGAGAAACTGCTGTCAAGTGCAGGATTTTCCTCTTCTGACCAGCCAAGTAGCTGTGTAGCTGGCAAATGCAGAAGAGATGGGTGCCCAGCTGCAAGTGAGATGCCAAAAAAGAAAACAAAAATAGATATTCAGGCAGTCAGAGGAAGTCAAATACAACCTTAACGTTCTGTACCCATATTATTTATATTGCTATAGCATCTAGGGGCCCCCACTCCTGGACCAGGTCTCATTGTGCTGGGTGCTATACAAACTCCGAACAAAGACACAGACCCTACCCTGAAGAGTTCACATGACTAGTTGCAGAAGCTTTGCCACACCTATCCTCTGGCATTTTACCACCAGCCGTAGCCAATAAGTGGTGTTTGCCATGATGTTTTCCCTTTCTACAGTGCAGACAGTTGTGCAATACTGTGCATGAGGCGAGCTGGAGGATTCTCCCCTGACCTCTGCAGATGATCAGCAATGTCCTAAAGCATGACTCTCAGCTTGTATAACTGCTGATGACAAAACTAAGACTAACCAGCCTGTTTAACTCCAGCCACTCCATATACTCCCACAGACATGAGTGCCACAGGATAACAGGTCAACCCTGCTCCAAATTCAGGACCAAGAAAGCAGGGTGGTCCCCTGGGCACCAACTTCTAGGGGATGCCAAATTGCTATGCCACTTAGCTTCCTTTCCCGACCTTGGCTGCTTGTGGGGTGGAGCACCAACTATATTTTCTACCCTGGCTTAAAAAAAACCAAAAACAAACAAACAAACAAAAAAAACAAATACAGCTTGGGCTGCTCTGCCCCTGCCCCAGATCCTCTTGCTGTTCAAGTGGCAGAGCTCTGTGCTGGAGATCTGAAAGTCGAGGTTTGGAACCTTGCTGGCGACCTGGAGGTGCTGGGGCTGACCTGATGGCTGACTGTGATCAAAATTGTTTTCATGCTTTGGGGCTTATGCCAGGCTCTGTCTGTTGAGGGTTTGAAGGAAACTTTCCATGGAGTACCTGTGCTATGGGGTTTCTTGCACTTTCCTCTAAAGCATCTGGTACCAGCTGCTGTCGGAGATAAGATACTGGACTAGATTTGATCCAGTGTGGCAATTCCTATGTTTAGTACTGTAGTAATGGAACTTCAGTGGAAGCAAACTTGGATCCCTAAATGCTGTGGGGAAAGATTACTTTTTTAGATTTTAATTTATTGCCCTGTCCTTCCGCTGAGTGCTCTTTTGCTCTCATACTATGGAGCAAGCTGGGGGTGGGGAGATGAGAGGGAGTGCCTGCAATTTTAATTACAGGTAGACTGATTAAAGTATTACTTAAAACAGATTGTAGTGCAGCATTTCCATTGTACTATTCTATATTTGAGCAATTTTTGTATGTTTTCAACTCTATCTTCCCTTGGCAGAAACTCAGTCATTACTACAATATCTAGTATGTCGATAGCAGACCACACCTTGTAATTTACCACACTCAGTTGCACAAAGTTTTAGTATCCCAGTGCAAGATCCTCCCAAACATAAATAAATGCCAGCCCTTCACTCTAAGCAAGTTAATGTACTGCCATCTACTGGCAAATTAAACATTAAACTAGAAGTGTGCAAGTCACCCTGTAATTTTAGTAACAGCAGTGCAAATGGGATAGGAAGGGCCTGATCCTGAATGCCCACATCCCCCCACTGAAGTCAGAGGGAGTGTGAGTGCTCAGAACCTCTATAAGAGAAGACAGTACAGGATTTTGCTCCCCCGGTACTCACTATTCAGAAGTAGTGAGCCAGTCTGCCCATTTGTCTGTCAAAGTCCACCTGTGGCACACAATATGTAACCAGATCCAAAATGAGAGACTCAAATTCTTTATGCAGAAAACTTAAAATGCTGCAGGGCTCTTTCCTTCAGTGCCAATAACTCCATTATTAGTAATTGTTTGTCTGCAGGAGCGAGGTGATTCACAAACACTTCAGGAGCACAGTCCTTGCTCAGTCTCATGTTAAGTGAGGGCACCAGATCTCTGTGGAACATGGGTAGCTTTGAAACGAAGATGAATGATGTCCCTTGGGAACAAGTCTGCCTAAGGGTACATCTACTCTGCACAGGGTGTGACATCAGCACATGTAGACATACCCAAGTTGGCTTTAATCTAGCTAGCTCAAATAGTGCAGTGAAGCTGTAGCAGTGCATGCTTCAGCATAGGCTAGATAAGCCCCCCGGGTAATCCTATGGCAGCTAGCTTGCGCAGGAGTCTTTACTGCTGCAGCTTCACTGCTTCCATAACCGAGCTAGCTAGACAAAATCTAGTGCAGCTAGGTCTACAAAAGCTGCAGTCACATCCCCAATCGCATGTCAATATACCCTGCGTTATTTACTGTACATTCGCATCTAGAGGCAATGGTCAAGACTGAGGTTGTGTCAAGGGCTATAGAAACATGCAGTAAGAGACAGACCCTGTCTTGCAGAGCTTCCTGTCAGGCTCAAGACGTGGGCAGCCCAGTCAAGAGATTAGCATCAGACACAGACCAAGGGGCCAGTAGCCAATTACCAGGAATCAGGCAGGGTTGGAACACCAGAATCCAGAGACAACCCAGCGGACAAGGACCAAGAGGCAGTTACCAAGAGTCAAGCCAAGTCAGGATATCAAGGTAAGACAGGAACAGGTAAACACCCAACCAATAGTCCATGACAGGATGAATCTCAGTTGTCCAGGCAACTTCCTGTTGCCTCCTCTGTCTTAAATAGGTCTCTTGATTCCCTGCCACTAGATCTTGCTACCAATACGCAGCAACCAACTGAGCCAAGGTTTTTTGCATGCACACTGATCCCGCTTTGATCTAGAATAGGAATGTCAAACATGCAGCCCATCAGCCAAATTTGGCCCAGTAGTGGCAGCTCCCTTCTTACACTTAAAGGTAATCCAGCCTGCAGCCACCAGTCTGCTGCAAGAGGAGATAGCTGGAGCCAGAGCCTGAGTCAGAGGAGCTCAGGGAGGAAGCTCATGCCTGGGTGGGCACAGACAATTGAGTTCCCTCCTCTTCCCCCTCTGATCACAATCCACCCTTCCCCACCACAGGGCTTAGGTGAGTAGCTGGTCCCTCTCCTCTGGTTTGGTTACTTCAAGCTGTACCCCACTGTAGGAGGGGAAGAAAGCAAAGAATCCCCAGCTGGTGCATTGAGCTCAGAAGCACTGTTCCCTCTAAGCTGTGTGCATGTGCGTGTGCACACAGATCCTAAACCTCGTGCACATGGTAAAACACCACATGCACAAAAATTTGCACAGAAGCATAACAATTTGCACGGAAGAAATTTTTTGCGCACACGGCCTGTCAAAAATTAGAGGGAACATTGGTCAAAAGGTGGAGGGGAAAGGCCCACGGTAAGGCAGTGGTTAGGGAAAATGGAGGTGGGAGGAAAGAACAGGGCAGAGACAGATATCAGCCCAGCCAATCCCCAGCATTCAAAAAATGAGTTAAACCCCCCCCCCATCATGAGATTGGTTTAAAAATCCATGAGATTTAAAAAAAAATGGGATTCTGTTTCTTTGCCTTTTGGTATTTGAGCCTTGCTGGTGCATTCACTACATGCTTTCAGATGTATCCCCACAGCAACAGGGGCTAGGTTGTTGTTGTTTTTTTAAAACCAGCTGAGATTCTCACAAAATTCCTTGACTCCAGGAACTGGAGCTTGAAGAATAACACCAAATATTACAAGACTCGGGATACAGTCATAAGAACTGGCAACATGGGAAGTGAACAGAGAGATAACTTAATGTACAGAGGAAGAGAAGTTCCATAAGTGCATTGTCGCAGGATAGCTGGTCCCGATTGATAGATTAAACCCGGCAACCCTGGACCAGAGCAGGTGAGTCTAATCCAACCGATTAAAGAGGGCTGGGCTACACTTGGGTGGGCCCATAAAGAGCCACTAGTGGGCAGTTGGAGATGATGAATTGAGCAGGCTATGCCCTTGGGAGAGAAAGCTACCCTGGAATAGAACTAGTCCCTGGAGTATGAGCTCAGAAAAGCATCTATGGGGATGCTACTCCAGGAAGGGAGCAGAGCTGACTGGGAAAGTGCCAGAGACCCCTGGGTAGGGTGTCTCTGAAGCCTGAGACTAAGCAGTTAAGTAAGGCTGTTCTTCTCTTTGTTTGCTGACCTCTGTTAAGGAAATAGAACTCCTTGGGGGAAAAATTGGCTGTGGCAGCTCATGCTTTGGAGATGGAGAGAAGCCTGGCCTAGTGATACATGGTACCAGAAGCTGGGTAGGCAGCCAGCCCTGGAATAAGGGGAAAGTTGGAAGAGGTGATTCACCTGTTAGTGGCAGGGCAGCAGCAGAGCCTGGATCTGCTGTTGCAATTGATGGAAAACCAAAAGACAGCACGAGGCCCAGTTTGCTGCACAACAGAGGTGGCAAGATGTCCACTCCAAACAGGAGTGGATACAGAAGCTGTTAGGCCAAGCCACACCCAGTAACACAGTTGGTGAGGGGACTGGGAGTTGGTTGACTCTGGGCCTGGTAAAGCATGGACTAGTAAATGGCCTGGAGGCCTTCCTCCAGACATTTGAGAGGGTTGAAAGATAGCAGATTGGGAGGAGTCAAGCTGGGCAGCCTGCATAGCACCATTCCTGATGGGTGAGATGCAGGTGGCTTATTGAGTAATAAGTGATGAGTAGGCAAACGCCTAGCCCGTGGTAGAGGTGATCATCCTGGACCAATTAGGGCTGACTCCTGAGGCATATAGACAAAGGTTTGGGGTAGAACCATTCCTGTGAGGAGCACAAGTGAGGGTAGGTAGAAATTAAAGGATCTCACCATGTGATGGCTCTGCCCTGAGACCAGCTCACAGCAGCCAGGCTGGGGTGAGAGTCTATTTGTCATCTGAAACCTGCATTTTTATCTCAAATTATAAACTAACAACCCAACAAAAACACCTTCTTAAACATCCCATTTTAAAATGTAAGAATTGCAAAGTTTCACTTTAATAGTTTGGCAGCCCCAGTGACTGGTGTCCTAGTTATCCTCAACAGGTGCATATGGGTGTTTTCCTGCCAATGCTGGAGAGCTCAAATCTCAGATTAGATAGTAGTTCAGTATAAAGCCTTCTCACACTCAGGGCTGGCCTTAGGGAAAATGGCACCCTGGGTGAACTTGTATTTTGGCATCCCTGCTGCCTCCCCATCCATCCCACGCATCGCCCCTGGCTCCTGCTGCCTCCTCCTAACGCTAAATTTGTAATGACATTGACAAGTCTCACAAGAAAAAGCAGTACTGCCTTTCAAAACAAGCCCAGCCCATTTCAGAGGGAGAGGAGTGGAAGCACTGCCTCTTTCTTCCCCTGCCCCCATTGCTCCAAGCTCTCTTCCACGGCCTCACACCCCAGGCCTGCCTGGCTCTCTGCCTCTTGACAACGCCACCCCCTGATCATGGTGCCCTGGGCAGTTGCCCACCCCTAAAGCTGGCCCTGCTCACAGTGCAATCGTTCTACAGAGACAGCCACCAAAGGAGCTAAGTATGCAGTTTGTGTGCTCCTTATGGGCACCTGAGTACCATCAACAGAACTATCACAGTTAGGAAACAAAGTCGGGAGTAGAGTTTTCCCACACAGCAATGCATTTTGTTGGGCTAGAGTGTCAACAGGAGAGGGGGAGCAGATGCTCTGGGATAGGGTTGCTTTGACACTGGTCTGTGTTCTGCAGTGGATGCTAGAGCCTAGGTTTGAGCATGGGTCAGAAAAACCTTCAAATGCAATGTAAGTGCTCAAGTCCAGGGTTCCCTGACAGGTCAGCTGACTGAGTTCTACTAAAACTAGGCTTACACTGCTGTGTAGACATACCCTAAGAGGCTGCTAGTAGGCAGCTGAAGATTAACTGACGGCAAGTCTATACCACAAAATCAAGTCTACCCAAGTTACGTCCAACATACAGCCACCTCAGTAATTAAGTTGCTTTTGCATGTTCACACTACACTCCTTGTGTCAGCAGGGTATGTTCTCACCAGGAGCACTTGCACTCATTTAGCTGTCAGTTTGGGGCCTTGTGGGACAGCTTCTGAAAGACAGCAATAGTTGATATAAGCAACACAGTGTTTACACTGACACTGCATCAACCTAACTACATTGACCTAAGTGTCACACCTCTCGGAGGTGGAGTTAAGTCAGTGTAGCGGGCCAGTTACATCAATGAGAGCTACATTTTAGTGTCTACGCTTAGAGTTAGATTGATGTAAGCAGCCATACTTTGACTTAACTCTGTAGTGTAGACCCAGCCTGAGATAGGCTATGCCCGGGGGAAGAGAAAGCCTCAGGGGAGTAGAGCTAGCTCCTGTGGTGAGTCCCTGGAGCAAGGGGTCAAGGCCCAGAGAAGCAATCTTGGGGCTGCTGTTCCAAGAAGGGAGCAGAACTGAGAGACTGGGAAACTGCCAGGACGCAGCAGGAGTGCCAGAAACCAATGGGGTTGGTCCTTAAGCCTGGAGCTAAGGAGTGAGTTAAGACTATTTTTCTGTTTTATTTTGTTAACCTCTGTTAAGGAAATAAGCCTCCTGGGGCAGGGCAGGACCTGCGCTGCCTCCTGTTGGTCATCCAAGGAATTAGCGTTTCCAGGCTCTGGAGCACCCTTTGCAGGCCAGTGTCCTGCTTCCACTGGGCCCCATGTCCCTCCCAGACCCCGGTGCCCCTTTCATGCTGGGATGCTGCCCCCGGCAGTATCCCCACAGATCTGGGTCCCCCCCATCTGGGGAACCCTCACCCTCTAGCCCCACCTCGCCTCAGTCTTTGGCTACTGCCAGTCACCATCTAGCCCCCGCTCCCTGGGGCACACTGCAGTAGAATTGCCACTCATCATCAGCAAGGAGGGTCCGGACCTGCTGCTTCTGCCTACCCTTGGGCTGCCCTCTGCAACCCCAGTACCCTTTTCCTGGGCCTTCATCAAGGCCTGCAGGTTTCTCAGGCTGGAGCTCCCCAGCTCCTCTGGCCTTTCCCCAGCCCTGCTCCACTTTAGGTACCCTGCTCAGCTCCCAGTATTCAGGCCCCTCCCTCTCAACATCTAGAGACAGTGTCCTCCTAGCCCACTGCCCTCTTATAAAAGCCAGCTGGGCCCTGATTGTGGCGTGGCCACAGCTGTGGCTGTTTCCCCAATCAGCCAAAGCTTGCTGCATTCCCTAACAGCAGCCCTCTCGTAGCCTCAGCCCTCTCTGAAGGCTGATTTCAAGCCCTTCAGGGCAGGAATGGGTGACCACCCTGCCACACCTCCTTACAAAAGACTGGGTGTAGCAGCACATGCTTTGAGACTGGGCACAGTTTCATGCATTTACTTAAAAATAAGAGTCTAAGGCTACGTCTACACTAGGCAGCTTTTAGCGACATGGCTATGCTGCTACAGCCATGCCATTAGAAGGCATGTATGTAGTTGCTGTTTGGTGGCAGGAGAGAGAGCTAACCCAACAAGTGGTGTTAGCACTGATGGCAGGAGAGCGCTCCTGCTGACAAAGCGCTGTTCACACCAGTGATTGTCATTGACAAACTTTTGTCTTTTGGGGGGGGTTAACACCTCTGAATGACAAAAGTTTTGTCTTTCACTTGCCAGTGTAGGCAAAGCCTAATTGTCTATACAGTATATAACTGATGATGCAAAACCTACAGACATATCTCCACTGCTATGGTGATCAACACCCCCCACTACACACCTTTGAAGATCAATGTGTCTTATACATGCCTGGGAGCTTAAATTAATAACTCTGCTAGGTGTTAAAAATCCTGACTGAACAGAGACACTGGATTTATAGGTTATTACGAACAACCTGTAACCCACTAGCTCTGACTGCAGAGGTTTTAACAGACCACTTCACCTTGAATAGTCTCTTACAATGTGTGTTAACTACTTAATGCTAAACAATCTGTTCCACTTTGAATTTAGCTCTGACACTCTGGGCAGGTCTAGACTAATTAAGTCAACCTAACTTAGGCTGACATATAATCTCCGCAGGTTTCAGAGTAGCAGCCGTGTTTGTAGTAATTACTGCATTTTTTCATATCCACACTATGCACCTTCTGCCAGTGATGCATGTCCTCACTAGGAGCGCTTGCACCAACTAAAGTGGGGCATTGGGCGCAGGGAGGGCCTGAGAGCTTGGGTTGTCAAAGGAAGCAACAGGTGATGTATGAAACACGATGTCTACATGGACACTGTGTCGCCCTAACTACATCAGTCTAAGTGCTATGCCTCTAGCAGAGGTGGAGTTATTAGGCTAACGTAGTGGGCGGCTTACATCAGCAGGAGCACCATTGTAGTGTAGATGTTTACAGAGTTAGGTCAGCGTAAGCCGTCTCAGACCTGAAGAAGAGCTCTGTGTAACTGGAAAACTTGTCTCTTTCACCAACAGAAGTTGGTCCAGTAAAAGATATTGCCTCACCCACCTTGTCTCTCGAATATCCTGGGACTAACATGGCTATAACAACGCTGCAAACAAGACTGAATGGTGAAAACTTTGGAAAGTTACAAGCAAGTAAGGAGTTTTATAATGAAAACACTAAGGCACAAACCTTAACAATAGCTGCTGCTAATGTGCCAGCTGTAAATAAATACTTGGGGCTTAAAACACAAAATAAAAGATAAAGGGGCCTGTTTGTTGCCTAGTCCAGAAAGAGAACGGTTCTCTTTCATCCAGTCAGACATGGACAATATTAACATTGTCCCTGTTTGTGTACGTGTGGGGGAACATGGGCTTCATGCTTGGATGGTGCTAGGAAAAGTGATTTATACCTCAAGGAAGTGACATTGTATGCTGATTATTTTTATAGGCCTTGTTGTCGTAGTTGTGGGTTTTTTTGTTTGTTTTTTTTTAACATGAAAGCCTTTTATCTTTATGTGGCTTTCCTATCTGTACCAACTACGGGTAAACTCCATTTGGCTTGTCCAGACCCTTTGTCTGGCAAATATTTAAGAACCCTTGTGTACACATCTCGGAGAGTAGCTAAAGGGCAATTCATTATCAGCAGGCCAGAGGAAGCTGCATTATATCCAAGCAGAGAGGAACTTCCTGAGCATTTTCTAATACATTTTCTCAGGAAAGGTGGCTTATCTACCTGGACTTACCAAAAAAAGGGAGAAAGCATTCAGAAGAAAGCCCTGCTCAAATGCTTCAAAAAGCTTTTTGTGGAAAGAAAAGCAGTGAGATATCAGAATATATTAACATGGGGGGGGGGGAATCCATGACTGTGGCTTAGCAGGAAATCATATGAGCTTCGAGGAAATCTATTTACTTGCTGTTTATTTAACTTCATGTAAATTAATAAGGCTTCTGTAGACTGTATCAGCTCTAGTATGCAGGGTTTAATTTAGTTGTACAAACAGGGACAATTGTAACTTTGCTAATGTCTTAATAGCTGGATGGAAGAGAGCTTTGGTTTTTCTGGAATAGGCAGAACAGGCTCCTTAATCTTTTACTCAGTGATTTAAGCACATAATTTGTCTATTTGTTGTTTACAAAATTTGTTTGTACCCAGAGACCAAAGTACACCATTTGTTCACTAGAACTCAAGGTATAGGTCTGAGCATCTCTACTTATCCCCAAAAGCAGCTGAAGACTATTTACTATTTTAAATGTTATCTTTGAGATAAAAAGGGCTGTTTAAAAACCTCTTTCTCCAGAGTCAAAGAATCAGACATAGTCACTCATTCCAAAATGACCACACCTTTTGGGTTCAACATAATTCCTACAAAGTGCTAAAAAGGGACTATATGGCTTCAAGACCCAAAAGGAAAAAATCTTGATTGGTGAAAGTGCAAGCATCCAGTTCTTTATTCATTTCACAGACAATAAATGATGCACAGTTAGAAAATGAGAGATTTGATTGGCTGATGAAGGCCCTTGTACTGCAATGGGATCCCTGCTGGCTGATTATTCTTCACACCCACTTGAAGTCTCATTGGCTTCAAGGGGTCTTTATGCAAACCCTTTGCAGAATTGGGCCTAAGGTTTTAATATGTGCAATTATGGGTCTAGTCGCACAAATCAGATGACTTCCTATTGCTTTAGTCTACTCCTTTCCTCCCTAACATAAATACTCAAAAGGTCAATTATACCACAATGCACAATCACTAATACTACAGTGCAGCTGTCTGAGATGGTTGCACACCGCAGGTGCCACATTCCACACCAAACATCTGTTATAATTTCCAACTATGCCATGAGGGAGAGAGCCAGAAAATGTTACCCTCTCACCAATGACTAAGTCCAAGTACCACAGCATCTTCTTGATGACTCAACCCTCTTACCAGGTCACCATCTGTATTTCCCCTTTCTGGGATTCATCAAAGTCCAATATACAGGCCTCTTCCCCAGTGGCTGTGGGAGAGGGAGACATGGGCACAACCACTACTCTGGATCCAGATCCAGAGAACCTGTATTTAGCAACCTCCCACTGCATCTCTAACTTCCCTCAATGCTGCTTCAATTCCATGAGCCATTTCCCCATGGCCCTAGCACCTTCTTTGCTGTCCTCTCAGGGCTTTCAGCTAGCAAATCCTAGCAGCCAGCCAGGAGCTCCCTCATACTCCCCCAGGCCCTACCAGCAACTGTTCTGTCCAAAGTGCTATCCTTACTGAAGTCAGCTAGGAACATAGCCCTCACTCCTTGGGCTCCCCTACAGGAACTAGCCCAGCTCTACCTGCAGCGCCTTTTGTACTAGCCCATTGAGCCCTGATTGACTGCTTCATGCAGCCTCCCTGCAATTGGCTGCTTCCTGCTCAACCTCTCTAGGCCTCTTGGTGGACTCACCTCCACTGCTCTTTTCTGTGATGGGGTGTGGCAGACCCATGAGGCCTCCATTAACCCCTTCCACTCCTGTGTGGGGTGAACACCCCATCACAACATTTCCCCCATTTGGAATTACAAATGTTGACTCACCTGTTTGTATATTTTACCTGCTTTCCCCTCTCAATAACTCTCATTTCCTTTTCTTAGCTAATAAACCTTTAGTTGGTTTATTATAGAATTGGCTGCCAGTGCCAGCATTGTCTTTGATGTAAAATCTTGGGTATCAATTGACCTGGGGTAAATGACTGGTCTCTTGGGACTGGGAGCAACATGAATGTACTGTGATATTTGGTGTAAGGGGCCATTTATCACAGAGTCCAGTTTGTCTGAGCAGAAAGATAGACTGGACTCCATGGTAAGATGGATATAGTGATCCAGGAGTTCCCATTTGTTACTGGCTTGATGAAATCTACTTATAGAACACTCCACCAGTTTGGGGTGTCTGCCTTGTTTTCCAACAGTCTGCTCTGACGTAGGCACTCAGTTGTGAGCCACTCCAGACAGTGTGCGTGTGGACAGTCAAGAGGAATTTGTTTTAAAATTCTAGGTGAGATTTGCAGAAAAAGCTGGCCCAACTCTGCAACCAGTACAGAAATCCTTGTTGACTCTAAGTGTCCATTCACATCACTCCATTTCCACACAGGTTGTCACGGAGTCCCCAGGGGATGCTCTGGAACTGCTCCCTACAAAGCCAGTCAGGACTCTGGGGAAGTCTTCTTTCTGTGAACAGACTGTCTTCAAGACACACAGCTCACACAACTTCCACCTTCCTGGGTCTGACCTTGGGGCATTCAGCATCCTCTGCCCCTCTGTGCGCTTCCCACAGCGAGTCCGCTCAGGCAGGCTCCTGGGGAAGCCAGAGGGTCCTGCACCCCAACTTCACAGTCAGATGTGACTCTTAGCCAGCCAGTAAAACAAAAGGTTTATTAGACCACAGGAACATGGTCTAAAACAGAGCTTGTAGGTGCAGAGAACAGAACCCCTCAGCTGGGTCCATTTTGGGGGGCAGTGAGCCAGACAACCCCATCTGCATTTCACTCCCAGTCCCCAGCCAACCCCAAACTGTAACTCTTTCCAGTGCCTCCTCCTCTGGGCTTTGTCCCTTTCCCAGGCCAGGAGGTCACCTGATTCCTTTGTTCTCCAACCCTTTAGTTCTCATCTTGCAGGGGGGAAGGGCCAGGCCATCAGTTGCCAGGAAACAGGGTGTCGGCCATTCTCTGTGTCCAGACCCTTGCACACACCTCTAGGGCTCTGCAAAGATCATACACCCTTATCCCACCAGCTAGACACTTAAAAACTGCATAGGGGAAACTGAGGCACCCCCACAATATTCAGAGAAAACATTAAGAACAGTCCCACTTCGTCACATCTCTCCCCGCTTTGAGACTGAACTGAGCGGGGTCACTTTAGCCAGTGACCTGGGGAAGTTCAACCCCACCAATGTTTCCATGGATGCCCCAGCATCTCTCCCATTCCTTAGCATCGGCTTGCATCAGCCCCACACCCAGCCCTGTGTCTGAGGCGTCGGTGAGCACTATAAAGGCCTTGGCAAAGTCTGGGTTTACCAGATTTACCAGGCCCTGGATTAGAGCCTCCTTCACCGCACAGAGCCCTCTGGCACTGCTCGGTCCAGACCAGCTCATCTGGTTTCCCCTTCTTACATAGCTTAGTGATGGGGGCAGCTAGGGAGCTCAAGTGGGGTACAAACCTCCAGCAGTACCCCGCCATCCCAATAAAGGCCTAGACCTGTTTCTTGGTCTGGGGAACAGGCCACTCTCTGATTATCTCCACCTTACACTTTTCAGCTTTTACCATCAGTCCTGCCTCCTTGAGGCATCCCAGCACACTCTTCACCTGGGACACATACTGTTAGCATGGACTTACAGAATTAGCATGGAGACATTCCTTTCTCAACAACCTTGTCTCCCCACTTGGTTATAGGACTGTTTAACTTTCTTAACAGCTTTCACTCCATCTGAGACCTTCTCAAAGCTATCCACACTGGATCCTTCAACAGGAAAGTCAGTGGCTTCATTCACAACCAAAAATTTCTGGCTGTTAGGAACTGAAACTTTCTTGATTAACAGGTTTCAGAGTAGCAGCCGTGTTAGTCTGTATTCGCAAAAAGAAAAGGAGTACTGGTGGCACCTTAGAGACTAACAAATTTATTAGAGCATAAGCTTTCGTGAGCTACAGCTCACTTCATCGGATGCATTCTGCCCTTACCCTCTTTACCTAGGGCTTGCTCTAGAGGAACACTTTCCTGAGCAACAACAGACTCTTTCTGGGTCTCACTTACATCCAGAATTACCTCTGGCCCATCAGGCAGATTCCTACACAATCCCCTTTCAGGCAAACTTGCAGACTTCCTAGATAAAAGGTTAGAAGCATTCTCCTTCCCTTTGCCACACACAAGTTCAGGAATCTTTTCCTTCTTGCTACAGGTTTCCGCACCATCAGTAGGTAACACAATCAAATCACCTTTATGCTCTCCTTGTGCCCTGGCTAGGATCTCACCCTGATCAGACAGAGTTGCTACAGCCTTTCCCAACAACACACTAGCAATAGGCAAAATACAAGCATCAGAATTGTCTGGTCTCTGGGATTTTGCATAGACACTAACTGGATGCGACCTAGTTACAGGGCCATTCTCCCTAGCAGACACAAACTTAGAACCATTCCCTTCCTGGGCTTTAGTTGAATCCAGAACCAATTCTGAGACAACTGCACCATTCTCAACCATCACAGGCTGAAAGGCCCCTTCTGTCTGCTCCACAGACAAAGAAGGGCCGGAGACACATTCTCCTTTCCCAGACACGCAGCTTGGGATCTCATTTCCCTGGTCCCAGCACACAGGGCTGTTCACAGACAACTGCTTGGAGACTGGGGTAGCTCCCTCCATAGGCAAGTCAATATCCCTGACAGACACAGACACATTTTCTTCACTGTCACAATTCTCCACCCAGGTAACAGGTAAGGTACAGAGACACTCGTCTTCCACTATCCTCGCCTTCCCACACTGCTGACTAGACAAAGCAATCAGCTCACAAGGCTGCCTGGGCTCATCCAGACTTTCCTTCCCAGGCACCTTGCTACTCCCCACAGATAAACTGCTGCTCTTCTCACTACCCTGAGCTACTTCCAGCAAATCGCAGTTACCCTTCTCAGGTTCACTTTTACAAGCTGTGCTCTCAAAGTTCTGTTGTCCTTCCCTTACCAACCTCTGCTTCCACAAGGAACTAGATGTTAAATTCACTGAGAGACTACAAGTCCTATCCAAAGTGTCTAGAACGGAGAGTAGACCTGCCATCCCCTGCATTCTTGAGAGATTAACTACCCATCTGTTCTGCTCTGCAGGCTCAGCTCCCCAGTCTTCCTCTCGCTGGCTTGGCCTGACAACAGTTCTCTCTGTCCTAGGATCTCACCACCCCAGGAATGTCTCCCCACTGACCATCACCTTCCACTGGGGGTCCGAGGGGCCTGACCCCAGGAAACTCCACACAGACATATAGGTTGGGGTCAGGAGTGGGAGCCTGACCACCTCCCCACCCATCTGGCTGACTGAGTCTATGGCCTTGGGACCCAGCAAGGGAGCTAGACACCGGGGCTTTTCCACAGGGTCCCCCTCGTTCAAATCGCCAGCCTGCTCAAAGGCAGTGAGATGGGCATCCACATCTTCCCCCCTCCTTAACCAGGGGCAGCAGTTTAGTCTCGAGGTTCCCTGCAGAACTGGCACCCCGGGGTCTATCCCCACTCACCCCTAGGAGGTTCCCTATGCCTCTCCGCTCCACCATCACCAGTTCATGCTGCTGCTGCTGCTTCTGCAGCTCTTTCTTGGACTCTCACTGTCTCTCACAGTCCTCTTGCTCTCTCGGACTCCGCTCCAATCCCATCCGTCTCCATTCCCCAGTGAGGAACCTGATCGTGAAGACCCTCGTCTGGTTGGGGACAGGAGTCTTGGGGATCCCTGGCTACTACTCCAGCTGCTCCCAGATCCTGATTTGGGTCAGGAATGTGTTCCTTAGTGCGGCCATCTTCCTCCAGTTGCACGATTAACTGTGCTTTGGTGAACTTTCCAGTGTGCAACCCTCTCTTTCTGCACAGGGTTACAATGTCCTTCTTAAGGAGATGGTGATAGGCCATCACTCTGCTGTTCCCAAGTTGTTGTGGACTCGAGGCCTGTGTGCTCTTAGCTCCCCATGGTTTCCAGGGAGAACCCCTAGTGTGCCAGGCCTTCTCGAGGTCACCACCTCTTTGCCAGGGTCGAGCTGCAGACTCCTCCGCTGCAATCCCCAGGGGAATCCTGTTACTGCAAAAGTCATTCTCTCTCCCAGGGCCAAGCCACAGGCTCCTCCGCCCCGAGACTGCTCACCGCAGTCCCCCCGGGACCCCATTACTGCACAGTCCTCCTCGCTGGTCACACGCTCCCAGGGGTTAACTGCCCCCCAAAACCACTCCTCTCTGAGCCTTCAGCACGTCAATCCCCCTTCGTTTTACTGCTCCCCAGTCACTTACTGCAGGAAGCACCATCCATGAGGTGCAGTACATCCCACCTCTGCCACCAGTTGTCACGGAGTCCCCGGGCAATGCTTTGGAACTGCTCCCTACAAAGCCAGTCAGGACTCTGGGGAAGTCTCCTTTCTGTGAACAGACTGTCTTCAAGACACACAGCTCACACAACTTCCACCTTCCTGGGTCTGACCTTGGGGCATTCAGCATCCTCTGCCCCTCTGTGCGCTTCCCACAGCGAGTCTGCCCAGGCAGGGCTCCTGGGGAAGCCAGAGGGTCCTGCACCCCAACTTCGCAGTCAGATGTGACTCTTAGCCAGCCAGTAAAACAGAAGGTTTATTAGACGACGGGAACATGGTCTAAAACAGAGCTTGTAGGTGCAGAGAACAGGACCCCTCAGCTGGGTCCATTTTGGGGGCCAGTGAGCCAGACAACCCTGTCTGCATTTCACTCCCGGTCCCCAGCCAGCCCCAAACTGAAACTCTTTCCAGTGCCTCCTCCTCTGGGCTTTGTCCCTTTCCCAGGCCAGGAGGTCACCTGATTCCTTTGTTCCCCAACCCTTTAGTTCTCACCTTGCAGGGGGGAAGGGTCAGGCCATCAGTTGCCAGGAAACAGGGTGTTGGCCATTCTCTGTGTCCAGACCCCTGCACACACCTGCTCTCTAGGGCTCTGCAAGGATCATATAGCCTTATCCCACCACCTAGATACTTAAGAACTGCACAGGGAAAACTGAGGGCCCCCCCCCCAATATTCAGCGAAAACATTAAGAGCAGTCCCACTTCATCACACAGATCACTTCCTTGAACTCACTTTTTGGTTCAACCTTCAAACTTATCTCCCACCCCTCAAAAGTGATCTCACTGGAAAGGCCAAGAAAGCATCAGCACAGAACTTCCAACTCTTCCAATGCAGGAAAATCATTGTTCTCATTTTTGTGTAAAATGTGTGGTTTGCTGGATGTTCTTTTCTGTGGTGATCCAGTAACTGAAGAAAGAAAAGGTGTACTTGTGGCACCTTAGAGACTAACAAATTTATTAGAGCATAAGCTTTTGTGAGCTACAGCTCACTTCATCGGATGCATTCCAATGAAGTGAGCTGTAGCTCACGAAAGCTTATGCTCTAATAAATTTGTTAGTCTCTAAGGTGCCACAAGTACTCCTTTTCTGTTTGCGAATACAGACTAACAGGGCTGCTACTCTGAAACCAGTAATTGAAGAGTTATGCTCATAGCCTTGAGATATACTCACAGTAAACATCTTCTGAAGTTATATCCATGAAACTTATTGTTTTGTATACTTTCTTTCCAGGCCCCTTTAATCATCACACAACATGATGTGTGTTATTCCCTACACTGTTTTACTGGTCCCTGAATCCCTCTTGGGGGAAGTGTAAATTTTTACATTTCTCTTAAAAAATAATTATTGTACAAAGCCAACACCTATACAGTATAATCTTTCTCAAGTTGCTTCTTAAACTTTTTAATCTGACTTGTTGTCGTCCATTTCATGCAACAGTGATTAGAAATTTTAAAAAAAATCTAGATGCTTATCAGGAAATATCCTTGAAAAAGTCAGAAAATCCCAAAATGTATCAGAAAGTCATTTGAAGAAAAATTTCTAAGGGACCTCTATCAATACAGAGCCTCTAAGCACTGCAGTGCAAATAGAGGAACCAGAAAAGTATTTGCACAGAAGAGGGAATTTCAACATCAAGGAATTAACTGAAATGTATGAAAATTAGTGGGGGCTAGACACAGAGAGGGAAACTGGCCCTGCCTCAGCACAAGGGGAAGAACTAGATGACTTCTTGAAGTCTCTTCTAGCCCTAAATTTCTATCATTCTATAAAGGATAGTTGGAAAACAGACAAAACTCTGGAGAAACTACAGGCTGGAAAGAAACATCATGGCTCAACGTAGTTACTGGGACCAGTTCAGATCTTGTGTAAGTGATTGCGATTCCATTGAAGTGAATAAAGTTGTATCCATTTTCATGAGCACTGAGTAAAAGTTAAGGCACACACATGAGGAAGTTGCTGTGGGTTGCCTGATCAGAACGTGCAACATCAAGGGTCTACTTCCTTACACGATGTATGTGTGTGCCAGAGAGGGAACTTGGCAGGAGCTTTGAGTGATGTGGCAGTCTCTATGTGACGGGGGCATGATATGCTTAAGGCTGCAAGTTTATTAGGGTGAAAGTGAGACTAAAAAGGGAGAAGTAGAAACATTGAATTCAGCAAGAACAACCATTGGAAGAAAGTGGGGATGTTGGGTGAACTGATTGGGACAGAGAAGGGGAAACCAAAAGTGCAGTATTTCTATTGCAATAACTGTCACTGCACATCAGCTGCTTAACCAAGCCCATCTCGTGTCCTCTGGCAATTGGCAGGAACATGTGACTGTAGATGACTGCTCTTTGCTCTTAGTGGTTTAAATAAAGGAAAGAAGCCAGGGCAAAACTTAAGCTAGCAGGAATGGGAGGTGGGGTAGGAGATGGACCAGGACAGGTGAGAGTATAAAAAGGAATTTAAAATAATGTAAAGAAAGTTTAAAACGAGAGGGGAAACTGCAAATGGGCCATTTCCTGCCATTGTTCCGTCCCACACGTGGGATTCAATGAAACTATTGGGAGTTTCCTCAAAGATCAGTGCAGCATTTGGCTTTTACACAGTTGCATTACAGTATCTTAAAAATGGTGCTAATGAACTAATAGGGCTATTATTTAGCCAATTCACATGTATTTCACTCTTCTTCCTATAAATCTCACTATGTCTCCAGCTAACACACAGATGTCTCGGTTTTCCCATTTCAGAGTTTTCTGTTTGTGAACAACCTGCTGGAGGGGACTGAATTTGGGTGACTGGTAAAATTGTTTGATTAATGCTTGATGTTTTCCAGTCAACAACTTACCTAAGTTATTTTTGTTAATTACTGTATGATTTGCATTAGGTCACTTTAATATTTCATAGTATGTCTTGCATTTGATTACTTTAATATTTTATAATATCTTAGAGTTGTAAAAAAAATCGTAAACTGTTGAATCATTTGGAGATTTATATCCCTAATTCAACCTGTGTAAAAACATACAGAGACTCCAGGATATGCATACCTGTGGATTTAGACTTTTTTTTTATTCCTATTGTCTCTTTTAAAATGAAGGGGGGGGGGAATTAATAATTGAAAAGTCATCAGTGTTTTCTAGATTTTGAGCATGCAATGCAAATTAGTGGCTGCTAATGTACTTGGATTACTGAATGTGTGATAGATAGCATTTGAGTTGCTATAAAGCTAGCATATCTATCTGCACGCTACTAAGTGTGTTATTCATACAGGGCTACATTTGGGAAAAGTGACATCCATAGTAGATGAAGGCTGCTTTGAAAATGCTTATTCTAGCACAACACTGAGAAAACTTTCTAAGCTGCCAATTTAACTGCAGTTGTAGTAGCATTGTTCTTTTTCTTCCTGTACCTTTTGGGGCTTTGAAGACAGAAACACCATGCTTAAATTTGCCTTTAAAAATGTTAAGGGAAGTGTGAAATTTGAAGAAACATCACTAGATGGCAGAAATTTTCAATCTGATTGTTATGCAAGAAATAAAGTTCTCAAAGAAATAGCATGTTTATGATTTGTATCAAATAGGTAGAACCCTGCTTTCTGCTTCCTATCTCCAAACAAAGACACTGTATGAAACCTACAAACAAGGGAATCGGAATTTTTTGGGCCCAGTCTTGGAGTCTGGCTGATCTGCACAGAGCACAGGCCAGAGGATGTGAGAAGATTCCTTATTTACACACCATGATCCCAAGCAGGGCTGATTTCCCTATGCATTGGTCCAATTTCACTGGCTGCCAACAGTCCCAAAACTGCTGTTTAGGATTGATATGGCACAGGGGCATCTCAGCCATGCCTCTTTCCTCAGGCCAGGCCCTTTTTGGCCCAGTTAGAGTGGGCAGTAAGGCAGAAAGGGGACCTAACTGACCCTGTGCTGGCTCTATGCCACCAGAGGATCCAACTTCTCATAGAAATGTCAGGCTGGAAGGGACCTCAAGAAGTGATTAAGTCCTGCGCTGAGGCAGGACCAAGCAAACCAAGACTGTCCCTGAAAGGTGTTTGTCCAAACTGTTCTTAAAACCATCCAGTGATGGGGATACCACAACCTTGTACTAGGCTGGCTTTTCCCAGGCTGGTGACAGCAGCTTTAGGACCTGCCTATCCAGACATGAGGTAAGCAGCCACATTCCACCACACACACTCTGGCTCATTGTATTAGAGTTATAGCTTCAGCTTTATGCAGGAGCTGTATGACTTTTTAGTGACCAGTGTCTCATTTGTGACATCATTCAGAAGAAAAATGTTTTGATCTGTTCACTTCCTTGGGCATGTGAAACTCCTTGCATGCATCCAATGAAGTGAGCTTAGCTCACGAAAGCTTATGCTCAAATAAATTTGTTAGTCTCTAAGGTGCCACAAGTACTCCTTTTCTTTTTGCGAATACAGACTAACACGGCTGCTACTCTGAAACCTGAAACTCCTTGATCACCCTCGGAGCCTTACACCATCATTCTTACTGCACATCGTCCTTTCACCATAGCATTTCCACATGGCAGCATCTTCACAAATCATGACTGCTCTGCCTTTTAGTGGATAGTTTTAATTTGACTCTTGACGCAAAGAGGGAGGGAGGTTCAATGCAACATTATTCAGAGTAAAGTCATCACCAAGGGAGTAATTTGCATGACAGTCAGAGCGTTCGTATAGTCCCGAGGGAGGCTGTAGGAGGCATATATTTTTGTCACATGCGGTAATAGAGATTAATTGGCTCTTTGTAGAGCTGACGGCAACCTGCACAGAAATTTTAGTTGAGATTGAAGTGAAAATTAAAAATGGGTTCAAATAAATTGCCCTCTGCCTCATCTCTGCACCATCATGCAACTTCACTGCAGCACAAAGACACAATTAATTGATCCTCTTTGGAAAATAAATTGTGTTGTCATGTCAAAACATGCCCTTCCTCAAAATGTGCCTGGTGGCCATCTTAATTTAGGGCCCAGTAATATATTTTGCACATTTTGAGGGGAATGGGGGGCCTATTACAATGTGCCCACCCTCTGGATTTCCCCCACCATCCCAAAGAAGGCTTGTTTTGATGGGTACGGGAGCCTGAGGACATGTACTCATCTTCCAGATTTCACCTCTGGCCCAGAAGACGTCACATTTTGCTGGGTGTGGAAGGGCCGTCAAAATGTGCCTTTCTTAGGGCCAGGTGTGGCCCTGGGTGTGGGCATGTTTTGGTGGATTCCCTGTGCTGGTCAAAATGTGTCTTCCCCACCCTGGGGTGAAAGCTGGGGGTGAGGGCACACTTTGATGGCTTCCCATACCTGTCAAAATGTGCCCTCCTATAGACCTTTCCTCCTCAGTGTATATCCCGTGCCTCTCATGTTATACAATGAACATCCAGATAAAGTCTGGGTTCCACAGTGTAGATAAAGCAACCTGAGATCTGGATAAGAGAGTCTTCTTTGGGGTTTCACTACCATCTACTGCAACTCACATATCTAGCTATGGTACTTATATGGCCCTCACTACTACAGTGTCTGAGCATCCCACAATCCGTAATGTATTTATTTTCGCAATACCCCTTGTGAGGCCAAGAAGTGCTATAATCCCCATTTTACAGAGGGAGAACTGAGATATAGAGTGGCTACATGACTTGCCCAAGGTCACACAGGAAGCCTGTGACAGAGAAGGGAATTGTATCCAGGGCTCCCAAGTCTCAGGCTAGTCCCCTAACCACTGGGCCATCCTTCCTCTCACATATTGTTGCTGAACTGACTTGGTGTTCTTGCTGACACTGAGAATAAAGGTCAGAGTAAAAGCAGGGAGGGGACTCACTGAAAAGTCACTTTTCCAATATACCAAGGGTGCCCAAACTTACTGGCCCTCTGAGCCACATATGGCAATCTTCAGAAGTTCGAGAACCAGGGTACACCTGTTGGGAACCAGGGGTTGTGGCTTCAGCCCTTCTACTGCTGGAGCCCTGGCAGGTGTGTAGGGCTGAAGCCCCAAGACCCCCCTCCCTGCTGGCAGAAGCCCCTACCCCACCACCCTGCTGCAAGGCAGAGGTCCTGAGCTCCCTCCCCCCAAATCCGGTGAAGAATGGAGGGGGATGTGGGGGGCTCCACAAGCTGCATTTTAATGGTAAAAGAGCCACACGCGGCTCACAAGCCACAGGTTGGCCATCCTCACAATACACAACATGCTGACATTTAGCACTAGCATTGTCCTGAGATGTTTGCTTATGCAGGAGCCCAAAAAGCAAAAAGGGCCCATTCTGATGAAAGGCAAATTTTCAATGACAGTGTCACAGAAAAAAAAGTGTGTCTATTATGTATATAAATGTGTGTATATGGATAGATAAACTACGTGGTGTGATGTGATTGTAAGAGTTTAATTAGCATGAGTTTGTGGTAGCCCCTGTACTCACAAGTGGCAAAGATGAGGGTAATATAGGTTTCTCAAAAAACAAGGCAATAAAATCTATAAATCCCATTACCTTGTTGTGATCTCTTTCTATACAGTATATATTACGAAAACCCATGGAGAAATGTTTCAGAAAAATGTTTAAAGTTTGTATATGTACTATTTTTCATATCCCTTGCCTAGCACGAGGAGTCTGACTGTACACATCTCAGAGGAAGAGTAAAATTGTAACTAATCCAGTTTAAAAAATGCTAAACATTACATAAAATAACTTAAAAAATATACGTATATATTGTGACACCAGAGGTTGGGTGAAAGCTCATTGAAGCAGGTGAGTATAATAGCTGCCTGCATTCACAATAATGTAAGTAGCAGTTTGGACTAAGATAGCTGAAACAACAGGAGCCAGCACCCAAAACACAAACCACATGAAGACTGGTCAGGAACAGAAGTCTGTGTGTGTACATATATTTATATTTCTATCTCTGTCTGTCTGTCTATCTACATATATATATATAGAGAGAGAGAGAGAGAGCAGAAAAGCAAGAAGACAGCCCAAAAAAGCACTCGGAACCTGGTCTTGAGAGAAAGCTGAGAAAAGGGCTTTTTGGGTAGAGTGGTGGCTGGAAAGAGGTTTGGAATTCTGAGCAAGGAAGCAGCTTCTAAGTGTTTGATTCCTACTGGTGTTCAGGGAAATAGGACTTTGTGTGTATTCTTTATAAATAAGAGTTTTGTATCAAAGAAATAGCTTTGTCTATAATCAATTTTTCCTCTTTTTTTAAAAAAAAAAAAAAAAAAGCTCTTAGGTCCAGGTCCAGTGCTTACCCTCAGTGCTAGAAGGAACTGCAGTATATTAAGAAGACCATAACCCTGACCTTGTCCTAAGACTGGTTAGTGTCTGGCCTCAGCTATGTCACAGCATAATTTGTGGGGAGGAAATTCCAGACGGGAAAAGAAAGAAACATAGAATTTAAAAAACAGTGGCTGTAGATGCTCCGAGGTTTGCTATAGTGTTGTCCTTATCTCCATTCCAAGTCAAGCAATGTTTTCCCTCTAACCATTCTCCTTCTTTTCCTCCCATCTCTGTTTATTTTGCAGTGTCTGATGACAGTCACACCGAATGGTGATCAGCCTACATTAGCCACATCCTGATAATTTCAAGGACGGGCAAACCAGTTCAAATAAGAATTGCTACCCACTCTCTTCAACCTCCACCCAGAGCTTTTTTTTTTTTTGATGGTTCAAAAAACTTGTTTAACTTTCATCTTCATCATTTTTTCATTTTCGTGAACGTCTGTGCTGCCGGTTTCCCGAAGTTTAAATAAACCGCTAAAACGGGTTGTTTTTCTCTGACCCAAATCAGAATGCTGAGGTCTCATCACTAATAATTTCTTCAGTTGTTGATTAACTGCAGAGAATGTGATGGCTAGGTATACACAGGAACCCGGATGGAAAAGTATAGTAGTCATGCTCCATTTCTAATTTTGCCACATTACAGAAAGTTAATAAGTAATCGTGTTTTGCTGTCCCATAGGAACTCCCATCTGAGGCTCTCAAAGTGCCGGTAATTGCTACTGCCACCATTTCACTAATGGAGAAACTGAGGATATGTCTACACTGTAGTGTAAACCTAGGGTTCAAACTGAGGATCAAGCCAAGCTCCCCTTCTGTCTATACACAAAACGTGCTAACCCAAGACTCAGACCCCGAGTCCCAGGACCCTGAAGGGGTGAAGGGTCCACGCCTGAGTCAAGCCAGGACCAAGTTCAAGTTCAAGCCTTATTGCTTTGCAATGTAGATACAGCCCTACTGGACTCATGCTCTGGGAGTCTGCCAAAAGTATTGCATAATCTCTCAGACAACTCTTTGTTTTCTGGACCATCGAGTTTTGCCACACTGCACCACAAACAACAAGCTAGAGAGGTGATATTTTGGAAGTCTTGGATAGGGGGGCGGAGTGGACTCAGGCCCACACGGTGAGTATAGATACCGGAGCTCCAGGTTGGTACCAAGAGTTCAACAATTCCTAACTCAGGTTACAAATGAGTGTAGAGGCTCAAGCCCTAGGTTACCAAACCCAGAGTCTGCTAACTTGAGTTCTGTGCAGTGTAGACAGGGACAGACAACAACGCGGAAAACCAGGCCGTAAGTACTGAGGTTACACCCCAAGTGTGGGGCAGGAATCTCAGCCTTGTGTCTCATCTAGTAGGCAAAGCTTCTACAAGTCCAGCACACAGTAACATTTTAATTCATCATCATAATAATAAAACTAACCATTATATAAGGATTTTCATCAGCAGATCTCAAAGCACAAACATCATTATCCTCATTTTACAGATGGGAAAACTGAGGTACAGAAAGGAGATGCCCAAGGTCATCCAATGGTGCAGCAGAGCTAAGCATAGAAGCCAGCTTTCCTGAGCACCGGACCAGTGTTACAGCCTCAAAGGTATACCACCCCTCCTACTATGGCCTAATGGAACAATTTCAACAGAAGGGCATTTAAGGCTTTGACTTGACACCTGTTTGCTTCAGGTTCATTCACATATTATAGACGTTGAGTAAACTTTACAAGCTGAAGCTGATGAATATTAACTTTTAAACCATTTTACAAAAAATGCAAACACCTACACACAACACCTTACTGTTTCCATGTGTATCCCTCTATGCTTTAATCTGTATTTGCTGTTGTATCAGACATAATATGTATGATCTCTTCCTTATACATGCTTGTGTACACACACACATGACTAGGAAATACAAAATAGCCTCGGACACTGCCTATCCTCTTTTGCAAAGTCTGCTTCACAATGTGGGAATGCCCGAGATGTTGCAAGATCTGATGAAATTGGGTGAACACTTTCCCTGTCGATATTCTCACTACATTCATTAGAGTTTCACCCATCTCTAAAAAATAGGGTAATGGTTGCTGTGAGTAATAACTCCAAGCCCTTCACCTAGCCCCTCAAATCCAGCACCGTACCCTTCAGCATCCCCATCCCTCCACTTCACAGCACTGAAAACCCTCCCTTTTGTTCTTCCTATGATCCAAATCCCACAACCCTTTGGGGGACAGAACAATTTTATGGTCCTTTTTTCAATCACAGACCCCAAAAAGTGGAGAAGCACTTCACTAGCGGGCATATGAACTTTCCTGCATGATAACTGAGAATCTCCACCTCTGCTCACCATCCAGAGATAATAATAATCTAGCACTTCTATATTATATAGCACATTCACCAGCAGATCTCAAAGTGGTCAGTGTCAGTATCCCCACTTTGCAGAGGGAAAATTGAGACACACAGAGAAGTGAAGTGACTTGCCCAAGGTCACCCACCAGGCTAAGGGCAAAACCAAGGATGGAACTCAGGTAGCTTGAGTCCATATTGGTGCTCTATCCACTAGGCTACAATGCTTCCTGTACAAGAGCAAACATTCTGAGCATCACATCAAAGTGATTCTTTCTGAAGCTAAGGAAACAAATACCCACTGTGAGCCATGCTTGTCAGAAGACAGAAATTATCCATAAGGTGGGTATTTCAAAACCTTTTTCCTTCTGACAAGGTGAAGCACGTGTTCCTTAGTTAGGACAACATCATATATTTGCCAGTTACAGCCAGGCTTTTCAATAGCACCTATGGGAGTTAGGAGCTCAGTTCCCCTTGAATTAAGTGGTAGGTGGGTGCCTCACTCCCTTAGACTGTTTGGAAATTCCCAGGATATAATTTCAAAGAAAACCATTTTTGACTAACCCCTGCACAGAAAGGGCTGCTGACAACTTAACAGAAACAAATTGTAGCCCCCACCCCGAAATTCAGTTAATGCAAAAATGATTGAATGTGTTTTTTACAAAACTTTCCACAAAACCAATTCACTTCTGGGCTGATTCCATGCATGAGAGACTTCAACTTGAGAAGGCTGTAAAAAGGAGAGTAAACTGCAAGTTGCCATCTCAACTGGAACCATTGGGTCATTAACTGGCTAGCTAATACATGCGCTTACCAGTGAAATGTAAAGGTCTCTTGGCAGATGACTCACTGAAGTGAAATGTTGGTATGGGGAATACCAAATGTCTCCTACCCTAAAACCACAATGAAGGAAGAGTCATACGGTGTTTTGTGTGCAGTACCCAGGCGAGTGCACGCAAATGCATGCCAATTCTGTGTGCACGTGTATTGCTATTTACGCACTCAGAGGGCGAGGCAGGCACGGATCTAATTATGAGCCCAGTTCCACACATAGAGACACACATCCAGTATTTGCAAAAAAGAAAAGGAGTACTTGTGACACCTTAGAGACTAACAAATTTATTTGAGCATAAGCTTTGCTTGCAAAGTATTGCTGGCACATATCCTCGTATGTGAGTATGGAGAATTAAACCCAAATGAGCCAAATCATTTCTGCCCTGCTTCCATTACCACATTGTAATTTTCTGAGAATTTAAAACAAATACAGCATCTGAGCATATGTATGAAGCCAATTTCTGCATTACATGTTAACACAAAAATGGTTTTCAGTGTCCTGTTGTTTTGCTAGTCCTACGTACACATGGCTCTCCTTCATCCCCCTCCTCCTTCTGGGAATGGCGTAGGGAAGATTTCCCTTCATTGCTGGCATTACTGGGGCGGGGAGGTTCTATGGCCTGTGTTATGCAGGAGGTTGGACTAGACAAGCATCATAAAATCTATGTATCATTACCTCTTATTTTTGTTTTACTCCTTTTGCCCCCAAAAATGCACCTTTTCCCTTTCCTTCCACCTGTGCACACAGGCACAGCATCTCTTGATGCTTACTGCCCAGATTAAGCAGCATCACTCACTGCCAAAATCACCACACCAGCACTGATATCCCCTTAGGGTATGTCTACACTGCAATTAGACACCCGTGGCTGGTCCATGCCAGCTGACTCAGTCTCACGGGGCTCCGCTCAGGGGCTGTTTCATTGCAGTTTAGATGTTCAGACTCAGGCTGCAGCCCGAGCTCTGGGACCCTCCCACCGTGCAGAGTCCAGCCAGAGCCCAAACATCTATACTGCAATGAAACTGCCCCTTAGGCAGAGCCCCTCGAGCCTGAGTTTTAATTGCTGCGTAGACATACCCTTAGTGTCGAAACACAAATGGAGGAGTTTGAGAAGGTGTGACTAATAATCCTTGCTGTATTATCCTGGTGTGGAAAACTTTTATGTGTAAGATGACTGTTTCTTTTACAAGGTGCTACCTGTTTACAGTAGCATGGCACGTTACATATAGCTGACCAGCTATTGCTTTGTATTGAATTCTTGAGGTATCTGCCCAGTATGAAGCTAGCAGCTGAAGACAATTACAGGGGCCCTCCCAAAGGTTAATAGCTCAACCCTGAATAACGAAGCAACAAACAGGTAGCTAGCAGTTAGAACTGGAGCCTTGTGTAAGAGGGAGGATCACTGAATTCAAGTGGGTTTTCTCTTTGCTTGCAAGAAAGCTCCGGACAGATTGTATGGGAGGAGATGGGGCAGAGTGTACAAAATGGCTAACACCATCTTGGGGGATAGTGATGCGTAAATGAAGGCCAGACACAGAAGCACTTCTGAGGTAGGTAGTTTGGGTTGGTGGCAGGGATTTAGACACAGAGTCTGATTCAGGGTAGGGCAGGGTGGTAGTAAAGGAGGACAGAGAGACACAGGAAAGGTCTTCGCTGGAGCTAGACGGTTGTCATTTCCTGCTGTAGTAGCCATACTTGTGCTAAAAATAGAAGTGTGGCTGCTGAAGCACAAGCAGGGAGAGTTACAACAGTCCCATACACAAGGGAGAGCCCTTATTTTATCCTCTCTGTACAACAAGATCGGGAGTTGCTGAGTGCTGCAAACAGCAGCAAGAAATAGCCCTGGTGAATGTAGGTGAATACTGCGTCTCATTATTATTAATAATAATGATAATGATAATAATATCGGGAGGAGAGGTGGGGCAGGGCAGGTGTGTTAAAAAAACAGTCCCCTCTTTTTGAAATACAATGTTGGCAACCCTAGGAGAGGGGCTAACACCCTCCCCCCAGCCCCAAGTACAATCCTTTCCAAGACCTAGGCATATCCCCGGGCAGCCAGCCTCTCCCACCGCTCACGCTGCCATGGCTACACTTCTATTTTTAGCATGCTAGCTCAATCAGAGCCAGCATGGGTATGTCCCCTCTAGCTGGGAATGATACCTTCCAGCTCCAGTGCAGACATAGCCACAGACAGGACCGGCTCTAGGCACCAGCAAAGCAGCATGTGCTTGGTGCAGAACAATTCCAGGGGCAGCATTCCAGCCACCCCTTTTTTTTTTTTTTTTGCTTGGGCAGTTGTATACTCGGAGCTTGGGGCGGCAAATTCTTTGCTTCGGGCGGCAAAACACCTAGAGCCGGCCCTGGCCACAGACACCAGTTGTTCCTGGCTAAAGGGCTGGAACACACACATGTTTTAGCTGAAATCCTAAAGGCCATTTAGGAAAACCTTGTTGCTTGGGCATTTTACCTCAAAGTGAAGAGAAACTTGTGTAGACATAGTAAACTAAACACACTCTGGAAAGTATTTTGGGGAGATTGTGTGTCATGCCTCCTGAAACAACCAGCCTCTCCCGTTGCAGCCTTCTCAGGCCTTGTCTATACTACAAAATTATGTCAACCTAAGTTATGTCGGAATACGGCCGCTGCAGTAATTAAATCACTTTTGGCGTCCACAGTATGCTCTGTATGTCAGTGGTGCGCATCCTTACTAGCAGCACTTGCATCGATGCAGAGAGCACCGCACCCTGGCTAGCTATCTCACTGTGCAACATGCCACTATCTAGCACAGGCTGTTTTGGGAAGTTTTGCAATGCCACCATCTGTGTCAGAAGCATGGATCCTGCACAGCTGAGCACTATGGTGATGAGTGTTGGGAGCACAGGGCACTTGACCCTGCAGTATTTGCAGAGCCGCCAGAGGAACCACGAAAAATATCATGATTCTTTGGAGGCTAGACTGCTGTGGGATATAGAAAGAAACTATTCAAAGTTGTTAGTAGTATTCGCAGAGCAGCTGCAGATGGTGGAGTGCCAGTTCTGGACCCGAGAAAGGAGCACTGATTGGTGGGATCTCATCGTCATGCACGTTTGGGATGACGAGCAGTGGCAGCAGAACTTTGGCATGCACAAGACCACATTCCTGGATCTGTGTGCAGAGCTCGCGGGCCCAGCGTGCCAGCACAGCAGCATCAAAATGAGATCTGCACTGACAGTGGAGAAGTGAGTGGCAATCACTCTGTGGAAACTTGCAACGTCCAATTGCTAGCCAAAGAGAGCCTGAGACATGAGGCCTGGTATAAGGGGCCTGGTGTAAGGCCTAAGGCCTGAACTAAAGTCAGGCCCTTCTGAGATAAAACAAAGTTAGCAAGAGTCAAGCTATGAGCAGAAGTCAGGCCCTGTTACAAAACATGCCTATTTGCAAGTTCACAGTACCTGGCAGAAACAGGGCTGATATTGCAAAAAACACAAGCACTCCTAGGCACTAAGTATTCAGATAAATACATTCCAGAAGGGTAGTACCAGAACACCCCTGTCAAAGCTGATTCCCCAGTCTGACACTTCGAGTGCAGAAGGTGAGGGCCCGCAAGGACTCTAAAAATTAATACTGGCCACTCCAGGCTTGTATTAAATTCCCAAGGTTACAGCTTTTCTCTGACCTTGGATTGGTAGATGCTGCCACCGCCCAAGTGCAGAACTCCTTTCAGAGCCCAGGAAGGCACACTTGGGAATTCCTTCCTGTGGGGTACTCTCAAGCCCTTTCACAAACCCCCTCCAGCGAAGAGCTGAGAAAGGAAAAAAGAGGGAAATCAGCTGTTGCCACCAGCTAATTAAACAACATGTGCACAAACCTCTAAGACACAAAAATCCAATTCTGTTCTTTAAAATGGTAAATTTAATTAATTTTTTAAAAAAGAAGAAAATACATCTGGGAACTCAGGCTTTTGCTAGATTAAAAAAAAACCTACAAGGATTAAGCATCAAGAATAGCTTTCTTGAGGTCCATCTTAAAGGTTACTAGCAAAACAAAAGCACTTAGGGTTAGCACAGAGGAGTCCACAAGCCATAAAGAAATAAAAACGGATAAACCTAATTGCGTCTTCCTAGACATTTCCTGATCTACTTACTATCTGGGGTTCAAATGAGTAGTTTCTAGGTATGATACTGAGGATACCTGGCCCCAAGCTTCTTACAGGACAGCTCTGCCCTGTCCCCTCTCTCTGGGAGAACAACCACAGACAGACCAAAAGGAGAGTCTTTTCTCAATTTTAAAAAGTTCTAGCTTTCCCTTCTGGTTCTTTTGGCCAGGTGCCCACTCACTTACTTTTACCTATGCATAACAGTGAGACTTTTTAACCCTTTACAGGTAGAGCAATTAGAGAACAGCTACTAAGAGGGATTTTATAGCTACTGGCTGGCTAAGTATCCATAAAAGAGAGCTACCCACCTTTCTTCATTTATCACAACCCTGATTCAAGGTTATGGTGTAAACACACTCCTCGAAGATGATTCAGGGAAACACAGGCCTCTCCTAAATATAAGATCAGGATGACAGTGTGATAGAAAGATATTTTGATCCAATCAACATGTACAAGGTAAAGGGTGGTAACTAACCATGTCAGAGGGGCAATAAGTGACTTGTTTGTATTGGTGTATAAAAAGAGGCCATAAAGAGAATATCTTTTTCTGGCCTGGGGGTGGGAATGGAAAGTCCCGCCATTCACTGAGCTGAGTCCATTGTCATGGGAATACACGTCTTATTATCCCCGTAGAGTCTGCCAGGTGTTATTACCATGCTTCATCAACAATAAACCTGGCTAGGTGCCTTCGCTATAGAACAGCATCTGTGGGTTTCTTGGGCAGTTGGATTGGAGCCTGCTGTACAGGCTATCTGGCCAGAGCCAGTGCAGCACGTAGAGAGAACACACACACGCAGCCAACAACTGACAACACCCATCAGTTGGGAATCAATTTGGAGCTGGGAAATCCGCCGTGGGGATTGTTTTGATGCAAGTGTGCAGGACCATGATGCTCGCATCTTTAAGAACACAGGACTGTTCAGAAAGCCACAAGCAGGGACTTTCTTTCCAGACCACAGATTGCCATTGGGGATGTTGAAATGCCAGTAGTGATCCTGGGAGACGCAGCCTACTGCTTAACTCCTGTGGCTTATGAAGCCGCCTCAATAGCACCAAGGAGAGCTTCAACTCACAGGCGCTGACTTTTCATTGTCCTGCCCCAGGCCCTGCCCCCACTCCACCCTTTCCCTCAGTGCCACACTCCATCCCGCCCCCACCCCACCTCTTCCCACCCCTGCCCTGCATCTTCCGGCCCCCTCTCCACCCCTGCCCCGCCTCGTTCCACCCTCTCCCCTGAGCACGCCCCATCCTCGCTCCTCCCCCTCCCTCTTAGACTCCCTCCATGCTGCGAAACAGTGGATTGCGGCAGGCAGGAGGTGCAGGGAGGGAGAGGGAGGTGCTGATCAGTGGGGCCCGCCAGTGGGCAGGAGGCACTGGGGGGAGGTGCTGATAGGGGGGCTCCCATTTTTTCCCCGTGGGTGCTCCAGCCCCAGAGCATCCACAGAGTCGGCGCTTATGTTTCAACTACAGGCTCCGCAGATGCAGAATGACAGTTGAATGTGCCTTTGGCCATTTGAAAGGCTGCTCGCACTGTCTACACACGAGATTAGACCTCAGTGGAAAAGGTATCCTAGTGGTTATAGCTGCCTGCTGTATCCTGCAGAATACCTGTGAAGGAAAGGGGGAAAGTTTCTGCCGGGGTGGAGGTGGAATGGCTGACCACTGATTTTGAGCAGCTGGATGCCAGGGCTATGAGAAATTCTCAATGCGGAGCTATTCGACTCAGGGAGGCTTTGAAAGATCTTTTCAATAGTAAGCCACAGTAATGTGTATTGTTGTAGTGTGCTCTATCTGGCATTGCTCTTTTGTACCCTGGTATGAACCTTGTAATATAACTGCAAATGCACCTATTGCTATTATCTGTGAATGATGTTAGCCCCAGCCAGCACATGTTGTGAACTAATAAAGATGGATTAAGTTTCCATAAATAGACTTTTATTCCATACCAATGCAAACAGATATATTTATAACTGAACAAAACTTAAGAAATAATAGAAAAGAACTTTTGAAGGGAAAAGAACTGTGATTTCCATTTCACAAACACATACATTACCCCTATCTCTCACGGGTCAGTGTACGTGCAGCTGTGATTGCCTGTACTCTCCCCACAGGGTGTAGTGGTAGGGGTAGTGGATAGGCCCAGATGCCACGTGGAATGTGTGTATAAGGGGGTGCAGGGAGGTCCCGGAATGCAGTTCTCTATGAGCTGCAGAGGGAGGTGAGCCCAGGACTGTTGAACCTGGAGGTCAACAATAGTCTGCAGCATGTCTGTTTCTTGCTTGAGAAGTGCTAGCATCTCCTGCTGCATGTGTCTCTCCTTTTCCTGCGTCTTTCTCCTCTCCTCCCTATCCCTGGCCATGCTGCCCGTGAGGGTGATCCTCCAAGCCCTGTGCTTGGTATCCAAAGAAGCAGAGGCTTGCAGGATCTCTTGGAATATGTCACCTAGCATCCTCTTCCTTCTCCTCATCTGGCTGAGCCGCTCACCTGGTGTGGATGGAGAGACCCTCAAGGCCACATTTCCAGCTGCAGAAGATACAATGCACAGAGGTACTATTGGGAGTGTATTCACGAGATAAATGGAAACTTGGTGTACTGAACTCACTCCCCCGGATACACTCAATTTGCAAACACTACATTCTCACTTCTCCTTGGGATTCATAGAGCCCCATGGCAGTTCCAGGCGGGCAGGGGGTGAGATGGGAAAATAAGTGGGGGATAGTTCACAGGCATAAGTAGATGAGGATAGAGCAACTGAACTGAATACTGACACTGTTTTCCACAGACTGTGGTGATTTTAGCTGATATGTCACACCTGAAAGTAACAGAGGCTGTCAGGGAACAATTCCTGCAGGCGTCTGGCTGCAGACTGGGCCATATGCCGCTCGTCTGTGTACTACAATGGCGCCTGCTGAAGTAATTGCTGAGTGGCATAGGAAAGTGCCTTACCACAACAGAAGAAATAAGGCAACCCTCCCCAGAAACCTTCAGCAAAGATTTCAGGCTACTTCCAAGAGAGTGTCCCTGAGATCTCTATGGAGAATTCATGGGACTTCCCGGTGCACATAAATAACCTGTTCTGTGGGCCCCCCTCTGCCTAACTCTACAAGGGAATGAGAAGCAGATAGCGACTCTGTCTCTCTAGGTTGTTTCACTATCTCTTCTAGCATAAGTAAAAGAAAGAGTAAATCAACAGATGTGTCCTGCTATTTTGGGGGTCCCATCTCTGCAATTTCAAAGCAAACTGCATACTTACCAGCGGTTCCTTCCCCTGTCTCAGGCTTGCCCATGCTGGACCATAGGGACTGGCTGGACTGCCCAGGAGTCAAAAACAAGTCCTGGCTCACTGCACCACTGGCTCCCCCGGTCACCTGTCCCCCATATTCCTCCTCTTCTTCTACCTCCTTCTTCTCACTGTTCATGCAGAGGCCTGTGACTTGAGCTCCTCCGAAGTATCCATGGGGCTGTTAGGGTGGGGAGAAGTCTCCTACAAGGAGGCATGCAGCTCTTTGTAAAAGCAGCAGGTCTACAGCTCCACACCGGAGCAATTGTTAGCCTCCCTGTTAGCCTACTGCAGCTCCTTGGCTTTCACGCAGCGCTGCTGCTGGTCCCTCTTATAGCCCTTCTCCTCCGTGCCCTGAGAGGTCTGCTCATAGATCTCAATGTTTCTACGGCTGGATCAGAACTGTGCCTGCACAGCCTCTTCTCCCACAGACCCAGGAGATCCAACTCCTCCAGAGTAGCCCAACCAGGAGCGCATCTGCGGTATGTATCCATGCCAGAGAGTTGCTAGGTGTGCTCTCCAACAAGGCAATCAGGAAATGGATTTTATAAAATTCCTGGGGCTTTAAAAGGGGTGGGCACGTACCTGTGTACTTGGCCACCAGGCACCAGAGTTCAAAACGGTGACTGGAGTGGTCAAGGTGGGGCATTGTGGAACACCTCATATAGGCACTAAAGTCAATGCAAGTAAGGTGTCTACACTGACACTATGTCAACTTAACTATGTTGACCTAAATGCTACATCTCTCTTGGAGGTGTTACAGGTGAGTTATGTCAGCAGGAGCAAAGTTTTAGTGTAGATACTTACAGAGTTAGGTCAACATAAGCTGCCTTGTGGCAACCTAACTCTGTAGTGCAGACCAAGCTTTAATGTATGTGTCTTATTCTGCAATACTAAATAATACTGGAGCTGCAGTGGATTTACTGTCTCTTCTGCTGAGAGCTATTTGGGGTGCAGAGATCAAGCACAGCTGGAGAGGTGGGAATGGATCCGTTCCCAGTGATGACACTCGAATGGGGCCGGAACAGTGTTAGTCCATTCTGTGGGCTAGAGTTCCTCTGGTGTCTGCCAGTTTTGGGTAGAACAATTGTATAAAAGTTTCATCATGCAATATAAACAAGACTAGGTTCCACATTCTCTCTCCACACAGAACATTCATCAATATCAGTGAGATGTTTGTATAAAGAAGAGAATAAATCTCCTGTCTGGAGGAGAGAGAGTTACAGTGCTAATTCCCAAGCAGATTTCCACTCAGAAAAGCCATCAAGTTAGGAGACCATATACAAAACTTCTGGCTCTAGCCTCACCTGCTCATGACCTGCCCCATCCCCAACTCTCAAAGCTTCAGCTCCATGGTAGAGGGATTTTCATGGGCTTGGAGAGTACACTCCTGAGTCAGTGCTGTGACATTACTGACATGAACTCTGACTTTTTAGATCATTGTTGCAACCAAGGTCCTATAGTTGCACCAAATCTTGTACAAAGGAGTAAGTAAGATGTCTATGGAAAGGTTGTAATTTGCTAGTTATGATTATTCTGACTGTATGTGTGTATCATTTTTGTATTTGAAGTGATGAATATTGGCTATGTACTTGTATCTCAATGTGTTTGATTCTAAGTAGCATCAGTGAAGCATCAGTTAAGCAGTTTCCTGAGAAAGGACTATTCAGAGTAAGTGCCCAATCAAGAAACATTTAACGGACAATGGACTTTGAGAGATGCCAATCCACATCTGAGTTTTCCTGGGAACGTTCAAACTAACATGTAAACAGTGACATCAGCCTGCAAAAAGCTGAATCATTCATGGACATGTGACTTGCCCAGGTGGCTACAAACTCCATTTTGTTGCTGTCATTTTGCACAGAAGAACAAAGGGGTTTCCACACACAAGAGAGAGAACATAAAAGGCCTTGGAAGCCTCTTCATTTTGTCTTCACCTGGCTCAAGAGATGGCCTTTCCGCCCCAAAGAGATGCCTGAAAGAAACTGGAACAAAGGACTGTAATTAGGGGGGTGGGAGTGATTGCTGGACCCAGCCATAAACTACAATGTTGGTCTGAAAAGGTTTGGATCGAGACTAGAAAGGAGACTAGTCTGTGAAAGAAGCTTATTGGAACATCTCTGAAGGTGAGATTTACCTCTATTCAGTTTCCTACTGTATTAGGCTTAGACTTGCATGTTTTGTTTTATTTTGCTTGGTAACTTACTTTGTTCTGTCTGTTATTACTTGGAACCACTTAAATCCTACTTTTTATACTTAATAAAATCACTTTTGCTTATTATTGAACCCAGAGTAAGTGACTAATACCTGAGGGAGCAAACAGCTGTGCATATCTCTCTATCAGTGTTATAGAAAGTGAACAATTTATGAGTTTACCCTGTATAAGTTTTATACAGAGTAAAACGGATTCATTTGGGGTTTAGGTTCCTAGAAAGACTGAATACTGGGTGCTGGGAAAGTCCTGTTAATTGAGTAGCCCCGGACTAAGTGAATCTTAGTTTCTGTGAACCGCAGGGGAGCGTGGCCCAACCCCTTGGTCTGTGCTGGAGCCAACTGGTGTGTATAGCTCAGCAAGACGGAACTGGAGGGAAGCCTTCTCTGGCAGGGGGGTTTGTTCTCAGTGGTATCCCAGCACATCTAGTGACAATCCTGATGGAGTTTCTGTGATCCAACCCATCACAAGTGCTACCCCTTTCATGCCTCCATTTGCCAACACAAGTGGAAGGGAGCACCTGGTTATTAGGGCCACCTGCAGCCCTGAAAAAGCATTTCACCATTTGGCCTCCTGGCAATTGATGGGGGGCTGTGTCCTAGTGCCAGCCATCCAGCTGTAGCATTGATTCTTCATGAGGCCTGCCACGGAGTTGAAAGGCCCTTGTCCAGGTTGTGTGTTTTGCTCAGAGCCCAGTTACATTGCTGGTGAGATTTCTCTTTAATTATGTTTCTATTTTTAAATTATTTGGGCACGTTAGCAGGAGCTGTGGTGGGTCATAAACACCAAGTGCTGGCTGATTTGTTATCCCAAGGGGACAAAGCCAACTGTGTGTTGACTTCTAAATGCTGTGTGCTGCAATTTAGTGACATGCAGCTACATTTATAGTAGAGTGGCTAGAAGAAGGGGTGGAGGGAACCCCTGTCATTGGCAGCGGGTGAAGTTTCCCCCGGGGGAGGCTAACTCCCTGTCCCATCTCTTCCACCCGTGGCCCCACCTCTTCTACTCATGGCCCCACCCACACTCCACCCCCGCTCTGCCCCAGGACCACTGCCCGCTCAGCCCCCCCGCTGCCGCTCACCACATTTCTCCTCTTCTCCTCCCCTCAAAGCCCCTACCTCTCACCGCTCTCCTCATCCCTCCTCTCCTCTAACCTCCTCCCCCGTGAGGCCCCCCACTGCTCATTCTCTCTGAGTCCCTGCTCTCCTCCAAACAACCAAAACCCCCACCAACCACAAGGACATGCCAGGCGTGGGGGGCCTCGCGGAGACAGGGATGGAGGAGAGGAGGAATGCGGAGAGCGGCAGGGACCTCCAGAGAGAGGGGATGGAGTGGAGGAGAGGAGGGACTCACCAGGCAGCAACAGGCGTTGGGGGCCTCGGGGAAGAGGTTGAGCAGGGAAGAGACAGAGTGCAGGCAAGGCCACCACAGCCCAGGCGTCTGACGGTGGGTGGTGGCGACTGCCCCTGGAGAGGCTTAGCCTCCCCTTGCCTATTACACCCGCTGCCTGTGCCCTATATGAAGGAGATAGAGACTAGAAAAGCCGTCTTTTCAAGTAGGCCCTTAAGAAAGATGTATTCTTTTGGTAACTGAAGTTGGATAAGCAAACAATACAGGAAGAATCAAGTTGGTAGCAGGTTTTGGGAGACTCTGATTGGCCCAAGCAGATTGCACAGATAATGAGGTGAGGAAAGATCCAGTTGAAAGATTTGCCAAAGATTTGGCCATGTGCCAGCAAACAAAGTAGAACCTCTGGATAAAGCAGAATCCCTGGCAATGAAGGTGTTGTCCTCCTTTCTACTCTTCTAGAATAAGAGGAGTCTGAATCTTGCTGCAAGTTTGAGGGACATGCTTAATCTGGATTAGACTGCATCTTCCCTCCTCCTTAGTCCCACATCCTAGCCTGAACCTGAAGCACAGCTCAGTGGGGTGATGCAAAGAAGGGCTGCTCCCTTCCACTGACTGCTTGCAGCCCCATAACATCAATCTGACTGTTGGCATTAATCCCACAGATATACACAATGCCTATACAAATATCCATCTTGCACACTGAGTCATGGCAATTGACCTAAAAAATTATGCACAGGCATTTTATATGTTCAATTGATTGCACACAGTTTTTAAACTCAAGCCCCAAACCAACATGCTACTAAGCTTATAGAATATCAGGGTTGAAAGGGACTTCAGGAGGTCATCTAGTCCAACCCCCTGCTCAAAGCAGGACCAATCCCCAATTTTTGCCCCAGATCCCTAAATGGCCCCCTCAAGGATTGAGTTCACAACCCTGGGTTTAGCAGACCAATGCTCAAACCACTGAGCTATCCCTCCCAATAACAACTCACCTAAAGAAGCATGTTCAAGCAAACTTTACAATGATGGTTCATTTACAACAACACAATATTTAAAAGCTGATCAAGTTTCTTTGGAATTGAACTCGTTTCTCATTTGGTACTCGCTCACTGGCAGCTTGATTCTATTCCAGACACTATTTACAAGTAAAACACTCAATGTGTCATTTCTGATCATGGGATTTATTTTCAGTGTGTTCTGGCTTTAATTTTTCATGCATGCAGTTTGCCTCTGCCGGGATTGCTTCTCACATAGCAGTTATTCTGGTGCACTAAAACCACTTCTTAGATATAAATAGAAGGGATTTTTTTCTGTTTACAAAGACAGGGTAATAACTGAAGTGTGGTGACCTTTATGATTGTAAAAATTAGAAAAAATATGTAAAAAATTAAAAAGGACAGTGTGAAAACACGGAAGTATTGTTTAGAGCCAACTTCTGGCTAATAAGCCAGCTCACTGCAGTCTGAAGTGGGCATAACTTTCCTCAGTAGAAATAGTGCTTTCCCACTTCCACATATGAAAAAATAGGTGAAAGGAGGACATTCTATTACTGTCATAATTTATATAGTTCCATATGCAACCCTTCTGTCAGGTGCCAATGGCATCAGCAAGGATCAGGTTCAACCTTCCTAAGGGTCTCAGAGACATATTCCTACTTCCAGCCCTTGAAAATTAAAATAAAACATATAAAATGTCCCCAGTCTGCCTTCCATGTGGTTCTTCCCAACTCACAAGCACTCAGGGTCCTATAGGAACATGAATCTACAATTGTCTTTTTACCAGAGAACAAAGGAAAAACAATCAAAAGAAACACGAAAACCCAACACACAGAGGCCCATAGGTTCCAGTTGGCAAAAAGTTCACTACTCTGTATCAAAAACTCCTCACAGGCCTAACAAACTCACTACACCTAACACCTTGCTGTCATAGTATTTATTTATAAAGAATGTTGTGTGAGATATGAAATGAAAGCCAGAAACACACTGGTTTCAGAGTAGCAGCCGTGTTAGTCTGTATTCGCAAAAAGAAAAGGAGTACTTGTGGCACCTTAGAGACTAACAAATTTATTAGAGCATAAGCTTTTGTGAGCTACAGCTTACTTCATCGGATGCTCTAATAAATTTGTTAGTCTCTAAGGTGCCACAAGTACTCCTTTTCTTTTTGAGAAACACACTGGTCATCATAAGCATTGCAAGATGTATGTACGGTTGGTGGGTAAGGCCTTATGGTACCTACTAAAAATATGTTTCAAGCTATGTAGTCAGCAGGACTTGACAAACAGGTTTCTTCCAGACAGGAGATAAGATGTATATCTCTCTGCCACATGTAAATTAAGCATTATAAGCAAAACACAATGGGAGCTACACTGGCATTCCAAGTCAACATGAGGATGTGAAGTCAACATGGGGAGATTCCAGAGATTAAAATCACAGGTGGTTGTCTTGTCTCTGTGGTGCAGAGAAAATGAACCGTGGAGTATAAGAGAAAGGCAAAAGGATCCTGTTTATCCATCACAGAGGGAACAAAAAGGACTTTATTTTTTGTTACTATGAATGGTAGCTCTCAGCCATGAGGGCTGAAGACTTTGGGAGATTGCTTTAGGTGAGAAATTTCTTTAGATAAGGCTTTTAGCCTGTTAACATTAGGTTTAGACTCTAATAAAATATATATTTGCTTTTAAGTATATATACTTTTATTTCATATGTAACCTGTTATTCTTACCATCCTTGCTCGCTATCTTTTTAAATGTCTGTGCTTTGTTAATAAACTTATTCTTGTTTTTATTATAAACACATTTCAGTGGTATGGTGTTAAGCAAAGTGTGAATCTTCAGTTGAATCAAACAAGCTGATGTGCACACTGAATTTTTGGAGACAGCTTACCTGTTTATTTCTGTGAGTATACAGTGACAGGGACTGGATACTACAGGGAGACGCTTCTGAGCAGTGCGGAGACTGGGGTACACCAAGTGTTAACCTGCAAGCCAAAGAGGGGGTTGGCAGAGCCCCAAGGAGAATGCCTAAGTAGCTGAAGGGCTAGCAAAGTCAAGAAGCTGACATTCAGCTATGACAAGAAAGACTCCCTCTCACTAGAGGCAGGAGGGTAGCATGGTCACTCGCAGTCCTGGACACCCCCAGAAAGTGTCACACTAGTGTATTTCCATAAAAGAAACTGAACAACTCAAAACTGTGCATCAGGAGTTTGGTCAAAGCCCTAGTCCCAAATAATAATTGCTTGGCGTCTTGAGGTCCAGAATGCTTACTTCCATCACAAGACCCATCCATGTATAACTCCACTCACAAGTCCAGTTAGGGTCAGTGATGGTGAAGGCATGGGCTCTTCTCTGCTGATCTGCTCCACTCCATAGAGGATGGCTCTGCCAGGTCCCTCTCCGATGTGTAGCTACTTGGCTCAGTTCTGTTATAACAGCTCTGATTCCACAGGCTTGATAGGCCAGCGTGCTGTGAATTCAGCTCTGCATTGTTGCTGGGCTGGTCAAGCCTTGCTAAGAAGTGAGCTCTTCATCATCATCAAAAAGAAAAGGAGTACTTGTGGCACCTTAGAGACTAACAAATTTATTAGAGCATAAGCTTTCGTGAGCTACAGCTCACTTCATCGGATGCATTTGGTGGAAAAAACAGAGGAGAGATTTATATACACACACACAGAGAACATGAAACAATGGGTTTATCATACACACTGTAAGGAGAGTGATCACTTAAGATAAGCCATCACCAGCAGCAGGGGGAGGAAAGGAGGAAAACCTTTCATGGTGACAAGCAGGTAGGCTAATTCCAGAAGTTAACAAGAATATCAGAGGAACAGTGGGGGGTGGGGTGGGAGGGAGAAATACCATGGGGAAATAGTTTTACTTTGTGTAATGACTCATCCATTCCCAGTCTCTATTCAAGCCTAAGTTAATTGTATCCAGTTTGCAAATTAATTCCAATTCAGCAGTCTCTCGTTGGAGTCTGTTTTTGAAGCTTTTTTGTTGAAGTATAGCCACTCTTAGGTCTGTGATCGAGTGACCAGAGAGATTGAAGTGTTCTCCAACTGGTTTTTGAATGTTATAATTCTTGACGTCTGATTTGTGTCCATTCATTCTTTTACGTAGAGACTGTCCAGTTTGGCCAATGTACATGGCAGAGGGGCATTGCTGGCACATGATGGCATATATCACATTGGTAGATGCGCAGGTGAACGAGCCTCTGATAGTGTGGCTGATGTGATTAGGCCCTATGATGGTATCCCCTGAATAGATATGTGGACAGAGTTCATCATCATCGTCATTATCGTCATCAGCAACACCAGTCTACTCCACTCAGGGTACAGAGTCTCCAGATGAGGACCATAAAGCAAAACAGGACCATTTGGATAGAGTCTCTGCTCTTGTGATTGAGCTCCTGGCTTTCCTGTTGATCTTAGATTTTGTTCCCCACAGAGATAAAGTAGCCGCCCCTCCCAGCTGTTTGAGGCTGCCTCTCTGCACAGAGCTAACACGTGGGAGCTGTAGGGAGGAGCCACTGAGGGTGAGAAGGGGTGTGCTTGCGGGGACATGACTCAAGCTGTTGGGGGGCAAACCATTAAATCGCGTTCCCCAGTCTCACTAGGCATCAGTCATCTCTGGCAGAAGTCCCAAGTGCCCTCCCCCAATCTGGCAAGTGGAGAATGGGGGGACATGGGGGAGCTCTGTGAGCTGCATTTTAACTGTAAAAGAGCCGCATGTGGCCCATGAGCCTCAGTTTCGCCACCCCTGATTTGTACAAATAAAGCAAACAAATTCCAGCGAAAGCGACACAAGCAGGGCTGGATTACCCAATAGGCAGACTAAGCACATGCTTAGGGCACCAGCAAAGCAGGGGGCACCAAAACAAATGAGATTTTTTTAAAAAAAAAAAATTTGATATTTGACATTTCAAAAAAAGCATCGAAGTAGTCATCATGGGACAAATCAGAACTTTGTTAGACTTCCTTACTCTCCACTACACTCTTCCCCCAATTTTCTGTTCTCTTTTTATTACTTATCCCCACCTAAACCGGGGGGCGTCCCACTAATATAGATCAAAATAATGCGAGGAAATCAGATCCCTGTCAAATTGCAATACATTTATGTTTTATTATTGATATATTCTTCTGAGTTATACATACTTGATTTGTTTTTTTTCCTTTCTTATATATATATATATATATATATATATATATATATATATATAAAATAGTGTATGTTGTGTAATTTGTTTTTTTTTTTAAGCTCAGATAACTGAGATAAGGGGTAGGATGAAACGTAACCAACTGAGTGGAGCACAGAAATGTAAACTGGCGGAAGAAAAGAAACAAAAAACTAGTGAAATTTTCCAAAATCTTTCAAAGCTGACATCATTTTTCAAAGCAAATCCATCAGAAGCAACATCTTCTCTCAGTAGCACAGACATTGTTCCAAAACCTGTAGGTGTTTCAGAGACTGACCCTTCTTCTATTGGTGAAACAAACACCATTCCAGAACATGTGGAAGTGTCAGAGACTTGTGGCACCTTAGAGACTAACAAATTTATTTGAGCATAAGCTTTTGTGAGCAACAACTCACTTCATTGGATGCATTCGGTGGAAAATACAGTGGGGAGATTTATATACACACACAGAGAACATGAAACAATGGGTTTTATCATACACACTGTTAGGAGAGTGATCACTTAAGATGAGCCATCACCAGCAGGAGGGAGGGGGAAGGAGGAAAACCTTTCATGGTGACAAGCAAGGTGGGCCATTTCCAGCAGTTAACAAGAACGTCTAGGAATAATGGGGGGGCGGGGTGGGGGGGAGAAATAACATGGGGAAATAGAAAAGGAGTACTTGTGGCACGTTAGAGACTAACAAATTTATTTGAGCATAAGCTGTCGTGAGCTACAGCTCACTTCATCGGAATGCATCCGGTGAAGTGAGCTGTAGCTCACGAAAGCTTATGCTCAAATAAATTTGTTAGTCTCTAAGGTGCCACAAGTACTCCTTTTCTTTTTGCGAATACAGACTAACACAGCTGCTACTCTAAAACCTGTCATTATGCATGGGGAAATAGTTTTACTTTGTGTAATGACTCATCCATTCCCAGTCTCTATTCAAGCCTAAGTTAATTGTATCCAGTTTGCAAATTAATTCCAATTCAGCAGTCTCTTGCTGGAGTCTATTTTTGAAGTTTTTTTGTTGAAGGATAGCCACTCTCAGGTCTGTAATCGAGTGACCGGAGAGATTGAAGTGTTCTCCGACTGGTTTTTGAATGTTATAATTCTTGATGTCTAATTTGTGTCCATTTATTCTTTTACGTAAAGACTGTCCAGTTTGACCAATGTACATGGCAGAGGGGCATTGCTGGCACATGATGGCATATATCACATTGGTAGATGTGCAGGTGAACAAGCCTCTGATAGTGTGGCTGATGTGATTAGGCCCTATGATGGTGTCCCCTGAATAGATATGTGGACAGAGTTGGCAACGGCCTTGTTGCAAGGATAGGTTCCTGGGTTAGTGGTTCTGTTGTGTGGTGTGTGGTTGCTGGTGAGTATTTGCTTCAGGTTGGGGGGCTGTCTGTAAGCAAGGACTGGCCTGTCTCCCAAGATCTGTGAGAGTGATGGGTCGTCCTTCAGGATAGGTTGTAGATCCTTGATGATGCATTGGAGAGGTTTTAGTTGGGGGCTGAAGATGATGGCTAGTGGCGTTCTGTTATTTTCTTTGTTGGGCCTGTCCTGTAGTAGGTGACTTCTGGGTACTCTTCTGGCTCTGTCAATCTGTTTCTTCACTTCAGCAGGTGGGTATTGTAGTTGTAAGAATGCATGATAGAGATCTTTTAGGTGTTTGTCTCTGTCTGAGGGGTTGGAGCAAATGCAGTTGTATCATAGAGCTTGGCTGTAGACAATGGATCGTGTGGTGTGATCTGGATGAAAGCTAGAGGCATGTAGGTAGGAATAGTCGGTAGTAGGTTTCCGATATAGGGTGGTGTTTATGTGACCATCGCTTATTGGCACCGTAGTGTCCAGGAAGTGGATCTCTTGTGTGGACTGGTCCAGGCTGAGGATGATGGTGGGATGGAAATTGTTGAAATCATGGTGGAATTCCTCAAGGGCTTCTTTTCCATGGGTTGAGATGATGAAGATGTCATCAATGTAGCGCAAGTAGAGTAGGGGCATTAGGGGACGAGAGCTGAGGAAGCGTTGTTCTAAGTCAACCATAAAAATGTTGGCATACTGTGGGGTCATGCGGGTACCCATCGCAGTGCCGCTGATTTGAAGGTATACATTGTTCCCAAATGTGAAATAGTTATGGGTGAGGACAAAGTCACAAAGTTCAGCCACCAGGTTAGCCGTGACATTATCGGGGATTCTGTTCCTGACGGCTTGTAGTCCATCTTTGTGTGGAATGTTGGTGTAGAGGGCTTCTACATCCATAGTGGCTAGGATGGTGTTTTTAGGAAGATCACTGATGGATTGTAGTTTCCTCAGGAAGTCAGTGGTATCTCAAAGATAGCTGGGAGTGCTGGTAACGTAGGGCCTGAGGAGGTAGTCTACATAGCCAGACAATCCTGCTGTCAGGGTGCCAGAACATGTGGATGTGTCAGAGACTGTAACTGATTATCCTACTCCTGGTGCTAAAACAGACATTGTTCAAGAAGGTGTGCATGTGTCAGAGACTAAACCTGCTCATGCTGTAAATAATAGGAGAAAAGATCCTGGTATGTGGGTTGATTTCAGTACCGATGATGTAGCTTACTGGATAGATCATGGACCAAATGACTGTCAACACCACACTAGGCCTTTTGAGAAATCATGTCAGACTTTTACCAATGGCAAACAAACAAGATATTGTCCACAAAAAATATTTTTCAGCATGAAAGCGAATGGTGAGAAATATACTTGAGAATGGCTACTGTATTCACCATCAACAGGGTCTGTGTACTGTTTTGTTTGCAAACTTTTTGCATATAAACCTTCAATATCCCTGTTTGCTGCAGATGGATTTAGTGACTGGCGGAATACTGTTTTAATTGAACAACGTGAAAATAGCACTACTCACAGAGATTCAATGTTGACATATTTAAATCGAAGACAGGGCTTTGGATTGACAAAAATTGGAAGAACAAATTAAAGGGGAGCGTGAATATTGGCAACATATCTTGCAGCGTGTTATAGCTGTTATTCAAATATTAGCTGAACATGGTCTGTCTTTCTGGGGATCAAATGAAACATTTGGATCATTGTAGAGTGGAAATTTCTTGGGATTGTTGAAGCTTGTGGCTCAATTTGACCCATTTTTAGCAGCCATATCTCAAAATATGGGAATGCTGGCAAAGGTAACCCATCATTCTTATCCAAGACAATATGTGATGAACTCATTGGTCTAATGAGTGACAAAGTTCGTTCAGCTATTGTGGATGAAATAAGTACTCTTGGGTACTTCAGTTTATCTGTCGACTCTACACCTGATCTTTCACAATTGATAAATTGAATATTGTACTAAGATATGTGTCTCCCACAGATGGAAAACCAGTTGAACCATTTATAACATTCCTCAATTTGAAAAGCCACACTGGTGAAGAAATGGCAAATCAAGTACTGCATTATCTGTGCCAAGTTTGCAAAATAGATTTCTCAAAGTGCAGAGGTCAATCTTATGACAACACTACCAACATGTCAGGGCATTATCAAGGAATGCAGAAGAAGCTTTTAGAGCAGAACAAATATGCCATATTCATACCATGTGCTGCACGCTCTCTCAATCTTGTTGGCCGCAGTGCTGTTGATTGTTGTCCTGTGGCAGTAAGTTTTTTCTCAACAGTCCAGTTACTTTATACATTTTTCTTTGTCTCAACACACCGATGGGCAGTAATTAAAACATATTTGGGCAATGATCGTGTGTTGAAATCTCTTTCTAATACTCGCTGGGAGGCACATGCAGTGGCAACAAGTGCAATTCTGCAGTCCTATTCAAAGATTGTGGATGCATTAGAAAGTATAGCTGAAGACCAATCACAAAAGGGAGAATCTATACGACAGGCAGAAAACATTGCAAACAAGATGCAAGAACTAGAGTTTGTATTCATGTTGACCATGTGGAATGAAATTTTACAACACTTTTACCACACAAGTCAAGCTCTCCAAGAAAAAGAATTGGATTTGAAAACATGTTCAGACCTCTGTCAATCATTAACAGACCACTTACACACATTGAGGAAGGATTTTGAAGACATACCAAAAGATATCTTGCCTGATACTAACTACAAAGAAGCCCAATCCCTCAAGCACATCAGGATAAAAACAAGCAAATGATAGCAGTGCAACAGAAACAGCATTGAATCCTAGAGACAAATTTAATGTATCTACTTACTACACTATAATTGATACACTTGAAGCTCATATGAAAAGGAGAGGTGAAGTGTACAAAGAAGTATCAAGTAGATTTCCTTTTCTAAACGATATGGACTTATCTGATGAACAATATTCACAAGGTTCCCAAAAGCTAGTTGACTCATACCCTGTTGACTTGAACATGAACATCTGTAGAGAAGTACGGCCGTTCCACTGTTATATGCGCGCAAAGTTTAATGAAACAGGAAAAATGAAATTCAGTGACGTTGATCTTCATGATACAATATTGAAAGATGGAATACAATGTGTATTTCCAAATGGAGAGATTGCACTACCTATTTTTCTAACATTGGTGATTACTAACTGCTCCGCACAATGTTTTTTCTCAGCTGAAAAGAATAAAAAACCCTCAGAGAACAACAATGTGTCAGGACAGACTTGATTCACTTTTCCTAGTGTGTATGGAAGCGGACATGCTTCGTTGAATCAGCTTTGATGAACTTATCCAGAATTTTATCTTATCCAGAAATCAGAAAATCTAGAAAGAAGCTATTTTAATTTCAGCATATATGTAAGTTATGTGTCATTTCGAAAAATAAAATTTTATTTTACTGTATACTATTGTTTTTATTTTAATTAAATATGGGGAGGCACCATAATCTTTTCATTGCTTAGGGTCTATAAAGGTCTTAATCCAGCTCTGGACACAAGTGAGTAGATGGAATTCTGGGTAAACAATATTATAATTCATTTAAATGAAGCTGGCCAGAGCTAGCTTTCGCCTTCTGCCCTTACAGAGGGAGCAGAGAATTCCATCCCTCTAAATCTTCTGACCATGGGCCTTACATATGTAGACAGGGCTCCACATCACATTGATTTCAGCTCTGTTGTGATGGCAAACTCTCCTTGTGAACACGGTAGAAACAAGTGGCCAAGATCTGATATGTTTCTCAAGTAAACTAGAATATTTCAGATGAGTGGCAATGCTGCTCTTCTCCCTGTTCCCATGGCCTTTGGTGTCTGGAGGTATACACAAGAGTTATTTCAGCCCAGGACCCAACTATTCCACATGCTCCTGAGGCCTGCATATGGCTAGAGTAAGTATTGCTCTAACACGGCTACTTGTGCCCTACGCACAGTCACACCCCTTTCTGGGCCGTTGCAGCTGAAAGTTCTTAAGACACACATGATCTTTCATTCCTTTGCATACTAGAATGGGGGTACACGTGAAGAAAAGTGCAGCTATGGAGAAGTGCTTTCCACATGCAATTGGTTCTGTGCTTTGCCCACTCCATAATTTAGATAATAGCTGAAATTAATGCACATATTTGTATTACCAAAAATGTTTCTAGCCAGCCAGCTTCCATTTATGTGCAATACAGAAGGAATTGCCACATTTCTCTCTCTCTCTTTTTCTCTCTTATATGTAACTTTTCATTTCCTGGTTCTTATCAAACACATACAATGTCTTCATACCAAAAGTTTAAAAGAAAATTGTTTGTAGAACAAACAAAAGTGCTGAGTGTGCTGCAAAACCTGGAAGATGTGTGTGAAAACCCCACTAGGAGTGTTACATAGCCTGGCTTGCAGAGAGACCTCTGAGGAAGCTGCTGGCCTGCACAATGGACAGCACTTGTTACAGGCAGGGAGCCTGAACCAAGGGTACCAAGACAGAACACAAAAGGCATCCCCTGGGGCTGCTCAGGCCACTGCCCAAAGGAACCCCATAGAGCGTCACATGGAGAATCACATTTGTTTCTTGAGGAGTCAGAATGAAAATCAGTTGAACTAAACTATGAAATTGCATAAGTAGGTGAAGGATAGTTCCTGTTCCATGTGATTCACAGAGACCCCCAACCTCATCATAGCTCTACAGCAGGTATCACATTGCATCATCACAACATGCTCTCATTGGCTGACCAAATTCTGGTGTTGATTCTAAGCTGTGCTAAACTCCTCTCTGTGCAGTCTGGGGTGGGCCCAGGTGGCTGTACACCACTTTTGAAGGCTCCTGAATGCTAGGGCTGGCAGGGATCCAGACCCAGGCATAAGCTAGAGAAGCCAGAGGGCTGCTCTAATTTACATTTCGCTGCACTGGTCCTGAGAGCCGCCTTGGACATCAGGGGCAATCTGCTCCTCTCTGCAAGAGGAAACATGGTCACTTCTGAAATGTGTGCGGAGGACACTGAAAGATTAATCCAGCCCAGCGGGTGCTCAGCACCCCCTATTGCTTTTCGGTGGGTGTTTGAGCCCCAGAGCATCCACAGAGTTGGCACCTCTGGACAGAGCAGTTAAAGACTTCCTCTTTGTACAAAAATCATGAGGGTTTTTGGGAGGGGTGGGGAGGGAATCTAGAGTTGATCCTGAATTACTGTAAGTGAGAGTTAAAGAGGAAGGAAATCTGTTGCTTTTCTCTGATATTATTGCTGTTTCAGCCTCCTCCCTATCCTGTGACACAATCTAGCCACTGAGGATTTGAGAGCTCTCTCCTTGTGCAGTTCCTGCCATCTGGAAAAGCCTTCCTGTGTATCCAACAGAGGCACTCTCCATCTCACTTCAAATTAAAGATTAATACATGTCCCCTGTCCCCACCACACAGCTATTATAGCTTTCTGAAATGTATTATTTCACTGTGTGGCATTTTGTTAGACAGTCTGTATGAGAGACACTATGCAGAGTAAAGCTGGGTTGTTTTTTTTAAATTTTATCCATCGCAGTCAATTTGTGTGGTTAAGGTTTTGCCTCTTTGCTCTGGAAAAAACAAGAGCTATCTAGGTAATACTTAGTGTTACAGCTCTCTGTTGAGAAACTATGGAGGGCCAGCTCCCATGTATCACAGTTTCTTCACATTATCAGAGCAGCAAACATCAATCCAAGTCCTCCTCAGCTAACTACGTGTATCCTGAGGTGCAGATCAGGCTGCAGGAAGGTTTAGGAATGCCCTCCTCAAATGCACAGTCACAAGAACTATAGGTCTATTTCTGTGACCTGATTTAATTGTCTGCTTATAGTATGACATGCTGTGCTGTGGATACCAGGCAGAGACCAGACTTCCTAATTATTCTCCAACATGAATGTTGGGGAGTGATCATTTGTGATGCTGGTATTGGGTGACACTGATGTGATGGATAATGGATGGATTTACGGGTGACACCTGAATACATTTCATTGAAAAGTTTTGAGTATGGTATTTCTAGGGCAGGGATGGCCATTGCTTTACTTGTTTGTACAGCGCCTGGCACAATGGTGCACTGGTTGGGACTTCTAAATGCTATTGCAATGTAATTGATAATATAGAATCCTGACAGCCATACCGTGTAACCTGAGCTGTATAGGGTTATACAGGCTAATAGAAATCAAGTGTCTAACAGTAATGTAAGCAACCTGTGGTTTTCTGAGGCCAGATTATGATCTCAGCTACTCTGGTGTCATTTGGCCAGACTGGCAGGCTGAGGCAGCCTGGACAAAAGCTTCTGAGAGGTTCTCAGAACTTTCCAAAAGATCCACATGACAGATACAGTGTGTGACTATAGACAATAATGATTTCTATCAAATCCCGCTTCCTCCATCCCAACCACCACAGAAATTAACCAATTCCACCCGCAACCTACCACTCACTCAGCACTTCCCCTACTCTGTCATGCACAAAAACACATCAGTCCCCCAGCCCACTCCACACACACAGAACCATCATTTTTCTCTCCAAACAAATCCATCTGTGTCCAATCCCCCTTCAGACAAATGCATCTGCTCCAAGTCCCCTTCTCATCTTCACACACAAACATATACACGGATGTGATTCAGGCAGGACTGCAGAGGAGAGAGACACCAGGCCTGGGGATCCACAATTGGAGAACATTTGGGGAACAATCAAGCATGAGGCTGCTGATAAGTTGTTCTCCTTCTGTGGCGAGTCACAGAGTGATATAGTAGCAGCCAGTTGAGGATGCTATTTGTGTGGGTGCCCCCAGAGGCAGTAGTTGAGGAAGAAGAGCCATGGACTGCAAGCACTAAGTACATGTGAAAGAGACTAGCATAAAGAAGGGAATGGCCCATTGGGACATGCCTGAGTGGCCAGAGACACAGTCCAAGTTGGGAGTAATTCCACTGAAATCACTCTGGATTTATGCTGGTGTGGCTACTAGCTGAATCTGTCCCCGACCAATGGGGTTCACAAAGATATTGTTGCCTTGGCCTGAGTGGTTAGCCACTATTCAGGCATTGCCAGGTTGTTTCTGTTAAGATGATGGAGTGAGATATTTTCTTTGGTGCAATCCTTTTTATTTACAAAGAATGTACAAAGACCCGTTTCTCTGAACACAGCAGGCGGCAGTTTCCTTGCTCACAATTTCCAAGCCTCTTTCCAGCCAGCCCTCTGCCCAAAAGAAGCTCTCTCTCTCTCTCGGCTTCTCCCCAGGGACACAATTCACACTGTTTCTCTCATTATCTGATCACTTTCTCTCTTCTTATGACACACACAGCCTCACACAGCTTTACCTATCAGTGCCCCAGTCCCTGCATTTGCAGTCTGTCCCAGGGAAACCCTTCTTATTCTTCATGAGTTAGTTCTTGTTCAGGCCCTCCCTTGCAGTCCAATGCCTTGGGTGGTAGCTTTTGTTGTTTCGGGTACCTTTCTCCATAAAGGAGCTTAATTGCTTCTTCTGTTTAGCCAGAACAAAAGGTGACTAGCACATCCATCAGCTTTAGCAAGGTCTTTGATTGCTCATAGGTCAAAGACTTGCTTTCTGTTAGACAACACTATTCTCCAGCATAATATGTTAGAAGAGTTTAATTCACATTTTTACTGTAGTTCGTCCATAACTTTTCTCAAACAAATCTCAGGACAAATCTCCAGTTCTGGGTATAGCTCACTTCCCAACCCCAGAGCATAGAAACAGCTGCAGTTTTGAAAAAGGAGAAGGAACAAGGGTGAAATAGTTCTGTTCTCCTCCTCTGTTCTGGTAAGGATTTGCTTACCAGAATTTTGTGTAACACTGGGAACTAAAATCTCCTCTTTCTAAAACAAGGAGTACATACTCTCCAGCTTCACAGGGAGAAAGCTTTATTCCTTCACACATAAAAGAGTGTAAGAACAATAAATGTGTTAAAGGTCAGATATTTGGATAGTTCGCATTTGGAAGGCAGAATCAACACACAGATTAGAATCCAACAGCAGAGAGAAGCTCACCTGGTGACAGTAGATTCAGACACATGCAAACATTGGGGGTCTTGAGGAACCACAGCTAATGGGAGCGTGATTAGCTTGTCACTTCCTTTTATACAGTTTAGGGGCATGATGATTCTTGCTGTTAAGCTGCAAACTTCTTCAGCACATGTGGGAAGGGAGATAGAGAGAAAGGCAGCAGGGGCCATCAGAGAAACATTGAATTAAAAGCTTTGACCAGATTTTTCCAAGTGTATCTGGAAGGCCTCCGTTCAGAAGTAATCTTCATTCTTCCCAGCCTACAGGGGGAACTCAGTATGTAGTGAAAGAGAGAATGTCTCAGCACAGATCCAGTCTAACAACTGCTCATCCCATGAACACTTTCTACCCATTGATAGATTTAGGGGCATTAGTGGCACTGGACCATTAGCCCTCCTGGACACTGAGGAAAATAAAACTAAGGTCATATCTACACTACATTGTTTGGTTGACACAAGTTACATCAGCGTACAGCCACCCAAATTTGTATATAGGTTGGGAATGTGCAGACTTTGCTGCTTGCATCAGTGCTGTGCGTAATCACCAGGAGTGCTTGTGTTGCTGTAAAGTGTGGTGCACCTTGGGTAGATATCCCATTGTGTTATACTTATAAGAAGCACGCAGGATCTTTATAGGGAAGAAGGCAGCACGCCACATTTATTGAGAATACAACAGTTAGCATATGCTTTTCAATCTCTCTCTCTCTCTCTCTCTCTCTCACACACACACACACACACACACACACAGAGTCCTGCCAGTTGATGTTTATAGTTACCAGTCCAGAGTCTGGATCAATCTAGTGGCCAGCCAGATTGGTTGCAGAGGGCAGCAGCTCTGTCGGTCATGATCCGATGCTCCTGCAGTGTGGCAAGATGAACCCAAAGTCCCACGGCAAAGCACCCTGTTCTTATACTCCCTTTTCTCTGTTGAAGTCTATACATTTTGCTGTGTCAGTTTCTGACTGGTTACTCCTTGATTGGTGTTAACATTCCAAAACACCTCTGAGAGGGTCATCCTGTCCTGGTTTCGATTTAATCAATTGTCTTTAGCGGTGCCATCCTTCACCTCAGGGTTGTCAATTTGCCCTTCCTCAATCATGGATACATGTTGATGGTTCTTTGGTGTTGTCAGGGTTCCCTCCCCACTCTGAACTCTAGGGTACAGATGTGGGGACAGCATGAAAGACCCCCTAAGCTTATTTCTACCAGCTTAGGTTAAAAACTCCCCAAGGCACAAATTCTCCCTTGTACCTTGGATTAGGTAACGCTGCCACCACCGAGTGATTTAGACAAACTCAGGGAAAGGACCACTGGGAGTTTCTACTCCCCCCCTAATATCCCCCCAAACTTCCTCACCCCCTTTTCTGGGGAGACTTGAGAATAAACAAGATGAGCACAGACCAACCTTGGGTTTTTTTAGGACCCCCCCAAAAAACCCCAATCAGATTCTAAAAGAAATAGAACTTTATTAGAAAGAAAAAAGGTAAAAGAAGCACCTCTGTAAAATTAGAATGGAAGATAATCTTACAGGGCAATCAGATTCAAAAACACAGAGGATTTCCCTCCTGGCCAAACTTTAAAGTTACAAAAAGAAAAACCAGGAATACACCTTCCTCTCAGCACAGAGAAAATCACAAGCCAAAACAAAAATAAGCTAACACATTCCCTTGCTAGTACTTACTAATTCTAATGGAGTTGGATTGCTTGCTTCCTTGATCTGTGTCCGGCAAGCACACAGAACGGACAGACCAAAACCTTTCCCTTCCTCCCTCCCCGCCACCGAATTTGAAAGTATCTTGTCCCCTTATTGGTTCTTTTGGTCAGGTGCCAGCCAGGTTACCTGAGCTTCTTAACCCTTTACAAGTAAAAGGATTTTGTGCCTCTGGCCAGGAGGGATTTTATAGTACTGTATACAGGAAGGTTGTTATCCTTCCCTTTATATTTATGACAGGCATCAACAAATCTCAATAAGTGTCTTCACTCCTCCTTTCTTGACCATCTGGTTAACAATGGCCTTCACACCTCATCTTTTCCTGATGCATGCATTCCTCATTCACACAAGCAGTCTCTTACAGAGACCAAACAGTCTTTAACAGAGACTTTGAGAATACAAACAGTAGTATTTTATATCAAGCAAAAAGGCATTGCAAATAAAACCTTGTTAAGTTTTACAATCAATAACCAAGACAATTTACATTGAGACCCAGGCCTTCAATATTCCTCTAATCTGCTTAACATATACACAATACAGAATCCTGTCTCTTACTAACTAAACCATAAAACAGAGAACTAAAGAGGGCCCAATTTCTAATGCATATGGGAAAACAGAATCTCATAGTCCCAGCCGGTCATTCCTTTCTGCTATTCAAAGGGGGTGGCTAGCAGGATGAAATCAAATTATACATTAATTCTTATAGTGCAATTCTAAAATCCTGCCCCTACAAGTGTGTCCCATGCCACCATCCAACACAATGCCTTTTGGGAAATTTTTGCAGTGCTTTGTGGGATAGTAGCGATTCATCCATGGATTTCTGGGAACTAGGAGGGTCAAGTTCCCAACATGCCAACGTCTTCATCCCATACTTTCCACATCCCATAATTTCCATGCCAATTTTTAAAACTCTCACAGGAACTCACAGTGCTTTTTGGTCTCCACCCTCTCTCTGATGGAAGCATGGCTCCTGCAGAGTTCAGCACAATTCTCCTGTGGGTTGCTCATATAGGATGGATGATACTTGGGTACTTGCAGTGCTTGAAGGAGTACTGCTACAATCGGGATTGTGAGGAGGAAGACAAAGAGATATCTGAGCAAAATAACTGGATGCTGATGGACATAGTGGGGGAAAAATGCCAAGATGCTGCTGGCATTCATGGAGCAGCTCTACGTGGTGGAGCATCAATTCTGGGTCCAAGAAACAAGCACTGATTGGTGGGATTGCATTGTAATGCAGGTTTGGGATTAGGAGCAGAAGCTACAGAACTTTTGGATGTAAAAAGCCACATTCCTGGACCTGTTGCCCAGCTCCTCCTGCTCCTCTGGCAACACCAAAATGAGAGCTTCCCTGACAGTGGAGAAGCAAGTAGTGAGCCCACTCTGAAAACTTGCAACACTGGACTGCCACCAGTCAGAAAATCCACAATGGGAGGCATGCATCCAAGTGCGTAAGGCCACTAAAGGTCTCCTACTACACAGGACTGTGACTCTTAGTAACGTACAGGAAATAGTGAAAAGATTTGTAGCAATGGGGTTTCTAAATTGCTGTGAGGCAATAGACAACACACACCTCCCTATTTTGACCACCTTGCCGCTGAGTACATCAACAGAAAGGGCTACTTTTCTATGGCTATACAAGCACTGGTGGATCACCAGGGACATTTCACTGATATTAATGTGGGCTGGTCAGGGAAGATGTGTGATACTCTCATGTTGAAGAACATGGGACATTTCAAAAAGCTGCAATCAGGGACTTTCATTCCGTACCAGCGGATAAACACTGGTGATATGGAAATGTCAATAGTGATTCTGGGGGACCCAACATATACCTTGCTCCCTTGGCTCATGAAGCCATACGCTGGTCTCCCTGACAGGGCCAAGGGAAGATTCAATTACTGGCTCATCAAGTGCAGGATTACAATTGAATGTGCTTTTTGTAGGTTGAAGGGATGCTGGCATTGTTTTCTCCTGAAATTAGACCTCAGCAAGAAAAACATCCCAATGGTGATAGCTGCCTGCAGTGTCCTGCATAACATCTGTGAGGCAAAGAAGAAAAAGTTTCAACAAGGTGGAGGGTGGAGGTGGATCATTTGTCTGCTGACTTTGAACAGCGATACACAATGGCACATAATGAAGTTATATTTTGGAAATCCAGAGTATCTTTATTAGTCCACACCAAATATTGCAGAATCCATAGCAGAAGGATTTTATATTTGTAAAGCATATTTATAAATGTATACCCAGTGTTACAGAATTTATAGCGGCAGGCAAAGACCAAAGCAATATATAATGTAAAGCACACAAGACAGACACTATTTCATGAAAGCAACAGAAAACTCTGCTGTGGCTGACTTGGTAAAAAGCTCTTTTAAAGCCTCCCTCAGCCATGTAGCTCCAGGGCTGGCTATTCTAATAGCCCTTGTGTCCAGCTGTTCCTCCTAGTCCAAGTCTTTCTCTTCCTCAGCAGGGTCAGATGTTCAGCGGGCAAGGAGAAGGCAGCCCCCAAGGCCACCAAACCAGAAGCTACTGATCAAAACAGACAGATGTACTATTGGATTTATAGTCACAATAGAAAGGGAAAGATTAGTCTCAAAACTCCCTTTCTATTATTCCCTTAATAAGAAATGCTTGTTGACACTGTAGCTGCTGCAGCACCACTCTCCAGACCAAATCAGTGAGTGCTGCCTGGCTGGGAGAAGGGGGGTGTTCTGTTGCATGTTGCTATACAGGTCATGCCCTCCCCTCCCCCTGGGTGCAGGTATAAGGAAATGGCAGAGTATCTCCTTGAAAGTTTCATCCAGATCTCCCAAGAGGACTAAAGGAACATCCCTACCGAGATAAACAAAGTACTCTATATGTCCCCGCCTAGCCCACAAGCCAAAGAAATGAAAAGCAAATGCCAACTCTACCACTTTTTGTTCTACCTCCCCCGAGCACCAGACTGTGGATTGTGCAACTGGACAGTCATACAACCCTTTGTAGAATGTATTCCCTAACCTGTTATTTTCTAACATTATACCAGTAAAGTCTCAACTTGTGGATGGGCCAGGCACCATTTTTATAGGGGAACAAAGGTGGGTAGAAGGCAGAGGGTAGGGAGTGAGTTTAAATTTGAAGAAAAGGAAAAGCAAAAAAAAAAAAAAGAAAAAAGATGTAAGGAATAATACATGTACATGCTTACCCAGGCTACCTTCCCTTTCATCTGCAGGCTCTTCTGTACTCGCCTGGTGGGACTGGCTGGACTCCTGTGGAGTTTCAAACAGTTCCTGGCTCATGGCATGGTTTGAGTCCCTGTCATGCTTCCTTTCCCTCTTCCTCCTCAACCTCACTGTTCACAGCAGAGATCGCCATCACAAGCTCCTCCAAGGTATCTACAGTCATCTGAGGGGTGCTGGTGGCATGACTGCCAAGTATGGCATAGAATTAGTTGTAAAAGCAGCAAGTCTGCGGGGCAGCAGAGTTCTTGTTTCCCTCTCTTGCTTTGTGGTACGCCGAGCGCAATACCTCCACTTTCATTCGGCATTGCTGCTTATCCCTATTGTGCCCCTTTGCCAGTATCCCCCAGCCAATCTGCTCATCAGTTCACACCCCAGGGCTGTAATCCAACTTGGTCCTGCTTTATCTCCTCCCAAGCCAGGATCCAGTAGGTTACCCCTGCCATTTTCAGTGGTAGCTGAAGATCAGTGGGTTTCCTTATCTCCTCATGCCTTCTCTGCAGTTGGATAAGAAGGACCTTCATCTTCCCTGTGACAACTGTCCTCACAGGAGAGAGGAAATCAGGTAAGGAGACCTGGTCCCTGAGAAAACTAATGTGAAGGAAGAGAAGCCACCTGTGCTCAAGAGAGCACCAGTTGTGAGGAAGAGTCTGAGTGAGGACCAGTCAGCACAACAAGTCAGTCAGTCACCTGAATATCAGCCACTTCAGCCAAGCAGCAGTTCAGCTTCTGATCCCTAGTAGGCTTGTCTTGCAAATAGACCTCATCTGCTGAGCCACTGGGATGATAACTTCTGTCTCTTCCAATACACCTCTGTGAGCAGATAAACAGCTACCCATCTATCCGCTCATCCTGCAGTCTTCCATAAATATCACTACGTAGACCATATGTACAAACTTCCCTTGTCACTGGTAACAGGGTTGATACTTGTTAATGTATACTTGTTTACTGTCAATGATCTGGTCAGATACCATTTGTATATGGCTTTAGATGCACCCTCTGCTTCATAGTAATAAAAAGGAAAACCTCATAAAATGGTCTTGAAAATCTTCCCACTTATAACCATCTAGAGGTAACTCTGTTGAATCATTTGATTTTCTTTGGCTTTTAAAAGATGATGCAAACAGACTGAAAAATTTCAGGTACCAATAAATGCTTTCTAGAAGGATATCTAAAGTACTTATATGGCTCCTCTTTCCACAGTACCTGAGCACCTCACAGTCTTCAGTGCATTTATACTCATAACACCCTGAGACACGCATTATGCTTCTTTTCCATCAGGGGAGCTGAGGCATGGAGCAGCTAGGGCACGAATCCACAAAAGGGACTCAGGCCTTTAGGAAATCACAGGAACACACTGCGATCTACAAAGCCTGTGTTAGGTGCCAAGGCTCCCTCTACACAGAATGGGGAGAGGTAGGTGCCTAAGAATGCAATCCACAAAGTCAGCACGCTGGTGGGGGGTGGGGAAGACCTAAACTAGCCAGTGGGAGATGCTGATAAGAGGGGTGTGTGCTAAGCCCAGCCTCTCTCTCAGAATTCAGCACTTATCTGTGCTAGCGATTCACGAACCGTGGGAAGACAGGAGTTCCGCTGCCTAAGTCACATGTGGGGCCTGATCCAGCTAGCATGCTCAGAGGCCACCTAGCTCCGTATGATCCTGGCAGTGCCCCCCCTTAACCTTTAGCCCAGTAGTTCAGATATTCATCTGAGATGTGGGAGACCCCAGTACAAATCCCTCCTCTCCCTGATGAGAAGGGATTTTAACAGGGATCTGCCACCTCTCAGGTGCTCTACCACTGGGCTAAGGAATATTCTGATGTGAGGCTCCCTCTATCTCTCCCATTGAAGTTGTTCCACTTTAATTAATAATTGGGACAAGAGAAAGCACAAGCCTGATAGGACACTCACCTGAAAGGTGACAAATCCCTTGTTAGGCAAATGGGGGACTTGAACCAGAGGGTCTCCCACATCCCAACCTACATCCCCATCGCACATCCTAATCACTGGGCTAAAGGTTATAAGGCAGCTGCTCCTCTTCCCTTCACCCCAACTCTTTTATGTGGACTTGGATGGACTCTGAGCACGCCTACCAGATGTAATAGTGAGAAAGAGTGCTTGGAGAATTGGGCCTGGTGCAAGCTTTGAGGCGTGAACCAAAGGCTGTGAACCAGAGTAGGCCTGGCCTTGGCAAATGATAATACACAAGATATATACATAAATACATTTCAGAAGGCTACTACAGATGCACCCCAATCTAGTACAAGATAAAATGGTTTGACAGAACAAGAAGTAGGGAGGTTGCCTCTGAGATATCAGGGACAAGGAGAGGTAGCAAATAGATGATCAGGAGACACATAAGGTGGTACCTAAATTGTTTATCCCAGTTCTTTGTCTCAGTCTATAATTGTTGGGGTACCTTGCCTGGATCCTTTGTGTGGCCTAGGGGACAGCAGAGACTCCCACTGTTAATTGAGCCACCCCTTGCTACTGGGCACTCATGAGTTAGTGTAGCTGTAACACAGAGCTAAGCCACTAGGACTGTGCCTTGAGAGCAATAAACCTGGCCGAGTGCCTTTGTCACCGAACCGGGCCTGTGGTCTTTGTTTATGAGTAATATTGAGGTCTGCTGAATTAGCAGGCTGCATTATCTGCTGTTAGTATAGAAGCACTGAGCAGCCTGAACAGTGTTACCAAGGCAATGACATTCCAGCCTTCAGCATTTAACAACACTGACCCTGACCACTGATCCGGTAGTGATAAGCTGTCCACTGTAGGGGTAGCAACCTAACATGACAGAAAACTCTGAGCTAGGGAATCCCCTAATCCCCTCCCTTCAAATCTCCACAGAGTTTGATGAGTTATGGATGCACTGGGGTCCATATGAGTTCAGAAAAGAAAGTGGGGAAACATGGACTAGAATACTGCACTTAATGGTCATGGTAGTGAGGTGGCCTAGACAATACGCCACAAAATTGACGGGGCTAGTAACAAAAAACAAAAGAATTAGAAGAAGCAGCCAAGCGATCAAACATTGAAAAGCCCAGGCCTTGCTGGCAGGGCAGCAGGCATTTCAGACGTAAGATATGCTTGAGCAAATGAAACAGGATAATAGAAATCTGGAAGCAACAGTAGAAAATCTGCAAAAAAGAGAAGTGCCATCCCCTAATATAAATTTTGATGGGCAACAACAGACTTTGGGTACTTTCATAGCACCTGAAGAAGGGGGATGGAAATGGAAAAAGGTGGCCCTAACAAAATTAAAAGATGGAACAGGGGATGATCGGAATGGGTGCTGCAAAGGGGACATTGGGAATGACCAAGTAAGTGCACAGGAGTAAAAAGTAGCAAACTATACTTTCACTAAATTGGTAAATCAGAGGAGAGTAAAAATAGAATAGTTAACAGAGCAAATTAGAAAACAGGAGCTGCGATTTGATCCGAGTGGAGTGGATAAAAAAGAATGTCAAGGTGAAAAACCAAGAGTGAGAAGGTAACACCTAGAATTGATACATTAACACATGGCTTTGCCCAGAAATGGTTAACAACAGCAGGGAAGGGCACTCCTGCAATCCATTTGGCATGCAGACAAAAGCAACAGACACTGGGGGAACAAATTCAGGTTTTGCAAGAGCAGGTAACAACCCCTACTCTTCTCTCAGAAGCAGGATAAAAACCAGGGATAAAGGTTCCCAACCCCTTGCTTTAACCCACGAAGCCCCACTCCTAGCTCAGAGCTAATAATAGATTCATAGATTCATAGATACTAAGGTCAGAAGGGACCATTCTGATCATCTAGTCCGATCTCCTGCACAGCGCAGGCCACAGAATCTCACCCACCCACTCCTATGAAAAACCTCACCCATGTCTGAGCTATTGAAGTCCTTAAATCATGGTTCAAAGACTTCAAGGAGCAGAGAAGCGTCCCTCAAGTCAATCATGCCCCATGCATATGCAATAATATAATCTTCTTTCTCAAATATTCTTGCATACCAGTTAATTTTTCTTTTATATCCTCTCTCAGTTTACTAAATTTGCTTTTGGTGCCTGTACTTTAAGATATCTTGACAGAGTTAATTTCTCTTGGCTCACACTTCTCGCCTTGCCTAGGTTGTACTTCTCCCTCCCCCCTGCTTTTTCTTTGTTTTAAAAGTTAAAAGTTATAGTTATTACAGAAACCTCAATTGCTGAAAAAGAGGAAGCAACTGAAAACAAAACAACAAATAAACAAAGAGAAAACTAGTTAAAAACTTTACTTTAAATAAGCCCAGTGAATTAATTATTTTAACCTTCAGGAATGCAACAGCTGGAAATACTCCAAATTTTCTCAAAGATATGGTTGCCAAGCAACAGAAATGTTAACTCTACTTCTAATCCTAATCCCTGATTTATATTTGAAATATGGGCTTTTCTTATTTTCATTTAATAGCATTTTTTAAAATAACTGTATGTTTGCTTTGTATGTCACGTATGTTGTCCCATGTTATATGTTGTGTGCGTCACATGACCATTTTTGTCTGTTTGTTTTAATTTTGTTATAACAAAAGTCAATTTTATACTTTTTCAATATAAGTGGCACCGCACTATTTTAATATAATGATTGCGGTATAACCATCATAATACCAATTACAAATTTTGCAAAACTTAAAATGGCCTCAGTTATAAATATATGTACATATATTTTTGCCTCAACAAATAATGCAATTACAAACAAAGAGAATTCTCTTTTATTAATCACAGATTTTTTAATCAAAGGAAAAAATGTAAGGGGAAACCTCAACATTAATTCAAAGGTAATGTTAACAAAATGTTGATTTCTTGTTTGGCCTTTATTAAATATTAAAATAGAGTTATAAAAATGTTATAGCAAAAATGTCAAAAATATAACAATATATACTATGTTTAGTTATGTTGCAAAACTTTAAAGTTAACCAAACAATTTCAACAGGTTTCCACCTTTGTCTCCCAAACACACCCAAGTGTCCGCAAAAAGAAAAGGAGTACTTGTGTGGCACCTTAGAGACTAACAAATTTATTTGAGCATAAGCTTTCAAGTTTAATACCTTCAAAGTGTTTGCATAGATCTGTATTTAAAATTCACTCTGATGCAGAAACTACAGAACCCCTTCCAGATCTACTAGCTGCCTGAATACTCTTACCCTTCTCACCCTTACCTACTTTGTGCATTCTTCTTAACGTTACCTGTCTTTAGCCATCTATCCCTATTTCACTGTAACATACAGATATAGTTATAGTGCGACATATACAACAGGAAAAGAATCAACTCTAAATTCTAAGCTCGGTAGACTTGACAGTTGCTGGGCAACTGAACCCAAACTGTTCAGTGATTGGAGGTGAGGGCGCTGTACATCAGCATCTCTATGTATCTATGTTCTCATTGGTACATCTTGAAGAAAATTAACTACGGTATTTTATATAATAAATTCCCACAGAGTTTTAAAGCTTTGTCTCAGTAGCCTACTATGAAAATGCAATAAATAAAATAATAAATAAAATCCACCATTGCACAATTTCTCCCGCATACTCCCAAGGCTGTCTTGCATATCCCAGAGGTACATATACCACAGTTTGGGAACCCCTAGCCTAGGGGACAGCAGAGACTGAGCCACTCCTTGCCACTGGACATGCATGAGTTAGTGTAGCTGTACCCATGGAGCCAGGGCACTAGGGCTGTGCCTTGAAAGCAATAAGCCTGACCGAGTGCTTTTTTCACCGAACCGTGCTTGTGATCTTTCTTTATGAGTAACATCGAGGTTTGCAGAATTAGCAGGCTGCATTATATCCTGTTAGGACAAAAGCGCTTAGCAGCCTGAACAGCATTACCAAGGCAACAACATTCCAGCCTTCAGTAACATACCAATACTGGACCTTGCTCTAGGATTTAGGTGGGGGACAGACATCTGGATGCCAAGAGGAGGTGGCAGTGCACATGCTCAGAGGCTGAAATATAGATGCTTAAGGAACTTTTACTGCAAAAACTTGGGCTCTGAGGGACTTTAGGTGCCCACGAAGTTGAACAGCAGCTGAGCAGAAGTTTTGTGGATTGCAGTGATGCCTAAACAGGTGTTTGAAACAGTAGTGTTTTAATGCAGCGGTTCTCAACCAGGGGTACACGTACCCCTGGGGGTACTCAGAGGTCTTCCAGGGGGTACAGCAACTTATCTAGATATTTGCCTAGTTTAAAAACAGGCACATAAAAAGCACTAGTGAATTTCCTACAGGCAATGACTTGTTTATATTGTTGTATGTACTTACAGTTCAGTGTATAGTACAATATTTATATTTCAATTGATTTATTTTAAGATAGAAATGAGAAAGTAAGCAATTTTTCAGTAACAGTGTGCTGTGACACTTTGTATTGTCTGATTTTCTAAGTAAGTAGTTTTTAAGTGAGGTGAAACTTGGGGTACACAGAACAAATCAGACTCCTGAAAGGGGTACAGTAGTCTGGAAAGGTTGAGAACCACTGTGTTAATGCACACTCTGATGCTGGCAGATGAGGTACCAGCTCATGCCAAGGCCTGAAGCCTCACTGAATACTTACAAATGACATGGCTGGAAACCAGTCTTGTTTACTGGTCTGTGGGTAGTATTATCAAAAGAGATATTAGATGTTAAGTTGATAAGAATATATTTAGTGTTTAGATGTTATAAAATGATTATAGGATGCTGCACATGCTGATCTCACTTATAATCTCAATAGCCCATGGTATAAAGTTACATTTGGTGTTTTCACTGTAAACCTCTAGAATTGTGTAACTCACCAAAAAGGAAAAGCAGCATTGATTAAGGTAAAGTGCTTGTCCTGCATTCAAGATGGACCATTGAAGGCAAAGGACGTATTGTGTAGCATTAAAGGACAGAGACTTTGTGGACTGAATTCCTAACTCCCTCCAGGAAGGAGAGACCTGCACATGAACTCATCCCATAAGCTTGAAAATGGATCTTTTATGTTGTCTGGAGTCGGTTGGGCAAAGATTTCTAAACATAAGCTGCTTGGCATGGGTTAGCTCTAAAAGACATTCAGTGCTGACAGATTGCGACAACTCTGTCACCAGTTGGAACCATAGACTATATCTCATTTGTGTATATATATTTGTCTGCTTAACCTGTAAATAACTCTCATTTCTTTTTTCCTATTTAATAAGTCCTTAGTTAAGTTTACTATAGCATTGGCTACAAGCGTTGTCTCTGGTGTAAAATCTGAGGTACAAATTGATGGGGATAAGTGACTGTTTTCTTGTGACTGGGAGCAACCTAAATCTTTTGTGATGTTTGGTGTATGGCAACCAACTATCACTAAGTCTAGCTTGCCTGAGTGGCAAGATGGACCAGAGTGCCCAAGGGGACTGTCTGTGACTGTTGTAGTCCTTCAGGAGTTCAAATTTATTACTGGGATGGTGAAATCTGTTATAGACCATGCCACCAGATTGAGGTGTTGAGATAGACTACATCCCTATATTCACACCCTACACACTATTGTCAACATTTTGTACAAAATATGCCTTTTTAAGTATCATTTCAAAACCAGTAATTCACTGGCCAATAATATCCTGGTAAAAAAGTATGTAACAACATTGTATGTAAAGTTATGAACATACACTGAACTCATGACTGAAGTGTGTTTACCAGACAGGTCTGAGGAGTGGGTAAACCTGTTTCTCAAAGGCAAAGGACAAGTTCACACCAGGCCAGGTGTCATCAAAGCTGTTGGGCCATCACCTATCACACAGCCATTCATTGGCAAGGAAAGGGGACAAGAGCAGATCTGCATCTTAGCAAACCTCCCCTCCCAGACCACGTCTCCTTGCTCTCATCTGGAAAGAATTTTATCTTGGGATCACTCTCAGGAAGATCCATTTCAAAGGGTGAGGGAACTATAAAAGTGAAGGGCAAAAACACCCCGAGTTCTCTCTCCCTAGCTATCTCTCTTGAACCTAAAACAAAAGAATCCAGCTCTTTGACTTTGAGAGAGATCCTGGCCTGATGATCAATCAGTAATGCTGTTAGAAGCACATCGTAAGAATTTTACCTTGAACCAAACCTAGTTTGTAAAGTTTAAGTACTAGGAAGGGTTTTATCTCTATTTTTCTTGTAACCATTTCTGACTTTAATGCCGTTACTCGTACTCACTTAAAACCTGTCTCTTTATGGTTAGATAAACTTTTTGTTCTTTAGTCAAAATTAATCCAGTATTCTGAACTGTGTGAGTAAGTCCATTTAAGATAGAAAATTGTATATTGTTCCCTTACAGGGTCAACATACTTTTGTTATCTGAACAGTCCAGGAGAGGGCTGGACAGTGCCTACAGAATACAATTTCTGGGGGGGAAATTTGGGACTGGGAATATGCTGGAGTCACCCTGCAAGTAATAACCAAGGCTGGTGGGAGCCAGAGTTTGGTTGGTGTCTTGCTGACAAGCATCTGTAGTCAGAGTTGCTGAACCAGAACTGTGGCCCTACATAAACACTCAGGGTGTGACCTGCATGCTGGCAGGCTGTTTGTGAGTGACCCGTGAGGGAGCTACAACAGCAAAGAATTTCGAGACACTCAAGCTCACAGGGCAAGGGTGACACAGCCCCGCACTGGTCTGGACTGCACCTCAAAAGGTTGGCACTCACAGTCATGAACCACTCAAGACAGCGTGACACACAGTAAGGAAATTTTGGGTACACCAGCAGGGTCTACATAGGCCAGTTAGTGTGCAGCACATTGGTGTGTTTTTAGAAATCACACCCCCCTAGTGCATATAGCTGCACCGCATAGACAAGCCCTGATTCAGTTATACTGACAACCTGATCCCTGTTCATTTTGTTAGCCACAGCCAACATGAATGGAATTTCCCAAAATACCATCCATGTACACAGTGAGTCTTTTAGTGATCTCACACAAACTATCCAATGTTGCCGTGTTATTCTCACACCAACATATAAAAGTTAGCAAAATGAAGGCTGAGAGGGGATATGATTGCTGTTTATAAATTAATTAGGAAGGTAAACACCAGCAAGGTAGATGAGCTATTTAGACAAAAGGACAAGCTGGCACAAAACCAAATGGGTATAAAAACCGGCCATGGACAAACTGAGGCTGGAAATTAGAAGAAAGTTTCTAACAATTGGAGGAGTTAGATTCTGGAACAGCCCCCCAATAGGAGTTGTAGAGCAACCAACCAACCTAGTTTTAAGATGAAACTTGATACATTTATGAACAGGGTTATATGATGGGGTTGCCTGCTGCAGGAGACTGGACTTGATTACCCAGGATGTCACTTCCAGTCCTATACTGGACAGAATAAATGGAATGATCACACAATTTTCTTCCATGAAAGCTCAGAAGCTACCACGAGCTGAGAATTGCTGAGCCCACTACATAGCCTTCTTTCCCTCAGTGCTACAACCCCATTCATCGTAGCTGCAAGCAGAAAAGGGTGGGTTTTTTTTAAACTATTCTGGAAAATAAAAACAGGCACCTTCTTACTTAGCAGACTTTGTGTGGATCCAGTCAATTGCAACCCCCCGAGATTTTACTGCTTTCTACTTCCATTAGTGCTGCACATACTGGATTCTGTCCGGCTACAAGTTTGTGTTGTTCTCCATTATGGAAGTTCTATCAATTTGCCAGAGGTTTGTATCATTAGGAGTCACAAAACCTAGGTAAGGAGTTGGGGGATCTAACTTCTTACTATGATGTGTGTCCATTAGTTGCAGAGACAGAGATATGCTTTTGTAAAGTGACAGTCTGCTGGGACAGTGAAAGGGTGGCTTGTTTCTATGGCATCCAAGTGCCTCTATGACCCCATCTCCCCTCATTCTTGGGGAAAACCTTCCCTGAGCTAGTATGGAGATTTGACCCTCCAGCCAATTCAGAATTCCTCCATTTCTGGGGCAAACAGAAGTCCAAATGAAGAATCACAACTATCCCAAGTCAATACTTGTCTTCTTGGGGCAGGAATGTCCTATCTCTACTCCCGGAGGGGCAGCAGACATTTGGGGGAAGCTGTGACCTCCCTCTGCTAGGGGCTGCAGCCCAGATACCCTAACTAATGAAGCAGCTGTCCACCTCAGTCTCAAACACCTGAGTCACTCTTCCTTTGGGGCTACTTCTTACAAGGGAGGGCGGGGATCCCATACCAATTTGCAGCTGTGGGGTGCAGTTATGCCTGTAGTGCCACTAATGACTTAAACTCCCTTCCAGCTGACAGCAGGCTGTCTCTGTAGCTGAGCTGGCTCCCAGGCTCAGTAGCCAAAATGGCTGCTGGTCCGAAAGAGAGAGAATTTAATAATGAGAGTGGGCTAAACACAGGATTAGGAGCCACAGACTCCTGGGTTCAATCCCAGCTCTAATATGAACTCCCTTGGTGACTTTAGTTAAGTCAACACCACTGCCTCCAATGTACCATGTGAGAAACCAGGACACAATTCCTCACATACCAGTCCTTGGAGGGGCGGGGTGACAAGCAGTTAATGTTTGTGAAGTAACTCTATACAACTGCCTAACATTCACCAGAGTGCACACAAAACCCTCCGCTGACTGCAGGCTTAGCACCCCAAGACCTCACCTATCCCCATCCTCCACCAACGTTTATTTGAAAGTTGGTACCTTGGAAACTTTTCTAAATGTTGGAAGCAGATGGCATGAAGATCATTCCTTTTTACCTGGTAGTTCAGAGAGGTTTGGGAACACCAAAAGAACTGTCACACTGATCTCACCCAAACCCGCACGTTGTCACTGGACAAGAGCAATTTACATTGGCAGGGGAAGGTGTAAACAGAGTTCCACAAGCCCACTGTAAGCTCTCCCAGTTGGCTCTGCAATTCAGCCATAACTAAATATCCTGAAAGAACTGACAGAATGAACACTTAACACAACACATTGGATTTATTCATCCAATCATATTGGTATCAAAGTGAAAATAATCAGTTTAAGATCATCTCTTGGATAGGTGCCATCAAATAATTTACATCTAAAAATGAGGCCTTGCTTCATAAGGGATTTGCCATACAACATACATAGTATGCCATCTTTAACAAATGCTTAAGAGAGATATGATCCTAAGCACTGAAGAGTTTTATAAAAGTTTACATTCTCATCCTATGGGATGTACAGAACTATGTAGTTTACACAGTTTTACTATCATCCAAAACATCACGTTTTAGATATATTAGGCATAGCGAGAACAAGATACATTTTGTTTCCATAGGAACGTAAACACAGCTTGTCACTATTGACATGCTTTCCCATACATAGTTATTAAGTCAGTTCAACATGTACAGTTTTAAAGCATTCTGTTCAGCTTATTAGTGATTAATACAACAATCAGGAATTCTCTCAACATTACTGGCAGCAAACTCATCGCTGCCCTAGACATACTTGCATTGGCTCTAATGTACATAACATTTAGAATCACATGCAGGTTCAGGGCCAAAATGCTTGGCTTATGAAGGGAGGTTGCACTGCTCTCATAGCACAAAGCTGGCCTACAGCCAGTGGAGGATTCTCCCTTCTCAGAGAACCTCCAGGTGCTGTGGAGCCACCACAGAAACTCCTTACATACCCCCACTTTTTCCTGATGTGGAAAGAACAAAGACACAGTGACCAGTACACCCCCGTGCCCCAGTGATGCATAGCTCCAAGGCCCACTGGTGGTTGGCATGGTTCATGTCAATCTAAAGGCTGCCCTAATCTGCCCTGAGAGATTGGCCGAAGGCTGAGCCAGCTGAAGATTGGGTAGGATTGCCAAAGATGGCCCAAAGTCTTTCCAGCCAGACTTACAGTGAGTGCAGCTCAGTCACACTGGAGGATCTGCCCCCAAATATTCAATTTTTTTCAATGAAAGGATTTTTCTGCTTGTATAAAATGTAAATAGCCCGCAGCATGTAAAGTGCATGTACAAAAACACACAGTGCATGGAAAGTCTCCAGATAACAATATTCCCAACAATATTCCCAACTTTTCTCCTTCGTATTGTTGGTTTGCTGTCAAGGAACATGTTATTGCTTGGGATATATTTACCAGAGTCCACAAATCAGTTAGCTTAATCATCTGTGCAGTTAAAAGCAGTTCACATTTTACAGCTCAAAAAGGCACTATGTTATACACAAAATTAGCTTGAAGAGACAGATTTCCAACTCTGACCAGCAGACACAAGAGATCACTAGAGTCAGTCATATTCTAATGTTGGTGGTCCCCTAACAATGTTAAAGTAGCCAGCTAAAGCACCAAGGTCTATGTACAGTGACCTTTGCCTTTTTAACAATTCCGATTCCTCCGAACTCCCTGTACACGAAGATGAATCTGAAAAAGAAAGAGGTGAAATGTGTTAATGCCTTACAATCCAAGACAAAAACTCATCTAAAACACTGCCAACATTTTTTAATGGCCTAATTTTTATTTTTACTCTTTTTTGGACTTTTTTTTTTTTTTTTTTTTAAAAAAAGCTTAAATTTTTAAACAAAATATTGTAAGTCATCGGCATCTCCAGACCAAAAAAAAAGGGCCAGATTCACTCAGAGTGGAGGTGGATGGGCTGGAACTGGTTCCAACTCCTAGGTTCCCAGAGCCCTGATGATAGAGCAGAATGAAAATTTTATCTGGTCTCTAAAGGCCCTTATACCAGCTGGGAATTGCCAGAAGGAAGCAGAACTCCATCATCTCCTGACATTCCCCTAAACCAGGATTCCACAGGAGAGGCTGGTGTAATAGATGGAGCTCTGCTGGCACTATGCCAGTTGAGAACTACCCTCCACTGGCCAGATTACATCTCCATTTAGGCACTGCAAAGTACAGAACTGTGGCTGGGTCTCTGCTTTACTTAGCACATAATTTCATGAATTGCAATGGTTCTGAAGAAGCTGTTGCAACCTCAGAACACCCTTGAGCACTTTTATGTGTGTCCTGGGCACTCACACACCAAACTCAGGAGTCCCAGACTAATGGCCAAATGTCCCTTGATCCTCAACAGAGCCCTGCCTCTGGAGTGCTGTAGCGGCCAAAGGACTGTGCACCTAACAAAGCAAACAGCAGGACGGCACCATTATAGAAACACAATTTTATTTTTATTACTTTAAATGCGGCTGGGGTTTTGTTGCACTGTATTACTGATTATGCATGTGCATAGGTGTATTTTTAAATTATTTAAATCAAAGTAAATAAAAGAAAGCATTTCATCAGGGTTGGGACTTTTGTTTGGTTGTGTTTTGTTTTTCTAAGTGCCTATTGCCAGGATGCATCCACCAAATTTTACTAGTATTTGTAGACTACAAATATTTTAAAAGAAAGGAAAAGAGACATACAGTCTTAACAGCTTGCTGGCACCAGATCTCCCTTCAGACCTGATATTATATTCTTGAACCCCGTAAGGTTTTAACTGGTTCATGCCTCACCCTTCATAAGCATGTATCACACACAGTATGGTAGCTTGGTATGTGGGTAATTATTTGCTTTTTGTTTTTAAAACAGCCCCTTTCAGAGGCCTTGCATGTCAGTGCTGACACTCCTCAACTTCATGGTCAAGGTATAAAAGAGTTTTTAAAATAAAACAAAGTCATATTAAAAAACTCCCAAACTAAAAGCTAATAATAAAATGGTCTTATTACTGGAGAGAGGTCAAACAATTCACGAAAGTAATATGTACTTTTAAAAAACTGTCCTGGAGGCCTGCCTGGGTTTTCTGGCCAGCTGATTCTTCTGGAATTACAGAATTTAGGCCAAATTCTGGTCCTACTGAAGTCAATGGGAGTTTTGCCACATATTTCACTGAGACCTGCATTTGACCTCATCTTGTCAGGATTTTTACTGAGCTCTCTTGTCAAGAGGCCCTGAAGCCCTTTAGCTTTGTTTCAGTGAATACAATGTAGATAGGGAACACAGTATAAAAGCACAAGAGTGGGAAGCTTGCTGTTGTACCCGCAATGTTTTCTGGCAACTCCAGCTCCTTCCTCGTCAGCAGCCTTTTCCTTTCAAACAGGGCTGAGTCCAGACTTTGGCACCGTGGCTGGTCCTCTGGTGGCGGATGCAAGGCCTCATGTTTTAGTAAGTCTGCAGCAGAGAGTCTGTGATTAGGGTTCCTTTCCAGAGCAGCTTCCAGCAGCTCTCTCATGCTGGTGCTGCAATCCTCTGCAATGTCCTCTAACGGGGGCGCTTGCTTGTGTATCTAGCAAACAAGAAGGAAAGACTTCTCAGCATTAAGATGATAACTTCCTCATTGCCACTGGCAGTTTCGACGATCGGGAATTCCCCTCTCATAACTCACAAGTTATAAAAACCTGCCACTCTGGCACTGTGCTGAACAGTCACAATGGAATAGGTTTATCATGCATACCTCACCTGTTTCAGGTTTAAATGTAACCTGAAGATTCAGACTGGTTCAGCCAAAGGCCTGTAAACCTTCTAAGCAAACTGGAACCCATTTAAGGCATTGTGCATGAGAAATTTGCCAGGCTTCAGTGCAAAATTGGGTGAAATTTAGAGGTTTTTAGTTAATTTTTCTCTGGGTTTTTTAGGTTTGTTCAAACCCTGTAACGGTAACAAATATGAACCGACATGCACTTGAAATGACTAAGTTTCGCACAACTCTAAGCTCATCCTCACAGCACATCCAAGTGCCATAGAAAGGTAGCTGTTTAATCTTAATATTGGCTCTCAGTCTCTGTGTCTCCTCCTAAGTTATCACAACCTGCTTTTCTCCTCTATAATATTTCTTTCAGAGCTGGGCCAATGGTATCATTTCTCTGGCAGCGAATACTTTCAGACTCCCCTGGAAGGTTGGGGATTTACCAACAAGAACCCAGCGGTCTCTCTGTCTTTGGCTGTCTGATCTAAGCTGTTCTATGGATACTTACTATATAGAGGTACGATGGATATGCGGTGCGAGGATATCGATTCACCCATGGTGGGCTGCCAGTCTGCATGTGAATGATAGTAGCCCCCATGCTGTAGATGTCCGCTTTTGTCGTGTGGCCTCTGCAGAGTATCACTTCGGGGCTCATGTAAATCTGAGAAGGGCATTCAAAGGAAGGTGAGCCTCTACTTTTGCCTTCCCTCTAGTTTAGGCACCACAATTGGATAGTGATATCCCCCCCGCCCCATTTGTTCAAGTGTACACCCTGCATGTCCTCAAGATGCAGCCATCACACTTTCCAGTTCAGCCTCCTCATTTGGAGCCAGTCAGCTCCATTCAGTAATCAGCTGGCCAGGCTGCCTGAGGCACTCCCTCTTGCTGGTGGATGATGATGCTATCTGCACAGCACTTCCACAGCTCATGGGCATGGAGAGCTAAATTTCAATAGGCCATTGCACTGTCCACCCATTAGGTTTGCAGGCCAGTATATCTGCTTTAGTGTACATTTCCCCCTCATCCAGCATCCTCTAAACTACTGGTAAAACAGCACTGGCATTATCCGAAATCATCCTGCAACAAGAACGGCAAAGAGTCCTGTGGCACCTTATAGACTAACAGACGTATTGGAACATAAGCTTTCGTGGGTGAATACCCACTTCATCGGATGCATGTAGTGGAAATTTCCAGAGGCAAGTATAAATACACAAGCGAGAATCAGGCTAGGGATAATGAGGTTAGTTCAATCAGGGAGGGTGAGGCCCTCTTCTAGCAATTCAGGTGTGAACTGCAAGGGAGGAGAAACTGCTTTTGTAGTTGGCGAGCCATTCAGAGTCTTTGTTTAATGGCTAGCCAACCACAAAAGCAGTGAATGGCTAGCCAGCTACAAAAGCAGTTTCTCCTCCCTTGGTGTTCACACCTCAACTGCTAGAACTAACCTGATTGAACTAACCTTGTTATCCCTAGCCTGATTCTCGCTTGTGTATTTATACCTGCCTCTGGAAATTTCCACTACATGCATCCAACGAAGTGGGTATTCACCCACGAAAGCTTATGCTCCAATACGTCTGTTAGTCTATAAGGTGCCACAGGACTCTTTGCCACTTTTACTGATCCAGACTAACACGGCTACCCCTCTGATACCTGCAACAAGAACTTAACCTTGGAATGCTGTGTGGCAAGTCACACACAGCGTTACCACCAGTTACCACTCAGATAAAGAGCTGTGATTGCAGTATAAATACCTGCCTAGACAGAGAGAATAGCAGTAACCATCCCCCTAGGGCTTTCAGAGGGGACACAGGTGGAGCAGTGGCAGCTAGGCCATCCACTGATGGCACAGCAACCTTGCAAGCTAAGCAGGCACTGTTGAGGGTGGGGTTGAAGGGAGATAAAGGCCAGCAGGAAGCACAGCATGAGTCTTTCCTTCTAGGCCCTAAAATTCATGGGGTAGCCTGTGTACATTCTCACAAAGCTTTACCTAAAGTTTGAGTCTCCCCATCCCCATTCTCCACAATCCCACCTATGTCTCTCATGAGGCTGCAGTGCACCAACAGCACAGCAACCACAGAGGACTATTGCCCCCTCTGTGTCTTTTTTTTTTTTTCTCTTTTCTCCAAAGAAGGTGGAAGATGTGTCTGTGCACTAAGGGACTGGATGAACTTGCGTATGCCTTGTGAAGGTACAGGACTGTGAGCACCTAACTGGCTTCACACTACAGAGCCATTTAATCAATCCTACATAAATAAGCAAGTGTGTGTTTTTCTCACTAAGCTGAACTTGGCTCATGCACTCTTGGTCTAATTCCAAGCAAGCCCAACTCCACCTTTCCATGACACGAACCTAAATATTCCCCATTTACACACATCTTCTCCCTCCCTTAGAAAGTCCCCCTCAGGATTTCACCTCTTTCCTACCACACAGCTCCAAACCCAACACTGTCGTACAGAATGAAAAGGCATTTTGTCAGCTTAATGGCACAGAGCTAGTTATTTTTAGTAAGGTAAAAATGTTTCAGTTCAAAACTCTTCTGACTGGAAAGCCAGAAAAAATGTTCCAGCATCCTCCTCAAACAAAACGTTCCCTGAAATATCAATTGCGTCTTTGAAATGTACTAGTCTGTGCTGCCCTTGCAAGTAGCACGTCACTCCTCCGGAGAGGGTTATGTAAACGTCTCCTTTAAATACATACTTATTCTTTGTTCGAAAAGGCTATCAAAATGACAAGAGTCAGCATTCCAGCGGAAACATTTCCTGTAGCACAGCCTCTTTGGCAATACTAAGCAAGGCCACGCTTTCTTCGTCCATCCAAGCCAACTGCCGCTTCTCGGTTGCTAAGCAAGGCCCCAATCCTGGAAAGACTTAAGCCTGTGAGGAGCCCCATTGGCTTATCCAAGAGCTTACAGCTATGTGTAATCGGGGCCTAAAATCTATTTTAGACACCTATATGGGGGAATGTCAGGTTTGAGGATCCTGCTGGAGCTTAAGTGAAAGCTAGGCACCAGGTGTCAGGATGGAGGTGGATTTGCGCGTGCTCACCATCAGAAACATAGGCACCTAGGGGATTTAGAGGTCTACAGGGTTGGGTGCAGCTGAGCAGGGGTTTGGGATCCAAATGTTGGATTTAGGCATCTAACTCCCCTTGTGGAGCTATCCGTCAGAATAAAACACCAGCCCTACTGAGGTCAATGGGAGTTTTACCATTGGCTTTAGTGGGACCAGAATTTCGCCCTTGGATCTGGATTTAACCATAGTTAGTAAATGGGCAAGTTTGAGGATAATAAATCAAATTTACAAGATAGAACAGTCACACTTCCCCAGTCACTAATCTAAAAATGTCATTTGTAATTAAGACTATGTCACAAAATGAATTAAGTGTGAGAACATCTGATTTTTAAAAAATGATAAAACATTAATTTCACTAAAGTCTTCTGGAAAGTCTGTTGCATTGTAATAATTCTCAATGACGCAATCATAGGGCTTTTCTTGTGCACACATTCATACCTCTGTTCCTCGGAGGTCTTTGGGATAGTAGGTGTCGTCAGTCATTTGAACACTTAGACCAAAATCCACCAAAACGGCCTTAGTTGACATGAAAACAATGTTGCTGGCTAAAGGTAAACAAACAAAAAAGACAGGGTTTTAGGTTCTAGCAAGCTGGTGCCATTTATTGTACAATATAAACGTCTCGTGCAGAACTAGAATGGGAAAAGGGAAGACAGCCCAAACTCTAGCTCTAAACGTATATTCAGCCTATATGTCACTTCACAGATCAACACCATTACTGGCAGCAAGTTATTTAGCTCTAAGTATTACATGGATCTTATAAGTCAGACTATTTTCCAACAGTGAAAGCCACAGGGATGGCACTGACAATTCCACAAGGGTCATCTCGAGGTGTTTGGGCTTCATGGAGCAGGTAAATGGCATAGTCTCCAACTCCTTAGGGGTCGTAGGATTCAGAGCGGAGCGGGATTTCACATGTAGGGTTTTTCTCTCTGCAGAGCTATGAGCCTCAGCCTCACTGGCAGCTGTCATCATTCAGTTGACATGGTGCCACTGGCTTCCCCCACCACCTCTGTGCCTTACTGCCCCTTCTGTACAATTCAGCAGTGAGGAATTGAATTGAATACTGTTCAGACCAATTACTTCTTGATGGTTTTCCTAGTAAAAATGATTGGGAAGGGAGAATACATGGAGTGGCTATTCCCCTGGCCACAGGCCTGCTCTGAGTCTCTTTCATGGTTTCCTACACCCATGCAGGATTGTCTTTTAAATCAGAGTGCGGGTTACATGCTACAGTAGTTATCCTAGAACCTGAATGCAAGTACCAAGTAATCTGCAGAATCACATGTTTATTATGTAATTTTATCTTTCAGGGTAGTGAACATCATAGTTTAAGTTGCAAGAAAAATCATTAGTGTTGTTTCCAATTGCTCTTAACTTAAATAAATTAAATAAATAAATAAATAAATAAAAACACCCAACTCTTTGGGGGATGAAACTTTCCATGTTTAAAAAACAACTTATGGGTTGAGATTGTTTGTTTGTGTCTGGAAAGTCTGAGCTAAATCCTTGCATCTATTCTTCTTTTCAAATGAGTAGAGGAAGCTATTTGTATTTTAAAAGGGGACTTCCTGCTTACCCAAAACTCAAAAACCAAAACCGAATCCAACCTCATGGTCCCTGAGAATCCACCTTCATGCAAGTTGAAAAATGAAGTGGACTCATAATTTTGCACCTTACTTGTTCTTTAAGTGAGCTTTCAGCTGGTTTTCTGGTTATGAATCTGCTCTCTGGTTTCACAGATTTATTCACATCTATCTGTTAGCACAGTTGTAAAGACAGATTAATATGGTATGAAAGTGAACAAGAGAGTGCAGAACATGACCCTGCTACAAATACAAGTAGTAACTGGGAGAGGTACCTGAAACCGCACTTATTGTTCCCTAGACTACAAAGTTTGAGATAAGTGCTTGAAATCTTATCTGGGTAAGCTCTAGCACAAGACTTCCAGTAACTCCTCATTTTGGCCGGGCTGCAAATACCAAGGGCCTGATGCTAAGCTCACTCAAGTGAATGGGAGGACTCCTATTAACTTTCATGGGCTTTGGATTGGGCCCCAAAAGAGCAGTTTCTTGATATCACAGCATCTTAGCCAGGGGTTAAAAATAAGGAGCTCAGAGAGGTGCAGCTGAAAGCCAAGGGGTAGTTTCTCTTCCTGTGCCTTGCCTGGGGGAGCTCTGCTCCCCTGAATTTCTCCTCCACTGGGGGATGGAGAAGGGAGGATTTGCTGGTAGGGGAATCTGAAGTGGATCCTGAAATTTGAGATTTCCCCAGCAACAGAACCTGGAGGGGAAAGAAATATTGTCCCAGCTGGGAGTCCTTTTTAACCTCTTCTCCCTTAAAGAAAGATTCATCCCTTTCACAAATGTCCCCTCCTTTCTACCTGGAAGGCGAGAGGGAGACACTCACTGCAACCTGCCCCTCCTCCAAAAGGAGACAGAAGACTTCATTGCCAGCTCCAGAGATTTTACATAAATTCACTTCTGAAACTTCAACTTGTAGAATGGATGAAATATCTAAAAGCTCCAGGAATCAGAGACAGTCTCCTCCTCCCCATCCATTTACAGTTAGTTTTTTCACCAATACACATTCTCCACCATGGTCAAGCTCTTCATTCAGATAGAAACAGGAGGAGGGGAACACCACTGACATCCCTCGGCTTCATTCAGTACACTGCACACACACGTGGTTTTGTCTAGCTAGCAGCAGGCTGCTTGGCTCCTTTTAGACATAATTCTTCTCTTATCCCCATTCTCCTGACAATGACGCATCTTGTCACCACAAGGTGATGCAATGCATCACCACCACACAGCATCCAGGCTTGTGGTGACAACAATCAAAACGGGTACTCTCAAGCCCGCGTTTTGATCTACCTAACTAATGCTCCTAACCCAGCCAAAACAGGGAAGTGAAAAGTTGCTGGAAAATTGGGGCGGCGGGGGGAAGAGGGGAGTTGAAATTCTTTCAAACCTCAAATATGTATCAATTATTCTATCAGACCCATCATTCATATATAGTGTTTAGAAAGGCTTTTAAGTAATTCCATTCTTACAGTCAATGACTGAATTGCTCTGTAAGATATTTACTGGAAAAAGACACACAAAATGCAACTAGGAAAAAAAATGATTTAACTTAATAGTTGCCACTGTTTCAAAGTTTACTTGTAAGATTTCTTTTTTAAAAATCATGCACAGATTAAGCAGCTCTTGACAAACTACTGTGGCCACCATTTTGTGTATTGTTACTCTAACAGTAAGTTCTAATGTTTCAAGTCCTACTTTTAAACCCCCACGTTTAGCAAGAATCAGCTGCAAAATAAATATTAGAGGCCAAATACTAATTAAGAACCATGCTTCCCTGAGAAAGACAAGCAGGATTTGAGCTCTGGTGGTGTTGCTGGGCAGAAGTAGTATTTATTGGCTCTAGCACTTACAGCTGCCTTGATAGAAGGTAAACTATAATCCCCAATAAAAAATTAATTATGTGCCTAGTTCAATTACAGAGTGGAAACAAAGTCTCAGAAACAGCAATGCAAAGCCACAACACAAAAACCAACACTGTAAAACGAAAACAGAAGGGCAAACTGTTCACCCTTGGAAAAAACAGACAGAGAGGCAAAGTTTTCGCCCAATCGATCAGAGTGTATGTTTGAACTCTTCAGGTTCTTTTTTTCATTTTGAATTGGATTACTTAAGCGGCTGTAACGTTCCCGTCCAGAACAAACAGCGATGTTTCAGCGCAGCAGAATCATTAAAGAAAAGCAGTAAGAAGATAAGTTTAAATAGCTTCTATTCTGAGGGCCTGATATCGTGAGATAATGAGTGTCAGTCAGCCAATTCCCCTCTAAGGCCAATAGGATTTGATGGTCCTCAGCACCTCAAAACTGTCCCCTACAGTAGAAGCATTAAAAAGAAATGTGTAAGTATTCTGTGTGTAACAAGTAAAAGAAATAGCCTTACAAAGAATGAAAGATACATACGTTTTATATCATGGTGGATGACTCTTTTTGAGTGAAGGAAATCAAGTCCTTTGAGGATATGCTTGGTCACCCAAATGATCTCAAATTCTCTCATAGGCCCACAGCTCTCCAACTTTTCCATGACAGATCCTCCCTCTCCTGCTTCCATAAAGAGATGGATAGTCTCATCCCACAGGATAGCACCATATAACTCAGCAATGTTCTCATGGCGGAAGCGGACCTGGATTTCAACATCTGATGGTTTGAACTGTTCCACTGGGACCTAGCAAGTTGAGACAAAACAAAGACAGACCAGTTAGCTGTTCTATGGCTAGGTTTTCTATATGTAAACTAAAAACAAAGGCAAATACAACTATTTAATCATTAAAATAGGCTTAGTTTTGCTCTCTTGAATTGTCCCTCCTTTTGGTTTCAGACACATCCTGTGTAAAACAGACGCAGCTTTTGGACTTATGCCCAAAGAGATTGTACCGTCCCAGGCAAAGCGATTTAGCAACATCCATTCCCATCAAAACCTAAAGGAGTATGCAAAATTCTGACCAGACTTCCTGGCTCAGAAAAAAAAAGAAAAGAAAAAGCTCCATTTTCCGATTAGCCATCTGAAGTCTCCTCTATACTGTGAGAATCACCCCCTGCTATCACATCTGTCTGAACAGGTGTGGCTATCCTTACTTACACTTGCAACTAAACAAACAAGTTCAGCAACTTGAGAAACCTGGGTTAAATCCTGATCAAAATCACAAAGCTACCGTAGGTACGATGGTAAAGAAAGTCACTGTGAAATGACCACTTGGATTTTGTTTATTCTTTAAGTGGCATTGATAGAAAATACAGAGCAGGGATCTGCAGCTACAAAGGTCAACGGCCATTCTTTTATTCCTCATTCGCTGCTCCGAACCAGCTGTTTCAGAGGTTCATTTTTATTTCATTGAGAAGTACTGTTTGCATAGTGCATAGCTGCACAATCCTAAGCCTGAGGTGTACTGTGGTTAAGTGCCAAACTAAAGAAGTCCCAGTTTGGGTGCATGGGGTGGAAAAGGGCATGTGAGCCCCTCTCTCCAGCTCTTCTGCACAGGGGAAAGCCAGGTCCATGCTCCCTGAGCAAAGGCAAGGAGGGCACCCACTCTTGGCACTGTTACATGGCCCATAAGGGGGGATGAGAAGGCATGGAGCATGGCTCCACCTGAGCCTTAGTTTGGCCCGATGTGTTTATTATTAAAAACAATATAATACTTTAAAGTTAAATGCAGAGTTGTTTCCATACAAGAGATGGGCCTGACACAAAACCCTAGGCTGTGGAAAATCATGGATTTTTTTTCTACTTATCCTTACAATACACCCAAAACAAATATGGAAATAGTACATATTTAGTCTCACTTAAGCTAATATAGGAAAGCTTTTATACATGAGCTTAAGTCCCAGTGAAATCAATAGCATGTAAGTGTGTTGCTGAACTGGGGCCTTAATGCAAGTCTCTCTCATTCAAGAGAGAGTCAGGATGAAATCCTGGCTCCACTTGAGTCAGCCAATGAGAGTTTTGCCATTGACTTCAATGGGGCTAGGATTTCGTCTCCAATGTTGTGTTATACTGATGGCTGTAAGATTTAATGTAAATACTTCTAAAGAATACTGGTTAAGCAACAGGTCTGCTCAGCACTGAAGTTACACAAATCATTGTATGTTTTCAGAATGCTGAAGCTTTTACCTCTTACATCCCCCAAATGAGGGTTTTCCTCTAAAGAAATGAACTTTCTTAAAAAATGCAGAATGCAACATTTCAAATTTTTGCTGACAGTGCCTCAGGAAAAAAAGCCATGCTTAGTAATTCAAACACTAAGCACTCTTGAAAAAAATGTATTAGTACAAAGGTTAATTGTAGAACATTTCTCCCCCTCCCCCCACTAATCCAATAAAACCAACAGCGATACCCGCAACTAGCACTGAAATTAAATGCAGAAATATCCTCTTTTAACGCATTAAATATATCACATTGCACAATATTTATTTGGGGGAGAAAAGTGCGATACTAACATACCAGCTTGCATGCCATTCGCTTTTTTGTCTCTCTGTCTTGTGCCAAGTACACTTTTCCAAAAGCTCCTCGAGGAATAAAATCCGAGCCAATATTCCTGTAGGTCAGCTTCCATGGAAACAAAAGCACATCGGAGTCAATTTGATAGCGCCCATTTTTTGGAGTGATCTATAAAAGAAAAAAATAGCAAAAAACCAAATGTTAGAAAGGTAGGTACTTCAACTGCAGAAAATTCTACACGTGCAGTGAAAGGGTCATCACTTAAGTCTACTTAATTCAGCATTTCCTTTGCATACATGTGATATAATTTAGTAGTCTTTATTTAGAAACATAGAATGAGAATAGCATGAGGCCTGCTCATTACTGGCAGATATATTTACATTTTTATCCAATGATTAATCTTCTATCAGTTGCAATTAATTGCCTGGCAACACCACCACATTTACTGAGACTGACCATGAGGGTTGTGTAAGTTTACCTGAAGGCTTGTTTGTTCTTTACTGGGTTCTGATAACCTGTTATGCCACATAGTCTGTGAGTAATAGCTATGTTACAGAAGATGAGTAAGACTTTCTGCATTTCCTAACATCACAGTGTGCAGGGGAATAATACTTACAAATCATCAAGAAATGAGATTTTCTGCAGCTTATTAAAAGGCAGAAATATGGCTTAAACTTTGCCATGTGTCCTCACATTCTTTGAATTATACCATGAAACAAAGTTCTACATGATTTTATAAATCTGTAAACGTTATTGATGATATATGAAGCACTTCGTTCTTTGATGCTATTATACTTCCAGCGAATAAGTTTTCAATTAATTCAGTCTTATTTTACTATAAAGATATTATATTCCAGATATGGATAGTCTGTTTACTGGGATTTAACAAGGTTCTGAATTCACACAAAGAAACAAAAACAGACCTATGCAGTACATTAGTTTCACACCTACGACACAAGGTGTCTCACATACTGTATTGCAAAGCACCTCAGTTGCACACTACACACAATAGCATGTTGTGGAGATTAATGTTTCTAAAGTGTCATTCATGTAAAAACAAATCTAATCTGTCTATGCTTGAAATAACAGCAGATTTTTTCAATAACAAAAGGATTTTCTTGACAGACAAAACTGATAGTCATGTATTGCACCTACCTGCAAGAATAAGATGAAACAAGTTTAATATTAAACTTGTTTCAAGATGTTAAAATAATGAAAGCTTTGTTTATATTTTGATGATCATGAGCAGACACAAAGACAAGTTGTTATACTTCAAATTACAATACATACACATTGTGGACAGTGGAGCAAAAACTGATGCAAAAAGAATATATATTTAATGTCCATCTCTCTGTTCATTCCATATATTACTAGCACAGAGGCTGAAGAATGTAATAAGTTTTCCAGTAGAACAACATTTCGTATTTCTCAGGAATTTTTTCCATCTTTTACAAATTAGCAAATACATTTGTAAGAAACTATTATGGCCTCTGCCACAGATCAACTGTGAGTTTTCCCCTTATAAAATTTCTCATACTTTCCCAGACCACAAGATATCATCAGGAAGTTCTCTCTGATTCCAAAATTCTGCCAGAGCAAACTTTGATGACTCTGTCAGGAGCAAAAGCAATTCTGTATTCTGGAAGACACAGGACTTTTTATCTTGGAGCCCTAAAAACATATGAATGGCTCCATGGGAAAACCAAGATCAACGGAGCAACTGGTAATTTCACTTTTGTTAAATCTAGCTATTGGGTTGTTTAGAAAATGGAGATGCTTTGAAGCAATTTTAAAAAACAAGATGAAAACTTTATTAAAAATAATCTAACACTAGAGGCCTGAATCTGTCAAAAATCACAATTTCTGGTGTGCTATCCCAGCAAATTTTGTGAGGATAATTGATCTCTCACCTCAGTGGAATGAGCAACTGAACATGTAGCAAAATAAACAGTTCCCTACACTATGATCACCATTTATTTGATCATTTATTTATATCTAATTTAATTTAAAGTGGCTTGAAAAATACACAGGTAACTTGGTTATTAAAACACAGGGTACAGCAGTAACTAAAAAACAGAAGCCCTGGAGCCTTTTCACTAAAAGAGCAATTCCTGCATCCCAGAACGAAGTCCTTGAGGCCAAGCTATGTAAGTGAGTGGAAAGGAATGGGACAGAGGGACATCTGTCCCACCAACACCTGCATAGCAGTGGAACCACTCTGCTTCCACAGTAGCAGACCAAAGATGACAATCATTCTGGCATCTTCCTCCACTTTTCAGTGGGCAGAGACTGGTGGATCCACATAGAGGTGACCTGTTGGCAATACCCTGGCTCCACTCCTCAGTTGCTTAATTGGTTGCATGCACCCACAAACTGCAGGTTCATGCATACACATCTGTTATCTGCATAAATGATATGCACACAAAATAACCGTGTACCTAATTGAAAGTCTATCCAGGTGCGTCACAAATATGCAGCACAATATTTTCAATAGTTTCTGTGCATAGGCTAAATAAGCAAAGCCACATTTCACAGTGTCATCTACTTTAAAAAGTGAACATATGTTCATAAAAATACTGCACTGTTTGAAAAACTTATAAACATTTGAGACAATTGGGATTGATTGCGCTAATGCCTTGCCAACATAACGGAGAGAACATATTGAAAAGGACTGTTTTGGTGATGGGGGAGGTCATGCTAATATTTAGATTAGGATAGAGACGGAGAGAGAATTTTGAACTCAAGAAAAGAAATAGGCATGGTACAGTATACAATAAACAGCGCATTTGAGAGTTTAGACTCAAATGTTTTTCATTCAGCTTTAGAACTAGTCTGTTCTTTATGTACGCTCAATCTTTAACCTGAAGGTCTCCTGACAGCTGGAAGACCACTGTATTAGCAGATTTAAGGATGACAAGAGCTTTGAGTCAGCAAAAACAAGTTCTTCATACCCCATGACCTAAGATCAAGAATTAGTGAAACCATCAGCCCTTACTTTTAGATTTTCACCAACTCCCAGTGAGCTTTTAATTTTGAATCTTAGAACGTGTAATAATAGGACTGCTCTGAAAGCCACCACTCATAGTTATCATTACTCACGGCTTTGTATAAAAGGTGGGCTCAAGTCCAGAGTTAAAATGTTCCCAAAGTCCAGATCCAGGGTTTTCATATATATTATATATATGCCCATGGCCCCAGTCTGAAAACCCTGGATCTGAACTTTGGGAACATTTGAACTCTGGACTTGAGCCCATATATATATATATATATATATATATATATGGGTAACAAACATACCTCTCTACCTACCAAGGGCCAAAACGTGGGATGCAAAGTGTGGCAAAGATCAAAAACGAGGGAGACAAAAAAAAATAATAAAAATCCATCCTGGAAACTTTAAATGCTCTGGGATTCATTTGTTTTGTGCATAACTCTTTCTACCACTTCTTTCCATGACAGTTTATTTATGAATGTAAGTAGTTTTCAACAACAGACTTCTATGGAATGCAAATAACTTTGGGACCAAAATGAACACTTCAAAATGAGGGGCATGTGACAGTTATGGTAACAAAGCGTTTTGTAATTCTTAAACAATCACTGCATTGCTAACCATTCCTTATTGTAATTTTCTACAGTCTGTAAATGGATTGTGTGTATATCAGATTATCACATTTTGTACCAGTAAACACTAATAGGGAGAAGTAATTCTACTGAGATACACTGTTCCAATATTGACTTTTGGGGGAGATGCTTTTTGATTAAGTTCAAGTGGAATAATCTTATTGATCATTCTTTTCCTTACAATTATGAGATACCTCCTATTGTTATTGTTGGTTGTTACTATGTCAATGTATGTTTAAGAATTTGTAGGTTTGTTTTTAGTTTGCAGTAATTACATTCAAAATTTTCTATTCTCTTTTTCATGCAAAATGACATACCATGTTTAATAGGATTCCAGATTCTTGTCGTCTCTGTCCGTTAATTTGCTTTGCAGTGTTGGACACCTGATTTGCAAAAGCGAGCAAGTCTTCCTCAGTCCCGTACCTGACACATGACAGAAAAGAAACCTCTCTTCCACAGAATAATAAGGATTCTGTACATCCCCCATTTTGATTAGTTTCTTGACACATAGTAATCAGACTGTCTTCGTAAACTGCCAGCTCTCCATTTGGGTAAAAGTTCTCCATAATGTCTATCACATCAGACACATTTAAGTGCGTTAGCAACAAGTCAATCTCCTCTTTATTGTCACTATCAGTGCTCATATACTCCATTACTATCTGGTTTTCTAAACTTCACCTGTAAAAGGCAAACAAAAATAAATGTTATAAGCATTACTAGCATCTAAACAAATAGTTTTGGCTAAATAGACAAGAACAGGATGAGAAATGTGTATTTATTATACTGTTAGATTTTAAATTGAAATCTTTTTTCCACATATAATTAGTAAATCTGCACATAATTAGCAGTACACTGAAGTAGTGTTAGTAATATAACTTGTTTTTATATCAGAAGTGAACAACAGCTTTACAAAAAAGTGTCATTTCTCCTTCTCTGCTATGACTCCCAAAGAACACTAGATATCCTATAAAGCATTCAATGATCAAGGATACTGATCAGCAAACAATGCGAGAAGCAAAATGCAGGTTGTGTAATACCATGGTACAAATTAAACGGTGCATCACCACTAGTGCCTGCCACAGGGTAATCTATACAGTATAAAAAATATGGGGTTTGACTTTAAGATACAAGTATTGTGATACAGCATGGCCAGAGGGTAGCAGGAGAGTGTTAGAAGGGAGCCTTATTCTCTGAAGAGGGAAGAAAGTTTGCTATAGATTAATTAAAGCATCTGAAGCCAATTAGAGCACCTCATAAAACCCCCCTGCTTCAATCAGACAAGGAAAGGAGTTGAAGCAGAGTGGATTGGTGTTGGAGCAGAGAGCAGTTTGGAGGGAAGCAGAGGAGAGTTTGGAGAAGTGCTGTGGTGGGCTAAGATGACCAAGACCTGAGGTAAAGGGATACCTGGTTTGTACTGAGGGAGGGCAGGAAGCCCCACAAGCTGAAGGGCAGGAGAGAGAAGTAGCCCAGGGGAAGGAACCACTAGTTCAAGCGGTTTACTGCTATCCCTGGGCTTGGACCTGGAGTAGAGGATGGGCCCGGGTCCCTCCCTTTCCACTCCCCTCCTCTAGGACACTAGTGGGGCAGTTAATAACCCTGAACCCTCCCCAAGAAGAGAAAGCGCAGGACCCATTAAAGTAGTGCTGCCAATTTGCCACAGCGTATATATGCTAGAAAATGCTCAGTATTCAAATCTGTAAGAGGAGCTAAGAAAATGCTACAGTTCAGCAATATGAAAAAAGTATGTCTGTCCTTACCATCCTCCTCTCTATTCCAAGTTTATTTTTTCTTCAATTTGTTTTTCAAGTTACATAGAGCACTTTTTCACTAACAAATTTAAAATCAATGCTATTTCAACCAAATTACTCTCCAACCCACAAATGCTAAGAATCTTCCTACTCAAACTGCATCCACACACCAGCCCCCTTAAATGCAGGTTAAATAAGACTAAGGGGGCTCTCTTTCATGCAGATTTCATTAGCCAATGAACTCTTACCTGAAATTAATTCTGGTTGCACTGCACAAAACCATAAAAAAAAACCCTAATACAATGAGTTCAATCAGATTTTTCTGTATAGTCAGTCCCTCTTCACAGTTGATTGCACAAAATTCTGCACCTTTGTTTGTTCTTTTCAAACCACTCTGCAAACCTGTCCAGAAATGACAGCCCTCCTAAAACTGAATGACTGCCCCATGCTCATATGATTATCACTTCACTAGTCTCATGGAAAGAAAAGCTGAAGATCACAAGGTTCAGATAAGGGGAATTTTTGAAGAAAAAAGATGACAGTGCACATGAGAATCAAAAAGATCTAGATTTCCGAGTAGGGTAGGAAATCAGTTCTGCAGTGTTGGTTTCCACATTTTAATTTCTATGCCTGCCATTTGGATACACAAGGGAAAGAGGATCCTGCTTTCTCCCTAGAATGGAGTAAAGTGCAGCCCATTCACAGATCTTCTGTTTGCTTCTTCCATAATCTAACATAACCACATACACCAGGGTAGCAGAGGAAAACCAGAAAGTGACACCTAAAAAAAACCAGGTAAGTACAAGCTACTCATCTTGAGGACAGGTAGCAGACATAATCTGCTACAGCTATCAGGAAGTGCAGCCCGCCTAGCTGTAGTTTCTGGTCAAGATGCTATCTTTGCTTCCCTCCCTGTGAGGTCATGGAACCCTTCTGGCAAATATGTCGCACATAGAGAGCATTTACGTCAGAACCAGCATTGGAGAAAAGTAAAGCAAATGACATGGCTGATAACTTCAGACCACATGGTGCAGGTTTGAGTGTAGGTCAGGAATAATCAGCAGATCTAGGCCACGGAAAGGGAAGTGGTAGCTCTGCAACATACTCCCCCACTTCTCTGTCGTCCCTGGCTAGAAAGAGGAGGCAGAAAGCAACAGCATCTCTCCACACCCATGTGCATCATAAATTAATGTTGCTGCATTAACCTAGAACAGTTCAGATCACCCTTACCAAGTGAATGCAAGCACATATGCCCCTGCCCTTAAGAAGGGGGCTTTAGGGGAGCTGAGCAAAGCATGGCACTAGCAATAATTACTAGCATTATGAGAGTGGGAGGGACACAAAAAACCAGCAATGAAAATGGTCAGAATATTGTCAATTTTCCTTATCTATGGCTTGGGGAAAATGCAGACTGCATCAGAGATTTTTTTGGAAGTTACTGCAGGTGGGGGGGAAAGCAATGAACGCTGTTTTATTTGGAAGATGATTTTCATTACAATAAGGTGTAGAAAGTTTTTCTTTAACTAAAAAAAAAAAAGCTAAAATTCCACAGAAATTAACATCTTAAGCACCACGCAACAAGGATGGCTCCTACTTGCCCCTGGCGTATTTACTGTTTTCCCCCAAGCCTATTTAGTAAGGCATATATTTGAATGTGCAAAATAGGGATCAAGTCACTCCCACTTCAGTGCACTGTCCAAATGTTTGTAGAAATCAAGTCTGTAAATTGGTTTTACTCATGTTTGTAAATGGAATTCTGCTTTCACCTACAGAAGCCAAATAATATAAAATGTATGCATTTATATGAGCTGACTAAAATTTAAGCATGAGACTTCCTTTATCCTGTCATCACTTGCTAATTATTCATATGATGATGATCAAGTCAGACTATTTTTCAAGAGCAGTTTTTAGTCACAAGCCTCCTCACAAAAAAAAAAAAAAGAAAAACCTGTTGCTTTAACAACTTCTACATTTTCAATCTTAAAAAGAAACCAAAAACCTTACACGTAACTGGAGGTCTCAGTTCTCTGAGACCCCAGGGCACCTGCATCCATACAGGAATCCTTGCAGGATCAGAGCCTGAAAATGAAAACTAATTGACTCACTGAAAACACATCTCTACTTGGCTTTTTTTTTTTTTTTTTTAAATGAGGAAAAAGGTATGGTCTTACTGTAGTGTGACTGGCCATCAGTAATACACAAGAGTGAATCCTGTATTTTTACTTTAAGAGCTTTCAAGGAAAGAATGACATGGCTTGGAAAGTACTCTCCCACCACCGAAGAAACTTTCCCTGCAGAAAAGCCTATGACATTTATTTCTACAAAATTTAGGCTCTCAACAGGAGAAAAAAAAACTTCTAGCCCTAATGATTGTACCTGATAACCTTCCAGATATATACCAACACAACTATATCTCCTTTAGTCTGCAGACAGACAGCTCCATAAAACTGGAGGAAAGACACCTGCAACAGTGTGTGTGGTGTTTTCTAAAAAAAAAAAAACAAAAAAAACACAAAACACCACACACTCTTGTCTTTAGGGCTGCTCAGATTGGGGAGAGGAGCCATGAAATTGACAAGAACCATGTCAATCTACAGCCTAAAGAACTCTAGAAGGGAATCTTCAAACTTGACAGACTGCTGCTAGACGCAGGCTAATAAGTTAGATAGAACCCGTGAATACGGACCTGTACTTTGGTAGGAATCCCAGCACCTTCTAAGTAACATCCCTAGGCTTCTTATCACATACTAACAAAGACCTGATACTTCCTGGACATTCCCCCATTTTTTTTTACATTTGCCACTAGCTACCAATATGGGGCCAAATTCTGTGCTGAGTTCCATAGACAGACATTTGGTGTTACTTCATTAAACTCTGTGGAGTTTCTAGACTTTCATTTGTGTAATTCAAAGCAGAATTTGTCCCTGTGTCTTTATCCCATTAATTGAATATAGACAGTGTGATGGAATATTTTCTGGACAGTAATCTTCATTAGGAGACCGGGGTCCCTTCAAAAGGGTTTTCACAGGCAAACGAGAACATGCCTGCACCTCACGGTCACTTCTTATACAATGCCATTAAACAATATGACCTGCTACAACTGTGATACCTTGAACAGCCATTTGTTCTATCTATATTTAAAGTGGACCCTGTCTAGAGTTTATGATGTAGCCTTTAAACCAACAATGCTTAACATAGTACTTAACTAATTCAAGGGGAGGTGGAAAAGGTTACTGGGTATCAGGGCTTTATCAGCTAGTTACAACACAATCCTGGCCAACTCGAGCTTCAAGTGTGTGAGCCACAGATCCACTAGGAGCATACACAGGCATACCTTGGTGCATTACATCAGCTGTGTTCCTCTTTAGCAGGGACATAACCTAATTTTGGAGGAATATGTTTTCTGACTACATCTTTCCCATACCTGATCTAATAATACAACCTGCCATAGTAAAATACATGACCAAAGCAGATGCATGGCCCCCACCATGATTAAGAACCTAGAACACATACTTCAATGTGGGCCAAAGAAATATTCTTTTTTCCTCTCTCCAGAAGTCCTTAAAAATAGCCTTCAGACATTGCCATTTTCCCCTCACAGCTGAGGAAAATTGGTGTGTGCTAACATGGTGTGACTGGAGAAAAAAGGAACAGATGTATTTCAGTTGTTTACAGGAAAAGTCTTTCATGGGAATTTGGTTTTGAATCCCCATGCTCATAGCCATGGAGATATTGGGCAGGGAGTGTTAATTTGTGAGCAATGTCCCTGCTGGAACCCCAGGGAATAGGTTGGGTTACACTAAACATTTCTCTTCAATAGAAAAAGTCTACGCTACTACCTGCTACACTGTCTTACTCACTACTTCTTCTATCTTTCCATGTGTGCGTCAGTAAAACCCAGAAAAAGTGTCACAGGGGAAAAGCTAATACTCTAACCGCTCTCCTTAACTTCCCCTCCCCCAAATTCATATGTATATTTTTTACACATTTCCAAGCAACGTTTCTTTCTAAGAGCAAGGAGCATCCCCCTCCAATACAGGGGGCAGCTTGCGCCCAGCTCGTTTCCCCTCCAGTTTTGGCAGCAGCGGCCAAAGCATTTTTACAAACAAGACCGCTTAACTGCAAATTGTGTTTGAACAAATGAAATCCCACCGGCGGAGCGGGCAGCTCCAGCACTGCGCAGAGTCTGGGAAACCCCAGCCTGGGCTCGAGAGCAGGTCCTGGAGCCGGTGGGTTTGGAGGGCGGCATCCAGGCCCCCAGCCCAGGAGCAGTTACCTCCCCTAACAGAGGGGCAGAGGCTCTCGCGACGGGGAAATCAGGGCGACCCCTGAAACGAGAGGCTCCAGCACCCCCAGCTGGGGAGCTGCCCGTCTCCCCCCCCCCCGGGCACCCATCGCCCAGCCCGCGTTACCTGCCGCTACGCGCCCCCGCGGGAGGCAGGGCTCCGGTGAGCGGGGCGCCGGCCGGAAGCATCGGCAGCGCGGAGCTCCAGCTGGTAACTCCGCGAGAGGCAGAAGAGCAGGTCGCTGCGGGTGCCCGAGCAGCCGCCCGGGCGGGGGTGACGCGCCGCAGGGAGGCGGGGCGAGCCTGACAGTTTCTATTTCACTGGCCGGAACCCGAAAGAGAAAATCCGCCGCGTTGTGAAACCGGCGGAAAATCCGCCGCTGCAGCCGCCTCCCCCCCCCCCCCGAGCTCGGCTGGGGAAGGGTCTTTCCTACCCCCCGAGGAGGGGTCCGCGGGGCCACAGCGCTACCTTTTCTGGGCAACGCACGGCGGGAGCAAAGTCTCCCGTCCCCTCCCGCTGCATAACGTGCAAGGGAGCTGCAGTGAAGGTTTCTCTGGGCAACCCTAAGAACATCGTCCCGACCCCCGCCCCGGTGCAATGCAGGAGGGCTGATGGGGGCGGGAGTGTACTTTTCAGACCCTCAGCCCGGTGCCATGCAAGAGAGCTAATAGGAGAGCGGATGTTCCCGACCCCCGCCCCGGTGCAATGCAAGAGGGCTGATGGGAGGCGGGGTGTTCCTGACCCCGGGCCGGTGCAATGCAAGAGGGCTGATGGGAGAGGGGGTGTTCCTGACCCCGGGCCGGTGCAATGCAAGAGGGCTGATGGGGGAGTGGAGGTGTATTTTCCCGACCCCCACCATGGTGCAATGCAAGGGAGAAGGAAGGAGGCTAGTCATGGGATGTGAACGTGAGGCTAGCTACCTCCCCCCCCCCATTTCCACACTGGAAAGTGCGGATTGTTCCTGGCTTTTGCTGACCCAGTTACCAGAAGTCCCCGCCCAGCTGGCCAGCCTGACTGTTTCGCAATGCCCGTCCCCGTAAGATACAAACAAGGAGGGGGAGGCCTTTTGGGGATCCATCGTATACATGGCGACCAAATAGGCCAGGGCTCCAGCCTCGGGGACCACCTAAGTCTGCGCAGCCTGAACAGCATAACCCAGCAGCTCCTCTCCAGCCCCCTTAGCTCACAGAACTCCAGCCAAGCCTCTCCACGCAGATTAGGAATTAAGTCTCTCAACCCCATATGAGAGGCATCCAGTATTGCCAACCCTAAATGTAAAGGAGTACTTGTGGCACCTTAGAGACTAACAAATTTATTAGAGCATAAGCTTTCGTGAGCTACAGCTCACTTCATCGGATAAACATCATGAATCAGCCACAGCAAAAATCATGAAATTGACTTTAAAATCAGGAGATTATGTACAAATAATAGATTTGCTGTTCTTTTTATATGCCTTCTGCTTGTTGAGCCTTTAGGGTGCACTGGAGTCACATTTTCTCCACCGCCATGAGAGCTAGAAACTTAGTTTCTCTTTAAGAATGAAGGCTGAAATCATCACATATCCACTTGACTCCAGGAAGCTAGTGATTTAAGGAAAACGATAATTATCATGAAAGTTGGCAACCATTTCGCTTACCACTGAAATGCAGTCACCTACTGGTGGAGCAGAGGTGCCGTTTAACAGTAAGAGGCTGGCACACTTAGCGCAGCAACTGACTACCCTCTTTAGCTGGAACGGCTGACTTAGGCAGGCACTGTAAAGAACGTAGAATCTGGTGGAGGCCCTCGGGTGAACAACCTTTACTCTTGGAAAGGGTCACGAGAGTTGGAATCACTACAAATGTTCAGGACTACAATTTTACATCTCATCCAAACATAGGCAACGCATAGAGGGGCCAAGCAGCATCAAGTGCCCCCAGATTTCTGCTCAGCCTGCAGGGGGGAGGCAGGAAGGGCTCTATCCTTCTGCTGCGCCTCCACCGCAGGCTTGTTCAGCTCCTGTCCCTGGCAGCTGGGCCTGGGTGGGGAGCACGACCAGCCACTTCTCAGGCTGCCTAGCCACTGCTTTCTACAGCATGGTGACTGCCAGAGAGAACTCAGCTGCGGAGGCAGCTCGGGCCTGGCTGCCGGGGACAGGGGCCAAGTGAGCCAGAGCCCCCCTCCCTGCACACGTTCTGACCTGCTCAGACCCTGTCTCTGGCAGCCGGGCCTGGACAGTGAGCGAAGAGGGTGGGCCGCTGCCGCCTTCCTAACCAGGCTCTCTCAGATAGCTGTCATGCTGCACTGGGTCAGCTACCAGGAGTGGCCATCTTCAGACAGCATAAGAGGTGGCTCCCTCCTGTTCCCCACCCAGACTCTGCTGCCAGCGAAAGTGGCCAAATATGCCGGGGGGGAGGGCAGAGGCACAAAGGGAGAAGGACAGATCCCTCCTTCGCAGATAATTCTGGTGGGGTGGGGAAAGTGCAGCAGGCCAGGGCTGGGTGCAGGGGTCGCTGGGGATGGTACGGGGAGCAGGTTCCCTGGCTTCTGCTCAGCTGGAGGTAAGGGCATTGCCCATGCCTCTCCCCCTGCTGAGGTGTCCAAGATCTCTAGGTAGACCCTGGTGCTGTGAGTCTCCCTGGTCCGGGCTGGCCCCAGCCGGCTGCAAAAGCACATGCTCCCTGCTCCTGTAGCCCCAGCTCCCCAGGAGCTGGTGGAATTGGCAGCTCTGGCCCAGGGAGGTGGAGCTGGAAGTTCCTCTCAGAGGCGACATGGTGGGGGGGTGACATGTTCCCCCCCTTTACATTGTGCCCCCCCCAGTTACCAGGAGGCGCCCGTTGTCTATACATCCAAAAGGCAACAGCTCCAGCAGCATAGCTCCATCTAACACTCCGTTCCAGTAAATTAGCACCTGTTTAGTTAGAGGCAAGCCAGAATTACAGACTGCCACCTAGTGAGGACCTGTTTCAGAGTAGCAGCCATGTTAGTCTGTATTCGCAAAAAGAAAAGGAGTACTTGTGGCACCTTAGAGACTAACACATTTATTTGAGCATAAGCTTTTGTGAGCTACTGATGAAGTGAGCTGTAGCTCACGAAAGCTTATGCTCTAATAAATGTGTTAGTCTCTAAGGTGCCACAAGTACTCCTTTTCTTTTAGTGAGGACCTAAATCACTTCCTGCAACACTTAGGTGTCCTCTAAGACAGTGGTTTTCAACCAGAGGTACATGTACCTCTGGGGCACACGGAGGTCTTCCAGGAGGAAGACCCCTCCTCTAAATATTGCCTAATTTTACAACAAGCTACATAAAAAGCACTAGTGAAGTCAGTACAAACTAAAATTTTATACAATGACATGTTTATACGGCTCTATCTACTATACACCCTCATTATATATTCTTGACGTCTGATCTGTGTCCATTTATTCTTTTACGTAGAGACTGTCCAGTCTGACCAATGTACATGGCAGAGGGGCATTGCTGGCACATGATGGCATATATCACATTGGTAGATGCGCAGGCGAACAAGCCTCTGATAGTGTGGCTGATGTGATTAGGCCCTATGATGGTGTCCTCTGAATAGATATGTGGACAGAGTTGGCAATGGGCTTTATTGCAAGGATAGGTTCCTGGGTTAGTGGTTCTGGTGTGTGGTTGCTGGTATTTGCTTCAGGTTGGGGGGCTGTCTGTAAGCAAGGACTGGCCTGTCTCCCAAGATCGGTGAGCGTGATGGGTCGTCCTTCAGGATAGCTTGTAGATCCTTGATGATGCGTTGGAGAGGTTTTAGTTGGGGGCTGAAGGTGATGACTAGTGGCGTTCTGTTATTTTCTTTGTTGGGCCTGTCCTGTAGTAGGTGACTTCTGGCTCTGTCAATGGACACAGATCAGCCGTCAAGAATCATAACATTCAAAAACCAGTCGGAGAACACTTCAATCTCTCTGGTTACTTGACTACAGACCTAAGAGTGGCAATTCTTCAACCAAAAAAACTTCAAAAACAGACTCCAACGAGAGACTGCTGAATTGGAATTACAATTAAGGGATCTGTGGATACAATTAACTTCGGCTTGAATAGAGATTGGGAGTGGATGGGTCATGACAGAAAGTAAAACTATTTCCCAATGTTTATTTCTCCCCCTCCCCCCCCCCCCAAACCCCTGACTGTTCCTCAGACGTTCTTGTCAACTGCTGGAAATGGCCCACCTTGATTATTGCTACAAAAGGTCCCCCCCCCCCCCCCCCTTTGCTGGTAATAGCTCATCTTAAGTGATCACTCTCCTTACAGTGTGTGTGGTAACACCCATTGTTTCATGTTCTCTGTGTATATAATAAATCTCCCCACTGTATTTTCCACTGAATGCATCCGATGAAGTGAGCTGTAGCTCACGAAAGCTTATGCTTAAATAAATGTTAGTCTCTAAGGTGCCACAAGCCCTCCTTTTTCTTTTTGTGGATACAGACTAACACGGCTGCTACTCTGAAACCTGACTTTGCTGCAGGAGCTCACTGTGTGTGTTCCCACCACTAACAAGAATAGGGAACATGCAGTATTTTATTTTGCCTTATCAAATAATCAGTTTACTGGCAACGGGGTCCTGACTGCACTTTCCCCCAGCCTGGCTGTTTCCCAAAACCTTTGCACGGCTCGTCCCTTTTCTCTTCGGTGTCTGTCTCACAGCCGCCTTTGCTTTTATGTCCCGGGAAGGAGGAGCCCGTGGGCACCGTCGCACTAGGCAGTCGCAGGCTGCCCTCCCCGCTGCCCCCGGGAGGATTAGCACGTGGGTTACGGTTTGCAGGACTGGGACCTTCGCTCGTGCCTCCGCTCCAGCGAGGAGCGCCTCCTTCAGCCGAAACGCGTTTCCACGCCCCGCTCAGGCCAGGGCTCCCGCACAGCGGCGGCCAGGCGCCGTGCATGACCGGCAGGAGCGGCTCTTCGCTATTCGGTGCGCGCTACATCAGCTCCTGCGGAGCGGGCCGGCGGCGCCGGGGACCCCGCCTGCGGGACGCTGAGCGGCCCCGGGAGCAGGGGCTCGCTCGCCCTCACCCCGCAGGATCAGGCCCGAGGCCGGTGACGGGCGGCGGCTGGAGGATCGGATCCCGGGGGGAGGTTCCTATTGGCTTCGGAGGGGGCGGGGGCTGGACTCTGGGCGGCGGTAACCAAGAAGCAGACCTAGGTACGAGATTTGACTCTCGTGCCGCTCCGTACCCCGCGGGAGTTCGCGCCTGCGCACGGCGGCTTATCCTCTCCCATACCTCACGTTCCGGTAATGGCGTCTCGCATGGAGGGGCTGCTGCTGTGGTGCCGGTTGCGCTTCCCCGTGCCGGGGATAGGCCAGACGCGCCGCGCTCCGGGGAGGCCGCGCCTCAGCCCGGTCCGGCTCAGCTCCACCGGCGCCGCCGCGCGGAGGGCCCCTGGCGGAGAGGAGGCAGGTGAGGAGGCTTCTGTGGCGGGACAGGGCCTGGCTGGGGGTGGCTGCACTGCGCCGAGGGGCCGGCTGCCGGACAATGGGGTGGGAGGCTGCTGGGCGCCGGGGTCTGTCTGGGGCCCAGGAGGGTGATAGCAGCCCGCAGTCGGGCGGGGCTGTCGGGGGAGCCTCGCGGGTGGAGCGCCGCGGCCGGTGCCCGGGCTTTTCTGGGGAACGGTAGTGCCCGCCCCGCCGCGTCGTGGGACTCATTTGCCAGCCCCTGTGGCTCGCGTTAGGGCTGAGAGGGGCCAGACTCTGCCTAGCTGAGGGGCTGCGTTGGCAGCTTGTGTACAAACCGGGCGGGTTGCATGCAAACTCGCTCCCAGCTACCGTCAGGAGCAGGTGGCCTGCAGATGCTACAAGAACTAGTAGCCTTCTCTCAGACTGAGGTGTGTACCTGCCTTGTAGGGGCTGCACAGCCGTGTGAAATGAGACCACGTTGCAGAATTCATAGATTCCAAGGCCAGAGAGGACTTCTGTGCTCATTTAGGCTGCCCTGCTTAACACAAGCCAAATAACTCCTTCCAAATAATTCCTAGAGCGATTTTTTTTAATTTTAATGAAAAATGCCCGGTGATGCAGAATCCACCATGACATTTGGCAGATTGTTCCAGTGGTTGAGTATACTCATTGTTAAAAGTTTTACACCTTATTTCCAGTCAGTGGGCTGCATGTTAGACACCGCTATGTTAGAATGTGGCAGAGCTGTCCTTGTCTGCCATATACCAGTTCCTGAATATGCATCACTAAGATCAAGGGAGAATAACCATCCTGTTTTTGTCAAAAGGCGGGTGGAGGGCATATGTGTCTAGGGAAGATGCGGTACTAAGCGTCTAGTTTTGAAGAGCATTGTCACATTTGTTACTGTACTCGTTGGTAATTCCAGGGTTCTGTTTCAGGCTATGTCTAATCAGGACTTAAACTGTATCTGCTTATATTTTAGTAGTTTTTTGTCTTGCATACCATGCAAGTTAAAATATCTAAATCTAATCTCTGCAAACCAGAAATAACCCATTTGAATACATCCTATCTTGATTTTTCTTCCTGAATGGTCATGTTAAGAAACAAAAGTTTAAAAACTGAAATATATTATTTTCAGTATCTAGCGACTAGTTTTTTTTCAAGCTAGACCTTTTTTCTCATTAAGCATATCAGTTGAACTTGTGTAAAGATTTTTTTTTTAAAGTTAAATACAAAAGACTGAAAAAGGATCAATATGATTTTTCATAGAGTGCTGCCAGTTATTCCTAGAAAATTGTTCAGGAATCATTGAAAGTTGAGTTTACGGAATCTCTGGGATTCTCAAGAGATGATTCTTATGTTAAAAATAAACAAACAAAAGTCCCTGCTAGGAATAGCTTTAGCAAGCATCACATAGACTGGACAGTGATCATATTTGTCATGTGTTTGCACAACACATATTAATCATTACTGTTAAAGTTCAGTACCACTTTGCTACTGTGTAAGCCTGATAATTAATTTGTTCAGAAACCCAGCTTCAGTGCTGCAGATAGAGGCAGCAGCTCATCCTCTTTATTTCTGTGTGTTCTCCCACCAGCTCCTCTTCAGGTGACACTAAATAGCACTGTTGCCTGCTAGCTCTGTGCAACAGAGGCAGACAGCATGCAAGGAGCAGCATTCCCTAGTGCAGTGGTTCTCAACTTGCGGCCCATGGGCAGCCCAATCAGCACACAGATGTGGCCCATGTGTCATCCTCAGGACCATACAGATAGTATATGTATTGTGTGGATGAGTCCCACATAACACACAGAAAGCTGCATATGCGGCCCAAAATGGTGAATAGGTTGAGAACCACTGATCTAGTGTCAGCTACTGCGGTAGGATGACAGAACCTGCAACAGATAAAAGAGGGGGAGGGGAAAATAAGCAAAAAGTTGGGAAATGAGGGAGAAAATTGGGGAGGGGGGGGGAAGAGGGAGAGATAAAAAGCAGAAAGTAAAACAAAAAAAGACAGAAAAGGAAAAAACAAAGAAGGGGGAAAAGAGAAATGTGACGACTACACTAAGACGTAGTCACAATATTAAGGGGGAGTTGGCATGAGTTTCCAGACCCAATTCTGTTGGCTATTCTGTATGAAGTTTTATGATCAAGGAAGGATGAGACCCGCTGGGCTGAAGGATCTGTCACTATCTGATTGTTGTGCATTTGTATCACAACTGCTTTCAACTGTAATATGCTCTGTCTCAGTTTAAGTAGATGTTTTACATAGAAAATAGCGAGCCAGTCGTTAATGTTAACATAACAGGTACAATATAGAAATACAGGGGTGGGAATTCATTGTTGTTGGTTTTCCTCCTTATCTGACTTCAGTAAAATTGTGGAAGAATTGCACTTACACTTTCATATAGCACTCCTATGGCTTTTGTTTGTTGGTTCGTTGGTGGGGCGGGGTTGTTCCTTTTTGTTCCCAGTTTCACGGTGGCTCCTTTCAGTGTCTGTGGGGAAATACTGTGTCCTGAAAAAGGGCACTAGTGCAAACTTCTTGGGAGTGCACACATGGGAGGAGAAGGGAAAACTAGAGGTGAACAAGTAAAACAGTAGGGAGGTGAAGAGAAATTGATGTGGGCGGAGAACCTCTCTTTTGGGGGATTGCCCATTATAAATTTTGTTGTTTTTTTTTTTTTTTAAATTGAGTTCTGTAGGTTCCTTAACATCAAGCTACCAAAATCTGTATAAAACCTACATTTTTATGCTGAGTTTTTTTTCTACCCCCTCCCACAGATTCTAAAGTCAGTAGCCGAAAGAAGACATTTCCTGAGGTGCAAGCAGAAAGGCTAGAGCAAGCACAACGGACTGTTTTAATTAACTGCCCAGCCAAGATCAGTGAGAAAAAATTTCTCAAGTATTTGTCCCATCATGGAAAAATTAACAGTCACTACTTTTATGAAAGCTATGTATGTACTTGGAGTATTTTATATTAAAATCTTTTGTTAAAAGCTGGATTTGGGCAAAAAGAAATTCAGTTTTCATGTCTCTCTCAAAAGTTGGACATCTTTTTTTGACAAAAATAACGAGGAGTCCTTGTGGCACCTTAGAGACTTAACAAATTTATTTGGCCTTAAGCTTTTGTGGGTTAGAAACACTTCATCAGATGCATGGAGTGAAAATACAGGCGCGGGTATAAATACATGAAGGGATGGGGGTTGCTTTACCAAGTGTGAGGTCAGTAGGGAGAAATTGACCCAACCAATACCATCAGATTAGGCCTGAATAGAGACTGGGAGTGGTTGGGTCATTACAAAACCTAAACTTAATTTCCCCAATACTAATTTCTCCCTAGTGTTACTCACACCTTCTTGTCAACTGTCTGTAATGGGCCACTCTCTTACCACTTCAGAAGTTTTTTTTTTTTTCCTCCCTTGGTATCCTGCTGTTAATTGATTTATCTCGTTAGACTGACCTCATACTTGGTAAAGCAACCCCTATCCTTTCATGTATTTATACCTGGTCCTGTATTTTCACTCCATGCATATGATGAAGTGGGTTCTAACCCACGAATGCTTATGCCAAAATAAAGTTGCTAATCTCTAAGGTGCCCCAAGGACTCCTGTTTGTTTTAGTCCTGATAAAGACTAACAGCTACCACTCTGAAACCTTTCTTTGACAAATTACTTGTGTGTTTTTCATATTTGTTAAATTTTACAAGATGTTAAATAAATCAAGAATTTTTATTTCTACTTCTAAATTTTTCAGTCAAGATTTGTTTCTTTTAGTTGAATAGTGACACCCAAAATGAGTTGATAGCACACATTTTTGGATGGGGCTAACGCTCTATCAGTAACTTTCATACCACTCAGTCTGCTTGCCTAACAGCAGAACATAGTCATTTGCACGACATTCAACTTCCTAACTCTAGCACTAGTGCAAATAAATATTTATTTTCATTAGTTTGATTACTTTCTAATGCAGAAATTTGTTCATTATGCCAAATGGTATATGTCTTAAATTCTCTTTTTGGCAGCTTGTGAAAGAGTATAAAGGTGTTGAGGTGTGAATTAGTGTGAAATGCATAGGCTAAAAATCATATTGTATCTAGACAGCTGTGATTACTGTTGCAACAGTAATATCAATGTAATTGTTTATGCCTTGTACCAGCTGTTTTACCATGTCTCTTCACTTTTTAATGCTTTTAGGGTACCTACGCTGTGGTAGAATTTTCTGAAAAAGACAGCATAGCTTCACTACAGGATATTACCCGAACCCCAGGCATTGAAGAGGAATGTGCTGTTCCATTTAAATCTAGACTTTTTACTTTAACACTGAAAAACCCATCGATTGAAGCTGCTGATCAAGTACCAGTTCACTGTCATAAGCAATCCACCATTTTAGTCAATGATCTTGTTCAGAAGCTTTGTAGTGCTGACAGTGTAAGTCTATGGCTATAGCTCTCTTAAGGTTACTTTTTTGTTTTTTTCTTTTTCTTTTTTTTCTTTTTTTTTTATATTTTGCATATGGAAATGTGTAATTATCTAAAGATTCTTTTGGGATTTTACAGGTTAATTCCACTGGGCAGAAATATTTATCTATTAGAGGATTGCCTTGGATAAATGCATTTCATAAATTGAAATAAATACGTGAAGTGGTTACTTTAGTTGCTATGACCATTACTGTGTATGAAAACAATCTCTGAATGAGATGGTCTACTTCTGTTCAGTCTTGCAAGTCTTTTTTTAACACCTGTTTGTATTAAACAGTTGACTCTTCAAGAAACTGATATTTATTTCCACTATTCCTACGCCTTCGCTTGAGGTTTGAGCCCAAATCTGAATCCATTAGTAAAAACAAGAAAGGCTTGATATTTCTAAGCTTTAAAAATTAGAAGGAAAAAATGGTGAAAAGAGGTGGAAGGGAGAGGGAGGTGCATGTTTAAGTAAACTACTGTGAGAGTAGGGCTGACACCTTGAAGTATAATGTCTGAGTAATGTAACATATCAGGCTAAGACAGGAACATAGAGGACTTGTACAATTTCCCTACAATTTTTTGGGGGAAAATACTGTTTTCAGAAGTCTTACAATACATTAATATTTACCTTTTTTGAGTCTTCAGTCCAGAGCAAGGTTTTTTTGCTCTTTATTTATGACTCTAACTAAAGCTTCTCTTGAAGGTAATAGGAATGAGGGCTCTTGGAGTATTACAATATGGGACCAGGTTCCCAGGCTATAAGTAAAATATACCTCTTGTATCTACTTCTTTTTTTTTTTTTAAGGCTGAAATACATATATGTACTGATCAAGACAGAAGTGACTGGTGGACTTAGGTCTCCATAGAGGAAACATTGTTGAGAGGGGAAATGTTCCCTATCTAGTAGCAGCAGAATTCCTGATTAAGCATTCTGTACTATCCCATACCAGGAATGCAGGCTGGCCAATGGAGTTACTCAGGATTTAGTCTGGATTTACACTCTTACACCAGTATAACTCCATTGACTTGTGCTGAGTTACTTTGGATATACAGTGCTGTAACTGGGACTATAATCTTGCCCAATGACTGCCCACTTTGGTTCATATATAGTGATTAGATTCTTCAACGGTAGCAAGCAATGAGTATGGTCGGAGAGTCCCAGACAGGAAAGCCTTAGCCATAAGCTAAGTAGGACATTGCTTACAGTGTTAATGTCTGAGAGAATTATGGAATCCTACCAGTGTTGCTCTCCAGCTGAGGAATGTATCCCTCTACCTTTCTTCACTCTCCTCTTATTTACCTGTGAATTTCATATGTACTCCAGAACTCTGCACAGGCTGTCACAGTACCTTCTTTGATGCACTACTGCTATCAGTGCAAAGATATTTGGGATACCTTTCAGAGCTGAGCTAATGGCACCCACTGCAGATGACTGAACAGAAATGGGGGCACTCTCCTGCAGTAGGAAATTGCACCAGTAATGGACTGGATGGCTTGATAGGATGAAGGGATCTGTGGAGGTGAGGGGCACATTCCATTACTACTTCAAAACAAAAATACTTTTTTTTTTCTTTTTTCTTTTGGGAAAAGCCATTACCAAATTGCAACCACACAGGCTAGAGCTAGATTAACCCTCAGTGGCGAGTTGAATAGCTTGGGAATTAGGACATTCAGGATGCATTTGCATCATTTATGGTGAATACTTTAGTATCTGATAGGAGTCAAAATGCTGGGTATCATGGCCTACACTGTTCATGTTTTCATTTGGATCTATTATTTTCTTTTTCCTTTGGGTTTTACTTTGCTGCTCCATAAGGAAGAATCCTCAATAATATCTATAAATGTGTTGGTGGTGGTTTCTGAAATGAAGGAACTGGTGTCTAAAGCTCTAGAGGACACCTTAATTTGTAAATATTTCGTTTACTTCTATAGGAGTGACATACCATTGACATTCATTTTAAGGAGTTGAAGAAATAGCTTCTGAGGGGAGTATTAAATTAGGGCAGAAAGACTGGATGCTAAGCAAACAAATAAGAAAATGGAACTAACATATATTTTTGATTGTTTGATTGATTGTTTGTTTTTTCTTTAGGTAAGTAGTCAGTTGTACACCCTAATGGATGAGTATCAGCTAACAGAGGAGAACACTAAGCTCCGGTTTCTAGCCTGTTCTCTGATTCAGGAAATTGCATGTGCATATTTCCCAGAGTGCACAGTGAAGCCATTTGGCTCCTCAGTGAATACCTTTGGCAAATTAGGATGTGATTTAGACATGTTTTTGGACCTGGATGAAATTGGGAGGAGCCCTACAAGAGTGGTAAGGGTAAACTGCATGTCTCTAACTTGTAGGAATTCTTTGACAGATTTAACCACATAGTGATATAAGTAAAACAGTGGATATGCTATACTGAAGTTTTTTAAAAGATTTCAGATAAAGTCTCTCACAAGAGTCTAAGAGGTTCGGTGTTTTGGGACGAGGTGTACAGAAATAGAGACCGTTAATGAATTAACAACTGTGATGTGGAAACAGAGTAAAAATAAACTGAAGTTTTTCTCATCATGGCAAGAAGTAATCTGTAGTGAACTGTAGTGTTCACTCTAGTATACAGCAACTGCACTCCATAGTTAATGCTGAGGCATTCAGATGCCAGAGTGACAAGCACCAGGACAAAACCCTTAGGGCTTAGAATAGACTGCTATACTTTAAACCCCCAAACTGAACTTGTTGAGTGAAGTAACCAATTTGTTTCCAAGTTGGCTCATTTAAAATAAGGCACACAGAATTTTTTTCTGAGAATTTAGATCATGGAGGTTTAAAAACTTAATATAAAATTGTTGAATTTTCCATGCGTGTCCTAAGTTTCTCGGACACATATTTTGTAAGACTAGGACCGTGTTTACACTTAAATTGCTGCAGCAAGGCCACTGTACTGCTTCAGTGCAGACACTCACTACAGTGGAGGGGGTTCGCCTATTGCTGTAGTTGATCCACTTCCCCAAGAGGTGGCAGCTGGGTTAACGGAAGAATTCTTCTGTCAACCTAGAGCTGTCTACCCCGGGTTAGGTCAGCTTAACTATGTCACTCAGGGATGCATATTTTTCACATCCCTGAGCGACATAAGTGGATCAACCTAACTTTCTAGTGTCGATCTGGCCACAGTCTGTCTAATGACCCCTCACTTCAGCTCTTTGTGACCCACCTCTGACGTATGCTACTGTATTTCACTGCCTCATGGAAGTATATGAATGAGTAATTTTTATTTTGCCCAATTATTGGCACTTAACAGCAGTTGGGCAAGTTTTTCTGGTACTGGATTTGTATAATTTACTCTACTGCACCAACTAACTTCATTAATCGAACAAATTGAGAAGACATCTGCCAATAAAAATGAATGCAGTGAATGTACTGGAATGTTGGCAATTTGCATTTATAGAACCTCTAAATATTTTGTTAGTCAGTTGAGCTAAACTCAAGAACAGTGTTCCATAGGTGAACCTCCTTCTATTGAAAATCTTTCTTGGCCATTACCCAGGATGTGAGCAGGTCTGAGATGTCTTGCTCTGGATTTTTTTTAGTAAATCTGTCCAGCTGGCATCTAGCACTTTAGTGTAATAGGGTGGATTGATTTAAATCAGCAAGCAGGAAATCTTGATTTAAATAATTGAAATCTGGTTTTGCATTTGTACTTATTTTCTTAAAGAAAAGTTGATTCTTCATTAGTTGGTAACCATTAAAATGTTGTTTTTGCAACTAAACGTAGCCTTTACATTAAAACTGATACTACTACTTGCTAACCAGGAGGATAGACTGTATCTATGCACATTTATTTAAACAGTTTAAGCTTAGTGTACGTTCATTCATTCTTAATTTTTACATTTTGTATTATGTTAGAAAATTGTGAATTATGCATTTCTTCTTCACTAGATTTAATGTTTTACTTGTGATTTGTGTCAAGCTCTATTTGGAAATTGGAATTAACTGCATAAAAACAGTGTTTTCAAATTAGTTTTATTTAACTGATAAAAATATCTTAAATGTGCTGGATATATGAGGGAAAAAAAGTAAGTTAAATGCAAAAAATATGTTGTTAGAAACCTAACTGATTTATTAAACAAAAAACTATTTGTAGTTAGGGAATTGAACTGACTGTTTCTGTTTGCCATGTCCTTCAGGATTTCAGAATTGTAGATCTCATCCGACAATTCATTTTTGTTCATAGATTGGAAGAGGAAAATAAGCTTTTCTAGTTAAGCTACCAGTCGGTTTCTTAAGTTTTAATGAATTAGTCATTGAACTGAATTAGTGGAATAAACTGAAGTTAGGAAAATAGCTTTCTGCACCTGCAAGAAGGCTGTCAAAAGCTGGTTTACATGTGCTTGGCCGTTGACTTCCGCCAGTTCAGTGGTTTGACTTTCTTTAAAACTTTGGCCACAAACATGTCCTGCCTAATATTTTTTCTAATTTAAATGATTTTTATAGATTACATAGATTATCAAAATGTACTTAATTTAAATAAGAGTTCCATTTAAATGGAAATCAGATTTAAAAAAATAGTAATTTTTGTCCACCCTGTATTGTAAAATTAAAGCTACAGGTTATCTTGCTTGTTTTCCCTAACCCTACTCTATTGTTTGCTGATGCCATTTAATGGAGCTCTGCTCAATCAAGATACTAAAGCCACTTCCTTTGGTAATGCTGCTGTTTTAGTTGGCACACATTGTCAGTGAGGCTACAAAAGCCATTCTGGGTTTTCTCATTGAGCTCATCCAGTTAGAATATTGTCAGATTAGTAGCTAGAAGTGGACTTGAAGATAAAAACAAATAGTGTCCATATGTAATGATGCTGTGTCAAAAGAAGGAAATAGCATGAAACTTTTTCTTCACTGCATGTAACCATGGGGTAAGTAATCATGTGCTTGTCAACACATCGTAGCCTGCCCTGCTGCTGTGCAACCACATTGTTGGTGATAGCACATTGCTGTCATACCCTTTTGCTGCACTGGCTATGACAAACAGTACAGCTATCTGAGCTTGTAAATTGAGATTCATGATGCCACAACTCACTGTCACACTGTGCTCATATCCTCGGGGTGGTGTTGTGCAACTTGTTTGTTCACTGTTTGGATTGTTGAATGGAATGGTCTAGGCCCATGAAATTCATTTCCTGGCAGTGACCTAGTTGGTGTGGTGTTGTGTTGCTATGTGCTGGCCGAAGGTATGGATCCTCCTTTCCCTAATTACCAGGGTCTAAAACTACTGCTTTTTATGGAGGCAGTGTTTCTTTTTCGTGTGCCTGCACCATCTGCTACCAGAAGACATTGGCAGGGGTTTCAAAGATTATTTTAAAGCTAGAGAAGACAGAGGCAGCAAATTGCAGTTAGAAATAGCATAGCAACAGCAATTCCACAGGACTCTCTGGACGCGGAGGTGTGAACTGAGCGGGTACTGTTTGTAATGGCAGATAACCCCTCCTCAGACCACTGCCTCTGGGCCAGGAATACAAGCATTCACTGATGAGACCTTTTTGTGATGGAAACATGAGATGACCAGCAGTGAGCCCACTTTCACATGAAGACACATTCACACAGCTCCATGAGGACCTTGCCCTTGCAGAAAGCATGAGAGCTGGTAATGGTCCTGAATTGTGTTGCTCTTTGCCTTGTGAAAACTGACAACCTCAGGCTGATGCAGATCTGTTGGCAATCCATTTGGGTTTGGAAAATTTACAGGTAGTTCAGTGGTCATTGAAGTTGGCAAGGCAATTAATGATGTGCTGTCCTCCAGGCTTGCCAAAATTGGAAATATTCCTGAAATAATTGCAGGGCTTAAACAGATGGGCTTCCTGAACTGCACAGGTGCGATTGATTGGGACACATACCCATCCACCATCTCAAGCAAGGAAGTATATTAATAGGAAATGATACTACATCATTATGAAGGCTCTTGTGTACCTCCAGGGAATATCCATGGATACTTACATCAGATACGCTGGCTGGGTTCGTGATGCCAGGGTGTTCTAGATATCTGGCATGTTTCAGCTTGGGTAAACTGACATGTTATCTTCCCCACCCCGCCCAAAATCAATGCAGTGTCCATGCCAGCTGTGACTTTAGGCAACTTAAGGTGTCTTCTGCTCCCCTGGTTTCAGTCTGCTGGCTCTGATGCGCATCAAGAGAATGATGCAGTTTAAATACATGCTAGCAAATGCAGATTGGTAGTGGAATGTGCCTTTGGCCAACTAAAGATAAAATGGCACTGCTTACTGACTTGTTTGGACTGTAGAGTGTTTAGCACAGTATATGTGATTGGGGTGTATTGTGTGCTTCACAATATAAGTGAACTTAAATGAGAGTACTTGACTGGGTTGCCAACAATCATGATTCGAGGCATACTTGCAGACAACCAAAAAATGAACCTGTTACTACCACAGGGTCTGCTACAGCAAAGACTGTAAGGGATGGCATTTATGCTTGCATAGTCAAGTTACATGGTGAGTACAATGGGGCTGAACAGTGGGGTTGCATGATGCATTTGGGCTTTTGCCTTGTATTCAAATGTAGTGCTGGTGCATGCGCTAGAGAAATAAATTCCTTTCTCTTTCTCTCCGACAACTCCATCATATCACTGATAGAGTGGTCTCTTGGTTGCCAGGCCACTCCTTAATGAGTCTAATGCTGGTGCACTTGTTCTTGAAATACAGAGGAAAAATATTGCATGCCTTTGAATTCATGCAATTTTATATTCGGTCTATGAAGCCACATGTAAAATAACAAATTTTTATCTCAAAAGAATACTGTTCCCTTTGCACTTTCATTCTGACATCAAATTTCTGCCTGGAATTATCCCAGGAGAATAAATGGCAAGTTAATTTTACCTTCCGACTATCCAAAACAATTTTGGGGAGAAGGGAGAATGGGTGGGGAGCCTGTTACTTGAAGACATGGCAGCAGTGATGAGTATATTGCACTCTCTTCATCCTTACAAGATGTGCTGCTTCAGATACCAGAATGGAAGATGGAACAGTTATTCCAGGTATCGGGAATGAGGCCCTGCTTTTATGCTAAAGAAATCTGTGTCTTGCGACAGATGGACTGATAAATGACTGGACAGTGATTTTGAGTTACTACAGTGGCAGAGGGAGGCTTACCAAGGGATATCAAAGATCACCTGAAACTTTTACTGAGTGAAAGATTCTGTTTCATTTCTGTGACAGATATGGCAGTTTTCTGCAATATCTTTGGGGGATTTTACTATATTCAATTTATGTATAGTTGTGGGCCGGGTATTGTATATAATTCCAAGGGGGAAGGTGACCACAGCTCTCTTAATAATTCTGGACAGTGTGAGGTGATTAGGCAAATTCATTCAGGTTGTAACACCTTCAGAGAGACTAGTTCTAACTGAATTCTCCAGAGACCAACAGACAAAGAAAGGACTTTTGGCTAAAGTAGCCTGAGTTTAAACTGACTCACAGCCTTCTTGCTGATTCAGCAAACAGACAGAATCTTCTATTTAAAAGGGGGCCTCAATCCATAGGGGAAGTTGGAAGAGCTGACATCTGCCAGAGCCTGATGTTGGAGTTGGGGTGACCTCTGGTAAGCTTCTTAGCTTGTAGGTTCTCTTTATTGTTTTTAGTATGTGTTCCATGTAATGTTTTCATCTTAAGAATAAACATGCTTGCTTAGAAGGAGATGTCTGGTAATTACACAGTTTATAGCTTTTAAGGAGAAAGTGAAGCGCAGATGCTGGTCTTTCTAGGCTGTCTGTCTGGTTTTCTGGGAATAGCACAGTGTAGGCAGGGAATTGTGCAGCCTAAAAAAATGTCAGTCAGGAAGCAGAAAGATGCTGGTCTTTTCCCAAGAGAGGTGATGGCTGGGAGCAACCCTAAAACTGGATGACTTTGCTGATGCATGGAAGGGGAATACAGGTGCAATTGTCCTGAGCTGAGTTACTCTCCAGGATTGGACCAAAATCATATCCATAAGAAACTGGCTGCACTGGTGGCATGGGGTCTGAACATGCAGGTGGTTTGGGATAGTGGTGAGTGCCTTTGAGTACAATTTTATGGCAGTTTATATTTTGGCCAGGATCTGTTCACAAACCTTTAAACTTTCATTTAAAAAATAAAAAAAAGCTGCTGCATTCCACCACTGTGTGAAGTTCCAATTTGCATTCTTTGCCTATACCCCATTTTGACTAGCATGATTGGAAGAGAGGGAGGGGGTGGAGGATATTCAAGCATAATGGTGCTGCATCCACCCTTAACTGAAATCAAAGTTAGGATTATAAGCTAATGTATGTATTTTGTAATATTCTGCATAATAACAAAGGTGACAGGCTCCATCTTACTGGCCTGACATTCTGAGTCCTTCATTGCTTCCTCTGCCTGGGAAGCCTTCACCATGTTGTGACTTTCTGGGCTGTATAAGGGAACAGCTCCTGTACATCGGGGCAAAGGTTTTCTCCCAGGCTAAGGCCATCTTCCTCTTCCAATTCCTCTGCTCCATTTCCTTGCTGGCTATTCAGGAGAGGCTGGGTTGTATCGTCACAGACATGCAGGTTCCAGACTCCCTTCCACACTGGCTCTAAAGATGAGTCTGTGCTGAAATGGGCTTTTCTGCTTATGGGGGTTCTCAACACATCATAAAATGGACAGGTTTTTGGGGCTCTCACCAAATTTCTTCTTTTTATTTCTGGCCTTCCAGTAGCTCATCTTGTATCCCATTTACCTTCTCCGTGTCCTGCTGTCCCATCTGGTCAATCTCATGATCAATGTGATATTTTTGCTCTGGTGTTAAATGTGGATTTTGCTCACTTTAGTCCAAAGCTGCATCAAAATTCTGGTGTGTTCATATAGTTAGGTGGCTGATACACAGGCTTAGGGGCTGCTATTCTGTTTCAAACACCAGAGGTGGGCAAGCATGGAGAAACTGCAGATGGGATGGGACCATGGATGCTGAGCAAAGGGATTGAAGGTAGACCGCTTCCAGTCATGGGTGAGAGCACCAGTAGATGGCAAAGTAATGCATAGCAGGGGTGCCCAGTGGGTTTATGGAAAGGTATTGGAGACCAGGATATCTTAATTTGTTATGGGTGCCCCAGCTGTACGTATTCTCTTCATTAAACCTCGTAATAGCAACACTCATTAAAAGCTGCCTTATGGTGTGCCCTATAGCTTGGTGTGTGGTGATGGCCTTGTGGCAGATGTGGATGTGTGAAGGCATACCATATTAAGAGGGGAAACAGGCTGAGCACAAGGTTAGCATGCAGTGAAGACAAGGTCTGAGAATTTTTTTTAAAATATTCTAGTTATTTCAAAAGTGTGAATAAAAATGTATTACTGTAACCTAAACTGGACATGAATTAGCAGGTATAAGGACACATTATAGGAAAATGAACATTGGCATGGTTAGAATACTGCAATAGAGAATTGTTCTGACTCTATAAAATACATAGAACATTAGCTTTCTTTTCTGAGATAGTGAAGCTGGGCTGCATTATGAGGTAATGATAAACCAATGTGCTGAAACTCTGGGATTTTCCAAAAGCTAAAAGGAAATGTTCTTTAACAAAGAACCTCACAAATGTGGTTGGTACAAGCTAACAAATACCTTCTTCAAAAGAGGAAATAACATGTTTTGTGGCTTGGTTGTACTTCTTGTTTTTAGTTTTTTATTAAATTAGGTCTCTAAAACAGTGTGCTTCATCTTGACCTCTCTGTTTTTACATAACTGAAAAAAAAATCTTGGAAACTACTGTACTACTTATTATATACAATACTGAAATTACAGCATTCGTATATTTATCTAAGCAATTGAATTTCTAATTTCCCAGTTGTTAATCTGGAAAGAATGTAAGAGAGGCAAAGATAGTGATATTTTAAAATGTTTTCTTTTATCGAGTCCTAAAAACTACTTGCAATGTGTGTTGTTTTTTTTTTTTTTTTTTTTTTTTTTAAATCTTTAATCACAAACCATTCTTTGCAAGTGATTCCTGTTGTCTTTCAGAAGTGTCCCAGAATCTTATGTCATTTTCAGAACTGGTAATTTACCTTCATCTTTTTTTGTGTTAGAAAACAGGTCCTTTTTATATGGAATATCAGATGAAGAGAGTACCTTCTCAAAGAATAGCATCACAGAGAATCCTCTCTGTGATTGGTGATTGCATTGACAACTTTGGCCCTGGCTGTGTGGGTGTGCAAAAGATACTCAATGCTCGCTGTCCATTGGTGAGATTTTCCCATCAACCAACGGGGTTCCAGTGTGACCTGACAACTAACAATAGGTAATGATATGGCAGTAGCATTTTAAAAAATGTAAATAGAACAATAATATGTATGTTGGAAAGGTATAATGAAAATTACTTTTATAGGCTTCTGTATGTGTGTCTGTATATCAAACAAATGATACATTTTGATAACTTTTTTCCTTTTCTACACGAGTCTAAAGTAGGAAATATATTTGACAACTTTAAAAAAAAAAAAAAAACTTTTGAAGACTAATTTTGAGGACTGGACTTTTTTAATTTAACAGTAAAAATACAGATTATAAATACTTTCTAAAACTAGAGACATGAAAACTTGTGAATACAATAATAGACAGATATAAAACAATATAATAAAATGGATATGAAATCAAGAATATATGGGATTTTCATTAACTTTTTTGATTTCTCTGTTTGCTTTTAAAACTAGGCAATTGTATAATACCAATGTTAATTTATATTTCTTCAATTGCCTTTCAGTGATCAGATTCAGGTTATTTGAAGTTTTCTTTTTCTTGGACTGAACACAGACAAACTCGTAATTATTTTATATTAGCCTAGCATATTGCCACCTAATCAGCAAACAGGCAATTCTTTTTAAGAGAAAGGAATTGAGACTTGATGTTTCTGTATTTGATGCCTTTCATGATGATGCCCAATAGGGGGAGTAGGTTTCTTAAAAATAGCCCTTTGGCCTGCCACTTCTCTTCCTAGGTTTGCTTTCATTTTTTGATTACATGTACCAAATAGCCACATGAATGCCAGTGAGGCATGTACATGTTTTGTTTTTATTGATCATGGGTTGGGAAAGATCTGGTGTGCTGTAGAAGACACTGGAACAAGCTCCTGAGTTATGTCTGTAATTACTTTTGGTATTCCTCCTCTTTACTTTTCGGACTTTTTTTTCCTGAGACTGTTGCATCACCTGCAGTATTTACTTGTGATATCTTGTACATTAGTGATAAAAGTGATTATACAAGAGAGGAAGAGGAGAATAGCAAAGCAAGGAACTACATTTAATCACTGACTATGGGCCAAAATTTAATTTACTGTATGGGCAGTATTGTTGTAGAACCAGATGAGGTTGTCTTCTCTTGATAACTGCAAGACTTAGATTTGTTTAATTGTAAATGATAGTACCAGTAAAAATAAGTATGTTTACTATTATTTGTATTACTGTAGCTAATAACTTCTTGGAAGCTTCTAACTGAAATGTTTCTTTACCATTTCCCTGTTGTCCATTGGACACTTGTTTGTTTTAGTTACATTTCTTGTGACTTGTGAGCTGCTATTCTCTTGTGCGTATAAAGCTACACACCCAAACCCATAAAAACACAGGAATATGTCCAGTGACAATGGAAAATTTGGAGAATTTAGCTGCCAAATTTTTGCAAATCTCTACTATGTGTACGTGAACAGATTTTTCAAAAGTTTATAACTTTGGCCACATTTGGGTGATATTTCATGGGAACAGCAAAAGGCGCATCCTTGACACAATGCAAACCCCTTGCCAAATTTCAGGTCCCAACTCCAAAGCACAGAGGCACTAGAGCTGCTTAGTGGAATGTGAATTTTAACATAGGCAAAACGTGTTTTTTCCCTAGTCCTGTTCTGGGAAATGGCTGAAGCATTTTTGCTTAAACTTTCCAAAAAAAATGTATCCCAAGACATATGCCTGGCATGGAAAATTTCTCCCTGTTAGTTTGACTTATAAGCAAGTGAAAACAGGGTCTTAAATTGCCTACTGCTGTAGTTTGTATGCCACTTAAATCTTTTGTTGCATTATCATTTTTAAGTCAGAGTTAAACATGTACCCTTCCCTGCTTCTCCGATTCTTCACAAAATCTACCTGTGGACAGCCATGTGAAAAAGGGAGAATGTGGTAACTGACGTGTGTATGTAGACTGATCTGTTTTTTATAGCATGATCGTAATCCTCCTTCCTTCTTTTAACTGCACATAAACTTTAGAGAGAAATTCCTTTGAACTTGTACTCGGATCAGAGGTGAAATTTTTTTTAAAGTTAACTGTGTACTCTGGGTGCCTTTATTGAAGTTTTGACATGCTAAGACTATGTCCACACTGCATTTTAAACCTGGGTCTGTGGGATCTGGGCTTGTGGACTTTGTTTCCAAGCCTGCACTTGAGTGTCCACAGTGCATTGTAAATTTGGGGTTAGTACATCTGGGAGCCAGATCCAGTTATTGTAAAACATCCTTTCTGTGCTACACAGACCTTCTATCTTGGGTCTGCAGCTTAAGCTGCAACCACCATGCAGATTGTCAGGGTTTAGACCTTAGTCATTGTGGGACAGACTGACCCACCCACTAGCAGGGTACTAGAACTCAGGTCCTAAGTGCTTGCTGACCAAAGTCAGGCAGATTTGGGTGTGGATGGTAGGTGGGCTTGTGCTCAAATCTGAATCAGAGCTTGGATTTAGTGTGCAGTGATGATATATGCACTGAGGCTGTGGAACAAACTAAGACTGCAAAATGTGGTTCAGTAGTTTTGCATGTAGAAAGCTTTTTTTTTTTTCCTTTGGTGCATATACAGATGGAGGAGGAATTGTCTTCACTTTTGCTTGTTCTAAAACAGCATAGAACATTGGGGATGGTGTAAAGTACTTCAGCACAGTCTACATTTTAAAAGAAAAGTAACTTTTCTACTCCCAAAATCTGACTTAGATTTTAGGAAGTTTGTTTGTCCTTTTGAGGTGATGCCTCATAACCTAGAGGAGTACGTGCAATGCTGGGAGCCTGTAACTCATGTATCCGTACCTGCCTCTTGTGGTATTAATACTTTGCTTTTAAAAAAAAACTTTACACTGGACTGTCACAAACTTGGGGATGTTTCACTTTAAACCTTCATAATTTGAAAACTGCTGAATTGACTTTCTTTAAATGTGGCTTGTTTTGTAGATCTCACTGAGACTTAGTAGATCTCATTGAGATTAAGGTTTTTAGATTTTACTTGATTTTTGAATGCATTGTATTGTAACCCTTTGTATCCAAAGTTATCTAAGAAATTCCAGATTGTATTTTGTTTTGTATTAGACAATTTATTGTATAGTAAAATACTCAGAAGCATGAGAGTCTAACTTAAGTCTGCACTTTCAAAGTTAATTCTGCATTTTCTGACTCTGGAATGCTTTATTTCTCCATTGTAATGTTGCATTTTTTTTAATGGACATTTTACACAATGCAGATTCCACTCCTAAAGCGTACTGATAGTATTTCTCTTCCACTACTTAAATCTCTAATTAAGGGCCATCTGGAACTTTATCCTAGACCTTTTCTGATGTTCTCTCCTACTTTTATGTCATATGCAACAATTTGAACAAAAGATCCTATTTCTTTATAATTGTTACGTCTTAGAGCAGCATGCGTTATGGTTACGTTTGACAGTTGGTGATTCTCTTTAATGTTTACAATTTGTTCCTTGGACTTGTGTCTCACAGAGTTGCCATGAGAAGTTCAGAACTCCTTTATATATATGGTAGCCTTGACTCACGTGTAAGAGCTCTTGTGTTCAGTGTACGGTGCTGGGCCCGTGTACATGGCATCACAAGTACCATTCCCGGTCCTTGGATTACAAACTTCTCTCTAACAATGATGGCCTTGTTTTTCCTTCAAAAGAGAACACCACCTATCATTCCAACACTAGACCAACTTAAAGATCTAGCGGGTAAGAACATATCCATTTTGGAGTAGGACTGAACTAGCTCTCGTGTTTTCTCTCCGCTCTGGTTTCATTGAGTTTTGTGTGAATCTCAGTCATTTTTGATGGTCCAAAATAATCTTGCAGGTTGCAAATGCCATATATTTGAGAGAACGTCCAAGTCATTGAACATTGTTACTGATTCACTGTTGCAAGATGAATATTTTGGAGAATCAGACACTTAGATTTATTTTGCTTTTTTAAATTTTTCCAGTCACAATATTAAATTCCATTGACACCATTAATCTGAGACTAAATTATTCATTTAATTCCAGTAGGAGAGCTGCAGTACTTATAGAAAAGCTTTATTTTAACTGGCTCGGAGAGTGGGCTTGTTCTGTGCATCAGACAATTTAAAATCAGCCTTTTCTTAAAAGTCCAGGTGGTTGTTTCTTCTGATTTGCTGATCTTCTGTTCCTCAATAAATTAACCATAAACTACCATGTAATATAATCTTTTCACTGTCATTTGGTATAATATGTTATTTATACTCATCAACTTTGACATCAATATCAAACTTTTAAAGAAATTAAAAGCAAAAGATATTTTTCTGACTGACTTTTATCGAAGAGGGCGCAGCGACTTGCAAATAATTCTCACAATGTCCCTGTGAGGTAGCTTTTACTCATTTTATAAATGGGTAAATGGATTAGGTTTTGCCCAAGATCAAAGAAGGTATGCCAGCGAAAAATTAGAATAGAATAGAATTCAAGAGTCCTGACTCACCAGTCATCTGTTCTAACCTTTAGACATGCTTCTTCCCAGGCTTTGAAATGGAGAATAAAGGCTAAAGTGCATGCTAAATTTTAATAGTTTTGAAGTAAAAACAACTTTTAAAGCTTTCAAAATCTGTTACCGACAAGCTTTATTTTTTAATTCTCTTTGAAATTTTGATTGTGGAATTACGACAGTCACAGTGGAATTGGTATCTTGAAATGTTTCAAGAAAAATCCCAATGCACTGTGATAAGTATCTGAGAGGAAGGATGCTAATCATGCAACCCTTACTTGTGTCTGTAACCCTACTGATCTGTGATGGTACAGGCCATAAGCAAGGCCTCCTTGTGTAAAATGTCTTTGGGCTTGGCTACGCTTGCCGTTACAGCGCAATAAAGGAGCCCTGGGCACACTAGCTCACTACCTGTCCACGCTGGCAAGGCACGTAGAGTGCTCTGACTCCGCGGCTACAGTGCTGGTACTTCACCTTGCTGAGTGGAATAACGTTTGCTGTGCCCCCTGCTGGAGCACCGCAGCGCCAGTGTGAACGAGGTGTTACATTACTGTGCTCTGATCAGCCTCTGGAAACGTCCCATAATCCCCTTAAGTCAAGTGACCACTCTTGACATTGTTTTTGAATCGCTGCAGGAATGCGGATATGCCCTTTGAAAGCTCCATTTTTGACAGCCGGCTGCTTATCTGCTCCGAGACAAAACAAGCCATATGTGTGGAATGGTGTGTGTGTGTGTGTGTGTGTGTGTGAGAGAGAGAGAGAGGTGGGGGGTCTCCTGCTGTCTGAATTTATAAGATGGCATGCTGACATACTCTCAGCCATCCTAAAACCCACTCTCTCTCTCTCCTCCCACATACACATAACACACTCCCTGTCACACTCCACCTCCCCTCCCCCATTTGAAAAGCATGTTGCAGTCACTTGCATGCTGGGATAGCTGCCCAGAATGCACCGCTCCCAATGCCGCTGAAAATGTGGCCACACCAGTGCGCTTGAAGCTGTCAGTGTGGACAGACTGCAGCGCTTTCCCTCCTGCACTCTCCGAAGGCTGGTTTAACTCAAAGCGCTCTACATCTGCAAGTGTAGCCAAGCTCTTAGTGGCTGATTTTCAAAGGAACAAATAGGAATCACGCACTTACCCATTTGTGCTTTTGAAAAATCTCCTGTTTAGTCCTAAGCACTCTCCCTCCCCCATTAAAGATTTAAATGGTTTAAATTTGTGAATTGTAAAAAGTAGTTTATCTTCTGTACCCACTTGCACTGATTTAAGGTACTGCTCTCTTTTTGAAGAGGATGTCTGAGTTATGCTTAATAAATATGGGGGACTTCTTTTTACTGTATATCACATTTAAATACATTGTTCACATCTTGTCATTTCAGATGCAGAAGATAAGCATATAGTCGAAGGTCATGACTGTACCTTTGCTAGCAATTTGAACGAAATTAAGCCTACAGAAAATACAGAAACGTTGGGTAGGTGAATCTACATTAATTTTTTTTTTCCATTTCTGGGAGAACCATATCCCTTTCCTTATTTTCCCTTTTCCCTTTCAGATGTGCTGCTGAGTGACTTCTTTGAATATTTTGGGAATTTTGCTTTCAATAAGAACTCTATAAATATTCGTAAGGTAAATGCATTTTAATCTCTTCCCATTACTCTTTAACTGTCACCGTTCTCATTATATGAGAGGTACAAATGTGCAATACTGCATAAAGGGCCAAATTCTGCTGCCCTTATCCATTTATCCTACTAACTAATACATGACTAACTATCTAATGTATATTTCTTCATAATAAGAAAATTAATCTTTTATGATCATAAGGAAATAGTATCATTCAGGAAACCTTTTGTGTTTTGCAATTGTGTAGCACATTTTGCAGTTGCAGAAATTACACATAGAATAGCTGTAAACTGATTTTATCCATAAAACTAGTTTTAAAACTGGCAGTCAGATTCACAGAGTTAAATTCTGTAGAACAAAGCAAAACCACTGATCACCTACTTCTTGATTGTGCTGCAGCACTAATTATTTGTTGTATTATAAAGCACTCACTATAAGTCAATAAAGCTTCTCAGCTGAATGCTCTGTTACATGAGAGGTGTCATTGTTCAGTAGTAGCTGCCTTCTTTGTCCCACTTTTGTGATGAGAGAGCTGTTTTTTTTTTTTTTTTTTTTAAACCTAGACTGTACAACACAATCCAACATTTTTTTTTTTTGGTCTTCATACAAACAGTGTATCCCTAAACACTTTGCAGTTTTAAATAACTGTGATCTGGATTGGGAACCCAGAGTTTAGAACCAATCCATACTTCAACTTCTAACTGAGTTTGAAACTATTTACTGGTATAGCTGTTCACCATGGCTGGTGTGCCCACTCATAATGGATAAAATCTGGTTAGTAACTCTGACAGTTACATGTTTTGTGTCTGCTTAGAGAGCTATTCTGGCACATGCATTTCTTCATGTAATTCATTCAGCACAGTTGTTTGCAACGTTTACAGGACTCCCTAACGATGTTTGTGTAACTGGCTTAACCAATCTGTATTTTACTAGCCCTTTGTGAGACAGGAGATCCCAGAGTATGTTGTCCCATGTGCTGCTATGTGAGTGTACCCTTTGGGCACTCAGTTTCCTGCTCAGACACTGGGAGATACCTACCCAGATAGTCACAGAAGACACTGACACAAACACTGCTAGGTGTCATAGTATGTGTGGACTTATCAGTTGGTTGACATGGCAGAAAAGTTACTTTGCAGACACAACCTGAACATTATTAACTTGTGACTAATTAAGATAACCCTTTTTTAGAATTTGCATAAATATAAATGACCAAACTGCTTACGTAGGTCACATTTAAAAGTTGGTCTATGGAGCGGGCCTTCAGCTCTTCTGTGTTGTTGCTTTCTGTTACCTGTATAAGGACTACCTGGCCTCTTCCTTTCAAATAAGAGAGAATTTGTTTGTGTGTTTGTGTTACACAATTGCCTCTGTGTAATAGGGTAAAATAGATGGGTAAGGGCTACCTTCCTGTCCATGAACCAGCAAGAGATTTAAAGGAAGTGTGTGTTCTCCTTTCAGTTCTGAGAGAGCCAGGGGCGAAGCCTCCAAGGACTGCAGGGCATCGTTGGCAGGAGAATTGCTTGGTTTTGGTGGTACTTATGAGTTTTCTGTTAACCAATAAGTTGTGCCCTAAGACAAGGACCTGAAATAGACTCTGGCATGGAATTGGTTCCTTCCTTAGTTTGTGAGAGAGCCCATGAGTTTTACACCACAGTGCGCAGCAGTTGGTGTTGCCTAAACAGCTCACAAGAGCACTTTATAATAGTGAAATGGTACTCAGCACTGTAGAAAACACAAGAAGGCAGACCATGCTGTGAAAAGCTGAAAATCTGAGAGAGTGACATGTAAAAGACAGGAGGCACTGGGGAAAATCCAGGGGAGGAAATAACTTACTGCTTTTAAAAAATCATTAACTCTTTAGTGGGCATTGTGAAAGAATGGAGCGTTTTGGAGGGATTTTTGTAGCCATGTTGACTTAACAAATGGAGCTATAGAAATCATTCCGTGCATGAAGGACAACATGGGAGAAGGTATTCATTCCATGCATAAAAGGCAGGATGGAGACAACAGTGGAAGGCTGAAACTTTTCTTGCTGGTGTAGAAGAGAGAATGGGAGAATTGCATCAAAGACAATCTGAGATGTGGAGATGTGCATTGCCTTGAAGGAGATGAGACATTTAAAAGTGCTCTGGTGAACAAGAAGTAGCCATTGAACCTACGCAAAGAGTGGGAAATGACATGTTCAGATTGACAGGCTAAGTTGATGAACATCTACTTTCCTTTTTATGAAAGAAATTCCTTATTAGGTCAAAGGACCTTTGCAATCAGGTGATGATATCTAATATTGCTGTAATAACTTAGCTGAACTGTTCTGTTTGCTGTGTGTGTAATACCCATGTGAAATGTATGTCTTTCCTATCTTTAAAATATCTGCAGGGAAAGGAGCAAAATAAGCCTGAGCCTTCTCCTCTCTACATCCAGAACCCCTTTGAACAGGCCCTCAATATCAGCAAGAATGTTAATCAAAGCCAGCTGGATAGGTTTGTAGCTTTGGCCAGAGAGTGTGCCTGGATTTTACAGCAGGAAGATAAAGGTCATTCTTCATTGAGTAATAGCCAGCCTTGGGGACTGGCGGCCTTACTTCTACCATCTGTAGCAAGTAACTGTGTCAAGGGCAAGAAGAGAAGGAAGGGACCAGCAAGTGAACGAATCAAAAGCCTGTTGGACTCTTTGAAAATTAATAATGCAAACAGTTTGGTGAACAATGGTGGGAAAAGGACCTTTAGCAATCAAACACGGTAGCTGCTACTCTGTTGTGAGCATTGCTTGTGGTAATAATTGGAAGAACATTACTTGAACTTAGTTTCTACTTGAGATGAGATGGAGAAAATTACCTCCTGCTTCCACTGTTCTAAACCTTGTGCTAAACCTTATTTAGTTCCTCTGGATGTTATCTCCTCTAAAGCCCTTCTCACTCTTCCACATGACCTATGGATGAAGACCATCCAGCCATCAGCTTTCATATATACCTTCTTAGAAGCAGCCTTATGCTGGGTACAGTTCAAAAAGCAAAACAGATTGGGCCTGGAAAAAGGACTTCCGGAATCCTGCCAGCTACTGGACAAACATTGCTAAGCAAAGGAGGTGCCAGAAGCAACTTCTTTCCAATGAAACCATGGCTTAAAAGATGATGCAATGCTAGCACACCCCTCTCCCACCACCATCACATCAATGCACTAGAAACTATTTTAATTCAAAGTACTTTATGCCTTTTGTAACAGTTTTCCACACATGTAAATGGTGCAAGATATAATAAAGCAACTGGAACTTGTTAGTACTGTAGAGTTAACGTGTAATTTCATAGAGCAATGCTCTCAAGGCATTTCTTAACCATTTTAAACTAAACCAACAAGGGTTTGCTGCAGTGCAGTGTTTGTCAACCCATGGGTCATGACCCAAAATTGGATTGCCAGAATGCATCAAAAGATCATGGAGCTGCTCTTCATGATGACGGGAGAGCGACTGGGCCACATTTGAGTGGTACTGCAATCCCATGCGCCAGGTCACATGGCTCTCCTCCCCCCCCCCCCCGGGTCAGGTGCTGTGACCCTGGAGGTAATGCTTGGAGCAGGGGGCCAAGCCCAGCTGACCCCACAGGACAGGAGCTGAGAAGGAGCGGTTGGTGTCCAATTTTCCAGTAAATGCTGGCCCTCTGTTGTATCCCTTCCTTCACGGCTGGGTGACTTCCCCTCTGTCCTCATGAGCTTTGTGGGGAGGAACTGTGTTTTGGGGGAGTTATTGGCTTGCTGCCCCTCCCCCTGGACTCCTCTATCCCTGTATCCTCCCAGAAGCCCCAAAACTTCACTTTTTTTTTTTCAGGGTCTTCAATCTCCCCACTTCACTTGCAGGCCCCCAAATTTCCTCCATCCCTTACCTTCTATCCCCCAGGGGCCAAGAGACGGAGGGCTGTGTGGTGATTTTTTTTTTTTTTTTGTGGGGAGTCTTGGCTCTCTGTGCCTCCATTCCAGTTGGTGGGGAAGGTTCCCCAGCTGTTCTCATCTGGCTGGAGCATCTCGAATCCTAGCTCTAAGTCCTTCTCTTTCCCATAGACATCAGGAAGGGGAGGCATCAAGTCTGGGGGTGTTTTGGTGGGGACAATCTCTGGGTTGTGACAGATCCTCAAGGTTTACAAATGGGTCTTGAGCCCAAAAAGTTTGAGAACCGTTGCTGTAGTGTACACTAAAACTAGAAAGTAATATTGACAATGACACTTTGATACCTTCTTTGCACTCCAGAGAAATAGCCCTGATATTGAGATTTATATTTACTATTTATTTTTAATATATCAGATTTTTCAGAGTTGCAGTGGTATGACTTAGGCTTGATTTTCCTTTCTGGAACTGCAGTCTGATCTAGTATGGTAGTATTAACTGCCTTTTGCTTGAGGTATAGTGGCAGAAAGCAGCACTTTTCTGAAGAGTCGTGTACATCCCGCACAGCAAGGAATATTATTTTTCAACAGACACCATTATAATCCGTTAGATTCTTCATGAGAGTTAAAAGTACTTTATTAGATAAATTTCATATTAATATAGTTTTTAAAATAGTAACATCCGTCTGCACTTATGAATTTCTGGTTCACAAATGCTTTGTCAAAGGAATGATTTTTCCTTTATTCATCATCTTAGCACTAGAAATTAATTCCCACGTAAACAATTTTAAGCAGAATTGATAAGGATTTGATATGAATATTCAGAAGCTGTTAGTCTGTGATTGTAGGCATGGAGTCCACTAAAATCATATTTTACCTGTGTAGTTGACACGAGCACATGGCCCTGTTTAAAATGTCTTGTGTGCAAATGTGATTCCTTGTGCCTAGGCATGCAAACTACTTTATATTTGGTCTGGTCCTTAGAAAGGTTTGCAGCCCTGGGCATGGTAAGTATGTAGCTATTAGGGCTGTCAAGCACTTAAAAAAAATTGCGATTAATCACACTGTTAAACAATAATAGAATACCATTTATTTAAACAATTTTGGATGTTTTCTATGTTTTCAAATATATTGATTTCAATTACAACACAGAATACAAAATATACAGTGCTCACTTATTTTTTTTATTATTTGCACTGTAAAAAAACAAAAGCAATAGTATTCACCTCACACAAGTACTGTAGTGCAATCTTTATCATGAAAGTTGACCTTACAAATGTAGAACTATATGCAAAAAATAACCATTCAAAAATAGAACAATTTAAAACTTTAGAGCCTACAAGTCCACTCAGTCCTACTACTTGTTCTGCCAATCCCGCAGACAAACAAGTTTGTTTACATTTGCAGGAGCTAATGCTGCTTGCTTCTTGTTTACAATATCAGCTGAAAGTGAGAACAGGAGTTCGTATGACACTGTTGTAGCTGACGTCATAAGATATTTACATGACAGATGCGCTAAAGATTCATATGTCCCTTCATGCTTCAACCACCATTCCAGAGGACATGCGTCCATGCTGATAACGGGATCTGCTTGATAACCATCCAAAGCAGCGTATGGACTGGCACATGTTCATTTTCATCATCTGAGTCGGATGCCACCAGCAGAAGGTTGATTTTCTTTTTTGGTGCTTCGGGTTCTGTAGTTTCCGCATCAGAGTGTTGCGCTTTTGAGATTTCTCCCGTAAATGTAAACAAACTTGTTTGTCTTAGCAAATGGCTGAACAAGAAGTAGGACTGAATGGACTAGTAGGCTCTAAAGTTTTTTATATTGTTTTGTTTTTGAGTGTAGTTATATAACCAAAAAAAATGTACAATTGTAAGTTGCACTTACACAATAAAGAGATTGCAGTACAGTGTGAGGTGAATTGAAAAATACTGTTTCTTTTGCCATTTTTACAGGGCAGATATTTGTGATAAAAAATAATATAAAGTCGGCACTGTCAACTTTGTATATTGTGTTGTAATTTAAATCAATATATTTGAAAATATAGAAAAACATCCAAAATCTTTAATACATTTCAGTTGGTATTCTATTAACAGTGCACTTAAAATTGTGATTAATCACGATTAAATTTTTTTTTAGTTAATTGTGTGAGGTAACTGCGATTAACCATCAGCCCTAGTAGCTATACAAAGCTTTACAGTGTTACAACACTGTTACCCTTGAAATCCTGTATACCTTCAGGGAATAGTCCCAAATGATTATTCTGGCTAATGGTCACTTGTGATAAAGATGTAAAAGGCTATCTTCCTGCTGTTTGTATGTGAACGTAAAGAAGGCAGTAGTCGTTTGCTGTAAAGACAGGTGCACTTTAGCTTAGACATCTGACGATCAGAAAGCTGGTAGGCCATGTAGTGCTGGCTGCTTCGCCTTGCTTTAGCTGCTACTACACAAATAAGCATGTAGCCTCCTTGCAAAGAGGAACCTAAATGCCTATAAAACATCCGTAAACAAGAAGTCAGCCTGTTTCCACAGGGGCAGCTGCTACACAGGAGGAAGAAAGGAAAGAGGAGCTGTCTTTAGGAACTGAAGCTACAAACAAAAGGAACTACATGCTAAAGGGACAAAAGCTACTTGTGAGAAGAGAAGCAGGCAGGGAAGAGGAGGGTGAAATATCAAGGGGAGTGTATGCTGGGGGAGAGGAAGGCAAAAGAAACGTGTAGCAGGGAGATGACATGATTACCTTTGCCCATAAATGACACAAGGCTTAGCACATTAGAGAGTTAAAAATCACTAGATGTTTTCCTAAACATTGTTCTTTCCATGGCAACAACTACTGATATTTGTCACAGGGTTGCTGTGCCCAGAAGGTGGTCTCCTAAGAAGCAGTTTGACAGCTTCTGGTTTACATGTGACAGTTGTGTACAAACAATCCAACAAGAGGAAGGGAGTCTAAGTAGATCACTCCTCTGTTTTTTTTGTTGCTGATGTGTATTATTGGATTGCCTCCTAGGAGAGGGTCTGTGGGCAGAACTAAAGAGGTGTGTGATCTTAATTGCATTTCCGTATTTTCTATGCCTGAAATTATTTTTAAGTGCAACCTCAATGGTAAAACCCCATGTTTTCTAATTATTAAATTATTTAAGGAAACCTGCAGGATTCTGTTAAGGGTGTCTTGCCATAAGGTGGTAAATATAATTTAACTTCAAGTTAACATAGCTTTGTGCTCTAGGATTTCCTTAGATTTTGAAGTTGCTCAGTGACAGTGTCCCAATGAAGTCTGCAGGTAGTGTTGATGGAGGCTGCTGCCACTGACCCCTCCACCTTCTCCCTGTTTTCTCTACATCCTGTAGTTTCCTTTTGCTCCCCAGCCTGGAGGTCTCCACCTTCTCCCTCATTCCGTCAGACAAGAATCCACCTCCTATATGATTCTGTGCCCAAGTGTGACCACAGAGTTGAGAATTCCAGAGCTGATCATACACACTCTCTATTCTGCCATTGACAGTAGCCTTGGTACCCTGGTTGTCTGTTTGTCCCTTACATTTAGTATGCCCTTCCTGGTCCTGTTTGCCAAGTCATTTTCCCTTGTCACCTTCAAATCTCTCTAAAAATTCATTTCTATGAAGCCTGGGGGGTGGGGGAGCCATGGAATGTAACACAATAGAAAAGCAACATAGCTCTCAATATGCGTACATTCTTTAATGCAGAACCACGTTTTTCTGGTCACTCTTAATATCCTGTCCTCTAGCCCTCTCCTTCCCCATATTTCTCTTTCCTTAGTTCTGTCATATTGAACTTTTGTTTGTATGCTCTACGGGGCAGGAACTGTGGTTTTTACTTGTGTAGTGAGACATCCAACACAAGTTTTGGGTACTTGGAAGAATAAAGATGCATAAATCATTTTTACTTAAATAATTCTGCCAACAAACTAGTTGAAGATTCTCGCCAAGATCAACTAACACAAGTTTAGGATTTCTAGACTGAGCTGTTTTGGAGCTGTGATGAATCAACAGTTGGGAAATTGATCAAAAATGAGATCATCCCATTTATTTTGAAACCTTGTGTCTCCCGTATGCCTTGTTCAGTTTCTCAACATTTTCAGTAAAATTCTACTCTTTTTTAAATAAGATCTTCCCATGACACTTTGAGTAGATTGGTTTAGGTTTGATGTTAGGGACCAAGATTAAAAAACTGGATTTGAAAGAAAACTTAATTTGAACTTTAACTATGAAAAGGATAAAATCTATTCTTAACACACTGCTACTAAAAACTCGTGTATCAGTAAATACGCTTCTGCTGCATATTATTTTAAACAGAGATCCTCCAGTTCCTTGAGGATCTGCATAGTGACCCACACCTTTTACAAGGGTAGATTTGTGTAGCTCCTTTGGATCCTGATCTTGCATTTGTATTTGTGCAGGCAGACCCTTGGGGACTTCAGTGTGACTCCACACAGGGAAGAGGATCTGCCATAATGGATTGGATTGCAAGACTGGGGCCTTGGTTTATAGAGCAGGAGCTGATACCTTTCAGTATCCTGCTTCATGAGTGGTCTGTCTTGTCTATCACTCTCTGCCTGTCTGTCGTTTATTTTGGTAACCTATCTATACTTACTCTAGTCAGTCATCTGAGCTGGATGATATATCAGGTGATCCAGAATTCAGAATCTCCTTTGCTAGCCTGAAATAAATGGGTGGGTGATTAGCCCTCCAAATCTAGTAGGCAGGTGGTTTGACATGTGGCTTTGAAAATCTTTAACTAAAACTGATTCTCAAAATCATTTTTAATTCCTCTAAAACAGTATATCTATTTAACTGTAAAACTGTTCATTGTACTTGTTCTCTGAGATAAGTCTTCAACAGCTGTGGTTGTGCATTCCTTATTTGACCTTTTATTTAAATCTCACCATTCAGTGCCATTGTGATGTCGATGAAAAATTTTCTCCAGTGTTACTGTTCCTTTAAACAAAAAGAAAAGGAGTACTTGTGGCACTTTTTTCCACCAAATGCATCCGATGAAGTGAGCTGTAGCTCACGAAAGCTTATGCTCTAATAAATTTGTTAGTCTCTAAGGTGCCACAAGTACTCCTTTTCTTTTTGCAAATACAGACTAACACGGCTGCTACTCTGAAACCTGTTCTTTAAACAGTCTGCTTTTGTCCTTCCTGGCTCATCTGGGTTTTATTTGCAAGCAATTACATTAAAGTCAGTTGATCTAGCCACAGCCATTGGCATCTTGCGGAGACTCATATCCAAGAAGTTGGGGTCATTTTTAAGTGCCTCTTCTCAATCACTGTGCATCTCACTTTCTTCTGCACTGCTTAACCTGTGTCTCAAGCCTATGAGCACCACTGCCCAGACCTATTTAATGGACTAGTATTATGGTGTAAATCTTTGTGGTCAAAGCTGGACTTTAAGGGTATGTCTACACTGCAATTAGACACTCGCAGCTGGCCTATGCCAGCTGGCTTAGGCTAAGAGGCTCTTTACTTTTAGTGTAGAAATTCGAGATCGGTCTGGAGCCTGAGCTATGGGACCCTCCCACCATACAGGGTCCCAGAGCCCAGGCTCCAGCCTGAGCTTAAACGTCTACACTGCAATTAAACAGCCTTTAGCCCAAGCCCCGTGAGCCCAAATCAGCTGGCCTGGGCTAGCTTTGGGTTTTGAATTGCAGTGTAGACATACCATAAGTGTCAGATGGCTCGTATATTCAGGATTTGCATGAAAATACGTCTCTTCAGATAAGGAATTATTGTTTAACCCTGTCTGCAGTATTGGAAGTTATAACTTCCATATAGAGTGCCTGAAACTTTTGTGACAGTTTTTCTTTTACACTTTAAAAGTAGTTCTGTTGTTCTTTAATGATGGGAAACTTATTTTCAATTTATTTTACAGAAAGGCCTCAGTTAAATTTTAGTTCTTGTGCTGAGCTCTCTTACTTATAGATACAAATTCATGTTAACATAAACATTACAGCCTTGTTTTGGAATTTTACATGGAACTACTCCCAGAAAATGTCTATTCTACATATTATCTATATAGTCTGATACAGGAAGTAAAACCACCATGAATTACTGAGACATATACTCCCATTCATTTTTCTAACATGATTCCAGCAGGATATAACCAGTGCCATAACGCTGTGACTCTTTCCCATTTCAAGCATAGATAAAACTCCACTCTTCTCTTTCAAATAGAAGAATATGTACATATTTTTGAATATTCCAAGCTGTTAACATCAGCTTCCTTTTTCTGTCCAGTATCAACTTATTCCTCCATCCCCTCATTTATTTGCATCTTAACATTGAGGGTGTTTTAAACCCTGCTTCTCTGTTCTCTTTTGGAGTTTTCCAAGGAGGGAGAAGCATTGTTTAGGATGATACATAAAGTTGTCAAACTACAAATAATTGGATACAATTAAGGAAAGGTACAATTGGACTGAATATCAGGAAAAACTTCCTAGCAGGAGCATCTATCTTTTATACAGGGAGTAGTCTTATCGCACAGAGTGGAGGAAGACTCATTGCTTTAGACAGCTAACACTGAAATAGACAAAGAAGTAAAAATATACTATAGTAAACAATCCCACATTAGTAGGATAATAAATTTTCTAAGATTCTCTGAACATATATATATTTGTTAAATTACTCTATTGCCCTGTGTCTCCCATACCTTAATCCAACTAATTTTTATTTTATATGCATGACTCTTGTTTGTTTTCAGACAAGGATTTTTTCCTTAAGTGGTTAAAATTTCATTTATATTCCGCAGCTTTACATTGGCATAGCACACTGGTTCAGTATCTTTTAACTTTTGGATTTGTTACCAGTTATTAGGTAACTTTCATATTTGCATGGGGGTCACATTCTCTTTTCTTTTAATAACATATTACCCTTTCATCCTCCCAGTCTCATCTGGTTTGATAAGCAAGCGGTAGCGTTAGTGTGATCTGGTGACAGAAGGGAGATCTAAGCAGCCGTTGCATAATATGGTGAAGCTCTCTCTATAAATACATAGATTGGGGCCCTGAAAATATTAATATTTTTAGATAGCCTTCTGTTTTGCTCTTATTTCCTAGTTAGTCTCTCTGAAACTAGTGTGCTGTCTGTGCAACTTCTCAATGAAAAATTCAGATCTTTGGAAGAGTTTTGATCCATTGATGCTTTCTCTTTACCTTAATGGCTCCAACAAATTCTTCTGTTTCTTTTCAGTGTCCCATTTGCTTTCCAGTTCATCAGGTAGTTTACTGTGTGGTTGCTTGTTTAAACTCCTCTGTTTCAGTTCATCTTTTAAAATTTTATTAGGATTTTCCAGTCTTTGTCTTTCACTTTTCATTTCCCAGTTAACTGTATGTAATCAGTGAGCAGCAGCTGACTAAATATGGCTCTGTTTACAGCATATGCTTTTTAATTAGACTAGATAGAATTCTAAAATTAATACAAAGTAGAAGGCTTTTCCCTAGTTATTAAAATCTTGTTCTAATACAGTTTGGAAATAAAGGTTCCAAAACATATTACTTAAAAACCAGGCTGGTAACACATTGAAATTTTAGAAATCTCTTCCCTGACTCTCCAACCTAGTAACATTGGTTATACTTTTCCTGTTTTTATTGGTTTGTGAAGGACTTGCTGTTATGTTAAAATAAATATATAATGCAGACCTTGTATTGCTTACCTGAATACAGCAAAGCATTCATAGAATCATAGATTCCAAGGCCAAAAGGGATCATCGTGATAATCTAACCTGACCTCTTTAACATAGGCCATAGAACCTCTCCAAAGTAATTCCTAGAGGATAACTTTTAGAAAAACATTCAATCTTGATTTAAAAATTATCAGTGATAGAGAATCCACTGCGACCCTTGATAAATTGTTCCAATGGTTAATTACCCTCACTGTTAAAAAATTGCATCTTATTTCCAGTCTGAATTTGTCTAGCTTTAACTTCCACCCATTGGATTATTATACCTTTCTCTGCTAGATTGAAAAGCCCATTATTAAATATTTGTTCACCATGTAGAGACTTATAGACTGTAATCAGTTCACCCCTTAACTTTCTCTTTAAGATAGATAGATAGAGCTAAGCAAGACATGTTCCCATGCAAGCCATCTATTACCTTGTCAGGTGACAGATCACACTAGGTGCCAAAACTACTTCTGAAATCTGCTTCCTCTGTGGAATAAGGAAACTCATCATGCATTCGGATATTTACCAAAGTTTTGCTAAGCCCTGGTTTACACTAAAAAGTTAGGTCCATGTAAGCTGCCTCCCAGTGACCTAGTTGTGCAGGTGTTTACACTTAAATTTGTCTCTCACTGATGTAAGTGCGCTGTTTATGCCAACATAGTAACACCACCTACCTGAGTGGGGTTGAGCCATGGTCGATGTACAAGGCTGATGCAGCGCAAGTGTAGACACTGCGTTACTTAAGTCAATCCTAAAATCCTCCAGCTGCTGTCCCACAATGCCCAACATTTATTGCACTGGTCATAATTTTTTACTCCATCACCCAGGGGTCACAGACTAAAAGTTCCCCCTTAATACTCTTGCGAATTTTGGAAATGCCTTTTCTTGGTTGTCCAGCTTGTTGAGCACACGCCCTATCTGCTCTTTGTTGTGCACAACTGCCCAGCTGACCATGCTGGCTACATGCTCCAGACATGTTCCTGCCTAGCTTAGACAGGAGATGATGGGATCTCCTGGGTCTGTGGGGAGAAGAGGCTGTGCAAGCACAGCTCCCAACCAGCCATAGAAACATCGGCATCTACTAGCCGATTGCAGAGGGGATGCAGAAGAAGGGGTACGATAGGGACCAGCAGCAGTGCTGCATGACAGCAAAGGAACTGCAGCAGGCATACTAGAAGCCCAGCGAGGCCAACAGTCGAACTGGTGCCAAGTCTCCGACCTGGCACTATTATAAAGAGCTGCATGCCATACTTGGTGGACACACCGCCATCACCTTGCATACCACTGTGGATACCTCTGAGGAGCCCAAATCACAGGCCCCTGCAATGAACAGCAAAAACCGATGAGGAAGAGGAGTAGGAGTCTGGGGGATGGACAACAAGGGGATCCAGCTATGCTGTGAGCTAGGACCTGTCTTTAACTCCACCATAATCCAGTCAAGCACAGACTAGCCTGATGCCTGGAAAAGAACCTTGGGTAGGTGTGTAAATAAATTTTCCATAGCAGTGATAGCACCCCCAACTCAATTTTCATTAATGTACTCCTACTACAAGAGGTAATGGTACAATAAAGAAAGGTAGAGGTGCTATCTCCTTTTCATTCCCCAAGTTAGACAGGGAAGGTGGCATGCTAATCACTTTGTTTCTGTACACAGAGATGTCCTTTGAATCCTCCTGAGAAATCTCAATGAAACTTCCAAGGAAGTTCACTGCAATTCTCTCCTGAAAGTTTCTAAGGATTGCAGCCTTATCCTTCTTCCATGATAGGACACTTTCCCATGCCAGTCAGCAATAACTTCAGCAGACAACATTGCAGTAAACAGGCTAGCAGCATATGGGCCCAGGTGGCTATGAGACACCAGCAGCAGTTGTGCTCTCTGTGCTTTTGTTACCCACAGGAGTGATAGATCAACTAAAACCACCACCACTTGTGGAAAATGGTGCTAGTATTCAGTGTTACTGCCTTATACTCATAATTGCATTCAACTGAGCAATTTCCTTCTCATTCCCATGAACCCAGTGGGCTATACTCAACATTGGTTTGAGCTGTGTGTGGCATCAGGAATCAAGAACTCCAAAGCAGAAGTGTCAATAAGCTTGTCGTCTTTAACATTTTAGGGGAACAAGGGAAGGGGGGAGTTTTGAATCTTAAATTTAGCTTTCTGTTCCTACTGTACTGACAATAGTGCCTTTGGTGTGTTTTATCTGTATCTGCAGCCATTGTGGCCTTGAGGTATATGTACTGTGGAATGACTGTCCCAGATGAGGAGAAAAAAAAGTACATGGGAGGACTTGTACTGTAAGATCCCACAAGCCATTACTGCATCCAACCTTGGAAAGAGGGCCTGGAGGGTGAATATTGCAGACTGTATGGAGAAGTAACGAGTGGAGAGGAGAAGCCCCAGAATGTAATGGGGCTTCTCCGTCAGCAAACTCAGATGCTGCAGACTCTTGCGGACCTCTAGGTTCATCAATTCTTGGCTCAACTCCCATTGCAGTCTGTGGAGAACTGCAGCATAGCAGCATTCCTCATGACTGTGGCTTGCTGTTTAAGTGCTCTTTCAAAGCTTCGCTAAGCTGTATAGCTCCTCGTTGAGCTTGTCTGATAGCCCTTGTGCCTGGCTGTTAAAACTCAGCAGACAGCCACTCCACCTCTGTCCTCCACCCTGGAGTAAGTTTTCTCCCTTTGTTTCAGAGATGTTGTGCAGGACGGAGCAGGCAGCTATAACCATTGAGAGATTGACACCGAGATCCAATCTGGTGAGTAAACAATACCACCACCCTTCCAGTCTATCAAAAGCACATTCATCTATCATTCTGCACCTGCTGAGCCTGTAGTTGAATCTTTCCTTGGTGCTATCAAGGTGGCCAGTGTATGACTTTATGAGCCATGGGAGTAAAGGGTTAGCTGGATCCCCCAGAATCACTATTGTCATTTCAATATCCCCAAAGTCCCGTGTTCTTAAAGATGCAAGTGTCATGCACCTATGCTGACCAACCAACATCAATGTCAGTGAAGCATCCTTGGTGATTCACCAGTGCTTGCATAACCATGGAAAAGTAGCCCTTTCTGTGGTCTGGTACCAAAATAGGGATGTCTGTGCCATCTATTGCTCCACTGCAGTTTGGAAATCCCATAGCTGCAAACTCTCTGCTATGTCCTGCATATTGTCCAGAGTCACAGTCCAGCACGGCAGATGATAATGGCCCTGCACACATGCATGACAACAGCCCCTTCAGTGGAGTTTCCTATTCCAAAATGATTTCCCACTGACCAGTAACAATCCACCGTTCCAAGTTTCCACAGGGTGATCACCACTCACTTCTCCACTGTCAGTGCAGCTTTCCATTTGGGATCCTTGCATTGGATGGCTGCGGCAAGCATGGTGCATAGATCCAGGAATGTGGTCTTGGACATCCAAAAGTTCTGCAGCCACTGCTCCTCAACTCAAACCTGTATTATATGTGATTCAACCAGTTAGAGCTCATTTCTCAGGCCCAGAAGCGGCAGTCCACCATTTGAAGTAGCTCTATGAATGCCACTGTGATACTGGTAAGCCAAGTGCCAGCTGTGGCCAAGGGTTAGGGGTCAGCTAAGAACTGACAAACTCACAGCTGGAAGTCAAATTAGCTCACTTGTGTGTTAGTATAGTTCAGAGTAGATGTTAAAATGTATAAGAATGTGTTTAAAGCACACTACAGCAATACACATTACTGTGGCTTACTATTGGGAAATGATCTTTCAAAGCCTCCCGGAGTCGAATAGCTCCGCACTGAGCATTTCTCATAGCCCTGGCATCCAGCTGCTCAAAATCAGTGGTCAGCCATTCCACCTCCACCCTGGCAGAAACTTTCCCCCCCTTTCCTTCACAGGTATTCTGCAGGATACAGCAGGCAGCTATAACCACTAGGATACCTTTTCCGCTGAGGTCTAATCTCGTGGGTAGACAGTGCGAGCAGCCTTTCAAATGACCAAAGGCACATTCAACTGCCATTCTGCATCTGCGGAGCCTGTAGTTGAAACATAGGTACTGACTCTGTGGGTGTTCTGTGGCTGGAGCACCCACGGGGAAAAAATGGGAGGTGCTGAGCACCCACTGGCAGCCCCCCTATCAGCACCTCCCCCCAGTGCCTCCTGCCCACTGGCGGGCCCACTGATCAGCGCCTCCCTCTCCCTCCCTCTTGATAAATTGTGCAGGTTTTCTCCCACTCCCTGGTGCTCGGGAGGAGGAGTGGTACTCACTCACAGAGGCTGCTGTGTTTGCCACTCCAGGACTTTGAGCTATAATGTGTCAGTTTTCTCCTCAGCTTCTAGTTGTTCCATGCATCTTTGGTGGTTGTTCTCCATGTCAGCACTGGCTTTGGCTGCTGCCCGATGTTCCATGCATCTTTGGTGGGCTCTCTTCTCATCTTCTTTTGTTTTTCTTGCTGCTGCTTGGGTTGCCTCAGGCTCCTTGATCTGGTGCTCTGCCATCCTTTCCTCATACTCATGTATTTTCTGGGCTTCTAGGTACCGCAATTGGGCCTGTTCCCCTGCAGTGTCTGAGGCAGCAGGGACATTGGATGCCTGGTGAAAGCCTATGAGCAAAGCTCTCAGGTACTGAGGCTTTCTTTTTATGGGATATTCCCCTATTTTTACATAATTTTAAGGTCTTTTGCATCAAGACCCTCATATGACTGTGATTTGTGATTGAACTGGTTCTTGATATGTCCCATGGCAAGCTGACCACAAGTAAATCATCATGTTCCCAGCAGTTCTTCTTGCAGTTCTGCAAATACTAGTGGATCACGTGTGTTGTGCTTGCAATGTTAATGAAAATAGTGCAGAGCTGTTCAGGCTGCATGCTTCTGTCAGAGATGGAGGATAGCAACAAGTCCCATGCCGATGAATCAGAAATTAAAAATTATGGGATGGAGATGATACTATGGGATTGAGAACATTGCATTATGGGAAGTTGACCCTTTGCTCCCAGTCATTTCTGTCCCATCATTCATTGCCAAAAGTACCCAAAAGAGAGCACGCTGAACTGTGGCAGGTTGTGCACTGGGAAAACTACCCATGATGCACTGCGCTATGCAACAACTTAAGCACTACTTGTAAGTAAGAAAGTGCTGCACTGATGCAAGGAGCCAAATGTGCACAGGCACAAGTGATATAATAACTGCAGCATCTGTATATTGGTGGAACTTGCATTGGCAAAATTTTGTAGTATAGACATGGCGAAGAGTTTGCTTTGCCATTTCAAGTCCTCTTTTCACTTGGGGCTCAGGCCTTATCAATTTGAAGCTCTCTATTTTATCTTCCTACTTCTATATTTTGAACGTTTTCCTATCTTTTTTGTACCCCTCGTTTACTCAGTGATGATGATAATCCCATTGAAGCCAATGGCAAAATCCCCATTGACTCAAATACGGGAGAACCAGTCCCTTATTGTATAACCAACAATCCTTAAGTCATGAATTTTGACTTATTACCAAAGTTCTAAGAAACTTAAATCATGCCACTGGTAGAGAATTAAGTGAAACCAAAAAGCACTTAGGGATGTTAATTTAGTCAAGGCATTGAAATATGAAATAACAGATTATTTCTCATGCTTAAGATATGATATGCTAAATACTTGTGGGCAATTATTCAATGTCTTGGATGAAAGAACAGGAGTCCAAGTGTAATGTATTATACAGTAAATCCTTTGAACTATTGATGGGACACCCTGTAATACCAAGAGATAGTGGCATGGCACAATATATTAAATATAGCAAACTGAAAACTATATCTCGCATGTAAAATTCTATTACGGCAAAACATTGAGGCCCTGATTCAGCAGAGCACTTAAGCACATGCTTAGCCTTAAACGCGCACACAGCCTCATGGAAGTTAAGCACATGCTTAACTGCTTTGCTGAATCTGGGCCATAGTCAGGAAGTCCAAAATTACATTGCACAGTAACAATAATATGGCCCTATTGTGCATATGTAGTGTTTAAAATGCAGTTCTTCTATGAAAAGTGACTTACAATGTCATTCTTCCTGAACAGACCTGTCTGCTAGGTCAGAATCTGATCTCAATCACACCAGAGTAAATCCAGACTTACTCTACTGAAATTTAACCCCACTGCAGCTATTCATGTATATCTCTGACTTGATGAAATGTAAATGACGTGTCTTTTTTCATTCTTTTCAAATGTTGACAGTCTAAACAATAGCATTGTATTGCTTTACATTATGCTACTTTTTCCTCAACACTATTAGTTTCTGGACAATTTTTTCAAGTCCACATCTGTATTTTAGAAAGATAAGCAACTGGGTGTGGTACGACCAGTACCTTTTCACTTTAATCAATACAATTCCCCTTCTAATAGTGGCCTATGGGTGCTCCACATGAGGTGGTATGTGCCCCTATGCATCTTGACCTGAAATTCTTGTCAGCAATGTCCATAGGTCCATGCCTGTGCCTTAGGCACCTTTGTGCTCTGGCAAAAGGGCATATAGGGAGGGGCAGGGGACTCACCATCACTTAAGTTTCTGCTTAATGACCTGTGGCTTGAGACAGACCGTCACGGTGTACATCTCACTTATTTTTGTAATATCTTTATTTTAATTTTTTTCTGTTATTTAGAACAATCTGAGTTTGGGGTCCCCTGCTTCTTCTTCTCCCCCAGCCCCCATCTGATCCTTTGTTTTATCTCAGGCCTTGATCTACTGCCTTGAGGTCAGGTTATTCCCAAGACCCCCATCTTCAAACCCTGCCAGATCTTTTCACTGAAGCAACTGACATTCCAGCTGCCTCCACTGCCTCAGGGAGTCTCACATCCTCTCCAAATGTAAGATCTGCTCAGATTTCAAGAGCAGATCTAAGAAATTGAGGGAGGACAAGCTAAAATCTATTAATGGACCACTTTGAGACCTGAAGGGTCCGAGTCACTGCACTGTACATCGGATCCACTGACAATCTCTGCTCTGACAGTAAGCAAAGACCCTGGCAGGCCTTACAGAACCACACTGACGTTCAAAAAGAAAAGACCCCATAGTCCAGAACCGAATAAGAGAAGGGGAAGGTCATCCCTCACGGTCTGGGTCTTAGGAGAACTTGCATCCTGTTATGAGTACTGCTGAGGTTCTTGTCCCCTCTGGTAATGATATCATAGCACCGACAAAGAAGCCATGTACCAAGAACTCCTAGAACGGCACCAACGTCGGCACCACACTTAGTGCCTTTGAAACATAGGGACTCCAGTCAAGATGAAACCTTCATCACGCAACAATAGTTCTTCGGTACTGTCTCCATTATCATCTGACATACTGACTCCTGAGGATCCCTATCCAGAGTCTCCGGTATCATCCAGGCTCCTGTTCCACAAGGACACTTGCACCCTGCAAGAGTCTGAATCACCTACTGAGTGGTACTGAGAGACGCTCTTTGCAGATTCAGACTCACTTTCCTTCCATCACCATTGTCTTCAACAGTGACTTGTCCTCCAGGGCCAACATGGTTCCCACACAGACTTTGAGGGTGCAGAGAGAGATTTCTAGATGATACTGAGGTGACATTTCCTGGTAGCTCCTCACCAGCCAACCAGCAATCAAATCTTGGTACCTACACAAACTCAGGTCCCTCCCTGCGGCCCAGTACTGACTCAACCTTCAGTACCAGTATCTTCCACCCCTCCAATGGACACGGGGCATGACTCATCTGACTCTGCGGTGTCCATATAAGAGTCCTCCCCTTCCTGCCTCCCAGTAGGAGATACATCCAGAGACCCTTTCAAGGACAATCTTTGAAACCGCCCTTCTTTCCCGTATGCCCCACCTCCGTGGGCAAATTGGAACCCATGGGCCCCCTACAGTGACCAGTTCTACTGGGTTCCATCTTGTAAGAAGACACATGAGGAACAACAACTGGTGCCATCGAGCCTTGCTCTTCAGGTACATCTCACTGAGAAGCAGGAACCAGTTGAGGAGGAAGAAACATTTCCCTCTCACAAGTCCTCTTCTTCCTCTCTAGATAAGACTGTCATGTCTCATCCACCATCTTACCCTGATGATTTCAAGGCCTTGCAAAATCTGATGAAACATATAATAGACAGTTTACAAATTCCACTGGAGGAGATACAGGAGCCTCAGTGCTCCCTGTTGGATATTCTTCATACATCTCACCAGGGCAAGATCTCCTTTCCCAACAATGACTCTCTAGGCCCTAGCACTCACAGTCTGGCAAACTCCCGCTACCATCCCACCAAGTGCAAACAGGCTGACAAAAAATATGACATTCCACCATTCCATCAATTTTTTTTTCTTCTCACCCTATACCCAACTTTGTGGTGGTTGAGACCACTAAAAAGAGAAACCGACAACACCATTTCCAGTCAATGCCATCAGACTATGAGCTAAAGTGACTGGACCTTCTGGGTCACAATAGCTACTGCTTGGCCTTTCTGCAGTTCAGAGTAGCCAATGACGAAGCCCTGATGGTGAAGGACAACAAATTCTAAGTTCTCAGCCTTTATTGAACACGGGCCACAGGATCAGAGAGAACAATTTCAAGTCCTCATTACAGAAGGCCAGACAGTTGCCAAGACATCTATTCAGGCCTCACTCGAGGCCGCCAACATATCTGCATGTTCCATGGCTATAGCAGTAGTCATGCTGATCTTCCTGACTGCAAGCCATCTGGCCTCCCACAGGAAATGCAAAACACTGTTGAGGATTTTCCTTTTGAGGGGCCAAGTTGTTTAGTGATGCCGTGGATAGGTCCTTTACTCTCTCAAAAACTCCCAGGTGACACTATAATCTCTGGCCATTTGTATACCTGTGACAAGAAAAAGACAGCAGGTTGCAGAAGGATCATCAATCTCATCCAGTTTGACGACAGCTCACAGACTGGCTGAACTTCCCAGGAAGAAGCCCAGATTCCATAAGAATGGGCCCTCCTCTTCAGCAGCCTCTCAGCCAGTGATGTCCTCAAAACATCTGAGTTGAGCCAATGGTCAAGGGTCACGAAATACCTCCCACTGTGGATCCCACACTGCACCTCTCTCCCCTTCACCCTTATGGGGATTGTCTATCCCATTTTCTACCTTCCTGGGAGCTCATCACCTCAGACAGATGAATCCTGCAAATTATTTCTACAGGCTATTCCATTCAGTTCAGCTTCTTACCACCACCTCACTCTCCCTCTCTGTCCCTCTGTCCATCTAATGCAAATCTCTTCAGAGAGGAAGTATAATCCCTCTAACACTGGGGGTGATCGAACCTGTTCCATTGGACTTCATTGAAAAAGGGTTCTTTTCTCAGTACTTCCTGGTCCTGAAGAGATATGAGGGATGGAAACTAATTCTGGACCTCAGGATTTTGAACACTTTCATCTGTGCTAACTGTTTAGAATGATAACCCTAGAAAAATCATTCCTTCTCTGGATTCTGGAGATTGATTTGTTTCCTCAAACTTGAGGATGCTTATTTCCATATCGCCATTCATCCCTCACACAAACTATACTTTCGTTTTGAGCTAGACAGGAACCACTACCTACCCTTTGGCCTTTCTGCCACCCTAAGGGTCTTTCCAGGGTCCTATCAACTGCTGCAGCCTAGATGGGAATAATTGTTTTTCCCTGGGCAATTGGTTCCTGAAAGCCACTTCTAGAGGCTCAAACAGCAACCAGCAAGTTTCTATCTCTGTTCCACTCACTAGGCCTCTGCCTCCATGAGAAAAAAATATACCAATACATGCATAGACTTCATGGGGGCCACTCTAGACTTCTGCACTGCCAGAGTATGTTTGTTCAAGGACAGATTTACCACAATGTCTAACCTTGTTTGAAACACACAACGAAGTCCGTAAATCACAGCACAGGCTTGTCTGAAATTTCTGGACCATATTGCAGCCTGTATGTTTGTGACACCTGTAGCAAGACTACTTTCTTGGTGTCTTTAGGCCTGGCTGAAAACTGTCTATTCTCCCAACAAGCACAGTCTATGCAAACAGATATCTGTATCTCAGGGTGTCCTTGACGCTCTAAATTGGTGGAAGAATTCACAAAAAGTGTGCATGGAAGTTCCATTCCTCCCATGAGAATCCTCACCACAGACACCTCCCTGATAGGCTGGGGTGCACACTCCCAGAACCTCATAGTTCAAGGAAGATGAACCTCTCAGGTGGCTATCCTCCATATCAACATATTAGAGCTCAGAGCAGTTTGTTACACTTGCCAGCACTTACTATTTCATATCGGGGGCCACCTGATCAGAATACATTGAAGCAAATTGAAACAAGAAAAATTAGTAGCCATCCTCATAGCACCATCTTGGCCAAGACAGGTGTGGCTCCCAAAACTGGTTCACATGTCTTTGTGGTCACCTCTTTGTCTTCCCTTGACGGTGAATCTCCTCACCCAAAAATCAAGATCCATAACACACCCCAATCTTCCAGCACTTCACGTCAACATGTGACTAGGAGAGGGCTCGCTGGTCTAGAACAAGACTGCTTCCCAGATATACAAATGATTACTCTTGGGAGGATTCTGTGTGACTGCGTGCCTGCCAGGGCCGGATTAAGACCTTTAGAGGCCCTAAGCACTAAAAAGATTATGGTGCCCCCCCATATGTAATTCAAAATAAAAACAATACTATAACGTAAAAACATTTTATTTTTCGAAATGACACAAAACTTACATGTACGCTGAAATTAAAATAGCTTCTTTCTAGATTTTCTGATTGCAAAATTCTGGATAAGTTCATTGAAGCTGACTCAACTAAGCATGTCCACTTCCATATACAATAGGGAAAGTGAATCAAGTCTGTCCTGACACATTATTGTTCTCTGAGAGTTTTTTATTCTTTTCAGCTGAGAAAAAGAGCGTTCTCCAGAGCAGTTAATCATCAAAGTTAGAAAAATACGTAGTGCGATCTCTCCATTTGGAAATACACATTGTATTCCATCTTTCAATATTGTGTCATGAAGATCAATGTGATTGAATTTCATTTTTCCTGTTTCATTAAACTTTGCGTGCATATAACAATGGAACTGCCGTACTTTTTCACAGAGATTCATGTTCAAGTCAACAGGGTATGAGTCAACTAGCTTTTGGGAACCTTGTGAATATTGTTCGTCAGATAACTCCATATCATTTAGAAAATAAAATTTACTTGCTACTAATTTGTACACTTCACCTCTCCTCTTCATATAGATTCATAGATACTAAGGTCAGAAGGGATCATTCTGATCATCTAGTCCGACCTCCTGCACAACGCAGGCCACAGAATCTCACCCACCCATTCCTACGAAAAACCTCACCTATGTCTGAGCTATTGAAGTCCTCAAATCGTGGTTTAAAGACTTCAAGGAGCAGAGAATCCTCCCTCAAGTGACCCGTGCCCCATGCTACAGAGGAAGGCGAAAAACCTCCAGAGCCTCTCCAATCTGCCCTGGAGGAAAATTCCTTCCCGACCTTCTAATTGATGCTTCCCCAGCTTGTAACTAAAATTCTTGTTGTTAATCCCTAAATGCATAACCTTACGCTTCTCACTATTAAATTTCATCCTATTACTATTACTCCAGTTTACAAGGTCATCCAGATCCTTCTGTATAATATCCCAATCCTTCTCTGAATTGGCAATACCTCCCAGCTTAGTATCATCTGCAGACTATATTAGCACACTCCCACTTTTTGTGCCAAGGTCAGTAATAAAAAGATTAAATAAGATTGGTCCCAAAACCGATCCCTGAGGAACTCCACTGGTAACCTCCCTCCAGCCTGATAGTTCGCCTTTCAGTAGGACCCGTTGTAGTCTCCCCTTTAACCAATTCCTTATCCACCTTTTGATGTTCATATTGATCCCCATCTTTTCCAATTTAACTAATAATTCCCCATGTGGCACAGTATCAAACGCCTTACTGAAATCTAGGTAAATTAGATCCACTGCGTTTCCTTTATCTAAAAAGTCTGTTACTTTCTCAAAGAAGGAGATCAGGTTGGTTTGGCACGATCAACCTTTTGTAAAACCATGTTGTATTTTGTCCCATTTACCATTGATTTCAATGTCCTTAACTAAATTCTCCAAAATTTTTTCCAGGACCTTGCATACTACAGATGTCAAACTAACTGGCCTGTAGTTACCCGGATCACTTTTTTTCCCTTTCTTAAAAATAGGAACTATATTAGCAATTCTCCAATCATTCCGTACTACTCCTGAGTTTACAGATTCATTAAAAATTCTTGCTAATGGGCTTGCAATTTCAGGTGCCAATTCCTTTAATATTCTTGGATGAAGATTATCTGGGCCCCCCGATTTTATCCCATTAAGCTGTTTGAGTTTCGCTTCTCCCTCAGATATGGTAAAATCTACCTCCATATCCTCATTCCCATTTGTCATGCTACCATTATCCCTAAGATCCTCTTTAGCCTTATTAAAGACTGAGACAAAGTATTTGTTTAGATATTGGGCCATGCCTCGATTATCTTTAACCTCCACTCCATCCTCAGTGTTTAGCGGCCCTACTTCTTCTTTCTTAGTTTTCTTCTTATTTATATGGCTATAGAACCTTTTTAGTATTGGTTTTAATTCCCTTTGCAAGGTCCAACTCTACTCGACTTTTAGCCTGTCTCATTTTATCCCTACATATTCTGACCTCAATAAGGTAGCTTTTCTTGCTGATCCCTCCCATCTTCTACTCCCTGTATGCTTTCTGCTTCTTCTTAATCACCTCTCTAAGATGCTTGCTCATCCAGCTTGGTCTACAACTCCTGCCTATGAATTTTTTCCCCTCTCTTGGGATACAGGCTTCCGATAGCTCCTGCAGCTTTGATCCCAGGCCTTCTCTACCTTTAGATCCATAAGTTCTTCAGTCCAATCCACTTCCCTAACTAATTTCCTTAATTTTTGAAAGTCAGCCCTTTTGAAATCAAAAACCCTAGTTGCAGATTTATTTTTGTTAATCCTTCCGTTCAGTTTGAACTGAATTAGCTCATGATCACTTGAACCAAGATTATCCCCTACAACCATTTCTTCTGAGGTCCTTGCTACTTACCAAAATTAAATCTAAAATGGCATCCCCTCTACTCAGTTCAGCAACTACTTGATGAAGGAATCCATCAGCTATCGCATCTAGGAAAATCTGAGACCTATTGTTACTACTAGTATTATTATTATATAATTATTATTAGTAGTAATTATTATTACTAGCACTGGTCCTCCAGTCTATATCTGGGAAGTTAAAGTCTCCCATGATCACGCAGTTTCCATAAGTATTTACTTTATTAAACACATTAAAGGGCTCTATTCATATCCAATGAGCTTCAAGTGTATGAATTATAGTGTAGTAAGTAGATATGTGAAATTTGTCTCTAGGATTCAATGCTGTTTCTGTTGCACTGCTATCATTTGCTTGTTTTTTTTTCCTGATTGGCTTGCATGACTGGGCTTCTTTGTAGTTAGTATCAGGGAAGATTCTTTTGGTATGTCTTAAAATCTTTCGAAATCCTTCCTCAAAGTGTGTAAGTGGTGTGCTAATGATTGACAGAGGTCTGCACATGTTTTCAAATCCAATTCTTTTTCTTGGAGAGCTTGACTTGTGTGGTAAAAGTGTTGTAAAATTTCATTCCACATGGTCAACATGAATACAAACTCTAGTTCTTGCATCTTGTTTGCCATGTTTTCTGCCTCTCATATAGTTTCTCCCTTTTGTGATTGGTCTTCAGCTATACTTTCTAATTAATCCACAATCTTTGAATAGGACTCCAGAATTGCACTTGTTGCCACTGCATATGCCTTCCAGCAAGTATTAGAAGGAGATTTCAATACACGAACATTGCCCAAATATGTTTTAAGAACTGCCCATCGGTGTGTTGAGGCAAAAAAAAATGTATAAAGTAACTGGACTGTTGAGAAAAAACTTACTGCCACAGGACAACAATCAAGAGCACTGCAGCCAAAAAGATTGAGAGAGTGTGCAGCACGTGGTATGAATATGGCACATTTGTTCTGTTCTAAAAGCTTCTTCTGCATTCCTTGATAATGCCCTGATATGTTGGCAGTGTTGTCATAAGATTGACCTCTGCACTTTGAGAAATCTATTTTGCAAACTTGGCACAGATAATGCAGTATTTGATTTACCATTTCTTCACCAGTGTGGCTTTTCAAATTGAGGAATGTTATAAATGGTTCAACTGGTTTTCCATCTGTGGGAGACGCATATCTTAGTACAATACTCAGTTGATCAATATGTGAAAGATCAGGTGTAAAGTCGACAGATAAACTGAAGTACCCAGCAGTACTTATTTCATCCACAATAGCTGAACGAACTTTGTCACTCATTAGACCAATGAGTTCATCACATATTGTCTTGGATAATTATGATGGGTTACCTTTGCCAGCATTCCCATATTTTGAGATATGGCCTGCTAAAACTGAGCCACAAGCTCCAACAATCTCAAATTTCCATTCTGCAACGATCCAAATGTGTCATTTGATCCTCGGGAAGGCAGACCACATTCAGCTCATGTTTGAATAACAGCTATAACATGCTGCAAGACATATTGCCATTATTCACGCTTCCCTTTAATTTTTTGTTCCAATTTTTGTCAATCCAAAGCCCTGTCTTCGATTTAAATATGTCAACATTGAATCTCTGTGAGTAGTGCTATTTTCACGTTGTTCAATTAAAACAGTATTCCGCCAGTCACTAAATCCATCTGCAGCAAACTGGGATGTTGAAAGTTTATATGCAAAAAGTTTGCAAACAAAACAGTACACAGACCCTGTTGATGGTGAATACAGTAGCCAGTCTCAAGTATTTCTCACCATTCGCTTTCATGCTGAAAAATATTTTTTGTGGACAATATCTTGTTTGTTTGCCATTGGTAAAAGTCCAACATGATTTCTCAAAAGGCCTAGTGTGGTGTTGACAGTCATTTGGTCCACGATCTATCCAGTAAGCTACATCATCGGTACTGAAATCAACCCACATACCAGGATCTTTTCTCCTATTATTTAAGCATGAGCAAGTTCAGTCTCTGACACATCCACATCTTCTAGAACAAAGTCTGTTTTAGCACCTGGAGTAGGATAATCAGTTACAGTCTCTGACGCATCCACATGTTCTGGAATGGTGTTTGTTTCACCAATAGAAGAAGGGTCAGTCTCTGAAACTCCTACAGGTTTTGGAACGATGTCTGTGCTACTGAGAGAAGATGTTGCTTCTGATGGATTCTCTTTGAAAAATGTCAGCTTTGAAAGATTTTGGAAAATTTCATTAGTTTTTTGTTCCTTTTCTTCCGCCAGTTTACATTTCTGTGCTCCACTCGGTTACGTTTCATCCTGCTCCTTATGTCAGTTATCTGAACTTTAAAAAAAACCAAATTATACAACATACACTATTTTTAAGTATGTATATTGTGACAAAGCTCTGTCCTTGCCTCCGTGGGTCCTGCGTTTCCTGGCGGATTTCTCTAGCCTCAGAGGCTCAGTGTGACCCTCCACGTAACCCTTCTTTCTCTAAAGACAAGGGTCACGGTCTACTGAGCCATTTTCATCATAAGCCAGTGAGGGAGGTGAGGAGAAGTTATCCTTCCTTGCACAGTCTCTGTTGTCTCCCAGTCTCAGTGATTAATCATGGGGCAAAGGTCGGGGGGGGAGGGAGCCCGGCCCACCCTCTACTCCGGGCTCCAGCCCAGGGACCCTAATAGTATCAGCTATGGTAGCTGACCTTTTAGAAACATGACATGTACAATTCCCTGGACGACTACCCCCACAGCAGCCCTCACTTCCTCAAGCTCCATTTCACCCTTACCTCAGGGCCTCCTTCCTTGTGCCTGATATGGTGTGTACTGCTCAGCCTCTCCAACACTGCAACTTCTTCTCACAGCTCCTGACATGCACACCCACCTGACTGACTGGGAGGCTTTTAACTAGTTTTAGCCAGCCCCTGATTGCCTTCAGTTGTCCCAATCAACATAGCCTTTTCCCTGCCTTCTGGAAAGTTCTTAATTGGCCCCAGGTGTCTTAATTGACCTGGAGCAGCTTCCATTTCACTTAACCTGGTACTAAGAATTTATTTAGCCTGGAGCTAATATATCTATCTCCCACTACTTTTCTATAGCCATCTGGCCTTGCCCTGTCACATACCCCCCCCCCCCACACTCTGCTCAACACCATAGAGTTGGGCAACTTGGGACACCAGGCAGTATGCTCGTGACAGACCATCAGCATTGCCATAGTGGCATCCAGCCCTGTGCCGTATATGGAACTGGAATGGTTGGAGGGATGAGAACCACCTGGTGACCCTTGCATTCTTTTCCTTATTTCGCTGCATCCACTGGAGGGGTGCATGGTCCGTCACAAGAGTAAATCGCCGGCCTAAGAGGTAATCACACAGTGTCTCCATAGCCCATTTGACAGGAAGGCATTCTCTCTCGATTACTGCGTATTTCTGTTCTCTCGGGAGAAACTTTCTGCTTAGGTAGAGGATCGGGTGTTCCTCTTCTCCTACCGTTTGAGACAGAACTGCTCCCAACCCCACCTCGGAAGTGTCTGTAAAATAAATTCCCTGTTAAAGTCTGGGGCTAAGAGTACGGGGTCATTACAGAGGGCCATCCGAAGGTTTGTAAATGCCCTCTCTGCTGCGTCGGTCCACTTTACCATGTCTGGACCTCGGACCTTCACCAGGTCTGTTAGGGGACTTGCCCTAGTGGCGAAGTGGAGAATAAACCGTCGGTAGTAGCCTACCATGCCTAGGAACACACGGACCTGCTTCTTTCGGGTTAGCCGGGGCCAGTTTTGAATTGCCTCTAGCTTATTCGTTTGGGGCTTCACTATGCCCCTTCCCACAATATATCCCAGGTACCTAGCCTCTGCTAGCCCTATGGTGCATTTAGCGGGATTAGCAGTGAGGCCAGCCCGCCTTACGGTGCGCAGTACTGCCTCAACTTTTTCCAAGTGGGTTCCCCAGTCTGGCGTATGGATGACGACATCGTCTAGGTATGCAGCTGCATAACTAGTATGGGGGCGCAGCAGCTTACCATGAGGCGCTGGAATGTGGCTGGGGCCCCATGTAGCCCAACAGGGAGGACGGTGTACTGGAATAGCCCATCCGGGGTGGAGAATGCTGTCTTTTCTTTAGCTTCTTTGGTCAGAGGAATCTGCCAGTACCCTTTTGTCAGATCCAGTGTAGTCAAGAATCAGGTACTACCCAGTCAGTCAACCAGTTCATCGATGCGTGGTATGGGGTATGCTTAAAACTGGGATTTTTCATTCAGTCGGCGAAAGTCATTACAGAATCTTGTGGTACCGTCAGGTTTAGGCACGAGAACAATTGGACTGGACCACTGACTGTAAGATTCTTCAATAACCCCTAATTCTAACACTTTCTTTACTTTGGCTTTGATTTCCTCTCTTTTGGTTGCTGGGATTCGGCAGGGTCTCAGTGTTACCTGGGCTCCGGGGATTGTGCGGGTATGGTGATAGGTCTCAGTTGTCCGCCCTGGTTTTGTAGAGAACCCATTTCTGTTGCGATTAATCATGTCGGCTGCCTTGATCTTTTGGATCGGACTCAAGTCGGATGATATCCTCACTTGCTCGTGTAAGTTATCCTCCTGGGGAAGGATCATGACTAAGCATGCCTCTCGATCGTGCCAAGGTTTTAGAAGATTGATGTGGTAAATTTGCTCCGATTTCTGGCGGCCTGGCTGCCGCACCTTATAGTTCACCTCTCCCACGGCTTCGATTATTTTGTAGGGTCCCTGCCACTGGGCCTACAGTTTACTTCCTGCTGTGGGCACCAGTACCATCACCTGATCCCCTGGTTGGAACTGTCGAAGCGTCGCTTGGTGGTTATAATGGGTTCGTTGGGTCTCCTGTGCGCTCTCCAAGTGTTCCTGTACAAAGGGCGTAACTCGGGCTATCCTATCTCTCATCTGCAGTACATGCTCAACTATGTTCCTTCCGAGATTTGACTCCTCTTCTCAGGCTTCTCTGGCTATATCCAATATGCCCCAAGGGTGGCGCCCATATAGTAGTTCAAATGGAGAGAAACCCGTGGAGGCTTGCGAAGCCTCCCGGATTGCAAACATGAGGTAAGGCAATAGGGTATCCCAGTCTTACCCATCCCGGCTCACCACTTTCCTGAGCATGGCCTTGAGGATCCTATTGAACCTTTCCACAAGGCCATCTGTTTGCGGGTGGTATACAGAGGTCCGTAGGGCTTGTACATGGAGCAATGAACAGAGATCTTTCATCAACTTGGACATGAAAGGTGTCCCTTGATCAGTCAATATCTCCTTGGGTAGCCCAACCCGGGCAAAGATCTGTACTAGCTTCTTAGCTATTGTCTTGGAAGCTGTGTTGCGCAGGGGAACAGCTTCCGGGTACTGGGTTGCATAGTCCAGTACAACAAGCACATGTTAGTGGCCCCGAGCTGTATTCTCTAGGGGCCCTACCAGATCCATGGCTATCCGTTCGAAAGGAATCTCTATTATTGGAAGAGGTATCAAAGGAGCCCGCAAGTGTGGGCGAGGGCTATGTAACTGACACTCCGGACAAGAGGTGCAGTATCGCCAGACATCTTCATGTACTCCTGGCCAGAAGAACCTCCGCAGGATCCGTGCCTGGGTTTTCTCTACCCCTAGGTGTCCTCCAAACAGGTGAATGTGGGCGAGACTCAATATGGCTTTTTGATGTTTTCGTGGCACCAGAAGTTGTATCTCTTGCTCCTGCATTAGCACCACGTGGTACAGGAGATCTTTCTTCACTATAAAGTAAGGTCCGGGACCCCGGACCTTCCCATCCACAGGTATCCCATCAATCTCAGCCACCTCTTTCCTGGCGTTATCATATCTGGGATCCTCCGCCTGGTCCCGCCCAAAAGTCTCTCTCCCAGGACTAATCTGCCCAAGCTCCCAGGGGCCGGCTTCTGCTCCTTCCAACGGCTCGCCATCGTCATGGCTGGGGGCAGCTTCTGGCTCACCTTCTGTGGTGGAAGTTTCTCTGTTGGCTGCTCGTGTCCATCTGCCTATTAGGGAGTCTTCTGGCCCTGGGACAGGATCTGGGTTCCCAAGGCCTTCGCGGCCTTCCTCTCCTTTTTTGTCTTGCGGGTCTTTCGGGGGGCTGAGAACAGATCCTGAGAAATCTCAGCGAACATTGGGGGTTGACATTCCCCTGGTGACGAGTTGCTGTTCTCAGGGTCTCTACCTCCCTCCAGCCTCTCCGGGGGCAGTAAATTATCAAACCCTGGATAGTCCCTCCCAATGACTACAGGATATGGTAGTTTAGGAACTACGCCCACGGTCACTTCAATGGGTTTTCCCTGAACCTCTATCACCACTGGGATGGTGGGGTAATGGCTCATGGCCCCATGCATGCACGTCACTGCTACGCGTTTGGCTTGTAACAGCTGACTATTTTTTACCAGCTTACCCGATATGAGGGTGATAGCACTCCCAGAGTCCACAAGCACTGTAGTCTCTGCTCCATTTATCCTCACTGGCCTGGTGTAATTATGCAGGGCTAATGCGACCCCTGCGAGGTGGATAAGGGAGCATGGGACCTCCCAGTCCCCCTAGTTACATTGCATAGGCTCCTCGATGCTGGGACACTGTGCTGCTATGTGTCCCCACTCCCCACATGCATAACATCTATAATTGCTTTAACTCACTCTCCTATCCCGGGAGTTAGGGGGTTTAGTCCCAGGGCTCCCCCCACTCAGGCCAATCCCTTCCTTCTGGGATCCCTGCTGGTTTTTGGCCCCCCTTCTTCCACCTAGGACTCCCCAGGGGTTTGGCTGCCCAACCTTCCAGGATTGGGGTCAGCTGCTTGCTTCAGAGGGGCCTTCCTTTGGTAGTTGGGTCAGTCCCCTGACTGTCATCTGTCTTTCTACCAGTGTTTATCATCTCGTCGTACATGGACGGATTGTTCTGGCCTATCCATTTGCGGAGATCTGGCGGCAGTCCCCGCATGTAATGGTCTATGACCAGGGTTTCCAAAATCTCCTCCGGCCTGCACACCTTGGGCTGTAGCCACTTCCATGCGAGGTGTATGCGGTCGAACAGGTTGGACCTTGGGGGTTTGTTCTCCTGGTATTTCCACTCATGGAACCTCTGGCCCCTTACCGTTGCCGTTACCCCTGCTCGTGCTAGGATCTCTGCCTTCAGACGGGTATAGTCAGTGGCATCTGTGGCAGGCAAGTCAAAGTAGGCCGCCTGGGCCTCTCCACACAAAAAAGGGCAAGAATGCTGGCCCACTGCTCCTGGGGCCACACCTCTTGCTGAGCAGTCCTTTTGAATGAGAGGAGATATGCGTCTGTCATCTCCTGACGTCATCTTTGGCGGACAGCAGGTGGCCCTCAGGGTTTGTGTCCCGTCGGACCCCTGGGCCTGGGTGGTCAGGATCTTCAGCTGGTCCACCACCTCTCTCAAGAGAACACGATCTTGGGTCGCCTGGTTCATCAATAATTGATTGGTTTCCTGCTGTAGCCACATAGTCTCCTGTTGTGCCATTGCCTGAACCCGGGTGCTGGGCTGTCGTGGCTTGTACCAGAGCTCTTACCACCTCCTCCATTGTGGTCAAAGCAAAGAAAAACCAAACCAAAACAAAAAAATCCAAAACCCCAGTGCACTTTTTTTAAACCTCTTTCTTCCGCCACGCTGTGAATGAAATCCCACTTTTGACACCAGTTGTGACAAAGCTCTGGCTTGTCTCTGTGTGGGTCCCGCATTTCTTGGCGGATTTCGCTAGCCTCAGAGGCTCACTGTGACCCTCCACATAACCCTTCTTTCTCTAGAGACAAGGGTCACAGTCTAGTGAGTCATTTTCATCATCAGCCAGCGAGGGAGGTAAGGAGAAGTTATTCTTCCTTGCACAGTCTCTGTTGTCTCCCAGTCTCAGTGATTAATCACGGGGCAAAGGTGGGGGGGGGGAGCCCGGGCCCACCCTCTACTGTGGGCTCCAGCCCAGGGACCCTAATAGTATCAGCTATGGTAGCTGACCTTTTAGAAACATGACATGTACAATTCCCTGGACTACTTCCCCCACAGCAGCCCTCACTTCCTCAAGCTCCGCTTCACCCTTACCTCTGGGCCTCCTTCCTTATGACTGATATTGTGTGTATTACTCAGCCTCTCCAACCACACAACTTCTTCCCACAGCTCCTGACATGCACTCCCACCTGACTAACTGGGAGGCTTTTAACTATTTTCAGCCAGCCCCTGATTGGCTTCAGGTGTCCCAATCAACCTAGCCTTCTCCCTGCCTTCTGGAAAGTTCTTAATTGCCCCTAGGTGTCTTAATTGACCTGGAGCAGCTGCCAGTTCACTTATCCTGGTACCAAGGATTTGTTTAGCCTGGAGCTAATGTATCTATTTCCCACTACTCTTCCATAACCATCTGGCCTTGCCCCATTACAGTACTTAAGGTCCTCCAGCTTAATGTTGAAGGGTTGTCTGCTGTCAAGTGGTAACTAACTGGTGCTCTGGCAGAGGAAATTCTAGCTGATGTCATTTGTCTACAAGAAATTCACATTGTACTGAATGAAGCACATCAGTTTAAGATCATTGGTTTTGATCTGTTAAATCATGATCTTCTGGTGAAATATGGCCAAGCCATGTACATCTGTAGAGATATATTGGATGCTGTCCATACTGAATTTTCACCCTTTTGTGACATGATTAAAGTTGGTGGGTTTCAAATCACAAATGTATATAAGCCACCAAGTGAAAGATGGGGCCCACAAGTTCTCCGAAAGCTTAACGATCCAGCAGTGTATACTGACGACTTTACTAGTCATCATAGCAAGTAGGGTAATGTGACTGCAGCCTCAAATGGTGAACAACTGTTGGAGTGGGCAACAAATAATGATCTTGCACTGGTCCATCACTCTAAGCAGTGTGGTACCGTCACAGAGCCGACTCACCCGGTAGCGCTTCCTGCTGGCCTTCTCAGGGAATTAGTGCTCCAGCCTCTGGAGTGCCCTCTTCAGGCCGGTATCTCACCGCCCCGGCCCCCGTGTCCCTCCAAGACCCCGCTGTCCTTGTCTTGGGTGCTGCCCCTGGCAGTAACCCCCCCAGTTCTGGGTCTCTCCCTCCCAGAGAAACCCCCACCCACTATCCCCACCTCGCCTCAGTCTTAAGCTACTGCTAGTCACCAACTAGCCCCCGCTCCCTGGGACAGACTGCAGCCACTCATCACAGGCGAGGGGGTTTGGACCTGCTGCCTCTGCCTACCCGTGGCTGCTCCTGCAACCCCTGTACCTAATAGGCCTTCCCAGGCCTGCAGCCTGGGGCTTTCCTAGGTCCGAGCTCCCCGGCTCCCTTGGCCTTCCCCAGCCCTGCTCCCAATCCAGGTACTTTCTCAGCTCTTGCAGCCAGGTCACTCTCTCTCCAAGCTAGAAAGTCTCTCTACTGGAACTTCTGGCTCAAAGTCTTTATAGAGCCAGCTGGGCCCTGATTGGGGCATGGCCCCCAGCTGCCACCACTTCCCCCAGTCAGCCAGAGGTTTGCTCCTTTCTCCAGCCCCAGCCCTCTGCAGGGCTTTTCCAACCCCTTCAGGGCTGGAGCGGGTGCTCACCACGCTACAGGTACCTTCCATTCAGCATGCTGGAAAAGGGACTACTGCCCAGACCTGTGCTGCATCATGTCATTTGCCAGTCACCCGCAGCCAGTGGTGTGTACTGTACTTAATGATTTTCCACATAGCTAAAATCATCCGTTGTTGATTCAGATGGGAATGCGTCTTCTGATTTTAAGGAATGTACTGAAGCCTAAATGCTTGAAGAGCTGATATGTCTTTCTGTAAAGCTGTTTTACCATCTGTACTGCATCCTCCTCTTTGGCACTACCTCCATGATGGGGGTACTGCTCTGTAGTCTCCTCAGATGGAGCACCTATAGGGACACTACTTGAAGAAGGAGAGGTTACATACCTTGTACAGTAACTAGAGTTCTTCGAGATGTGTCCCCCTATGGGTGCTCCACTACCCACCTTCCTTTACCTTTGCGTCAGAGTCTCTTGTTGGACTTTCATGGTTGAGAAGGAAGTGGCATGGCAGCAGGTCCACCCCCTTCATATACTCTCATGGTGGAGCACAAGGGCGTTGAAAGAGCAGGCACAGACCGGTGGACACCGCTGCTGAAAATCTCCAGTCTAGAGTGCACAGGTGTGTACGTATGCTCACATGGAGCATATGTAGTGACACACATCTCTAAGGATTCCGGTTGCTGTACAAGGTAAGTAATTTCTCCTTTTCAGTTTATTATAGGACTTTCCAAAGAAACATAATTTGTTATAAAAGGACAGTATTTGAGATATCTAATTGAATGGAAAGGATGAATACTAAAATGTTCTTGAAGAGTATTTAGCTCTGGTATCAGGTAAATAAAATTGGGCGTACAGCCTTCTGAACTCTATTTTAAAGGTGTCAGACGCACATAGATTCAGAAATCTTTAGTGACTGCAAATATTAGTATTAAAATGGTTAATTAGTATTTAAAAATGGTCTTAATGTGGCTTATGCTTTTTTCTTTTCAAAATGCTGTTATTGTTAAGACATCTGTCAAAGGAGGATTTGATGTAATTGCCAAATATATAAACTTGTCAAGTAAGACTTATTTTAAAAAAAGCATGAAATTTTCAAACTTTGTTTTGTACCACTAAATCCTACTTTATTACTAGCTGCAGGATAAAATACATATTTAACTTTTTCCCTTTCTAAATTACGGTTGGCAGGGAAATGTGGACTATTAAGATTTCCATTTATCTAGAGTATGCAGACAGACTCCTACAGTGAAAAACCAACTTTTGCACTTTCCTGTGTAAGTTGTGTAAACTGAGGGGGCCTCTCCACACATTACAACCAATGTACTTAGAAGAATAAAAACACTGTGCTAAGTGCTTTGCAATACACCTGTGGAACTCTTTGCCAGGGGATGTTCTGGGCCAAAAGTGTAACAAGGTTAAAAAAAAAAACAACTATAGATAAATTCATGGAGGATAGGTCCATCAATGGCTATTAGCAAGGACAGGAATGCAACACCGTGCTGTGAGTGTCCATAGCCTCTGTTTGCCAGAAGCTGGGAGTGGACAACAAGGGATGGATAACTTGATGATTGCCTGTTCTGTTCATTCCCTCTGAAGCACCTAGCATTGGCCACTACTGGAAGACAGGATACTGGGCTAGATGGACCATTGGTCTGACCCAGTATGGCCGTTCTTATGTTCTTAATCCTCCTGTACCCGTATAAGATAAGTAACAACATTATAAGATCTGTTTTGCATGTATTTCAGTATATTACTGTTCGGTCTTTCAAGAAAAAAAGTAAAATGTGCCATTCTTTCTTTCTCCAGATGTAGAGAAAATTAGTTTGCATGCTGAAATAATGTGCATATTATAAAGGCATGGTTATAAAATAATAGCCTCAGCGTAGAATTTCCTGCCTCCTATCACTTTGTCACCACTTTATGATTAATATTTTGTCTGATTAAATGACAGTATACACAAGGTTTATCTCTTCTTGCTTATGAAATATTAGTGATGGGATGGAAGGCTTCCTGAATTCTTGTTTCACTGAAGTGATTGCATTATTTTGTAGCACTGACAAATTCTTTAAAAAACAAACAAACAACAAAACAAACAAAAGCTCTTACTGGGCAGAATTGAAGTTCTATTCTTATTTTAGCAGAGTCTCTGAAGTTTTGAAACCAGGGCAGTCAGAAAATGTAGACTTTGTCACAATAAATTACAGAGGGAGAATATGGACATCTCGGTTTGCTTTGCTTTAATTTTATCCCAAATGTAGAGTTACATGTGGCAGTTAGGCATAAATGATATGATTTTATGCTCCAAATACTGGTAAGAGAGATGGTTGATTCAAAGACACCTTGTCTCTGAGTTTCCTGAATCAGTTTAAACCCCTCCACCATTGCTGCAGAAGACCATAAATATTAACCAGTGCCAGCTGTTCACTGTACAGGTTTAATTTCACTGTTGTATACACTTGGAGTTGGTAACCTTTCTGACAATGGGGAACTTTTGATGTCAAGCTGATCATGGACTTCCCAAATCATCTGTTTGTTTTTATCAGCCTTTTTTATTTCCCAGAGAATTGTTTTTCTTATACAAATTTTACATGTAGTGTTCACAGATTAGATTCCAAGGCCAGAAGCGACCATTGTGATCATCTAGTCTGACCTCTTGTATAACACAGGCCATACAAATTCCCTCAAATAGGCTCTAGTTCAAACAGGAGCTATCTTTTAGAAAAACATCTAATCTTGATCATATTCCCACTGACTTAAATGACAGTAGATATCGGGTCTTAAAATTCTTAGTTTCTTAAAGGTAAAGTGGGTAGAAATGTTATACCAGGGGCTATTTGGAGAGAAAATACAACTGAGGAGTATCATTTTGAGATGATGGGCCATCTAAAGGGAAAGTAATGTGCTGTTTTCACTCTGCAGTGTTTCTATCACCTCTTAAAATGTTTGAAAATAATGTTCATTTTCCAAACATCTTTCTCATTTTTTCATTTGACATACTGGAATTTTTTCCTGAGTTTAATGAGCCAAAGCCAACAAAGTTATGCTTTGTTTGCTCCCTTGTTTGTCCTGGCAAAGCCATGGAAATATAATTTAAAATTGTGTTTTCTTGGGTGGGTGTTTTTTTTCTCTTTTTGCTAGAAGAATACAAACTAGGTCCTTCACAGATAGTGGCTATTATTATTTGCTTATTGGTGTCATGGTGGACTGCAAACAGTAGATACAGAATCCAGATGACATTCTGCAACAGAAAATTTTCAGTCCTGCCATGATGCCAGGGGACAAAGTAATGACCCAGTCCCAGTGTTTTTATGATACATTAATAATGCAGTCATACTTGTTGCAACACACAAAGCATAATGGATTCTAACTGGCATCTTTGTTTGCAGTCTTAAAAAAGAGGCAAAGGACTGAGTGGGCTTGGAGAAGGAATTATTCCGTGGCCTCTTTTGGTCCCTGCAGCATATAGGGGGTAGGTATAGGCAGCTTGGTGTAGAGCAACTCCTGTCACTGATATTGCTGTACATCTTCTGTAGACAAAGAAGGGGTTTAATTTTCCAGGGCTGTTAATCTAGCCATTTCATGTGCGCTAAATTCACATACAATTTTAAAGAATGGAAAAAATTGTCAGGTAACTTGTATTTCTTTTCTGTAATATGGTACCTTTTTAATGCTTGTAACAGTTTTTTCAAGCCATTGTCCACCCACCTGTTCTTTCTCTTCTCCATTTGGTAAACACAGGACGGGGACACACACACACACACACACACACACACACACACACACACACACATCTATATTTTGGAGACAAAGTCAGCGTGGGTATTCTTTTCTTTAATACAATGCAATGTCTTATTTGGCATCCTTACTGCATCACCACAAAATGCCTTCTAATGAGTGTCAATTAACTTCAGCCTACTGTCTTTTTCCTGAAACATCTTAAATTTTACTCTGGTCAGAGATAATTTGCCAAAGCATGCTTCCCTCAACTCAGTCGCGAGAGTGTACCCATACATTCCACTGTATGAGTGAAGTGAACAGAAATAGGCCTGAGATCAGCACAGTTCTTTAGATTGTAAGCTTTTTTGGTGTGTATGTGCATGTGTACGGTATCTAGTATTATAGGTGCATGGTCCATGACTGGAGTGTCTAGGTGCCTCCACACTACAAATAAGTAGTTCTAAGAATAGTTATTTAATTATGGCTATACAGCCAGAAAAGATGCACAGAATTCTAGAAGTACCTTAGTCTTCTAACAACAGGCAACTATCTTCTGTCCTAGCCCATCCTTCTCTTCGAGAATGGGTGTCTGTCTGTTCTCATATTCTTGGGGAAAATGTACAGTGGCATACAGAATTAAGTGAATATACATTATGGCAAAGATTGCAACAAAAGGATATTTTATGGGGCTTTGCATCATTTCCTTTCAAGGACAGATTTATTTTCTAGTCTCCTAACCTTTTGATTCAAATGTGTCTTTGAAGCAGTTGCAGGCAATGTTCCTAGATCATATTACACACCACTTTATTTTTCTCTTGAAAAAAGTACATAAATCCTGGTGGTTGGACATGACATTGTCTAGTGATCCTACTTTTCTTGGCACATTTAAATGCACATTGTGGACTTTTGTGAGACTGTTCCCTCTCTTTCTATCAATCCCAACCCTTTGTAGAAGGCAGAAACACTTTTTTCTCTAGGGTGAAATTATTTCATAAACATCAGCCTCAGAGTTTAAAAAAAAAAATCAAGTGAGGCGATAAGCATATTTTTGCTTCAAATCTATTATGCAAACAATTTAAATTAAAACTTGGGGTTCTGAAGAGAAGTGAATGGTCTAGGATCTCTTTAAAATCAAAATATTAGCCAGAAGGCTAAAATTAATCTGCTTCTTGTTAAACTGAAGTTTTATCAGCAAAAAAAGTAAGCCTTGGGAAATCCTAGCCTGTCTAATTAAAGGTCAGTCTTCCCCTACTACTATTTTACTAACTAAGCATTTTGGGATAGATCCTCAGTTGGTATAAATGGCTGTAAATACATGGATTTCTTGAGCTACAGCTACATGGATTTGTGCCAGCTGAGAATCTTGCTCACTGTTGATGGAAAATGGTGCATAAGAAAAATAATAAAAGCTTTTCTTGGCTTTTATTATTGCACTTTTTTTTTTATGGGGAATATAGCAGTAGGACACCACATTAAAATATTTTGGATGATGTGGATAAGCATCTCTGTTTAAGTAATCAAGGTTGGGATTTTCAATTCTTAGGCACTTTTTGAAAACCCCAGACTACATCAATTGAATATATATTGCAGTATATATAGGGCATAGGGAAGGGAGCATGCCTTCCCCTACAGCACCAGATATTGGCCACTGATTACGAGATTTGATGAACTGACAGTCTGGTCTGGTCTGGCAAATCTTCTATTTCTATAAACAAGCTAACGTGCACTTAGAAGGAATGAAAGTCACAGACTACATCAATTGAATATATAATATCAGGCATTTGACGGTGTGGAGTGGAAGTGTTTACTTGAAATGCTTCTTACAATTTTGACTTTGTGTAAAAGTAGTGGCCATGTTAATTGCAACTATATTATCTTCTTTGACTGAATGATTGAACACATTCCGCGGTGTAACGGATATTATATGCTCTAATTTTTATGTACTTATTTTTAATAAAACTATTTTAAAATAATGTGTTTCTTGCTTTTGTCTAAGTCAGTATATATAAAAATGGTCTTCGTAAGGCATTCTCCCTTTATGCTGAGAAGGCATTTGACGGTAGTCTGGAACCTGTCATCTTGAACTCAAAAGCTGATCCAGCAAATAGACTAGGTGATGCAGGGATAAAAGTGTGATTGACCATTACACCGCGGAATGTGTTCAATCATTCAGTCAAAGAAGATAATATAGTTGCAATTAACATGGCCACTACTTTTTACTGTTAAAACAAATATAGAAAGGCATGTTGGTCCTATTGTAACACCTAATCTTCCTGTTTAATTTTTGTACCAACAACATGGTAGCCAAATAATGGAAATGTTGATAAGTTTTAACCACATAGAAACACCAAACACTTGGATAAAGGCTAAGTCTGGTAAAGAGTTATGGAAGATGGAGAGAGGCATGCACAGATATTATACAATGTAGTATTTACATATATCCTAGATTATGAATATATAGAAATTATGCCTCTAATTTTTATGTACTTATTTTTAATAAAACTATTTTAAAATAATGTTTCTTGCTTTTGTCTAAGTCAGTATATACAAAAATGGTCTTCGTAAGGCATTCTCCCTTTATGCTGAGAAGGCATTTGACGGTGTGGAGTGGAAGTGTTTACTTGAAATGCTTCTTACAATTTTGACTTTGTGTAAATTAGAAGGATCCCTAGCAAGATTTGGGCATCACTTCTCTGATTTGTGTAGACATGCTGTTTCTTTAGCTCACCACACTAAAGTGTTTTTATGTCTATGTAGTAAATTAACTATAGGGTAGTCTATATAATAGTTTAGCAATCAGTTTTCAGAAATAAATTCATATTCATATAATTTAAAATTCTGCTAGAAAAAAAACATTCAAACAGTTGTGATTGTAATAGTTCCAACCTTAATATGGACAGGGATTTTGAGTTGGGGACAATCTCAAGATTGTTAAACTTTTAATGTGAATCTGCTTTGACATAGGTGCCAACTGGAAGATTTTATTATTAAGATTACAATCATATAGTTTTAAAGTATCTATCCTTTCTGAGTGTGGGGTGAACACCCTTATTTCAGTGAGACAGCCAATAGCTTGCTGCATTCAGACTATGCTAGACTGAATAGCAAAATTCTTCTAACATTTCAGTTCTGGAGATCTAGTATTAAATGCTCCCTTCCTGTAAGTGAATTCAGCTCCATTGCTATCAGTGGAGTTGCCTTGTTTACACCAGCTGCAAATTTGACTGCTAGACTCAAATACCGAGTGAAAATTGTTACCAGTAAATAGATATGCAATTCAGCTCAGACTGAAACAGCAGCAAGGGGACTGCAGGGGCTAAGTCAGATGTTCTAACAGAGCTGAGAGGGAAAGCTTGCTCAACCTTACCGACACTATTTCTGGCTACAGCCAGTCTTGCATTTCTTTCACTTTCATAAGCAGTAAGCTCACCCACTAAAATATGTGAGCAATCAATAAGAAAATTATAAACTGGTAAATCTACCTTTTAAGATTTTAGAACAAGACCAGCATTGCTGCTGTCTATGAGTTTCTTGGACATCTTCCTATATGACAATAGTAACATGTCTGAATACACATTCAACACTGTTTCAAAACCATGAGGACCTTTCCCTATAGCACCCATTACTCTGGTCCAGCAAGCTGCCACCATCTCTAGGAAACATGCTTCCCTTCCCCTGAGGCTCACAATAAGCAAGTCATTGATATTCAATAATCTGTATCTTTTATCATTTTTATATACGTATGGAAGAAGTGGGCGAAAACAGCCATCAGGTTGTGCACATGGCTTAACCAAGTAACCACATGGTTGTATTGTTGTGACCCTTGGCCTTACCCACTTCAACTTCTGCCTACTGCTTTATCGTCTTCACTTGTGTGGTCACGTGTAAAACATTGATCACAACTCTGGTTAGGTTTCGTTTGTGAAATCCTAGCCCTACTGAAGTCAATGACAAAATTTCCATTGACTTCAGTGGGGGCCAAGATTTCACTGTCTCTTGCATGAAGCATATAGCATAATTCTGGGTGATACAAATTGTATTACAGTCCTGTTAGGGGATTAGTCCAAAGCAGTTTCCCCTAGCAAAACAGTTGTGGGGGTAAAACTCCTGTCTACACTGAAAGTGTTTAAAACTGCTTATTCTGTTACTCTTTTTCTTTTAAAGACAGTTTGCTCAGTTTGAATAGATGTATTTTGTTTTTCAGGTGATTAGGCAGTGGAACACGTTGCAAATTCAGATATAGAGTCAGTTCTAATGTCAGTGTGTGAGAGAGTGTGGTGGGATTTCTGATGCTGTTCCTATAGCCTCATCTGTAGTAGTACGTCTGGATGTTTGAAAATGTACTGGCCCAATTTAAAAATGGGCTGGGTTAGGGAGAGATTCATCACAAAACAACACTAGGATTTGCACCAGTGTCTTGATATTCAGCACTATATTACTTTTCTCATTGTCTTTTTTTTTTTTTTAAAAAAAACAAAAACAGCCCAAACCTTTTTCATGATAGAAACAGCTGCATAGTAAATATGAATGGGTTTACGGGCAGAAAGGGAGCTGTATTGCTCTGGGATGATTCCAGGCAAAAAAGACCACTTGCCTTTTTATGATGGCCTCTCTTTAAAAAAAGAGGATTTTATCTGGATCTAATAAGATCTGAAGGGAAATTGTGAGGTCACAAACAGCCTTAACGCTACAAGAAATCAACCTCACACCAAATATACAGAGACAATTACTTTTTTATCACCAATCTGAAAAGCCAGGTCGGAGACACTAAAGCTAGTGAGTTACTCCCATGCCAGTCTCTCCTAATTACTCCTTGCAGAAAACGGACTTCCCTTCATGGCCTTGTTTTGACTAGAATTTGTGGATGAATTATAGCTCAATTGTTCCTCAGTTGTGAGTCTAACTCACCCTCCATGCAGATTCACAAACCCTTCAGTTGTGTGGTGGTTGAGTTACAGATCATATAGGCAGGTCAGGTGGGCAGAGGTCTAGGTTTTATCTCTGTGCAAGGCTCAATTGTAAAGTGAAAGTCAGATCAGTGCCGGTATTACTGCAAGTCAGTTAAGACAGTAGTTCTCAACTGTTTTTCATTTGCAGATTCCTAAACATTTTTGAATGGATATATGGACCCGTTTGGAAATCTTAGACATACTCTGTGGGCATGGGCAGCGGATGAAGCTTCCTCTTGAGGAGGCTAACCCCCTGCCCTGCCTCTTCTGGCCAAGGTCCTGCCCCCTCGCTGCTCTCTGCGCCCCCATGGCCCCAAACAGGCTGGGCGAGGTGCTGAGAGTTTTGTTGGAGCCATTGGCGGGGGGCAGCTGAGAGCTCAGCCCTGGCTGGGACCATGGCAGATCTCTCTGCCCTGGTGGACCTCCAAGCCTGGAGCCCCTTCGCTGTTCCACCTGTGGTTCCACCCATGGTCCTGTCCCATTCCACCCTTTCCCCTGCAGCCCTGCCCCTGTTCTGCCCATGGCTCCATCCCTCTTCCACCCCATTCCGCCTCTTCCCCCTGAGGCCCTGCTCCCAGCTTGCTCCTCTCCCCACTACCTCAACCCAATGTCAGAAAAGCTCTGTGCCTCTGCTGTTGCTGTGGGGCAGCAGTGGGGAGCAAGAGCTCTTTCAACCTCCCCTAGCCTCCATGACATGCTGCCCATGTCTGTGGGTCCCCAGGGGTCCACGGACCACAGGCTGAAAACCACTGTTCTATCGTAATGACAACCTTTTGCGGTCCCCTTAGACGTAGGCTAAGAACCACTGAGTTAAGCGTTACAACAATTGATCAAAATCAGTTCTCCAATGTTACTCCAAAATGTCCAGGAAAGTCTCCTTTCTGACTGTCTCCCCATGTACCCACTCCTAGCCCTTTAGATACACAAAGGAATGTAAAAAGAAAAGGAGTACTTGTGGCACCTTAGAGACTAACAAATTTATTAGAGCATAAGCTTTCGTGAGCTACAGCTCACTTCATCGGATGCTGTAGCTCACGAAAGCTTATGCTCTAATAAATTTGTTAGTCTCTAAGGTGCCACAAGTACTCCTTTTCTTTTTGCGAATACAGACTAACACGGCTGCTACTCTGAAACAAAGGAATGTGTGACTGCATATCATTTTCAAAGTTAGTGTCTTAAAAGCAATTTAGAAACAAATTCCTACTTGCACTTATTTATGACTTAAGGCGCTAGCTTAAAACTTCATTTTCCAGTGTGTAAGCCAACAACCCTGATTGAGAGAAGAATTCCTCAAGGTTTGTTCATTTTCTGTGTTACTGTTATATCTTCGCATCTTGTACTAAATGTTCATGTACTGGTGCTGTGTACTTTTAAACAGTTATCATGCATTCATCCTAGAGAGAGCTATACTTCTGTGCCTGTGTACATATGTATAGACATGCACACACTTTAATCTAAGCAAAGGACTGACTTTAGGATCCTGATCATGTTGCACTTTGGTGGATGCACTATCCTGTAGGCAGGTGCCTAAGATTCCAGTACTTGCATGTGTAAGTGTAACAGGGGCCTGTTCCACCCTCATCATCTTCCCTGCAGAACCCACACAGACTCCACCAGGTGTGCTCTTAGTGTAACTTTATTTCTGTTTCCCTTCACCAATGTCACCACAGTCTCCTGTGCTCTTGCCTATTAACAATATTTCCCAAGCTTTAGGATCTCTGAGCAAGACCTGAGGGGAACAGAGATCTCTGAGGCCTCTGTATGCCTAGGCTCAGCTAGCCCTACTTGTTTGTTCCTTCCTTCCCCCCACACACCCTCAAACCCGGCTGCACTTCCTTCCTGTACCTTTTTTTTTTTTTTTTTAATCAGCCCTGGGCTGATGGGGCCAATTAAGTTCCTATCTCCACCAGTCTGATTCAGATCATAGCCCGCAGTCAGCTTCTCCTGGGGCACTAATCAGCCTCTAGAGTGATCAGAGTGCAGGCTCACCTACACACTCCCTGCACTCTGTCACAGTAGGCAATACAATTCTCCAATGCCAAACCCACTGGGACACATACAGTTTCACTAGTGAAAACTGTACTACTCCCCCTGCCCCCAAATGTTAGCGTTATTCAGCTACATGCACCAAAGTACACTCATATGGACGGAGACCTTACTGACGCTTTAGCTCCAAATTAGTGACTAGGTTCTTTGGAATTGTCCTTGATCAGCCTTTTTTATAAATGTAGCTGTTTTGTGTAAAATAGATTTTGTCACAAATCCATGTATTTAGGCAGTTTAAGTGTTTTGCTCCAGAATCCTAAAGTGAGGGATTAGAGCAGAGTATTCTGTTTTATTTCTGTTTGTATTCCATGCCCATCACGGTGATGCGAATGCATTGCAGCAGTGCATTAAGCAGTGTCTTGTGTGACTCCTCTTCTATTTCTCTCCTTGGGAAAACTGTGCCTGGGTTCTTTTTTGTTTTTGTTTTGCTTTTGTTGGTGAAATCAAGATAAAAAAAGAGTACATTCTGTGCTTCTATTTTGTTCTTTCCTTCCCCCCTGCTCAGAACCAACTCCCCTTCTTGTTCCTCTCCCTCCCATGTGCTGAAAGGTATGATGGGTGGGTGGTTTCCATCCTCCTGCTCTTCAGTCTCTCTCTGCCATCTGCCTACCAACTTATTCAGCATAGATCCACTTTTGGGCTGAATGCTAGTCCCTATCCTGGACACTTGTGGATCTCTGAGCTGGCTGCCCTCTTCTGCATATCTCCAAATCAGCCAGTGTAGGGGACAGGCACTGAAAGTAGGAGAGTGGCCAGGCAGAATGGAGGCAGGGGGGATTTTTGGCCTAAAGAGGCAGTGCTGGATGAGACGCCTTTGCCCAGGATTCTCAACCTGGCCTCTCACCGAGCAGTCACAGCTACACCTGCCTTCCTATTACAATACTTTCTGCAACCCCAAGAAATAGGCTAGTTATAATTTTGGTTTATCCTCAGCATTAATTGAAACAGTTTAAATTCACATTCATTTTTGGAGCAACTGATCTTTTCATGCAGCAAATGTAGTGGTGTGTAAAGTTTTTCTTTCCATTATGTATGGGAATAGCAAAGTACAGAATTGTCTTAGCAATGTAATATACTGAAAGATACAATGGGTTGTCTGCCCCTTGGGTAGCAACTTGGTGGGTAAGGGAACTGTCACATATTATTTTGCGTGACTTCAATGGTGCATAGAAGACTAAAATTTACACTGCTCTTCATTGTCAGAACATATTTGCTACTTAACTAAACTGAAGCATTCTCCCATTTTCCAGTACCTTAAGCATTGTAAGGCACAACAACAAGGTGTGTGTTACTTGGCTATGGGTACATATTTGAGTGTCTTAGTGTATGTTCAAGTGCATTGGGAGGCTAAGCACCTTCAGCCACCCAAGGCGCACTGCAGTAGCCAAGTTACACATCCCAGTGTAGCTTATTGGAGTTTTTAGAAAGTCACAACAGATTGCTTGGAAAACTTTGAAAAACAAAGAGTGTTCCTGGCTCTGCCAGAAAAAATAGCTCCTAAGGAGGGAAAATAACTGAAAACTTTTATGAGGGGGGCCCGCTTTTCAATAAAGCATAGGACATCAAACTGGTGGTGGGGAGGTTAAAGGAGTCACTTAATAGCTATCATAGCAGCTTGGGTGGGTTTTCCAGTATGAGCCATATGTCTGTTCTGCTTCCCACTAGACTCACTAACCCAGCTCCCTTCCAGCCTACAAATGGGGCGGGGGGAAGGGGGAGTTTTTGAAGCATGTACTTTGAAATGTGAAATTGCTCCTGCAGGTGCCAGAAGCATGTATCAATGCACAAAAAGCTACAATATTCGTAGAATCAAATACGTTTGACCTTTGATTGTGAGGTTAAAACATTAATTTATCAAAGGGGCCTAAAGGAGTTAGATGCCCACCTCCCTTAGCTTGTTCAAGAATTCCAGTTTTTCCAATCCCTTATGGGAAAGCTAACTAGAATTTAATGGAAAACAGCTTTTCTATAGTGTGGTGGGGGGGTTTTTTGTGCTATCCTATAGAATTTATTAGAAAATGCCATTTTATGGCTTTCTACTTTTTATTAGTGTTTTAGAGCAATTATTTAAAACCTTATTAAATTTCTATTGAAATGTATGGGTTTAATCCCTGTGAAATTTAATAGGACTGTTCCAGTAGGAATGAAAGTTAATAATTTCTAGATTATCAGATGCTTCTTATTAATGAAAAGGTCCATGTATTATTCCTTTTGATAAACAAGGAGCCAAATCACATGAAAAGGTGGAACTCAATAATCTGAGGCAAGCTTCTTCTAGGGCCATTGATTTTAGTGCCAGCCAGTACAGGCTCTAAATCTACTGAGGTAGACCCCAGGCGATTTTGCTTATGTATTTCAACTTGTATTTCTGGTCAGTAGCTTCTGCAGAATCAAATAGTGATGAAAACAATAGGACTCTATACGCATTTGGTAGGTTTCTGTGGAAATTACTCTAAAAACCTATAGAATTTGATACATTTCTATTGTTTTTTTCTTTGAACCATCCTATAGAAATCAAGGATATAATTTGCTATTAAACTCTCTGAGATGGTTTAAAAACCCATACACATTCATTTTTTTGTAATAAATTCTATTGGACTTTTCCATAAAAGACAACAACTGTAAAAATGTCCCCACATAAGAATAATCTACACATCAACATTTCATTCCCTCTTCATTCCTCAACCCACTTTCTTCCTGACTGTCGGAGAGGATTGATGGGTTTTGCAGCATGTCCAGAAGTCTAACACATCATGACTCTGGGAACTAAGATCACACAGTAAATCAGTTGCTGACAATTGGGGGGTGTGTGTGTGTGTGTGAGTGAGTGAGAGAGAGAGCGCGCGCGCGCGCGCTACAGGGAAGGCTTTTTATTAACCTCATCCCACTGATCTTGCATACAACACAGTAATAACAATTGACATTGTGAGGTCTCTAGTGAAGGGCTATTGCCAACAAATATTCAGTATATAAGGAATAGAGATGTTCAAACATCTATATTGGCCTAAAGTCTAGTGCATGCACAGGAATTTTATGGGCTTTTCCTGAAAAGTTAATGATGATCAGACATTCCAAAGGGAGAAATCAGCTGCGTTTAGAAACATATTCTGATTCTGGCACTGTAAAAGCCAAATGCAGGGATAGAAGCAGTGCCTCTTTGCCCTACAAGGGAGATGTTCTGTCAATTTTAAAATACTGTTTAAAATCCCAGATCAGTTGTGTCAAATGTGTGGATTTAAATTACACCAATATATTTACACTTTTAAAAAATAATCAAAATTCTACCAAGTACTGAGTACAGATTGGTATCTCCCCAACAAGCGGCGATGATCTCAAGCAGAGAATGGCTATGCTTTAAGATGCTGGCCCAGTTCCCATTAAAATCTATGCAAAGGTTGTTTTTAATTTTAATGGGAGTAGGATCAGGCCCTAAGTGCATATGTTACTGCATCAGGTATTGGAAGGGAGAAAAATAACCTTGAACAAACTTGAATTTCTTAGAACAAACTTGAATTTCAATTTTTAAATTTAGTGTGTAAATGAGTCAGGCATGAAAATTAAACCACATACCACTGTGGTAGAAATTCAGATCCATTTCTGAACTATCTGGCTCCTCAGGCCATAGCTCTAGTTTTAAGTCTACATCTTATTACTAATTTGAGATCCTTAATAGTTTCAAAATGGGTTCAGTCTTTTCAGTGGACTTTTAAATATAATGCCATGGCCTAGGGAGTATCCCAGTATAACAAGAGAGGAGGAACCAAGGAAAACAAAGTGGCAAATCTGTGAACGTGAGCCTCAGAACCAGGGGTGAAAGTAAGTTAGAGGACTTACCAGTATGCTGGAGTCCTGAGCAGGGGATGTGGCCTTAACCGGAAGAGGCAGGGCCTTAAATCCCCAGACCCTTTAAATCTTGATTTAAAGGGCCAGGGCTCCAGCTGCGGTAGTGGCGGCTGGGAACCCAGGGCCCTTTAAATCACCCCCAAGCTACCAGCTCCAGAGGTGGCTGGGAACCCTGGGGCTCGGGGGCGATTTAAAGGGCCCAGGGCTCCAGCTGCTGCTACTGCAGCAGAGCCCTGGGCCCTTTAAATCACTGAGGAGCCCTGGGGGCTCCCAGCTGCCACCGCTACCCCGGGGCTCTGGGCTCTGGCAGAGTTTTAAAGGGCCTGGGACTTCGCTGTGGTAGCAGCTGCCGGAGCTCCGAGCCCTTTAAATCTCCGCCTGAGCCCTGCTGCCCGAGCCCTGGGGTAGCAGCGGCTGGGCTCCGTCGGGAATTTAAAGGGCCCCGGGGCTCCAGCCACCTCTACTGCGGGGCTTCGGCAGCAGGGCTCAGGCGGGGATTTAAAGGCCTGGGGTGGTAGCGGCGGCTGGAGCTCTGTGGCCCTTTAAATCCCCGCCAGAGGCCCACCGCTGCTACCCTAGGACTCAGGCAGCAGGGCTCAGGTGGAGATTTAAAGGGTTTGGGGCTCTAGCAGCCGCTACCACCCTGGCCCTTTAAATCCCCTCCGGAGCCCCACCACGGCTATCCCAGGACTTGGGCAGCAGGGCTCAGGCGGGGATTTAAATGGCCCCGGGGGGTAGCGGCGGCTGGAGCTCCAGGGCCCTTTAAATTTCCGCCTGAGCCCTGGGGTAGCGGCGGCAGGGATTTAAAGGGCCGGGGCAGTAGCAGGGGCTGGAGCTCTAGGGCCCTTTAAATCTCTGCCTGAGCCCACCCCAGGGCTTTGGCAGCAGGGCTCAGGTAGAGATTTAAAGGGTTTGGGGCTCTAGCAGCCGCTACCGCCCCGACCCTTTAAATCCCCTCTGGAGCCCCGCCGCAGCTATCCCAGGGGTTTGGCAGCAGGGCTCAGGTGGAGATTTAAAGGACCCTGGGGGGTACGGGTGGCGGGAGCTCCGGGGCCCTTTAAATCCCCGCCAGAGCCCTGCTGCCTGACCCCTGGGGTAGCAGCGGCGGGGATTTAAAGGGCCAGGGCGGGGGCTGGAGCTCCAGGGCCCTTTAAGTCCCGCTAGAGCCCCGCCACCTCTACCCTAGGGCTTGGGCAGCAGGGCTCAGGTGGGGATTTAAAGGCTTGGGGCTCCAGCAGCCACTACCGCCCCGGCCCTTTAAATCCCCTCTGGAGTCCCGCTGCCACTGCTGCTACCCCAGGGCTTCAGCAGTAGGGCCCAAGCGGGGATTTAAAGGGCCGGGGCGGTAGCAGCGGCTGGAGCTCCGGGGCCCTTTAAATCCCCGCCAGAGCCCTGCTGCCTGAGCCCCGTAGCGGCGGCAGGGATTTAAAGGGCTGGGGCAGTAGCAGGGGCTGGAGCTCCAGGGCCCTTTAAATCCCTGCCTGAACCCACCCCAGGGCTTCGGCAGCAGGGCTAAGGTAGAGATTTAAAGGGCCGGGGTGGTAGCAGCAGCTGGAGCTCTGGGGCCCTTTAAATTCACACCACAGCCCCGCCACCACTACCCCCACGGCTTTAAATTGCTGTCTGGGAAAGCCGGTCTTACTGGTACGCCGTACTGGGGCTTACTGGCTTACTTTCACCTCTGCTCAGAACTATTCACCCCATCCCTTCTGAACTATTGTTGTTGTCTATGCTGTATTGTGGCCTAGTGTGGCCAATAGAGGGCATCAAGGTCTGTGCTTTCCCCAGTGGCTGAACACACACTGAAAGCAACAGGAGAGGTAGGAACTATTCAGATAGTTACTGTGTTCAGAAAAGTATTGGTCAGCATAAGAGAACAGCATGAGTCTGCTTTCTGCTGCTGAGTTTCAGTGCATGGGTGATATTTGGACATGGTTTCAGTGTGTTTTATCTTTTCTGTTCCATGGGTAATCTGCTTCATTAACATTGATGGGGTGACTTGCAATTTACCTGTGCTTTGATCCTAAACACATTGAAATTAGCTGAAAGTCTTTGGATCAGGGTCCTGGCACCAAGGGTGATAATGCAGCCTAGTCTGACTGAACCCCTCTCTGTATCAAATACCAAATACAGAACAAATAGACAAGAGCTTACAATCAAAGTATAAGGCAAAACACCCCGGCTGTCTACATCCAAACATCCTTAGGCCTAACCTAATAAACATGGTAAGTAATCAATACTTCTAGTAGGCAACACTCAAAAATACACCTGAAACTCACCAGATTACACGTGTCAGCAGTATCTTCAAAAGTTTATTGGGTACAGGACCTTGGCCCCAAAATTACCACTTTATTAGCTGAGTTGAACACTGTATTATACAATCAATATTCTGAGTGCTGTATTCAGGGACAAAGCATTAGCATGGCCAAAAAATGCACTGTTTGGTTAGTTATGGTTTTTGTTTACATGGGGAGTCAAATAGATGTTGCAGTGCATCCCTACTCCTCTCTGCAAGTGTAGGAAGCTCTGGGGGTGAGGGGGTGGGAAAAAGGGTCTAACTGCAGGCTAAAAAGGAGAATTTTTGTGGAAGCCTCTTATTAAAATATTAGCATCAATCCCTGGAAAGGTGTGAAGAATGCAAGGCTGTAAATATCCCCAAAGCCACCTCATTGTCCTCTTTAAAAATCTCCTTTGCCATGATGCCTGCAGCAAGCGGACAAGTTAGACTGATGGTGTGCTGAGATTACTGCCTGTCATGCTGACCCATATGATCTCATTGTTTCCTTGTGCTCCCCTCATGGGAGCCCATTGTGCTAGGGGGCTGTACAAACAGTAGCAGATAGTCCCTGCCCTGAAGATCTTACAGTCTAAGTAGACAAGACAGACACTAGGTGAGGAAAGGGTGTAACTCAAGCAGAGTGAACTAAGTGATGGGAGCAAAGGTCAAGTTAGTTCTATAGGGTGGGAATTGAGTTTAGCGAGGAGGGGATCAGCTAAATGAAAAGAAAAATGAAGGAGTGGCCATGATGGGGACAGGGCAGGGGAGAAGAGGGTATGAGGGACAGGTGTGGAATGAGGCTGAGGTGATAGTGAGAGAAGGAGAGGGCTGGTGCAAACAGCCAATCAGCACAGAGCAGAGAAAGTTCCAGTCATAACTGTAGAAAATTCTTCGATTGCCTAGAAGACCAAAATTTCCTGTTTTGGCTGCTTCTGCTCCTACTGGCTGGAGTCTCTGGCTAGCTCCTCTCTGCACTTTTCTTCTTAGCCCGCCCCCACCCTATCTGGTATGTTGTTTCATGTCTTCCTGTCTCAAGCAGCAGGGTTCCAACAGAAGATGGTGCTCCCACATTCCCAGAAATTCCCCTACAGCAAGCTTGGGATAAGTTGCTTTCTGTTGGAGACCTTGGTAACCAGCCTTTAACCAGTCATTTGGCAGGTGCCCCAACCCACAGCCCATACAAGGTTAAAATGATCAGCAACAAAACAGATGATAGACTAGGCTTGGGGTTATTGTAGAGCATGGAAAATCCTGCCTGGTCAAGTAAGCAGCAGCATTTGAATTTTTTTAACACTCACTCCAAACACATCAAGCTCTCAAATGAGTCAAAGCCAAGCACAATTAAAGTTTCCAACTATTACTTTCAAATGTGCCAGTCCTCGCGCTTCAGCAGAGCAGGTCTATTTTAAAATGACGTTTTTTTTTCTGAAAGATTCTTTCCCTTTTATGCATGTCTCTTCAAGCAGAAGAATGCTCTCCTGATTTTAAAAATATAAAATAGTTTATTAAATATTGATGTGTCCTTTGCTTGTTCAGAGTCCCAACCAGCTGATGTTTTAAAAATCCTCTTTTTTTCCCCTGACATGCCATTCACCTCCCCAGCAACTGAATCCCAGCCCAACCCTATACTGATCCTTACTCGCCATCCTCCATTCCAGCTGCACAATGCCACCTCTGTCTTCTGAGATGGTCACTGTACTCCTGCTCCGTTAATACAACTGGATCCTACCATAGCTTTAACATCTGAGTGTTCTCTCTCTTGAGTTTTGGACTCTACTGCTTTGAAAACTTGCCACGTAGCCTTTGAGACATACCACTGCCAAAGCCACACCCTGGAAAACAAAATCTTTCCTTGGGGAGAAAAAGCAGTGAAAAGTTCAGAAACCAACAGAAAAGTGCTCTCCTGGGAGACCCTATAACAACAAAGTTTTCAGAGCTGGATTTCTCCGCAGCAATTGGCATGTGTGCACTTCCTTTGCCCCTCCCCAGAGCTCCATGTTTGTGAACCCACAGGGTATTGCATTTGGCAGGAATCCTGCTCCCCAGGGCAAAGCACAGGGTCAACATGTGCACCCACAAACCAAACCAAAAGTGGCTGTGTCTAATTTTCGGCCTCCCAGGCCTCAGGATTTAAGATTTCTGTTAAAGTTGTCAATTAAATTACATGCTGTTTGAGTGTGTAATTTTAACTTTGAGATAGGAAAGTTCTTAGAGGGTCGAATACAAAATGAGAAGTTTGCCATAGGGCTTTTTTTAACCACCCTATTGAATTTAATAAGTTAATTCCTTTGTTATCCTTTATTAAATTCTATAAAATTGTAGAGCAATTTCTGAAGAATCCTATTAATTATTATTAAAATCTATAGGACTTTTTCATGAAGGTTGAGTTAAATACTAAGGCTGGAGTATTAAAATACTTATTATGTTAAGATCAGACAGTTTAACCCAATTATAGGCCACCTCTCACAAGGCATCTATGTACTGTACAGTAAAAGTCCAAAACCACAAAGCACTGAAAATGATTGTTATATATCTTGACTTTAGCAAAGTTTTTGATAGTCTCCTACAGTATTCTTGCCAGCAAGTTAAAGTAGTATGGATTGGATGAATGAACTATAAAGTGGATAGAAAGTTGGCTAGATTGTCGGGCTCAATGGGTAGTGATCAATGGCTTGATGTCTAGTTGGCTGCTGTTATCAAGCGGAGTGCCCCAGGGGTCGGTCCTGGGGCTGGTTTTGTTCAACACCTTTATTAATGAGTTGGATGATGGGATGAATTGCACCCTCAGTGAGTTCGCAGATGACACTAAACTGGGGGGAGAGGTAGATACACTGGAGGGTAGGGATAGGTCCAGAGCGACCTAGACAGATTGGGTCAAAAGAAATCTAATGAGGTTCAACAAGGACAAGTGCCGAGTCCTGCACTTAGGAAGGAAGAATCTCATGCACTGCTACAGGTTGGGGACTGACTGGCTTAGCAGCAGTTCTGCAGAAAAGGACCTGGGGATTACAGTGGATGAGAAGCTGGATATGAGTCAGCAGTGTGCCCTTGTTGCCAAGAAGGCCAATGGCATATTGGGCTGTATTAGTAGAATCATGGCCAGCAGATCGAGGGAAGTGATTATTCCCCTCTGTTCAGCACTGGTGAGGCCACACCTGGAGTATTGTGTCCAGTTTTGGTCCCCCCACTACAGAAGGGATGTGAACAAATCGGAGAGGGTCCAGCAGAGGGCAACGAAAATGATTAGGGGGCTGGGGCACATGACTTACGAGGAGAGGCTGAAGGAACTGGGGTTATTTAGTCTGCAGAAGAGAAGAGTGAGGGGGATTTGATATCAGCCTTCAACTACCTGAAGGGGGGTTCCAAAGAGGATGGAGCTAGGCTATTCTCAGTGGTGGCAGATGACAGAACAAGAAGCAATGGTCTCAAGTTGCAGTGAGGGAGGTCTAGGTTGGATATTAGGAAACTATTTCATTAGGAGGGTGATGAAACACTGGAATGGGTTACCTAGGGAGGTGGTGGAATCTCCATCCTTAGAGGTTTTTAAGGCCCTGCTTGACAAAGCCCTGGCTGGGATGATTTAGTTGGTGTTGGTCCTGCTTTGAGCAGGGGATTGGAGTAGATGACCTCCTGAGGTCTCTTCCAACCCTAATATTCTATGATTCTAAGAGACACTGAAAGATAATGACACTTTTACCAGGGCTGTTCTTTTCAATAGGGGACACTGGAGAAGTTAAGAGTGCACAAACACTAAGGTCAGTACCACTCTTTAAAATCCAGTCCTTGATGTAAGGCTTTTCATCTAGAACATTCACACTGATGTACAATAAGAACAGCCATATTGGGTCAGCCCAAAAGTCCATTTAACCCAGAATCCTGTCTTCTGATAGTGGCCAATGCCAGGTGCTTCAGAGGGAATAAACAAAACAGGTACTCATCAAGTGATCTGACCCCTCACAGAGGCTAGGGACAGTAGTGAAAATGGAAAAGTATGTTTTTCAAGTACCTTTAAAAGAGTCATGTTGACTTGCTTTAGGTGATCAAATAAATCTCAGTATGTGACTACACCCAAAAAGAGCTTTTTGGCTAAGACTAAATTTGTTATGTGATGTGTTCTTTCTTGGGAACTATGTCTTCCCTTGAAAGGAGTTGCAATATGGTAATCGTGGTTTTTCTCCAACTTTACCTACTCTCATCTTCTAACAGTTAAAGTCACTCTTTTAGTTTAAAACATATTGCACAGACTGCATTAGCCCATGGTAATGTGATTAGACAGGACTATTCAGGAAATGGTTTTCCCAGTTTGCAAATAGTTATGAGAGTTTGAATGTTTTTAATGTCCTAAATTGGGATGAAGTGTCAAAATATCTAAAATGTTCATGAACCAAAAAACCAATTTCTGTTTCAGTTTGGGTCACTCCAGACATTTAATTTCAATTAATTCAAAATGTTTTGATTTGATTTTGACCATTTTAAAAACATTTTTCAGTCTAATTACCTTCAATTTCTAATTAAAAAGTTATTTCACACTGGAAAATTGGAATTTTTTGGTTCAAAAATGTTGAAATAAAATGTTGGGATGATTTTTGAAATTTTTTAAAAAAAATGTTGAGTTGGGAGATTCGTCTAAATCGGCACTGTTTCATGAACAGTTTGTTTCAATGAATTGGCATTTTTTGAAGGGAAAGAGAAAAAGTTCAGTTGAAAAATTCCTGACTGGCTCTAGGTTAGACCAATGTAGAGCCTACAAAAGGGATGGATTGAAGAAACAATTAGAAATTAAATTAAAATTATGAAAAATCGTGATCAATATTGAAGTCAAAGTACCTCCAGCTGCCTGTGTTCTTTACTCGGAGATCAACCATATGTTTCAGTGCTAGTATAATTTTTTGTGTGTGCTGTTAAATGAGTGACTGAAAAACAATTGTATGCTTCAGCACATTTCCATTAGAGAAATGAGGGAAAGGTTCCATCCCATATAGTTAGCTTAGTGATATTGGCACTGACCAAACAGCTGAAGAAGGAATCTAGACATCTTAGGATATGTGTACACTGCAATTAAAAACTGTGGCTAGCCATTGCCAGCTGACTTGGGCTAAAAGGCTGTTTAACTGCTGTGTAGACATTCAGGCTCCAGCTGGAGCCCAGGCTCTAGTACCTGTGAGGGAGGAGGGTCCGAGAGCTCAGGCTCCAGCCTAAGCCCCAATGTCTACCCAGGGATTAAACAGCCCCTTAACCCGAGCCGAACAAGGTCAAGTCAGCTGGCAAAGCCAGCCCTGGGAGCCTAATTGCAGTGTAGACATACCCTTAGTGTTTTGTTTTTAAAGCCCACATCTCATCAGGCAGCAACAGAACTATTTTCTCCCTGTGAATGCTTGTATTCCATAATAATTTGTGGAAATGACCAAGGCGTATTAGTGAGGGAGTATGCTTGAAAAAAGTAGACTGGTTGAAGTGGAGAGCAGAATTGTCTTCATGGATGATTTCAAAGATCAATGTACTGCAGATCAAAGGTGGACTGGCTGGGAAACAAGCTTGGATGCTATGCTACAAATATAGGCCACAATGGACATGGTCTGCTGCTAGTGCAGATACCTACTCAACTTTTTCTCATTGTCTTCTTCTCCTTCTAGTGCACGTACATTGTGCACCCATGTTAAGTGCTGGTCGCAAGTGTTGAAGGGTGGTGCTGCTGGATTCTATGACTGCTGGATGCATGTGGGTGGTAATTGTGCTTTTGGGTCATTGCAGATGGGTAGTCATGTTGGGATTTGGGGAGCTAATTTTTCTTTCTGATCATTAGTCTAGGACCAGTGAATAGAAAAGGAATAGTACTGGTTCTATACAAGAACCTCTCTGAGGGCAGAAAAAGCTCTAGTGCCATCTTCCTCTCTCTCAAGACTGAGGCCCGTGGTAGCTCTCAATTTTCAGAAAGATTTTCTCCCTTCAGACTGACAGAAGTTTTTGCATGCAAAAGAGAAGACCCCTCTGACATCTAACTTCAGTGTTACGGACACTGTGATTAAAAGATCAGAGCCAGATTGGGAAACTCAGAACTGGGAACAAGTACACTAGAAAAGCAGTTGGAGATGATTGTATCCAAGGTAGTAAATTTTGTTTTGCTATTGTGGATAACAGATTGCAGGAAGAAAGCAGGTTTAATATTAAGCTTTACAGTACCAGTTTGGAGAGGGAGCTGGTCCTGGGAGTTTGGGTTATCTACATGTTTAAAGAAGAACTAAATATGAAGAGAAAGGTCTATTATTCGTGGGCATTTCTCAGCTATTCTTTACCATGAGATGTATTGCTAACTTTAGACCCAAATTTGCTTCCACTCCATGCAGGCCCTTATCTTTTCACTGCTGATTTGTTTAATTAATTAATTAATTAATAATTAATTTTAAACATCTTGAAAAAGAAGTGTAAAGCTCTTTATTTAACCCTTATTCCCTCCCCAATTACTGAAATAGTTTCTCAAATATTTTTGTTCTCTCTCATTCTGAATCTTTGTCACACATTAAAATGTTAGAGGCACATGTTTTGGCCCTGGAGAGTTGAACTGTATTCCTAGATGCCAATGACCTCATAAAGGATAGGAGCAAAATATATATTCCTTTTAAAAGCAAGTTTTGAAGAATAAAGCACTGGGGCAGATCTTCAATATATCCTTCAAAACTCCGCTGGTTTGTATATTTTTGGATATGTTCTCTGAGCAATTAACTTCAAATCCAGAAAGCGAGGGATTAGGAGGACTCCATGCAATAAAGGATTCTGGGGACAATGAATAACTGTTTTTAAAGTTAAGGTTCTGCTTTGATGCGCAGGATTCATTAAAAATTATGATTCTAGATCTGTAAAGTCATGCTGTGGCAGTTGGGAAGATGCAACGACTAACCCGTGCTTTAGCATTTTGGGGGTGGATGAATCTGTAATGGGACTTGGGCTTTTTGTTCTGTGCATGTGGAACTAAATGGAATGTGCAGACACGACCACAGATTTGGAGACAGAAACTTTCTTTGGATTCTAGAATGTTTGTTTGGACTTTATGTTTAAACTACTATTTCTCCCAGGAGCTCAGTAGGAGGAGGACTGCTAGACTATTAGGCAGGCAGCCTCAAGCATTTCCAGTCTCATTTGCATGCATTTAATTTAGAATTATAGAAATGTAGGGCTGGAAGGGACCTTGAAAGGTCATCTAGTCTAGTGAGGCAGGACCAAGTAAACCTAGACCATCCGTGACAGGTGTTTGTTAATCTGTTCTTAAAAACCTCCAATGATGGGGATTCCACAACCTCCCTTGTTAACCTTTTCAACTACTTAGCTACCCTTACAGTTAGGAAGTTTTTTCCTAATGTCTAACCTAAATCTTTCTTGCTGCAGATTAAGCTGATTACTTCTTATCCTACCTTCAGTGGGCATTGAGAACAACTGATCGCCATCATCTTTATAACATCCTTTAACATATTGGAAAACTATTAACAGGCTCACCCTCCGCCAGTCTTCTTTTCTCAAGACTAATATCAATTAAAGTTGAACAAATGGTTTCTTTTGCTTATTCATCTGATAAAAACAAACTAACTGTCTTGTTGACACTGAACTCAAATATAGGACTGTATCTGGCCTGCAGCTCTATATCTGTCTCACAGCTGTATAAACCACCTCTGGCTTTGATCTTTTCAGGTTGTACAGTCTAATCAGCTTGGGGACCTCTGGGAAGATCTCAGTACTGCAGCAGGTTGTGCTGATTCAGCAGGTGGCACTCTTTCCTCTGAGTTAGTAATGAACCAGTCCCCCAGCATAAATGTTAGGGACTCAGCACTTCCTGTCATTCAGCTAGTAAGTGTGTGAGGCAAACGCTGCTGAGTCAGCATAGGAGGAACCTCCTGCAATAAGACGTTGTGGAGGGAATCAGTAGTAACATGGTAAAACAGACAAAGACAAGAAAATAGATACACAAGAGGAACAAGAGTAGAGTCCTCTTTTTTACCATGGTCTCCTCATTTCTCCACACACTTCATTTAAGTTAAAACATGTTCCTGCTTACAGTTTGGGACCGTTGTGTGATGTATTCTCTTTAGCTTTGTTCTCATATTTCCCTGAAAGTAACACTTCCACGGCAGGGATTGTAATTATATCAACCTCTGTCTTTTTAATGCGCTCTGATTTTATATTTTCCCTTCTTTAATAAGCTTATCATCAAATATTGCCATTAACACATCACCAGTGGAATGTGTGGGAAAAAATACCAGTTTCCAGCAGCTGGAATAATAGTACATTTCTAGTAATAACAACAATGTGACCTTATTCTGATTGGGAAAGTTCTTTCTCTAATGAGGCCAAAAAATCTTGAATACTTCAAAGATGATTTATATGTCTAACACAAGTGCAGAATCTTAATATCTCTCCCACTGTTTTTTCCCCTCTGAGCTATTCCTGTTTGTGTCCCAAGTAAGAAATCGGGGTCAAAAGTGGGTGCCAGATGGAAGAAGGATCAGTTGTTCGTACTTCAACAGTTAGCAGGAGTAAGCGCTAATTGCTTTTTTTTTTTTAAATAAATTGAATTTTTGAAACCTCTCCAAAGAGCCATCAGTGCTGCAAAGTATAAGAATTGCATAAACTGAAAAAACAAATCAAGTTAATATCCTAATCCTCTTTGAAGATGGTCTCTTCTTGTTTTCAGTCCACTGCAGGAAAAAGCTGCCTTCAGCACTCCAGGCCCTTATGCTGAAAGGATTCACAAGAAACTTGCCACTGAGGCCGGTATATCAGGGTGGTGATGTACAGCTAGAAACTGGGAAAGTCCATGGAGAAGCTTCTCCTCAGGAATTCCTGGTGGGTCACCATTCCCATCAAGCAGGGTAGTATACCCACATATTTTATCAATCCAGAGAACCTATCCTTGCATTTGCAGCCCCAGAGAACAAGCAACCACACTGTGGAAAAGTGACTGTAAACACCTCCAACAATCCTCAGAGACTGCCCAAAGGAAAAAGAACTCATGCAAGAACAACAATCCCTATGTAGCATGAAACCTGAAGACATGCTGAGAAAATGACTTGTGCCAGTCCTGACCCAAAGAAAACACTTCATTGTTCCTAGGCCAGGCTGCATGGCAGAAAGTTCAATCACTTTCTCACCGCCACACGACCTGCCTTGGGAAAATGTACTGTCCTGTGTTAAATCTGCCAAGGCCAATCAGTGTCTCGCTCAAACCAAGAGGCTGTAGAAGAGAGAGCAAGCTAACAGTGTTCTGCATGGACTCTCTTAGTCTACCAAGGAAGCGCCAAGTCTGCGCACTGTAAAAACTAGGCAAGCCATGAGCCAAATGATATGCAGATTTACCCAGGAGAAGGACAGAGTCAGGTAGCTTGGCAGACATGTGGCCGATGGGTTCATTCCTTTTCTACATCAAGGGAGCCGGTGCAAAATGCAACCACCTCCATAGAAAGAACAGGAGTACTTGTGGCACCTTAGAGACTAACAAATCTATTGGAGCATAAGCTTTCATGGACTACAGCCCACTTTATCGGATGCATAGAATGGAACATATAGTAAGAGGATATATACACATACAGAGAAGGTGGAAGTTGCCATACAAACTGTAAGAGGCTAATTAATTAAGATGAGCTATTAACAGCAGGAGAAAAAAACTTGTGTAGTGATAATCAAGATGGCCCATTTAGACAGTTGACAAGGAGGTGTGAGGATACTTAACATGGGGAAATAAACATTCAAAAACAGGCAAGAGGTAGAAATAAGAGGTAGAAATAAACATTATTTCCCCATGTTAAGTATCAGAATTGATTTTTTCCAGAGACTGAGGTGAGGCTGACTGGCCTGTAGTTCCCAGGATCCTCCTTCTTCCCTTTTTTAAAGATGGGCACTACATTAGCCTTTTTCCAGGGGTCTGGGACCTCCTCCAATCACCATGAGTTTTCAAAGATAAGGCCCAATGGCTCTGCAATCACATCCGCCAACTCCTTTAGTACTCTCGGATGCAGCGCATCCGGCCCCATGGACTTATGCTTGTCCAGCTTTTCTAAATAGTCCCGAACCACTTCTTTCTCCACAGAGGACTGGTCATCTCCTCCCCATTCTGTGCTGCCCAGTGTAGTAGTCTGGGAGCTGACCTTGTTCATGAAGACAGAGGCAAAAAAAGCATTAACTACATTAGCTTTTTCCACATCCTCTGTCACTAGGTTGCTTGCCTCATTCAGTAAGGGGCCCACACTTTCCTTGACTTTCTTCTTGTTGCTAACATACCTGAAGAAACCCTTCTTGTTACTCTTAACATCTCTTGCTAGCTGCAATTCCAGATGTGATTTGGCCTTTCTGATTTCACTCCTGCATGCCCGAGCAATATTTTTATATTCTTCCCTGGTCATTTGTCCAGTCTTCCATTTCTTGTAAGCTTCTTTTTTGTGTTTAAGATCAGCAAGGATTTCACTGTTAAGCCAAGCTGGTCACCTGCCATATTTACTATTCTTTCTACACATTGGGATGGTTTGTCCCTGTAACCTCAATAAGGATTCTTTAAAATACAGCCAGTTCTCCTGGACTCCTTTCCCCCTCATGTTATTCTCCCAGGGGATCCTGCCCATCAGTTCCGTGAGGGAGTCAAAGTCTGCTTTTCTGAAGTCCAGGGTTCATATTCTGCTGCTCTCCTTTCTTCCTTGTGCCAGGATCCTGAACTCGACCATCTCATGGTTGCTGCCTCCCAGGTTCCCTTCCACTTTTGCTTCCCCTACTAATTCTTCCCGGTTTGTGAGCAGCAGGTCAAGAAGAGCTCTGCCCCTAGTTGGTACCTCCAGCACTTGCACCAGGAAATTTTCCCGTACACTTTCCAAAAACTTCCTGGATTGTCTGTGCACCACTGTATTGTTCTCCCAGCAGATATCAGAGTGATTGAAGTCTCCCAGGAGAATCAGGGCCTGCTATCTCGTAACTTCCATTAGTTGTCAGAAGAAAGCCTCATCCACTTCATCCTCCTGGTCCGATGGTCTATAGCAGACTCCCACCACAACATCACCCTTGTTGCTCACACTTCTAAACTTAATCCAGAGACTCTCGGGTTTTTCTGCAGTTTCATACCAGAGCTCTGAGCAGTCATATTGCTCTCTTACATACCATGCAATTCCCTCACCTTTTCTCCCTGCCTGTCCTTTCTGAACAGTTTATATCCATCCATGACAGTACTCCAGTCATGTGAGTTATCCCACCAAGTCTCTGTTATTCCAATCACATCATAATTCCTTGACTATGCCAGGACTTCCAGTTCTCCCTGCTTGTTTCCCAGGCTTCTTGCATTTGTGTATAGGCACTTGAGATAACTTGCTGTTTGTCCTGCTTTCTTAATATGAGGCAGGAGCCTTCCCCTCTCGCGCTCTCCTGCTCATGCTTCCTCCCAGTATCCCATGTCCCCACTTACCTCAGGGTTTTGGTCTCCTTCCCCTGGTGAACCTAGTTTAAAGCCCCCTCACTAGGTTAGCCAGCCTGCTTGCGAAGATGCTCTTCCCTCTCTTCGTTAGATGGAGCCCATCTCTGCCTAGCAATCCTCCTTCTTGGAACACCGTCCCATGGTCAAAGAATCTAAAGCCTTCTCTCCAACACCACCTGCATAGCCATTCGTTGACTCCCACGATTCGGCGGTCTCTACCCAGGCCTTTTTCTTCTGCGGGGAGGATGGATGAGAACACCACTTGCGCCTCAGACTCCTTTATCTTTCTTCCCAGAGCCACGTAGTCTGCGGTGATCTGCTCAAAGTCATTCTTGGCAGTTTCATTGGTGCCCACATGGAGAAGCAGGAAGGGGTAACAATCCGAGGGCTTGATGAGTCTCGGCAGTCTCTCTGTCACATCGTGAATCCTAGCTCCTGGCAAGCAGCAGACTTCTCGGTTTTCCCGGTCAGGGCGTCAGATAGATGACTCAGTCCACCTGAGGAGAGAGTCCTCGACCACCACCACCCGCCTCCTTCTCTTGGAAGCGGTGGTCGTGGAACCCCCATCCCTAGAACAGTGCATCTCATGCCTTCCAATCAGCGGAGTCTCCTTGTGCTCTCTTCCCTCAGATGTATCATCTAGTCCACTCTCCGCATTAGTACCTGTGGAGAGAACATGAAAAAGGATGTTTACCTGTATCTGCATTGCTGGTACATGGACACTCCCCTTTCTTCTTCTGGAGGTGACATGCTGCCAAATTTCTTCACCATCCTCCTGTCCCCGCTGTGCAGCCTGCTCTGAATCCTCAGAACATTGTGTCTGTAGAAGCATATCCTGACGTCTGTCCAGGAAACCTTCAGTTTCTCTTGTGCAACGCAGGGTCGATACTTGTTTCTCCAGACCTTGAACCTTCTCTTCCAATATGCACTTTGTACAGACAAAGTCACTTCTGTCCTGTGGAAGAAAGACAAACTTGGCACATCCAGTGCAGGTCACAACAGCTGAACACTCCCCATCCATTACCTTCCTTCTACGAGCTTCCTCAGGAGTTGTAGTGACTACTCGGAAAAGCCGGCAAGATGTAAGCCTCAGTGGACTCTCCTCAGGCAAACTCCCTCTGTTAGCCTCTCTGCTGTTTGCCGCTCAGCTGGTTCGCAGCTAACTGGCTTTTTATAACAGTCAGGCCTACTCAAGGCTCTCCTGGAACAAAGCACTCCCAATTCACACTTTTTCAAACAACCACTCAAGTACTCGGTCAAACTGTCTCCACAACAGACACTCAGATACTCACCAACACAGCCTCCCTAATGCAGCCCTTAGCGTACCTCCTCTCAGACAGATCCCAGGCAAACTCCCTCTGTTAGCCTCTCTGCTAAGTCACAGAAAGGTCACCAAATGTAGCTTTTTCTACATTAACATACACTATAGAATAGTGGGGATGCTGAAAGATGAAGCTCAAGGGAGTCAGGGGGTTGGAGAGCAAGTCTGCCCTACTCTCATGCTGCAGCAGCAGCTCCTGTCCCATGGAGCTCGGGCCAGCTCTCTGCTCCAGGCACTGGAACCTAGCACATAGGCTGGTAAACCACTCATTTTGCCCCATCCATCCCTCTGTTTCCATCTACAGAAGGGTAGACGGCCAACTTAAGTGGCACTGCAACTCTATGCACCAGGTTGCAATGCCACTTGCTTTTGTGGCCTAATCAAATGTTTTTACAGCCATTTCCAAGATTTCACACACTTTATTCAAATTCAAAATTTCCATAACCTCTGTGACAAAATCGTAGCCTTACGCATATGTCTTGGGGGTGAAAAATACGCAAGAGGTAGAGAAAGTGGAGAGGAAGCACAAGGATGACAATTTGTGACAGAAGTGCTAACTTTTGGCTTTGCCAATGTGTGCCCCATTCTGGCTCCAACCCCTCCACATAAGCCCCACCCCCACTCCCTAGGTCCCATTCCCTGAGCTGAGAAGCTGCCTGCCCTCCCGCCTCTTCCCAGCCCTAGCCCCATGCAGCCAGCCAAGCTTGAAGAGCTATACTTTGTCTTGTTTGGGGTTTCATTTTTGTCTTTTAAGTATCTCCATGAGGGACAAAACACAAAGTGTGATCCTACAACGTTATTAATAGATGTTTGAATTTGTTTTATTGATACATAATTTAATTACTTAGTATGGTATGAAATATTCTGAACACTAATAAATAAATACTAAAAAGCAGTGTTTTAATGAAGCTCAAATATTATGCATTGTGACAGTTTGGGGAGTATGTTTGTGTCCAAATATGAATTCCTCTGTTTTATAGCATTTACTTGTAACCTTCAGAGTGGATTTAACTTCCATTTTTGTAGCAGAAAACAGGCTATGTCTGGAAACTGAACCATGGTCATCAACATTTATTAGCTCTACCCTGGAGTTAGAGGCAGATCTCTTGACTTCTAACAACTCTTTGCCAGCAATCCCATACAGGGTTGCAGCATGGAAATCCCAGCAGAAGTACAGGACCAAAGAAAAATTGTCAGTGTTTCTAAAAATGGCATGCCCTTTAAGCAAGGGGAGCCATGTCATTTCCAGAATCAGAAGTGTCAGCAGAAAGAATGGAGGCAGGAAGGACCTGGCTTCCCTTAAGGACTTGAACCAAACCCAGAGACTCAGAACAGGGGTGAAACCAGTCTAAGGGGGTTTCAGAAGCTTTGTTTTGCCTAGCTCTAACTCTTGTGTTGTCTGGATAAAGTGTAAGAATGTGTGTGTGTGTTTGAGGCTTTGCAAAGGAATTTGTGTTCCTTGCTTTTATGTTATGTGGTCCCCAAAAAGTTAAACTATAACCCCAGAGTGCCTGTGGGGGTAGGCTGTGGGAAAGTGCATAAGCTACTTGGTTGGCTTGGGAGGTTCAGGATGGTTCTCAGGGTGGAGGGAAGTTGGGATTTTGAGGTCTTCATACCAAAGAGGGGTGCCAGACACTGCATCAGCTTAGCTGCCTGCCTGTCTCGCCCCAGGCCCAGGCAGCCAGCCAAGAAGCTGTTGGCCTCCCCAGGCTGTCTCCCCGCAGCTCTCTGAGGCCAGCCCAGAAGCTGCCTGTGTCTCTGCTTGCCCCAGCCTAGCTCCCTCTGCCCTGGAAAAAGACTCACCTGCCTGCAGTCAGAGCCAGGCTAGGAACTGCAGCCACTGCACACGCTGGGAACCTGGCTTCAGGCCAAAACAGCTGAAAATAGCTTTTTGCACGAAGCCGCCTGATTGGCCGGATGGTGAGAGCTGATTGCCTGCAGTGGAGAAAACAGCTGATGGGGGCTGCCCATGTAATAGCTGATTGGCTGCCAACAGCTGATTGTCTGGTAGGTGCTAAGCATCCCTCCCCACCCCCCACCGTGGGTGCTTCAGCCCCAGAGTTGTGATTTGTGAGTTGTTTTCAAGCTCTGCTGATGGTCTCAGCTACAGCAATGTGGCACAAAGAGAGTGGTGATCTCAAATTAGTTAGGCCTTTATAAGTCAAAAACAACTCCTTCAGCTCCTCCCAGAAGCCAACAATCAACCAGTGGAGATCATGAAAGACAGGTGTTGTGCTCACTGAATAAGTGAGCTGCTATGTTCTGCACTAGCTTCAGCTCCTAAATGGTACAGCCATATTGCAGTAGAGTAGGCTATTCTAAAAGTGGCAATAGTATGGACCCTGGTAGCATGCCACAAACTACTTCTAAGCCTGGACAATGTTTTGTTCCACTCTTGAACAGTTTAGGAGATCTGCAGGAAGGGAAGAGATTGCTACCACTCAGTGCTCCTAACCTACACAGGAATGGAAATTATGGTATCAAGATTATGTCTATAAGAGATGATGCAGCATTTTAGATGCAAATTCTTCACGGCACGGACCATCCATCGGTTTTATGTTTTTATGGTGCCTAGCAAAGTAAGTCTGGGCCTTCATCAATTACCACAATTCAAAAAAATATGATCATCTTTAAAAGGGGGCAGAATTATGTGACAAATAGGAGTCATGTAATCATTTGTACAGCGATACCTGTTTATAAACAATAGTGTCTGGATTGTATCTAGGGAAGGTGAAATTGTAACGGATTTACAGCAGCTGACTGAGCGTTTGAAGAATATTGACTTATCAGTTTCAGGAAAAAGTTTGAAATGGAAAAAATTCTTTATCCTGAAAGTGTCGTGCCCCCTCCATGAAACTCCCCAAATCATTACATCAGACTTCACTGCATGGGGATTTTTCACACATTCTGCTGATTTTCTTCATTTTTTTTGTCTAAGCATTTGTGGTTTTTATAAACAAGTATAACCAGGTTGCTGAGGGATTAACAAGGATCAGAAAGACTTTTATAGCTGTTGTTGGTTTTGGCTGATATATTTATTCTGCATTTCCCAGTGCCAATTGAAAGGCTGCAGTGTTACTGTAGATAGCATAATGGCTATTGTATAAACTTCAGACCTCTAAGTTGCACGGTGACTGTGAACAGGTCAGGGATGGAAAAAGTGTTTAGCTTGAGTGAAGGGCTCCACCCTCTATTTTGGCAGCATGACTTTCAAATTCTTATTCCAATTTACTGTAGTTAACAGCAAAGGCTGTAGAGAGATTTTATAGCATGTGGTAGCATTTAACTATACGGAACTTTGAATCAAATTCAAGTACTGCCTGTAGGGAGATCAAAGCTATTAAACAATACATTTTATATAGGGGGGATAACTGTTGCGAAGAAACAAACTCATTTATTCTAGAGTCAAAGGAGAGAGCTCTGTTTTGACTCTTCTATAAAACAAAGGCAGAAACAGTTATGTTCTTTTGTTTGTTTTTATAAAAGTACTGTTTATTAGAGCTCCTATTTTAAAATAAACTCAGCACACTCTCCTGTACTTTGTATAAACACAGTTGGGTTCTTTGAAGCTGAGGCTAATGAGTGTGATAACAGACGAATGTTTATGCTTCGCAGGCTTGCTGTTTTCTTAGCTGAACCCACAAGGCAGTAAAGCTCTTTCTTTCCTGAAAGTGGATTTCAGTATTAATCTGAGCTGTAGTAGAGGGGACAGGGGTTGGGTTTTATTTCAATAGCTGTGTGACTCTTCTCTTCATCCAAGCCACTTGGAAAACATTTTAATTTCCGTGTTGCTAGGCCAAGGATTAATTTGTCCCCATTGTTTCAAAAGGACAGGAGATGGTGAAGAACCTCTATTTGAGTGAACCACTATCACATCTAAACATTCGTTGAATGTTAAACAGAAATATGCTCTATAATGGAAACAATGTTTAAGCCTGGAAGTTCAGTTCCAGTCTGTAAAGTGACTAGGTATTCCCTTTCTCACCCAACAGGTCTGTTGAAATGTGTGAATTCAGTGTCACGGCTGCTGACTTCAGGGAGGAAAGTAGATTTTACAGCTGTTTACTCTTGTGTGTCTTGCAGAACCAGCACAACTAAGAAAGACTGAGCATGAATCTGTTCCACCTTGTGTGTCAAGAGAACTGTTGTCTAAAATCCAGCTGTACAAAGGGGGTTGCACGGGTGTAACCGAGGGCCTGAATTGGCCTGCAGAATCTTCCTGACTGGTGATAATGTATGTAATGGCAAGAGCCTAGTTTGATTGTGGTCTGTTTGCAGGACGGGCAGTTAGAGAAGCTGCCTTTTACCTTTGTAACCCAAGCACACTGAGAGATGAATGAAGCCTCGCTGTCACTTTTCAGAGCAGATCTGCACTCCAAGTGCCACGTGATTGAACACAGTCACAGAGAGCCAGAGCCTAGAGTGTATGTGTGACAGCCTGACATCATGGCACTCTGTTTGCATTTTGGGACAATGCAGCGGTGGGAGGGCAAATGTCTGTTTTTGTCTCTCCCACCCTCCACTCTGCTGGTGGGGGAACCTGCTGGCGATGACTACTGGGCCCTGTACTCCATTGGCTGGCATGCATGTCAGGCAGCACTGGGAAATGTTCCTACAACTGGCATGCTGATCACATCCCTGCAGTCTATGCAAGCCCCAGGAGATGCCCCTTCTGGAGCAGCACTGGCTGAATATCCCAGACCTGTGGCAATAACTTCACAGCTGAAGTGCCACTCATCTATATAGGAGGTGGGGGATATCTATCAGCCTTCATCCTGCAACCTCTGTTCACAGAAGTTTGACCTACGTCCCTCCCTCTCACCTTTACAGTTTAGCTTTTGTGGATCAGTTATTTATTTTAAACAGCCTCTCCAGCACTGCCCGTCTGGCTGAGTTTAGTCATTTCCTCCAGCCAGTTCCTCCAATTGTTCGGCCAGCATTGCCTGATTCACTGAGCCACACTTCCTCCCAGGCTTGCTCGCAGCTGGGAAAATCTCCTCCTGCTCATTTTCCTTTGTTAACTGATGGTATCCTGAATTCAACCTCTGGCATCACAAAGGCCATGCTTAACATTTGCAGCCGCCAAGCCCTGCAGGTGCCTGAATCTTTAAGCAGGCTGCAGTAGACAGCAGAATGGGGCTGCTAAGTGATGAGGATGACCGAGGAACAAGGAGGGCTGAACTGCACAGTAATTTTCTATTTGCAGTACAGTGGGCAGTTACTGTGTCTCTGGCTTTTAGTCTGAGTTAAAGAGCCACATTTAAACTAGCAAGGGGCCTAAGTCTACACCTTGAGCCTGAACTCCCTTGAACACGTGCAGATCGCCAGCATGTCAGGAACTATGTTCCGCTCTGACATCTTCCTTCATTGCCTCTCCTCAGTGTGGGTCACCGTAGTGTAGTGCTCTGCCTCCACCAGAGGCAGCCGCGCCCACCAGTGGCTCCCACTGCTTCTTTCCTCCCTTTGTGCCGGTGCTGGCGTGGACATGAGCCTCTTCAGCTGGAGCAGGAAGTGAAGTGAGGAAAAATTGAATCAGTGTCACCACTTACCTCCATTTTTACTGTGTTTATGCAACCTAAACAAATAGCTGGTTTGCTAGGGGGAGTGTCTGCATGCATACCTATAGGCCTATTATCTGAACCCCCACTGCAGCCTCCCGACCTGTCTGCCCACTGCCAATGCCACCTGGTTCCCTGTTAAGTACTATATAATCCTCTCCTGGTTTGGGGGCCAGCTGTTTGAGTCTCTCTCTCTCTCTCTTCATGCATTCCCATGACAATTACTCTCGGGGGCACTTGAGCTAAGCACCCCCTTCATCTATACAAAAATGGGAGGGAGCTGATAGCAGGGTGTTTTCAGGAAGGGTCCTTGAGTCTGGGGCTTCATTTCTTGGTCTGTGTGATGGGATGTGCCTGGCCGACACTAGGACTGCAGGGGTTAATTCCTTTCTTTGGGCCAAGGAGGTCATGCCACCTCGACCCTGTTGGGCATATTCTGGCTGGAGGCCAGGTATAGTAGGGAGCAGCCCAGTTCATGTGGGGCTGACCGCTGGAGAGGAAGGAGGTGTGCTGCCGGCTCCTGCTGAAGGACCACTGGCACTTCACGACACACAGGCCAGCCAGATGGCAGCAACCCACAACCCCCTGGCTTCGGATGCTGCAGAGGGAGGAGAAACTGGGGGGATCATGATACCACAAGCTACAGAGAAGTGGGTAGGAAGTAACCCAGGAAGTCTTTACGGGGAGGTGGTTGGAGAACCGGAGACCTCGCTCGGCACAAGAAAACCTCCCTATGAGCACAACAGCTCCAGGCACACCACTACAATCAGGGAGTGAGACTACGATGCACTTTCGAACCTGAAGCTAGTCTCCTGTTACTGCTACTCTCCACCGAGTCCAAACTGCTCACCAAATGGTAAGGGCCACTTAAGGTGGTCAGACAAGTAGGGCCAATAGATTCTGAGGTGCGTTTGTCAGGTGTATGAAAAGAAGTCCAGACTTATCACATAAATCTCCTAAAGGAGCAAAAGACCCAGGAGGGCTTAACAGATCACTCTGTATTCCCCAAAACCTGAACTGGGCCCACTGGCTGGTGAACTCATAGACCCAACCCCTGTCTCAGCTGGAGTAGAACTAGACCCAGAGCAACAAGAAGAACTACGGCACCTAGTCTGGGCCTTTTCCACCATGCTGTCGACTTTTGTTCTGCATGGGGCTGCAGCCACATTCCAGTGACTTATGGACAGGCTGCTGCAACTCCACCACCCATATGCAGCAGCCTACATAGACAATATAGTGGTGTACAACCTCACATGGGAGGAACATCTCCAATTACGATGTGAATGGACCAGATCTGGCATCTACAGCTCTCCATAAAGTGACAGTGAAGCCAAAATTCTACAGTCACTGTAGTTACTGAAGAATCTTGACACTTAACAAAAGAGGCTTTGTTATCCAATCAGACAAAGCATTAGCTACATTCAATGTTGTGTGCGTTTTTTACGCTCATTCCAGTGGGGGGGGGGGGGAAGGGATGTACACAACATGGTGCTAAATTTGAAAAAAAGATCGTTCAACCCAGCTTGGGAAAGAGAATATTTTATGTTCGAAAGACCCAAAGGTTGTTCTATGGAGTGTGCAAGATGTGATCAAGTAATAAAACAGCTCAACTCAACTGTAGCTTGCGACCATGCTGAAAAGTGGTGCAAAAAAATGTCCAAGACTTCAAACATGTCGAGTGTAGAGAAGGACAAATTCATCAGAGGCCAAAGCAAAAAGAGAAAGCCAGGTAAAGTCAATGACCGACTTTCTTAACCAGGTTATCAAAGATGCACAGAATGATCTTTGCCTTGCCTACAGTTTAGTAAAAGCCAAATTGCTATTTACAGCAGGTGTTGGCTTAAAAGAAATCACTGAAAAAATTGACCCAAAATCTGCTCCTTTTCATAGAGTGCACTGCAGTGCCAGAACTGTGGCAAGAAACTCTGAGAATTTAGGTGGCTACCTTTACAGTGAAAATGTTAAAGCAGCAGTAAATGCTCTGTTTGTTAACTTAATGCGTGACAAGCGTACTGACCACAGTGACAAGAGTCAGCTTATTATTTACCCTAGCTTTGTGAATATTGACACAAGTGAAATTCACTCCAAGTTTTTGAGCTTAATTGAAATAGCTGAACACTGTAATGCTGAAAATCTGAATGCAGCCATCATTGATCGTTTGGAAAATGACCAGAACAAGTATCCTGTGGAGAAAATTGTGGGATTTACATCGGATGGGGCATCAGTAATAGTAGCCACACATGAAAGATCGCTGAAAGATCGCTATGATGATTTATTCATCCAGCACTGTCTGACCCATTGCCAGGTCTTAATGGTTAGAGATGCTGAATCAGACATACCTGACTTTGTGGAAGATACAATCAAAGCAACATTTAGACATTTCAATGGGGCTTTGAGAAAAAAGGAGTTTAGACAGATCTGTGAGCTGAATGAAGAGGAATATTTAAATCTGGTTAAGTTTGGCTGCCTGCGTTGAGAGGTTCAAGCTACTGCAATACTTTGAGAGAGAGTCATTTGGGAATGGGTCGCTAAATTATAGAACAGGTTGCCAGAATATCTATGACATGCTACAGTCTCCTAAATTAATTCTGTATCTCAGTTTCCTGAATTGAGTTTTGCCACTTCTTGCAGCAATGAATTTGGCTTTGCAGAAAGAGAACTGTGATCTGTCCAACACATACTGCTCTCTGGAGAAGTACTGCAAGGTCATTTTGAAGCCATTTAAACAGCCTTTAAATGGGGATTCTACGCTGGAATCTTTCATATCTCCAAGCAACCTGTCTGTCCCTAGTGCCAAGGTCACAGAGATGCTCAGGGAGTGTGAGAAACAGCACTACTTGTCAGAAACGGAGATTGCTCAGGTAAAAGCAACACTCATTGAATATGCAAAGAAACTTGCAAGGCCAGGTTTCCTGAAAAAGACTTGGTGAAAAGCATGCTTTACTTGGACCTTGCAACCAAAAGAAGCCACCACTCAGAAATTCAAAAACTTTCAGCAAAATTTACAAAGCACATTGACTCCAGCAGGGTTGAAATGCAGTATACATTGTACTGCGAGGATGGCGTGGTCAAGACACTTTTCAACTCAGACTGCTGTGGTAGTAACGTTATCAAATTATGGTGTCTTTTGTTTAAGTCAAGTGAGAGTGAATACAATGACCTGGCAAGGCTTTCACTTCTTTTACTGATACTGAGCACTGACACATGTTGCTGCGAACGAGGCTTCAGCTACATGAACTAAATCAAAGCATCCACAAGGAATTGCCTTGAGAACTGTTGGGTTGATGCCTGTCTTACATATTGCAACTTCAGCAATGAGCACAAAGGACGTTGATGTAGCTGCGGCGGCGATGTACGTTCAAAAACATTAAAGTGAGTTGAATTTATTACTATTATTATTTATTAGATAGCTAGGTTACTGGGGGGTTTTCAGTGTGCAAAATTTTGTGCTATTTGATGGGTTGAATGACTGAATGACATAACCCCTCCCCCGTCCGTCACTAAGTATGATAATTTTGTCAAATGTCTATCGCGCAACATGGTGGTGCCGACTCCTGTTTGCAATGCTTGCGGCACCCTTATCCGACCTAATGAAAAGCTTGCAGCCTTGCAAGATACAGTGGTCAACAGAGCATAAGAGAGCGTTCCAGGAATTGAAGGACCAATTAACTAGGGAGCCTGTCCTATTCCACCCAGACTTCAACAGACCCTTCATATTACAGACTGATGCATCAGAAGTGGAGCTGGGAGCAGTGTTGTCCCAAGAGGTTGAGGGAGGGGAGCATCCAGTTGCTCAGTTTGAGCAGGAAGTTGTTTTTCTGAGAGAAATAGTAGTCAATGATGGAGAAGGAGGCCCTGGTGGTGAAGTGGGCGATTGACACCCATATGTACTATATACTGGGGAACCCCTTCCAGTTGGTCACTGTCCACATGCCACTTCGATGGTATAGTATGAAGGACAGCAATGCTCGGGTCATGAGGTGGTACCTTTCACTCCAGCGCTATGGTTTTCAAGTCACCCACTGACCTGATAAGGCCCATGGAAACACAAACTTCTTTTCCCAAGTGGGAAGTGAGGTCTCAGGAGAAGGACCACCACCAGACACCCTCTTAAAGGGAGGAGTGTCTGACGGGGCGTGCATATCCCACACTGGGACTGCAGGAGTTAATTCCTCTCTTTGGGCCATGGAGGCCCCACCCCCTTGGCCCTGCTGGGCATATTCTGGTTGGAGGCTAGGTATAAAAGGGAGCAGCCCAGTTCATTTGGGGCTGACCACCGGAGAGGAAGGAGGTGTGTTGCAGGCTCCTGCTGAAGGACCACCAGCACTTCCCAATGTGGAGGCCAGCCAGATGGCAGCAACCCACGACCCCCAGGCTCCGGGTGCCGCAGGGGGAGAAGAAACCAGGGGAACCATAAGACCATAAGCTGTGGAGAAGTGGGTAGGAAGTAACCCAGGGAGTCTTTGTGGGGAGACGGTTGGAGAACCGGAAACTAACTTGGCGTGTTTTGGCCAGATTCCCACCAAGCTGGTGGCAGGCAACCTCACCACCGAAAGGGCTCTGGGTTGGGACCCGGTGGAGCAGGAGGGCCTGGGTCCTCCTATCCTGGCTGCTGCCCCGCTGGAGTGACAGCCCACCTCACCAGCCTTGATCGTGAGGGCAGCTTTAGTGACTCTGGCCGGTAGGCCACACAGCCCTGATCAAGCAAGCAACTCTACTGACTCTGGCCGCTAGGCCGCACAGCCCAGATAGAGAGAGTGAGTAGATTGACTTTGGCTGGTAGGCTACATTACTCCAAAACCCTGAGGGGTCACGCAGACTTAAGCCTATAATGACTTGTGCCTCATCCCAAAAGAGAATGGGGCATGCATGACCCACGACAGTCTGCAACAACCTGGATTGGGTGACCTGCAGGAACCTTTTGTGTGAGACTATTCCTGGAGAATGGGCTGGCTGGGGTGATTGTAGCAGGGAGCAAATAGGCGGAAGAAGTGGGTAATGTTGTTTGGAGTCAGCAAGAGGTTGTGGGAGGGCGTATCTTTCTAAGGGGTGAGAACTCAGAGCCCAGGGTGAGGGGAGGGAGCTGGCTTTAAGCCACCTTTGCATCTTCCCAATCATGGGCTGCTTTGGGGGTTGAGGAGCCCCCAGCATAATATAGACAGCAGCTTTGTTCCTGACATACCCCAGCAGCCCAACCCCATGCCAGTGCAGCACTTAGGAACAGTCCTTGAAAGGCAGCCAGAAAGCTGTCGCCACAGTACCTGCATTGGGGTTAGCCTCTCCTGGCTGGAGCCAGGGGCCCTTTTACATTGCTCCAGCCCTTTTACATCGTTTAAGGGAGGTAGCTTTTGGTGGGGTACCCTGTTCCATTAGGCTTTTCTATTGCTTTCCTGTACACTTAGTAATGTGACTTGAGTTTGAGATAAATGAATTTTGGCAATTCAAGCAAATAACTCTTTTCAAAAAGAAAAGGAGTACTTGTGGCACCTTAGAGACTAACAAATTTATTTGAGTATAAGCTTGTAGCTCACAAAAGCTTATGCTCAAATAAATTTGTTAGTCTCTAAGGTGCCACAAGTCTTCCTTTTCTTTTTGCGAATACAGACTAGCACAGCTGCTACTCTGAAACTCTTCTCAAGTAATTTCTGGGGTTTTTAATCTGCCTAGCAGTGGGGTTTGCTCTGCTGCCCTTGGGAGACTTCCACACTCCCTAGTCTTCCCGTTAGAAAACTTTTCCTGATATTCATCCTGAATATTTGTTTGCTCAGTTTCATCCCATTAATCCTGTTTATGCCACCTTCAATCTAGACTTCCCTGCGGAAAGGAGTTATCTATACTCTTCAGGTACTTATCATTGATCTAAATAAAGGGTTGGGTTGGGATGTAAGGCTAAGTCAGGCCAGGTCTACACTAGAAAGTTTTGTCAGCATAGTGATGTCTGTCAAGGGTGTGGAAAAAACTATACCCCTAGCTGACTTAGCTCTGCTGGCAAACCTCCAGTGCAGACACACAGCTTTGCCAACAGAGGAATGCTTCTGTTGGCATAGCTCATGTCATTAAAGGAGTTAGATGCCAGCAGCAAAACTCTTGTTGGTGTATATTGCATCTACACTAAGGGGGCTCTGCTAATACAGCTATACCAGCAATGCATTTGTAGTGTAGACAAGGCTTCAGTACCATGCATGTTGATAAGAGCTGACAGACTGTGGAGGAGACCAAATGGTGACATCCTAAATAACTATCTTAAATTCTCAAACGGTTTTCAAATTAGGAAAATTTAAGGACTTTTTCTTTGTGTTGGATGTCAGAGCACACACCTCATCCTTTTAGAGTAGGCAGATGTAAGTTCCAAGCAATAAAGTACACATGCATGCCACACACTGAAATGTGTGTTGCATCTGGGCAGCATATGTCACTTGGAAATGAATGTCCATGTCTGGCACACATGTTTCATACATGCTAGTGTTGCTCTCTTGCAAATGAGTTGTTACAGTATAAGCAATAAAAGTACCTAAAATACACACAGCATATGTATCTAAATATGTGAGATATGCAGGTCTGGAAGGGGCCACAGAGAAATTTTACAGATTTTATCCCTTTCATTACAGTATTTTTTTCTTAAAACAAAAAGTACAATTTTTTCTGAGCACAAAACTGGTGTGTGACTAACACTGCTGCCTGCTCAATAGCAGTAAACAGCATCCCTTAGTCAAGCTTGAGTTAAGTGAGCTGGCTTTATTTGTCATGTTAGCTAATAATATTTTTCATCTTCAAATTATATTGAAATCCTCTGTGAGGTAAGCATGATTAGCTCCATTTTACAGATGAGGAAGTTGAGGCAGACAGGTTCAGTGACCTCAGTGCCACAGAGAGAGCTGGTATCAGGAAGGATTAACACTGCGGAGTTCCTAACTCGCTGGCCTGTACTTTGATCCCTTGACTTTGCCTCTGTCTATCAAAGAGCCATCTAGCAAAGAGCCTGCCTCTACATTAGATTTGGCTAGTTTGCATAGGTGCTCTCTCTAGATACACAGAGGCGGATTAAGATTTATTGGAGCACTGGGGGGCAAAGAACATTTCGGCCTCCCAGGGGCACTGGAACCATGCCTACCCACTTTTTATCATGGGCGTAGTAGCCTCAGGCAGGTGTGGAACGGTGGTGGTAGCAGGGACTGCGCTTTGCAGCGGGGGAGCTGATAAGGTGATCAGCTCCCCTGCTGTAAAGTATAGCCCCTGCTAGCGGCGCCAGCCTCTTCCCAGGGCAGATGGAGGGTATGGGGCTCCCCACAGTGGCCCAGGTTCCCTGGGCAGGTCTTACCATGGCCCCGTTCTGGCTTCCAGCCTGGTCGGGGGCAGGGCCTTGAGGGGGGAGAAGAGGAAGGCACGTGGGCCTGCACGTTAATCTGCCACTGTACATAGCTTCTTTATCAGGGGAAAATCTAACATTTCTCCTCCTTTGTGTGCTAAGGGAACTGACTCAATGCCCATCATTCTGGAAGCTGCTGCTTGTTAGAATTCTTTCTCATTAAACAGTGAAATATTTTCCTCTGGAGAAGTTCCTAAATTTATCACCCAATTGCACAAAATAATTATCATTTCTGTCAAAATGACCCTGATGTTTCTTATTAGTATCAATGATATGCTAGCACTTCAGAGAAAGCAGATGCTAAAAGGGTTCCCTGAGAGTACTAGGAGAGAAAAACTGTTTTGATGCCTTTGCTAGAAGCATCTGACTTCTCTGTATCTTTATAGTACAGTTGGAGCTGGTGCTAGTGTAAGAACCTTTTGGTGTGTGGTGAAATCGGGGGGGGAAGGAAAGAGCTAAAGAGGAAATTAAATGGAGAAAGCTGGGGAAAGAGAATCCCTAGCTTGTGTAGCAGGTGAAAGATCCCCAGCTAAACAAAATTCTGTGAATTCTATGTAGGTACCTATAAAAACTTATCACTGTAGTATCCGTGAGCTTTTCAAAAGAATCTTCCTTTGGTGTCACTAATAGGCCTTTTATATGCTTTAAGCTAGCCATTAGAGGGCAGTGGTGCACAAGCACACTAGCTGGTGCTCTAAAATATTCACATCTCAGCCTCTCTTCATGATTGATTGACTGGAGACCTGTTAAATTTACTAGCCAAGACTAGGGTAGCCCTGGCTTCTGAGTGCGTGTTGACAGCGAAGTCACAAGCCTGTCTAGCGTCAGAGGAAATGAAAGCGACTGAGTGGTGAAATGTACTTCCCACTTCTGCGCACCTGCAGAGAGGAGGAAATCAAACATGAGCCTGTCAGAGCTGTGTGGGGGCTGCAGAGGTGTTGAATTCAGGCTGGGTTAAAGGAGAGCAGTGCTCCAAGGCAAAGCAATCACATTACTACAGTTTTTTACCAGATAAAGCACAAAACCCCTGTCTGTTTGGTCAGGCTGCATGGAGGGAAATGAGGTTAACTGGGTTCTCTGCTTTCCATTTGAATTTGAGGAGAGGAGAGGAAGTCGGCCCTTGAAATTTGCTTCTGTTGTTCCAGCTTGAGATGGGCCCCCAAGATGCTGTACAAATAGGATTTCCTTCTGCTGGCAGGTAGAGGAGGTGACAGACGTGCCATTGTGATTTCAAGGCTTTTTTTAGAGCATGTCTGGCGAAGGAATTAGACCCAAGACATCTCACTCAGAAATGTCAAGCTGGCTCACTCAGATATGTGAGGGCCTCAGCAGATTCCCCAGAACCCACTTCCGTGCCTCGGAGGGCAGAGGCAAATTCCCCACAACTCAAATTCATCGCCAAGTGGTCTTTCCATGGCCACAGTTTAGTGCCTATGTCTAATGGCCATGAAATTAGCTCAGATTGGGCCTCATTCAGCACCTCCTGTTAGTTTACTGAAGACAATGAGAGTTGAAGGCCCTCAGAACCTCACAGGGCTTCATATTGGAGAGTAGAGTAGGAAAGACTCCCTGTTAATTTTGAAGCTCACCTCAGTACACCCAGGAACCTAATTTCCTCTCACCAATATCATAGCCCTACCCATAGAAAAACAGGAGCACACTGTAAAGAAAGAATAACAGGCAGCACAGCAGAGCTATTAAAGGATTGCTGTTCATGCTATGCAGCTGTTAAATCTGTCTCCACCAGACAGTCTTGGGGAAGCCATTTTCTGCTAGGTACCCATGACTCTCAGCTGATAATACAGCGTGGCACTGTGAGTTTTATATACACAGGACATTCCTTTCCCTCTAACATAAAAGTGTTCATTTCTCAAAGCTTGGATCTTATTCCCTCACAAAAACAATGTTTAGAGTCTAGCGCAAACACACCAAAGTCAGGAAATTCAGGTTTCAGGGTGAAATACACTCCTCAGGGCTTCTTGCAGCTATTAAAAGGGGTACTGTATCAGTGCTTGCCTAGGGGCTATTCTCGCTTTAGATTATTTTTGCTAAAATTCCTCAGGAAATTTTTGTTGATATAGGTTAGCGGAGCAAACTGCCTTGCTAAATGTAATGCCACGGTCTTATTTTGCAGAGGGTCCTCTGCATGTCTGTTGGAACACTGCTCCTCTCCATCAAGGATCCTCACTGTGGTCATAATTCTTGTAGATGAGGACGTTCCAGTGCCCTCTCCTAAGAAATCAAAATGTTCAGTTTGGAATACCAGGCAAAAGCTGGGTTTTGTGGTTAGAGCACAGGATATAGAGGTGGGAGATCTGTTCCTAGCTCTGCTACACACTTTCTGTGTGGCTGAGATAACTAACTTCCCCGTGCCTCCATTTCTCTCTGTAAATTGGGTATAAAACAATGAGCAGCAGTCATTCTCTACTCCATGCTCTGTAGCGGGCCCAGTCCTTGTTGCAGCTAAGGAAGTGAGAGACCAGGGTCAGAATTCAAGCCTCCCATGACATAATGTAGAAAAGTATCCCTGTTTGGACAGCTCTACCATGCAGCTTTCCCAGTGCAGATAGTAGTTCTAGTGTGAATTACAGACCAGTAGATGCCAGGATTTTAAAAGTGAAGACAAATATCTTGGGCCTGATTCACCGCTCTTAGTGCAGTTACACTGGCATATCTAACTGCTTTTATGGCTTCTATTATTGTAGTATCTGAGCACCTCACAATCTCTAATGTATTTATTATCAACCCCCCTATGAGGTCAGGCAATGCTATTATCCACATTTTACAGAGTGAGAACTGAGGCATAGAGATGTGCCTAAGATCACATGGGAAGTGTATGGCAGAGCAAGGTACTGAACCTAGGTTTCCTGTGCTTCAGGGTAGGGCCGGAACCACTGGTCCATCCTTATTCGCTGGTGCAAAACACTGGCCTGTCCTTATATGTGGGTGGCAAACATACTGCATGTATTTTGTGTTTGTGTATTTCTGTAAGGGAACCTCTCTGCACTTTACGATATACTTGCACTGGCAGGGCTGATGGACTAGCTGACCTAATGTAATAGCTTTTTCTCATCTCCAATATCTGTGCCTCTTTGACTGCAGTAATTGCAGGGTTTCTGGTTAGCAATTATAAAGTGGTTTTATTCTCTTGTTCATTCAGCAGAGATTCTACAGACAAAACCTTCCAAAAAGTCATTCTTCTGTGCGTTTCTGGGCTGCATTCCATGTTGGAGCAGACTTTTAGTGCAATCTATGTTTCCATCAGAAAGATGTAGCCAAGAAAAAGCATATTTTCTCTGACAGATATGTGCTTTCACTGTTCTTTCTACTGGTTCAGAATGTGGCAGGTACATTTCTGAGACTGGTTGTGTGGGTTATGCCTGTGTTACATGGCTGAGTTGACTCCCTGAAAGTCAGTGAATTGCTTTTAAAATGTTAGGGCCTGATTCTTCAGTCACACTGATTTGATATCACATAACTATTGACTTCAGTGGATTTAATCCTAATTTTTACTAGATGAGTGAGATCAGACTCAGGCCCATGTTATTTACATATGAAGTCATCTCTGGGTTGACACCTTACTTTTTATGTGAGCTGCTCATGCTCAGGACTGCTGTGTAAAGTCCAGTTCTTTAAGGTCCTCTAGCTCAGTGTTTCTCAATGTGGACTGGCGCCAGTCCCTGAGATCTCCCTAACATGGTTTAGTAAGGCAGCGAGTTGGTCCCTGGTATCAAAAAGGTTGAGAAACACTGCTCTAGCACATGTCTTCTAACTTTTGACCAAGCCAGATCAAAAATAGACTTTCTTCTCCCATTGAACTCTTACAGTGTGGGATTCCTTGTGACAGGTTCTCAGTGAAGTTCATACGTAAGCAGGCTTTAGAACAGAGATTCTTGAGCTTTCCCAAATGCTGGCCCTTACTCAGCGATCACTCAGATGCTCCTCAGAATCCCTTGTGCCAGTTCTTATGTCACTCTAAGAAATTATTGGGGGAATCAGTGCAGTGGTTTATGGGACAGTCCCACTGGTCTAGCAGAACAATTTACCATTGCAGTGCAGAGTAACATGACTAAAGTCAATGGAATCTCTCCAGAGGAACAGTAGGGCAATGGAGAGCAACATTTGGCAATTGGTATCTGAGGAAGGCCATTTGCCAATGACTGACTTAACAGACTGTTTTCAGCAGAAGATGAAAGAGTGGGTTGGGATCCGACTCGCATTCTCCACAGACAATTGCTAGTGACCTCCTTGGAGGTAACAACCTATAGGCTGAGAACCACTGTTTCCAAAGCAGTCTACATTTGTATTTTTCATTTGAGATTATGGTTGGACTGTGGTGCTTTTCGTAAATTGCTTTTTAAATTTTATTGCAGTTCCTTCCGATGTCCAATGTATGTAGACGGGTATCCCGTTTTGAAAGTCACCCTACTATGCTCTTACACTGCCAGGTCACTTGGTTAGCCTTCATCATTTTCAGAGGCCCTCATTAGTTATCACTTAGTAATGCATTTAAGAGGTGAAGGTATGGATGACAAATAGCCATATTTCACAAACATTAAAGCTACTATGCAGGATATTTTCCATCCTTCATACAGAATAGTTCTTCCCTTTATTCATTTCCTTTTCAAAAGTGACTTGCAATTCTTTAAGAAAACGAATTAGGCAACTACCAGCTTATGTGCTGGAATTCCTCATAGGTTCTTCATAGTCTTTTGTTGAAGATGAAGTGTAGTGTGACATTAAATATTTGATATGATCTCTATTGCAGGATTATATACAGTATTTGTAGGTTTGGAAGGATTCGATTTTTATTAGGACTGTCAATTAATCGCAGTTAACTCATGCAATTAACTAAAAAAATTAAATTAATCGTGATTAATCGCACTGTTAAACAATAGAATACCAATTGAAATGTGTTAAATATTTTGGATGTTTTTCTACATTTTCAAATATATCTATTTCTACTACAACACAGAGTACAAAGTGTACAGTGCTCACTTTATATTATTTTTATTACAAATATTTGCACTGTAAAAATGATAAATAAAAGCAATAGTATTTTTAATGCACCTCATACAAGTACTGTAGTGAAAGTGTAACTTACAAATGTACATTTTTGTTGCTGGTTTCAGAGTATCAGCCATGTTAGTCTGTATTCGTAAAAAGAAAAGGAGTACTTGTGGCACCTTAGAGACTAACAAATTTATTAGAGCATAAGCTTTCGTGAGCTACAGCTCACTTCATCGGATGCATTTGGTGGAAAAAACAGAGGAGAGATTTATATACACACACAGAGAACATGAAACAATGGGTTTATCATACACACTGTAAGGAGAGTGATCACTTAAGATAAGCCATCACCAGCAGCGGGGGGGGGGGGGGGGGGGGAAAGGAGGGATTTTTGTTGCTGTTACATAACTATACTCAAAAGCAAAACAATGTAAAACTTTAAAGCCTACAAGTCCACTCATCCTACTTCTTGTTCAGCCAATCACTAAGACAAACAAGTTTGTTTACATTTATGGGAGATACTGCTGACTGCTTCTTATTTACTATGTCACCTGAAAGTGAGAACAGGCATTCGCATGGCACTTTTGTAGCCGGCATTGCAAGGTATTTACATGCCAGATATGCTAAACATTTGTATGCCCCTTCATGCTTCAGCCACCATTCTGGAGGACATGCTTCCATGCTGATGATGTTCATTAAAAAAATAGTGTGTTAATTAAATTTGTGACTGAACTCCTTGGGGGAGAATTGTACGTCCCCTGCTCTGTTTTACTCACATTCTGCCATATATTTCATATTATAGAAGTCTTGGATGATGACCCAGCACATGTTGTTTGATTTACGAACACTGTCACTGCAGATCTGACAAAATGCAAAGAAGGTACCAATGTGAGATTCCTAAAAATAGCTACAGCACTCAACCCAAGGTTTAAGATTCTGAAATGTCATCCAAAATCTGAGAGGGATGGGGTTGGAGCATGCTTTCAGAAGTCTTAAAAGAACACTCAGAAGTGGAAACTACAGAACCCGAAGCACCAAAAAAGAAAATCAACCTTCTGCTGGTGGCATCTGACTCAGATGATGAAAATGAACATGCATTGGTCCGCTCTACTTTGGATCGTTATCGAGCAGAACCAGTCATCAGCATGGATGTATATCCTCTGGAATGGTGGTTGAAGCATGAAGGTACATATGAATCTTTAGCACATCGGGCACGTAAATATCTTGCGATGCCGGTTACAACAGTGCCATGCGAACACCTGTTCTCACTTTCAGGTGACATTGTAAACAAGAAGCGGGCATCATTATCTCTTTCAAATGTAACCAAACTTGTTTGTCTGAGCGATTGGCTGAAGTAGGACTGAGTGGACTTGTAGGCGCTAAAGTTTTACATTGTTTTATTTTTGAATGCAGTTATTTTTTGTATATAATTCTACATTTGTAAGTTCAGCTTTCATGATAAAGAGATTGCACTACAGTACTTGTATTAGGTGAATTGAAAATACTGTTTATTTTGTTTTTTACCGTGCAAATATTTGTAATAAAAAATAAATATAAATCGAGCACTGTACACTTTGCATACTGTGTTGTAATTGAAATCAATATATTCAAAAATGTAGAAAACATCCAAAACTATTTAAATAAATGGTATTCTATTATTGTTTAACAATGCGATTAATCGTGATTAATTTTTTAATCGCTTGACAGCCCTAATTTTTATCAGTAAATGTTGGTAAATGTCAATTTCACTGTACAAACACCGATGATGTCAACATTTACAGGTAGTCAAAGGAAGAAAAATGCTGCTTGAGAGTTTATAATTTGATTTAGGGACACTTACTTTGTATATTTTGACATGATGTTGACCATTGTGTTGTAATGGTTATAAAGATTTAACTTTTAAAATCTCAGTGTCTGCTGTCATTAAATAATTATTGCCTTACCCTTCCCATAGTTTCCCACAACTGTGAAATTTAAATCAATAAGTTTTATAAAGGCTTAAAATAAACATTGATATTATCCCTTGAAATTATATTTAAAAAATTGAATTCTGCCAAGCCGAAGTATATGTAAGTGGAGATGGACTCAGTGATCAAATACGTCTTTTCAATATCCAACTTCTATGATTTAAAATAATGAGGCAGATTTTTAAAATTAGGTATGTGGAATTCAAGCAAACATTGGCATGTGCATAATTTATGTATATGAGGTATTTGCATGTGGCCCGTTAGACATGGTGATTGTGACATAACTGACACAAGCATGTTTGCACATCTCATGGAACAGGAGTTGCAAGCTGTGACTTCAGGGCACTTGGAAAATAAGTTTATTATTATGATTTTATTATTTGCCATAGTGCCCACTATGTGCTAAGCACTTTTCAAACATTTCAGATGAGCAGTCCCTGCTCCAAGGAACTCACAGTTATGGAGAAATAAGTAGACAGAGGCCAGGGGAAGAAGAACAACAATAGGTTATTTAATATACGCTTTATATACAGTCAGCTTTACTGTCAATAGGCAGCACAGCAAAACTAGGTCTTTTAAGAGGGACTTAGATATGAAGAGTCTTGTGGATGAGCTAGGGGAGGTTGTATCATGCATAAAGAGCCACACAAAAGAGATATGGAGGTGGTTATGAGAAGCTGGCAAATGCCGGGATAAGCATGGGCAGAGCAGCTAGCACAGAGTTGGGGCCCAGGTAACATTTAGCTTGACAATGGTGACTAAGCAGGGAGAGGCACTAGAACTTAAAATGTGGCAACCAAAAACTTCCCTTCCCTTTCCATTAGGGCATTTAGTGGATATTCTTATTTTATTTTATTTGTATTACCATAGAATGTGGGAGCCCCCCTGCATTGATCAGGACCCCACTGTGCTATACTCTGTACAAACACAAAACAAAAAGATGGTCCCTGGTCCAAAGAGCTAACTTAGTTACCAGACTTGTAAAAAAGAGGATCTGGGAACTACCTCTGGCAAACAAATCTGGTTTTGGAATGAGGTGGGGAAGGAAAAGGCACAATAAAAATATTAATAATGCTCAATTTCATTTTGTTAAAAGTGATCATTAAAACAGAGTAACATGCCTGCTGCTTTGAACACCTATTTCTGCTTTTAAACAACAAAACTGTGAGATGAAGGGAAGCTCATGTGACAGACTGGAGTTGGTTCCTTTAAAGATGTACTCTGTACTGCCAGGAAAGCAGAACTAATGTGACATAGCAGCTTCACAAGGTACAGTGTAGGACCTTTTGTGTTTCAAGACACTAACCACATACACAAGGTCAGATGTGGGAAGATGTATCTGCTACCTTTACTTATGAACGTTCTTTCATTTAAATGTTTTCTAAAGAATGCACATGCTGTATCCAACGTGAAAAACACTTGATTGACCCATTGTGAAGTTGGCTCCAGACTTTCTCCCATTCCAATTATTTGTCATTATTTTGTGTGAATGAACGATAGCTACTTTCATGTGGAAACAAAGGTGGTAGATGAATCATGAAAACAAGTCCAGGCAATTCAGTTGGAGAAGCATTCCCCATAATTTCGATAAAAATTCCAGTTTCAGTTGCATCCTATTTTGTTCTGTACGATGAAACCTTCAGCATTTTAAACATTGCACTCTCAAAATGATCACTTTCTTGATGCAAGTATGAATAATCTCAGCAAATACATTTTTTTTCTACTAGCCCCAGAAAAAGGTTGAGGGATGAACTCTGAGAATGGGTTTACTGTATCTAGTTATGATTACTGAAATGTGGCAACTTGCCAAACTTGAGATTTTTTTAAAAGAATTTGTTATTGTGAAAAATGTCCCCAGTTTGCTCATTAGATTAATAGGTTATAAGGCCAGAAGGGACTAATGTTATCATCTAGTCTGTCCTTGTGCATTACATAAACCATAGAACTTCCTTGAATTAATTCCTGTCTGAACTAGCGCAGATCTTTGAGAAAAAAACACACAGTCTCAATTTTAAAATTTCCAGTAATGGAGAATCCACCACAAGTCTTGGTAAATTATTCCGAAGTTTACTTACCCTAATTGTTAAAAATTGTTATGCCTTATGTCTAATCTAAATTTGTTTAGCTTCAACTTCCAGCCATTATATATCTCTCTGTGGTGTGTGTATGTATGTATGTGTGTGTGTATATGTATATGTATGTGTGTGTGTATATGTATGTGTGTGTGTGTGTGTGTGTGTGTGTATATATATATATATATATATATATACTTCCTACTGTATTTTCCACTGCATGCATCTGATGAAGTGAGCTTTAGCCCATGAAAGCTAATGCTCAAATAAATTTGTTAGTCTCTAAGGTGCCACAAGTACTCCTCGTTCTTTTTGCTGATACAGACTAACACAGCTACTATTTGATCTTGGTATACCTTTGTCTGTTAGATTGAAGAGCCTTCCCATCCAATTTCTGTTCCCAGTGTTGGTACTTCTAGACTGTGATCAACTCACCCGGAAACCTTCTGTTTGATAAACTAAATAGATTGAGCTTTTTGAGTCTCTCACTGTAAGGCATGTTTTCCAATCCCTTAATCATCCACATGGCTGGCTCTTCTCTGAAACCTCTTCAGTTCTTCAACGTCCTCCTTGAATTGCTCCTATTGCGACTGACAGAATTCCACTAAAACTAACTGGGGTGCATATTAGTTTTCAGAAACTGGGCCACATTCTGTGCAAGCCCTTTGGATTCAGTGGGATTGAAGAGGGGACAAAACATGGGCAAAAGTTTGTTAGGTGTGAGTTGCTGGTTTTGGGTGGGTTTGATATGAAGACAGAATGCTTGATGACAAGGGTGCTGGGAGTTCAATACAGATATATTATTATGTTACTATTTGATCCATTAAAGGAAGGATAGAAGCAATGGTGTGTAAGGCCTTGTCAACACTAGCCTCTCTTCCTTAAATTTTCCCAGTAGCTGCAGTGGTGGGAGTGGTATTGTAGACACTAATGTCAATTACTGAGGCCTACAGCAGCCATTTAGATTGGCCACTAGAGGGCTGTATGGGAGAGGTATAAAAGTGCTAGAGCAGTGGTTTTCAACTTTTTTTTCATTTGTGGGCCCCTAAAAAATTTCAAATGGAGGTGTGGATCCTTTTGGAAATCATAGACATAGTTTGGTGACCTGCAGGGGTCAGGGGACCACAGGTTGGAAACAACTGCTCTAGGGTAACAGGCAATAAGTATCATGCAGTTACCTTCATCCTGGTGCCCTGAATCTGTGCCTTTGACATAGACAAGGTGCTGACGGCCACTGGTGTCATCCAGATTTGCTCTGAGCCGAGCAATAGATAACACAATAGCTGAAATTCCAGCAGCTACCTGAGCCTTCTGCATTACCACTCCCACCTTTGCTAACACAGACAGCAATTCTAATGTAGTCTCAGTTTCTGACGCAGTGAATATACCACTTTGGGTTGCAATAATTAAAAAAAAAAATTATAACGTATTGAACATTTTTTCTGTAACGTTTTGTATTTACCTGAAGAAAACTGTGACAACAATACCTTCCCCATTCTAATTGCTGTTTAACACTATATGAAGCCAGTTTACTTTCTTAGAAACAATAATATTCATTATGTCCATATATCCACGATTTATGCAGAAGAAAAGGCTTCTGTCACTTTTATTCTTTCTGAGGGTTTATTTTAGTGTCTTTGTTGTTTATGTTGAAAGTTTCAGGGTCTGTTTGACAGCTTCAAATTTGCAATAAGGCTACTATCTAAACAAACACTCCCTATCATCTGGCTTTAAAGACACAGCATGTTTAATTTGTCCATGGAAGCTGACAATACCATTTTGTGTGTTTATTCCAGGCATCATGTCCATGTCGTCCACATGACATTCTGAAGAAATGAGACATTTGTCTCTCACAGAAAGTGACTGTTGCATGACAAACTTTCCAGTGCAATGGGGTGAAACCTAGGCAATAATTAAGCAGTATCCCAGGGTATTGTAGTTTCCTACAGGAAGACTATGTCATCCTGCACTCCATGGGATTGTAACTACTTAAAAAATGGTGCTTATCTTGTTTCCTCTGGCGCATTGCAAAGGGCATTTCTGAAGCTGCATTTATTTCCCTGCTATATTCACTGTTGTATGCAGTGTTGTTGTAGCCATGTCAGCCCTAGGATATTAGAAAGACAAGGTGGGTGAGGTAATATCTTTTGCTGGACCAAAGTTGGTCCAATAAAAGATATTACCTCATCCACTTTGTCCCTGCTGTATTCAGTCACTCTGCCACATGCCATTGTGGGACAGACAGTTGAAATCTTTTATTCTGGTGGCTTATTCCCTCCTCCTTCCTATTTTCTTGATGTTCCTATTTTCCCCTTCCATTCTATTCTAGGTTGGGTGTTTTTTGAAGTCCACTAATGGGTGATCCTGGAATGATGCAAGCTGCTTATTTCTTTCTCAGTTCACTAGAAAATTCCATGGGACAAATTCATCCCTGGTGTACCTCCATTGGAGGTCTAGGATGTTGGATGTCACTCCAATAAAACAAACAAGTAGAACTGTTTCAAAATAGAACTCGTCAATTTTTGTTCCCCAATACATCAGCTTCTCTGGGTGTCTCCTCTCCCACTCCTCCTCTAGCTGCAGATCACCTCTCTCTAGGTTCCTCTTTAGAGTGTCCGTCCAGGTCACTGTGTGGCTGGCATCTTTCTGAAAGTCAAGAGAATGAAGGCTTGTTTTCCTTCTCCTTCATAGGCTGCGGTCACCTAGTCTGCAGTGCTTTATGCTGTCTCTTTATGCAAACAATAGCACAATTAATTTCTTATATAGGAAGAATCATCATTGCCTCAGGAGCTACGATCAACGACAATCGAGGAGGAGAGATGGTAAAAGAATAACCCAACAAATGTTATATTTGCATATTTGGAGAGATGATGAAAGTCCAAAGCTTAAAATAGATGAATAGTGCAGTTTCAGGCCAGAGATTAGCAATCTTCATGACTTGGAAGTCAATCCTGAACCACCTCCATACATATTCCCTATGCACATTAATGCAGCCAGGTGGGTATTTACAAGAGTCTTCAAAGCACCACCCTGAGATGTTTATTTGCTTTTTAAAAAATGAGTACAATAAAAAATATACACAGATGTAACATATGCTCGAGATCTTAAATATGCATTATTTTAACACTATAAATTTGAGTTGGCAGTGTGTCTTCAAGTGAAATGAGCATTTGATGAAAGGAAATGAACTGACAGACATGGAGACTGAAGTCTAGTGTTTATCTTCACAACAGATCGAGTCTGAGCATCAGCATTGCACACTTCCCAACACAAACTCATGGCATCCACCCTTAGGAGGAGAGAATAGGTTGATCTGGATGTCTATGCAATCCTGAGCTTTTCTGCTGAGCCTACCAAAAAATAACCGTTGTAATTTAGGCACATGTCTATGTGACCAGCAAAAGAAAAAGAGAATAGCTTTCATACCTGCAACCTAGAGTTCAATGGGTTTGTACTCTGTGATCAGTCCCCTAAACAATCCAATCTCCCATGCATAGCATTCTGATGAAGAGCACTCTTTGAAAAGCCATATGCTCTTGTACCTTCACCTGTCCACAAGGGCACTTAATCTCCTCTATAATGTGACTCACAGATGGACTTGTCCTTCACTTACACTTCTTTCCTTCTTTTGGGGTGGTAGACACTTAACACATGATCCACCTGGGCTGCAACTACCACGTGGAAAATTACCTGGTTTGGGAAAAGCTTGGCTCTTTTAAGGTGGATCTAGAGACACATCTAAATGAGTCAAGATATTGGGTACATTTTTTGAGACTTAAGAAAATAAAGAAAAGGAGTACTTGTGGCACCTTAGAGACTAACAAATTTACTTGAGCATAAGCTTTCGTGAGCTACAGCTGATGAAGTGAGCTGTAGCTCACGAAAGCTTATGCTCAGATAAATTTGTTAGTCTCTAAGGTGCCACAAGTACTCCTTTTCTTTTTGCAAATACAGACTAACACGGCTGCTACTTTGAAACCTAAGAAAATAAAGGTAGATGCTTGCCTTTGTTTCCCAATCTCATGTCTCTTAGAATACAATTATGTCTCTGAAATTTGCATTAAATAGTATTATATAATATAAATGACTGATTATTTTTCTCCTTCTGGCCTGTTTTTGCCAGGGATACTTGCTCTTGTGTTTAAAGCTTTTTTCCATGAGTTTCTCCATTGATTTTCTATCCCCTTTTTCTTAGTTTCCTTCAGCTGTTTCTTTGCTTTCATGGCTATCTGGGGATATTCTCCTTATATAAATCATCTATAATGGAGTCTTTCTTCAAAAGATAAAGATGTTAACAGCCTGCAATTTTTTTTGCTAATTTTTCTTTCTATACATTGTGATTGATAAACTCCCATTCTGTTCCTCACAGATACATCTAAAAAAAGTATGTCAGTGAAGCTAAAGCTAGCAGAAAACCTGACACTAGTAGATGGAATTCATGTAGATAATAAAACATTCCAAATCCATGAGGTTTCCTGCCTAGATTAGAGAAATGCCATTAGTAAAACAAAGCTATTGAAGGCAGGGGATGGGGTAAATAAGTTGTTCTTCTAATCTCCCCATAATAAAGTTCACTTCAGCTAGAGTCTTATTAGTCCTCGTGGCATTTCCTTGTGCATGTAATTAAAATTGATTCTGAAATTTAAAGTAATCCTCCTAAAATACCACTTCTAAGTGAATTACATAGCTAAGTGCAAGTCCATTATATGTTTCCTTTTGTAAGCAAAACCTTATGGCGTGTATGTTGATGTAAAGGCTTCATACCACCTAAAGTCACCGGATAATCTAAATTCAAGCTGTTAATACAAGAAAGCTCATTTAGCAAATCCATGGCTGACTTGCCATGTGAAGCTGTGGCTCTGCATGTTAACTACAGGCTATCTCACCTTCTCTGTGCCCACAGAGGATTCTTTTTGGCAGTGCTGATGACTAAATATTTTCAGCCTTCATTAATTCATAACAGTTAACAGGTTGTCTCATACAAAAAGGCACATAACATCAGAGTAAATGGACAGTGTTCTTGAAGATACCAGCCAATGTAATAATCAGAACCCACCCAAATTAGATAAGACAAAACATATTTACTTCAAGGTAATATAAAGAAAATATATTTGAAATAAAGTTTGAAAGATGGCCTGCAACATGTAAGAAACTTAATAGATCTAGCAGAGCTATTCCGCTAACTTAACACATTTCATTGCGCATTGCTTTTCTTACTGCAGGGCAGCAAGTGTCATCTGTCCTAACACATACAAGTTTCCCTTGGAAAAGGTCTCCCTTCCTGTCTCTGAAACCGTTTATATAGATAAAAGTCCTTTTCATCTTTCTAGAGGGCAAGGGGATACATTCCTCCATCACATCTACTGAATGGCCAGGGTTAATGGCATTTTCTCTTTAGTCAAGTTCAGTGATTAAAACTCAATGGGAAAAAACATTTCTACATTAACAGGCTGCTTTTTTTGTGTGTCTGAAAGGACTTTGCCTGTCTCCCTAGCAAACTCAAATTTGAAAGTTCTCACTTTGAACAAGACCTATTCACAATTCAGCTGTTTCAAATACAGGATTAAAATAAGTACAATTACAAAAAAGAATTAAAATTGGATAGGCTATTTAGATCTTTTCAGAGAAGCATAAGAAAATACACTGGCTCTTAGATGGAAGTCAAGAAATTGAGAGTATGGTTGAGTAAGTGTTCTTATTTCTGCTAATGTTTGCCTTCATATGTCATTCACAAAAGTCGTATTTACCTAAGGGCATGTCTACACTATGAAATTAGGTCAATTTTATAGAAGTCGATCTTTAGTAAGCAATTTTATACAATCGATTGTGCATGTGCCCACTAAGCACATTAGGTTGGCAGAGTGTGTCCTCAGTACTGTGGCTAGCATTGACTCACAGAGTGGTGCACTGTGTGTAGCTATCCCATAGTCCCCTCTGCCCATTGGAATTCTGGGTTAAGCTCCCAATGCCTGATGGGGCAAAAACATTGTCATGGGTGATTTTGGGTGCATGTCGTCAGTCTCCCCTCCGTCCCTTCCTCCTTGAAAGCAACGGCAAACAATCGTTTCATGCCTTTTTTCTTGGGTTATCCATGCAGACGCCATAGCATGGCAAGCATGGAGCCCGCTCAGCTGCACACTGCTTTTGTGAGCATTGTAAACACCTCGCGCATTATCCTGCAGTATGTGCAGAGCCTAGTTAAGAGCTGCCAGCATGAGGAAGATTGTGAGGAGGACATGAACACAGACATTCTGGAAAACACAGGATGTGGCAATTGGGATATCATGGCGGCATTGGGACATGTTGATACAGTGAAACGCCAATTCTGGGCCCAGCAAACAAGCACAGACTGGTGGGACTGCATAGTGTTGGTTCCAAATGATTCCCAGTGGCTGTGAAACTTTCACATGTGTAAGGCCACTTTCATGGAACTTTGTGAGTTCCTTTCCCCACCCTGAAGCACAGGAATACCAAGATGAGACCTGCCCTGACAGTTGAGAAGTGAGTGGCGATAGTCCTATGGAAGCTTGCAACACCTGACTGCTACCAGTCAGTTGGGAATCAATTCAGAGTGGGCAAATCTATCGTGGGGGCTGCTGTGATCCAAGTAGCCAGGGCAATCAATAAACTTCTGCTAACAAGGATAGTGACTCTTGGAAATGTGCAAGTCATAGTGGATGGCTTTTCTGTAATGGGCTTCCCTAACTGTGGTGGGGCGATAGACGCAACGCATATCCCTATCTTGGCACCGGACCACCTTGCCAAACAGTACATAAACCGCAAGGGGTACTTCTCAATGGTGTTGCAAGTACTGGTGGATCACAAGGGCCGTTTCACCGACATCAACGTGGGATGGTCAGGAAAGGTGCATGATGCTCACATCTTTCGGAACTCCAGGCTATTCGAAAAGCTGCAAGAAGGGACTTTCTTCCCAGACCAGAAAATTACCATTGGGGATGTTGAAATGCCAATATTTATCTTTGGGGACTCAGCCTACCCCTTGCTCCCATGGCTCATGAAGCTGTACACAGGCAGCCTGGACAGCAGTAAGGAGTAGTTCAGCTACAGGCTGAGCAAGTGCAGAATGGTGGTAGAATGTGCCTTTGGACGTTTAAAAGGTGCTAGCACTATTTGCTGAGTAGGTAGACCTCAGCGAAAGCAATATTCCCATTGTTATTGCTGCTTGTTGTGTGCTCCATAATATCTGTGAGAGTAAGGGGGAGATGTTTATGGCTGGGTGGGATCGCCTGGCAGCCAATTTTGAACAGCCAGACACCAGGGCAATTAGAAGAGCACACCAAGGCATACTGCACATCAGAGAGGCTTTGAAAAACAGTTTCATGACTGACCAGGCTACGGTGTGACAGTTGTATGTGTTTGTCCTTGATGCAAAGCCACGCCCTTTGGTGAATGTACTTCCCTGTAAGCCAATCCCCCACCCCCCTTCGACCACAGCTGGCACTGGAAATAAAGTCCCTATTGTTCTGAATCCATTCATTCTTTATTTATTAAAAAAACCTTGAGATCACTGACAACACTGACTAATAAAAGGTAGCCCGGGTGGGGTGGGGGAGGAGGGAAGGACAAGGCAACATTGCTTATTGTAGCCACACTACAAATCAAAGCTGTTTGAATGACAGCCTTCTGTTGCTTGGGCCATCCCCTGGAGTTGAGTGGCTGGGTGCCCAGAGCATTCCTACCCCACGTTCTTGGGCGTCTGGGTGAGGAGGATATGAAACTTGGTGAGGAGGGCAGGTGGTTATACACTGGATGCAGCGGGGGTCTGTACTCTAGTTGCCTTTCCTGCAACTCCACCAGATGCCTCATCATGTCCGTTTGCTCCCCCATTAGCCTCAGCATCTCCTCCTGTGTGTTCCGATCATGCTCGCTGTAGGCTTTCCTGGCCTCTGCCACCGAATGCCTCCATGCATTCAGCTGTGCCCTATCAGTGCGGGAGGACTGCATGAGCTCTGAAAACATGTCATCACGAATGTGGTTTTTTTGCTTTCTAATATGCGATAACCTCAGGGACAGAGTTGATACGGGGAGCATAGAAACATTTTCAGCTGCAGGGGGGAAAAAAAGGAGAGTAGAATTTAAAAAAATACATTTCTGAGAACAAACGGGAGACTCTTTCACAGTGAATCAAGCAATTCACAGCAGACAGCACATGTGTTTTAGGTACAAGGCATTTTGCCTTTTATATTGAGCACCTGCCGGTATGGTGACACATCACACATGGCTGGGCAACAGAATTCGGTTTCCAGGCAGCCATGCTAAGCCAAAGGGTACGTGGGGTTGGCTTTTTCCGCATTCATAATATGTGGGAATGGTTTCAAACTGCAGTGCCCTCCTTTCCCATAGCAACCAATGCCGGTTGGTTTTGTCATTTAAAAGAAGGGGCTGTGGTTTTGGGGGTGGATGTGCAGCACATTGCGTCTCCCCCACCTGCGTGGCTATTTTCCAGGATGATCCCTTTTAGCCAAGCGCAAACAGCCCAGCATGACTGGGGTCAAATGTGCCAGGGATCACCAAACAGAGGAGATTACTGTTCCTTTACAAAAATTCCCCTATTTCAACCAGGTGACCATGAATGATATCACTCTCTTGAGGCTGACACAGAAAGATAAAGACCAAATGTTGCATGAATGCGACCAAAACCCAGGACCATTCGCTGCCATGCTTTGTGCTGCAGTAATTCCAGACTACTTGCTACTGGCTTGGCATGGTAAAGTGTCCTACGGTGGAGGACAAAATAAGGCAGCCCTCCCCAGAAACCTTCTGCAAAGGCTTTCAGAGTACCTCCAGGACAGCTTCATGGAGATGTCCCTGGAGGATTCCTGTTCCATCCACAGACACATTAACAGACTTTTCCAGTACCTGTACCTGCCGCGAATGCATCCCAATTGTTCAGGGCAAATCAAACATTAAACACAATTGCTTTTAACCCCTGTAGTTTAGTTACAAATTTGTGTTCACCAGAAGTGCCTTCTCCACCTTCTGGGTCTGGGAACAATACATCCTGGGAGGGTATTGGCCCCAGAGTGAGGAAAAGGTCCTGGTTGCCAGGGAGAACAGATTCTCCACTTGCCTGCTGCGCATTCTCCTCCTCCTCCTCTTCCTCAGCCACAAAATCCTCCTCCATGTTGTGTGAGGTTGCCACCTTGCAGATGTCCACGGACAGTGGTGGGGTAGTGGTAGTTTCCCACCCTAGATTGCCATACAACTGATCATAGAAGTGGCATGTCTGAGGCTCTGACCCAGAGTGACCCTTTGCCTCCTCTGTCTTTTGGTAGGCTTGCCTGAGCTCCTTAATTTTCATGTGGCACTGCTATGTGTCCCTGGTATAGCCTCTGTCCACCATGCCCTGTTCGATTTTGGCATATATGTATCAGTATTTCTTCTGCTGGATCAGAGTTCTGCCTGCCCAGATTCTTCTCCCCATATAGCAATCAGATCCAGTGTCTCCCGTTCACTCCATACTGGAGCTCATTTGCAATTCTGGGACTGCATATCACCTGTTCTGCTGAGCTCGCCACGCTGACCAAACAGGAAATGAAATTCAAAAGTTCCTGGTGCTTTTCGTTTGTGCCTGGCTAGTGCATCGGAGTTGAAAGTGCTGTGCAGAGCGGTCACATTGGAGCATTCTGGGATAGCTCCTGGAGGCCAAAATCATCGAATTGCACAGTGCTGCATCTACAGTACCCCAAATTCAACTCAGGAAGGTCGATTTTAGCGCTACTCCCCTCGCCGGGGAAGAGTACAGCAGTCAATTTTAAGAGCCCTTTAGGTTGGCGGAACGCAGTTGGTTGTGTAGACGCATTCCTTATAAAATAGACCTAAATCGGCTAAATTCAACCTAACCTCATCGTGTAGACCAGGCCTAAGATAAAATGTGTGTGACAATAGGTGCTGTTATGTGATTGATATTTTTAATTCCTTTTGGAGTGTTGTTGCAGCTTTATTGGTCCCAGCATATTAGAGAGACAAGGTGGGTGAGAAGTTGGTCAAATAAAACAGTGGTTCTTAACCAGGGGTCTGCAGCCCCTTGGGGGGCCATGAGCAGGTTTCAGGGGTTCTGCCAAAATAAACCAGAGAGCAGGGCCAGTGTTAGCTTTGCTGAGGCCCAGGCCAGAAAGCTGAAGTCCGAGCCCCATTGCCCGGGGCTGAAGCCAGGGCTGGAGCGCAAGCCTGAGCCCTAGCAATTAGCTTTGTGGGCCCCCCTGCAGGCATTGCCCTGTTTGCTACCCCCTAATGGCGGCCCTAGCTTTTAATCTACTGGATATGCAGAAAAACAGTTGTTGTGGCATAGGTGGGCTGTGGAGCTTATAGCATGTTCAGGGGGGGGCTCAGAAAGAAAAAGATTGAGAACCCCTTCAATCGTAGATATTACCAAACCAACCTTGTCTCTTTAATTCCCTTGTAATGTAATTATCAGCGGAGAGAGCACATCAGCACTCCCTTAGTATGTGGAGTGATTGCATTATAGCATTTTAATTACTGTCCATTCTTTATGGGTCTTGGCTGTTGGCTGAACAGTGCCCACATGAGAGGAAATGCTGAGCAGGATATCCCCTGAACTCCAGAAAACCCAGCTCTCAGTGGCAGGCAGGGGCTCATTCAACTTGAGATCTGCTGCCCTGCTTGTGCCCAGATATCCACAGGCAATGAAGAGACACACCAACAGCCTCACTGACAGAAGGCTTTAGGGCTAAGATTTGGGTTATTCTCTAGTTAGTTTCCTCTTTACTTACATTGCTTCCCTCTCTGCCATAATTTCCCCTTTATCTTTCCTGACTGCTTCACTATCATTCCCATGGCAGCACTTTCAGAAGGTGTGTCAGGCTGACTTTTGTTCTGACTTTTGAATCTCTGGTTTCAGGGTTACATTGAAAACTCTCTACCAGACATCTATTTGCTATCATTAGAGAACTTAAAAGAGAAACCTCTGCTTTTAATAGCTTAAAACACCTTTATTCTCTTGCTAGGGAGACCATTATCTCTTAAAGCAAGTGCACAAGTCAAGGACCTCATAACACTGAGCTCATTATTGTTCAAATGTCTTTCTGAGAGACTTAGTTCTTATTCACTTTCTTCCTCCTTTTCTCATTGTGCTTTGTGTGGCTTGTATCTCACTCCATCCAAGCTGTCTCCAAACCAAGGGCAAATTCCCAGATGAAATCTCTCTTTCCTGGCTCCCCATTCTGCAGGTTATACAATTGCAGCATTTGATTTCTTGTTCCTTTGTCTTACTTTATTCAAGATCTGCTAGCCATCTATAGACTCTTCTTTGGCATAGTCGTCATCCCTTTGAAATGTCTTCTTTGCCAGACTTCAGACTTACGTGGTAGAATTGTTCTGTGCCCAGTTGTTTTAAGCCATCATAGCCTGAGCCATGAGCAGAGCATCAGTCTGAAAGACCTGTTCTCTAATATTCACCAGTTATTTTTCCATTTGTATAGTAGTGAGTAGAGCCAAAGCATGAGTGCACTTGTCTGACACCTCTTTGAAGCGCATTAACCTTACAATGCTCAAATATTGTTTAGCGCAGGGGCTCTCAAACTGGGGGTTGGGACCCCTCCGGGGGTCATGAGGTTATTACATGATGGGTCACGAGCTGTCAGCCTCCACCCCAAACCCTGCTTTGCATTCAGCATTTATTATGGTATTAAATATTTAAAAGTTGTTTTAACTTATAAGGGGGGTCACATTCAGAGGCTTGCTATGTGAAAGGGGTCACCAGTACAAAAGTTTGAGAACCACTGGTTTAGCATAAGGTTAAATTTATTTCTTTTGAAACAGATTTCTTAGGGCCTTTGATGTTTCATTAGTTACATTTTCATCAAAAAGACTCAAATTCAGTCTCTGGTAAAATAATCTTTGCATCAAGATACATAAGAGGTAGTTTCTGCATGTCTTTTTGCCAAAATCCCAAATTCCTGGAAATTCAGGCTGGATAGTTGTAGGAACCTTAAATATAATAGTTAAAAAATTGCTCTGTAGCCCTTCAGAATGATAAAGGTGAATATTCATCACCTTCTTTCTTCCCCTTGCACATCTAACTAGAAACAAGAGATGAAGCACAGCCTTAAAGAGGTAGGGAAGATGGAAAGTTTCTGTGTTAGTTATCATTTGGTCAAAGGCTTCTCTTAAGGAAACCTGCCAATTCACTCAGAAAATTGTGAGCAACCACAGAACAGTTTTCCACAATGTTCCTGCAAAGAATGAAGCAAAGTCCATGCTATAGGGGTTTAAATGTTTCAATTTTCTAAAGGACCGTGTCGTGGGACAAGTACACCCCGTCCCTCTTTGGGGGCGGGGCAAGGGTGTCACAGCCCCATAGTTAAGTCTGCCTGCCTGCCCTTAGCCTTAGGGTAGTATGGCCCATTGGCCAGGGTCAATATGGTCACCCTCGTCTTGAAAGCAGTATGACCTAATGGCCATAGTCAGTATAACTGCCCTCCTTAGCAGGGCTATGCGACCTAGTGGCTTGAGTCACTTAAGCAATCCTCCTCAGCAGGGCTGTGCTGCCTAGTGGCTAGAGTCAGGGAAGCTGGCCTCCTCAGCAGAGCTATGCAGTCTGGTGATTAGAGTTGGGGAAGCTGGTCTCCTTAGCAGGGCTATGCAGCCTAGTGGCTAGAGTCAGGGAAGTGGGCCACCACTGGGGGGGAGATGGCAGCTGGGGTAGAAGGATCTGGGCCCTCCCTCTCCACTGGGTTCCAGCCTAGGGCCCTGGTAGTGGCAAGTGTGTGTGCCATTGAGTTGTCGGGGATCTGGCTGAAACACACAGATGCAAAATCTGGTTCACTAATCAGTCCACTGGACTTCGTCGTAGTGTATCCCCAGCTGCTGTGTCCTGGGCATTTTCAAGGTCTTTGGGTTCCTCAGTCTGTGCTACCCCCAGGGATTCCAGCCCTCCACAGGGCGTCTGCAGGTATCCAGGCACCTGCCTGGGTGTCAGCGTCTCTGGCTCCTCCAGTCTGGGCCTTTGGCTGCTCCTGGGCTGGAGCCAGCAGCATGTGTCCTTCCTCTCCAGCGGTCATCCTAGAATGAGCTGGGCTGCTCCCTTTTATACTGAGACAGCATTTGCAGCATGCCCATTAGGGGTGAGGGGGCAATGGCTTCTTCTGCCCAGAGTGTGGGGTTAACCCCTTCCTGTCCAGTGCGGGACAAGTACGCCCCATCACAGATCTATATAAACAACTTCTCTTATCCATTTTCAGTGCACCTGACTTTAATTAAGCATAGTACTCAGCAAAATAAGTGCCTGCCCCTCCGGTCTTTACTCAAGCAAAATCCCCATTTAAATCCATGGTGTTCTGTCTGAGTGGACTGTTGGATTGGGCTCAATACCATTACATAGGATGGGATGAACCAAAGTACTTCTAAATTTGTACTGAGTTCTTCTTACTCTTTTTTCAGTGGATGCTTGATAATTGAAGCAGGGTTATGCTGCAGCAATGTGGCCACCGTGATGGTCATGTAGTGCAATACTGTGCTAGTCTATGTGATCTGCTGGCATTCTAAATTTCCCTCCAGACTATGGTGTTTCTTTCCTTCTTGCCTGCCTCTGTTACTTCAGAAAAACATTATTTAACACCTTCCCCTCCTACAAAAAAACCTGTTTTACATTCTTCTAGTGCTTTAAAATATTTGCCAGAACAAACTGAGCTTCCAGCTCAGTGAAGATGTGGAGTACCATGCTTAGTGTTGGCTCTACAAGGCAAGGTCTAGGCAAAACTATCTCTGAACTGAGAATTTCAAAAAGATACATTGAGAATACTACTAATAAATAATTATGTGTACTACTTTGCCTCTTCAGAATGCTCTATGGGTGCCACCTGCTCATGGGACTCCCCATGAGTTAATGGGAATTCTGGGCACTATGGCCTTGCAGAGTGGGTCCATTAACAAATTCCTCTCCGCACCATTCTGAGGCAGATTGACTCTTCTTTTCTGAGGATCTTGAGATGTACTTAGTGCCCCTCAATTCCACACTGGGATGCCAGTACTGCTTTAGGTATATCGGTACAATTAAAGTAGATTAACTTCATAGTATAGACAAGCCCCAAGCCCTGAAATGATATCCTGAAGTTGTGGGTGTTTGGAACCCTGTAGAGGGCACTTAGCACACTGCAGGAACAAGTCCTTTATCAAATATGCTGTAGTATCTCCTACTGCTGCAGTCCATCCTACTTATCACTAAAGGAATAAAGAAATGTATTCTTTTGGATACAGTCGCCTATTGCAGCATTATATAAGGTAGTTCCAGATTCTTAGGAAGCCACTATTGCAATTGAAATCTCTAGGCCAGTTGGACAGTGTTTTCACATATCTGGAAACCATATCAGCAGCAAGTGTTTGTAATTTTGAGTCTGTATCACCACACATTGAAAAGAGAAATATATTTTCACTTCAGCTTCCTTTGTGCATCATTGGTTTCAATATCTTACTTTGCTCAAATGATCTTTTCCCTACTTCAGTCATTTAAACATTTAAAATCTCATGTTGAAGTGAGGTCATTTTGAGGACACATTCCTCCTGTTTGAGGTAGGAAGGGAAAGGAGAGAGAGAGAGAGCAATCATAAAAACCACCTCCTTTTTCTTGCTCTGCTGTCAACACCCTGATATGAACAAGTAGAGTATTATTCCTATGGTGATAATTTCCCTTACTGCTCTGGCTAGAGAGTAATCATGCCTATAAACTATAGTCACATTTTGTGTGTCAATTATAGGGTTGTAAAATTGTTATAAAAATTTAGCAGCCAGGGCACAAAATCTTCTTGCTCATTTTTCACCATAACGATGATAGTTATGACTTCCAAACGTGATATTTTCATTCTAATCCAAACAAGTCAATATAAAGAAGCTCAGCTGTCAAAAAAATGACTTGCTCGGGGTGATTGGATGAATACTATAGTGCATGGCTGTTATCTTATTACACCGAGTAATAGATAATATTAATAAATAACGAGATGCAAAGAAAACATTAATAAACTAAGCCCTGATTTGGGGAAGTATTCAGGAAGGATGTTTAAGTATGTTGTTAAACTTCACTGAAGTCAATAGAACTGAAGCACATGCTTAAGCACTTTCCTGCATTGGGACACTAATCTCTCAGTGTTGAGGACACATCATCCTGCTATGTCACTAAAGCTTTAGAAACCAGCCCAATTATCTTTATGCTCCAGCCCAAGGTTCTGCCTGAGGTTAGCTGAGCTGGTTCTTTTCTTTTCTTCATTTCTTGGTTCAGAGGAGGGGATCTATTCAGAGCTCAGTTTTTTCTGTTTAGACCTGTTTTCAGTTTTGTACACCTTGGACCATTTGCTCTGTATGCATGTGGGTGTGTGCATGAGGGACAGAGAGAGATTACCTTTCTTTATTAGCTCAGGTTTATTGGACAGCTGCATCTGAGTTGGCCCCAATTTTTGGCTCATATTTTATTTGGGATTTTTTTTATACAGCATTCCACAATCTGCTAGGGATGGATGCATTAAAATAATTAAATTGATAATGCTCTAAATAGGTCCCATGTAATATAGATAGGGCCCTACTAAATTCACAGTCCATTTTGCGACTCCCCTGCCTCCTCTTTTTGGGTTAGAACCCCCAGTTTGGGAAACACTGGTCTCCCCCATGAAATCTGTATAGTATAGAGTAAAAGTACACAAACAAACAAATTTCACAGGGAGAGACCAGATTTCATGGTCCGTGATGCATTCTTCATGGCTGTGAATTTGATAGGGCCCTAAGTATAGAGGAAGGATAGTCTTATGGTTAATGCACTGGGCTGGAAGTCAGAAGATCTTGATTCTATTCCTGGCTCAGCCTCTTAATCAACAGTTCCTCATCTGTAAGATGACAGTACCATCCTATCTCACAAAAGGATTGTGAAGATAAAGTCATTTACGTTTCTGAAGTGCTCAGATGCCTTGGTAATTTATTTATTTGGCGTATGCAGTCCAGTCAAGCCAAGCCAAGCCACAGTATTCTTCTCAACAATGTTCAAGGCACAAAGACCTCCAGGAAGTTGAGTCATCGCAGTCCTCAACAATCTGTGTCATGATTTGTGGCTGCCCATATTAACATAGTGGACTGTCTCTAAAATGCCACCAAAATTCTGTTGCAGTACAAATTCCATGTCAGGTATAAAACTGGTTGAGAAGGTGCCATTGCCTTCATGGTAAATCATACCCAGGTTGATGTTGAGTGGAGCCTGAGACAAGATAATTATTTGTCACTTTCTCTGTGGACCATGGAGCTCACCATGTGTCCTCTACTGTAAATCTCTATTCACAAAAACTTATCCACAACAGGTGCTGTGAGGGCAGAGGACCATGTGGTGGATTAAACAAGTCTTTAATTAATGGTAGATGTGGCATATCTTGCAATTTTATCACAAGTTTTGCTACACTTTCTTCTCTGCAAACACTGGGTGGCGCAATATTGGAGAGAACTGCAATACCATGATAGAGGAGTAGATTTAAGTGTGCCTGAAATAATACGCATGGTGAGATTAAGTTGTATGTCGATCATCCTTGTGTGAGACCAGCAAGCCCATACTGGACCTAGTACTCCACCACTGAATAACAGAGTGCCAATGCTGAAATGCATAACGTTTGGGCGTTGACACCCCATGTCATTCCAGTTAGTTTTCCAAGCAGGTTGTTGCGCATTTAAACCTCAGTCGCTGTCTTTGTAAGATGGTCCTGATATGTGAGAGTTCTATCCATTCATAACACCTAGATGGACCCGGTGTGAATCGTGCTTTATTCACTGACTATTGAGAACTATATTAATCTTTCAGCCCATTTGTGCATGATGTAAGTAGAAGACACTTGACACAGTCTTACTTGCACTTGGTATCAGGTGCCACTGATGATAATAATTGTCCATAGCCACCATATCTGCATTCAGAACACTCTCACGTATGTCAAAGGAATGTGACTGAGTGCCAAAGCATATGTCATCTGCATAAGCAAACTTGCAAGACCCGGTATATGGTAGGTCATTCAAATATAAGTTGAATAATATTGGAGATAATACTGATCCTTGCGGGAGGCCATTCTTCTGATGCCTCCAAGCACTTGTTCTATCATCAATATGCACACAGAAATGGCGATTTCTCAAAAACAGAGCCATTGCGCATACAAGCTAACTGTGGTAATGAGTATTATTAATTATACAGCCTTCCCTAATTCTGGTTTGCAAAGCACACTGTTGCCTTTGACCTCACTGCTAAAGCTTCAGAGACCATTATGAAATAGCTAGAAGATATACTTTACGTACATGAATACGGTTGCTGGAAATAGGCTGCTTGTGCTGAACCGTGTCAGCAATATATGCATAGCAGCACAAGAGCTAGAAGCAGCAACTTTAATCTAAGGATTGCAGTGGTCCCACAGCAATTAATTAGTGTTATTTATTAGTATTGGATCCCCCAAAATGTGCGAGCTGCTTATAGCCTCTCTCATCAAACTCTCCACTATCCCTCTCCCCACCTCTTCAGGAAAAGCTTTGGAAAGTAGATATGCCTTGCAGCATACCCTGAAGCTCAGTAAATCCAGTCTCTGTGGAACCATAGCAAGGGACCAGGTTCTGGTGTCAAGGACACCTCATGCAAAAATGTGTTCATGTTTGAAGAGAGTCAGGGGTTTGGCTATTCTCCATAGAGCCATGTGTTTCCCTGCTGGTTGATGAAACCAGCCTTGCTCAAGGTGCTGCATCTGAGTTAAAACTGACACAGCAAAGCTTCTTAGCCTTCAGAATCTGAACTGTAGCTAGCAATTTGAAATGTATATGCCCCCTGGCTGATCTCTCGGCCTTTGCCACACAACACGCTCCCTGCCTGCTAAATGCCCGGTATCTCAGAAGGTAGACATACCATTACATGCAGTGCAATTGCTAGCACAGCAGATGGTTAGATATAGCTATCCAGCAATATGTCTGCTGAGGGCCAAAATACTGGTGCACCCTAAGGAATGTGCCACTAGGAAGTTAAAAAGCAAACTGCAGCACCTGCTTACATCTGCTCTGGATCTGGCCCCTGAGTATATGGGATGACTACCATGCTCAGGATAAAGCGGTAAATATCCTCTTCCAGTTAAAAAAATCACACACACTCCTAAAAAATCAATGGTCTCAATACAACCATGGTTTATACAGTCATGTCTTGGTGTAATGTGGGGCACAGGGTCCTTGGGGCTAGAAAGTCTGCACAGAAGGTGGCTATGGTATTGCAAGACACCTGCAGCCCACGTTCCACGGCATAAGGGTGGAGGTTCCAGCACCAGCTATCACAGCCCTAAAACTAAGTGGAACTGCCTAAAAGCATGGCCTGGGGATGTGTACCTGGGGATGTGCCATATCACTGAATTCCCTGCACGGTCTCTATCTATCCTTCCAAGTCCTTCTAGGGCAGGGATCGGCAACCTTTGGCATTTGTTAAGATCTCAATAGAGATATACTGTACTCTGAGATGCATGTTAAAGGTGGGTATGAAGGAGAATTACAGCACATTGCCTCTCTTACAGCCTTTGTGTTGCTCTAAGTGAAAGATACATGGACATCATAAAATCACCTTCAGACTCCAAAGACACACTTTTGTGGGGATCACTTATGATATTACAATATTTGGGCTCTGTACCATGCACAAAAGCCTGAGTATTGCTATTATGTATGCAAAAGCCCTTTTCATTGGCTGGAATGTTCACTACTTCTTTGTGAGTGTTCCAGGAGCCCTCTCAGACTTTCTATTATTAAATAAGTATTAAAAATGTGTATTGCAGTGGCTCCCAGAGGTATCCGGCTCAGGACAGGGGCTGCATTTTGCTAGGATGCTGTCTGTACCAACACATACACAGACATGGTCCCTGTCCCAAGGACTTTACTTACAATCTGAGGAATAGCTTTCAATCTTTTCTTGAACCTCTCTGCACTGCCTTTGCGCTGCAAGTGAAGACAGTGGCCTTGTGTGTGTTTGCTGGCTTGATGGAGTAACAGGGAAAAGCCGATAAACAGGACAGAGGGAGGGATTGGTACTGATTCTACTGACAGAAGCTTCATTGTATTTCATCCCCTGGTCAGAGAGCCTGGATTCATCTCCTACAGCCATTTGTGGTTACAGGGAGTGTCCCCTCACTCCCCTACAGGCGCTACCTGCATCTGGGGAGAGAGAGAGCAGCCTCCCTGGGGTCCCTGCTCCCCCTCCCACATGAGTAGGATGCAAGAGCTGCTCAGGCAGAATGAGGCCCTAACTGTCAGCTATACAGATTTCCGCAGTGTAGTATGGCGCTTGTGACTTGTTTTCAAATTACTGGGTTATTTTTCTTAATTTTACCATGTTTTATTGTAATTTTTGGTAGAAAAAGCTGCTTTTATTCAGTTTTAACATAACTCCTAGTTTAAAATGTGAGGGCTGCCAAAATATCCTTGTCTCTCTCCAGTACATCTAAACAAATGTATGCTGCCAATCAGGATGCATCCAATGAAGTGGGCTGTAGCCCACGAAAGCTTATGTTCAAATAAATTTGTTAGTCTCTAAGGTGCCACAAGTACTCCTGTTCTTTTTGCGGATACAGACTAACACGGCTGCTACTCTGAAACCTATATGTATGTGACTAGCTTTGAATTGCTGCAGAATGAAAAACTCCAGGGGCTGGAGTGTTTGACTGGTCCCATTCTCACTAACAACAGGTAGTAATGATTTTCACTCTCCCAGAGTTGAAATAGCGTGTAATTTGGTTGCAACTCCCTCTGCAGCATTGTTTTGTGAATTAATCGTCAGAGTCTGTAGGTGCAGCTTCGGTGTTTGAAGCTGAAAAGTAATAAATGTTAATTCCAACCTTTCAAAACCATAGAAGGAATGCAGCCTATAAAATGGAGGGACATTCAGTTTATCTGTAACCTGGAGCTTTGGTTCCGAGTTTCCTTTATAGTTCCCAGGAGAGCCTGTTTTTCTGACCTCTCAGATTCTGTTATCTTTAGACAAGGTGTGAAAATGCTTGTTTATCCATTTTGTTACTTATAGAGTACCCAAAAGTGTACTAGATGGACTACGTTCATGCTTGTGCCCAAGGAGCATACCATCTTATCGTCTAAGTATACAAAGAAAGAACAGATTAAGAGAGGGCAAAAATGTAACAAGACTGTTTCTTTTCCAGTGTTTCCCTTTGTATTGTTGGGTGGTTTTTTTTAATTTGATGCTTATTACTAGTAGTAGTAGTTATATTACAATAGCATTTAGAGCCCCTCACGTGAGATCAGGGCTTCTTAGTGCTAGGTGCCGCACATACACATAGAAAGAGCTAATCCCTGCCATGAAGAGTGCACAATCCCAGTGAACCAGACAAAGGGAGAAAGAAAGGAAAAATGGTTGCTGCCACTTTACAGATAAGCAACTGAGGCAAAGGGAGATTTGGGTCTAGATTTTCTAAGTAGCTCAGCACCGTCAATCAGTGCCAAGTTTTCAGAAGAGCTTAGCTCCCATTTAGGCTATGTCTACATGGCACACCACATTTGGCTGGGGGAGTCTTTTTCCTGAAAAGGGAAAGAGCTCCAGCCGCAGTTATGTACACTACACACTACCAAAAGTGGTATGTAGTTTAGACATAGTTAGACATCAAAGTAAGCTGCCAGTTTTTCAGAAGAACTCAGGACACTGGATGGGTGAGCACTTTTGAAAATCTGGCCCTTATTTAAATGCAATGAAAGTCTGGCCACAACTGTGGGTGCTGAGCACTTGAAAATCTGACCTTAAGTAATCTCCTCTAAATCACACAGGAAGACTGTGTTAGAACTGGGAATTGAACCCAGTGCTGAACCCCCATGAATATTGTTTGCAGACAATACAAAATTATTCAAGAAAGTTAAGTCCAAAGCTGGCTGCAAAGAATTACAAAGGAATCTCACAAAACTGGGTGTCTGGGCAACAAAATGGCAGATGATATTCAGTGTTGATAAATGCAAAGTAATGCACATTGGAAAACATAATCCCAACTATACGTATAAAATGATGGGGTCTAAATTAGCTGTTACCAATCAAGAAAGAGATCTTGGAGACATTGTGGATAGTTCTCGGAAAACATCTGCTCAATGTACAATGGCAATCAAAAAAAGCTAACTGTTAGAAACCATTAGGAAAGGGATAGATAATGAAACAGAAAAAAATCATAGTGCCACTATATAAATCCATGGTAGATCCATACCTTGATACTGTGTAGTTCTGTTCATCCCAGCTCAAAAAAGATACATTAGAACTGGAAAAAGCACAGAGAAGGGCAACAAAAATGATGAGGGGCATGGAACAGCTTCCATATGAGGAGAGATGAAAAAGACTGGGACTGTCCTTAGAAAAGAGACAGCTAAGAAGGGATATGACAGAGGTCTATAAAATCACAAATTGTGTGGCAAAAGTGACTAAGGAAGTCCTATTTACCACTTTCCATAACACAAGAACCGGGGTGATTCAATAACATTAATGGGCAGCAGATTTAAAACAAACATAAGGAAGTTCTTCAAACAATGCACAGTCAACCTGTGGAACTTGTTGTCAGGGGATGTTGTGAAGGCCAAAAGTATCACTGGGTTCAAAAAAGAATTAGCTAAGTTCATGGAGGATAGGTCCATCAATGGCTATTAGCTGTGACGGTCAGGGACACAATCCCTGCATGTGTTGCAGTCCTCTTTGACCCTTGTTTTTTTTGTTTTTTGGGGTTTTTTTGCTGTGTTTGTGTGTTGTTTAGCCATCTTTGTGTCAGAGAAAATGACATAAGCCAGATCCTGCCGTTGATGAAAGGGGTGTAGCAATCTGTGTATTTCACTGGGAAAGTTCTGGGAGGCATTCTGCCCCTCCCAGGAGAAATGGCACCAACACTGCATTGGGGTCATGCTGCTGTACTCTGCCCCCAGTTTAAGATTGTGCTGAGGTGGTGATCTATACTCCCATATTTTATGTGGAGGAAAGGCATGATTCAGCTTCTTCTTCAGCCGTGGAGGTGTAATAAGATATTTCACTTTCCACACTCAATCTTGGATAATTTCTGAATAAATATTGCCAGGATTTCCAAACTGATGATGATTTAATAACATGGAGAAAGTTCTTTAGCAGATGAACTGAAACAAAGGGAGACTATAGCAGTTAGAGTTTTTTAGTAGTCATGTATGGGAAATCTTTTGTTTCAGCAAGACTGAATGCTTTGTTAGCAGTGTTGGAGGTAAACATTGGTTTGGTAGTGTAGGTTTGGTGGTAATCTTTCTCTGTGTTTAATTCATAATGTTTTTTTATTAATTATATTTCCCGTCAGCACTATCTTCGGTCAGATGAATGCCGGCAATTTGGCCAACTATAATATAAATAAGCAGCTAGAAGCAAGACACCTCATGATGCAACTGATAGGTAGCTCTGCTCACTGGGGGTCTTTTTTAGAAGTATGGGCTAAAATTTTGAGCCTGCATTTATTTCCCCACCCATATCAACTGCTTTGTTGTCTTCTGTCTTGCTGTGATAGCTAAGCAAAAATTGACCAAACTGCTAAGAAAACAACACCCAGGACAGACAAGAGGTGGGTAGTACTTAGATTTCAGTGGGCAAGGTTTCACGCAGGAAACAATCAGGGAAATGCATCTGGGTGCTATTCCCAGCAATTCTACTGACCTTCAACAAGTCACTTCACCTCTCTATGCCCATTTAGTTTCCTGTTTTTTTTCTGTCTTGTCGATTTAGACTAAGCTCTTCAGAGCAGGGACTGGCTCTTACTATGTATTTGTACAGTGCCTAGCACAATGGGGCCCCAAGTAGAGCTGGACAAAATTTTTTGATTGCAACTTTTTTCAGTGAAAAATGGTGATTTAATGACATTGAGCAAAATCATGTCAATTTCATCAAATTGTTTTGATCAGGAAAAATAAAACAAAAAAAAATTCAAAAAAATTGAAACATTTTGTTTCAGCAGTTTCGAAACAAAGTTTCAATTATTTGATTCAAAATGGCTCTTTGTTTTTAAATTTCCTTTAAATTTTATTTTTAAGTTGAAAAGCTCAGAATCAAAATGAAACACTTAGTTTGATTCAAGATTAAGGCTTTTTTGTTTCTTTGTTTGTTTTTAACTCTTCAATTTGCCAAACATTTTTTAAAAAATCACTTTGGGGTCAACCTGAACTTATTTTTTCCCTGATTTTTTTCAGAATTGCCAGCAAACCAAAAGCTTCATTATTTGTACAGCTCCCTCCTAACCTCATACAAATGATTAATAATAAACTGTGAGGACAGATGGGTGAAACACTTATAAGAAAAGGGAGAGAGCTTGGTGGACTAGCTGCAACACAGACTGGAAGCTGAGAGTTCTAATTCCAAGTTGCTGTCATTCAGGTTATTGGCAAAAATTTTACCGATTTCCACAGGACTGCACAGAGGTTCTGAGAGACCTGGGGCAAAATCTGAAACATGGAGGAAAGGTCCATCAATGGCTATTAGCAAAAATGGTCAAGGATGCAACCCCATGCTCTGGGTGTCTATAAACCTCCAACTTCCAGAAACTGGGATTAGACCACAGGAGATGGATCACTCAATAATTGCTCTGTTCTGTTCATTCCCAGTGAAGCATCTGGCAACAGCCATGGCTGGAAGACAGGATACTGGACTAGATGGACCATTGTTCTGACCTCATTTGGCCGTTCTTTTGTTCTTACCAGGCCCCTATCCTTCCAAAAAAATTACCACTGAGGGAAGGACCAATGTGGGGTGGGGAACAAGCCCGCCCTGCACTTACCTGCACTCAGTCGCAGCTCCTGGCCTATGGGGCTGGGCCCGACTTCCTGCTCCTGGTGTTACAACCTGGCCTTTGGGGTCACAGTGCCATTCAAGTTTGGCCTGGCTACCCCTCGATCATAGAGGGGCAAGTGAATCAAACTCATATGCCAGGTTACAACTGTCCCTTTTGCTCCCTGCCCCCTTCTGGAAAGCCCTGGATTTCAATAGGAGTAAGAACACGTCTAATATCTTGTAGTCTCCGTCTATCTCAGTTTCTCCATCTGTACAATGGATATAATAGTACCTTCCTCACAGGGTTCTAGGAACAGGCAGGATTGAGAGTCTGAACACACTGTCGGGCCAAACTTGCCCTCTTCTTGGCAGTTGACTCTATCAACGAGATAAATAATAATACAACCTAAACCCAAGCCCAACCCTTCTCCCCAGGCTTTCCTCTCCTACTGTGGAGCCTGTAAACCCTGCAAGAACTTCAGCTGCCAGCTCCTGGCTCCACATCAGGGGACCTGGAAGCCCTTGAGTTCCTGACGCTGGGGCAGTCTGCATGCAGGCTCCACTAGAGCCGCTGACCCTATAAAGTCCTGGAGTACCTGATCCTGGGACAGTCCTCCAAACTGCCAAGGAGACGGGCGGGAGTGCTGGCGGGGAGCTAAGCAAATTGCTGAAAGGAAGCTGTCTGTCTGGCAGGCAAGTTTTGAAACCTGCATGTATTCCCTCGAAAGATTCACCAAAATAGACATATTTCCACCAAACATTTCACTTCTGACATTTTTGACAGATAAGCGTTCTGTTGGAAAATTTCTGACGAGCTCTACAAACACCTAGACACTGAATGACCTATAAACCCTTCCCACCACTATTAAATGGGCTGGCTCCCAACAATTCCATATAGGGAATCAGTGTGAAATAATAGATCAACACTAGCCTTGAAATGTCTCAAAGACAAGACCTCCAAGTTATAATAGTCACCATTCCATGTAGATTGTTTGGACTTCCCCAAAAAGTAAGGAAAGCTGTTATGTAGCCATAACTATAAGTCACAGGTATGTACAGAACCTCCTTGTGCAGAAGAGGAATGCAAAACTTAAACAGGATATAGATAGTTCATGCCACCCACCTCTAAAAGTAATAATAAAGTACTCACAGCTATCCAGGACCATATCCAGGACCACGACCAAAATAAAACAGGAGCTTTTTCAGCATATTAATATTAACTGAAATCGTCCCACAAATAGGAAGTCACTTCTGGAACAAATTACAATAAGGAAATTCTAATAAGGTATTGTTATATCAAAAAATTTAGGGCCAAGTTATCCTCTCAAATACAGGCAAATCCAAGTCTTTGGTCATTTCATTTCTTGAATCCAAGAGCTCCCCTTTTCCAGACCTGTGATCCATGATTGAGTCCCCAGACTTTGCCTCCTTAAATCCCTTTGTTTCCTCTACCTAACCAAACCAAAGATGTTAGTTATTGTGCATCCTTACCAGAGCGCCTCCTTTCAGCATTATGCTGTGCAGCAGGCACATTGCCTCAGTTTCCTGACTCTCTTCCTGGACACCTAGATGCCATTGTCTTTTGGGTTGCAGAGACGTAGTCCTCTGGCTAGGTCTCTTACTGTTCTACCCTTCTGGGGCACTCAAAGTCCAAAACAAGCATAAAGCAACATAAATGCTTCTCATTCCTCTAGGAGATCTGCTAGGCACTGCCCTGGTCCTTAGGGTACAGCTTACTGCAGAGTTCACTCGGCTGATTAGCATCCAGCTCAGCCTAATCCAGCAGTGAGCAGCCAGCCACTGCAAAGCCAGACCTGAGTTACTGTGTCCTCACTGGTGCTGCACTCACCCCTATGTATCACTAGAAGTTCTGGAAGCATATGCCAGAGTTCTTTGTGTGGCTGAGGGTTGAAATGACAGTCTGGACCTATACATAGAATGCTTCCGCCGACGTGCATGGGCAGAAATTGTGGAAAAACAACATCGCTTGCCTCATAACCTAAGTCGTGCAAAACGCAATGCCATCCACAGCCTCAGAAACAACCCTGACATTATAATCAAAAAGGCTGATAAAGGAGGTGCTGTTGTCATCATGAACAGGTCTGACTACCAAAAGGAGGCTGCCAGACAACTCTCCAGTACCAAATTCTACAGGTCACTTTCCTCAGATCCCACTGAAGAATACACTAAGAAACTGCACCATCTACTCAGGATACTCCCTACACTAACACAGGAACAAATCAACATACCCTTAGAGCCTCAACTGGGGTTATTCTATCTAATACCCAAGATCCACAAACCCGGGAACTCTGGATGCCCCATCATCTTGGGCATTGGCACTCTCACTGAAGGACTGTCTGGATATGTGGACTCTCTTCTCAGGCCACTAGCATTCCCAGCTATCTCCTTACTCCCAGCTATCTCCACTGATTTCCTGAGAAAACTACAATGCATTGGTGATCTTCCAGAAAACACCATCCTAGCCATCGTGGATGTAGAGGCTCTCTACACAAACATCCCACACACAGATGGAATACAAGCTGTCAGGAACAGTATCCCTGATGATGCCACAGCACAACTGGTTGCTGAGCTCTGTAACTTTATCCTCACACATAATTATTTCAAATTTGGTGATAATATATACCTCCAGACCTGTGGCCCACTATGGGCACCCGCATGGCCCCACAATATGCCAACATTTTTATGCCTGATCTGGAACAATGCTTTCTCAGCTCTTGTCCACTCATACCCCTTCTCTACCTACGTTACACTGATGACATCTTCATCATCTGGACCCATGGGAAGGAAACCCTGGAAGAATTCCACCATGGTTTCAACAGCTTCCACCCCACCATCAACCTCAGCCTGGACCAATCTACACGGAAGGTCCACTTCCTAGACACCATGGTGCAAATAAGTGATGGTCATGTTAATACCACTCTATACCGAAAACTCACCGGCTGCTATGCCTACCTTCATGCCTCCAGCTTCCATCCCGGACACACCACACGATCCATTGTCTACAGCCAAGCGCTGAGGTACAACCGCATTTGCTCCAACCCCTCAGACAGAGACCAACACTACAAGATCTTCACCAAGCATTCTCAAAACTACGATACCCACACGAGGAAATAAGGAAACAGATCAACAGAGCCAGACGTGTACCCAGAAGCCTCCTGCTGCAAGACAAGCCCAAGAAAGAAACCCACAGAACTCCACTGGCCATCACATACAGTTCTCAGCTAAAACCTCTCTAATGCATCATCAGTGATCTACAACCCATCCTGGACAACAATCCCTCACTTTCATAGGCCTTGGAAGGCAGGCCAGTCCTCGCCCACAGACAACCTGCCAACCTGAAGCACATTCTCACCAGCAACTACACACTGCACCATAGTAACTCTAACTCAGGAACCAATCCATGCAACAAACCTCGATGCCAACTCTGCCCACATATCTACACCAGCGACACCATCACAGGACCTAACCAGATCAGCCACACCATCACTGGTTCATTCACCTGCACGTCCACCAATGTAATATATGCCATCATGTGCCAGAAATGCCCCTCTGCTATGTACATCGGCCAAACTGGACAGTCCCTACGTAAAAGGATAAATGGACACAAATCAGATATTAGGAATGGCAATATACAAAAACCTGTAGGAGAACACTTCAACCTCCCTGGACACACAATAGCAGATTTAAAGGTAGCCATCCTGCAGCAAAAAAACTTCAGGACCAGACTTCAAAGAGAAATTGCTGAGTTTCAGTTCATTTGCAAATTTGACACTATCAGTTCAGGATTAAACAAAGACTGTGAATGGTCAGCCAGCTACAAAAGCAGTTTCTCCTCCCTTGGTGTTCACACCTCAACTGCTAGAAGAGGGCCTCAGACTCCCTGATTGAACTAACCTCATTATCCCTAGCCTGATTATTGCTTGCATATTTATACCTGCCTCTGGAAATTTCTACTACATGCATCCGACAAAGTGGGTATTCACCCACGAAAGCTTTTGCTCCAATACATCTGTTAGTCTATAAGGTGCACAGGACTCTTTGCCGCTTTTACAGATCCAGACTAACACAGCTACCCCTCTGATGCTTGTGTGGCTGAGCCACTCTATGATCCTTTCCCAATGAATTGTGGAAGAACTTGTCTGTCCTTTTAGGCACACAGGGGGAATTGTGGGAAAGCAGTGGAGGACTATCAGTACTTGAAAAGAAGTACTTGTGGCACCTTAGAGACTAACAAATTTATTTGAGCATAAGCTTTCAGCTCACATCTGATGAAGTGAGCTGTAGCTCATGAAAGCTTATGCTCAAATAAATTTGTTAGTCTCTAAGGTGCCACAAGTACTCCTTTTCTTTTTGCGAATACAGACTAACACGGCTGCTACTCTGAAACCTATCAGTACTTGCGTAATTTAGCCTCACTACAAAGTGAGTGGGTTACCAGCCTGAATGAAAGCAGCACCTGAGCTCTAGCCTATACCGCCAGCTAGGCCCACTAGCTTGGGTTGACAGCACCATCAAACTCAAGCGAGAGGTTTTGTTTGTGGACAGGAATGGGAACTGGGGCAACACTAGAGCTGGGCAACATTTTTCAGACAAATAGTTTGACAAAAAATGCATTTTCAGTTTACCTGAAACTATTCATAAATTTGACATGAATAGTTTTGCCACTCACAAAATGGCTGGAGGAGGAGAAGCAGCAACTACCCTCTTATAACCTTTATTGGTTACGGAACTCACCTGGGGAGCAGGAGATCCAGGTTCAAATGCTTCTTTTTTTGGATTAACCAAATATTGAGATTTGGTTTGACCCAAATGAATTTTGTTGTTGTTGTTGCAATTTTTCAGAACTGCCACTGAACTGAAAAATCAGTTGTTCTTCCAGCTCCAGTCAACACCAGAGTAAGAACCTGAAATAACCCTGCAGTTAAGACATACTCTAAGAAATTTTGGGGAAAGTCATATATTTTCCCTATCAGGTTCTATAAACTGCTTTATTTTGACAAAAGAGCCAGCTAAGCAAGCAAACTTCTCACCCTGCTTTGAACAGTCTTTACACACCATATACAGGCCAAATGTACCCCTTTTCCTTCTTGGTAATTCCAGTTACAGAACAAAACATAAACCTCAGCCCTGGGCTACCCTACACATTTATGTCTGTTGAACTATGTCACTCAGAGGGTGTGGAAAGCATGAAGCCTGTTTAGAAAGGTGTCTATGTTTTCCTAGTGCTTGGAAAATCCACCCCCCTGAGAGATGTAGTTGTACCGACCTAACCCCTGATGCAGACAGCACTATGTCCCATCGGGCTACTCCCATCAACATAGCTAGCACCTTGGGGAGGTGGAGTACCTACATTGACAGGAGAAGCTCTCCCATCCGCATAGGGAACATCTTCACTGAGTGCTACAGCAGTGTGGATGCGCCACTGCAGCTCTTTAAGCATAGACAAGCCCTCAGTCTGAACATTCTCCTCAAGCCTGGCTATTCCTAGGACTTTCCTGCAAGACTTTCTCTGTGCCAGTTGCCTGCTTTCTCTGCCCCAGAGAGATGCTCCAAACCTTCCTGTAATCTGATAGGAACTGCTGGATAGCATGAGTCAGACAGAATTACTCTGCATCTTTGGATGGGGGTGGAGGGGGGGTCTAGCACCAGATCTTCTAGTGACTCAACAGAGGAGCCCTGCATTCCTATGCGGAATCCTGGAACCCGCCATCATAGATCCCTAAAATTCTTCCCCTTCTCACTTACATAACTGATACCTGCCTGAATGATGGAACAAAGCCTTTGTCAGCGCAGCTCGCTCTGGACAGGTACTGGGTCCAGCATGAGCTAAGATCCTGTATTAAAGGGCAACAAGGGTATATTTGTGTACATGTCAGAAGCCATGTTAGCTGGCTGTGTTTTAGCCTAGGGAGGCGGGTGTAATCATGTTAAGCTAATTTGCTTGAAAAATGCAGCCTTTTTGACCTTTAAGACATAAAAGGGGGACAAGGGGGCAATGTGGCTGTGTTATCTGAATGAGATTCCAGGAGGTGCTGTTTTAAAAAGAGATTCATTTGAGATGTTCAGTACACCAGAAACAGAGAATATGATTTAACTGGGAATAGTTGTGGCATTCAGGCCATCCTGGCATGTTCCCAATATCTCAGCTGAACTGATTCAGTTTTAGTCTGGCCTAGTGCTGAATGTCATGGCCATCGTAACAACCATTATCCTGTACTGAGTTGCTTCGTCTTTAATGCATTAATAAGACACATTGAATCTAGTGCCTAGTAAATTGTTTCATTTGGTTGGTTTTAATAATTAATGTTTCCCTAGAGAAAGACAGACAGGATGTCAGCTTCCCTCCAGCAATCTGCTGCGAGTCTCTTGACATGTCCAGTACAGAAAGACAAGGTGGGTGAGGTAATATCTTTTTTATTTGAGCAGCTTCTGGTGGGGAGAGAGACAAGCTTTTGAGCTCACATAGAGAAACTTGAAAACTTATCTCTCTCTTACCAACAGAAGTTGGTCAATAAAAGATATTACCTAATCCACCTGAAGTGAGCTGTAGCTCACGAAAGCTTATGCTCTAATAAATTTGTTAGTCTCTAAGGTGCCCGAAGTACTCCTTTTCTTTTTGCTAATCCACCTTGTCTCTCTAATACCCTGGGACCGACATGGCTACCACTATGCTGCATAATTACAGTACACACAGTTCTGAGTCTTGTTCTCCGTGTACCTGGATAGCATGGAGTCTGTGTTTTCCCACTGCTGGGCTGAGAGAGCAAGTGAGCTGGCTGAGGTTCACTCTAGTTAAGATGGAATTGATATTGGTTGGGTGGGGATAGTATGTTATGGGGGGAGGGGGTCTGCCCCTTCCAGAATGTTTATGTTTCCCTTCCCTTGGCAAAAAGGCTTACAAGTGAGGACGCTCCTGACTTTCTGATTGTCCCTGGAATCCAGGGGACAATGGTGGAAGAAGAGCCTTCTTTATATGTTTAGCATAGTATTGGTGTCAGTTTCTCTGTGATCTGTGGGCTTTGCCGCAGTTACCCAGTCCCTTGTGACCCTCCACGTTGGAATATTGCAATGTGCTCTGTACGGAGCTTCGACACTCAGCTTGTCTAAATGCTACAGCCAGTGCAGGAGTCAGAGGCTTTTTTAGTGGGACAAGCCATAAAGTGCACCTTAACTCAGTGCTTCAGAGACTGCACTGGCTTTCTGTTCACTTCCGAGTGCAATTAAAAGTATTGTAACTGATTTTAAAACCCTGTACAGTTTGGCTCCTAGCTGTCAGTGGACTGCTTCTCTCCCTCTGCTCTATTGAGATCAATCAATGCATTTGCGATAAGAGTCTCGAGATTCGAATGTTCAGGGCTACTGGAAAGGTATTTTTAGTGGAGGGCTACTGGCTCTGGAATTTGCTTCCCTCATTGGTCTGACAGAGCCTGGGTCAGTTGACCTGCAGGTCCATCTGTTTTCCCTGGCTTTTCCCTGAGAGAATGAGGAGAGAGGCTGTTCACAGCATATTGCTTTAATGAGAAATTCTACTGTGTAACCTATTCAGTTTTAGTTAATATCTGTTAACTAGGGAGTCGGTTGGTTGTTTTCAATTTTTCTTTTAAGTTCAGGTGCTTAGAGACAGTTGTGATGGTGGCAATTTTAGAAATTTTAAAAATTAAAATAAATTTTAAAAAAATTATTATGACTGACATCTAGAATAAAGGGATCCAGGTCTGATCAACTAAAACCAATCCTGTGCTCTTACTGGCTTTGCATTGTTGTTAATGCTCACTTTTTAATAAAGATGCTTGTGTTATTTGTTGTTTGTGTATTTTTAAGCCCCAGCCCCTGGAGTCCTTTGATTATGTGAGGAGTTCAGCTTTCTTTTAAAATAAAAGTAAATTTCTAGACCCTATAATTGCAGAAAAAAAAGCTTGAAAATGTGGCCCAAGTAAACCCTGAAGGTTAAAAACCAAATGGCAAATAAAAAATACCTCAATTTTATTATTTTTTTAAAACCTCATGCATTAAGACAATCTCATGATTGTTGGAGCCTAAAGTGTGATTTTGTTAACACTTCTAGGTTGGCATTTCTACTTATAGCAACTGCTTCCTACTTCAAAAGCCTGTTTTGCCCTGGTCTTAGTCTCTGTGCACCTTACAAGACTGACAAATTAGGCAAAATTGGTGCACCCATCCTTATTCCCTATTGTGGGTTTTTATCAACAAAGTCTACTATGAGCTCTTCATCCTGTTATCAGAGGGGGTGAGGCTAGTGTGGGCATTTCTGCTGAGTTGCCATTGCTTGATAACATAGCTCACTGTAATTCATATTTCCTTTCATTTGTCATCCATGTTCCTCTAGCCAATGACTGAAATACAAAATATAATACCTAAATATTCTAATATAGGACACATTATAATATAGACTTCAGTGGGAATTGGCTGATTTCAGCAGCTTGCAGGACTAAGCCCTTGTAAATGGGTTTCTCCTTTACCTTCTGGAAACCCTGGCAGGTAAACCCTATGGGTGAATTAAACAACATACACAGGCCACCAGGGTACTTTCACCAATGTTGTTGTCTTCTTCTTCTTCTTCTTCATCCATCAATCATCAATCATCAATCATCAATCATTTGCTCCCTTTGGCCCAGGTACAACACTAACTTAGCAGTAGTTAATGGGAAACCCACTTCAGGCTCCCTGGCTCATCCTTTTATCCTGTTTGCCTTCTTCTCCCAGCTATTCATCTGGTGACCTAATTACCTCATTAGCCCATCAGGTTCTCGACAGGTACAAGTGATCCCTTCTCACCTTCCAAACCCATGCCTACTCTAACCACACCCAGTGCCCTGGGTGACCTAAGTGACCAGGAAGCAGGCTCCCAAAAGCTCTCTTTAGAGCTGCTACAGCCCATTTGTTTCAAAGCAACATAATGAATGTTCTGAGAGGAATATTTGTCTCACATTTGGACACTAATTTGTTGCTGTTTAAGCCCATAAAATAGCCCCGGTCTTTAATGTTAGGGTTGGATGGGAGGGGAATAGCCCTATGAAAGTATGTAAAAGACACTTTTCTTTGGAAGCAGTGTGCAGCTTTCAGGTCTGTACTGTAATAGAAGCACAGTGTCAGATGAGTGACCATTTATAGCCTATACACCCAAGAGGGAAAAATTAATAACCTCATTATCAAGGAAGGCATGTGTCCTAGTTGCAGATTCAGGCCATTAAAGCACAGGTACAAGTTTAGATTATGCAGAACTGCACCAGCCAGGTGGAACTTTCAAATAGTGTCGTAAGTCAAAACGTGCATCTAAGAATCACAGAATGCAGGGGATGAGTCTGTAGTGCCCTCCTCACTTTCGGAGGGTGAGGATCACACTCCCAGCCATCTCCAATAGCTGGCATGTTGTCAATGGACCTTTAGTTCCACTTCTGTCCTACTGACTTTTGAGTGACTAGTGCTCATGGGGATGCTAGCAGGGAGAGACCTTGATCTGAGGAGATTATAGGGACTGGCTGCAGCTGTACCTGTCCTCTGTGCAACAGATATAGGAATGAGAAAGCTCCTTGCACCCTCTCCCCTTTTGAGGCCCTACACAGAGATCAGGAACAATCAAGCCCACACTGTTCCAGAAATTGTCAATGACATGGGTTTTCCTGTGACTGTGGCAATAATAAAGAGGTGTCTGGATTAGGAAAGGGATAGATTATGTGGAGACTCACTGGGAGAAAATGGAGAGAGTAGGATGGGCCATAATAGCAGTATCACAAAATCCTACATAAATTTGGGGCTTCTGATCATTTTATTTTCTGGTTTAGGTGTATGACTTTGCCTGGTTCACACATCAAATGCTTAGGGTTCCAATAGCCTCTTCTGTTCCAAATGCAAAATTGGCATAGCCAGAAAAAATTAGTTAAATTGTGTCAGTCATAAGAAGAGAGGTTTCCAAGGAACATACAGAGTGCTTGGTGCAGGAAGTAGAGTTGGTGAGTCAGAAGGTGGCACTTCCTATGTAGTGTTTATGGAACAAATGCCCCAGCATGTTATTAGGAAGCATTTTTTCACTAGACAGCTCATTTGGATGAAAAGTAAAACAGCTCTTGACCGCCGGTGGTCATTATGGAGGCACTTGGGCTTGATCCTCAGCCATCGTAAATCAGCATAAATTCCAATGAAGCCAGTGCAGTTCTGCCAATTTACACCAGCTGAAGTTTTGACCCCACACCCCTCATTTCATTTTCACAAGAGTTAGGGTATTGATCTTGATATATTGGCCAAATTCCAACTCAGGTAATTACAGTACTTGCTGCTTGCTTAACCCTACTGTAGTTTCAGCTGGCTATGCTATTCCCCACTTCGGGGAGTGTTCCTGTGCTCTATTAAATAGCTTCTGCATTTCACCCCAGTAGCAGCTATATTTTAGTGGTGAGTGAAATGATGTCTGCTGATAGTTTACAAATGAGTCAATTATGCTTGTAAAGCACTTAGGAATGCTTTGGGATGAAAAGCATTATGTAAATGTAAGATGATATTATTTGTAGATCTCAAGTTTACTCAAAATGGAGCCAAATTTCCATTCATGGTGTTTTTGTTGTCAAGGACAGATTGGAGTGTATTCTTGTTTTCACTGTTTTTTTCCATGCGAATGATTGGCCTCTGTTAAGTCCAAAATTCAAGGGCATGTTTTATTTACAAAAATGACTTTCGGCTCAGAAAGGAGGCCTATTGGCTTCAATTTTTGTAAATCATTGCTTTTGAGGTGAGCACTGAAGTCTGTCACTTAGCCCATGCCAAACCATGATACTTTACCACTGTGTCTGTTATGAGAAACCAGGCAATGAATAGAGATTTTCAGCTTGTTTTTTAAAAGTTTTGTGGGCACAAGTTTTTTCTTCCATTTAATTGTGATTACAGCTGTTTGTGAGTGCAAATGATAGGTTTCAAGAGCTCTCATTATTTCCTTGCTTCGGCTGACACCTATGCGCCTACAAAATTGGAGAGCCTGATGAGGTCCCTTTACAAACGTTGCTTTTTATTCTAAAAAGATGCTATTTGCTTTACTGAAATATTACATTTAACTATAAAGAAAAGGAGTACTTGTGGCACCTTAGAGACTAACAAATTTATTAGAGCATAAGCTTTCGTGAGCTACAGCTCACTAGCTCACGAAAGCTTATGCTCTAATAAATTTGTTAGTCTCTAAGGTGCCACAAGTACTCCTTTTCTTTTTGCGAATACAGACTAACACGGCTGCTACTCTGAAACCTACATTTAACTATGCAATTGTCATGGACCATGATCAATCAAATAGCTCTGATGTCTGATGAAACACATCCTAACAGGTGTTGGGAACATTACTGTCTAAGGTACTGTACCTTGTATAGGTTGGTCAGTAGAGTTCATCTGTTGTGTCTCACTTGTGTCAGTATCTAGCATTCCACACATGCCTTTTATTTAGGAAAGAACACAAAAGTATGTTATCTTATTCCTCTGGAATTTTCCACAGTTATTTAACATGTTAGTTTAGGCATAATTGGTTTGAGGGCTCTTGAAATTTATATCTCAGAAGTTCTTATTTACATCAGGCTTAGAGTAGTTAATTTCACTTGAGGTAAACGTGAAGCATTAGATTGCAAACGTACCTAATCCATCTCTCCTCCCCCATGACCAGAAATCCTGTGGTTAAAATAACACAGCCTCTATTCAGAGCACAAACTTAGAGCCGCTGGCTGAAGCAGACTTGGGATTTAGAGAACTCTCAGCAGATGAGTCTGTTAGGATTTTGGTGGGGTTTTTTTATCCTACTTCTGATCCATGCGAGGAAACCAGGATCTCTCCTGTTTGCATGCAAGGTAAAAATTTCCTGCAATCTGTGTATCTATATCTGTGTGTGTCTATGTGTGTGAAAACTGCAAAAATGTTGCTACTAATAGAGCAAGAAGCATTTGGCAAATGGCTTCACAATCTTTAACTGTTAATCTGGTTTTGTGGCTATTTCAATACAACAGGAGTGAAATGATGAAATGATAAGCTTACACTGAGAGAGAAGAGCAGCACGGATTCTCTGTCACATGGAAAAGAGGCTGAGTGTTTAGGGAATAGATAAAACAGGGTTTGATGCAGTAACAAAACTGGATTTTATTCTGTTGGAGTCAGCCTAATGCTAAACTAGAACCTGATCTGTTTTGTTGAATGTTAAGTGCAGTCACTCCCAGGATTGTCTGACCTGTGTAATCTCCATGCAAAAGGCTAAAGCTGTGCATTCTAGGATCACACTGGATATGTTTACAGTGTATAGAGTAGTGCTGTTAAATAACAACAGAGCTATTATTCTGGAATATTTTTGATGCAGTGTTGCCAGATAATTAAGTGCCTTTATATCTGCTGTGTTGCTTTCAAAGACACAGCATAGTAAAAGATCACCTCTTTCTTGAAACCCTATTTGATTCTGAAATGCAGGCATGAAACATAGTGCTCCAAACAGAGGTTGAACTGTATTCAGAGGTTTGAACTGTACAGTTGTACCTGCCCTGCTTCTCCCCCACAGTTTAGATCATCACAGATTCTGGGCATGAAATCAGTCCTTAGGGTCTTCGTTCTTGGAAATCAGCGGTCACATCATCTGAAAATACTGGCAATGTCCATTACTGAGATAATTGCTTGTTTAATTTGTTTTCATGTTGCCACTCACTAGCTTGCCCCATTCCTGGGCTCTTTGTGTTCTCCCTAACTGCACACAACACCAAACAAATACTGTTACAGGTGGCACTCTTAATCCTCCAGCCCATTCACATTTTGAGGCGTTAACTTGCCCACTGCACCCTCTCTTCCAGTTCATCCATTTTCTCTGTTTGATAGCTGCTAGAGTGGCTTTTTTACATAGCTTCAGCCTGTGGCTGTATTCATACAATAAGTGGCCACCACCTCCCCTTGCTATCCCCAACATGCATCATCTCCCACAGTATGTCCTGAACTCCACTGGTCCTAGGGAGAAACAGTCCTGAGGTGGATAGCAAAGTCAGGTTTCTCATGCCACAGACTATGCAATGCCACTAGAAAGACATTGGATTGGCAAAGCCACGCACATTTTTAAAACTGACAGTGCCTCATTGTCTTGTAGAGAGAAATGCAGCTTTATCACTCCATTACCACCACTCACTTTGTGGTATGGAACACAGGGAATTATAGTGAATACACATGCACAGCTTTCAGTGATACCCATGAACAGTAAGCCATATTAAAGATGCAGCCAAGAGGAGAGTGAATATTCTCAGGACAAAGAAATGTGGTTAGGCAGCAACTATAAAATTTCAGTTTAGAAAGTCAAGCTGATGTCATTTTAACTTTACAGGCTAGTGCCAAGAATTGTAAGTTCTGTATCAAGATTCAGAGGAAAAAAAACCCCACATACTCACAATTTGTTCATGTGGAAAAATGAACTTTTATGGAAGATATTTATGGGAACCTGCCAGAGGAGTGTGTGTTGTATTATTTTTTTATTGATAATGATACATATGTTCAGAGAACCATTATATTTTACTGTAAACTCCCTTTACCCAAGAAAGGAGAAGCTCAAATGTGCATGAATGTTATGGAGGGAGGATGGTTTCAGCAAAACTGGTTGATATATAAGCAGAGCTGGCAGGGTAAGATGAACTGTTAAGGGCACAAAAGACTTATTCATGTCCTTGAATTCACGTTTTCTCCCAGTGACTTTGGGACGATGCACATGAAATGAATAGCATTGCCACCCTTTCTCTGGTTCTACTGTTTGAATGTTGTTATATATACAGCACCATAGATGGGCATGATATGAATGCAGATGATGGAAATGTAAAATGGAGGTCCTGACCACTTGGGGGTCCCACCTACTTTTCAACATAGGTAATTAGGTTCTGCCTGTCTAAATTCCCCCTGGGAATTCAAGTTGTTGGGCGTCTTTCACTTTCTGCCCTATCCTGTTGTGTAGTTTTGTGCACTATTGAACAGCTGCTGTGCCTCACCGCAAAGGTGGCTGTGTACTAGTGGTGTACAGAGATAGTTTAGGCAATGCTGCCAAACCTTCAGCTGAGGAGGCCTTGGATTATGGGGATCCCAGCTCATCAGAGATGAGTTGAAATGTTGCAATGATACTTGTGGCTTATGTTCCAGTGACATGTTTTGTGGAGAACAACCTGCTGTGCACTGACTGAGAGTTCTGTAGGGATAACCTGAGAACTGAGATGTGTCCCTCTTTCTTGCAGCACTGCCTGACCCACAGCACAGCTTCTCCTTCCCCCTGTTTAAGAGGACACCTCCATCCACCGTTCTCCTAACTCCATTGGCAAGCATACATACCAGTTCTGGACAAATTCCCTGTGTTTGAACCCTCCCCTGGTGCAGGCAGTTTGTGGGACAGAAGCCTGTATGATCTGACCTAGCACAAAGGAGCGCTGGCTTTGAGGCTGAATCAGTTACTGCTTCTGAGTGCTCTGAGATGCTCATGTGAAAGCTACTAAAGAAGAAAAGGAGTACCCGTGGCACCTTAGAGACTAACAAATTTATTAGAGCATAAGCTTTCGTGAGCTACAGCTCACTTCATCGGATGCATCCGATGAAGTGAGCTGTAGCTCACGAAAGCTTATGCTCTAATAAATTTGTTAGTCTCTAAGGTGCCACGGGTACTCCTTTTCTTTTTGCGAATACAGACTAACACGGCTGCTACTCTGAAACCTACTAAAGAAGAAATCATTATAGTATGTTCATTATTAGTGTTGTTTATTTACTATCTACTGGGTGAATGTAGTGCTCAGGAAGGTGGTGGACTAATATAACAGTTGGATTATAGTCCAGGAATGTGATCACCATTGTGCCTAGTGCAGGCATGAATTGTACAAGCTTCTTCACTTGGCTCTAGAAGAGCATCTCACTCCTAACCTTCAACACTCGCTGTCCCTGTCCTTTCATTGTTAGTATTAACAGTGCAGTAGCTGGCATATATGACAAACATCTCTCAGGAACTAACATGACACCATCCAACTCATTTTTATTTCTAACCCAGTTGGGTTTGAACCCAGCTCTTACTGCACTGCTTACCCCAGATAGGTTTCAGAGTAGCAGACGTGTTAGTCTGTATTCGCAAAAAGAAAAGGAGTACTTGTGGCTGAAGCTGAAGCTCACAAAAGCTTATGCTCTAATAAATTTGTTAGTCTCTAAGGTGCCACAAGTACTCCTTTTCTTTTTACCCCAGATAGTTACTCTTTATATTTGGTTTGCTACAACCCATTAGGTTATTGCTTAAACCAATAATTACTGTAGTACTGTTATTGGGGATCTGGTTGGAGAGTTGGTATTTGCTGCAGAGTAATGGACATGAAGCTAATGCTGCAGTTGCTCACAGAAAAATGATGGCTCTTGTGTGATTTATCTTCCCAGCTGGTTTCCACATACTTACGAATTAACTGTCTTTCAATCTTACAGATCATTATTTGTTGTTAATGATACACTTTGAAATATGTTTCATATGTTCCCTCTCTTCTGACACTGTGGCCCAGGTCCTCAGATCTGCCTTGTCTGTGATGCAGGGGGGCAGGGTTTGCAAATGTGGTTTGAAGCTACCTTTATAGTTCCCAGATCTTGAGACTGCTAAGCACCAGGTCAATCCCAAGGCACAATTTAGAGCAGGATCATGGCTGCTCTAAGTTGCTCAGGCTGCCCAAATCTCAGGGCCTGTTCCAGCAGAGCAAGGATTCCCAGGCCATGGGGGCACTCTAACCATAACTTTTTTTCCCCACCCACACCCCCTTCACCACAGACCGGCGGGAAGATAGCATAAAGGCCATTACCCCAGGCATATTCCACCTGGCGATTCCCTCATTCTGGAAGATTATTCAGGCAGCTTGGTCTGCCATCTGTACAGTGGCTTTGTGCTAGCAGATAGGTACAAAGAACTGCAGCAGGTGTCAGAATCTGTTCCTGTGTTATGATCAAACCAGTGAGATGAGGTAAGTGAAATATGTGATGAAGAATTCAGATAACTGCAAAAAGGATTTTGTCTCTTAAGGAATACAGTCTTAGGTGACAATACAATCTCTGGTGACAAATTTTCTTGATGTTTCAAACAATATGTTTCTATATAAAACACATCGCACTCTATAATAGGCCTCATGTTATCTTCACATACCAGCACTAAACAATGTGTACATTTGGAGATGTGAGACCCCTAAAGAAGTTTATAAACTTCAGGGTTAATACAAAAAAAACTCCTGATTTGTAAGACTTGGTTTGTTTTCTATTGGCTTGTGATTCAGTTCCAACTGAGGAGTGAATAGAGGTCTGGTAACAGAGAAAGAACAATACCTGGCCTTACTTTTTCATTAACAGTAGAAGTAGGCAGATAGATAACTAATTATTAGACTCCCACTAAGTGGGTGCTTTAGGTATGTCTGCACTACAATTAATAACCCCCAGTTGGCCCAGCTCAGGCTAAGAAGCTGTTTAATTATACTGTAGATGCTCAGGCTGGAGCCCAAACTCTGAGACCCTGCTAGGTGGAAGGGTCCCAAAGTAGGGCTGAGCCAAAACATCTCCACCGCAATTACACAGCCCCTTAGCCCAAGCCCCGTGATCCCAAGTTGGCTGGCATGGGCCAGCTGCAGGTGTCTAACTGCAGTATAGACATCACCTCAGTTACTTGTATTCCATACTGTTCTGAAACATGAGGCACCCTGTGAGCCGGTTGTTTCACTGTGTGTCATATACTTCAAAGTAGACAAGGCATCTTGAGGATGAGTCAGGGAAGGTTGGAGAATTCCCTTGCTAGTGCTGCTGGGTGAATTTAGGAAGGAAGCAGCAATGAGGAACAAACCACTGGGCATAAGCAGTGAGGGGAATTTGTGTCAGTTCTTAACCAGTGCTGTCCAACATACCAACTCCTGGATATCCATCAGATGTTTATCTCCTGGACTGTTGAAATTGCCTGGTATGTCATGATGGTATCAGTCCAGTGCAACTGTAGTTGCACAGAAGCAAGTGTGAAGACAAGGGGTTAATGTACTACCTCTTGTTTGAGAATACGTAAATCGGTAAAAATAAGCAGACATGACCTAGAGCCACAAAACTTAGGGGATAGTTCTTTGCACTCCCTCATCCAAGGGCTGATTTCAAATACCCCAAAGTCTGGTTCAGATCAGGAGCTGAATCTAGGTGGTGTGATGGGCATGTGGGTGTTTCACCACTTTACAGAGATAAGGCCCCTCTGGGAAATTCAGATCCAGATGCCGGTTTTGATTCTGAACTCCCCTGAAGTTTTGGCCCATTTTTAAAATTAAATGTATAAATTGCCAGAGAAAACGTAAGTAATAGACTAGAATATATGCAGGACGCTAATCACATCAAAAGCACTGAAGTTTTGGCATCTGGTCAAAGCCTCTTGATACAGAAATGATATTCCCTTTTACTTAATAGCTTGGCGTCTTGGCAGTGGGTTCCCATTCTCTCTCTCTCTCTGTCTCTCTTTCTCTTATTTTGCAGGTACTCAAGCTTGGCTGTTTATGCTCTTGGCATTTTCTACCTGCAGGGAAAAAAGTGCCTCCTTTTGTTAAACCTCTGATGTTAAACTTTGCACTGTGCTGAGTTACGCTGCCCAACTCCGTGCAGTGCCCAAAAGGGGCCATAGGAGCCTAACAAACATAACTCTTGTGGTTTCCATCCCTGTGCCCCACACAGATCACAAAGGTTTTAAAATGAAAAAGTACCTAGAACTTCCAGTCCTTCTAGCATCAGGGGCAATCACCAAGCCATTGTCAAAGAGCTGCCACAACACATGATGGAGCATAACTTGACATGTTTCCTTTTGCCGCTCCTCTATCCCATGCACACTCAGAATGAGTACTCTGAAACCTGTAGTTCTGAGTAGGGACTGATGCAGTATCCATTGTAAGTTAACTATCATCTGTGACAGCATTTCACACTAGTGGCTAAATTCTCTGGTTACGTACATGCTGGACAATTTTATCAATTTAGACAAGATTGAAAAGGGTATATGTCAGCAAAAAGGGCTTTATTTACTGTGTACTAAACTTTGCTGCAATCACTCACATATACTTCAGTGAAAAGTAAACATTAAAATAGAAATACTGTTGTCAATACTGCATTTTGAAGAAACACAAATAGCCTCCTCCATCTTCTTTATTCCATGATGAAGATCTCTCTCTCTCACACACATACACACTTTTCACATATTGAAACAGTCTACTTTTAACTCACACAATGCACCCTTCCTTTGGTAGGAACCTACTTTAAATATGAATCAAGACAAAATAATGTCCACTAAGCCATTCCTATTTTACCCATGTTATTTTAGTGGATCTCATTTTGTAAAAGGTCTGAGATCTTCTTATTGATACACAGATCAGGCCAAGGGGCTGCCACAATCACAATGCAGAGTGTCACACAATCTCTCAGAGTCGATTTTTGCAAGTTTTCCTATTGGTATTATTGCTGTTCCAGAAATTTAAATATTTTAATGACTTCCAGGAAGAGGAATTGTTTTGGTCCACAGTCAGTTATTTCTGAAGACATGCAGTGCTAACAGCACGGGTTCTTTTTCTCTTGTCAGTAATAAGCAGTAACTCTTACAAACTTGTGTGAAAATACAAACATCTTTATCAAATATTTATTTTAACTTAAAATAACTGAATTTTAAACCAAATTTGATTAAGTAATAATTCTCCAAGAGAGGGATCATCTAGTGTTTTTTTTCCACTGGTCTGGAACGTCAGGACTGAGTTATAGTCTGAAGTGTTCATGTTGACTTCTGTAGTCATGTGTAGAACACTAAGGACCAAGAGTCAGATGACTAAAGTGAGGCACCTCAATAAATGGCCTGATTTCAGAAATGCTCAATACTCACAGCTCTCACTGAAGTCAGCACCAGCTGTGTGTGCTCTGTTCCTTGCCTAAAAAGGCCTAGATTCACAAAAGTACTTAGATGCCTAAAGTCCTATTTAGGAGCCTAGGTCTGGTTTTAGGTTTCTAAGTCCCAGTTTTAGGCTCCACTGTGATTCACAAAACTCCCACTGAAACTTGTAGGCACCTAAACTCACTTGGTGCTTAAATTGTTTCAGCAAAAAGCTTCCTAGACAGCTGTGTTTTTGCAAAAAAGGCACAGGCTCCTAACTCCAAAGAGGGTCCCAGGTCGTGAATTGCTAGCAGAGAGGCTGCAGGGAGATGCCTATATCTTCATGGGAGAGGCAGGGCTTAGCAAACACCCCTCTGGTTGGCATCTGCCACTGATTAGCTTAGGCAGCTCCCTGCCTTGCATGTTGGCTTTTGTGAATTTCTATCCTGTCTTTCTTGATTTTACTTCCTCAATCATCCACCATTTTGATGCAAACAAGCAGTGACAAAACCTCTGCAAACATAGATTTGGGGTAGAAAACTGACTCTTCACTTTTAAATGCTAGAAGAGAAGGAAGAGACACAGGATTATGATCCATCACCTATAATTCAGCCTCGTCTTCCTGTTCTAGGCCATTTGGGTTTCGTCATTATGGCAAAGCCATGGAAAGAGTCCATTGCTTCTCTGAATCATTTTTTGATCTTGTCCTTCTGTGGTTCGAGTTCTTTCTTGTTAATTACATCAAGCCAGATTTCCACAGAAACTACAATAGTAGTGTCATCAGCCTGCAATCTGTCAAGCCCCTCTGAAACCTTCAGTTGCTTCTGTAAACTTAGTGTTTTTCTGTAGTCCCTCATGCGCTGTTTGAATCAAAACCCTTCTTGTACTGAGTGCAACTCCCGACTTACTTATAGTTTTGAACTAACTGAAGAGATTCATTCTCCAGAGAGTTGCACTGAGTGTTATCAGGAAAGATGGGGTGTCAGTCAACCTTCTCATTCAATCAACCATGAGCCTGATGATGGCTGCAGAAGCATTTTTGAATTTGCACAATGCATTGTAACACTGCATTAGATATTACGATTTTTTCCATAAGGTTAATATATTATGCTGAATATCTAGACTTCAGTAGTTCTCATCCTTTTCATTCTATTTTCATTGACTGAGCAACTGCAAAAAAACCTTTTGTCATACTGTTCTCTAAATTACTGGATGGCATCTGTGTCAAAATGGATGCAATGTTCCACAGTTTAATTTCAGATGTACAATCAATACTTCATTATCTCAATCCATTAAGCAGAAACACATTTTTCCCTGTTTGAGAACTTTGTAGCCATTATTCAGCCATTCCTCATGTTCAGCCAACCATCCTGCATTCGTGTCAATGTTGATTCTTTAGGCTCTTCCTTTAATTTTCCACGCTGTCTTCACTTGCGTCACGTAGTAGTGGACTTGTGAATTTAAATCTGTCCAGAAGAATATATCCAGGGAGAAGGGCTTCAGTTATTTCTTTAAATTGCTATTTTGTGCTACATTATCTGAACAGTACCTTATTAACACAAATGAAGCTTAAACTTGAAAAGAAAGAAATGTTCCAAGTCTTTGCCTTTCTGTTGTTTTTATAACATAGTTTCCAGATCAAGAGCATGTTAAGGAGAGCTGGTTGAAAATCGCTGTGGTCATGTGACTCCCCTAGTGGATCACAGTGGTTCAACCAAGGGGTAGAACTGACTAAAATAGGAGCTGTAAGTGCTCAGCACTTCAGAGAATCAGGCCACTCGTATTTAGGTGCTTAACCTTAGGCATCTATGTTTGAAAATTCTGGCCAAGGCGTTTAAAATTAGAAATCAAAAAAATTGAGATTAGAAACCATTTTTGAAAATGAGGCCTCAACCTCTCCGCTTCATTTTCCCCATCTGTAAAACTTGGATAATAATAGTTGCCTAAGGAGCTGTAGTGATTAATTCTATAGTGTCTGTAGAGCTCTATGAACATGGAAAGCTGGATAAGTGCTAATTATTAATTATTATGTAGTCATTCCAGTCATATTGAAACTAAATTATCCAAACACATACCCAAAATATGTATATCAGTCTTATTATTTTCCAAATAGCATCTAGCATCAATCTTGGCACTACAAATTGTTTACACTGAACCATGGGTACTTTAACTGTGTAAGTTATTTAATATTGTTTTGTCAGTCAGATAAGTAAACATTTTGAACAGCTCCTGAACTCCAAAACAAGCTACAACTGTACTAGCAAAGCATATTGCTGACCAACTCTGAACTGATAGGTTGCCCTGACTTATACCCTCTGCACTAAAGTTAATGGAATTGTCCAGGGTGTAACTTGGGGCAGTATTGACTCATTGTGTTTTGTTTTGTTTTTAAATTCCTAACCCTTTTAGAACTAATAAGATGAACAAGCCAATTAAAGGTGTTCACAACAGAACCACTTTCCTTCCGTTCTAAATACTATACTGCTGTGAGTCAAATCCTCATAATCCTCTTATCCTGAATTAGTTGTGTTGGGGGGCTCTGCAGCATTAGGAACGAACAGAATCCCTGCATGAGTCACTATTACAGTCTCAGTATTCGGACTCCAGTGTGAGCTCAGATACCACAGCAGGAAGAGCAGTGTAGGAAAAAAGAGGGTTTGGGATCCATATAGCTGCAGATCCTCTGCACAATTGGGCACCCGTTTCACTGCCTTTGCCTCCCACATGTCCGTGATGGAAGGGTGGATTTGTTTCTATGAACTCAAGGGGTGCTGTTATGAACTCCATTGCCTGCTAGTTTTAGTGATAGGCCATTGTGCTTTTGAAAATGCACCAGTTAAAGAGGCTGATCCAAGCTGTACATCTGCAGCATTCAATCTCCTGTGTGGTTTAGGATGGTATTTTATGAAATATTTCTTGATATTTCCTATGACTATCTGATTTTTGTTCCTTTCAGGATTCAATGCATTATACCAGTTCACTTCCCTATACAAAGTGGAAAGGGGATCATATTACAAGCAGGAATGCTTAAGTCAAACTCTCTGAGCCTTTCCAACAGCAGTTTGTTTTGGAACTGAGTGAGTGAGGAGGAGGGGAAATGGGAAGACCACCAAGACTTCAGCACGAGCAATGCTATTCCACTCTTTCAGGGAGATGTAGTCTGGGCAGTCTGCAGACAGGGGTTGAGTCTCCTCCCACTGAAATCAATGGCAAAACTTTCCTTGACCTTAATGATGCAGCACTGAGCCCCAAAACATTTAATTTAAGGCCTGATCTGAAAAATATGACCAATCATTGGGCTGGCGAGAGAGAAAATGACTCTGTAGTCCAGTAGTTAGGGCACTGTGATGCTTGTGAGGCACCTTACTCCCATCTGCCCTTAGCGGGAGGAAGCCTGTCTATGGCTGCGAGGGGTCAGCTCCCTAACTTGATTGGCCACAGGCAACACAAGCACTCTCCTCTTGTCCTACGCAGGCTCCACTGTCCCTCTGCGGGTTAGTGATAGATACCTGGAGCCCTCTGAGCATCCGCCTTGGGTTCCTGCCCCTGCACCACTGGACACTCACAGTGTCACTGCTCCCAGAGAAGCAGTACACCCCAGCTTACCAGTTTTACTTCCAATCACTGCTCTGTTTAACACACAGCATTTAGATAGGTTTATACACAGGTGCCGACTTTTCCTTTTCCCTAGGGGTGCTCCACCCCTGCTTCGCCCGGAGGCCCTGACCGCACTCCACCTCTTCCCCCCAAAGCCCCACCTTCTCTTTGCCTCTTCTTGCCCCTGCTCCGCCACCTCCCCCAAGGCCCTACCCTTGCCCCACCTCTTCCTGCCTCCCTCTGTCCCCTCCCTGAGGCCCCCGCCCACTCGCTGCTCTCTGCCCTCCCCCAAACCTCTCCCAGAACGGCCAAGCAGCTGTTTGATGGCAGCACGGCCCCCATCAGTTGTTGGGTGGCAGCACCCCACCATCAGCTGATGAGCAAGGGCGGAGAACAGCTGTGCCTGGTGGGTGCTGAGCACTGACGGAGTCAGCGCCTATGGGTTTATAGTGAAACCCAAGCAAAAATTTATTTAACAAAGAGATTCAAATGATAGCAAGTGGAAGTGTTAGACGCAAAGGGGTATATATCAAATAAAATCATAACACACATTCTAGAAGTTAGATTTATTTAACTAGATACTTTTCATGTCTTACAGAGCAAAGCTCACCTCAAAGTCCTTTCAGGATTTTCAGCCAGGCCTGGCTGTGATCCTTTTTATATGAGACAACGAAAGCTGCAATTTGTCCCTTAGGTGAAGGATACAGTGTGTCTCTTTGCAACCCCAGATATATCAAAACATTCCTTTGATCTTTAGTCATCAACAGACACCCTCCTGCTGTGTGTTTCTTCCTGTAGATTTCACAATCTCATCAGTTTTGCATTCTTGATTAGCTGGTGGTTCAATATGCAAATAAACTTACATAATGAGACAGGAAATACACAATGACCAGACAGAGAGATAAGCATCTACTGCCCCATGTCACCTCCTGGTGACCTGCCTTTAATTTCAAGGCTTTAAGAACATGATTTACAGTATAGGTCCATATCTTCTTAAATATTATCTGTATTTCACAATGATTACAATGACCGGTGGGCTACTGGCTTTCAGGAAGGACCTTATAGGCCTCCCTGTGGTGAATTATTGTGTACATACTTGACACAAGGATTCTATGCACCCTTTATGCCCTCTGGCAGTTGACAGAAAGAGGTTTTTTGGGTCACAAACACTCACCTGGGAAGTGGGAGACCCTGGGTCCCAACCATTCTTCATTACTTATCTAGACAGCTTCAACAGTAGACACTGAGGGAGCCCCACATCAGAATATCCCATAGCTCAGTGGTTAGACTGATTTCCTGAGTGGAGGGAAACCCCTGATTCTTCCTCTGACAGAGTTGGGGGAAGTGAACCTGGGTCTCCTACATACTTGGCATGTACACTAACCACTGGGCTAAAAGCTTGTGTGGAGTGAGACTGATGCATCACTCATTCCTGCAAGAAACTGTGTAGGCACCTGCAAACAGCAGGTTCCCACTCATGTAGTGCTAAGCAGCGTGAGGTGCCTCCTTGCAGCCTGGACACCATGATGCTCAGCATTGCAATGCCTAAGTCCCTTTGTAGAGCTCACCCAGAGCCCATTGAAGATCCATGGGACAATCTAATTCAAATACAGACCATACAGTATAGATATATTTGATACATACAACATAGATTCAAACTTCCAGAGACTCTGTTCTCTTTGGTTATTTGTTCATGACTACAGCAATCTATATGTACCTATATCTCTATCTTGCTCTGTATATGTATGTTGATTTTTAGGCAGAAGGAAAGGGAGGAAGTGCTGCATTTTAATAGCACGGAGGAAAGTGCAAAGGTGAGAGCAGGAGAAAGGTACAAACGGAGCATTTAGAATGTAGGCGGAATTAAAATACAAATGCTATTTTTGAAGTGCCTAATGTATGGTAATAAAGCCTATGAAATTGTTCTTTACATTCAGTTAACATTTCTATGTGCATACATCTGTCTCGCACATCATGGTAAAATGTTTTCTAATGTATAAAGGTATATGCAGTAAAGGTTCAATTACTGTACAGATTAAAGTGCTAGTCAGCGGACATGCATAGAAAATAAGGGTCACATTCAGATTCCATGTTCAATTAATCCAGATGAACCTAAGCATTACCTAATTCCTACAAGTGTCCTGGGTTATATTCCTACCATAAAAATCAGTTGCCTGAGCAGCTATTTGCATGTGTAATCACCCAATTTGCCCATAGAATCAGTGTAACTGCATGTAACTGTAGAGATGCACAGCACATGGGGCTCTCTCTTGAACATGTGGCCCAAAATGTATAATTCTGAAAAAAGGGCTGAATTCCCTTTTCCAGTCTGGCCCACTTTGGCCTGTTCTAGTGGCACAAAGGAGCCTAAAAGGATCTCCCCAACTGAAGATTCCTCTACTGTGGAGGAGTCTCCAGCTGTATAAACCAACTCCTGCATCACCACTTTCTCCAGCCTCCGCTGTAGGGGCCAGATCTAGTCCATGATTCCTTTCAGTGGATGTAATATTAAATCTCTTGAGGCTTTTTATTGAATTTGTTATTGAGAAACTCTGGCTAATGAGGGATACCATGGTGGAGACAGAAATGTGCTATTAACCAAATTTTAAAATAAGAGGTTAAAGAAACTACATGGAGACAGATTTGCCCTACACTAAGTGAATTTCTTCTTATCTTTATTACTTTCTGCCCTCCCGAACCTGTCACTGATTTCTGGTCCATTAGTGATTTTCTTCTTGTCTCTGATTTCTCTGTCAAAGACTCACGAGGTATGAGGGGAATATTGTCAGATCTCATTCACATGATGGAAGAGGCATAAAATCCACTCCATATATCATGTGCCCCTGGTTTCCAACACCACAAAGGATTTCTTCAAGCCCTCCTCATTATCTTGTTTCATGCTTTAATAGAAAAGCTAAAAGGCCGGTGACAAATGGCCTCATTTATCACATTTAATAGACTATTCTTTTAAGCCCATGAAATATACACTTTGGGACAAAGGCATGGAAAAATAACACGTCATTTGCACTGGTTTGCTGCCGGATCATATTAAAAAGTTCAAGAAGTATACAAACCAGTTAATTCAGTGTTCTCTCTGTTGCAGCATCCCTCCATTCACACAACCTACTTCTTTACTCTCAGGTACACACTATAAAGGGTAAGAGGTTTAATATGAGAGTCCTAAATGTCCTTCATTAATAGCACTCATGTTTTTATTAGCAATGTACATATGCAGAGCAAGTGCCCTGCTATTCACAAAGGGTGGAACTGAGAGATGGCATGGAAGAGCCCCCAAAGCAGAAGAAATACAACTATTCACTGTTCTGGGGGTGGTCAGCTCCCCAGCTTTTTATTAATTATTATTATTATTTTTATTTATATTACAGGCCCTAACTGAAATTGGGATCCCATTGTGCTAAGTGCTGTACAAAGACATCATGACAGACACTCCCTGCCCCAAAGAGCTTATCATCCAAATAAACAGCCAAAGGGTGGGAGAGAAAATGGCCACATGCAGAGATGAAGTTACTCACCCAAGCTCCCACAGCAGACCATTGGCAGCACATGGATTTGAATCTTGGTTTCCTGCATCCTAGTCCGGCGCCTTGGCCATTGCTGTTTGTTGCCTCTCTGGGGGGCAGGCAAGGGGAGCTGCATACTGAGCTGGAGCGTGACCTATGAGCCTGCAATGTTCATGTCCACATGGGGTGCTGGAATAGCTGCAATTGATGGGCTGCAGTGGTGCTCCATGCTTTGCATGCAGTCTGTGGTGTGACTTCTCTCCAAAGCCCTTTATTCAGGTTTTTTGCGAAGGAGGCAGGGATTGCCCTTCACCTTACCAAGAATTATCCCCAGGGCCACAGATAACATCCTCACTCTGCCAGGGAAAGGACAGGGCTACACAGACCATTCTGTACAGCATGTGCATCACGCTAATTTGCAAATCACCACCCAGTCTCCCCATATAAATGACAACCACAGCCCTTTCCAACAAACCTCATATTAAAGGTTATGCTCAGGCTGAGGGGTCTCTCATGCAATGTAAATATTAAGGTCTATCTTCTTCCCCCACCCTATCCCATGCTTGGTGCTCAGGGGGCTCCATAGGGGCTGAGGTATCAGGAATCTTCTCCCCTTCCTAGCCCTCTCTAACTTGCAGGGTAGTAGTTGAATGTGAAGCTGCAGTAGCTGGAGATGCTTTCTTGTAAGCATTGGCCAGTCATTCCATGTAATGGTGGACCCGGTGGCCGGGTCCCCATTTCTCCTCTTACCTGTTCTGCTTCATCCTCCACCAACTCCACTCCACTGGGATGTGTGGGATGCTCCCACAAAACTGGGTTCCATTTCACTGACTTCTGCCACATTCCCTGCAGTGGAACCACCCAAATTCCTCAACCGCTGGCCCTTGAGGAGCAATCAGAATCCCACCCTAAACAAGGAAAACTGGCACAACTCCTTCCCTGACTGACAGCAGTCGGATTATCCAGGCTGGTTGATAATGGCAGGATTTGGCTCAGTGACTTCTAAGGCAGGGCTAAACAGTTCTGACTCTCCACTCTTCTCTAGTTCATTCTGGACACTGGGTATGCCTCAGATGGCAGGTCTCCAGTGTGAATTTGTACCATATTTTAGCAGTCCAGCAAGCATTAGTTCAAGGTTTCAGTTATTCTAGTTCAGATGAAGAAAATGGTGGTTTTTGAGGAGGGCAGTGAAATCCCAACCTGCAGAATTTCCTTTCCTTGTATATTTATTTTGCAATCACTTTCCTTTTATATGTCCTAAATCTGCAGTTTCTGAAGGCAGGAGACATGTGAGGAAGGAGAGGAGGAAGACGAGAGGAAACGGCTGTATGATATAGTAGTTCTTTTCTGTGCCACCATTTGTTTAACTGAGGGAATGTATCTAATGACAGTTACTACTATTTAAGGAAATAGGTTCCTATACAAAATCCTGTGGTTTCATTGTGATCCTTTTATAGGCATAAAGAGATTTTTCCACATCTCTCTCTTTCATTTTTGTTTCACTCAAACCTGGCCTTCAAACAGATAGTTCCAGAACACCATGCAGTGGAACTGGACACTCTGCTCCTGTTATTGCTATGAGAGATGAAATGTCCCACCAGTTTACCAACAAAAGCCACAGAGATGCACTCTGGACCAAGCTGAGGTCAGTAGAGTTATTGTAGATTTTACACAATGTAAGAGGGAACAGAATTTGGCCATATTTATCCTGATGGGTTTTGAACTGGAAATACCTCATCATTATCACAAATCACATAATTTGATTAACAGAATAATATTCTATGTGGCAAGATCTGCTACAGAACATAAACATAAGCAATTTCTAATGAATGACTGATTCTCAGTTCCTTTACAAATGCCAGTAACATGGACTGGTTAAGGTTAACTATAGGTTACCTATAAATACGAACACCGCTTTTTAGAGTGATTCATCTCTGATGCCTTCCATCTGAGTTTAAGAGGCCAATGACGCCCTTACACCAATTTTACACCTCTGTAGTTCTACTAACTTCCAAGTGGCTATTTCTGACTTACACCAATGTAAGTAAGAGGGGAATCAGGCCCTGAGTGTTTAACCAAAGTTCTGGAAATAACACGAACTTTACACAATTTAGAGCTTTATCAAAATCTTTAATTTATACAGCATGCTATATAATCATATACAGTGCTGGCAGTAGCTGTTCTGCACACAGTTACAAAACAAAGATTTACTGAGTTCCAGTAGCTGCTCAGTGCCAGATGAGTATTATCTCATCACATACATATGCTGTGCAAAGATGCTGGTGCTAGTATTTTCCTTCCCTACTGCAGAGGCATGCCTGGTACCACCAGTTTGTGCAGACATAAATAATAACCTGTCCAAGCATCTCCCAAATCAAGTGCTTGTGGGAGGGGCAGACACAATATTTCAGAAGGAAACATAACTGGAGTCCATTCACTGATCTGGCTTTCCAATTATATAACTTTATCTTGAGTAAGAGCTGGGAGCAAGAGAGTCATATACAAATTAATTGCATTATTTTATTTGATTGCTTATGCATTTCTTTTATTATGGTAATTTATATGAAACTATGGATCTTTGTTTCTAGTACAAACCCTTCTTTTCAGTGAAAGACTCTGAACTAAAGGCCTGTTTCCTCTGGAGACCTGAGACTTGATTTCCTGCTCACTTATGTCAGTATTACCCTGGTATAACTATTGACTTAAATGGAGAAGCTCCTGATTTACCCCATTCTGAGTGGAGCATCTGGGATTTCAGTCCTGACTCAGAGTCACAGGTGGGAAAGATTTGAATGGCCTCAACCTAAACTTTAATCAGAATAAAGAAAAGGAGTACTTGTGGCACCTTAGAGACTAACAAATTTGTTAGTCTCTAAGGTGCCATAAGTACTCCTTTTCTTTTTGCGAATACAGACTAACACGGCTGCTACTCTGAAACCTTTAATCAGAATGTCTCCCTATTAGAAACCACCACACATATTGATATGATTGAGATATGCCTAAGATTGGTATAGCAATATTACCATGCTAGCTGCTTCCTGAGCCCCTCATCATGGCCAGAGGTTGCTCTGCAGGTGACTTGCCTCACTTTCCTTTTCCTTGAGGGGCTTCTTAAATCAACTTCATACAGGCTTTCTTGAATACAGTAACAACAGCCCTCCTTAGGGCATGGTTTATTACACTAAAGTTCAAAAATAAACACAGAAGTCTTCTCTCCAGCCTTAAGCTAGTCACAGCCCCAAACTCCTCTGGTGTTTCAGGGTCCTTCCTGCCTTAGCAGGTTACTCCCAGCCCTTCATAGCTGGAGCAACTCCCCTAGTCTCAGGGTCTTCCCTGCAGGAGCCTCTCCCATGTTCTGCAGTCTCTCTATACTTCCTGAATACTTTTTCCCCTCCTCCTCATTCTCTCCCCCACAGCTTCCTACTGCTCTTTATGGGAGAATCAGCTCTTCCATACTCAACTGGTTCTACTCATTAACCACAGACCCCATCCCAGGTGTATGAGGCAGGCTAACAGGCTGGGGATGGCCAGCTCCAGGTCTCAGGACCTTAAAAGAGCAGGCCACCCCAGCACAAGCAGGAAGTTTCAGACCAGGATTGAGATGTATTGGTAGAAGTAGGATCCAGAATAGAACAGTGCCTGCCCACACAGGGACAAATTCAATGGTGTTAGTCCAGATTTATACTAGTGTAAGAGTGGTTCATTGTGCTTAGTTCTAGCCAATGAAGAGCATCCAATTCACACATGCAGAAGTGACTCCAATAGAATTATTTACTTTGAATATACCAGTAAGTATTCTAAATAACATTTTGGTAACTGTTTAATGTTTGTACACCTATAGTTACAGGCTTACTTGTATCTCTAGTATATAGTCAGCCCCTGTTCACTGAGTATTGCAACTTGGTTAGGAAAACTAGCTCCAAGAGTAAAGTTGGCTTAAAAGGATTCAAGCAAAGAATGATGCTGCTAATAGTTGGTGGTTATTTTTTTTACCCTGATAGTACAAAAGGCAGCCAGATGTATCTGGTATGAAAGTGGGACAGGTAATTAACATCACTAAAGATAAGAGTGCTTGTCCACTTTAAGAACATGCATCAGAAACACTATCAATTGTAATTCAGTAATTACATACTGCACAAGTGTTTATTTCTCAAGCATGCCAGAATTTCTGGGTCTGGTTCTCTTATTTATACCAGTGTACATCAGGTGTCATTGTTTTCACTTGTACCATTAGTAATTTTGTAAAAGTTGCAATGACAGTATATTCCTTCACCACAACTGGTAGCTTCTCAATTAAAATAAAACACAAAATATAATAAATAAAACACACACACAAACCATGTTTTAACTTCCTGCAGTTTTGACTGGAGACTGGCTAAAGGTAACAAAGCACTTAAAAACAGGCCCTACAATAAGACTGTACAAGCAAGTGTTAAGAGTTGCACAGGAAAGATGAAAGGACTAATACTAAAATTTTTAAAAACCTAATGTGTTTAGTTATCTCAGGTTGCCTTAGATGTTCCATCAGTCAAGGGTTCTTCTGTAACCCTGCTGATTTGTGGCTAGATTGTGCAGTGTGTTAGAGCAGAGGGGCCAGGACCCCACAGCAACAGCAGTCGCCAGGAAGAATTCTTCTGTATCCTGTGACCTGTCATCATCCATGGTGCACTCACTGTGCCACTCTTGAGGAGGGCACAGCACACTTCCTTCTCTGAGCCCAGCCAGCTCTGTTAGATGGTGTGCAGATATGCTTTCACTCTGCCATCTTTTAGGCATCTAGCATTTGTGGGAATGATACACGGGAGAAGATCCTATACAACCCAAAAAAAGAGAAGAGTGAGCCTCAGCAGAAGGCCATAGGGAAAGAAGAAAATTCCTAGTGCCCTCCCCAACTATACATATAAAAATGATGGGCTCTAAATTACCTGTTACCACTCAAGAAAGAGATCTTCAAGTCATTGTGGATAGTTCTCTGAAAACATCCACTCAATGTGCAGCGGGAATCAAAAAGCAAACAGAATGTTTGGAATCAGTAAGAAAGGGATAGAAATTAACACAGAAAATATCATATTGCCTCTATATCAATTCATGGTACATCTTGAATACTGTGTGTAGATGTGGTTGCCCCATCTCAAAAAATATGTACTGGAATTGGAAAAGGTTCAGAAAAGAGCATCAAAAATGATGAGGGGTATGGAACAGCTTCCATATGAGGAGAGATTAATAAGACTGGGACTTTTCAGCCTGAAAAAGAGATGACTAAGGGGGGATATTATAGAGGTCTTTCAAATTGTGACTGGTGTGCGGAAAGTAAAGAAGGAAGTGTTATTTTATTGGTGATCTTCCTAAACACACCATCCTAGCCACTATGGATGTAGAAGCCCTCTACACCAACATTCCACACAAAGATGGACTACAAGCCGTCAGGAACAGTATCCCCGATACTGTCACGGCTAATCTGGTGGCTGAACTTTGTGACTTGTCCTGACCCATAACTATTTCACATTTGGTGACAATGTATACCTTCAAATCAGCGGCACTGCGATGGGTACCCGCTTGGCCCCACAGTATGCCAACATTTTTATGGCTGACTTAGAACAACGCTTCCTCAGCTCTCGTCCCCTAATGCCCCTACTCTACTTGCGCTACATTGATGACATCTTTGTCATCTGGACCCATGGAAAAGAAGCTCTTGAGGAATTCCACCATGATTTCAACAATTTCCATCCCACTATCAACCTCAGCCTGGACCAGTCCACACAAGAGATCCACTTCCTGGACACTACGGTGCTAATAAGCGATGGTCACATAAATACCACCCTATATCGGAAACCTACTGACCGCTATTCCTACCTACATGCCTCTAGCTTTCATCCAGATCATACCACTCGATCCATTGTCTACAGCCAAGCGCTACAATATAACTGCATTTGCTCCAACCCCTCAGACAGAGACAAACACCTACAAGATCTCTATCATGCATTCTTACAACTACAATACCCACCTGCTGAAGTGAAGAAACAGATTGACAGAGCCAGAAGAGTACCCAGAAGTCACCTACTACAGGACAGGCCCAACAAAGAAAACAACAGAACGCCACTAGCCATCACCTTCAGCCCCCAACTAAAACCTCTCCAACGCATCATCAAGGATCTACAACCTATCCTGAAGGACGACCCATCACTCTCACAGATCTTGGGAGACAGACCAGTCCTTGCTTACAGACAGCCCTCCAATCTGAAGCAAATACTCACCAGCAACCACACACCACACAACAGAACCACTAACCCAGGAACCTATCCTTGCAACAAAGCCCGTTGCCAACTCTGTCCACATATCTATTCAGGGGATACCATCATAGGGCCTAATCACATCAGCCACACTATCAGAGGCTCGTTCACCTGCGCGTCTACCAATGTGATATATGCCATCATGTGCCAGCAATGCCCCTCTGCCATGTACATTGGCCAAACTGGACAGTCTCTACGTAAAAGAATGAATGGACACAAATCAGACATCAAGAATTATAACATTCAAAAACCAGTTGGAGAACACTTCAATCTCTCTGGTCACTCGATCACAGACCTAAGAGTGGCTATACTTCAACAAAAAAGCTTCAAAAACAGACTCCAATGAGAGACTGCTGAATTGGAATTAATTTGCAAACTGGATACAATTAACTTAGGCTTGAATAGAGACTGGGAATGGATGAGTCATTACACAAAGTAAAACTATTTCCCCATGGTATTTCTCCCTCCCACCCCACCCCCCACTGTTCCTCTGATATTCTTGTTAACTGCTGGAATTAGCCTACCTTGCTTGTCACCATGAAAGGTTTTCCTCCTCCCCCCCCCCCCCCCCCGCTGCTGGTGATGGCTTATCTTAAGTGATCACTCTCCTTACAGTGTGTATGATAAACCCATTGTTTCATGTTCTCTGTGTGTGTGTATATAAATCTCTCCTCTGTTTTTTCCACCAAATGCATCCGATGAAGTGAGCTGTAGCTCACGAAAGCTTATGCTCTAATAAATTTGTTAGTCTCTAAGGTGCCACAAGTACTCCTTTTCTTTTTGCGAATACAGACTAACACGGCTGCTACTCTGAAACCTGTGATTACTCCTCCTTGTAACACAAAAACTAGAGGTCACCAAATGAAATTAATAGGCATCAGGTTTAAAACAAACAAAAGGAAGTATTTCTTCACACAATGCACAGTCAACCTGTGGAACTCCTTGCCAGAGGATGTTGTGAAGGCCAAGACTATAACAGCGTTCAAAAAAAGAACTAGATAAGTTCCTGGAGGATAGGTCCATCAATGGCTATTAGTCAGGATGGGCAGGGATCCAGGGGTAATAGATAGGCGGACTGCAAAATCTTTTTATTTCCTTAGTATTATCATTATTATTTTTGCATTATTTTCTCTGGAGTCTGGACCTTGACTATACCTTGAGCAAGAAATTTGGACCCTGATAAAAAATAATTGATTACCCCTGATTGTCAGAAGCTGGGAATGGGCAATAGGATGGATCACTTGATGATTAAATATTTTGTTCATTCCCTCTGAAACACCTGGGATTGGCCACTGTTGGACGATAGGATACTGGACTAGGTGGACCATTGTCTGACCCAGTATGCCTGTTTTTATGTTCATGTACCCATAAAGTGTTGGCCAAGGTCTGTCCCTTTATCTTTCCCCTCCATTATGAGTAAACATGTCACAAATTGCAGCAAGGGGTAATTCCTTTAGAGCTGCATCAAACTATGCCTTTGTGTAAGCTTTTGCATAGCCTAAAGTACAGCTTCCTTTCACACACATGACTTAATGATTGTGCTCAATGCAGTAGAATAATTTCCATCCTGGATTTACCCTGATATCAATTAACGCTTCAAAATGCCACAGATAGGAAAGGATTAAACTTCTTTTTTCTTTCATTGTTTCTTTATTGCTTTTACAAACAAATATTTTATCTTGTGGTCTTCGCAATTTAAAAATGCATATCAATTAATTTGCCAGTTGTTTGGCTAATTGGTCTAGGACACACACCTCCTTTCAAGCAGACCTCTATTAACATGTAAATTACGTTTACCCTGGCTCTTTTCTTTCTGTGATCTTAAGGGGGGAATGCAGTGTTTGGATTAGAGATTGTTAGAGAAATCCCAACATCTACAAGATTATGAATACAAATAGATGAGGTTACATGAATATCAGGTGCTCACGAAAGCTTATGCTCTAATAAATTTGTTAGTCTCTAAGGTGCCACGGGTACTCCTTTTCTTTTTGGTTTCAGAGTAGTAGCCGTGTTAGTCTGTATTCGCAAAAAGAAAAGGAGTACTTGTGGCACCTTAGAGACTAACAAATTTATGGAAAGCTGGGCTATGTGCCCCATGGCTTTATATCTCAACATTAAAGCCTTATGGTGCATCCATTGGTTTATTAGCAGTGAGTGCACATCTCCAAGGGTAAGCATCACACTTTCTACCTCCCTATACTGAAAAGCAAATGAGAAGTTTTCTTCAGCAGGTGATGCAGCGTCTGGATCAACTTCAAGGGGAACCCAAAGAAGAACAAATTGTAGCAATCTAACCCAGAGTTGATGAAAGAATGTTGAATCCTCCATATTGGGGAGCAAAGCTGGTCATAAAATGTCCCTGTCAAAAAGTGGCATTTAGTCAAAAATGATGCTTGTTACAGGAAGATGTTGCTTTGGATCAAATTTTCCATTGAAAAATTTCAAAGTGAACTGAAACGACAATTTTAATTTCACATTTAAATTTACATTTTGTTTCATTTTTTGAAAACCAAATTTTTTAAAAATTTTGAATTTTTGTTTTCCCCCCTTTTCTCCCTCTTTTTGCCACTGAGTTCAATACAATGAATAATGTACAAAGGTTTTTCTTGTTTTTTACATTTTTTTATCTTTCCTTTTTGTTCTTTTTATACTGCAACTTTTCAAAACGGCTCCAACTTTGGAAAACTTGCAGAGTGGTAAAGGGAAAAAGGAATGCACTGTAACTTTTCTAAAGCTGATGAAGTTTTAAAAGTTAGAGTGGAAAGGGGGAGGTGGAAATAAATAAATAAACATTATTTAGCCTATTGACTTTGGTAGTGAAAAGGCAGAATGGGGAAAATGGCATGCATTTTAATACAGCTAAATGTAAATGTAGACATCTAGGAACAAAGAATGTAGGCCATACTTTCAGGATGGGGGACTCTATCCTGAGAAGCAGTGACTCTGAAAAAGATTTGGGGATGGAGAGGCATAATCTGTTGAACATAAGCTCCCACGGTGATGCTATAGCCAAAAGGACTAACGTGATCCTTGGATGAATAAACAGGGGGATCTTGAGTAAGGGTGGAGAGGTTATTTTACCTCTGTACTTGGCACTGGTGTGACTTCTGCTGGAATATTGTGTTCACAATTTAAGAAAGTTGTTGAATAATTGGAGAGGGTTCAGAGAAGAACCACAAGAATGATTAAAGGATTAGAAAACCTGCCTTATAGTGACTGAGCTCCTGGAGTCTATTTAGCTTAACAAAGAGGAGGTTAAGGGGTGATTTGATTACAGCCCGTAAGTAACTAGATAAGGAACAAATATTTAATAGTGGACTCTTCAATCTAACAGCAAAAAGTATAACACAATCCAATGGCTGGAAGTTGAAACTAGACAAATTCAGATTGGAAATCAGGTGAAAATTTTTAACAGTGAGAGTAATTAACCATCGGAACAATTTATCACAGTTGTGGTGGATTTTCAATCATGGACAATTTTTAAATCAAGATTGGATGATTTTCTAAGATATTTTGGGGAAGTTCTATGGCCTGTGATTTACAGAAGGCCAGATGAGATTATCACAGTGGTCCCTTCCAGCCTTGGGATCTATGGAAAAGCAAAAACCAGAATTTTTTTAGTTTTCAAAAAAAAAAAAAACATTTGAATCAAATATTATCAAAATGCAAAATGTTGGATGGAAACATTATGACTAGTTTTCTGGGATACGTGAAACATATGAAAAATTTTGAAAGAAAATTTCTCACTTCATGAGGGGAAAAATGCATTTTTGACCAGCTGTAGTGGAGAGAAAAGAATTAACTTTCCAAGTAGCTGAGAGATGGTGATATGGTAGCCAGTCCAGACTAAGATGAGCTTCTGTCGTGAGAGAGTAGGCCAGAGTCTTGTATTATAGATTTTAAGCTGTTTGAAAATTGGAAATGTGACCTCTAAATTCTGACTTCTCTGAAGGGGATAACACCCTGTGCCCCTCAACTCCTCCAAGTTAGAAAGCAATGAACAATTTTTTAAAAATTGCTGCAGATAGCATCATGCTTTCCTCAAGTCTCATGCGCAGAACTGTTCCCTTTCTCTGCTCTCTTCAGATACTAGAGACCAGCACAGAAGGTCAAAGACTGAAATGGTCACAGATTTTTACACTCTGTACTTCTACACTCCCCTTTCCTCCTCCCCCTCTATTGTGTCATTTAGGCACCGCTTTGCATTGGGTTGGGGTGGAAACCCAGCAGAGGCAGAATTCCTTTCAGAGCTCCTGGCATACATACAGGGATGCTGCATAGAATCACAGAATATTAGGGTTGGAAGAGACCTCAGGAGGTCATCTAGTCCAATCCCCTGCTCAAAGCAGGACCAATCCCCAACTAAATCATCCCAGTCAAGGCTTTGCCACCTTTAAGGATGGAGATTCCACCACCTCCCTAGGTAACCCATTCCAGTGCTTCGCCACCCTCCTAGTGAAATAGTTTTTCCTAATATTCTCCCCTACCACCTTGTCTGCTCTGCTTGTCAGTGCTTGGGGGCAGATCCATAAGTTCATCTTCTCCACGCCCACTGTTTCAAGGGATGCAGAGAGGGAGCAGTTCCTGGACTCCAAAACAGGCAGGGAATGCATTTGTGCCTGGCTGCCACTCAGGGGCACCCTATCCCCTTCCTTGCATACCCTCAGAGTAGTGTGGCACAGCCTAGTCCCCAGAAAGCTTACTGCAACCAAACAGCTTTCTCAGTTGTTTGAGTCCTCTCATTATTTTAGTCCCATCCTCGCGAAGATTTGAATTATTACTTTGCCAGCAGCACATACCTTGTGGCCTTTCTTTATTAACGCTCAAGATTAAGTCTAAGGTGACAATGTGCTTTCCATGCTGAAATTCCATTCTAAATGATAAAGCCATAAGGGCTCTAACAGTTAGAAACTGAGATCAGGTTCAACTGGAGTGTTAACGTCAAGTCCACCTAAGCTGGAGTTAATAAATATCTCAATACTGGAAAAGACAAAGAGTTTTAAAAAAAAACCCTGTTGAATATTTATAACCATGACCAAGTAGGACAAGTCCTGTTGGTGTTTACCTGTCAGAATTTCTAAAATACAGGGCATCTTGCAATGGACTGGCTTTGCTCCTTTGCTGGGGAGATATATCAGATTGCTCAGAGGTAAACTCTGCTGATCAAGCTCACCAGTTAATTCTGTTACCAGTGCCACAAATGTACAGTTAGCAGCTGATCATGGTGTCTGCACATATGAGACATATTATGATGCTTTAAAGAATAAGGCAGACAAATGCACATACATAGAACTAAGTTTTCAAAGGGCCAAGGGTCTGTGTGTACACATCTGCCTGCACACAGTAATGAGGAAACTGCTTACTTAAGTACCCACTTTGGCTGCCTCAATCTGCAGTTTGGAGGCCTGAGCAAATGTTGAGTGTGCAGAAAGTGGGGCTGTGGCAAATTGCCAGTATGATTATGATGGGTCCCGCACTTCCTCTTCTTGGAGGGGGTTCAGGGTGGAGTTTCCTGCCCCTGAACTAGGGTATCTACTGTCCCACTAATAACCCAGAGAAGGGTAGTAGAGAGGGAGGGACCTAGGTCCCTCCTTTACTCCCGGTCCCAGCCCAGGGGCCCTAGGGATAGTGGTAAAGCACTTGAACTAGTGCTTCCTTCCCCTGGCCTACTTCCCTCTCCTGCTCTTCAGGTTGTGGGGCTTCCTGCCCTCTCTCTCTGCACAAGCCGGGTGTCTCTTAACCTAGGGTCTTGGTCTTCTAGCCAGCCACGGCACTTCTCTAAACTCTCCTCTACTTCAACTCCTTCAAACTGCTCTCTGCACCAACTCCTTCCCATGGCTACTTGAAGCAGGGTTTTTTTTTTTAATCAGGTGACTAGCTTCAGGTGCTCTAATTGGCTTCAGGTGCTTTTAATTAATCTATAGAAACCTTTCTTCCCTTTACAGGGAATAAGGCTTCTCCTCATCCTGGGACTTACATATCTCTCCTATATCACTCTCCTGCTCCCTTCTGGCCATGCTGAATCTTTGAAAACTGGGCCTACATTCATGCTAGCAGCCATTCAGGAAAGCAGCAGCAGCAGCAGCAGCAGCTGCAGCTGCTAGAAATGACAATGGCATCCAAAAGAATAAAGTGAGCTGATGATTATGACAATAATCCAATAGAATCCTCTGGGTTATTTTGTTTGGTTTCTTTCAGTGAGTTTAGTGCAGGTGAATTTTCATTGCCAGGCTGGGGGTCCTGGAGACTGGAAATCTCTGTTCGCCTATAGAGCAGAAACGGCACAGGTAGCAGTGTGAGAGTCTCCTTGCTGTCCTGCCTCAACCCCCATGGGAGTGGTCAGCCCTGGGGCAAAGATAGTGCGTTTTCCCCATCCATTCAGCCCTCACTCTCCCTGCTGAGTCTGCCAACAAGAATACCTGTTAGTGCCAATTGTGGTGGTAGTTTGTTATTTATGGATGTAAGCTCACTAGGAGCTGGACTCTGTGGGACAAAACCTCCTGTGGGGTAAAGTGGTGTAGCTCCTTCGGCTTCAGTGAAGTTAAACCAATTTGCACCAGCTGAGGATCTGTTTCTAGTTTGCAACGCTCTCTGATTTGTTTTTAAATGTGTATCTGATCTTTGCCTCTGTGATCTCCTCAGCACCAGCACCCTCACTGTTACTGGTGGAGAATAACAACCATTCCAAAAGCGCTCTGGGATGACAGCCACTTTTATCCTGATGGTGTAGCCAGAGAGTGCAGTGGTGTTGAAATGCACTCTCAGGAGGCTTTCCTCTTTCTAGCGGGTTGTCATTAGGGAAGTGCACCCTTTGACTGATGTTTCAATGCCCAAGTGTGTCCAATTATCACAGATGTAATTCTTACCAGTTTTGCTGTCAAGGCAGAAGTATAATCTCGCACCTCATAAGCAGCAGGACTTGCTGAATGTGCTTGTTCTTGTCCTCCCTGCCATGCGTTACATCCACCTCTTGGCTCTTTGCAGAATCATCTTGTTCACTGGAGGGTGCATAGTTTGGTGACATTGTTTTATTAAAAGATGAGAGACTATTTTCTCCAGCCTTGAGAGAGTGCAAAACATCTGTTGCTTCACAGATCTGCCTTTGTACTACTCCAATTAGATTTGTGTACTGTACAGTGGAGACCACTGAAAGGTGAAATCCCTGCAGGGACGGATTTGTGAGATTCTGCAGGAAATTGGTATTACAAGTAATTGTTTCCTGCTGAGGGATCTATCAGAAATTCACAGAAAAGCTACACTTTTCATCGTCTCCTGTAAAGAGTACCTAGAAAACTAAGGTTCACTTACTCCGCAGGTATCCTGCGGTGCATGCACATGGAACTCTGTATGCACTCCTGTTACAGTGGTTATCTGTCTAGTTATGACTAGCTATGCTGGGGTTGGCTTGTAAAGATATAATAATGTTCTGTAAATTATAAATCTGCTTAAATGGCAAATGAGGAGAAGTTGGATATTTAGGACCCTCTGCACTAGGACTTTGTCAGCTAGTATTGGCTAATGCTACCTACCTTTAGTGTGTCAGATTACAAAACCTTCTTCTAAAGTTAAAACAAAATGTTCTGTCATTTAAAAAAAAAAATTCCTCTCCTAGTTATGTAACACTTAGGATGTGTCTCCTTCATTCTCAAAGAGATCAGCTGCAGCTCAACTTTCTTCTCTGATTCCCACTAATTTTATAATGTTCCTGATGTTTCCTCACATTAACATGATCTTATTTAAAATAAGAAGGCACTCATATGATGGCATATATGACAGCTTTGCAGTAATACTGATTTCTACCTGTATGTAGAGTTCAGTGTAAATGCTGGCTTACCCCCCTCAAGAATCCAGTTGTTGCTTTAACCTGTGATAGTCCTGGTAGACTATATTTTGAGTCAGAGTAATGTTAACTATAGATGGGAGCTTGCATCCTGGTGTACTCTGTCCTTCCCTCACTCCCTGTAGATTTTCAAAAGTAGGCTACTGTCAGCAGCTGTTTTGGGTGCGCCATCTCCATTGAATGTGGGCCCTGTATTATTCATTTGGCTGTGTGACAGCTCTAAACTTGAAGCAACTGAGACTTTGAACTAGATAAAAGGAAATCTCTGCTATAATTATTGCAATCAGCAAAATACACAGTGCATTGTAACTATTTTTGTAACACAAATAATATGCAGTTTCCAACCTAAGTAAAACCTCTGTGTTTGGCTTTCCAATAAAATTGCTACTTGAACCTCTGTCACGTGGGTTGAAAAATATATAAACTCCAGAAACCATGTTTGCTAGCTCTGCTGCTCCTCCAGTGCCAATAATTTCAGGAGAAAGGATGGTCCCTTTTGATACATGCATTGTAGTACTACTGGAGTATAGTGGCCAATTACAGGAAACATACAGTATACCGCATGTATACAGATGGACAGCCAATTTCTCTTCTGAGACACTCACAGTAACGGTCATCTTCAGTATTCTGCAAACCTATATGTGCAGATTTCCTGCTGATGTCAAGCAGGAAACATACACACATAGGCAGAGGAGACACTACATTTGCACATTACTGTGCAAGATTGAGAGCAGAACTTTTCCTTCTTCCTTCATTCCCATATTTAAAGAGTTTCTTCATCCTTCTTCTAATCATGGTGCTGATAATATTGTAACGTGGTATTTAATTTTTAAATGGAAAGTTTTACTTCTAAATCCTGGATTTACTTCTAATTCCTTTTTGAAATATATCTCCACATCTGCATGCTATTCTTTAAGGTATCAATATGAGAATGCAGTATAGTATTGGGAGGGAGAGATTTTTTCTTTGTGGTGTTGGTGAACTCTCTGAAAGAATTTTATTAAGGATGGATGCATTTTTTCAGGAATGAGCTATGCTTAGATCATTTGACTTTAAAGTTATAAGCCTCTGATTGCAAACCTAAGTTTACCTGCCACCAGATCAGTTCATCTGGTGACTTGTTGTAACCATTGCCTGACATCACCAGGAATAAACATGTTAAATCGATTAGGCCTTTTACAGTCTAGCACGGATTTAGGTAAACTGCATTAAAGTTTGCCAAACAGAAGGGTTTGATGAAAAGAACAGATTGTTCACGTGGAACCCTGTGAGAGACAAATATTTGAGAAGTGCAAGAGTGTCTGTTACATGGACCCCTAACTGCTTTATCACATGAGAGAAGAATTTAGCCAAATGTAATGCACTTATAGCATAAGAACTTGGTTGAAAGATTTTTGTCAGATCACCCAAACAGATATTTCATCTCCAGCAAAAGGTACTGCCATCAAAATAGATGAGTTCCCTACACACGTTTCTCAATTGCTTATTTCTCTGCACACCATGCATAAAGATAATTTGCTTTTTGAATTCGGAATTAATTCAGTGCAGTGAAATGGTGAGGTACTCTCTCTCTTTGTACCTGGATTTTCATAACTTTCTTATTATTTTTATGTCTAGCTTGAGGGGAGAGGAATATGGATGACAAATTCAGCATCACATTGGGATGCTTGGTTAACTTAAAAAAACTATGTAGGGCTAAGAATGAGTTTATATTGTGCTTCTAGTCTCTTGTGTGTTTGTTAGAGATTCAAGACAGGCCTGTTCAAATCATGAGAGAAAAAATTAATAATAAACACTAAATGCTTAATTCAGTTAATGAAAATTTTTAGGTTTTGGGGTTTTTTTTGTTTGGTTGGTTTTTTTAAAGGAAATGTTTGTGGTCATCAAAAGTGCTAGAATGGCCTGCCTGGTAACTGAAGTCCTCTGTCTAGTTACAGTGCAAGCAGCAATGTAAGCTCTCCAAGTTGCCACATTTATGTGTGTCAGTCCTGATCTGGAGTAACCACCGCTAAGGCTACGAAGATAGTTCAATTTCCACACCATTCACTCATTACCGTCTCTGTTAAGACTAATAAGGATGCCAAGTACTAAGGCCAATTGTGGTGCTGTTTGTGTTGAGGAAACCATTGAGAAATAGAGGGAGACCATTGTTTAAGGATCAGAAAACAAACTCTTCTGTTCCTTGCTTTCTAAAAAAGGGGGAAATTAAGAGGTAGGGCTCCACGCGCAATTCTTCATTCAGGTCATTTTTGTGTTGCTTTTGTAGTATAAATAGTATTGTGTGCATGATCACACATGTGCTCTTGGATTCCTACAAGGAACAACAAAAGAAGGACATAGTAAGAAGATGTAACTCTATTTTAATTTCCTGGTTTTAGTGGATTTAAGTTAGATCTTCTGTGTTGTTCTGACTTACTGCAAGATTTTGTGTGTGAATTTTATTTTCAATGATAATTTGTTCAGATGTTGCTTATCTATCTCCCCAAACTTTCTTGAATGCACACAGAGGTCTTAACTACTGTTTTGGCCCAGAATTTCCTTCTAGGCTCATGTCCATTTTGGAATACTCATGGGCTGAAGGGAGCTGAATAACCTTTCTGGGATCAAGTATCAAAGGGATAGCCGTGTTAGTCTGGATCTGTAAAAGCGACAAAGTTGCTGCTTTCTGGGGTAGAGCCTCAACTGTTTTAATTTGGTGTAGCTCCATCAACTCTACAAAGTACCTCCATCTCCCAGGGGGGACGGGGGGGAAAGACACAGGCAGGGGGCTGCTTTTGTTTCCATTCTGCCTCTTTCCCCTGAGCAGAGAGTGGTCCAGGCTCCCTGGTCCCACTCCAGCTTCCAGCTTGGCTGGGGACAGGGTCTCCTAGGGAAGAGGCGGGGTGGGGCTTTGGGGGAAGAAGAAGGGCCCCGGGGTGCGGTGGGGGGGACAAAACCCTTTCTGTCAGCGTAGGGTTATGACTACCTACAGGGCTATGCTGACACTGCTATGCTGGTATATCCATAGCGTCGACATACCTTGTGACCCTCATTTGGCATTGACCTTTAACATCGCATGCCAGGGCTTAAGGAATGCACAACTGGTTTCATATTTCTGAAAGGGCCCTCGGCTTTCAAAAGTTTAAGATATGCTAGGTAGTCTGACTAGCTATTTAACAAGGCTGTAGAACCTCTCCCATGGTGATTCCTGCATCTAGCCCAACAGCTTGTGGTTGAACCAGAGCATAGATGCAGGGGAGAGAGCCCATGACAGCATGGCTCCTAGTGGAACTGTATTGTCGGGTGGAGTGGGCTGACTAGGAAGCACGTGAAAGGGCCAGGCTGGCTGTGCTGCTGCCTGGGAAACTTCCAGCTTGCAGCCTGACTGGTTTGTGTAGCCCTCGCCTGCATGTGGTATCTAGGCCACATTCTCTCCCCCAGCGTGGGGTTGGACATCCCTACCTCGTGAAGTGAGACTGGGAAGGACACGTCATGAGATGACCCTCTTAGAGTTCCTCCTGGGCGTTTCCCCCTGCAGTGGGGAGTTGCCCCGGGCTTGATTGGGCTCATAATTTGAGATGAACTCTACGTTCTGTCCTTCCATTGGTTACCCTGTGTTCATACCCTCTTTTGCTCTGAGCAGTATCACCCTCTCAGGTTGTAGTCAGTCCACTACCAATAAGGGATTGCTAGAAAGTTGATATTTTCCTCTGTTTGATATCAGTGATGTGTGTGTTAGGAATGAACAGATTAATTTTTGAATCTCACAGTACAAGTGTATCCTCACATTATTCAAGCCTTTAATCAGCCTATCATTTAATGTTATAGTTCTTGAAGGTTATTTCTCACAATGCCTATAACCCATCCAATGTCAGGATTGAGACTTAAACCAATAAGAACAAAGAAGTGATTAATCAAGATTTTCACAGTATCCTTTATTTACCCTATTGATCCTAAGTGCGGTACATATGGCGTTGTATATAGGTACAACTGTAGTTCTGATCCCCCTACAAGAGAACTATATGGGCGTAACCTGGGCACATTAAAGATGCAGTGGCAGCCTTAAATCATATTTTCCTAGATTTTTTTAAAAAAGCCTAATAAAGTGTATATTGGCTCCTTCTCATTAATCCAAATGAGAGTTTGCCTAATAAAGGATTTTATTGTTATAATGCTTAGCCCTAGTTAATTAAGCACTGGTACTTCTCCTGTATTCCAGAATGGAAGGTAACACCTTAACTTAATTAAAGAAAACAGTTATAACATGAAAGTAACAAAACCTGTGCTGATGCCTTTTACCTCTTAACAAGATTTGTTTGTAACAACAATTTTCTGACAAAAGGATATTGGTATAAAGAATTAACAGATTTCAAAGACTTTCATCTTGGTAGGGTGACTACTTCTTTCCTAGCCTTTTTATGTAAATACACTATACTAACATGACCATGACCCTTGGGAAAAATCAGTGTAATTAACATGACTTTTTCACTACTTATATACATTTCTCTTAGTCATCACCAATCTGTGGTCAGAGGGCATTAGAGTAGACAGACACAAATTATTTTAAGATGGCCAAATCATGCAGTTCTTAGTTGGTCTTCCTCGGGAAGCATTTCCATTGGAGTGGGGCTAAGATTTTAGTTGGACAGTAGCAGTTGGTCCTAAGTGTATATGGAGAAGGAAGTGTGTAATGTGCACTGGGGTAAATTCTGCCTTTACATATGTGCACAGGCCATGCATTGAATGCAATGAGTCTCACACCTGTTTGTTTGTCTAAAAGGCAGAAGCTCACATAAAGGCAGAATCGCTCTGTTACTAGCGGTTCAAGGGAAAATGAAGCTGGTCTATCATGAATTTGTGCAAATAGTATGCTTCATCTAGAGATAATTTTGCTTGGACTTGTATGTTCAACATACATTGACCAAAGTCGACCAATGCTTTTGCATAGATAACAATACAGCCACGGAACAGTTTGATAGCGGTGTCAGTCAGCCATTTTAGAATGATTTTCTATTAAAAGCTTGTTAAAAGCATAATCCTAGGGCCCCACAAGAATATTAAGAATCATTTGTGACATTGGATAACTATGTAGAAAAGCTCTCCCTGTTCCCGTCTTGATGGGCTGCTCTTGGATTGGTTCATTTCCCTGGCCTCTTTCCAGCAGCTCCAGAATCTGTATAACCATCCATGTCAAGATTTGTTTAGATTTGTAAAAATTGTGGCACTTCTGGTATATATCAGTTAGATAACAAGAACTTCTACCCACCTCAGAACCGGATTGTCTAATGCTCAGTATTCCTCAGTTAAGGGCATGTATCTGTATTTTTCTTTCTACTGTTTTAACCCAGTGGATGACAGTTGCATCTATAAGGCTACTATTTGGAGGTAAATATAGCTATTCACATTCAAAACCAAAAATTGCCCTCAAAATATTCTTGTCAGTTCAAAATTATCATGGTTGTTTAGTTCCTTGGGTAGTACATTCCTTTTTTGTGAGGGCCTAATGATTTGAAGGAGTTCTGCGGTCTCTTGTAGAGCTATCTGGATGTGTCTGTAGTAGATGCATCTTTCTCCACACCGCGTCATCGTTATCATATACTAACTACTTTCCTCATGGAAGAGTCACATAGAATGTTATCCTTTCTATAGATTCTTTTAAACCAACCTTATGATTCTATATCAGGGGCATAATTCCTCATTAATATCTGTAGGACGGTTCAAAAAGGATTTTGGTTCATAAAATAATATCTATAAAATTCTATTTAATTTCTATGGAAGCCTATTGGTTTCTTCTCTCTTAAATTCTATAGAATTTAGGGTCTATAGCACAAAGCACTTACAATAAGCTATTTTTATTACTGGCACTTACATCATGGCTTGGTCATTGTCCTAGACTCAAGTTAATTTCCTACTGTGTCCTACTGTAACATAAAATTCTGTGCTAAAGATTATTGCATCATAGCCTTTGACACAGTGCTTTATGTTACTTTAGGAAACCATTGTATCAAACTAATTTACCATTGTTTAATACCAACATGTGCCATTTTGTTCATTTCTTTTTTCAAAAAGAATAATTTCAAGAATGGAAAACTCCCCATTGACCTATAGAAGCCCAATGACATGAGATATGTGAAACTATGCTGGACAAAGAACTAGATAACATACTGTGAGGAGTATTCTTGATCTGGCAAGTGGATGGACTAGGTGACTTAGAGAAGGAAAAGACTAACTCCTGTGATATCCTAATTCAGTTTTGTGGAAAAAAAATCTTTGAAGATATAATTATCTCTTACTTTCCAAAACCAAACAAGGAACCTTGAACTTGCCAGGCTGGATCAAACTCAAGGTCTACCTGGTTCAATATTTGGTCAATATTGACAGTGGCCAATACCAGCTGCTTCAGAGGAAGAAACCCTATAGTAGGCATTTATGGGGTAACCTGCCCTAGCGAAAGTTTCTTCCTAACCCTCCGGTAGCTAGAGGTTGGTTTATGCCTTGAACTTGAAGGATTGTATTCCTTCCAAACTCATATTTTTGAATAATTACTATAGTAAGTAGAAAGAAAAGGAGTACTTTTGTGGCATCTTAGAGACTAACAAATTTATTTGAGCATAAGCTTTCGTGAGCTACAGCTACAGCTGAAGCCCACAAAAGCTTATGCTCAAATAAATTTGTTAGTCTCTAAGGTGCCACAAGTACTCCTTTTCTTTTTACGAATACAGACTAACACGGCTGCTACTCTGAAACCTATAGTAAGAAGGAATTTTTATTATAGATATATTTTTTCTAGTTCCTGCTAAGCTCTGGGCTGCAGTGATATCTTGTGACAATGAGGTCCACAATCCAAATGGTTGCTTGTGTGAAAAAGCTTTTCCTCTTCTCAGTTTTGAATTTGGCACCTTCCAATTTCATTGATTGTGCCCTTGTTCTTATATTATGAGACAGGTGAATAGAAACTCTCAGTCTACCATACCTTCTCTTTATCCTTGTATACTTTATCACGTCTCCTCTCTCAGAAACACAATCCCGGTCATTTCAATCACTCTTTATATGAGTGAACAGATGAGTTTCTCATGATATACGCTATGTCTTTGTAAGTTAAATTACTTCTAGCACCTGAGAATGTGTATGTAGCTGCTCTAAAACTGGAATTACTCTTTTCAAACTAGCTGTACAGTTAGTTTAATAAAGGAGGCTAAGGGTGTTTGGGCACCATTAGTTACCCTGAACTTTTGTGAGTGGCTATATTGGACCTGATTCTGTTCTCACACCAGTTTTACACCAGTGTAACACCATTTGGTCAGATCCTATTTTCATCTGTGTAAATCTGGAGTGACTCCTTTTGAGACTAGATTTACACTGGTACAGGTGAGGCCATGATGAGCCCTACTACTTTAGTGGAGTTACTTCAGCTTTAGGACTCAATCCTACAATGTGCTGAGCACTTCCTGGGAGTTGGTGAGAGCCCTCCACTACCACTGAAGTTAATGGGAATTGAAGACATTAGCACCTCCCAGGAGCTGCTTAATACCTTTCAGGATCAGGACTCTATGCCATTGTAAATGAGATCTGGACCAGGCCTATTCCTTTTTATCTTTTGTTGCACTAACTTATTTTCCTCATTACAGCTACACACATACTATGGCCCTTCATCATCTGACTCTTATGGGATTCACACCCTTTGCTGGTACTTTATTCCCATCTTCTCTAGACCAGGAAATCATCTTAGAGACCTGGTCAGTATTTGAAAATGATAAACTGCTAACAGTGGGTGTCGACAATGGGTTTAGCTGAGCCACTGCTGATACCCATTCTCAACAATGAGTAGTTTTGCCAGTGTAGACAAGGCTTGAGTGCTGATTGGTTTAAGCACGGTTCTCTAGAAAAATGCTAGCATCGTTTCCTTGGCCATTGTTCTTCAGATCTCCTGACTCTTAGCCCTTTGCTTTAACTACAAGACTGTCCATGTCTTTCTAATCTTTAATTAATTGAGCTCAGCACTCCATATTACTCTCATGAAGCTAGTTCAAGGCATCAGAATTCTACAGAGCAAGACAATTCTAAAATAATTTTTTGAAACAACATCATAGGTCTAAGGTGCAGTATTCTGTGCTGCAGTGTAACAGACTTCATTATAGGGCAGATTCTCTTCTGCATCTGAGCTCTACTTAGGGCCCCTACACCAACTGAGGACCAGCAGAACAGAGGTCTACCCTCTCAATAGGTCCCTCTGTCCCTGACACCCTCTATACCAAGCTGGAGGTGGTTGGCACAAGTGCTGGCTCTGCTAACTTTTTCCAGCCGAGAGATCCCTCAATCCATGCCAGAATAATTTTCAGCTGGCCAGTTCTGACCAAGATTCGGTCCCTTTCTCACTCAGTTTGTAAGCAATTTTAGTTCATATTAGGTCTAGATAACAATTGCTTGACATTGGGGATTTTCTGGAGTTCACGTGAGAAATGAAGGGGCAGAGAATCCCACTCAGGAAATTTCTCTGACATGGTCACAGGGTGAAAAGAAAAGTTTCATAAATAATAGACAGAGGGCTCTCTAAGCCTTGTTCAGACACTTAGCGTATGTCTATACTGTGATAAAAGACCCATGGCACAGCTAACTCAGGCTCATGGAGATCAGGCCATGGGGCTATAAAATTGGGGCTTTCGGGAATGGAGGTTGTTCGTAACTCTGAAATGTTCATCACTAGTCTGAACAAAACATTTTGGTTCTTTCAAAAGTTTACAACTGAACATTGACTTAATACAGCTTTAAAACTTTACTATGCAGAAGAAAAATGCTGCTCTTAACTATCTTAATTTAAATGAAACAAGCACAGAAACAGTTTTCTTACCTTGTCAGATCTTTGTTTTAAAAACTTTCTCTTTATTTTTTTAGTAGTTTACATTTAACAAGTACTGTACTGAATTTGCTTTTTTAATTTTTTTTGTCTCTGCTGATAGCATAATTCTGGTTCCAAATGAGGTGTGTGATTGACTAGTCAGTTTGTAACTCTCATGTTTGTATTCTGAGGTTCTATTGTATTTCAGGAGCTTATTTTTCCCATTATTATTTCATGTTTTAGAGGCTCCAGGCAGTTTCAGCTTAAGTGTTAGCTGAAATCCTATGTTTGGGGGGGGAAAAGAATTTGATTAATGTAGTGTATTAATTCCATCACTAGTACCCCTATCTGTGCACCAAATGCTCTGACCTGTCTCAGTGACCCAGGTGTCCATGGCACAGTCTAACAACACAGTGAGCCTCAGTAGAGAGGCCAAAGACTGAATGGACTTGAAAGACCCCTTGAAGTGGTCCTTCTAGGTCAGGGCTGAAGCACACTGACCCAGCTGTGCAAGGAACCTACACTGCTGCTACCCATGCTTTATTAGTTCAGTGACTTAAACACAGAACTTAGTTCCCCACAGATTCCAATACAGCACTTTTCAAGAACACTAAATACACATTACATTATTTTAAAAGAATAATCACTAAAAAAAAATACCTTGACTGATTCCCCACCACTGAAAGGCAGCCCTTCTAATCTGCTTGTTAAAGAACGTTTAGGAAGCTGTTGAAGCTGTTAAGAAATTGAATCCCCAAGTGACGAGAGTCAAAAATACTGCTGAAGAAGCAGAAAAGAACTGACAAATGAAAACATCTCCTCTCCGTGGCAAGTCTTGATGCTTTCCTCCACGTAACTATAAAATATTTCAAGCTAACATGCTCCAAATGAAAAAAAGGTGCCAATTCTATAAACAGGTGTTTGCTGACCGTATGGGCAATGCAACATGTTTTTCTGCAAACGTATAATAGTAATTTTGCTTACGAATAGCATCTGTTCCAAGAAAATTTAATATATTGTGGCTGTAACGTGTGCTATATAGGACAGAAGAGGGAGGGAAAATAGCCATGGATTTAAAACTACATCTGTGACTAGTTAGTTATGGTAACTCTCAGGTATGTGGTGGTTTCAGCATGTGTTCTAGAATGCAGCAATAGATTAGCAACAAGAGCTATAGAGAAAACTATGAAAAATCAATACACCTACTCATTCAAAAAAAACCCCCCCAAAACAAAAAACCCTACAAAGTGTCAGTCCTATGTCATTCACTGAACACTTGCTGGCTCTGAAGCTCTAGCCTCTATCACATTCCCAACCAGGTGCAAAACCCATTGACACGAGATCACTTCCAGAAACGAGACATAACACTAATAACGAGCTTAGCAGAAATGGAGGGAAAGCATTGACCTTGATCAGCAAAGCTGAGAGTGGAACGTGAACTGTAACCTTAGGGGATGAGCGAGTTGGGAAAGAATTGCTAAAGGCCAAGTCCTGATCCCACTGAAGTCAATGGTAAAACTCCCATTGACTTCCATGGAAGTGGAATTTGGCCCAAAGTGAACCAGAAAGGCAGCAGGGAAATGCATTGAGCAGTGCAGTGCTTCCCACTCACTCACCATTGCCAAGAAGTGACCTAGGCTCCAGTACACTGAAGAAGCAAGACAGCTGTTGCCACAAAGAGCTGGCTGTTGTATGGTTTGCATTTGTTCCTTCTTCTGTGCTCCCTGCTTATTACTTTTATATGTTCCCCCATCCAGCCAATTTTTTCTGTATTTGTATGTTCCACCTTTGGATGTGTAACACCAACAGACCCCGGTCGCTGACGGGCAGGATTGAACCTGGGACCTCTGGAGCTAAATGCATGAGTCTCTACTGCAGTTAAAAACCATATGCCTCTTAGCTAAGGCTGTAGAGCAGACTCATTAATCTTTCTCACTAAGTGCTCTCGGTGCCACTAGATGGGACAGAACACCACACCCAAGAGGTGTGTGGGTTACGGCTGCAGCAGTTACCTTTCCATACTCGCCACTGACTCCAACTTATGGATGCTGCTTTCTAGTTTCTCAGGACTAAACCCCTTGCATTCCTGTGCTGGAAATTTGTCATCCCCAGATATTTTGAGACTGTTTTGAATGCCCTGCGGGACACCTGTCAGAATGTGAGATGAGTGAATAGGTGGCAACTTTACCTAGGGTCCTAGCCCAGCCCTCGGCTATGTCTTGCTGCAATTCTGAAACCTCCTCGCCTGTGCTTGCCCTGCTCTACTTCCACAGTCTGTACAAAATGTTATTGCTAACATGGTCTTCTCTCCTGCTACTGGATCATGTCACTCCTCTCTCAGAATCCCTCCTCGGCTTCTTCTCTCCTTCCCCCAACACCCTCATCTTTTGGGTTCTGCACGATGCCACCCCCATCCACATCTTCGCTTTCCTTTCCTCTTCCCAATTTCCTCTCCTAAATGTCCCTCCTATTAGACACTTCTCCCGTGGCTATCTCTCTTATGCTTGAATCTGCATACTCCTGAATGCCAAACACCTACCCTCTTCTCCAGAGGTTGAAGTCAATTGAACCAAGAGGGGGAGCTCCACTACACCAGTCAAGGTGGAGGGGGACCTGTGGCGAAGCACTACTCAGCCATGCCCGGGAGATCACTGTCTCCACTTTTAGTGTAAAAAGGGGAGCTGCCATCACCATCTCCCATGCTCCTCCTTACTTTAGCCCCCTGATCTTCTCATTGGAGTTACTATTTGTAGTATAGTAGCAGCTACAAGGCCCCAACTGAGAGAAGGGCCCATTTTTCTGGATGCTGTACAAACACACAGTAAGACAATGCCTGCCTTAAGAAACCTAGAGTCTAAAGGGTGAAAGAGGAAACAGAAGAGAAGTGACTTTCTCAAGGTCACACTGCAAAATAGTGGCAGAGCCAGGCATAGAACTTAGTTCTTGCGTCCCTGTCCAGTGCCTTATCCACAAGTCACCCTCTCTCATTCGGATCCTTCCATCAAATGCACCTCCAGTACTGCCACCCCTGAGCATTTAAAAATCACGAGTCTGGCCCCAAAACATCAGGAGTCATGGCTTAAAAATCATTTCTTTTTTAAAAATAATCCTTTTTTAAAATATTTGCCATCCAGTTTCTGAGCCTTTAGGTTACACTGAGTTTATGTTGTCAGGCTTTTCAGAAACTTTTTTTTTTTTTTAATGAAAGTTAAGATTCTCAGCTCCAAGAGCTGGGACTTTAAGAAAAACAGAAGCTATGGCAAGATTTCCAGTAAAATCAATGGAGTTGACAGTGCACTTCTTCCATAATTCTATTGACATTTGACAGCAACCCCCCAGTCTAAGAACTCTGGAAAATTACATTACCAAAAAATATCCACGCTGCTTTGAGATGTGAGCAGCATACGATTATATGGTGGATTTTGTACTGTACTGTGCTTAGATTGTAAACCCCTTGAGGCAAGGACTGCCCTTTCCTTTTTTCTGCACCCTGATGGTGCTTAATAAATAACAATCCCCTCCTTTACACTGGCAATTTACCCCATTCTCAGTCCCTTGAATGGCATGACAGCCTTTCCCTAATGAAATCAGCAGAGAGTTACCAGCGCTGAAGTGAAGAGGTGTTTTGTATATTGCATAGTAAACACCACAATAGCCGGTGAGAGGTGTTGAGGCCAAGGAGGAAGGGGGAAGTGTACAATGCTGCTTCTCATGACTGTATTCTCCTAATGAACAGCTGCTATAGGATAGCAAACAGTTCCTGATTGAGATAAGATTACACACATGCAAATGACACTAATCATCCCAGAAAGGGTTTTGCAAAAAGCGTCAGATTCTGGTTATTTTTTATTTGAACTTCCAGTTTTCTTAACACAGTGAAGAGATTTAAATATTCAATCCACTGTCAGTCCTTTTGACTGATGGCAAATTGTGTTATCTCATCTAGAGAGTATCTGTGATAAAACCCCTATGGTTGTAGTGAGACCATGTAATTTTTCTACGATGAGTGTAGCTGGCTGAAACATGGTGTAGACATTTAGCAGCAAAAGGAGTACAGCTTTTTCTGTACAGGCCCTGATCCTGCAGGTACTAAGCCCTTGCATAACTTTATGCATGTGAGTAGCCCCCTTGAAGGCAGTGGGGAGTACTCATGTGTGGAAAGTTATGCATGTGCTTAAGTGCTGGTTGGATCAGAACCCTATGGTTAGATAAGAAAGAAAGATTGTTAGATAACAGAAATTGCCAGAAGGGCGGTTTTATGGCTAAAGCATCAGAATGGGGGAGCAGGAAATCTGTATTCTATACTGGCTGTTTTGCAGACTCTTTGGATGACCTTGGGCAAGTCACTTAGAGTCTCTTCCTGTTTCCCCAGCTGTGTAATGGAGCTATAGTGCATCACATACCTGACAGGGATGATGTGAGGCTCCGTGCATGAACGTGGTCAAAGCCCTTTGACAGGTTTCAGAGGCACTGAATTTAGCTGTATGGAATGGAAATCAATCAACTTCATGAAAAAACTCCTACAGATACAGACAGACATCATCTTCCTTTCCAAATGCAAACAGATGGACATCATACCAAAAGGACTAAAGGTAAAAAATCCATTACAATCTACATAGCACATAGACTATGCTGAGAGATTGTGCCACACACTCTCAAAGAAACTGCAAAACCACCTGATCAACATCCTATACAGCAAACAGGGAAAGATTAAGAATGAGCGCTCAAAGCCCTTTGAGAGCCTTGGGTAGGCATCCATTGAGAAATGCAAAACAGCTGGTAAAACCAGGTGAATAATGAAAGAAATCACAGGTTTCAGAGTAGCAGCCGTGTTAGTCTGTATTCGCAAAAAGAAAAGGAGAACTTGTGGCACCTTAGAGACTAACAAATTTATTAGAGCATAAGCTTTCGTGAGCTACAGCTCACTTCATCGGATGCATTTCGTGAGCTGTAGCTCACGAAAGCTTATGCTCTAATAAATTTGTTAGTCTCTAAGGTGCCACAAGTTCTCCTTTTCTTTTTAATGAAAGAAATGACTCACAAATATGGAAAATTTCACTAAGCTGGAATCTATTCACCAATGATTTGCCCAGCTCTATAGCTTGAGCAAATGATGGAAAAAATATTCCTCCAATTCCTCTTTAAAAGAGATCATGAACTTCATCAACTAAATTACTCAGATCACATTGGGCCAACTCTGGTAATACTATCATTAAAACAGAGCTAGCTGCGACAGGATTCTATTACAACAGGCCTATCTGGGTGCATTTAAGAAGCCAAATAATTCTGTGTTTTTCTTTGGAGAAATTGCCAGTGGGTGGATTTGGAAGCATTGGCCTGTCTCTCCAGCCATCACTTACATGCAATGATTATCGTCTCCTGCCACCAGCATCCTGGCTCCCAGGTGACCCAAAAGCATTTCTCTGGATGAGGAGGGGACCCCTTTGATGTCTTGTCCTGGGTACTAGCCAAGCCTGTCAGACAGCATTAATTTTAAAAGTGCATCCTATTTTCCCCTTGATAGACTATAATCTTCCATTCTACAGATTTTCCATGCACAGAGAGCTGATGTTTTTCTTATTAACTATATAGCACTTACAGACTCAGCAGCTCCTGTGGGAGAGCTGGAGGTGTTTTGTTTGTCCTCTCAACGGAAACAATATACCCCATGCTGAAGGATGTTCCCAGCAAGTCTGCTGTTGTCAGAACTGGTGGCTGGTGCTCCTGGGTCAGGCTTTTCTGCTTTCCCGTTGTTGTTTTTCTAGGAAGATGCTGCATTTGGAAATCTGTCTGACTTGGCTTAATAGCCAGATGCCTGTATAGGAGGCCTGCAAAGGCACACCGCTCTGAGCGATGGGGATATCTGCTTGAAGCTAACCAGCCACATAGCTCCTCAGACATTCCCTTTTATTTAGATTTCAAAAGCACTGTGTATGCTTTACCTCTTGGAAGTGCTGTGCTGGACTCTGACTTCCCACAGCACAAGTAAGCACATTTACAGGGGTGGATTAGAGCAGGATTCACGGAGTTGTAGATCCAGGCCGTGGGCTAGAGGGGAACCCATACACTCATGAGGGCCCCAAACCTACAATTTGTTCTGCACAGCAAGATCCTCCGCTGACGCAAAACAAGTTGCAAAACTGGGGCCAAAGTTCAGATCTGTAGGAAAGGGCTCCACAGGGGGTCTGTCACAGGGACCTGGGACATGAGGGATGATTATCAGGTTGGGGCGCCTGAGAGTATTTGATTTGTTGTGGGCTGCTCTTTGCTTTGAGGGGAGCCTTTGGATTGGATTGGATCTGGTCCCCATTTCGTCTTAACCCAGCATCACATGTTTGTGAAGATTAACTTTTGAAGTGTGTGTGTGTGTGTGTGTGTGTGTATATATATCTGCAGCACATTAACAAGAATGTTTTTAATCCCGGGGGCTAAGCTACTTCAGGTGGCTAAAATGTTCAGAGAGGTGATAATGAAGAGAGATCTGATGGAATTCACAACAGCCATACCACCTGGGTTGAAACTAGAGTGGTTTATTCCTTTTAAAAAAAAAAGTTTTCTGTCATGGAGGAATCTTTGATAATTTGCAGGAAGCTTGAGGTTCACTTCAAAGCCATTAAGCTGCTGGGGAGGAAAGGCAAGGCTAGCTGTCTGCACTAGGCATGCTCCGCAGTGACTGCTTCATGCAAGGCTGGGCTCGCTCACAATATTTCCAAACGCAGAGAACAGAGGCAAGCATGGGGGAGCCACTTGGTAAGTCAGTGACATTCTCTTCCTACAGCTCCAAGTTAAAGCCACTTAATTTATTCAGCCTAAATTAAGAGTTTAAGGAAATTGTGTGGGTGGCTTTGTTGTTTCTCTGTAAGGCATGCTGCAAAAACGAACCAAGCCACTGCAAAGCTGTCATGCCGCTGCCAACGATTCTAACTTTAACTTTTTCTAAGTTTCTCTCCTCATGTCAAACCATTCGGCTTTTTGCTCTGTTCCGGACCTCTGAGTGTATGGTTCTTGCACACGCTGCTCTGACCGTTTTCAAACAGATGAATAGTTTTGCTGGAGCAGCAGTAGATTATTTGGTCTCCGCTGGTGTTAGTTGCAGATGTAACTGTTCGAGTACCAGAGAGTATGTGTTTACAAGCAGCTTGGCTCTCTCCTTCAGTTGTTTGAAGACTATGTGAGGTATGTGTTCCCCATTTGGCTTGGACACAGGGGGACCTAAAGTCCCCTGCTAGCAACTCCCGCTACCCTTTTTGCACTGGGTAGGTGGAATCAAAGAGATCAGAGCGAAAGGATTGGCTTCCCACACAGCAGTGGAAAGAGATCATATTTTCAAGGCAGGTTTTAGATCACCTCTATGCTTCTAATGAGTCTTCTGCAGTAAATTGCAGCCTGTGGTCTCTTCAAGTGACCTGCTGATTAATTGATTCAGTGACCACTGCTGTAGCAGATTCAGTTTCTGTACCGATAGCCCTGCAAAGTTTACAAACTTTCCCCCCACGTTTTTGACGTTTAAAATGTTCCATCAAAGAAATAATGATGTTAACCCAGGCTGCGGAAAGCACCACCCCTCACAGAGAGGGTTTAGTGCTTTAGGGATTAGGGTTTGGTAATCTGTGAGTGTGAAATCTAAATGCCTCTGTGTAGGTCTCCTTTATGGTGCCTTGCTGCTACATCCCTCGAGTTTTCTTACAATGTTTATTATTCCAAACTAAACCCCTTGTAAGGGAGATGTTTATTGAGCACTATAGCCAGCCCAGGGTCTCTGATTTTCCAAGCATCTCTCTCAAGATGTTACCAGTTTAGCAATAAAATGAAACATTTAGGTACTTTATAGCAGAGAGATGAGAGTACTGCTGTAACACGAACTAGTTTACTAAGAGAAACTGCATTTACTTCTTGCCAGGAATAACAGAAATTTAATGCTTGGGATCCATCTGGATGTTTCAAAAACTAAATAATTCCACTCTAGAATCATAACAACAAAGCATCAGTTACTCTAATTTGTACATGCAAGACAAAATGTGTGAATGGTTAATACCAGGCAGCTACTGGAAACTAACCTTTGTTCCTTCTTTTCCCCCGCCCCATAGTGGGTGAATTAGCAGTAGACATGAGAAAAACAGGCCCTTCTGTAACTAAATTAAAGACATTTAGTTAAATCCCCAAATCTTGCAAAGTAATTTTTGTGAAGAGCCATAATCTGGTTTGTGTCTAAGCACACCAAATAAGAAAACAGACTGTGAAGCAATCCTCTCCCTCTGTCTCTTTCTATGGTTTTTGAATTTCTTTCCTGCTTTGCTATTTTCTCTCTTTTAAAGCTACAAACTTGCCTTCACCCTGGAAAGTGCCTATAACAGCGTGAGACTTCTGTATCTGTTCATATCAATTTTCTTCCTGTTAATTCCAGTCTTCTCCCACATTGTAACCCACTTTCTGAACAGGAGAGATGAATTCTTTAGTGAGGTAAAAGGCCCTGGTTCTGCAAATGAATCCCAACTCCTGCTTAACTTTACTCCCATGAAGAGTCACAATAAAGTTAATGACTGTCTTTAAAAACTAAAATTGCCTTTAAAAACCTGATTGTTAGCATGTGATAATACAGTCATAGGCACTAATTCCTCTGACTGATCTATACATCTACCCCTGTGTCCATACGAGCCCCATTGACTTTAGGGGTGGTCTACCTGCACAGATTAGTTTGCAGGATCAGGGCCTTAAACCTGAAGCTGCAAAGGTTTATTATCAGTCTTAGTGCTGTCTATTATAAGTGCACCCTTTTACACTTTACTCAGTTGCCATTGCAAAGAGAAGAAAAAAAACTGTTGTTTTTCCATTGGGTGTTAGGCTGAATATTACATTTTAAATTGTCCTAGAACTACAAATTATAGCCCTGATTTGGGCATTGAATCCATCCAATGGACTTATGTGTCTGCAGAATCTCTTCTGGATTGGGTTTTTGTTAAGGATTCAGAAAAATTGTTTTTCCACGGTTAGGCATCCCAGAAGTTAAGACACTTCAGCTCACACTCTTAAGTAAAAATCTGAGTACAACTGCATGAGCAAGCATTTTGATCCATGTTGTCAGGATACCAAATCTTAGTGACAATGCAATGCGTATCTTGCCTTCTAGCCTAAAACATTCAGCCACGCTCCTGAGCAGTAGCTGAACTGTTTTCCTTTCTTTGCTTTAAAGAGTCTGCATTAAGTCAAAAAAGATGGTACCATTTGTTGTTGTTGTTGTTGTTGTTGTTGTTGTTATAAACAGTTACATGGAAAATAATGACCCAATTAAATTCTATTGTTAAAGAGCAGAATAAGCAACTTCTGAATAAATTACTGCAGTACTAATTGGCGAGGAATCTCATGGCTTTTACTCACTTGTTGTGTGTCCACTATTCTCCACAAAGCAGGAGAGTGGGAAGTGACAGGAACATTGGTTCTATCCTTCTTCCCAATGTACTAGCCTGTGCAGTTGAATTGCCATGGAATAGGGTTTGTAATTTAGAAAGGACCAATAGCAAATTACTATCTCCTGGGTCACAGGGTGGGATGGCAAATCTCTGAGGCACAATTCCTTCCCTGCACTGCTCCTAGATGGCATGGCAGCACACCACTACCTGCACAAAGCAGATTGTGAAATCACAGTCTAACCCATTGTTTCCAGGATGGGGGCCCTAGTTTGTCTCCTCACTTCCTGTAGCATTATTCAAAATTGCTGGCTATAAAACACATTCTCCTGTGCTCAAAAAGTACTAATCCGACTGAATCTGTAGGTTTTAGTCTTTTGAGTGTTAACAGATTACAGTAGTATATTGTTAGATACATAACTTGACTGGCTTTCTCATGACCTAAAGAGCACACAGAAAATAAACAAGGATCTATTGTTCAGTGGGGAAAAGCAAATGTTTTCTGTGTTGCTATCTAATTAAGAAAAGAGCATTTTAAAATAATTCTCCTGGCTGTCACAGCAATGACATGGCACATGCAAACTTGGGTTTTGCCAAAAGCAGATCTAGTTGGAGGGTGATGCATTTCTGAACTTCTCCATAATTTTCGAGCTGCTTATGAGCAGGCTGCAAGGTCCTGCCCAAATCTTCTATTTTAATGAATTTGGCCAGAGTCCATCCTAATTAATCTTGAGGGAGTTAGGGGTGGGAGAGCACAGTATGAAACAATTGTTCTCTTGTAATTTTCTTTTCACATGTGTTGACCAACCAAGAGCTATGTCTTCAAAATCCTTTGGGTCTCTTGCTGAATCCATTACACCAATTTGTTTGGTTTTAACAGATGTTGTTTTCCCCTTCATGAGTGGAAAGGGTTATCTCACTTGCTAAAACCTTGCTATTTGGCTTTGTTTCAAGAGCCTGTGGACTTGTGGAATGCTGGGGGAAGCTTACTCGCTAGGTCCAGCTACAAAGAAAAGGGTAGGTCAGTCTTTCAATAACTTTATACCACCTTTAAGATCCAAATGTAGATATCTACATAGATTGATGGGATTTTTTAACACCTACAGCAGGAATAACCTAAATATGTCTCTGTGCAATATATTGCTGATTATAGTAGACAATGAAAGATTGCAGCAGTATGTACATTGCCCAAGTAGTTCATGATTAGAACATTATTGAAATTTGTCAGTGATCACTCAGACAATATTAGATGGGAAGTATGTTTATAGTATTAACTATACTGGCCCAACTTTTCAAAAGTGGCTACTAATTTTGCATGCAAAAGACACAGTCATATATCTTAAAGTTGGCATCCAAAATTTGTGGCCATTTTTGAAAATTTGGGACAGTCCCTCTTCTATTGCTTGGCTATCACTTGCCTATTCAGTCTCTAAGGGCTTGTCTACACTAAAAAGATTTGCCACTTTAAGTACACCAGTGCAGTTAAAATAACAAACCCTTCCCTAGTGTAGATGCAGGTGTACTAGTATGGTTTTATTCTAGTTTGGGAAGATGAATAATCTGTATTGGTGTAAGGTACCTTTATACTGGTATAAGTGTTCACACTAGGGTTAAAATAATCAGCCTAAGCAATATATTATATTGGTATGATTTTTCTTGTGTATTCTAGCCCTTACGTTCTGCTTTCCTTACTGTCAAATACCAAATATTAAACTACTTAATGTGGAATTAATAATATTAACAATGTGGAAACTGAGGCAAAGAGGTTTCAACTGACACATGGCCACACAGTGTATCAGTGACATCCCCTGAATTAGAATTTAGGATTCTTGAATCTCAGTCTTATCCTTATTGTACTGGACCACGATACCGCTAAAATGTTACTTTGGTGTTTAAGTTCTTGCAGCGTATTAACAACAACAACAAAAGCCCTGCTGTGAATATATGGTAGGTCACAGACGAGAGGAAGATGGGGTTGGACATCTATGGTACAAGTATAGATCTGGGGGGCAGTCCAGAAGAGGGACATTGATTCCACATAAAAGTATGCTAACGGGAGGCAAGAGAGGCTGGTAACATGAAAATGAGTGAGCAAAGCAGACAAAGATGTGCTCAGAGTCTGTTTACTCCGGCAAACATGATCTTTATGGAGGTGTCTGAAAGGAGGGGAGGCAGGCCAGCCCTGCGGAGCCCCCACCACAAGCCACCATCTGCATTTGTGAGGAGGAGAAAGTGTGTATGTGCGTGTGTGTTTGTTTGTTTGTTTGTTTGTTTTCTTGAAACCTGGCCTGAATGGCTGGCTGATTCTGCTGTGATTAGGAGAATGCTCATGTGTGTAATCCTTTTTGATCATGGAGCCAAAGATTTATAACCAATGTCCCTATCATCTCAAAGAAGTCCAGATCTGTGATGGATCCCTTTATTAAAACATTTCTTATTCCATACAATTAAATACAATTGCCCAAGTGATCTTCTCTGTGTTTTGCCCAAACGGAGAGCTTTTTCTCCTGGTTAAAAAGAAAAAATCCACATAGTTTAGTGTGGGAACAATTTATTGGGGCTTTGCACGTAGGTATTTAAAGTGGAACTGTTGGCTCTCAAGGACTTAATTTTAAGAGTCAAGAAATGTAAGTTTCCTTTCCTTTGTTTTGTTCCAACAAAGCTCTGACAGATTTTACCAATGGACAGCGGCTTGAACAGCATGAGAAAACATGTTTTCAAACTGAGACACGTGTTCTTTTGTAGGTGGGTTTTTTTGCGGGGGGAGGAGGGCTGAGGGAAGGGAGTTGGCTGTTTACTTTTTGTTTAATAAAATACTTTACTATTTATTATAACAGTAGAACTGTCGGAGGAAATACTTCTACCACACGCTGCCAACTCCTCTAGGAACCTGTTACATCTTCCGTATGGAATGTCAGCAAACAGTGTTTAAAAATCGCTACTTCTTTATTAAAAAGAAACCAGAAAAAAGAAAACCCCTTGGCCTGTTTTCAGACTACTAGTGTGGTGCTTTGTGATCAGTTGCAGCAAGCTCTCGACATTCTGAAAACCGGCTCTTTGGAGCTGATCATAATGGTGAATATTCAAAGATTCCCCCTCTTCCTTTATGTGTTTACCTTCTCTGGATTTGTGCATGCTACAATAAAAGAGCACTTATCCAGTACTCTAGCACCCTGGGCAAACTTTTTAAAATACTGTACACAAAATAACTAACCAGACCCAGATCTATTCCCCCAGGCCATCCAGCAGCAACATATATACCAGAGAAATGGCTCAACTCTCAATGCACATTCAGCTCCCACCAGAGTCCCACATCACCACAAACAGCCCTCTCAGCACCTGTCTCCTCATGATCACGGGAGGAAAGCTTTACTGCATGCCCTGAAGGCTAGCAAATTCAGGCTATTACAGACCCGGGCAGAAGCCATTCCCAAAGGTCTGGGGCTCCAGTGGAGAATGCCCTGGCGAGCCACTCCCTTGCTCTTCTAACAATGCTTCAGGTCAGGTGCCTCTATTGACCACCACTGTGCCAATATGTTGCGGGGGAAGAGTCAGTCTCTGAAATATGCTATTTAGTTTCTATCTGGTCACATTTTTTCCTTTTATTTTTTTGCCCCCACTTCCAAACTTTCTTGGGAGCCATATTGTGCCTAATAAGAATACATTGTGGCACAACATCTGATTAATTTCATTGGGGAGTTCTGCTCAGAAATTGATGGTAAAATCTGGACCATGATTTTCAGTGAATGTGAACATATACACTTTTTTGCTTTCTCCTTGGGAAAAATGTACACACTCTGCTGTCTGCAGTGAAGGTTAAATGCAAAATTCACAGATTTGTATCTTCTTGTGAGCTGAATTAGAGAGATGTGCATGCCTGGGAGCACACAGGGTCCCAACATAAAGTTATGTTTCCCAATCTACAATGACCTTGACATACACTTTTTACTTGCAATCATCAGAGATGCTTTTTCAGCTAGATCTGTTGCCTTCGACACCCTAAGTGTGCTATTGGTTGTAACGGAAACTCTCCTAATAGCCTTGTGCTGATGGGTGTCTGTGATCTGACACCAACCACCTGAATCAGAATATTTCATTTTTTTTTAAACTGATTCAAAATGTTTCATTTTGAATCAGTTCAACAAAACATTAAAATGCATTTGATCACTTTCTTGTCCTGAAGCGTTTAGTCTAATTGGATTTTTCGATTTAAAAGAAGATTTAAATGGTCAAGGTAAAAACCAGATCGTATTTAAAATGCTTGTTTTTAATACACTGTCTGCTACATAAAAGAAAAGGAGTGAGAAATAGAAGAGGTTAAAACATCAAAGATAGCACTGCCCATTATTAAAGTTTCCCAACACTTCCCATATAAGATCCCCTTTTCAGTTGCTTATAACTTTGCCAAACTTTAGCCATTTGAGCTGAAATTTCCCATGCTGAGTGTGAGCTGCAGGATGAATTTCTTTTGAAAATTTCAGCTAAAAGAGGTTATCTGTTTCTGAGAACAAGGTTGGGACAAATACATTGTTTTGTTCTTCCTGAAAATAAAAAATCTTACAGCCATTTCATTCATTGAGACGCTCTAGTGTCCCTGTGTTTTGGATCAGCAACTTGAAATTTGTCAGGGATGTGGCCTCTGTGTCAGGAATATATGCTTTTTGCTATGCCTGTGAAAATCCACCCTGTTAGCATACTTTATGTCAAATCAATGTCCCTCTTCTGGACTGCCCCCCCCCGGATCTATACTTGTACCATATATGCCCAATCCATCTTCCTCTCTTGTCTGCATCCTACCATATATTCACAGCAGGGTTGTGATGGTGGTTGCTGTTAATACGCTGGAAGAACTTAAAGAGCAGAGTAATATTTTAGAGTTATCATGGTCCAGTGGAGTAAGCATGAGATTGAGATTCAGACATCCTAAATTCTAATTCAGGATGTGTCACTGACACACTGTGTGACCATGGGTCAGTCTAAACCTCTTTGCCTCAGTTTCCATATTGTTAATATTATTCATTCCACATTGAGTAGTTCTGTGGTCTGCAATGTGCAGGAGGTCAGACTAGATGATCATGATGGTTTCTTCTGACCTTAAAGACTGAGTTTATGAGGACGCTGTCTGAGTGAAATGTAGAGGCAACAAAAGCTGAACTGGGGTAGAGGATGAAGAAGAGGAGATTAGGAGAAGGAGTCTGCTGAAACTAGAACCGGAGCAGGAGAGGAAAACTGTGATGGAGCACGATGGGGGAGACTGGTACCGGATGGGCAAGGAGGCTGGGAACTGAGGAGTGAGGGGGATGCTGAGACTGGTCGGGCAGGGAAGCTGGGACTGGGAGCTGGAGGATGAGGGAGAGGAGACTGGGGCTGGTTGGCAACCGAGAGCCGGGGGGAGACTGGGACTGTGAACCAGTGAGGGAAATGGGGGGTGAACTGGAAGTCAGTTCCCTGGTTGTTGAGAGGGGGCCTCAGCCACTGATGAGATGGTGAGGGGAGATTGGGCCTGGCTGGACAAGGAAACTGGGACAAAGAGACAGGAAGTGGGGATCCTGGACAAGAGGAGAGGGTGAGAAAAGACTGAGTTGGATGAAGAGCCCAGTGGCCAATTAGCCACTAGGCCAATGGGACCCATGCCAGAGGCCTCAGCCAATTGGGGTGCCCTGGAAAAATGAGTGCCCCTGCACCTTGAACCCACTGTCTGGGAGGAGCACTGGGTGGGGTGGGGTGAACCCCCATGCCCTGACCGGATTTCTCTGGCAGGAGCGTGGGGGCTGGAGGGACTGCAGGTGGAAGGGGCCCCCACTTGCTGTGGCCCAGGGCCCCACAAAACCATAATCCGCCTCGGGAAGAGCCCAGAGAGGCAGACTGGGACTGAGAGGCAGTGAGGGGCAGCAGCGAGGCAGATCAGACCAGGAGCCAGAAGAGGAGAAGTGAAACTAGATGGGCAAGGAGACTCTCACAGGAAAATAAGACCAAAAAAAATCACCTGTGGGTGAATGCTTCGTAAAAAGTGATCATTCTACAGCACTCCTCATCCGCAAAGGAAACTTCCACAACACTTTCAAAAGACGAGCCTGGGAGCTTAGATTCATTACTCCGCTAGACACTAAAACTCATGGACAGAACAGAGACATTGGATTTATGGCTTATTACAACAATTGCTAACTCCCTCTTTTTGTTCTATGATTGCAGAAGTGTTAACGGATCACTCTACCTTGAATGAACCTTACAATATGTACTAACTACTTATGCTAAACAATCTGTTCCACTTTGTATTTAGTTGTGATGCTGGGAGTTCCTTTCCCAGATCTGACGAAGAGCTCTGTGTAGCTCAAAATCTTGTCTCTGTCACTAACGAAATTTGGTCAGATAAAAGATATTACCTCACCCAGCTTGTCTCTGTAAAGAATTAGACAAGTCACTTAAACCAAACTTTTCACAGGTGGTCATTATAGTGTGTTCCTCATTTTCTGGGTATCTGACTTGAGACCCTGAGGTCTGATTTGCAGAAGTGCTGAGCACTCAGAACTGCAACTGAAGTCATTGGGAGCTGTGCGTGAACATGTAACATGGCAGGGGTTGTTACTCATTAAGGGTCCGCTTTACAGAGATGCTGGGCACGGCACCTCCCACTGGCTTCAATTAGAGTTGTCAGTGCTCAGCACTTCTGCAGCTCAGGCTCTGTGTCGAGAACAAGAGAACATATATCAAAGATTCAGATGATGAGAGAGAACATAAACTGTCCAGTACTTTCCAGTGCTGCCATCTCGCTTAGGCGTAGTCATTCAATTCACAGTATGAACAAAGCTTATATACGCTCAATAGGCCCAGCATATGCATCTTTCTGTTCTTTCAATGATATTGCACCATGGTATCAATATCATTTATCTTCTCTCGCCCTTCAGGCAAGAATGACAATTCTTTCTTTTTAAAACTCAGTAAACGTTAAGGGCCCAAGACAAATGCACAAATAAAGCCTTTTGGTGTTTGATAATACACAACAAGGAACTCTTTTAATGTTCCCCTCCAGGGGTTCCATTGTATCCAAGTACTGGAGATTTTAATCCTTAACTATGCTTGTGTGTGTGTGTATGTGTTCTAATGCAGATTTTTCATGGATGAATGCACACTTGTTTCTTTGGCTCTGATCATTGTAGATTAGAGGTAGCCAAAGAAAGTTTGACCCATGTTTCCACTGCACTAGAGTTGGACCAGCTGACTTTGACAAGTCGGAAACGCTGGCGAGATAACAGGCATCCTCAGGATGCAAAACCTATCAGAACACGGTGGTGTCGTTGGCAAACAAACCAAATGAGCTCTGGGAAAACAAACTGTTTTCCAGCATTGTTGATCTTACCTCAAATTAGAAACTCTGCACATCCACTTTCTGGCCCAGTTTGAGAGAGTCTTTAAAAGAGAGCAATAGTTCAAGTCTCTCCTCCCCCCCTCCCCCATGGGGCACTTTATTTTGCTGTCGTTTGCTTTTTAATATACACAATTTTCATTTGTTCCTCAACCAGAACTTAACAGGATAATAAACCAGGACTGTGTATTCATGGTCCATGGGCACTAAGTTAACCTAGTGTGTGCCAAATAGAATCAATGTGTTCAGGTAACACGTGGAGAGCTCAGTGTTTTGAGGTCTTGTTTTAAATACTTTTTTGCCTCAAGAAACATTTTGGGGATGAAATAATGCAAGATCTGATCTTCTTACAGTATTTCCACAATCCAGGAACTATAATGTTGTGAGAGGACTAGATCTTGCATTTCCATCTTGTAAAATGACTGCTTAGTGCCTGTGGACAACCATGCAAATATTAGAACCTACATACACTTCTGTAACAAATCACATTTGAAGACCCAAGGAAAAGTTTTTCAAAAGCCCAATCCCATATTCAAAAGGGACTTAGGCACTTAAGAGTGGGTTTCCTTGGAAGTCAGTGTGATTTTAGGCTTCTAAGTCACTTACTGCTTTTGAAGATGTTACCTCTGAACTAATTTTACTCATTCATCTTTTTTTAGGGAAGACATACATCCCGGTGGGGAAGAAAGTGAATTTTTTCTTTTTGAAAAGGGGTGGCTGGAAATACTATCTCCCTATCAGATAGTCTTGTAAATTTGACTTTAATCAAAAATCTATTGCTTAGCAAACCAAAGAGATGTAAAATCGACATACAGCTGAAGATAATGTGGGAAACTCAGTTTTAGGGCTTCTCTACAGGTGAAAGTTGTTTTAGATTTATCTTGAGGTTTATTTGTTTCCTGGATAAACTGCCTTATGTCTACACCCAAATTTTTTTGTTCTGGGTTATCTGGTGTCTCAACCATATTAATTAATCCATTTTGGAAGTGAGTTTACTGACATTCAGGATTGAGACATCTCCATTTTGAATCAAGTTTTCTGCCTTTGGTAATCCTCCTACTGCTATCCCACACTAGTTTTCTGCAGGAGTGGCAGAAGCACCTTAAAAGTGTGTGTGTGTGGGGGGGGTCATAGGCACCCAAACAATGGCCCTGCCCCCGCACTGCCCCTTCCCCCAAGACCCTGCCCCAGCACCGCCTTTTCTCCCAAAGCCCTGCTCCCGCGCTGCCTGTTCCCCCTAATACTTCACCCCCTGCTCGCTCCTCTCTGCTTCTCCCCCCGTTGCTCACCCTTATGGCCAGTAAAAAGTGACTTTTAAAAGTGGGGGGGCATGGCCCCCTGACCCTACCCCCGCCTATTCTCACACCTTTGCTTTGCTGCCTATCTGGGACAGCCTATCTGTTTATCTGTGTGCCCTCTGGTGCCAACTTGACTGGAAGTCACCAGCCTGTTTACATACCAGATGGTGTCTTTTGTGATTCTCACTCATGGTATCAGAGAGCGGGGCATGAGCGGTCATGTGGTTGGAGCAGGAGAATTGGAGCTGAGGTTACCTGGAGTAAAGCAAGGAGCAGGGCTGGAACAAGGTGGGGCAAGTCTGGGAATATGCAGGCACAGGAGCTATCATGGTGGGTGAATGCTCTGAGCATTCTGCTGCTGCTGGGCTTAAGAGCTAGTCTGCTGACTCTTCTGTCAGGCGGTGTAGTCAGTTGGGCAACCTACTACAGCCCTGTTGCATTCATTAGATTACGTGGAGACTGGCTCTGTTACAGGCCCTGATCCCTGACACATGGCAAGCTCACACACCAGAGTCACATACTGCACTACACCAAGCCAATAGCAGCCATGTCCCATGCTTCAGGGTGGTCCCACGCTGAGGTTCTGGACTTCATTGCCTTCTGGGAAGAGGAAGCCGTCCAGTTCCATCTTAACAGCACTTATCAGAATGCCAAGACACCCACGAGAATATCTACAGGAAGAGCTGGATGAGCTTGAAGACTAGAGGGACAGAAATGGGATGAAATTCAACAGTGTGAAGTGCAAGGTCATGCACTTACAGTCTAATAAGAATTTTAGCTACAAGCTGAGGGCTTATCAGTTGCAAGTGACAGAGGAAGAGAGAGACCAGGGCATGTGGTTTGATCACAGTTTGACTATGAGCCACTAGTGTGGTGCGGCTGTGAAAAAGCCAAATGTGATCCTAGGATGTATTAAGCAAGGCATTTCCAGCAGAGACAGAGAAGTATTAATGCCATTACACAAGATACTGGTAAGACTTAATTTGGAATACTGTCTGCAAGTCTGGTCACCCATGTTCAAGAAAGATGAATTTAAACCAGAACAGGTGCAGAGAAGAGATACTAGCACGATCAGAGGCATGGAGGGCCTGTCTTATGAGAGGAGACTGGAAGAGTTTGGTTTGTTTAGTCTAGCAAAGAGAAGTCTGAGAGGGGATATGATTACTCTCTATAAGTACATAGGGATGGAGGTGGGGGTGCACTACCAGGGAGGGTGAAGATCTATTTAATGTAAGGGACAATGTTGGCACAAGAGCAAATGGGTATAACTATGTCATGAACAAATTCAGGCTGGAAATTAGAAGAAGGTTTCTAACCATGAAAGGGCTGAGGTTCTGGAACAGCCTTCTAAAAGGAGATTTGCAAGCAAACAACTTAATTAGTTTTAAGAGAGAGATGGATAAATTTGAGTGTGATTGTATGATGGGGCTGTTTGTGATGGTACCCTCACATAAATGTATGTCCTCTGTTCCTAAAGCTCATGCTTCAGGGTTTCAGCCAGACACCACTACCATTTTCCTCTCAGAATGTAGTCTGGGATTATTTTTTTTTATCTCCTTCCTCTGAAACATCAGGCACGGCTGGCGATGGGACCTTGGGCAGGGTAGGGCTAGGTTCTGATGGAACACTGAGCATTTTCTTTCTCAGGTGCTTGGTTGGCTAGTTCCTGCTCACATACTCAGGATCCAACTGATTGCCACATGTGGGGCCAGGAAGGAATATTCCCCCAGGTCAGATTGGCAATGACCAGGGAGAGGGGGTGTTTCACCTTCTTCTGCAGCATGTGGATGCAGGTCACTTGCCAGAGTTATCTGGGTATATCTCTATCAAGGTTCCTTCCCCACTCTGAACTTTAGGGTACAGATGTGGGGACCTGCATGAAAACCTCCTAAGCTTACTTTTACCAGCTTAGGTTAAAACTTCCCCAAGGTACAAACTATTTTGCCCTTTGCCCTTGGACTTCCACTGCCACCACCAAACGTTCGACTGGGTTTACTGGGAAAACGTTATTTGGGAACATCTTTCCCCCCAAAATCATCACCAAAACCTTGCACCCCCCCTGCCTGTGGAAGACTTGATAAAAATCCTCAACCAGTTTGCATAGGTGACCACAGACCCAAACCCTTGGATCTTAAGAACAATGAAAAAAAGCATTCAATTTCTTACAAGAAGAATTTTAATATAAGAAAAGGTAAAAAGAATCACCTCTGTAAAATCAGGATGGTAAATACCTTACAGGGTAATTAGATTCAAAACATAGAGAATCCCTCTTGGCAAAATCTTAAGTTACAAGAAAGACACAAAGACGAGAATATTCATTCTATTCAGCACAGTCTAATTTCTAAGCCATTTAAAGAAATCATAATCTAATGCATATCTAGCTAGATTACTTACTAAGTTCTAAGACTCCATTCCTGTTCTGTCCCTGGCAAAAGCATCACACAGACAGACCCTTTGTTTCTCCCTCCCTCCAGCTTTGAAAAGTATCTTGTCTCCCCATTGGTCATTGTGGTCAGGTGCCGGAGAGGTTATCCTAGCTTCTTAACCCTTTACAGGTGAAAGGATTTTTCCTCTGGCCAGGAGGGATTTTAAAGGTGTTTACCTTTCCCTTTATATTTATGACAATCTCACTTAGTCATTTCCCTGCCATTGTGGGGGTATAGGTTCACCTTGGTCCAGGGCCGGCTCCAGGCACCAGCGTTCCAAGGGTGAAAGGGGCAGCACTCGTCTTTCTGTGGCTGTGGCAATTTGGTGGCATCTTTTCTCTGCAGGCTGTGCCATGGCGGCAATTCGGCAGCAGCTTTACTCTTCTGGCTGCTGCGATGGCAATGCAGCGGCAGCTTCTGTCTTCAGATGTCCTGCTTGGGGCAGCAAAAACGGTAGAGCTGGCCCTGCCTCAGTCCCTCCTATTCTTTGCCTTTGGCACAAAATAGTCTAGTCCCCTGTGGACTGTAATACTTTTGTTCTAATGTCAGTTGTTGGGTTAGTGTGCAGCTGCTGGGTGATGTTGGTGGCCAGTAATATACAGGAGGTCAGATCAACTGATCTAGTGGTCCCTTCTGGCCTTAAACTCTATGACTCTGTGAAACAAATAGAGGAGAGGGGGCACTCCCATCACCAGATCCAGTGCTACGACGAAGGAAGGGCGCTCTGGCAGGGTTATAGAAAAGCTATAGATGATGGGAGAGCTCACATGGTTACCATCTGCTATGAGGCCCTGAAGCATACCTTTTGCAAAGGAGGCCACCACAGGACCGCAGCTTGTGGACACCATTGAGAACGCTGAGTGGGAGGAGATGGACCCAGGCACACATGATCTCTTCTCAAGTCATCCACATCCATCCAGCTGCACAACGGCCAACACATCTGCATCAGCCTGCTTGTATTAATGACCATTGGAAGTGCAGCACTTAGCTGCGTTTCTTCCATGCTGCCCGACAGCACTTTGAAAATTGTGTTGGCTTGCAAAAGCCAGATGAATGATGGGATGAAAGTAGAAAAATCATGGGAATTTATTAGTTTGACCCCAAGTCCCAGAATTTCAGTGGCTTCTGGTAGGTATCCCATAATTCACAGTTGAAAACGTTCCCAGAATGCATAGAGCCATGCAGCTGAGCATTGCACTGTGGCATCTCAGCCAGAATGCTGTGCACTTGTTTAAAAAAACAACGCAGTGGTGGGTGGAAACAATGATTCAAAAAGGAAGTAGCTTAACTGAGGAAAACAAAGCAGTGGTTGCTTTCAGAATAATTGTTCCTGATTATTTAATGTAGAAAACATAACTTGAAACATCTTTCAAGTGTAGAGAAGCCATAAGACATCACCTTGTGTTAATCTGTATCTTTTGTTGGGTGCTTCACAGTACTCATTCATTATCACACAGAGTGGGAAGAGTGACAGGTTCTGTGGGATAGTGAATGGTGGAAAGAATTTACCAAAGATTTACCAAAAAGATGCATTTCTTATTTGTACTGGGTTTCTTTCCTCCTATTCATCTTGTTGTAATGTTCTATGATTGATTTCCCCCCTCTCGCTCCCATGTCAGATGTAGATGTTTGGCCTATTGGGGCCAAATGAGAAGCATAAGGAGAAAGAAGACATGAGAAAACGGGAAAGGAAAAAGTATCAGTGGCTGAAAGAGGGAGGAATAAATTAAAGGGAGAATGAGACCATTAAAAGCACTGCTACCACCTATGGATTGTGCACATGCATCCGATGAAGTGGGTTCTAGCCCATGAAAGGTTATGCCCAAATAAATCTGTTAGTCTTTAAGGTGCCACTGGACTCCTTGTTGTTTTTGTGGATACAGACTAACATGGCTACCCTCTGATACTTGACACCTATGGAGTGTGCACATTTATTATTTCTTGTGTAAGAGGCAAGACTAGCAATGACAGTAGTCGTGTCTCCTCCATCCACCGTCTGCTAAGATGCGTGCACTAGTAGAGCTGCTGTTATGGACGGGTTCAGCTTTCATTTTCCAAACTGTCCAAGACTAGACTAGACTAGAGGTCCTATAAAGGTAGCCAGCCAGTCAGGCAGCGGCACAGACAGCTGCAGTGGCACAGGAGCTAGCAAACAGAGCTCTAAACAGGGGAGTTTGAGTGGGAGTTTGTAAGGGGAGTTTGCATTGTGGTGCTTGTTTGGGGTTTGCTTTTGCTGGGGGAGGTCTTTTTGGTGTGGCTTCTGTTTCCCAGATTAACAGGATTTAGGTGGGAAGGTGATGACAGATACAGAGGCAGCTGTGGGAGTGACTCCTGTAGTGGAAGACACATTGAGGATGACTGGATGTGGAAGCTGTGGTATGTACATGATCCTGGAGGGGGGAACCGGTAAGAGTTTTTTCTGCATGAAATGCCGTCTGATAGAGCTGATGGAGGAAAAGATCTGAGGTTTGGAGATGCAGATGGAAAGTCTCATTGAGTTTAGAAGGAGTTTGAGCAGATGATGGAGCAAAGGTATGAGGTATCTGAAGGGAAAAGCTCAGACTCACGGATGGAAGCAGGGCTGGGGAATTTTGAGGGGAGACTGGGTGAGGAAAGTGGTCAGTGGAAGCATGTGACTAAAAGAACCAGGCAGAGGAAAAGACGGGCTAGTGAAGGAGAAATAGAGCTTAGGAATAGGTTTGCAGAATTGGAAAATGAAAAAGGGGCTCAGCAGGTACTTGTTGAAGGTGGAAGGGTAAGGAAGAAGAGAAGAGAGGCTAGTCCTACAGGAAAAGCAGAAGAGTCAAGGGAGACTACACCAAATATGAGCCCAGGAGGATACAGGATGGGTTGAAGAAGATTATAAGGGAAAATAGGAATGGAAAGAACTTGCAGCCAGAGGGAACAGGGGAGAGACTGGAGAATAGCACTGTCACCAGGAAAAGGCAGGTCTATGTGATCGGGGACTCTTTATTGAGAAGAATAGACAGGCCTGTAACTAGAGCTGATCCTGAGAATAGAAGGGTGTGCTGTCTTCCGGGTTCTAAGATACGGGATGTAGACCTGAGGTTGAAAAGGATCCTAAAGGGAGCGGGAAAGAATCCCCTAATTATCCTTCATGTGGGAACAAATGATACGGCTAGATTCTCGCTGGAAAGTATTAAGGGAGACTATGCTAGGCTGGGGAAGACGCTTAAGGAAATTGAGGCTCAGGTGATCTTTAGCGGGATCCTTCCTGTTCCTAGAGAAGGGCAACAAAGGTGTGACAAGATTATGACTGTCAACAGATGGCTTAGGCAGTGGTGCTATAAGGAGAGCTTTGGGATGTATGACCACTGGGAGGCATTCACGGACAGAGGTCAGTTCTCTCGGGATGGACTTCATCTCAGTAGGGAAGGAAATAGACTTCTAGGATCGAGGCTGGCACAACTGATAAAGAGAGCTTTAAACTAGGAATTGGGGGGAGATGGATGGGAGATGTCCAGAAAATCTCCACGCCAGGATTTTAGCATTGAGAGGGAAGAAGATGAAGTAAGAATGGATACAGCCATGGGTAGGAGAATGTATATAAGGAGTGAGGGCGGTGTGGATACTAGTCTAATAGGTTATACTGGATGTAGAATGACTGTGCCTAATAGGGTACAAAATGTGAGTGAGACCAAACAGCAAAAATTAAGATGTTTGTATACCAATGCGAGGAGTCTAGGTAACAAAATGGAGGAACTAGAGCTACTGGTGCAGGAAGTGAAACCAGATATCATAGGGATAACAGAAACATGGTGGAATAGTAGTCATGACTGGACTACAGGTATTGAAGGGTATGTGCTCTTTAGGAAAGACAGAAACAAAGGTAAAGGGGGTGGAGTAGCATTGTATATCAATGATGAGGTAGAATGTAAAGAAATAAGAAGCGATGCAATGGATAAGACAGAGTCTGTCTGGGCAAAAATTACATTGGGGAAGAAAACTAGTAAAGCCTCTCCTACGATAGTGCTTGGGGTGTGCTATAGACCTCCGGGATCTAATTTGGATATGGATAGAGCCCTTTTTAATGTCTTTAATAAAGTAAATACTAATGGAAACTGCGTGATCATGGGAGACTTTAACTTCCCAGATATAGACTGGAGGACCAGTGCTAGTAATAATAATAGGGCTCAGATTTTCCTAGATGCGATAGCTGATGGATTCCTTCATTAAGTAGTTGCTGAACCGACTAGAGGGGATGCCATTTTAGATTTAATTTTGGTGAGTAGCGAGGACCTCATAGAAGAAATGGTTGTAGGGGACAATCTTGGCTCAAGTGATCATGAGCTAATTCAGTTCAAACTAAATGGAAGGATTAACAAAAATAAATCTGCAACTAGGGTTTTTGATTTCAAAAGGGCTGACTTTCCAAAATTAAGGAAATTAGTTAGGGAAGTGGATTGGACTGAAGAACTTATGGATCTAAAGGTAGAGGAGGCCTGGGATTACTTTAAATCAAAACTGCAGAAGCTATCGGAAGCCTGTATCCCAAGAAAGGGGAAAAAATTCATAGGAAGGAGTTGTAGACCAAGCTGGATGAGCAAGCATCTTAGAGAGCTGATTAAGAAGAAGCAGAAAGCATACAGGGAGTGGAAGATGGGAGGGATCAGCAAGGAAAGCTACCTAATTGAGATCAGAACATGTAGGGATCAAGTGAGACAGGCTAAAAGTCGAGTAGAGTTGGACCTTGCGAAGGGAGTTAAAACCAATAGTAAAAGGTTCTATAGCCATATAAATAAGAAGAAAACTAAGAAAGAAGAAGTGGGGCCGCTAAACACTGAGGATGGAGTGGAGGTTAAGGATAATCTAGGCATGGCCCAATATCTAAACAAATACTTTGCCTCAGTCTTTAATAAGGCTAAAGAGGATCTTAGGGATAATGGTAGCATGACAAATGGGAATGAGGATATGGAGGTAGATATTACCATATCTGAGGTAGAAGCGAAACTGAAACAGCTTAATGGGACTAAATCGGGGGGCCCAGATAATCTTCATCCAAGAATATTAAAGGAATTGGCACCTGAAATTGCAAGCCCATTAGCAAGAATTTTTAATGAATCTGTAAACTCAGGAATAGTACCGAATGATTGGAGAATTGCTAATATAGTTCCTATTTTTAAGAAAGGAAAAAAAAGTGATCCGGGTAACTACAGGCCAGTTAGTTTGACATCTGTAGTATGCAAGGTCCTGGAAAAAATTTTGAAGGAGAAATTAATTAAGGACATTGAAGTCAATGGTAAATGGGACAAAATACAACGTGGTTTTACAAAAGGTAGATCGTGCCAAACCAACCTAATCTCCTTTTTTGAAAAAGTAACAGATTTTTTTAGATAAAGGAAATGCAGTGGATCTAATTTACCTAAATTTCAGTAAGGCATTTGATACCATGCCACATGGGGAATTATTAGTTAAATTGGAGAAGATGGGGATCAATATGAACATCAAAAGGTGGATAAGGAATTGGTTATAGGGGAGACTGCAACGGGTCCTACTGAAAGGCGAAGTGTCAGGTTGGAGGGAGGTTACCAGTGGAGTTCCTCAGGGATTGGTTTTGGGACCAATCTTATTTAATCTTTTTATTACTGACCTTGGCACAAAAAGTGGGAATGTGCTAATAAAGTTTGCAGATGATACAAAGCTGGGAGGTATTGCCAATTCGGAGAAGGATCGGGATATTATACAGGAGGATCTGGATGACCTTGTAAACTGGAGTAATAGTAATAGGATGAAATTTAATAGTGAGAAGTGTAAGGTTATGCATTTAGGGATTAATAACAAGAATTTTAGTTATAAGTTGGGGACGCATCAATTAGAAGTAACGGAAGAGGAGAAGGACCTTGGAGTATTGGTTGATCATAGGATGACTATGAGCTGCCAATGTGATATGGCTGTGAAAAAAGCTAATGCGGTTTTGGGATGCATCAGGAGAGGCATTTCCAGTAGGGATAAGGAGGTTTTAGTACCGTTATACAAGGCACTGGTGAGACCTCACCTAGAATACTGTGTGCAGTTCTGGTCTCCCATGTTTAAAAAGGATGAATTCAAACTGGAGCAGGTACAGAGAAGGTTGAGGGGAGATATGATTGCTCTCTATAAATATATCAGAGGGATAAATACAGGAGAGGGAGAAGAATTATTTAAGCTCAGCACCAATGTGGACACAAGAACAAATGGGTATAAACTGGCCACCAGGAAGTTTAGACTTGAAATCAGATGAAGGTTTTTAACCATCAGAGGAGTGAAGTTTTGGAATAGCCTTCCAAGGGAAGCAGTGGGGGCAAAAGATCTATCTGGTTTTAAGATTCTATTTGATAAGTTTATGGAGGAGATGGTATGATGGGATAATGGAATTTTGGTAAGTAATTGATCTTTAAATATTCAGGGTAAATAGGACTAATCCCCTGAAATGGGATATTAGATGGATGGGATCTGAGTTACCCAGGAAAGAGTTTTCTGTAGTATCTTGCTGGTGAATCTTGCCCATATGCTCAGGGTTTAGCTGATTGCCATATTTGGGGTCAGGAAGGAATTTTCCTCCAGGGCAGATTGGAGTGGCCCTGGAGGTTTTTCGTCTTCCTCTGTAGCATGGGGCACGGGTCACTTGAGGGAGGCTTCTCTGCTCCTGGAAGTCTTTAAACCATGATTTAAGGACTTCAATAGCTCAGACATAGGTGAGGTTTTAAATAGGAGTGGGTGGGTGAGATTCTGTGGCCTGCGCTGTGCAGGAGGTCAGACTAGATGATCAGAATGGTCCCTTCTGACCTTAGTATCTATGAATAAGTGCTGGCTAGTCATTCACACTAAGAAAGCTGAAGACTGGTAGAAGTCATCCAATGGGATGATTTGAAAAGGAGCTGGTTAATTTAATGAGCAATAATACTTGTAGCTGTACTGCTAAAATTGAGGTGATGAAATCTCATGGTCCAGGTGATGAAATCAGCAGATTTCCACAGAGGTCAAGAAGGAATTTCTTTCCTGCATAGTACAATTGTCAGGTGTATTTGGGAGGATTTCTGTCTGCTGCTGACATAGCAGATATGTGCCATTGCTGAACATAGGATACCATTCACCATACTAGATCAGATCAAGCATATGTCCCTGTTCTGAAACAGATTCCATCAGTGACCTGTGGAGCTGTCTCAAAGACAAAAAAGCATTTCACATGAGATTTTGTAACTATAGCAATGTTCAAAATGGGTGTATTTTTCAAACCCAATTCTGCTATCTCATCAATTTTTCTATCAAAATGTTACCAGAATTGTTTGAAATAGTTATCAAATTTTTAAATGTTGTCATGGTTTAAATAAGCAGTTTGATTAACATCAACATTTTCACAAAAGTTTGTGTGAAGTTGTTGACAATATTTTACAAAATTCTGGTTTCATTAAAAAGCCATTTTTCCTTAGAAAACTTTTTGTACAAAAAATTTTAGCTGGATCCGGTGGCTAGTCTCCTTTTTATCCCTCTTATGTTATGTTTGTCTCTGCCTTGAGTTGAGTTTATTTTGATGTTGGTGTTAAATCTTGCTTTCTTTTTGCTCTTGAGTGAGAACTTCTGCACCTGTTTCTTTAATTTGTTGTGTATACTATGGATGAGATAACATGCACACAGGAATCTAATCCTATCCTTATGTATGAAATATTGATTGTTACTGAGTGTTATCTCTTTGATGGGGTATCATTGATAGCAACTTTTTTTCCCCAGTCAGCTTCAGAATGGTAGCTTTCACTCTCTTGGTCTGAAAGATTCATAATCATCTGCTGTTCACAGGAACCCTTCTCCACAGTAGCTCCACTCTCTCCTGCCAGGCACACACTTTGAAGGAAGCTGAGATCTTGTGTATTAAACTAGACTCTAATGAATTGCAGCTCCTTGCATTACAGGTTCTTTCATTAACATGCAGTCTGCTGATCCACTTCAAGGCTTGATCAGTAGTGGTCCTGGTCTGCTATCATGGAGCCAAGGAGTCGCCCTCATCCCTTACAATACACTCACACACACTTTTGGCCCAAATTCTTTGCCTTACCACTTTGGAGCCAGAGTCTAGAACTGGATGTGATTCTTAGAATTCAGTGTTGCAATGGGGGACACACCCTTTCTTGCCTGCCTCCAAATCACAGTAGTAGAGGGAATGAGCAGGATAAGTTTTGTCATATTGCCAGGAGTAAAATCCCTCCCCACTTTTTCATAGACCAGGGAGATAGAAAAGATTTATTAGATTACTTAGGCCATCTCCTTGCCTGTGTGCCCAATTGTCCCCACTTTTACATTCACTGGTGTTTTATTTCAGTTACTTTTAAAGTGATTTAAAAATTTAAAAATCCCACATCTGGGGATTTTGTACCTAGTTTTGTACCTACTACTGTTAGAAATAGCTGCTAAGATACCATGACTGAAAGAAGCTGAGGAGGTAGATTTCTCTCTCTTTTTCCTGTTGGCTTAGTTGGTGCATTTGATATCACCGTGCACATAGATGGTTTCATTGTTTTTCACATCTGGTCAGTCAGTTGGTTTCCTTTTTGTTGTGCAAAACATCCATACAAACTAGTGTGAGAAAAACATTTAAAAAGAAAATGTTAGTGTAAAACCACAACAAATTGGCTGGTGGACTCAGGGACATGCACGTTACTTGAAACTACTTTTAACTTGTTCTCTGAAACTGCTTAGATTTCAAGGGGACAGCAATACTTGAAATGCCCCAAATGATCAGGGCTTCCATCCCTTTCTATTAGAAACTGTTCCACAGGATTAGAGATCTTGCAGTCAGGAATGTTTCCTCATATTCAACTACATCTTCCTTTACTTAATTTCATCCACTTACTCCTAGTAAAAGGAACTGGCCTCCCACCTGAAAAGTCGAAACCTTGGATTTGAAACAGTAGGAAAATTGCCAAAATGTACAATATGTGTACATGGGGCATGATCCTTTCTATCTGTTTTGATAATGGGAGCCATATAAGTATCTATAATGTCTTAATGTCTCTAACGTATTTATCCTCATAATACTCCTGTGAAGGAAGGAAGTGCTGCTAACCCCATTTTATGATGGGCATCTGAGGAACCGAATGACAAAGGGACTTGCCTCAGGTCACACAAAAGGTGTGTGTCAGAGGAAGAAATTGAACTGAGGTCTCCCAAGTCGCAGTCTAGCACCCAACCCATTGCACTGTCTTCTATTCTGAATATATCCTGACTTCATTTATAGTACTCTTACTGGGAGCTAATGGAACTAAGCCCTATCAATAATGTCAGCTATGCTGGAGACAGAGCTGTGTAGCACAGCTGAGGTACTGCAGTGTGCAATGCCATTGACTGCCATTTGGGGAAGGCTGAAGCTTCTGCAGTCTCTGGACTAAGGATGTCATACAGGTTGGTGCCCTATGTCATCCTGGCTCTGAAGCCCATAGACTCCAAGGCAGCAGAGGGGAGAGGCACAAAGCATGGAATACAGATTCCTGTAGGACCAGTTCTCTCTTGATGTGGAGTATAGGGCTCCCTGCAGCCACAGTCCTTCCCTGCTGCTTCTACTTCTCCAGAACCGGCAGTGTACATGTGGGTGGGCAGGTGGGTGTAGCGTAGTCCTGACTTAGCTATTGGTGGATGCCTGATAGGAGGGAGATGGGTTCTGTGCTTGCAGAGGAGTTTTCTGACCTGGGGGCGGGGGTGTGATGGAGGTGTGTGTGTGTGTGGGGGGGGGAAAGGTTGCAGAGCTGAAGGGCTGGTTTTGAGATGTGGAGGTTAGGTAGGAAGTGGAAGGGCTTTTGGATAGATATGGGGGTAGGGTTGCCACCTGGCCATGTTTTCCCTGGATTGTCCCTTTTTCGGAAGTAGCTGTCCTGGGAAATAGTCAATACGCACAGCCAGCTGTCTAGTTTTATGGGCTCTCAGAATCATCCTGGTCATCCTGTTTTTTTGTACTTCAGAGGTGGCAACCATCGGGGTGGGCCACGAGGGGCGGGAACACTGTCTGTACTGATTGGGTTGGAGAAAGCTGAGAAGGTTTGGGGAGGTTCTGAGCTAGGAATGAGATGTGCTGGGTTTACAGAGTTGAGTTCAGGGGAAATTCTTTAGTGAATGAGGATGGGGGTGACTTGGTGGTGAGTGTGGGAATAGGGAAACATCAAGGAGATGATAGGGTAGAGCTAGCTGTGAGGGAGGGAGAGATGTTGGGATGAGGAGAGAACTGTGTTCTCCCACCCTGACCTTTATGGTGAAGTGTCTCTGTTTTTCACTCTGGAGACCAGGGCACTGACATGGAAGAGAGCATCCCTCCCTCCCTCCCTGCCCCCCCCACCTCACTTCCCCATATCCCCACCAAAGGACTTTCCTGTAACACCTCCCCAATGCTACCCCAGTTTTTTACTTTAAAATATGATTAACCTTGAGGGGTTATTTTGGGCACCAGCTACCACTGAGTTTTCCCCATGGTGTAACTCCACTTATTTCATGTTACTCCTGACTCTCAGTATTGAAAGTGAGATCAGAATAAGACCCATGGTCCAAAGGTTTTGTCTGTTTCTAAATTGCCTGTTTCTCTCTCTCTCTCTCTCTCTCTCTCTCTGCATATTGCCTCTTTCAACCTCTGACAAATATTGTTTTCACTTGGCTACTATTCACAGCAGCAGGAGAGAAGGGGTTAATATTGACCCCCAAGCAATAATAACAGGAAAAGCACATTTCTTCCTTGCACCTGTGCGCTGTCCAGTGGGCATTCTATTGTTTATGTAGTCACAGTGGATCTTTTTCTCTTTAGAGGTTAAATAGCTCTAGCAGCCAGCTGTTCTGTCTTCTGTGCTTTTACCTCCTCTCACAATTCCAGGTCTTTGTGTTCTAGAAACAATTAGGAATTGAGAAATCATTTGAGTTGACCTGATCTAGCCCCACCTCCTGTTTATTGAAGTGTTTAAAAATAAACAACAAAACCGTCTTTTCCTTTAAAGGAAGGGATTCCACTCCTTTCTTCCATTAATTTGTCTAGTACCTCTTGGCTGGCTTATTTATCCCTGTGACTATCTGCTGATATCTTCTAGTACAGTGTAGCATTTACTAGGTTTAAGGAGCCCTGTACTGGCAAAAAAAAAAAAAAAAACCCCAAAAACAAAAAAAACACCACTCCAAAAATGGGGAATGTTTTATTTCTTTAAGAGGTGTACAATACCACACGTAGAGGGGACAGATTCTTTAGGCTCTATGCAGAGACTGTTGTAGATTCTAAACAGGTTTAGAAATGAATATTTTCAAACCCTTAAGTAACAATTACATGGTCTGCAGAGGCACTTTTTAAAGTTTGGTTCTGTGCTGAAAATTGACTTCTGGAACACACTAAGTAAATGTGTCATTTCCCCCTTTAGTGCCTACTTCACAAAAAGTGTCTCATATTTATAGCAGTGAATGGAGTTCCTTCTTTAGCACACAGTAGAGACTCTTTGTAAAGCTCATTCTTGGTGACAGAACCCAGGATTTCTTACACCAAAGCACAGGCCTCTAGCACTTCAGCCGAAGGAGAAACTTCATTAGCTTCTAGAAATAGTAGGTTCTTATTCTTTATGCAGACCTGTAACATTGAGCATGTTATACAAGCCCCCTATCAAGTGTCCTATTGAGTGTCTTACTCAATGTTTTTGCTCCCTAGGCGTATTTCAAGTCTCATCCACCCACCTCAGTGATGTGGCAGAACAGCACAGCTAAGAGATGGTGCGCTGGAGTCTATTGATCTACAGAAGTGTTTACCAAGTTCCAAACCATTGAAGACTTGATACCCCATAAATAGAACAAGTTAGAAGAGTAGAATAGACAGTAGGTTACAAGGGTGAGCTAGCCAAGAGAAACTGTTACAGATCAACTAATTTGATCTGCAGAACCTATTACTAGTAACAATGTGCCATCAGTAAAGAACTCAGGCTGAGTCTGTAGGGCTGGCAGATAGGAGGAAAAATCTTTTAACTTTGAATTGATCCCATTTGCTTTGGAAATCATTGTGCAACAAGAAGCATGGCTTCAGATGCAGTTTACTGGGCTTCTTTGAATTGTATTACACCTATAAGCTGATTATAGATTTCAACAGGTCCACTTAGGCAATAAAGAAATCTTCCCAAAAAGCAACCTTTAAAGATTGTAAACAAGGGAGTCTAATTGGAGGCACAGCAGGACCGTCAGCGGTGCCTTTATGAGCTAACACAATAAACTTTTTTTTCTTTTCTTGTTGTTATACATTTTTTTTTGTGCTCGTTCACCAGCTAATTTTGATAGAATTTGCAGGGCTCCAGGAGGAGGCTGTGCTGCCCTGCAATCTAAGCCCCCCCTCCGAGCATAAAGCACAGCTCCACCTGATCAGAGTAAAAAACGAATTTTGGAGAAAATGCCTTTCTCAAGGGTTTGCTGATCTCCAGTGCAAAGCTTCCCAAGATCGCTTATCAAAATCTGAAAGCTGCAATCATCACCAAATTCTTCACTCAAATGGACTGACTCAGCAGCAGCAGCTCTGCATATGTTCCCTGGCTGAACAAATTTACGTACGCTATCTAGGGAAGGTCAACACATGATTCATCAGCATCTGTAGGCGCTTCAGTCTTATGTATTTTATTATGTTGAGGCAAGAGAATGGAACTCTGCATCCAGTAGCCTGCAGATTGAGTAAAGTTGTCTTTCCTTATTAGAACAGCCTTCTGTTCCCTCTTTCAGTGATGGATCCTGCTGGAGAGAGCTTTCTCGTGGCACAGGAGTGAGTGAAACCAGCACAACATGTTCAGTGTGGAGGATCTCCTGATTTCTCATGGATACAAATTGTCTAAAAATCCCCCTGCTTCATACGAGAACAGAAATGATGGATACCAGCCTGAGATTACAGAGAATAGAACTAGTCGGGGAATGCTGAATGGGTTTGAGACAGACTCTGGAGCCTACATTTACAACAAGAAACCACTGGCAAAAGGCAGCTTGAGCAGCAGCGAAGGCAGTCATGGGAGCCAAGGGAGGCATGCTGGTCCCGGTTACCACCCAGACCTCCGGGGTTTCTCCACTTTTCATACTTCAGAAGCGGGGTAAGTGTCTGTGTCACTCCATGGCTTGGCTTTCTGCTCTCTTCCCTTTCATTCTGGCAGATAACTGAGCATGACTTCAAACCCCCTTACTCTCTACCTGTGATAAGTGAACATTTGTTTGCTTTTGTGCCCGTCAATGCACTGAAATGTTACATGATGCAGCACACTAACATTAACATGCCTTTTTGTAGTATGTAGCCTTTATCAAAACAGCAGAGGGAAGGGGAAGGGGCAGTTTAATGAATCAGTAACAAACACCCTTTACAAAAGGCCTTGCTGGTGTGGAGGAGAAGCTCAGGTCACATAGGATATGTCTGCACAGAAACTAGACACCCGCGGCTGGCCTGTGCCAGCTGACTCGGAGTCATGGGGCTCAGGCTTGCGGGGCTGTTTTATAGTTGCGTAGACTTCTGGGCTAGGGCTGGAGCCTGGGCTCTCCCACCCTTCCACCCTGCAGGGTCCTAGAGCCTGGGCTCCAGCCCGAGCCCAGAAGTCTACACAGCAATGAAACAGCCTCGCAAGCCTGAGTCAGCTGGCATGGGCCAATCGCAGGTGTCTAGTTGCTGTGTAGACATATCCTATGTCTACAATGTAAACCTAGGGTTAGTGGGACTCAAGTTAGTTGACCCATGTCAGGAACCCTGGACATTTTAACCCTAGGTTAATCATTTTCTGACCTGTGCTCGAATCAAGGGATCTGGTGTGCACACTGCAGTGCACAGACCGGAGTCAAAGTAAACATATCCCAAAGTGCCTAGCAACTCCCCAGTGTCGACATCCTAGCCCTAGGAACATGGTGCATTGTGGGAAAACTCTACTGCCCACTCTGTGCTCTTGGTGGGACTCGGGTGCACGTACTCAGCACATGAGTACATAAAGCTCGTAATTAGTTCCTTTGGTGGATGTCTCAGCAGAATGACTGACTTCAGTTTGAGAAGGCTTTATACTGAACCACCCTGTAATCTGAGAATTGAGCTCGGGCTAGGCTGAGTCACATAGGCAAGAAAACACCCAGGTGCACCTGTTCTGAGGACAATTAGGACACCAATCTCCAGGGCTGGCAAACTATTCAAATGAAACTTTGCAATTCTTAATGTTTAAAATGGGATGTTCATTTAGGGGGTTTGTTTTGGGCTTTTTATTTATTTTTGTCTGTTTTGAGATTTGAGATAAAATGTAGGTTTCAGAGGAAAAACACCCCAGTCTAGCTGTTGCCAGCTGCAGAGCAGTGAAGTGCATCCCCTGGGGATCCTTTATCCCTGCCCTCACTGCACCCCAGGAGGCTATGGTGAAGTTCTGGGGCTGGCTCCCACTCACGGGCCTTACAGTGCACGCTGCCCAGGTGTCTACACACACGCAGCCCCAGGAAGTCCAGAGAGGGCCTGGGAGAAAGGGCCAGAGAACAGAGCAGGACCAAGCAAGGCCCTGAAGGGAGGGGGAGCAGTCAAGGTTGGGGGGGGGGTATCCCTCCCCCGGCTGTGCCGAGCCAGGAACTCTGTTGCTCCCCCTTCCTGCAGGGCAACGCTTGGTCCCTGCTCTGCTCTCTGGCCCTTGCTCCAGGACCCCTGCCCTCCATGGGGCTGTGTGTGCAGGGGCACCTGGGCTGCATGCACTGTGATGTCAGAAAGTAGGAGCCAGGCTCAAAACTTCCCTGCAGTGCAGAGGAGCTGGAGCTGCGATCACAGGAGGCTGCAGGGAATTTTTGGGACAGATTCCCACTCACTGCCCTGACAGTTCACACAGCTGGGCACCCCTGCACACGCAGCCCCAGGAAGGGCAGAGTCCCAGCTTAACACGGATTCAGACCCTAGGTTAGCACTATTGGTGTGTGGTCGCAAGGGGGGTTTGGCTTCAGCCTGGGCTCACCATTGCCTTTTTTGTTCACTATTGGGATGTTTACACGGCAAAAATTTTGCTTGTGAAAATGAATAGTTGTAAAACAGAACCCAGCTCCTTATTTCTCATGTGTGCGTCGATCCCTGGTGGATATCCAGCTGAATGCAGCTACTTCTGGGGGAGTTCCCTCACCAAAGAGGGTCACAATCTTTATTTTTAGGCAGCTCTCATGGAGCAAATATGAGAAGGTGTCTGTAAGTTCTTGTTAAAGCAGCTCAAACTCAGTGGAAGCCCTTGTCATCACTTCATAAAATGTACTTGCACCACTGCACTTCCCATCGTGTAGTGTGTGCACTTTTGAACTGTAATAAAATGGACAGGAAGGACTCTGTCTAGAACACGTATTCAGTAGTTAAGTTTTTGTAGCCACTTGTATGCTAAAAATGAACAAAGGGAAGAGGCTGGGAAGATATTTAAAGCAAGTCAAAATATCCTGGGTGGTTATCAGAAAAAGAAGGTCAGTTTCCTCCTCATCTTCCTCTGTCCAAAGGGTTTGGAAAGTGTTAAGGTCCTGAGTGAGCAAACGGGATCTTGTCTTGGGACATTCTCCACCAGTGCTGGCCTAACTCACCTATGCTGCCTTCAGTAGCACAGCAGTGCTGCACCCCCTGGCTGCCAGGCTTTTCTCCTCTCTCCTTCACATCTCCTCCCCTTGCAGGTTACCTGTAATCTGTTGATCTGGGCGCGGAAGAATTCTTCCCAACTAGAATTACTGAAAGGAGCAAATTCAACAGCTGTGCAGCAGCAGTAAGGCAGCCGGGGAGCTCAAAAGGATCTCTGGTCTAGATGTGGATCCAAGCTTGTTTGGCCCCTTTTGGAGAGAGAGAGAGAGAGGGATGGTCTTTAAAGATTGAGGATGGGGAACCAGTGGAGGAGGTTCTTTTAAGAGCAGTTGGAGGGAGAGAGACTAGTCGTCATCAACAAAGTAATATACTACTAGAGATAGGAAAAAAGGGCAAATGAGGAGGACAGAGCATATGGAAAGTGGAAGGGAGAACATGGTTGGACTTGGAGCTGGGCCCATGAGGAGGAGAGAGAAAATTAGGGTATAAGTACATTTAGGGCACATCAACATTACAAGAAAATACTAGCTTTCTTGTCTGCCATAGCCAAGATGTAGGGGGAGATGTCTTTTAATCCAAGTATGGATGAGGAAAATACTGGCTGTGGTATCTTTTAAAAAGAGTAGAGTTAAAAAACAGGACTGGGTGTCCACTCAGTGTGTCCCTCCCTAACCTCTCATGAAATGAGAAGTAATGGAGTAGAACCTGTCCATTTACACTGTATTTAATATTAAATCTTGTTTTTAAAAAGCTCCCTTTTGCCCCTTAAAATAGGGACCCAAATATTGGGCCTGAACTGCCTTTCGTTAAAATGGCTACCTCTCTTTTTACATGTAGCAAGTCCTACTACACACCAGCCCTACCAGGAAATCTTACAAGCACTAGCAGTTATTGTCTATGGAAAGCATTTTGTTTAAACTCTCATGTTTTCTGTCTTGCAATGTGTTTCTCTTGCATCCAGAGAGAAATATTTGAGCCTGTGCTGCAATCACTTGGTCGGGGGATGATCTTGCAGACACTTTCTCTTCCAAATGGGGACACTCAAACACCTCTAGAGGGCAGAGTTTATTTTTCTTTCAGCTACTGATCTAATTACCATTGGTAGCTAATTAGGTTGGTTGCTGATGGAAATTCAAACAGTCCCCATCCTGTCATTAAGCAGTGGCTTTCTCTTGTGTTGTCGTTTCTCCATCTTTGGAAATGATTTTTTGTGTGTGCCCTCTATTCTGCAACCCCCATATGAGGCCTTTGCTCCCCCTTACTCTTGCTTCACACCACCCCCTTCAGACTCCCTCCCTTGAGCCCTAAAACAATGTTAAGGAAAGATGACCCTTTCCTCTCCCAGACTGCAGCAGCTGGCCTCACTGGCTGAAAACCTGAGATGGGGTATAGCAGAAGCCTCTGTTAAGCCATGGGTTTCCTCTTGGGGCTAGGGGCCATGGCCCCACTTTTTACTGGCTGTAAGTATGAGCAACGGGGGGTGGGGGCCAGGTGCCGGAGAGTAGTGAGCAGGGCCGTGGTCTTGGGGGGGAAGAGGCAGCATAGGCGCGGGGCCTTGGGAGAAGGGGTGGGGCCATGATTCGGGCACTGGTGGCCCTCCACTTTTAGAGAGCTTCCACTGCTCCTGTCCTGGGGAGCTGGTGGTTTGAAGTTCTTCTCCCCATCCTGATTTTCAGTGGGGGACAGTAGTACTAAGGTCACATGGCTCCTCCCTAACCAACTGGAGCAGTGGATGTAGAAGCAATAGTGGTGAAGCTCTGAAGCTGCTCCTTTCCCCTCAAGCTGCAGCTGATCAGCATGGATCAGAGGCATAGCCTCAGGTAGGCTATGGCTCACCCACTTAGCATCCAGGCCCACCCAAATGGGGGCCAGAGCCCCCCAAATCCAAAGGCTGGGAGGCGGTGGGTCTGGACAGGGGTAGTGCTGGGGCTGGAGAGCGGGGTGTCGGCAGGAGAGGGACCTGGGCGGCCGGATGAATAGACCCCATGCTGGGGGCGGACGGGGTGGGCGGAGCTCAAGCTCCAGCGGGGCCCCCATCCACCCGATGGGCGTGCCTCGCAGCCTATGTGCTCTGAGCAGTCTCCTATTCTGGCACTTGCTAAGCGGTAAGGACCAGCTGGAGGGAGCGGGGGCAGGCGGGCTTTTCATTCCCATTTTCATCTTATAACAAGAATTTTAGTTATAAGTTGGGGACGCATCAATTAGAAGTAACGGAAGAGGAGAAGGACCTTGGAGTATTGGTTGATCATAGGATGACTATGAGCTGCCAATGTGATATGGCTGTGAAAAAAGCTAATGCGGTTTTGGGATGCATCAGGAGAGGCATTTCCAGTAGGGATAAGGAGGTTTTAGTACCGTTATACAAGGCACTGGTGAGACCTCACCTAGAATACTGTGTGCAGTTCTGGTCTCCCATGTTTAAAAAGGATGAATTCAAACTGGAGCAGGTTCAGAGAAGGGCTACTAAGATGATCTGAGGAATGGAAAACTTGTCTTATGAAAGGAGACTTAAGGAGCTTGGCTTGTTTAGCCTAACTAAAAGAAGGTTGAGGGGAGATATGATTGCTCTCTATAAATATATCAGAGGGATAAATACAGGAGAGGGAGAGGAATTATTTCAGCTCAGCACCAATGTGGACACAAGAACAAATGGGTATAAACTGGCCACCAGGAAGTTTAGATTTGAAATTAGACAAAGATTTCTAACCCTCAGAGGAATGAAGTTTTGGAATAGCCTTCCAAGGGAAGCAGTGGGGGCAAAAGATCTATCTGGCTTTAAGATTCTACTTGATAAGTTTATGGAGGAGATGGTATGATGGGATAATGTGACTTTGGTAAGTAATTGATCTTTAAATATTCAGGGTAAATAGGACTAATCCCCTGAGATGGGATATTAGATGGATGGGATCTGAGTTACCCAGGAAAGAATTTTCTGTTGTATCTGGCTGGTGAATCTTGCCCATATGCTTAGGGTTTAGCTGATTGCCATATTTGGGGTCGGGAAGGAATTTTCCTCCAGGGCAGATTGGAGAGGCCCTGGAGGTTTTATGCCTTCCTCTGTAGCATGGGGCAAGGGTCACTTGAGGGAGGCTTCTCTGCTCCTTGAAGTCTTTAAACCATGATTTGAGGACTTCAATAGCTCAGACATAGGTGAGGTTTTTCGTAGGAGTGGGTGGGTGAGATTCTGTGGCCTGCGTTGTGCAGAAGGTCGGACTAGATGATCAGAATGGTCCCTTCTGACCTTAGTATCTATGAATCCCTCCTCCTCCCCCTTCCCCCACCCTCCCCCTGTCATTGCCTGCCCACCCAAAAGTCGAAGCCTACCCAATTTTCCTGTCCAAGCTATGCCACTGGCAGGGATCCTAGTTTTCCGTGATAAAAATTTTTCTGACTTAAAACAACCTAAAAATCCATGTTTTTCCACAATTAAAAGGAAATGCTGAACTTTAGTTTTCCCAGGCAGCTGGGGTTCGGATAGTCAGCCCCGCATGATACTTTCAGCAGTACTGGGACTTTCAGTAAAGTTTAATTAATAATTGATATATGGTTTTTATTTTTTCACAAAATATACAAACTAAAGATTCACTGTAAAAATACAAATTCCATGTTTTTCCATAGAGAACGGATTTTTAGGATCCCTGCTGATCCATGATTAGCAGAACTTCCCCCAATATGGTATATAGTAGATTATGGATACCTGTAAAAAAAAAAAAAAACTACATAATTCCTACAGTTGTGGGGTGAATTTGTGACCTCCTCCATGAGAGAGGCCATAAAATGGATGTAAGAATATTATTCATGCGGTGTGTTGAGAACTAAGTAGCTAATAGACATGCAGTGTTTTGAACACCAGATATTACACAGTGATTATTTTTAGTGTAACCAAGTCACACCTTGTAAATTCTGATGGATGATGACCAGAGACTGTGCAGCCTAGCGTTTAGCATTGGCCTCCTATTTGCAAAGACACTGAGTTCAAATACGGCTAGAGTTGCTCTTTTGTTTAAAAAATTTCCAAAATTGTGTTTAAAAGTTTGTCATCGGTGTAATTTCAGATGGAACTAATTCACACCACATCTAGGGAAGTAATCAAAGAAACTCTGACCCAGAATGTTTCCAATGTGTGGTTGTTGTTTTTTAAATAGAGAGATAGCAAAGACTTGACAGCATATGTGTACTAGCTATAGGAACAGCTGTGTTAGAAAATAGTTTTTACCAAATAGGTCGTGATCCTGTAAATACTATCCAACATGATACTCCCATGGGTCCTCCCATGCTTATGGGACTAAGCACTAAAGTACGAGGGAGTATGCCGTGTTTGCAGGACTGGGTCCCGAATAAAGCATATTTAGAACTCGCACTGCACCTCTATCCAAAGATCTCAAAGCGCTTTACAAAGGTGGGTATTAGCACAAATTTAAGACACAGGGAGGTTAATTGGTTCAAACAAGGTCACCCTGCAAGTTACTGGCAGAGTGGAGAATAAAATCTAAGTCTACTGACCCTACTCTCCAGCTCTTAATGGATTGGCTAATAAGCTTTCCTTATTACTGATTTATTCTGTTAAATATAGTGGCCTACATTTTCAAAAATGTCTGGTGATTTTTGGTGCCTCAGTGATTGGACAACCAACTGAAGAGGGCAGGTGTACTGTATAATGTTTTTGTTTTTGCGTTCGTATCACCAGTTATATTGCAAGTAGTGTAGGGCAGAATTGCACAGTAAGCAGTGATGTTACCAGATAGCAAAAATTTTCACAACAGGTTCCTCTTGATCATTCTCAACCGTGATAACTGTTCAGTTATATTCTCAACTGTGGATATGGCCAAACTATCCTGGATACAAAATTATTTCTCCATGTGGATTAGTGCAAGGCTATTACTTGTCATGGTAAATGTTGCACTGCTTCTGAAATCAACTCAAGTTTAACTCAAAGTAAGGTCATCGGCCTTCTTTTCTATTACATTAATACTATTTTCTTCTAACAAGAGAAATTGGAAGGGGGGTTGGAGGAGAGAGAGATTTTAAAATTTCTATCTTCTAACCAAAATAACAACATGAATAACATTTCAATCCAGTAGTTTAATATTTTTCCCCCAGGATTTTTCTCCGTACCACTAAATGCATCTTTACCCATGCCTCTACTATCCTCATTCCTGAATCTAATTGCTGTGAGCCACATGATATAAACTGAATAATGTTCTCTGCCTCATTAATATACATAAGTTACAAGGCTTAGAAAAACCCTAACATTACCTTTCTTTAAACATGCTTTCTGCATTCTAGTTGCTGTGATGACATAATGTAGATCTTCATATGGTGTTTTACATCATGTTTAGAACTTCCTTAGTTACTATAACTACAAAATATTGTTTAAACAACTTCTGTAAAAAAAAATTTGGTTACATTCTCACTATTAAGGAGGCAGGATTTTCTCTCCTCTGAAGCATGCATTATGACTAGGGGAAACATTCACATAATTTCATACATTGAAGGCTGACTCTTCTTTGTTTTCTGGTGGATTCCCACTAGGAATCTAGGTAACACTTTTCCAGTAGTTATTCACAAACACTACTTTCATATAACCAGGGCATTTCACTTATCCATCATCAATAACAGTGATCACTAACCTCAGTGTTGCTTTACTGCCTAGAAGACCCTCCAGTGGTTTTGATGTGTTATAGTCTTGGTGTGTTTTAATAGTTTAGTATGACTGAGCTTTCCATATATTTTATGTCATTTACCAGATCTTGCACAGAACAATGCATAGCTTGTCTGTTCCCTAGACCCAGTCACTCACAGTCTCTCCAGTCAATAGCTATACAACAGCATTATAGCATTATGAGAAGACATAAAGGTAGCAGAGGTGGCCTTGGTAATCTCCAAAGGCTGACAGAATACAGTCAGCTGCAGACTCTCTCATGCTGAAAGATATAGTGGTTTTCACCCTAACTATGGTAAAATTCCCAATATAGGAGATGTCCCATTATAGCCCATGAATTTATACAGGCTTTTAATATTGAAACCCAGAAAGCAAATTGCAAATTGTATTTTATATGGTGAACCTTTTGTTCAGACAATGGGTTTTAATCCATCAGACTTAAAACAAAACTAGTCTTTATCCCAATGTTTTAAACATTTTGCTTGATAGGATAAAGTTTGCATACGTAAAAGAAAATTATTGAAGAGTGTTCTGAATGTGGATTGCTACATTTTCATTCGGAATTCTGACCGTTATTATCTATTTAAACCTTTTTTGTGAGAAGATTATTAGTTTTTTGGCAGAAACCAAGAGCAGACTGTACATATAACTCAGGGTGGGGGAGGAGGAAGGAATTTCTTGGGTTCCATCTACATTCTTGTCCTATTTATGTCAATTTTGATTTTTCTCTCTTGTGTTATGCTGGTGGCAGTTACATAGTAAAATAATGGCAGTTAGATTTTTGGACACCTTATTTACAAGAACAGCAGAACCACAGTATAACTAAAAGATAAACTTTTAATGCAGAAAACTATCAATTTTCCTTTGGAAAATATTTCACACCATGCCTGGAAACATGGGAAGGATCTGATATTGTCTGCTAGATTTAATTCAGAAATCTGCCTTCTGAATTTCTATAACTAAAGTGTTTGTTTTATCCTTCCTTTTTCATGTTTCAGTGATGTGTTTTGCTAAAAAAAAATTTAAAAGGTTGCACACAAAAATTAACCTGATATTTAAAATCTCATTAGAACTATATTCACATAAAATGATATATACCACAATGGTGATATATTTGAAGCATCTAGAGATACTTATTCCTTATAACAAACACAAAAGATCAAATTAACCAGCACTATCTTCTCTTTCAAACCTTGTGCTGTAATGCAAAATCCTGTTTCTTATAGAAATTTACATTAAGAAACTCCCTCTACTGCCTTCTCTTTTTAAATCTAGAGTCCTATAATATTATGCTTGCCTATCCTGTGCAATCCTGATGAAGTCAATAGGTTTTGATGTAAATGAGAGCAGAAATTAGGGTTCAAAGCCTTTTTTAACATGGTCAGTTCACTTTTTATAGTATATATTCAGTAGGACTCTACATGTCTGCACAGCATACAACATTGTGTAAATTGTTTTCTAACAGCTAAGCATACCAATAAATAAAATAAATGCCATGCTAATGTGCATGTGCATATAGCTTAGCCTCCTTCCTTGCTTGTGAGAAAATGTGTATGTTAATTACTAAGAGAAGATTTTAATGTCCTACGTTTGTGAATAAATTACAGAAACTGAGAGTGGAAACCCTATTGGCATAATTCAGCATTTGACCCTCTAATAAAATTCCCTATAAAGGAAAGAGACTGCATTTTTATAGCTTGCCTGTGACACTGCATTTCTTTTGCAGGTTTTATGACAGATCTCTGTTAGCATGGTCTTCGGGGTCCAAGACTGATAAAGATCTGGCCTACTGGAGAAGAAGAGGACAAGACTTTAGCGTCTTACTGGATTACACTGACAAAGGAGACTCTGAAATGAAAGGATTGGCACCGCCCCACGGAGTGTACAGACATGCTAAAGAAAGTCAGCTGGAGGTAAGAGCAGGAACAGACAGTGTGACGAGAAGTGGCTTGCAGGAGACCTGGAAAGTGCCCGGTGATTACAAATGGCAAAGTTTAAGAACAGAAAGCTGGAAACACCCTAAAAAATTTGGAAGACAAATGTCTGATGGTGATAGAGAGAAACTGCTTCAAAATTTATACTCATTGAGCCTGGGAGACAATGTACTTAGCTCCCATAACAAAGGGAAATCACATTCATTGCCAAGAGTTCTTTCACCAGACACCCTGAAGTGTGTGGAAATACCCTCCCTGGTGAATAATCATCACTTCCTAAGTGGAACTAAAGAACCCTCTAGTCCCCAAAACAGACTGCCTTTGGAATTCACAAAACCCAGGGAAACTGGAAGCCACCTTCTTCCTCTGGCCAAGCCCAAGTATGGCAGACCCCTTAAACCTCCATCCTATGAACTGCACCGACAGATGAGGGCACCGGTAGAAATCAGTAGCTTTCAGGATCACCAGCAAACAGATGAGCCTGTTTCATATTTAGCTAAAGGTAATGAGCTGAAGCAAGACATTTACATTCCAGACTCTGGTTTAGAGCCCCCTGTCTATATACCACCTCCATCTTACAAGTCCCCACCTCAGCCAAGTGTGAATCAGCATTCCCTCAATGAAGTGCCTAACTATGACTTGTGCTTTGACAACAGTCAGCGGCATCCAGTAGAGAGGACCCTCAGCAGCCATCTACCCAGCACATTGGAAACTGCGGGTGAACACTGCAAAGATGACCAACTTCCTCATGGAAAACAAAGCCATTCCAGGCACACTGATGACTACCTGCATTCCATTCAGTATATTCCTTTTGATGATCCTCGAATACGGCATATTAAAATAGCACATCCAGAGAGCCTCCAGGACAACACTAAACACACTGAAAATACATGTAGCACCAATCCTACTGCTTTGCAGGAGAAAACTATCAAACTACAATACAATAGTGCCTTTTTGGATCCATCAAACTTACTAAATACTGTAAAGGGTGACAGAATTCCTGACAGCACAACACATAACAGGTGGTTGGCAGCATCCAACAGAGATCAGGAAAACTGGGCCTTGCCTGACCAAAGAGACAATGGTGACACAGATAACCACCTCCCTGAAAATGAAACTAATCAGGAGTACACAAAGGGCAACCTTTCTGTAAGAAACCCACATATGGATAGCACCTGTGAGACTGTCACTAGAGTAAAAAAGTTTGAACCTGGAACTGGGATGCAGAGCAAAAAGAGTTCAAAGAAAAAAATGAATGAAACTATATTTTGTTTGGTGTCCATCCCAGTTAAATCTGAATCAAATCTGCCAGATACTGATAGGAACAATAACTTAACACAGAGCCCTGATAAGAAGAATGAATTTGATAACAATGGAGCTTTGCAAGAACAAAGTCTTTTAAGTATGTCTTCTACCGACTTGGAGTTACAAGCGCTCACAGGAAGCATGACCAATAAAACCGAGTTACAAAAACAAGAGCTGTGGAAACCAGAGGAGTTCAAACAAATGAATGACCTCAGATTTACTCAGCCTACAAAACACAGGGAACTCAAATACTCTGGCTCTTGGCCAGGTGATCAGTACAAAGACCAGCAAACGCAGACCTGTTTCACTGAAGACTCTAAAAGGTCACAATTTTTCTATGGTATAAAACCTGGTGAACCAAATAATAAACTGATGGCTCCAAAATTCTTAGCCTGTACAGCATCTTTGGTTGGATCAGAACAGGCAGGTTTGTCCCCCGATGACAGAAAATATAGGCAGAATGCATACAATATGAAAGGTCAGATGAACCTCAATCCATCCAGCAATAGTGCTTTTTCAAGGACTGCCACTTCAGTAATTCGGGTACATTCACCAAAGGCATACCGGAGCCAGCCTTACGGGTCCTGCATAACCATGCCTACCCAGGAAAGGGAAACTGGCACAAGTCCCAGGGGTGATGTGGTCAAGGGCAAAGCAAATGCTCCCTGCAAGAGTAAAGAACTATTTGGTCAGTTTCTCTTGAAACCTGTTGGTCGCCGTCCCTGGGATGCAATAAGTGAGTTAGAAAGTTTTAACAAGGAGCTCCAAGAACAGGAAGAAAGCACTAGTAGTGAAGATGGCGTGGAGAGTGAGGGAACAAAGCAGGACTGTGTTCCTACAAAGATAGGGACCTCCAGAACTGATGAATCAACCCAGGAACTCAGACCTTGTAAGCAGCTAAAAACTCTGGTACCAGATGTTCCTGTATTTAAACAAGGAAGAGTTAAAAGTAAGTCTGAAAGTTGGAGTATGGAGCTTAAGTCTGATGATCCACATATCTGTGTTGGATCACAAAGCTCCTTGAATGCGAAAGAGAGCAGTAGTTTAATCAAGCCAGCAGATGGAAGTGTGATAACAGAAACAAGTAACCAGGAAGTCAAGAACAGAACAAACAAACAGGGAGCTAGTTCAGGCCCAGGCAATAGAGTTTTGTCCAGTAGTCCAAATAATGCAAATCAGAGTAATCCATTCAATCATGTGGACTTAAAGGAGACAAAAGAAGATAGAAATTACATAGCTAAAATGTTAGATTTTGTAAAACGGAACAAAAGCGCAATTTCCAGGAGTGATAAACCTTTAGAGAGAGGATCTATAGTAAGATTGTCTTTAACTAGTAGAAATCAAGGTCATTCTGAGCCAGATTTGAGGTCGGTGGGACTGGATATTTACCCTGAACCTGGTGCTAACAACTCTGATTTTTCTTCTAATGCAAATGCAATGGAGATCCCCCAAAATGAGTCACTGCAGGCAAGAGCTGCAAGGATTCTGGGTATAGAAGTAGCAGTGGAGTCTCTAATTCCTGGGGACAGAACTGGCCTCCACCAATATACCAGCCCTGCAAATAGTGTCCAGGATCCTGAATTACCAGTAGGGGGAATAGCACGTGACAAAGTAGAAACAAAAGACGGCTCTTACGAGGGCAGACAAAAGTGTGACTGGACAGAAAGTTCTCTCTTTGCTGGAAAGAGAGACTTCTCATTTTGGACTGAATACCAGAGCACTGACCAAGAAGCCAGATCTAAAACTCTGGTGATTGAGCAAGGTTTTGAACAGCATGCGGGTCTCAACAGGCAAGATGAGGATCCAGACCTGCCTTGCAAGTCTGTTAAGCATCAACTTGCTGAAAGAAACGTGATCATTCCGAGCTCGGAAAAGAGAGTTAGAAGCACCTCAAAGGTGATTGAGACATTACAAGGCAAACTTGCCTCTCCTCCTAGCCGAACAGTCATGGATCGTTTGGTGCGAATGAAAGAAATTGATTCGGTTTCCCGTATGCGACGTCTGAGTATCAAGAGTGCAGATTCAGGGGAGGAAGTAGATGAGGAGAAATCTCCAAGGGTACAAGAGGAGAGAGGAAGCTATGCCCCACTCAGCAGTAATGAACTCCCTCGCAAAATGGTGCACACAGGTGCTGTTTCCAAGCGCATTATCTCTCTCGACGAAAATGGACACGTAACTACGATAGGCAAGAAGAAGGCTGACAGAGATTTTTGTTTAGGTAAGGCCCATTTTACCATTATCTGGGATTCAGTTGGGCACCGTTTTTTAACAGGGAACGTACATCAATTCCCTCTGTGGTATCCTCAGAAGAAGTAACCTTCCTGTTTACTTACTGCCACACACTACAGTTGCTAGTAATAGTAATTTAAATAGTAATTTAATAGGCTATAAACAGATTAGTTGTCAATAAAAGAGTTGTAGTTTTCCTGCGGTGAGCATTATCCTCTACGTTATTGCAGCCACTTGGGTTCCGATTACTGAAGTTCATTCATAAAGTTGTAAGACTTTCCTGTTACCTAATGGATTCAGAAGACTGCATGTGTCAAAAATAAAGTGAAATTTCACAATACCTGCCCTGGTTTTGCGCTCCAACATAGCACACATTATGATCCCACCTTTTCCATGACTGACCAGGTTTTTATTCTCCAGTCAGGAACACACCACATCAGGACTGAGAAGAAATAAAAATACTTATAAACCTGATGTATTCTAATCTGAAGCCATGGAGAAAGGGTTAAACGTTCAGGGTAGAAATTGTCTAGATAATATTCATGAGACGTTATACAAAATGTTTCAGATAACTGATATCCCCCAGAAAAACATGAGGCCAAATCTTTCAGCATATGCTTTGGAGTCCTCTGCTCCTTGGGTCAAGGATAGTCTTGTCGGTTACTTAAGTAACCCCAAGTTAACTGACAAATTGATCAACTCTCCAGAACAGCTCACATCTGGTCTTTTGAACATAGTGATGTGCTACTTAAATGAATGGGCACCCTTGAAGTGTATGAAATGCCGTCTGATAGAGCTGATGGAGGAAAATATCCGAGGTTTGGAGATGCAGGTGGAAAGTCTGGTTGAGTTTAGGAAGGGGTTTGAGCAGATGATGGAGCAAAGATATGAGGTATCTGAAGGGAAAAGCTCAGACTCACGGATGGAAGCAGGGCTAGGGAATTTTGAGGGGAGACTGGATGAGGAAAGTGGTCAGTGGAAACATGTGACTCAAAGAACCAGGCAGAGAAAAAGACGGGCTAGTGAAGGAGAAATAGAGTTTAGGAACAGGTTTGCAGAGTTGGAAAATGAAGAAGGGGCTCAGCAGGTACTTGTTGAAGGTGGAAGGGTAAGGAAGAAGAGAAGAGAGGCTAGCCCTATAGAAAAAGGGGAAGAGTCAAGGGAGACTACACCAAATATGAGCCCCAGGAGGATACAGGATGGGTTGAAGAAGATTGTAAGGGAAAATAGGAATGGAAAGAACTTGCAGCCAGAGGGAACAGGGGAGAGACTGGAGAATAGCACTGTCACCAGGAAAAGGCAGGTCTATGTGATCGGGGACTCTTTGAGAAGAATAGACAGGCCTGTAACTAGAGCTGATCCTGAGAATAGAAGGGTGTGCTGTCTTCCGGGTTCTAAGATACGGGATGTAGACCTGAGGTTGAAAAGGATCCTAAAGGGAGCGGGAAAGAATCCCCTAATTATCCTTCATGTGGGAACAAATGATACGGCTAGATTCTCGCTGGAAAGTATTAAGGGAGACTATGCTAGGCTGGGGAAGACGCTTAAGGAAATTGAGGCTCAGGTGATCTTTAGCGGGATCCTTCCTGTTCCTAGAGAAGGGCAACAAAGGTGTGACAAGATTATGACTGTCAACAGATGGCTTAGGCAGTGGTGCTATAAGGAGAGCTTTGGGATGTATGACCACTGGGAGGCATTCACGGACAGAGGTCAGTTCTCTCGGGATGGACTTCATCTCAGTAGGGAAGGAAATAGACTTCTAGGATCGAGGCTGGCACAACTGATAAAGAGAGCTTTAAACTAGGAATTGGGGGGAGATGGATGGGAGATGTCCAGAAAATCTCCACACCAGATTTTAGCATTGAGAGGGAAGAAGATGAAGTAAGAATGGATACAGCCGTGGGTAGGAGAATGTATATAAGGAGTGAGGGCGGTGTGGATACTAGTCTAATAGGTTATACTGGCTGTAGAATGACTGTGCCTAATAGGGTACAAAATGTGAGCGAGGCCAAACAGCAAAAATTAAGATGTTTCTACACCAATGCGAGGAGTCTAGGTAACAAAATGGAGGAACTAGAGCTACTGGTGCAGGAAGTGAAACCAGATATCATAGGGATAACAGAAACATGGTGGAATAGAAGTCATGACTGGACTACAGGTATTGAAGGGTATGTGCTCTTTAGGAAAGACAGAAACAAAGGTAAAGGGGGTGGAGTAGCATTGTATATCAATGATGAGGTAGAATGTAAAGAAATAAGAAGCGATGCAATGGATAAGACAGAGTCTGTCTGGGCAAAAATTACATTGGGGAAGAAAACTAGTAAAGCCTCTCCTACGATAGTGCTTGGGGTGTGCTATAGACCTCCAGGATCTAATTTGGATATGGATAGAGCCCTTTTTAATGTCTTTAATAAAGTAAATACTAATGGAAACTGCATGATCATGGGAGACTTTAACTTCCCAGATATAGACTGGAGGACCAGTGCTAGTAATAATAATAGGGCTCAGATTTTCCTAGATGCGATAGCTGATGGATTCCTTCATCAAGTAGTTGCTGAACCGACTAGAGGGGATGCCATTTTAGATTTAATTTTGGTGAGTAGCGAGGACCTCATAGAAGAAATGGTTGTAGGGGACAATCTTGGCTCAAGTGATCATGAGCTAATTCAGTTCAAACTAAATGGAAGGATTAACAAAAATAAATCTGCAACTAGGGTTTTTGATTTCAAAAGGGCTGACTTTCCAAAATTAAGGAAATTAGTTAGGGAAGTGGATTGGACTGAAGAACTTATGGATCTAAAGGTAGAGGAGGCCTGGGATTACTTTAAATCAAAACTGCAGAAGCTATCGGAAGCCTGTATCCCAAGAAAGGGGAAAAATTCATAGGAAGGAGTTGTAGACCAAGCTGGATGAGCAAGCATCTTAGAGAGGTGATTAAGAAGAAGCAGAAAGCATACAGGGAGTGGAAGATGGGAGGGATCAGCAAGGAAAGCTACCTAATTGAGGTCAGAACATGTAGGGATCAAGTGAGACAGGCTAAAAGTCGAGTAGAGTTGGACCTTGCAAAGGGAATTAAAACCAATAGTAAAAGGTTCTATAGCCATATAAATAAGAAGAAAACTAAGAAGGAAGAAGTGGGGCCGCTTAACACTGAGGATGGAGTGGAGGTTAAAGATAATCTAGGCATAGCCCAATATCTAAACAAATACTTTGCCTCAGTCTTTAATAAGGCTAAAGAGGATCTTGGGGATAATGGTAGCATGACAAATGGGAAGGAGGATATAGAGGTAGATATTACCATATCAGAGGTAGAAGCGAAACTGAAACAGCTTAATGGGACTAAATCGGGGGGCCCAGATAATCTTCATCCAAGAATATTAAAGGAATTGGCAACTGAAATTGCAAGCCCATTAGCAAGAATTTTTAATGAATCTGTAAACTCAGGAATAGTACCGAATGATTGGAGAATTGCTAATATAGTTCCTATTTTTAAAAAAGGAAAAAAAAGTGATCCGGGTAACTACAGGCCAGTTAGTTTGACATCTGTAGTATGCAAGGTCCTGGAAAAAATTTTGAAGGAGAAATTAGTTAAGGACATTGAAGTCAATGGTGTATGGGACAAAATACAACATGGTTTTACAAAAGGTAGATCGTGCCAAACCAACCTAATCTCCTTTTTTGAAAAAGTAACAGATTTTTTAGATAAAGGAAATGCAGTGGATCTAATTTACCTAGATTTCAGTAAGGCATTTGATACCGTGCCACATGGGGAATTATTAGTTAAATTGGAGAAGATGGGGATCAATATGAACATCAAAAGGTGGATAAGGAATTGGTTAAAGAGGAGACTGCAACGGGTCCTACTGAAAGGCGAACTGTCAGGTTGGAGGGAGGTTACCAGTGGAGCTCCTCAGGGATCGGTTTGGGGACCAATCTTATTCAATGTTTTTATTACTGACCTTGGCACAAAAAGTGGGAGTGTGCTAATAAAGTTTGCAGATGATACAAAGCTGGGAGGTATTGCCAATTCGGAGAAGGATCGGGATATTATACAGGAGGATCTGGATTACCTTGTAAACTGGAGTAATAGTAATAGGATGAAATTTAATAGTGAGAAGTGTAAGGTTATGCATTTAGGGATTAATAACAAGAATTTTAGTTATAAATTGGGGATGCATCAATTAGAAGTAACGGAAGAGGAGAAGGACCTTGGAGTATTGGTTGATCATAGGATGACTATGAGCTGCCAATGTGATATGGCTGTGAAAAAAGCTAATGCGGTTTTGGGATGCATCAGGAGAGGCATTTCCAGTAGGGATAAGGAGGTTTTAATACCGTTATACAAGGCACTGGTGAGACCTCACCTAGAATACTGTGTGCAGTTCTGGTCTCCCATGTTTAAAAAGGATGAATTCAAACTGGAGCAGGTACAGAGAAGGGCTACTAAGATGATCCGAGGAATGGAAAACTTGTCTTATGAAAGGAGACTTAAGGAGCTTGGCTTGTTTAGCCTAACTAAAAGAAGGTTGAGGGGAGATATGATTGCTCTCTATAAATATATCAGAGGGATAAATACAGGAGAGGGAGAGGAATTATTTCAGCTCAGCACCAATGTGGACACAAGAACAAATGGTATAAACTGGCCACCAGGAAGTTTAGACTTGAAATCAGACGAAGGTTTTTAACCATCAGAGGAGTGAAGTTTTGGAATAGCCTTCCAAGGGAAGCAGTGGGGGCAAAAGATCTATCTGGCTTTAAGATTCTACTCGATAAGTTTATGGAGGAGATGGTATGATGGGATAATAGGATTTTGGTAAGTAATTGATCTTTAAATATTCAGGGTAAATAGGCCAAATCCCCTGAGATGGGATATTAGATGGATGGGATCTGAGTTACTATAGAAAATTCTTTCCTGGGTATCTGGCTGGTGAATCTTGCCCATATGCTCAGGGTTTAGCTGATTGCCATATTTGGGGTCGGGAAGGAATTTTCCTCCCGGGCAGATTGGAGAGGCCCTGGAGGTTTTTCGCCTTCCTCTGTAGTATGGGGCATGGTTGACTTGAGGGAGGCTTCTCTGCTCCTTGAAGTCTTTGAACCATGATTTAAGGACTTCAATAGCTCAGACATGGGTGAGGTTTTTCATAGGAATGGGTGGGTGAGATTCTGTGGCCTGCGCTGTGCAGGAGGTCGGACTAGATGATCAGAATGGTCCCTTCTGACCTTAGTATCTATGAATCTATGAATCTGAGTCCTCTGCTCCTTGGGTCAAGGACAGTCTTGTCGGTTACTTAAGTAACCCCAAGTTAACTTACGAATTGATCAACTCTCCAGAACAGCTCACATCTGGTCTTTTGAACATAGTGCTGTGCTAATTAAATGAATGGGCACCCTTGAAGTGTAGCCATAGATCTATGTAAAGTCAGACATGCCACCTGTTCAGAGACTTTAAATTGGTTGGAAAGAGTAAATGCATGGTACTTGGTAGGCAGGTTGATAACCCAGTACTTAATGTTTCTTTTGTTTTCCCCACTTCCTCTCAAATAGCTGAAAACCCACAAACACTTCTTCTTTAACCCAGTCAGTATAAATCTATGTAAAATTCTCCAGTGTAGGGAGATGGAGATTAACTTAACCATACTTTGTCCCCATCCCAGCCCCTGGGATGAATTGCATGAATTCTAAATAGGCATCAGCATCCCCCCCAGCTCCTACTGTTCAGGCCTTAGTCTTTGTTTCATTTCATGCCCCCTCCATCTCAGATTCTCCTTCTGCGTTGAACTATACTGCAACACCAAACTCACTATGTAGGCAAATTCAACTTCCCTGCACTAACCAGGTCTACTGTGCCTCGAAGAGGTTTCCTGTGTCTTCCTCCTTTTGAGACATTCTGCTGGGCATGAGAGCAGCAGTCAAGCCTCCTTAGGAGCCCTTCTAGTGTACGCTGCTGCAGGGATGTATCAGATCAGACTTTAAGATTTATTTATTTGTATTACTATAATGCCTCAGAGCCTCAGTGGTTTCCCAGGACCCCATTGTGCTAGGCACTGTCCAATCACAGAACAAAAAAACCCAGGCCCTGTCTCAAAGAGCTTACAATCTAAGTGCCCTGGTTTATGCCAGAGTAAATCAGAGCTGAATTGACCCCTACAGTTTGTTCCCATCTAGATACAGTCCTCCTTGGTGGGGACAATGCCGCTTCAACAGAGCACAGAGAGGAGTTTTGCTCCTTTGCACCTGTAACAGCATTTCCCACAACTGCATAGAATTTGATCTTCATTTCCCCTTAATGAATATACAACAGGGCATACTGCTCATGTACAGGGGTTGGGAAGGAATCTCCTCCACCAGCATCCTCCCATCCTCAAAACATTAACTTATTCACACCCAAATATGGATACAAGTGACACAGAAAAATCTCAAGTCCTGGCCTGTGAGGTGTAGTCTGGAGTATAAAACTAAGTTTTGTAGAGAGGCTTCATGCTTTGCCTTCTCTACTATCCCACACCACCAAAGTCCCATGATGGCTTACAGTAGAACCTCAGAGCTACGAACACCTCGGGAACAGAGGTTGTTCGTAACGCTGAACAAAACGTTTTGGTGGTTCGTTCAAAAGTTTACAACTGAACATTGACTTAATACAGCTTTGAAACTTTACTATGCAGAAGAAAAATGCTGCTTTTAACCATCTTAATTTAAATGAAACAAGCGCAGAAATTGTTTCCTTACCTTGTCAAATCTTTTTTCAAACTTTTCCTTTTTTTTTTTTTTAGTAGCTTACATTCAACACAGTACTTTTTTTATTATTATTTATTTTGTCCCTTCTGCTGCCTGAATGTGTACTCCTGGTTCCAAATGAGATGTGTGTCTGACTGGTGAGTTTGTAACGCTGGTGTTCATAACTCTGAGGTTTTACTATGTGTCTAGTGAGAGGGTAGACTGGAATGGGGAGGTGGTGTGAGGACTCAGTAAGTATCCAGCAGAATTTTAGAGAAAAGAGCCAAAGTGCCATGCAGCTTGAACTGGAAAAGACTGATGTCTATCATAGTTGCAGGCTAGGTCAATCACAGATGCTAGAGGAGTCAACAAACAGATTCTCATCCAAAGCCTTGTTTTGCTATTTTTATACAATAACTTGTCAAACGCACCAGTTATTTTTAAATGACGGAGTTGGAGTTAAAATGAAACACTGTACAAGAGACAACCCCTTATTATGCAAACTACCATTGCTACAGACCGCCCTAATGTATTTCCAAACACATGAGTACATTTCTGCTCCACCATTAGTAAAAGATCACTTCTTAAGATTTTTGTTTTTTGAGTGCATACTTAACACAGGTTTCACTGTATTTTGAATAAATGGGAATAAATCAATGCCATTGTCTTCAAAGGACATTGTAAAAGTATTTCACACAATTCAAAAAAACAATTCCTCCCAACTGTTTATAATAATTACCGTGGAACCTTGACATTGAAATCTTCTACCTTTCCAAGCTTTTATTCTATTGTCCAGTTTGCATCCATATCTATGCCTTTCCATCTCTCCGAGCCCCCACCCTCACACACAGTGGTTTTAGGGCCAATTGTAATTACTGGGCTGCAAGCATTTGGGTGAGTTCCCAGTCTCACTGATGTCTGTGGGAGTTTTGCCAGTGACTGAAGTGGGACAAGGATTTCCTCCTTAGTATGTTGATCTTTCTAATTAGTTGTCTTATACAGTAAGCTAATGAGCTATTTAATTGATGGGATGGGGGAGGGACTTTTTGGATTTTTGTTGTCAGATGTGAGGAAGAAAAGTCAGAGTTAAAGCCCAGGGCTGGGAATCAGGAGACTTGGGCTTACTTCCCTATTCTGCTGTGGAAAAGCCACTGTGGCCATGGGCAAGTCGCTTAACCTCCGTGAAGTGCTGGTGCTAATTAGTCACCCAGCTAGCAAGGAGGATCTGGCTTTATTTACTAATGGTGTTGAATGCTTTGAGATCCAGCTGGTGGAAGGGGCAATTGAAGTGCAATGTATTCCTAAGAAGTAAGCAGGAGGGCAATAGTATGAACTAGCTTAGATTACATGATCCTGTCTCATGAAATAAAACATTCAACCAGCTCATTTCATCCCTGGTGTAACCCCACCCACTTCAGTGAATTTGGTTGAGTGTGCTCAGAGCTTGTTGGGCACATCAGCCTCTGTCATGCATGAACAGTCTCCTAAGAGTGGAGAAAGCAAGACAGTGCTAGTCTGCACCCAAATTTGATGCAAATTTGGACATTTACAAATCTACAACTCAAGGGCCACAGTCTGTTCAACTTCTGCATAGGTTTACAATGGAAAGGGTGGAAGAAGCTCTGAACAGGGACCGGCCAGGATTCCATTGGGAAGTGAAGTGCCTGTTCCCTGCTAATGCCCCCCATGGTTGTTAGCTGTCTGTGGGCAGAGTGAAACAGTGCCATGGCCATGTTTCCCATGCACACATGCATGCACTGCACTGGCTGGGTGCTGAGCAGGGGAGCATGCTGCACCATCCTAGGGGAGCAGATCTACTACTCTAGCATCTGCTCCCCCAGCCTGCCCACCAGCTCCATGACAAAGCCAGAATTCTGCCTGGAGGGTCCAGCCACAACCAGTCCTTTTGCTGCCCCTTCATACACCAGGCAGAATCTTGCCCTAATCCATTTGGCTTCAGTTCAGATGGCTGAAAGCGTGACTAACTTTTCAGAGAATAAATAGTGTTCAGGCTGGGGGAGCTTCCATTGTCCTATGCCCTGATTTTCACAGGTCTGCACACTTGCAGCTCTCTTGGGAGTTGATGGAAGTAGCAAATGTTCAGCACCTCTGGCCTTTAGGGAGAACCATGATTCAAAACCATGAATTCCTTTCTAGTTTTGTCTTCATCTCCTTCTACTAAGTGTAGTTCCTACATACCAAAAGGCTGGATGTATATAAAAAAAATGGCCAAAAAAAATTACACGGGGAAAAGTGCCCATACCTCGCGGGTTCTTCCCATGCAATTGATCCATAGGGCTTAGATGCATGCATTAATGTCTTTTAGACTCCAGCAGTTCCAACAGTATTCTTCTATTGACTTTGATCTATGTGTTGTCTGTTAATAAAAACATTTGGACACTGTCAGAAGAAGGTGAATGACACATTTTTTAAAATATATCAGTTGCTGACAAGGTTTCCTTTATTGATTGCCCTGTAAATACTGCAGGGAGGGAGGGAGAGTGCGGCAAGAGAGGAGACAAAATGATATGACACCAATCTGTCAGTGCAACAAATGTTTATTTTTATAATCTTTACATGGGGCCAAATCCAGAAGTTCTTACTTGGGAAAACTTTCCATTGATTTAGGCCTTGATCCTAAAGCACTTGTGCATATGTGTAAATCTGCATGGTCATTCCTGTACACACATGAATAAAGTTACTCACATGCACCAGTGTTTGTGGGATCAGGCACTGCAGTGGGGGAGTTACATGACTACAAACTATGGGTATGGTTTTCAAGGACCTACGTGACTTGGATGCACACATCCCATGGACTTTCAGTGCAGTCCCACCCCAGTGCTGCAGGCTGATATGCATGGGAGGATGCAGATATTTGCTTGCATGTTAGCTCTTGCATGATCAGAACCTGAGTAAAAACTTCAGTTTGAAACCCATTGAAAATATAATAGACCAGCTTTTGTGTACTTTTAGCTAGAAAAATGGATATAATTGGGTGATGATGCTATTAGTTTACTTGTTGCATTCACCAAAGCATGGGGTTGATTTTCTTTGATAATCATCATCACATCTTTTGTCTAGCATTCTGTCCACACAAAATAACTCTGAAAACCATGGCCTGGAGCTTTGCACGCAGGAGGAAGACAGCCTAGCCACAGCGATGTAACACAGCCTCTCTTTGTGATACCAACATTTAAAGCAAAGACATTATTCCGCAGAGTAGGAGACACTGAGTGCTGAAAAATGAAAACGGAACTGTATCCCCACCTTGTAAAATGGTCATATGGGTCTGGGTTGAGACACATGGCTGGGAGGTGTATGCTGCCCCGGCTTTGCTCTGCAGTGTTAAGGTACATCTGTGCCGTAGCTCAGAGTGAGCCTCCCAGCTGGGGTAGACAAACTTGCACTAGCAGGCTAAAAATAACGGTGTGGCCATTGTGGCACTGGAGGAGCCTTGAGCCCAGCTGAGCTCAAGCTCACCCTGTCCCCTGGGTGCAAGGTCAGGTGGCTAGCAATGTTCATACCGCCATATGTAGCCCTGCTAGCAGAGTCTGTCCTCCTGGGCTGGCAGGTTCGCTCCCAGCTGCAGTACACACACACCCCTAGGGGCCAAGCCCCATCCCAACTCAGTTCAATGGCAAAATAGCAAAACTCCTTTTCTAGTTGGTGAGTCTGATCCTGGTCTCATCTACACAAGTTTTACACTGGTATAGTTCCATTGACTTCAGTGGAGTTACTCCCAAATCACCCTAGTGTAAGTGAGATCGGAATCAGAGCTAATGGGACAAGAATCAGGCTCTAGTCAAGAACTTGCATCTCGAGGGCTCTCCGTCCAGCACCAGCACTGAATTCTCCCACACAGTGTAAAAAAAGAATAATTGCAAGTTAATTATTCAATTTTTAAATGGACTTTTTGTAAAAGAAGAATGTGTTTGCCAGGGCTTTTCTGTACTTTTAAATTAAGAAAATAGTGTCTTAGTTCTCTTGCCAGCTACATGTACTAAACTTGAGTAGATTTCAAAGCCCATCACTCATGGTTTTCCTGTCTTGCATTTTTCAGATATGTACGATCCCTCCAGGGTTGAAAGGGTGTGAGCTGAACACCGATGAGAATCTAGAGACGTCTGCTCTGCTAAGAATGTTTTGCTGATTTTGCTCTGTGTTTTAACACTTGGAAATTGCCTCCATTTGTGGCGTTTATGATATTCTGATAAAGCCTTTACCACTGCCAATAGGAAATTAGTTATTCACAAATACCTACTTTGTGGAGATCACAGAAAACTCTGACTCTTACTTGGATACCATCTGTTTTTTGTAGCATTAAGACTTAATGCCTACACTTGACAAAGAGTTTTCATCTAAAAGATGTTTAACAATCTTCAGCTGGGATGGTAAACTCAATGAGGCTAGGCTTTGGAGCTTATTCTTTTGTATACATTTAAACACAGGAGACTAGTAAAATGATTTTAAAGGAATGTGAATTTATAAGCTAAACTTATGAATCTCTAAAGCCAAAACTTTACTTAAGTTGAGGAATCTTTGGCCATAAGAAATGAGTCATGAGTGCTGCTGCACTGAATGGGGGAGGGAGGCGAAGAGGGGGATTCTTTGGAATGAATGCAAGATAAGGTAAATGAAGATTGATTGATTGTGAAATCAGTTTGGACTTCCACAGTTTGAATTAATTTTGATTAAATACTTATTTGCCACATGTAGAGAAATAAAAGCAAACTCCCCAAAGCTCCTAAAAGATCAAGACTTTTGTAGTACAGTGTACAGAACATGTAATTACAGTAGCTGGCAACTAAATGTATTGAACCAATGCAAACAATACCACTGGCTGTTTTGCACTCAGTATTATCTATTTGTGTTTTGCTGTTTAGAAATTCTTTATATGACACAATAATTGCTGGTTTAAAATAGCCCATTTTAACAAAGTTAACTATATTTCTTGTTACAGAATACTGTCTATTTTTCTACGATGTAAGCAATTGTTAAGTGGCCAGTATAAAGACTTATTATTATTATTATATTTTAAGAAGAAGAATTCTTTTGACAGAAGACAGACGAAGGAGGGGTCACTTATGTATCTTAATGCACGTTCCATATGGCCTCATATCCAGTACTGCCACTTTCTTTTGTTGTGAAAAGAACAATCAGTGTATATGTATGTATATGGAGTACAGGGTTAATTTCTACAATTTTCCCCTCAACTGTTGGATTGTTCTTTTTGGAGCAACTCTTTGGAGAACATAGCTGAGAACCAACCATGCTGGTATTGCTGCCATAACATTCCACTGGCTGTAATTACCAAAAAGTGGGTTTGGAACCCTGTCTCGGTATCTGTGAGCAGCTCTGATAAAATACCTGGGTTTGTTTGTTAAACATTTTTTATGTGGTTTGGTTTTGAATTAGCCTAGTGCGTGAAAATAAATAAATCTGGGTCAAATTCACCCTTGGAGCCAATGGGCATTACCGAAGGGGGTGGATAGATTTGGACAGCTTCTTTGTGACATTCAAATATATGGCTTTTAAAACAAACATTAAAGAGTATATAAAAAGGCCTGTACATTCTGCTATGTTTAATACTGAATTAATCTGCACAATGTTTGTTTGTGTTTTTAAAGCCTGTATGTCCACTTCTGGGGGTTTTTTAAGTGTTGTTTGCTGACATTCTTTTAACAATATATCAATGAATTTCAAGAGCTTTCTTATGAGCCATTCTTGTTTTGGAGAACCACCTTATCTTTTAAACATTTCAAATTCCTGAAATATAAATTTTTGGGTGGTCTGTGAGTTGGCAAAAACAGACCAAAAACACATACTGTGCTTTGGCAGCAAGAATTTCTTATCTGTAACACATGATTCGGTTACACAGGAACTTCATGGAATTTTTAAAAGTTTGTTACATATTCAAAGAAAATGTGATTGTATAATTTATTGAACTGAATCTTGCAGACTTTCTCCAGCTCTACTTGTGAACAATCTGTATCCATAAGGCTTAGCCATCGCCTGCTCCTTTCTAAATCTGGCTTCTCTGGTTGTACTACCATAATAGGCTGCATTGTCAACTCATCACTAGCAACAACCTAGACCATCTCTGTGCTAGTAATAGCTACAAAATAAGTTTCTCCCCTTGTTCTCTCAGGAGAGTCACACTCTGTGGTTTTTTTGTTTGTTTTGTTTTAAATGAACCACTTGATGTCAGTGATACTGTTGAGTAGCAAAGCTGAGATGCCTGGCAATAACTTGAATTTCAGGAGAACTGTATACTACCATCCATCACCAGTCCACCTACCTGCAGTTCATCTGTAGGGGATAATCTGTTTATTCTGTAGGGGATAATCCGCAAATTTAGGCAGGGGGCAATTAACAATTTTTTCAATGTATCCGTTGTGTGAATCCATGGAGAGTGGATAAAGTGAAATGACCAGGACATGTAAACAGCCAACATCTTAAAGAAAGGTGAACAGAGAGTAGGGGATGATTTATTGCCTATGTGTGGAAAATTAAAATCTAGACAGCAGATTTATAAACCTGGTGGTACAGTAGTTTGTGGCTGACCTACAGCTGAAACAACGGTAGCACTAATGCTATAAGAACATAGTATATTTGTCTAATAACACTGGTCATGTCCTTTCCTACTAAGATACAATACTGTATACTCTTGAATGTGTATTATTCATAAATCTGTAGTCTGGTTTTTCTACAGCACGTGTGTCATTGTAAAGGAAAATGGCTGTCTGGCATGGAACCAGTAGCTAACACTATAGGTGGATAAGTCCAAGAGGCTTTTGCCAGATGCAGTTAGCATTCAGCATAGGGACACTTTTACCTGCTGGGGCAAAAGTCCCAGACAGATCCTCATAAAAAGCTAAGCTGTGAATATAGATTCTTCCTCTGTGCCTTTCTTACTGGGTGTATAAAACCATCCCCACAAGTGGCAGGAACTAGCAATGGTGGTGGAGGTAGTCTCAGCAGAAAGACCAAGGGCTGAGTGGAAAGGGAAACTAAGAGCCTGATTGTCCATTTCCCTACACCTTGTGTATCATTTACACCAAAGCAGCGTGGGTGCAAAATGCCACCAAATCAGAATAGCAGTGGAGCATCAGGCACCGAATTTCGTTGGTGGTGCCTCCAAGTACTGGTGTAGGAAGCGTGCACTGCTGCAGACATTCTGTGAGTAAACAAGACAGCAGGCTCCCGTGTGGCTAGCCTTGTGTAACCCTCTAGAAGCACTACATTTCCAGGCATTCCCAAATATGTATAAAAATAATTACTGCCCGCTTTAAAAATAAAAAAAAGTGTAACGGGAAAAGTCCTCTAGAACCCACCATCATCTTCCATTTTTCCATCAAGCTTCAGAGTGAATAATCAATCCAAAGAACTAGTCATGTTATTGCCAGTGCCAATGCAACGACACAACCTTCAGGAAGAAGGTGAGAGCCCCAAATCCCCAGACATTTTTCTTCTGTCGGGGAAGAAGTGTAAGTAGTCAGATTCCACAGCTCCTTTCCATGCTTCTCTGTATTGTTCACTCCCTTGCCAACCACAAACAATGGGGAGTCACGCTGGTTCCTAGCCTGTGCAGGGAAGCAGTGGGCAGACCCTCTATTTCCACATGGAGTTCTGGGGAAGCCAATGGGATTGTCTGCAGGCCTAAGCACCCACTTGCACAGATCCATCCTTCTGCAGGTCTGGGGTTAATTTGCGGTTTACATTTCCTTTAAAGAATCACTACTTTTCTAGCACAGGTTCCAGACCTTGCTGAGGGGGAGGAGTAAGGGACAGGAGCGTGTGGCCTTAGGTCCCCTTAAAGAAATTGGAACCTGTCTGGAAAAAGTCTGTTAGTGGCCAAAGAAATCTGGCACTTGAAATGCCCAGCCATGTACTTGCATGAGTGCTCACCCAGCCATTAAATTAACTCAGAACAACCTTTCTAGGAGTAAAAAAATACCGTAATTTAGCCTTCACAATCTCAGGTCATTCAAAGCAAAGATCAAGGTAGATTGTACCAGCGGGGTAATCTGTGAGTCAGACACCTATCCTATACAGGGCCACCAAGCTCCCTCAGTTTAGATCCAGTGGGGAGACTTCCAAGTAGTGCAGAGTCATTAGAGGTAAGTACAGTACTTCATATGCTACAGCACCCAACCAACCTTGAAAAGAAGTGATTGTTTACACTCTGTGTTTAAAATTTACAAGTAATACAAATAATGTGTCAAGTTTGTGCCTATCTGAAAATCTCCAGTCCGGCAGGCTTGTTTATATATAAATATCTGAATTTAGTAAAAAGGCTTTTGCTTCTTCAACAAGTTGAAGTAATATATATCTGGTCAGTGTTCTGCTGCCTTGGAAGCACATGCAACCTATTGACTGAGGAGTTGCTAGTGCTGGCACTTATGCTGGGAATAGAGATTTAACTTTTGCTACCCTTCGCTTTCATTAGGAGTAGGACTGAACTCCAACATACCAGGTGTAGGGGGAAGGGAGAAAGAGGGTGAGTGTGGGGGGCAGGAAGAAGGTAAAGTTATTTTGCATTACTAATTGCGAATAGCACAAGATCCTTCAACTGTACACTGGCTGCTGCAGCTCAGATTCTGATCTTCCAGGTTAAGCTGATAAAACTGGAAACAGACTCTTTCCTTGATGGGATCCATTAGACCAAAGAGGCAAGTGGAGGCATGAGCTAAACTGTACCACAAACTGTGTTAAATGGAATGGAGAGAATTGGTAGATTGTCTGTGGATCATGGTCCATAAACTGATTGTTTCTGCGACAGTTGGTTTCTTCGAGGTTGGGCTCAACTGCTCCCCATAATTCGGTTATATAGACACTAGGGCCACAATATAGCAGCCCTTATTAATTGGCATAAGCTTTACTCATACAAGGAGCCCCACTGATTTAATTTGGATTACTCCAAAGGGTGCGAGTTTACAGGCTCATGCCTGCAAACCCATAGACAACGGCTAAATTGCTGAAGCCACTCGAACACTGTTAGGGAGGTTGAAATGCTAGAACATTATTTGCAATTTAATTCTCTTATTTCCAACTCAAATGAAAATATTTACCAGAAGCCTCAATGTGGGAGTAAATCAAAGCTGTTTATCCTAATCACTATTTAAAATAAATTGTTTGAAACAAAGAAAAAGATGAATCCTGATATCCCGAGCAAAACCAAAATCCACAATCCTCACTACCACCCATTCTGCCAACTGTGTTTGCAACATGCCTCCCAGTGTTACAGTGCAGGGAGTGGGTGAAAAGAACAAAAAATCTGAAGTGACCAACACAGAGCAGAGAGAAGAAATAAAATGAAATTTCCCAGCTGGGGGAAACCGCAGGAACATAGAGATTATACAATAAATGAGGAACGTTCCACCCTACCCAGTAGAAAGCTGAGCAGTCCAACTCTCAACTGGTTCAAAAAATAACCAGAAAAATCCCACAAATAATTCCTAAACTGGGCAGAAAACAAGAAGATGAAAAATACAGACAATATGCATCAGTGTACATGTGTTGGTCTTTATGTAAAACGGGAAGTATTTCTAGAGAGAGAGCTTCAACATGTGGGTCATCTCCATTGCCAACAATAAGTCATTGCCATTGATCTCTGCTCTAGACAGGCCAAGAGGGGATTCAGAGGGATAAAGAGAGGAAACAGGGGTAAGCAACTACAATAATATTTGTATAATATTGCAGGATGAATGTCTTTAAGGATTTCTTTGTATTTTTCTGCACAATGTAAACACTATGTTTCCATGCTACCATGTAAGTCAGGTGGCACTTTTGGCAAACAATAGACATTCTCCAAATAAAGGTTTTGCATGAATATGCTGATCTTTGCTTTTTTTGTTCTGGGAAGGAATGGGGTGTGTCAGCTGATGTTTCTCTTCACCTGGAGATAGATAGTGGGACTATTGAAACTGTAAAGCATCATGATATTTGTCAGGGGAGTGTGGTAGCAGACACTAAACTATGGTCATGTTATATCCTCGTGGATTGAGAATTCACCTTGTAATTAAAGTATGTGCCCTGAAAAATTATTTCCTGCACCACAAAGCTGGCCCACTTCTTAGGGGATGGCATTATAGCTTGTAACAGACTTTAAATTCAGCTCACTGCCATCTTGGTTTTGCACCATATATTTATTCTGTAGCTTTGGAATCTGTTCTCCCCATATGTGTGAATCTGGTGGTCCTTTACTGCCTAGGAGCATGTCATTTACACCTGGGCTAACTGGGAGTAAACTCCTGCCAGATTAGAACAAGCGCATTTGACATCCAAATGCACGGGTTGACACTCCAGTTGTCACTTTAATTTTGTGTCTCAATTTATGTCTTCGCAAAAAAGATGTGTGTTTTTTACACTGAGAGAGCTAGCTGTATCAATGTAAAATCCTAGCTGAGAAATGGCACTGTTAAATTTCACCTTAACTACCTACCACGGTTACAAGCTGCAGTGCCTTGTCTCAACAGGATTTTACATCGAGAGAGCTATCTTGTTAACTCTCTCGATGTAAAAACACCTTTCTTTGCAATGAAGACATAGCGTAACAGGTGGCAAGAATGGTGGGACATACAGGTCTTCTATATTTGGTGGCTCACCACATAAGTGCTGGAATTAGGAGTGCTGCTGCACCCCCAGGCTTGAAGTGATTTCCATTATATACAAGGTTTACAGTTTGGTTCAATGACTCTCAGCACCCCCACTCTACAAATTGTTCCAACACCCCTGGTTTACCAGTGTTCTGTTCTCTCTCGCACACACATACACTCCCTCCCTGTGGTTTGAAGTGCATTTTTCCTAGCTTTGCCCAGCCAGAGTCAGGAATGGATATTTAGTTTTCTCTAACAGCTGATGAAAAAGTAACTCTGAGCTTTGCCCGAATCTATTCAGGCCTTTTTATACACTGGTTACTGCTTCTAAGATGCACCACACTGTTGTGTGGCTTAAAGCCGTAGCCAGTGCTAGAGCAATGGGTAGAAAAGCTATTCTATGCTAGAAGCCACCAGGAGGAATTCTAGCTGGCTGAGTGCACTTTCTTCTAGCCCTCACCTTTCTTTCTCTTTGTGGGAAAGCTAGCATCCCTGACCATTGGCACCAACCATGCACATTACCTTTGCTTCCCAGCCCCATGCAATGAGGAAAAGCTCTTCTTCCCTTTACACAACTTCACATGGCAGCCGCAGTTTGGCACAGAGTCTGATTGAGGGCCTTTTAGACATTTAATAATAGAATTTTATCAGATCCACCTGAACTTGGAGAACTCCATACATTGAATGCTGAAGAAGCCAGTTCTATAACTATCTTATCAGTGATGCAATGTCTCTTAAACGTACCTGTGATGGAGAGGACACCCAGTTGTGCAGGAGGCCCACTCACAGAGAACGGTAATTACAAAGCCACTAAATCTCTATTAGTCTGTTTAGCATTTTAATAACATTATTTTTTAGGGATATGCTGGGCTCTAAGTTGGAAGGGTTTGTAAAGTGGCCTGTGTTTCTTGCATTAAGAGTTCTGTGGACAGTATTTTACCCTGGTATTTCTGGTGTCTTGTCTAGTTTTTCCTGGTTCTAAGTTTACTGCTCAAGATTGAATGTCTCAGACAATGATAATATAGAATACTGAGCCATTCGCTCTCAGGTCATGGGTTTTAATCTACCTAGGTTAATGTCTCATTAACTGTCTGATGGTTGCGTGTTCCACATGAAAGAAGCTGGTTATCTCAGGCCATTTCTTAGAGGACCAGAGGGGTCCATGTTCCTATTGGCTTTGCTGGATAGTTGATAGCCTCTGTGGACACAGAATGACTAGACACAGTGGGTATGCATATACTAAAAACTTAAGTCAACTTACAGCCACTGTAGTAGTTGTTTCAATGGTGCATGTCCACGCTACCCTCGTTGGGTTGGTGGTGTGCGTCTTCACCAGACCGTTTCCACTGACCTAAGAGGGGCAGAGTGGGGAACTGAGAGTCCCATCTCTCAGCTCTGCTGGCAGCTCCCTGCTAGGAGCCCAGCTGCCCCACAGGCTCCCGGAGGGCTGCCCCCCACTCTGCATTCCTGGCCAGGAGCTTTGGGAAGCCACCTGGGGCTTCTTGCCTCCCCATTCCTCTCTAGGAGCATGGTTGAGCCATTTGGGCTTCTCACCACAGCTCCCAACCGGGAGTGGGGTCCAGCCACCCAGCTGTCCAGGGAATGTAACAGCCGATGTAAGTAACAGAGTGTCTACAAAGACACTGTGTCACCCTAAACACCAACATACGCCCTGTGCCTCTGATGGAGGTGGAATTATGATGTGGGTGTATTGGGGCACTTACATCGGCGGAAGTAAGGCTGTAGTGTGTACACTGACATAATTAGGTTGTGGTGAGCTTAGTCAGCCTAACTGTGTAGTGTAGACTAGGACAGTGACTGAACTGTCATCCTAAGAGCTGAGTCTTCAAAGCAAAGGTGAGACCTCCTGGCAGGGTAATGTGGGGAAGGTTAAGGTGCCTGCTGTGTGGGCCAGGTAGAGGATGGGAGTGCCCAGGGCTCTCCTGAGCACCAAAAGTCCTTTTAAAAGAGGAGAGTGGCAAGTTCAAAACTGAACACTGACCGGGCTGGTTCTTAGTTTGCTCATTTCAGGTGCGTGCTAGGGGCCTGAGTTCCAGAAGCGCTAAGCACCCATAGCTCTGGTCAGTCAGCATGAGATGTAGGGAATCAGCACGTCTGAAAATCTGGCCCTAAGTCAATATGCCTTGAGAGTCCAAGAAATTCAGTACAAACCCCTGTACATACCTTTCCTCCTACTTCTACCTCACACAGGGCTAGATTCTGACCAGCCCCTGTCAGCGGTGTGAGGGGCAGGGCACAGAGAGCAATCACACGCTAACAGGAGCTGGCCACACTCCTGTTGGGGAACATTGTCCCAGCTCCCACCTAGCAATTTTGTGGACACTTGGCCTGCCAGCAAACTAGCTGGGCCCAGAGGGGGCATATGCTGTGAGTTTTGCAGAGGGAGGAGTGTAGTTTTCCTCCCATGCAGTGCTGCCCAGGAGGATTTCTAGCTGAGACTCTTAGTGCTCCTTGGCCTCTCTGCACGATCTCTGGCTGATGCCGGATGCACTCACGCATAGCCCTTCTCTGGGCACATAGTCACCGGATAGAGTTGTCAGGTGTCTGGTTTTCAGCTGGAACACCTGGTCGAAAAGGGACCCTGGCGGCTCCGGTCAGCACTGCTGACCGGGCCGCTAAAAGTCCGGTCAGCAGCACAGTGGGGCTAAGGCAGGCTCCTTGCCTGCCGTGGCTCTACACGGCTCCCAGAAGCAACAGCATCTTCCCCACTCTGGCTCCTACATGTAGGGGCAGCCAGGGGGCTCCGCACATTGCCCCCACCCCATGCACTGGCTCTGCAGCTCCCATTGGCCGGGAACTGTGGCCAATGAGAACTGCAGGGGCAGCACCTGCGGACAGGGCAGCGCGCAAAGCTGCCTGGCCGTGCCTCCGCGTAGGAGCCAGAGAGGGGACATGCCACTGTTTCCAGGAGCTGCTTGAGGTAAGCGCTGCCTGGAGCCTGCACCCCTGACTCCCTCCTGTGCCTGAACCCCCTGCTCCAGCCTGATCCCCCTCCCACCCTCCAAACCCCTTGATCCCAGCCCGGAACACCCTCCTGCACCCCAATCCCCTCATCCCCAGCCCCACCTAAGAGCCTGCACCCCCAGCTGGAGCCCTCTCCTGCACGCTGAACCCCTCAGCCCGAAGCTGCACACCAAATCCCTCATCCCCAGCCCCACAACAGAGTCCACACCCCCAGCCAGAGCCCTCACCACCCCCACACCCCAAGCCCCTGAATCAGCTCAGTGAAAATGAGCAGTGAGCGAGGGTGGGAAGAGCGAGCAACGGAGGCGGGGAGATGGAGTGAGCAGGGGGCTGGGGACTCAGAGAAGGGGGGTTGGGGGGTCAGGGGGTGGAGCAAGGGTGTTCGGTTTTGTGCGAGTAGAAAGTTGGCAACCCTATCACCGGGCCCAAACTGTCACACTGTTACCTTCTACTAGGCTAACTTCATTAGCTCTCTCTCGCTGACCTCTTCCAGGCCCAGCACAAACATCATCTTTTACTGAGCCTAGATATCACTGTGGCTCAAGGTCACTCAAACTCATTTCAGTTCTTCAGCCACCTTGCAGTGGCTTCTGTTTTCTTGTGGAGAGTGAAAACCCAGCCACAGGCAACCCTCAGCAAAGTTCATGCAGTGATGTGCTAGCACTAGCCCACAGAATGGTGCTCCATGGCCCTGGGATAAAGCTGGTGTCCCAGGCCATATGTGCTGCACAAAGGGAAGGGTGACTGACCAGGGAGTCTGGCCCAGATCCTTGAGGGGATATAGGATCCTAACTTCCGTTAAGGACCTAAATTGTTCTGAAGATCTGGGCCTCTGCCCCTGTGCTTTCCCATTGAAATAAAAACATTGTCTCATGATCATGACCAAACAGGGAAGCAACATCACTTATCAAAGCACCCTTCACTCAAACTAGCTGTACATGGGAGGCACTGTGTCCCAATGGATAAAGCACTGGCCTGGCAATCAGCAGGCCTGAATTCTAGGCCAAGATCTGTTAGTGACCTACAATGTGACCTTGGGTAAGTCACTTAATTTGGCAAGTGGTGTTCTCGTCCATCCTCCCCGTGGAAGGAAAAGGCCTGGGTAGGGACCGTCGAATCGTGGAGGTCAACGAATGGCTACGCAGGTGGTGTCGGAGAGAAGGCTTTGGATTCTTTGACCATGGGATGGTGTTCCATGAAGGAGGAGTGCTGGGCAGAGACGGGCTCCATCTTACGAAGAGAGGGAAGAACATCTTTGCCAGCAGGCTGGCTAACCTAGTGAGGAGGGCTTTAAACTAGGTTCACCGGGGGAAGGAGACCAAAGCCCTGAGGTAAGTGGGAAAGCGGGATACCGGGAGGAAGCACAGGCAGGAATGTCTGAGAGGGGAGGGCTCCTGCCTCATACTGGGAATGAGGGGCGATCAACAGGTTATCTCAAGTGCTTATATACAAATGCACAAAGCCTTGGAAACAAGCAGGGAGAACTGGAGGTCCTGGTGATGTCAAGGAATTATGACGTGATTGGAATAACAGAGACTTGGTGGGATAACTCACATGACTGGAGTACAGTCATGGATGGTTATAAACTGTTCAGGAAGGACAGGCAGGGCAGAAAAGGTGGGGGAGTAGCACTGTATGTAAGGGAGCAGTATGACTGCTCAGAGCTCCGGTACGAAACTGTGGAAAAACCTGAGTGTCTCTGGATTAAGTTTAGAAGTGTGTGCAACAAGAGTGATGTCATGGTGGGAGTCTGCTATAGACCACCGGACCAGGGGGATGAGGTGGATGAGGCTTTCTTCCGGCAACTCACGGAAGCTACTAGATCGCATGCCCTGATTCTCATGGGTGACTTTAATTTTCCTGATATCTGCTGGGAGAGCAATACAGCGGTGCATAGACAATCCAGGAAGTTTTTGGAAAGCGTAGGGGACAATTTCCTGGTGCAAGTGCTAGGGGAGCCAACTAGGGGGAGCGCTTTTCTTGACCTGCTGCTCACAAACCGGGTAGAATTAGTGGGGGAAGCAAAAGTGGATGGGAATCTGGGAGGCAGTGACCATGAGTTGGTTGAGTTCAGGATCCTGACGCAGGGAAGAAAGGTAAGCAGCAGGATACGGACCCTGGACTTCAGGAAAGCAGACTTTGACTCCCTCAGGGAACAGATGGCCAGGATCCCCTGGGGGACTAACATGAAAGGGAAGGGAGTCCAGGAGAGCTGGCTGTATTTCAAGGAATCCCTGTTGAGGTTACAGGGACAAACCATCCCGATGAGTCGAAAGAATAGTAAATATGGCAGGCGACCAGCTTGGCTTAATGGTGAAATCCTAGCGGATCTTAAACATAAAAAAGAAGCTTACAAGAAGTGGAAGGTTGGACATATGACCAGGGAAGAGTATAAAAATATTGCTCGGGCATGTAGGAAAGATATCAGGAGGGCCAAATCGCACCTGGAGCTGCAGCTAGCAAGAGATGTCAAGAGTAACAAGAAGGGTTTCTTCAGGTATGTTGGCAACAAGAAGAAAGCCAAGGAAAGTGTGGGCCCCTTACTGAATGAGGGAGGCAAGCTAGTGACAGAGGATGTGGAAAAAGCTAATGTACTCAATGCTTTTTTTGCCTCTGTTTTCACTAACAAGGTCAGCTCCCAGACTGCTGTGCTGGGCAACACAAAATGGGGAAGAGATGGCCAGCCCTCTGTAGAGATAGAGGTGGTTAGGGACTATTTAGAAAAGCTGGACGTGCACAAGTCCATGGGGCCGGACGAATTGCATCCGAGAGTGCTGAAGGAATTGGCGGCTGTGATTGCAGAGCCCTTAGCCATTATCTTTGAAAACTCGTGGCGAACGGGGGAAGTCCCGGATGACTGGAAAAAGGCTAATGTAGTGCCCATCTTTAAAAAAGGGAAGAAGGAGGATCCTGGGAACTACAGGCCGGTCAGCCTCACCTCAGTCCCTGGAAAAATCATGGAGCAGGTCCTCAAAGAATCAATCCTGAAGCACTTAGAGGAGAGGAAAGTGATCAGGAACAGTCAGCATGGATTCACCAAGGGAAGGTCATGCCTGACTAATCTAATCGCCTTTTATGATGAGATTACTGGTTCTGTGGATGAAGGGAAAGCAGTGGATGTATTGTTTCTTGACTTTAGCAAAGCTTTTGACACGGTCTCCCACAGCATTCTTGTCAGCAAGTTAAGGAAGTATGGGCTGGATGAATGCACTATAAGGTGGGTAGAAAGCTGGCTAGATTGTCGGGCTCAACGGGTAGTGATCAATGGCTCCATGTCTAGTTGGCAGCCGGTGTCAAGTGGAGTGCCCCAGGGGTCGGTCCTGGGGCCCGTTTTGTTCAATATCTTCATAAATGATCTGGAGGATGGTGTGGATTGCACTCTCAGCAAATTTGCGGATGATACTAAACTGGGAGGAGTGGTAGATACGCTGGAGGGGAGGGATAGGATACAGAAGGACCTAGACAAATTGGAGGATTGGGCCAAAAGAAATCTAATGAGGTTCAATAAGGATAAATGCAGGGTCCTGCACTTAGGATGGAAGAATCCAATGCACCGCTACAGACTAGGGACCGAATGGCTCGGCAGCAGTTCTGCGGAAAAGGACCTAGGGGTGACAGTGGACGAGAAGCTGGATATGAGTCAGCAGTGTGCCCTTGTTGCCAAGAAGGCCAATGGCATTTTGGGTTGTATAAGTAGGGGCATAGCGAGCAGATCGAGGGACGTGATCGTTCCCCTCTATTCGACACTGGTGAGGCCTCATCTGGAGTACTGTGTCCAGTTTTGGGCCCCACACTACAGGAAGGATGTGGATAAATTGGAAAGAGTACAACGAAGGGCAACGAAAATGATTAGGGGTCTAGAGCACATGACTTATGAGGAGAGGCTGAGGGAGCTGGGATTGTTTAGTCTGGAGAAGAGAAGAATGAGGGGGGATTTGATAGCTGCTTTCAACTACCTGAAAGGGGGTTTCAAAGAGGATGGCTCTAGACTGTTCTCAATGGTAGCAGATGACAGAACGAGGAGTAATGGTCTCAAGTTGCAATGGGGGAGGTTTAGATTGGATATTAGGAAAAACTTTTTCACTAAGAGGGTGGTGAAACACTGGAATGCGTTACCTAGGGAGGTGGTAGAATCTCCTTCCTTAGAGGTTTTTAAGGTCAGGCTTGACAAAGCCCTAGCTGGGATGATTTAACTGGGACTTGGTCCTGCTTTGAGCAGGGGGTTGGACTAGATGACCTTCTGGGGTCCCTTCCAACCCTGATATTCTATGATTCTATGATTCTATGACTGCTGAATTGGAATTAATTTGCAAACTGGATACAATTAACTTAGGCTTTAATAGAGACTGGGAATGGATGAGTCATTACACCCAGTAAAACTATTTCCCCATGTTATTTCTCCCCCCCACCCCACCCCACCCCCACTGTTCCTCAGATATTCTTGTTAACTGCTGGAAATAGCCTACCTTGCTTGTCACCATGAAAGGTTTTCCTCCTCCCCCCCCCCCCCGCTGCTGGTGATGGCTTATCTTAAGTGATCACTCTCCTTACAGTGTGTATGATAAACCCATTGTTTCATGTTCTCTGTGTGTGTATATCAATCTCCCCTCTGTTTTTTCCACCAAATGCATCCGATGAAGTGAGCTGTAGCTCACGAAAGCTTATGCTCTAATAAATTTGTTAGTCTCTAAGGTGCCACAAGTACTTCTTTTCTTTTTGCAAATATAGACTAACACGGCTGCTACTCTGAAACCTAGATAGACAGTGTCTCTGATCATCCCACCTAAGATCTGGCCCGGAGGCCCCTCTCACTTATGCTAATTTTACACAGTGTAACACCATTGATCTCAATTTGTGTCTCCTTAGTGACAACCCCAGTTTGAAAAGAGACTCTAGATAACTTCCTGTGTTGTCCAGCCAGTATTAGTGGTGCCCACTATTTCTTCAGTAGTGTTACGGTGCGTTTCTCCACTACCACCACTTCTCCTTATACAAGAAACCCAGAGAGAAGAGAGAATTACCACTCCCCGGTTTATTGGAAATTCCAATTTACTAAGCCCTTCAAAACTCATAGAACACAGCAGGTAAAGGGACAAGAGTTTGAGCTAATAGTACACTTTACATTTTCAAAGTGCCAGACGAATGTCAACTAATCAACCCCCCGCCAACCTCCCCGTCCCCCTGCACAGAGTGCCTGGAGACTTCCCACTTCCAGTTGTATGGATGGATGTAACTGAAAGAAAATATCAATCTGTTTCTGTACACGGCATCTTTACGTGTGGAGGCAGCTTCTGCTTTGTGCGTCAGTTCAGGTGCTGGATGTTGAGGCTCTGAGTGTGCTGTTCTCTGTTGCTTGGAGACTTCCTAGGTGTTCTTTCTTTCCCTTTTGTTTTCCTTAATTGGAAATAAGTCCTCTAGACTGAAAGTGACATGGGCTTTTGTTCTTTTTGTAGGGGAAAAACTAGCAAGAGACTGAGTCCACAGACTGTTTGTCCTTTGGAGGATGGTCTACTGGCTAGGCATAGCTCTGGGATGGCTCTATTAAACGTTTAAAGCCACTAATACGCCTTCTGTCCTCTAACCCCTGGTACAGCAGGCTCTGTTGAGAAGTGGAGCTACGTGCTGTCTAAAATACTGCTGTGTCTTCCTAGATCCATCACAGAACATAAGGAGGGTATCTCAGATATGGTGGGGGTAACAACCATGGGTAAATGATGACTTTTGAAGCCATCCATGTGGGTGGAATCTCTTGAGTTAGGGCTTCTGAGATAGTAGCACCTGGCCCAGGAAGCCAGGGCTGCGGTGATGGAAGTATTTATAAAACAAGCTATTGCTGGCTTAAGTATGTCTGATTTTATTTGGCTTCAAAAGCCTAATACAGCTAAGCCTAGTAAATAGACTTCCAAGGGAAAAAGTAGTTCATGGACTCAGTATCTCTTGTGCACCAGATGTGCTCTCAAACCTTGGTCCTCCTTTAGCTCAGTAGTTAGCTCCGGTGCCAGATTCTATACAGCACCTCTCAAGAGGCACAGCCCAGACATGGGGATGTCAAAGGTGGCGTAAACATATTGGGTTACTCTAACATATAGCTTGTGGATTACTCTGCAGCCTAAAATAGAAAGAGCACTAAGGACTCCAGCCACACCCTCTCCTGTCCCCCAAAGCATGCCCTTGCACCAGGGGCTGGCATGGGGGGAAGTGTAGGGCTTTGCATACTGCTCCGATGCAGCCTCTATACTGGACGACTTCCCCCATATGCCATTCTGCCCTCCAAAATCAGAAAGGTTAAGTTACATTTAGCAGTTCTATAAATACAGAGGAGCAAGAGAAAGTGTAGGTCTGTTATTTAGTGGGGAAGGGGAACTAATAACAGAGACTTGAAGAAGGCTGTGTTGTTTAATGCCCATTGTGCTTTAGTCTTCACTAAAAAGGGTAATTGTGACCATATCCTTAACACAATTAATATTAACAACAAGGGGAAGGAACACCAGCCAAAATAAGGAAAAACTGGTTAAAGAATATAAGAAAGGTTAGACGTATTCAAGTCAGCAGGGACTGACAAAATTCATTCTGAAGGAACTAGCTGAAGCAATCTCGGAACCTTTTATGATTCTCTTTGAGAACTCATGGAGAACAGGAGAGGAGCCAGAGGCCTGGAGAAGAGCAAACATAGTGCCTATCTTTTAAAAAATGGAACAAAAAGGAATTAGGGATTTATAGACCAGTCTGTCTAATTCTGATACCTGGAAAGATACTGGAATGAATTATTAAACAATCAATTTGCAAGCATCTAAAGGATAATAGGTATTAATTAATAGCCAACATGGATTTGTCAAGAACAAATCATGCCAAACCAACTTAATTTCTTTCTCTGACAAAGTTATTGGCCTAGAGGATAGTAGGAAAGAAGCAGACGTGATATATCTTGATTTCAATAAGGCTTTTGACACAGTCCCAAATGACATTCTCATACGTAAACTAGGGAAATGTGGTCTAGATGAAATTACTATAAGGTGCACAACTGGTTAAAAGAGTAGTTATCAATGGTTCATTGTCAAACTGGTAGGATATGTCTAGTGGGTCCCACAGCAGTCAGTCCTGGATCCAATACTATTCAATGTTTTCATTAATGACTTGTATAATGGAGAGGAGAGTATGCTTATAAAATATGTGGAAAACAACAAGCTGGGAGAGGTTTGGCTTCAAAGACAAAGTACTACACTTAGGAAGAAAAAATCAAATGCGCAAATACAAAATGAGGAATAACTGGATAGACAAAGGAAAAGGATCTGGGAATTATAGGGGATCACAAATTGAATATGAGTTAACATTGTGATGCAGTTGAGAAAAAGGCTAATATTATTTGGGGATGTATTAATAGGAGTGTCATATGTAAGACACAGGAGGTAATTGCCCTGTTCTTCTCAGCACTGGTGAGGCCCCAGCTGGAGTACTATGTCCAGTTCTGGGTACCATACTTTAAGAAAGATGTGGACTAATTGCAGAGTATCCAGAGGAGAGCAACAAGCATGGTAAAAGGTTAAGAAAACCTGACCTATAAGGAAAGAGTTAAAAAAATTGGGTGTGTTTAGTGGTGAGAAAAGAAGACAGAGTGGGGAGCTGATGATAGTCTTCAAATGCGTTAAGGACTGTAATAAAGAGAACAGTGATCAATTATTCTCCATGTCCACTGCAGGAAAGTCAAGAAATAATTGTCTTAATCTGCAGCAAGGGAGATTTAGATATTAGGGGGGGAAATTGTTACTATAAAGATAGTTATGCACCGCAATAGGCTTCCAAGGGAGATTGTGGCATCACCATCACTGGAGGTTTTAAGAACAAGTCTTAGACAAACACTTGTCAGGAATGATCTAAGTATCCTTGGTCCTGCCTCAGCATGGGGGGCTGGATTAGATGATCTCTTGAAGTCCCTTCCAGCCCTACATTTCTATGATTCTATAAGTCTTTATAATGGGCCTGACCTCAGCTGTTTTTTGGAAGCAGGGGTCTCTGGTTCAGTTTCTTGCTAACATGGCTAAATTATAAATAAAGATAAGGCTGCAGTTGATATTTGTCCCTGGAATACCTGTCTGTATTCTGCACTGTCTGTCATCAGGGTTGCATTTGCATAACGTCTCCCTGACGTATGAGCAGAGTGAAAATACACAAAGTAGCTCACTTGGTGGATCTGCAATTGCTTAAGTCTGATTGGATACATATAGATGTGCATATAATGCCAAGTGGCAGGAGCTCCAGTGCAGTATAAGCATGGAAAGGGCAGGAGCAAAGCCCAGCTTGTGCTTGGGTATGTGTTTTCTAGATATGACTGAATGAAGTCATAAGGTTGGTGTTTTCCTGCTGCTAGATACATTCTTGGATTTATGTATTTGCCCGATTCTCTGGAACCAGGATTTCTACGAGAGCAGGGTTCTCCAACTGGCTAATTTTGCTTTCTGTGCAATTGTTCAAACAAAGAAGAATACACCCTGTTTTCCTCATCAGTGCAGCAAGGTTCATCTAATATGTTTAAGAAATATATGCCAATAAATTGGGGGGAAAGATGGATTGATTAAAAGCTCTTGCCAAGTACAATGCAGATGTTCAGCCGCCCATGCGCATTTCCCGCTCCATCTGACCTGTGGGTCATCCTTTCATTAAATGTGGAGAAAGACTGAGGCAGGAAAGGCTTGACAACAGCACCACCTGCTGGATGGCTGATGGAAGTACTCCAGTGTAGTCAAGTTCTAAAGAGCCTGAGCTCTTCTAAATTTCCAGAAGGTATTCTCCAGACTGAGGTTCTGTCTGTTACCCCTCGTTCTGTGCTTCCCTGCAGATGGGCAGAGCACCTTCCTGCAGGTGGGAGAAGATTGACTTACTTGAGTGTTGTACATGATGACAAGGAAATTTTTGATTTTGCTTAATCTTGTCCCTCTTTCTTCACATGATTACTCTCACATGCTTCAAGATGTTGCCGATTTAGTGATTAAAAGCAGCTGCCAGAGAATTTGATTTCATACAGTGTTCAGTCACACAGCACTGTGCTGGGCCTGGCAAGGAAATAGCTGTGGAGAATGTTTAATCTCTGCAAGGTGTCGGCATGTGCAAAACGTACAGAAAGTCCCTGATACACGCAGAAGCTGTTCATGTGGGTGTAATTAGGATTGTCCTTTATTCAATGGGTTGATGTTTAAAGAAGTATTGTAAACAGTGGTGAGCCAAAGTGGTCTGGGAAAACTTGGATACCTCCAAAAGTGAGATGAAGTGTCCTGGGAGAGGGGTACAGGGAGAGGAAGTTTCAACACCCTGTGCTGTGGTCTTGAGGGTTTTCAGAAAATGAGCAAGGGCAGATCTTGGGACTCCTAGGGAAAGCCTGATCTGCTGTTTGTGGCGATGCAACTGGGATGCCTTTCTTTTCTGCATCGTGCGCCTTTCAGTTTCAGCTGTTCTACAGCTGCTCAGCCAATGCTGGGGCTTGCCAGGGCTGAGTCCTGGCACCTCTTTCATTACAAATTAAGCAATGTGGGGAGGCAGCAGATCCCAGGGGCAATGGAGGGGTGGGAAGCCGGGGGAATCAGTGGGTGCTGGGGCAATGCGTGGGAGGCCAGGGAGGCAGAGGAAGCCAGGGGCAATGGGGATGGGTGAGGAGCTGGGGACAGCAGCGAGGGCCAGAGGCGATCAGGGGATGGATGGGGAAGCAGCAGGGACCGGGGTGCCAAAATTCAAGTTTGTCCAGGGCGCCATTTTCCCTAAGACCAACCCTGGCCTTCTGCATGGTGTCATGTGCTATTCATACTGGAGGTAGGCAAACCACATGTCCAGTTTGAAGCTGGACAGTCCTCTTTTTCTAAGGTTTTGTCCTCTATGTGGTACTGAGGCAAAACCAGACAAGGCTTTGTCTGGTACCATGGGTGGAGGACACCATTTTGAAGAGCATGCCTCTCTGTCCTCGCCAGCACACCAATCATACTGGCAGGGGCAGTTAGGTGAGGATGAAACAGTGGCCATGTTAACTGGGGGTGCCATCTTTTGAAAGAGACATAAAACCGAAGTCCTGGCTATGGCATCTACTGCCTAGATCCTACAGCACTTTTCACAAGACTGGAAGTGCCAGCTCCTTTATCCTGGAGTAATTCCACTCTGAATAAGCCCATTCTGCCTCCTCTGAGTATCAGCACTTGGAGGGCAGTGAACCAACACACTGAGGGCCTTCAAGGTTTGGGTTAACCAGACCTTGTTGTCATCTCCCAAGCTGTAATGTTGTATCATAGTCAGTAACACAGAGAATCCAGGGTTCCCTCCTCTCCCACCCATCAGAACTGCACCTCAGCCCTGAGACTGTGACCTAGGCCCCCATTAGCATTCCAGTAACTCCACAATGAGAATCTTCTCCCTCTGCAACTGAATCCTGTTCCAGGATAGGCAAATGTGGCACTAGAAGCTTGTATAGGAAATAAACTGAAGGTGATTGTTTAAAAGCAAGAAATCTCAGGCAGTTAGGAGGTAAATATGGTGATGTTCAGCAGAATGCACTTATTTTCCATGGCTGTGAGAATCAGGCTGCCTAAAGAGTAGCTGGAAAAGAGATTGTTGTGTGTTCGTCTGACTGTGGGGTCACTCATCTGGAGGAGGACAGCTGGGGCTTGGGCACTTATCTTTCAAGGGAGGGTTGTCCAAGTGAGGCAGTTAGGTGCCCCAACACACATGAATGAAGTAAGCATGGAGTTGTCCATCACTAGCCCTGTGGAATCTGAATTTTTCTGGTCTCATTCATCCCTTTAAATTTTCCTTTACATTTCTGTTTGCATTGTCAGAAAACAGAGCGAAACTTTGCCAGGATCACCAAGTTTTGCCTCGTTTCCAGCTGGCTCCCTAACTTAATCCAGGTTTTCTCAAAATTTGTCCCTAGGCTAGCTAAGAAGTTTGCAAACTCAACAAACTTGTCCCGGGTGTCACATTTGTAACACACCCAGCACTAGTTGTATTGGGAGGGGAAGAGAGGAGAGGTTAGGAATGTTCCATACAGCTTTATTTCCATTCACCTATTCCAAGGATTCAGGAGTATAAATGACCTCACTCCCCCAGTCATACGCAGATTATTTCTGGACTCTGATGCTTTACTGACTTTATAACTTTATGCTAGTTACTTAAGCTTTCTGTGCTTCCATTTTCCCATCTACAAAACAGAAATAATCCCCACCCTTTGAAAGCATTTTGAGATCTACCGGTGAGAAGATACTATATGCTACATGTAGTGAGGCGGAATGGCCTCTCTGAACTGGAGAACGAGGGACCATGACACTCCCACTCAATCCCCCCTCGCCCCCTTCACCGGAATAGGAGAACCCTGGAACTCAGTTGGTGATGAAGCACCAGAAGGAGCGGACATTTCTTCCAGGGAGCTGAGATCTCGACAGGATCCTGGACTAGGCCCTGAGCGGAGGTGCACCCTGCAGTCAGAGGAGGCAGACGAGTACTCCGAGAAGCCACTGGAACTGCCTCGAGACAAATGCCCTGGGGAGCTGTGAGGACTGCTGGCTGCTGAGTACCCCGAGGAGATAGAGAACCTTTGGGCTGCGGGTCTCTACACCTAGACTGTGGTAGGAAGTAGCCCAGGGGAACAAGACTTTAGTCTGGTTCTGCTGCCAAAGAATTAGTTAGTGTGTTTCGATAAGATCTCCACTGACCCAGTGGTGGATCCATCTGCCACTGTTAGGGCCCGGGCTGGGACTTGTGGAGTCAGGTGGGGCTGGGTCCCTCTATCCCCCTGCTGTTGACCCCACTCCTAGGGTGGCCAAACTCCCCCTTTTGGCTGGAAGACCTGTACTGTGGTGTTGACTTATCCCAGTCAGAAGGCTATGGAGCCACAGACTGTTAATTGGCATCTGCCCCTGCCAGGAGGCTGTGGGCTAAAGACTGTTTGTGGCTCTGTCCCACCTGGAAGGTCAGAGCTTTCCTTTATAGACTGTTGCTTGTTGTCTGCCACAGCCAGGAGGGCCAGAGCTTCCCCACAGACTACTGATTACTGGCTGCCGGTAGTGAGGTAGGGTGGTCTCCCTCCCCACCTGGGAGCAAGGGACCACTACACTGCAACATATTATTAGAGGTGTTCTTTCCTTGTTCCTCATCTTTAGTTCTTGAAAAAGCCTTTTCCACACCTTTCTACAAGGCAAAATGTCTCCTTATTCCTGCACTGGCAGGGAGGTGGGCTAGATGCCTTGATAGGTCTCTTCCATCCATCGATAGTGAGAGCATTGCATGAGCTGAGCAGTATGTTTACATTATTGAGGTCACCTCGCTCACAGCCGATTGGACAGCGCTTGAAACTGCTAACTCTGTACAAACCACACATCAGCAGGAAACACGCCACATCGCACAAGACATGTTCTAATGTAGCTGTGTTCAGCCCTCTCTGGGAGCTGCTGTACCAGTGAGAAGTGTGCTGTGACTTATCTGCACCTGGTTGTGTAGTAAAGGCTGGGCACCCACATTTTTGCACATAGGGACCCCTTTCTTGGGCAATATGCCAAGAGCTTGCCATTTACCTTGGAGCAGATTACAGGCACCTTCCTCTCCTCTAAGGATGTGCCACCTTTTGAGACTACACAGGTACTGGACACCTGTGTCTCCCATTGGTTGTGGGTGCTCAGCACCTCTGAGAATCACCATGTAGTTGGGTGCTTACCTTTATGCACCCAGCTTTGAAAATGTTGGCCTTAATCTTTCAGATTCAAAGGCCGTCTAATTCAGTGGTCCTCTAATTAGTGATTCTCAACTCAGGATACGTGTACCCCTCGGGTACACAGAGGTCTTCCAGGGGTTACATCAACTCATCTAGATATTTGCCTAGCTTTACAACAAGCTATATAAAAAGCACTAGTGAAGTCTAAACAAACTAAAATTTCATGCAGAGAATGACTTGTTTATACAGCTCTATGTACTGTACACTGAACGGTAAGTACAATATTTATATTCCAGTTGATTTATTTTAGAATGATATAGTAAAAATAAGAAAGTAAGCAATTTTTCAGTAAGAGTGTGCTGTGACACTTTTGTATTTTTATGTCTGATTTTGTAAGCAAGTAGATTTTAAGTGAGGTAAAATTTGGGGTATGCACGACGAATCAGACTCCTGAAAGGGATACAGTAGTCTGGAAAGGTTGAGAGCCCCTGGTCTAATACACAAACAGGTGAGAGCCAGTGCCTGCTGGAGTCAATGAAAAGACTCCCACTGACATCAATGGATTCCAGAGCAGGCCTCTAGTGAGCAACTTGAAGCCGTGGATTGAGTCTAGAGGATGGCAGCTGAGGAGTGCCAAATGCACTGTATTCCCCTGTCCCCACAGACACCCACCCTGATGGCCCAGAAACTCCTCAATAGCTGCTCCATAGATATGGAAGAAGTGGGGCTTTATTCCGCCTGATTTCTCCCACAGCTGTTCCTCACTGGTTTGGGAAAAGTAGTTACCCGAGATTCGAACTTCCATCCCTGCCCACCTTGGTACTCTGGAACTCCCCTCCCCTTCTCATGACCCTAAAGAGGGGCTTCACAGGGTACCTGTAAGTAGAGTGAGTCCCTGCCACTGTAGCCAGGCTGCTGAGAGGTGGGGAGCAGCCAAGGGTCTCTGTTCATATGTCCTTTCCGTCCAACAGATCCTGGAGGTCTGCAGGTTTAGGGATTGTAACCCGGGGCCTCTTCCTCGGGTAAGGAACCTGAGTGCAGTTTCTGCCTCCATTCCCTGTACATATTACATCCACACAGGGGAGCATCTGACCCAATGTCAATACAAAAACCAGTCATGACTTGGTGAGATATGGCACTGAAAAACAAGGGAAAAAAAAAACAAGGGCTTTGAATCCCATTGAGTCCAATGGGTTTTGAATCAGATTCTTCACCCTGCTCCTCAAGATGCATCTAATTGCCTTTTTTCAAAACTGAATTAAGTGGAGAGTTTTCTGCATGGCTTTTATTTGCATAAAATGAATTTTCATTATGACCAGGTCCCTCTCTCTAAGATCAGAAGAACTTGTGCCCTTAGTTCTAGCTGGGTCTTTCTTTCAATGTGTAAGTTGTTATTATTTTAAAGCTCTGTGCCAGCCCACTTCAGAAAGCTCATCTCTCCTGCAATGAGAGAGAGGATTTAGGGAAAACAAATACTAGTGAAAAATAGATACAACAAAATAGATCCAAAGGAGCTGAAATGAGGATAAGGCAGAGAACCAGAGACCACATTTTGACAGCTAAATTTTCAAGCAGAACTAACGTCAGGCACCTAAATCAGTACCCAGGGGATTTAACACTGGTTTCTGGTTTTAAGCACCCAGCTTTGGAAATTTAGCCCTTATAAAGAGAAAAACAGGCAAAGAGAAGCATTAATGACCCAGAAACGATCCCTGTCAAACCAGTGGTTCACCTTTACCAAGCACCCACTGCTCTGTTTCTAAACCTGGACCAGTATTTTTAAATTAGTTATTTGTACAGTAAAAAATCTGATTTGTGGGGATTTTTATTGTCGCCTTGTTTTAATAGGTGGATTATTTTTAGTCAATACATTATACAATTAGTACAAAATGTAAATCTAGTGATCCAATTTCAGCAGAAGCCCATATGAAACACTGGTACACTGTCACTTTATGGCTTCTCAGTTAGTTCAGAGCTGCTCTTGAAGTCAATCTAATCTCAGTGGAAGTCTATAGGAAAACTGGAGGGATCTCCTGTGGTTACTCGAATCAGAATGGATTCTCCTATGGCTTCCTCAATTAAATCATTAATTTTGAATCCCATGTGCAGTAACTCCTTTAAAAATGTTACATTATAAAGATCATTTTGAAGCATTATTATAGGCAAAGCTATAGCACTGCCTATTGTTGAGGTGGTCATGGACAATGAGTTCTATGGGCCCCTGGTGCCTGGGCACCAGGGATATTCCTGGCCTGAGGGCCCTGCTCCAGGAAAGATTCTCGCCTACCCACCCCCCCCCCCACCCTGCGCATCCCCCAGCCCTGCCTGCTGCCCCCTGGTGATTTTAAAACAGCTCGGCCGCTCCTGCCGCCACCCGACAGCCTGTGGGGGGACGGGAGGGGAGGGGAGGGGCTGTGCTGCTGTGTGGTGCCTCTGCCCCGAATGCCCCTGTGGCCAATGGGAAGCTGCGAGGGTAGTGCCTGGGGACAGCAGCACGCAGGGACACCCCCCGGCCTGGCCCCACCTAAGAGCTGCTGCCGGAGGGGGTGCCCCAGGTAAGCACTGAACCCCCCCATCCACTTCCCGAGCCTGCACCCACATCCCCTCCCCACACACCCTCTCTGGCCCCAAATTTCCTCTTGCACCCCATCCCCCTGCACCCCTTCTTGCCCCCAAACTCCCTCCCAGAGCTTGAACCCCTCACCCCCTCCTCCACCCCCTGCCCCAGCCCAGAGCCTGCACCCCTCACCCCCTTCTCCATTCTCACCCACTGGCCCCAGGCCAGAGCCTCCACCCAGCACCCAAACTCCATCCCAAAGCCTGAACCCCTCCCTCCCCTCAAACTCCCGCTTGCATCCCCGTACTCACTTTTGCCCCCAAACTCCCTTCCACAGCCTGCATCCCTCATCCCCCTCTGCACTCCCACCTCCTGCCCCAGCCCAGAGCCTGCATCCACCACTCAAACTCAATCCTAGAGCCTGCACCCCCACCTCCTCCTGCACCACCACTCCCTGCCCCAGCCCAGAGCCTGCACCCAGCACATAAACTCCCTCTCAGAGCCTGACCTCTCACTTCTTCTGCACCCAAACTCTCTCCCAGAGCCTGCACCCCAGCCCCCCCTCCAATTCCCTCCCAGAGCCTTAGGCAGGTAGCGGGGGAGTTTGCAAAGGGGGAGGCAGGTTCTGGGTGTTCTGGGCACCATCAAAATTTCTACAAACCTGCTGCCCCTGCAGGTTGCCTGACACTTCCCATTATAAAACCGTGTATTCAGTTCTTATAACTTTGCCAAACTTTGTGTGTTTGGGCTGATATGTTAGTGTATGCCCCAGGCTGAATTCTTCTGGAAAATTTAATTTGTTTCTGAGGATAAGGCTCAGGGAAAATACGTTTTGCCTATAATAAAAAAAATTCTTGAGATCTTGTAATAAATGCTCTAACATCCCCATCTGTGGAGTAGGCACTTAACATTAGGAAGTGGGGTGACAGATATGTCTTGTCAGGTATGTCCTTTTGCCATCCTCATGAAAATCCACCCATATCTGACCTTTGAAAAATAATTACACTTTGCACACTGGTCCTGGAAGAGCTGAATTTGGCCAGGTGGTTCCAATCAGGTAATTAGACTGCAAACAGGCTGGAGGCAGCTAATTAGAGAGACCCTCACCTGTGGATGACAGGCGGGATCTATATAAGCCAGGAGGCTGGCAACAGAAGGGGCTACTCAGAAAAGCTGTCAGTATTCACTAGAAAGAGGGAGATAGGCCTGGAGCCTGCAGAGATGAACTGCTTGAAGTTTCTCCCTGGGAAAAGGGAGTGAAGAGACTGGCAAACACAGAGGAGTGGGGACGGTCAGGTGGTATGGTAGTGGCTCAGGGAAAGGCAGCAAGGTGCAGGAAATGGACCTGTGCTGTTGTGTGGAAAGTCCCCGATCTGGAACCTGGAGTAGAGGGCAGACCCAGATTACCTCCACTGAGGGAGTGGCACTGTGAGGCAGTGAAGCAGAAGACTTCCTGAGATTGCTGGAGAGCAGGAACTTTGATACTCCCCCTTGGAAGGGGAACTACGATAGTGACCTAGCTGGAATCATGAAGAGGGCAGCTGTGGCTCCTGAGAGTCCAAGAGGGGCTGTAGAGGAGAAACTGTTGGGGTGTAATCGCTGGCAGGTTCATTGGCCTTGACCACACTAATCCCCAGGATCACCATTAAGTGGCACCATCCAGCGGTGATTAGAGCAAACCCCATCACGGGGAGAGGCCAAGATTGGATGAAGAGCCTGGGACGGGAGACAGTACTGGGAACTAGTGGTGGGGAGAGGAACAGATGGGTTGGAGGCAGGAGGAGGGAACTCTGAGTGGCTGGACAAGGAGTTAGGACTGAAAGGCAGGATGCCCCTGTGGTTAAGACACTAGCCTAGGATTTGAGATTCCCTTCTCCACACAAACTTCCTGTGTGACCTTGGGCAAGTCCCTTAGCCTCTGTGTACCTTGGTTCCCCAGCTGTAAAATAGGGCAGTGCTATTAGTCCCATCTCCCAGGGGTGTTGTGAAGACCTCATTAATGTTTGTGGAGTACTCAGGTACTGCAGTGATGAGCACCATAGAAAAGCCTGTGAGGAAATTAATAATTGTCAGTTCAGGGCATCATTTGAATAGTGTGCAGTAAATAAGGGCTGGTGCCACACACTGAACAACAGGAAAACAAAATATTGAATAGCTAATCATTTGTGTGATGCTGGTAGTGCCTCTTCCTGTTTGTCCTGAGGACTAGCTCTCTCCAGGTGTTGCACCCTCCATTGGTGGTGTCTCTCCCATCCTGTCTCACTTTGTGGCCCCTCTCACTCTGGGAACCACAGCCTCCTCTTCATAACTCGACCCTTTGGCTGAGTCACCATATGTGTCCCCTCCTTCCTGGATATCAAAGTCCCTCTTGACAAATGGGGTAAGGCAGTCTTTCTGCTCACTGCCCTGACAGTGCCACTTCATCGATACCTGGTAGGGACACACTCTACTATGGGCCCCAGCTCAGGGCCTCTCTCATTGGCACCCAACGTTTGACCTACTTCATACATGGCTGCTCTTCCCTGATACTTGTCCACCTTTTGCTCTCCAACTTCTCTGGGCTTGCCAAGCTACACTCCCCACCCCCGTTCCAGGGAGTAACTGTAGGCTACATACCTCTAGCCCCAGACACACCTCCCTTCTTCCAGGGAATGATGCAAGGCTCCTTCCCTCCTCCAGCTCCTTCTTTTGCCAGATTTCTGGCTCATAGGGCCCTCCAGCTGATCTTGCTTCTGATCAATTCCCTGCTCCCTGGCTTCTCCTCCAGGTGCAGCCCATGGAGTGAACCCCCCCCCCCCCACCATCTTAACCCCTTCCAGTCCTGTGTGGGGGGGACACCTCATCACAATTTGGTATTTTCAATCCTGTGCACTAGATGAGGTAGAGGTTCTGCGCAAGGAATAGCGTATGACCATGTAATTAAAGACTCTGTCATAATGCATACATACTGCACAAGGGGGCTGTATTGGTGTTGCCCAGGCAATCTTAGTTCTGGTATTTCCTAACTTTGTAACTTTAATAATCTTTTTAAGGTAATTTTTTGTGCACAATAATATGTGTCAATGGTGAATCTTGAGGCAATCCTCTTCATCTCGCTCTCAAACAATATAAGAAACAAGGGAAATATTTAGTTGTCTACTATCATTCTACTGAAAGCATGCTTCGCTGCTGTTCTGTGGGTCTGCTGTGGCTAGCACTCTTCTTGTCTAGTGTGGCTAGATGGATATGGCTTGAGTTAGCATGGTAGCTAAATATAATATTAGGGCTGCGTGACGTTCCCCTCTGGTGTATCTGGATGGGTGATCTGCTAGGTCACTCCAATCCTTGATTCTGGGAGCAAGTCTTACCCTGCTCTGCTGTGAGAACCCCCACTCTTGGGCTGTTCTCACACAGCCTCTGGCATGTAAGCTGCCCCCAGCTACTTGCAAGCGAATGACATTGGCCAATATCTGTGGTCCCAGACACAACCCTGGGAACCTCCAGCTTTCAGTGTCCAGTTACGCCCGCTGGACACTGCAAGCTTATGAGTTCATCAATTTAACAAAGAAATTGATGTGTACCAGGCTTGTTATCCCAAGGGGAGCCTCTGACACACTTCAAACCAAAAGCACTGCTTCAGGTAGAATAAACAGATTTATTAACTATAAAGATTTTAAGTGATTATAAGTCAAAGCATTACAAGTCAGATTTGGTCAAATGAAATAAAAGCTGATTGGATGAGTGTAATTCTCAGATTCTGGTTTATAGCATGAATATTCACTTTTGAGCTTGTCTGTGCTTAAGTACTGCACAGTGTTATAGTGGTACAGCTTATTCTCATTTGTGAAATGAAATAAGCTATATCACGATTGTATACAAGTAAAACTGTCCACACTTGGGTTTTTATTGGTATAGCTGTTGGCAGAAAATGACAGTAATAAGTCACTAGGGCCAGAATGGATTCACCAAGAGTTCTGAAAAACTCAAATATAATATTCCATAACTACTAACTGTGGTATGTAACCTACCACTTACATTAGCTTCTGTACCAGATGACTGGAGGATAGGTAATGTGATGCCAATTTTTAAAAGACTCCAGAGGCAATCTTGGCAATTACAGGCCAATAAGCCTAGCTTCTGTACAGGCAAATTGTTAAATCTGTGCTTCACTAGAGTTTCAACCAGACACCGAGATGAACACAATTTGTTGGCAAAGAGGCAACATAGCTTTTGTCAAGGAAAATCATCCCTCAGCAATTTACTAGAGTTCTCTGAGGGGGGTGGTCAAACATGTGGACAAGGGTGATCCAGTGGATAAAGTGTACTTGAACTTTCAGAGAGCCTTTCACAAGGTCCCTCAACAAAGGCTCTTAACAGGGATGAAAGTAACTTAAGGGACTTACTGGTATGCAGGGCTGGGGTCTTGAGCAGGCGGGGTGAGGGTCCCTTGGGTGGAAGGGGCAAGGCCTTTAAATCCCTAAGCCCTTTAAATTGCCACCATAATCCTGGGGCTCTGGCAGCGGGGCTCTGGCAGTGATTTAAAGGGCCAGGGACTCCCAGCAGCTGCTGGGAGCCCAGGGCCCTTTTAAATTGCCTGGGGAAGCTGCCCCCTGCTGGTATGGTTGGCTGTGTACTGGCTTACTTTCACCTCTGGCTCTTAAGCAAAGCAAGAAATCACAGGATAAGAGGGAAGTCCTCTTATGGATCAGTAACTGGTTAAAAGACAGGAAACACAGGGTAGGAATAAATGGTCAATTTTCACATTGGAGAGAGGTTAATAGTGGTTTCCCCCAGGAATCTATACTGGAACCAGTAATGTTCAACATAATCTTAAATGATCTTGAAAAAGGGGTAAACAGTTTGCAGATGATACAAAATTGCTCAAGATCATTAAATCCAAAGCAGATTGTGAAGGGATCTCACATAAACCGGGTGACTGGAAAACAAAATGGCAGATGAAATTCAGTGTTCACAAATGCAAAATAATGCACATTGGAAAACAGAATCCTGACTATACATGCAAAAGTATGGTGTCTAAATTAGTTTTTACCACTTTAAAAAGAGATTGTAGAGTCATTATGGGTAGTTCTGTGACAACAGCTGCTCCATGTGCACGGCAGTCAAAATAGCTAACTATGTTAGGAACTTTAGCAAAGGGATAGATAAGACAGCAAATATCATAATCCCCTTGTCATCAGGTGTTTGTGTGTGTGTGGTGTGTGCTGTCCCAGCTCTGTGCAGGTAGTTGGCACAGCAGACCTCAAGCAAACTGCCCAAGAACCACAAGACTTGGTTTAGTAGCGGAAGGTGCCTGGCCAGGTTTATTGTCGCAAAGCACAGTAATAGCACCTGGCAGACTCTACGAGGAGACACGCATGACAATGGACACAGCTCAGTGAATGGTGGGACTTTCCATTCCCTTCCCCCTCCCCCCCCTTTCCTGGACAAAGATACTCCCTCTGAAGTACATCTTTATACCATGATACAAACAAGTTTAGTTCTGCCTCTGACATGGCTAGTTATTACCCATCACCTTGTACATGTTGGTTCGATCAAAACATCTCTAGTCCGTACTGTAATCCTGACCTTATCTTTTAGGAGCGGTCAATGTGTTCCTGTTGTTCTTGGGGAATGTGTTTTGTGCCATCCTTGATATGGGAATGTCCTGGTACTACTTGATAACGGGGATGTATTTGCATGAGCACTCTGTGCTTAGCACTTCTTAGTAATGTGTGTTTCTGCATTATCAGCCCTGTTTTTGCCAGACTCTGTGAGCAGGTCCTGCCTTATATCAGGCCTCTGATACACGGGCTTATGTCTCAGGCTCTCTTCCTTCTCTCCCCCCCCCCCGCCCATATAAATCTGTGGTACACCCACTCCTTGAATACTGCTTGAAGTTCTGCTCACCTCATCTTGGCAAAGATATATTAGAAATGGGAAAAGTACAGAGAAGGGGAACAAAAATGATTACGGGTATGGAAGAGGTTCCTTATGAGGAAAGATAAAGAATGGGACTGTTCCATTTGGAAAGGAGACAACTTGGGCAGGATATGGTAGAGGTCTATAAAATCATGAATGGTGTGGAGACACTGAATAAGGAAGTGTTATTTACCCCTTCACAAAACACAAGAACCAGGCGTCATCCTATGGAATTAATAGGCAACAGGCTTAAACAAAAGGAAGTAGTTCTTCAGATAACATACAGTCAACTTGTGGAACTCATTCCCAGGGGATGTTGTGAAAACCAAAACTATAATTGGGTTCTGTCATAAATATAAAGGGAAGGCTAACCACCTTTAAATCCCTCCTGGCCAGAGGAAAAAACCCTTTCACCTGTAAAGGGATAAGAATCTAAAGATAACCTCGCTGGCACCTGACCAAAATGACCAATGAGGAGACAAGATACTTTCAAAGCTGGAATGGGGGAAAACAAAGTTCTCTCTCTCTCTCTCTCTCTCTGTGTTTTTTTTTCCCGGACCAGAGTAGGAATGCAGGTTAGAACGCCTATAAAGGGCTAATAAGCAATCTAGTCAGATATGTGTTAGATTCCGTTTTGTTTAAATGGCTGATAAAATAAGTTGTGCTGAATGGAATGTATATTCCTGTTTTTGTAGCTTTTTGTAACTTAAGGTTTTGCCTAGAGGGATTCTCTGTTTTGAATCTGATTACCCTGTAAGGTATTTATCATCCTGATTTTACAGAGGTGATTCTTTTACTTCAATTAAAATTCTTCTTTTAAGAACCTGATTGCTTTTTCCTTGTTCTTAAGATCTTGGGTCTGTGCTCACCTATGCAAATCGGTGAGGATTTTTATCAAGCCTTCCCCAGGAAAGGGGGTATAGGGTTTGGGAGGATTTTGTGGGGGAGAAAGACATTTCCAATCGGGCTCTTTCCCTGTTATATATTTATTAGATGCTTGGTGGTGGCAGCAATAAAGTCCAAGGGCAAAAGGTAAAATAATTTGTACCTTGGGGAAGTTTTAACCTCAGCTAGTAAAATTAAGCTTAGGGGGTTTTTCATGCAGATCCCCACATCTGTAATCTAGAGTTCAGAGAGGGGAAGGAACTTGACAGGGTGGTAGCAGTGGGATTGAAATCATTTTGAGATCAATTTGAGATTTTTTTGAACCAGAAGCACAGGTTTTTTTTAAAGGAATTTTTTTTCTTTTGGGCAGCTGGAAAGCAGGTTTTAAGTTGAAAGCGGAGGTTTTTTTGTCTCTGCTTGGGGGCTAGAGCAGAAACAAAGGGAATTGTCTTTTGTGAGCTGGAGTTTTCTCTACCTAAAGGCAGGGTAGTTATCCTCCTGCAGGGAAATTCACAAGTCTTCACAGACCTGAAGTTGTTTTTTACCTAAGAGCAACTAGAGGGGTTTTCTGTCTCTTTGCCTGGAGACAAAGGTGGTTGTTTTTTTTTAAATATAAACACACCTTAAAGATTTTTCTGTAGGCTGACAATCGCTATCAGAGAACATAGGTATCCAGTTACAGCACAACCTATATATAACGTATATATTTTTGACAAGCCAAGGTATTTTTTGTTTGTTTTTATTTCTAACTCTCGGGTGTACAGTTAGTTTAAAAACAGAGAAGCAAACATGACAGAGCCCAAAGAGGCTGCCCACGAGAGAGAACTGGAGGCAGTGAGAGAGAAAGAAAAACACCAAGAGGCTGCTCACAGGAGAGCTATGGAGACAAGGGAAAAAGAAATGGAGGCAAGGGAAAAAGAGGAAGCATGAACTGGAGTTGAAGAAGATAAGGGCTGAGTGGAATCTACTGGATAACCCTAACAATCCTTCCCCAACAATCCACAAATGGGAGTGACTATGTCCACAGTATCATGAATCCAGTGATATTGCTGAATATTTTCTCACCTTTGAGAGACTGTGCATTCTCCATACAATTCCTGAAGCTCACAAGATGACCACATTGGTCGCAAAATTAACTGGAAGAGCTCTGGACATATTCAATAAGATGCCTATTGATGAGGCTTCTGACTATAATAAGTTCAAGGATTTGGTTTTAAAGCAATTTCAAGTTGCACTGAAACGTACAGAGTAAAATTTTGAACCCTTAAGAGAGGGCCTGGACTAAGTAATGTGGCTTATCTAAACCAGATGAAGAATCTGTTAGATAAATGGGTCCAAGGAAGGGGTGTCACTAGCTTTGACGGAATGTGTGATTTGATAGCTCAGAAGCACTTCCTGAATATGTCCAAGGAGGAAATAAAACGGTGTTTATGGGATAAGGAAATGGACTCAGCAGAAAGTCTTGGTTCTTATGCTGATCAATACAAGTAGTCCCAGACCGCCAGAGAAGTGGGGCAAGCCAGAACAAAATGGGTGGAGGGAGGAGAGAGGAACAACCCTGGTTGCAATTGGAGCGGATACCAGAAGGGACACCCTCAGACTACACCCTGCTAGCTGGGGCAGCCCAAGGCCCCAGCTACCCATCAAGGAATACTCCAGACACCTTATTGTCCTGCCACACCGTTCTCCAGCAACCCACCTTACCCCAGTGACCTGTCAGCTGGGCGATGTTTTAAATGTAACAAGCCGGGGCATGTGAAGGCCAACTGCCCCAAGAACCCCAACAGATTACAGTTCATTGCACTGGAATCACACCAGAGGTCCTCAGGCCCAGATACCCTCAGAGCGAAGGGAAACTGAGTGTGGGTAGGAAGAAGGTCACCATGTGTAGGGACACCGGAGCACAAGTGTTGGCTATCCATGCTTCCTTAGTGGACCCCAATTTAATCGACCCAGAGATCCAAGTGACAATTCAACCCTTCAAGTCCAACTCTTTCAATTTGCCTACAGCCAAGTTGCCTGTCCAGTACAAGGGCTGGTCAGGAACATGGACTTTTGCAGTCTATGATGATTATCCCATCCCCATGCTGTAGGGGAAGACTTGGCCAATCATGTGAAGCTTGCCAAGAGGGTGGGAATGGTCACCTGCAGCCAGGCTAAGCAAGCTGTCCCGCCTAGCTCTGTTCCGGAAACTTCTACCAGGAGCCAGTCAGAGGAGATGGACCTGGACCCCATGCCAATGTCTACAATGGCAGTAGTGGATCCAGTCCCAGAGACCCAGACAGAGCCAGTCCCGGAACCAGCAGAAGCCGATAACCCTACACAAGAGGTGCAGCTGGAGCCTGAACCCCAACATAGTGCATAGAGCGGTTCACAGTCAACAGAAACAGCCCATCCCCTACATCGCTTCCAGAGGGACCAAGTCTAGGTCCACAATCCAATGAGGAACTGATGTCTCTAGCATCAAGGGAACAGTTCCAGATCGAACAGGAAGCAGATGAAAGCCTCCAGAGAGCTTGGACAGCGGCCCAGAGCAAACCACCTCTCGACTCTTCTAATTGATCCAGGTTTGTTGTAGAAAGAGGACTTTTATACAAGAAAACTCTTTCTGGTGGACGCCAGGAAGACTGGCATCTTCAGAGACACTTGGTAGTTTCAACTAAGTACCGGGTAAAGCTCTTGAGCTTGGCCCACGATTATCCTAGTGGCCATGCTGGGGTGAACGGGACCAAAGACCATTTGGGGAGGTCATTCCACTGGGAGGGCAAGGATGTTTCTACCTATGTCCGGTCTTGTGAAGTATGCCAAAGAGTGGGAAAACCCCAAGACCAGGTCAAAGCCCCTCTCCAGCCACTCCCCATCACTGAAGTTCCATTTCAGCGAGTAGCTGTGGATATTCTGGGTCCTTTTCCGAAAAAGACACCCAGAGGAAAGCAGTACATACTGACTTTCATGGATTTTGCCACCCAATGGCCGGAAGCAGTAGCTCTAAGCAACACCAGGGCTAAAAAGTGTGTGCCAGGCACTAGCAGACATTTTTGCCAGGGTAGGTTGGCCCTCTGACATCCTCATAGATGCAGGAACTAATTTTCTGGCAGGAACTATGGAAAGCCTTTGGGAACCTCATGGGGTGAATCACTTCGTTGCCGCACCTTACCATCATCAAACAAATGCCCTGATGGAGAAATTTAATGGGACTTTGGGGGCCATGATACATAAATTTGTAAATGAGCACTCCAATGATTGGGACCTAGTGTTGCAGCAGTTGCTCTTTGCCTACAGAGCTGTACCACATCCCAGTTTAGGGTTTTCACCATTTGAACTTGTATATGGCTGTGAGGTTAAGTTGGTGAAGCAGCCATTACAGTTGGTGAAGCAGCAATGGGAGGGGTTTACACCTTCTCCAGGAACTAACATTCTGGATTTTGTAACCAACCTACAAAACACCCTCCGAACCTCTTTAGCCCTTGCTAAAGGATGCTCAAGAAGAGCAAAAAGCCTGGTATGATAAACATGCCAGAGTGTTCCTTCAAAATAGGAGACCAGGTCATGGTCTTAAAGGCGCTCCAGGCCCATAAAATGGAAGCATCATGGAAAGGGCTATTCATGGTCCAGGAGCACCTGGGAGCTGTTAATTATCTCATAGCATTCCCCACCTCCAACCAAAAGCCTAAGGTGTACCATATTAATTCTCTAAAGCCCTTTTATTCCAGAGAATTAAAGGTTTGTCAGTTTACAACCCAGGGAGGATATGATGCTGAGTGGCCTGAAGGTGTCTACTATGAAGAGAAAAGTGCTGGTGGCGTGCAAGAGGTGAACCTCTCCATGACCCTTGGGCATATGCAGCAACAGCAGATCAAGGAGCAGTGCACTAGCTATGCGCTGACATTCTCAGCCACCTCAGGACTGACTGAATGGGCATACCACTCCATTGACCACTCCAATGCTCACCCAATTAAAGTCCAACCTTACTGGGTGTCTTCTCAAGCTAAAACTGCTATAGAACGGGAGATCCAAGATATGCTACAGATGGGTGTAATCAGCCCCTCTGGCAGTGCATGGGCATCTCCAGTGGTTCTAGTTCCCAAACCAGATGGGGAGATTCGCTTTTGTGTGGACTACCATAAGCTAAATGCTGTAACTTGCCCAGACAACTATCAAATGCCACACACAGATGAACTATTATAGAAACTGGGACGGGCCCAGTTCATCTCTACCTTGGACTTAACCAAGGGGTACTGTCAGGTACCACTAGATGAATCCGCCAAGGAAAGGTCAGCCTTCACCACACATGTCGGGCTGTATAAATTTAATGTACTCCCTTTCGGGCTGCGGAATGCACCCACCACCTTCCAAAGACTTGTAGATGGTCTCCTAGTGGAATTAGGAGAATATTCAGTCACCTACCTTGACTATGTGGACATATTTTCGGATTCCTGGGCAGAACACCTGGAACATCTACAAAAAGTCTTCGCGCGCATAAGGGAGGCAGGACTAACTGTTAAGGCTAAGAAGTGTCAAATAAGCCTAAACAGAGTGACTTACCTTGGACACCAGGTGGGTCAAGGAACTATCAACCCCCTACAGGCCAAAGTGGATGCTATCCAAAAGTGGCCTGTCCCAAAGTCAAAGAAACAGGTCCAATCCTTCTTAGGTTTGGCCGGATGTTACAGGCGATTTGTACCACAATACAGCCAAATTGCCGCCCCACTGACAAACCTAACCAAAAAGAAACAGCCAAATGATGTTCAGTGGACCAAAGAGTGTCAGAAGGCCTTTAACCAGTTTAAAGCGACACTCATGTCTGACCCTATGCTAAGGGCGCCAGTCTTTGACAAACCGTTCCTAGTAACCACAGATGCGTCGGAGTGTGGTGTGGGAGCAGTTTTAATGCAGGAAGGACCGGATCAAGAATTCCACCCTGTAGTGTTTCTCAGCAAGAACCTGTCTGAGAGGGAAAGCAACTGGTCAGTCAGTGAAAAAGAATTACGCTATTGTCTATGCTCTGGAAAAGCTAAGCCCATACATTTGGGTACGGCGTTTCCACCTGCAAACCAACCATGCTGCGCTACAGTGGCTTCATACCGCCAAAGGAAATACCAAAAAACTTATTCGATGGAGTTTAGCTCTCCCAGATTTTGATTTCAACATCCAACACATCTCAGGAACTTCTAACAAAGTGGCTGATACCCTCTCCCATGAAAGTTTCCCAGAATTAACTGGTTAAAATCGTCCTTGAGATGTGGAAAATATTGTTTAGTCTTTATATACTTGGTGGTATATTTAGAGGTGCATGTGTCGTCTTAAATGTCTTCTCCTAGAGCTCCAGGAAGAAATCACAGGCAACATTTCACCTATCTGTGATTTGGGGGGCATGTCATAAATATAAAGGGAAGGCTAACCACCTTTAAATCCCTCCTGGCCAGAGGAAGCTAAAGATAACCTCGCTGGCACCTGACCAAAATGACCACTGTGGAGACAAGATACTTTCAAAGCTGGAGGGGGGGAACAAAGGGTTCTTTCTGTCTGTGGGTTTGTTTGTTTTTTTGTTTTTGTTTTGTTTTGTTTTCCCGGACCAGAGCAGGAATGCAGGTTAGAACTCCTGTAAAGGGCTAATAAGCAATCTAGTTAGATTCTGTTTTGTTTAAATGGCTGATAAAATAAGTTGTGCTGAATGGAATGTATATTTTTTTGTAACTTTTGTACCTTAAGGTTTTGCCTAGAGGGATTCTCTGTTTTGAATCTGTAAGGTAAGGTATTTACCATCCAGAAACTGGCAGGGGATGGATCACTCTATAATTGCCCTATTCTGTTCATTCCCTTTGAAACATCCTGTTAGAAGACAGGATACTGGGCTAGACAGATCATTGGTCTGACCCAGTATGACCATTCTTATGTTCTTATCTCAAACATGAGAACAAGCTCTAATCCACGCAGGTTGTTGCTTGCTTAGCAACAATAGATCACTAGCCTGGCAGTCCCCAAAGGTGAGGACAGGTTGCATTTAGAAGGAAATAGGAGTTGAGGGAGTACAGCCAGATCTACTCTTTGCACCTTTCCTGGCAATGAAAGTGCAGCAGCACAATAGCAGAGATCTGCAACAACCCCAGCACTGTCATGCGTATCAAGACAGCAATGGACAGGTGGAAGTTGCATTTTTCTCTTTCCCCCTCCCCCCCGTGCCATATCCAACTTCCATGCTAATCTCTTCACACCACAAAAACCTGTTCAGAATTGTTTCTCATATACTTTGGCCTCTGCCTTGATTTTTTTTTCTTCCCCCCCTGTGTAAATTACATACATAATACGGGATGGAGCCCAGCTCATGAAAACAAGATCTATAGCAAAACCCTCTAACACCAATAAATCTTCTTTTAATGAATTGGGCCTGTAGCTTGATTCTCCAGTATGAAGCTGAGCTGAGATGGCTGCTGTATTAGCCATGCCAACAATAATAATCAAGCAGATCATTGTCATAAAAGTATGGGGGGAGTTTTAAGAAAGGCTTGGGCTCTCTAGCTTTCTCTTCATGCACTTGCACATCTGCTCTGCATTACACCCTCATCCAGATGACTTCACTGAGATCTGCAGTGTTCCTGGGAGTATTCACATTATCAGAAAAGAAACCACTAATTTATTTGTTCAGTCTTCTGCAAAAATATATCCATATCCCCAGTGGGACACATGTCACATTTTTCTCTTTTGCTTTGTTTTCTAACTGGCCCATCCTGGTTTTGCAGTTTCAAAGTATGCACAGAGAATTAAATGGTTTCACTGGATTGTGAGCCTTGTGGATCATCTTTCATTCGGTTTTTGTGCAACACTGAGCACAAGAGGCCTCTCTCTCCTTGAACACTGTTGGAAATAAATGATCAGAACACTTGCTTTTTCCAATGAAAGGTAGACACAAGACAACCCACTGTGGGGGGAAATGAGGTTGCTCCCATGTATACATATATGTATGGAAAGGGAAGCTCTCATTTGAGGAGGGCTGGAAATGTAACTCCGTCCCCATTGCTGATGGGTCAGTTCTTTCAGATAACCATTCTGAAGTGGTCCTGGAGAAGTCCAATTTGATCCTGCCTCAGACAGAACTCTGCTGTCTTTTGGGGAAATACCAGTAGCCATTCAAACTCTGTGGCTATAGACTCTGGGCGGGGAGAGAGAGAGAACACAAATACGGATCTTCTAAAACTTTCAGACTCCTCCTCAAGCATAACACTGTTGTGATTAAGGCATTGGACTGGTCCTGAGCTATGTGCGTTCAGTCCCCAGTTCTGTTACAGACTTCCTGTGTAATCACGTCACCTTTTGGTGCTTTGATTTCCCATCTGTAAAATGAGGATAATGATAGTTTTCTCCTGGTCTCTGTCTTGTCAATTTAGATTACAAGCATTTCAGAGGAGGTACAGTTTCTTACTACCTTACTCATTGATTGTATAGTGACTAGTGCAATGGAATGCTGATCTCGTTTGGGCTCACTAGGTGCAATCATTCAAATCATGAATATTGTGAGTGTTTACTTTTTGTGGAGAAGCTGTTTGTGCCTCTTTCTGCCATTGGCTCAGTTGAGCTAACTGCTTGATGTAGGTAATTTCTTGATTGGAAAAACAAAAGATTAAAAAAAAACTTAATTTTTTGAGGTGGTCTGGCCTTAAGATGTCTAGCTGCATGGGCTTCATAGCTACGTTCCACCTGAAAACCAGGCACTAGCATGTATAGCAAATTGAGTGAGGCAGCATTCAGCTGTTACGGTATACTGAAGATATGGGACATTAATAACATATTAGCCAATTAAATAAGGCTAGGTTGAGGAGCAATTGGGTGTAGCAACTGAGGGTTTTTATATGTAAATATAAGTGCTGTGAATGTTTTAAGGAGAGCTTCCTACTTCACCCATTTTATAGTGTTAGAGCTGATCAAGAATTGGCAACTACAAGTTTTCATTTTTGCTGAAATTTTTTTGCAACCTCCCCCCCCAAAAAACCCTCATTGGTTTAGTTTTTACACACACCCCAAAAAATCATGGAAAATGTCAATTTTCCACAGAAGTTTTCATTTTGACAAAAAAACCATTTTACACTGAATGACAATTTTTGACCGGCTCCATTGCTTAGTGTAAGGGTCAGAACTGTATGGGGCCCTGATCCTGATTGAAGCCTTTGGACATCCAGGCTCCAGAAGCAATCTGGAGATAAGCTTATAGATAATACTTAGTGTAATATATAGCATGTGTTTCAGAGCAGGAGCTGGATGGCTTTCCAGAGTAATGAAGATGATACCTTTGAAACTTGAGAAGAATATTTATCCCCAATTGCTTATTTTCAGGGGGCTGAATGATTAAGTCAGTCACAACACCAGTAACTTCAACCATTCTCCACGAGCACAAAATTAGAAAGTATCTAGGCAGACTTGGTTTGTACCTGTTTCAACGGAGGAGCACCTCCTACATTTCCTGGATTTGAACATCCCTGTGCCTGAGTATAACTGCCATGAAAGGGTTAAGGGCTGTCAAATAGCCCAGCAAGGGACTTCAGGGAAAGATGCTACTGAAACAGGCAAGGGAAAACCTCCAGGGAATTGCTTTCTTTGTAACTCATAAGTGTTGTAAAAAGAAAAGGCGTATATATGGCACCTTAGAGACTAACAAATTTATTTTTGTGGATGCAGAATAACACGGCTGCTACTCTGAAACCTGTCATGAGTGTTTTGTTTTTGAACAATAAATTGTGCCCTGAGGCAAGGGCCTGAAATGGATTTGGGCATGGCCCTGGATGCTTCCCACACTGGTGAGATCCCACCAATTTCACATTAAACTGAGTTTTCCATTCATTATAAAGTAGCGGTCAGCTGACCACAGGGCTCCTTTCAAACTTTCCACTGGCTGAAAACCTGATTTAGTTGCATTAAACTTATTTGATAGAAGGGTGCATTTCACACTAGTAGTTCACACAAAGGAGAGAGGCAATATAATACAATGGCAGGTACAGTCCAAACATGCTGTATATCACTAGTACAATGGTAACAGATATTTGAGCAGCCATTTGAGAAAACACAAGAACTGTTCACGTCTTAGTACCCCCCCAGTGAGACTAAATATTGCAACATTATTTTCTGGGTGTCTCTCTTGTGCTTGGACAATTTCTAACCACTGGGACATTTTTCATGCGAATCGTGATCTATTGCCTGGCAACCAAAAAGAGATCAATGAAATTGGGTCTAGAACAACAGAGACCAATAGGCTCAATTCAGCTACTCCTACTGTAACCTTCTTAAACAAATCCCTTTTAGATCCTCAGTTTGTTAAACAGGCTAAATCCATATCAAAAAGGAGACTCTCTTACTCATGACCAGTTTCTACAGACTCTTAGGGTATGTCTACACTGCAATTAAAAACCCACGGTTGACCTGTGCCAGCTAACTCGGGCTTGTGAGGTTTGGGTTAAGGTGCTGTTTAATTGCAATGTAGAAAGCATTCAAGCTCAATTTGGAGCCCAGACTCTAGGACCCCGTGAGCTGCAAGGGTCCCAGAGCTCAGGCTGCAGCCTGAGCCCGAACGTCTATGCTGCAATAAAACAGCCCTACAAGCCCAAGTCAGCTGGCATGGGCCAGCTGCCACTGTCTAATTGCAGTGTAGACATTATTTTTGTGTCCTGAATTCTCCATTAAGGCTCCAGTAGTGTGAAAGCACCTTAAAGTGGAGCATAAGTTATATTTTGCCAGTTATCCTCTTTTTATATGTGTGGAGTGATTTATTTTACTAATAATGTCCATGTTTTTACATAGCTAGGATAATTGTCTCCTATTCTCTGCATGATTGCCAAGGAAAAAACTAGCAACAAAAGAGAGCCAAGTTTTTTAAACTTTAACTGACCAGCACCTGGGTAATGAATTTGCATGTGCTGTTAATATGAAGACTAAAGTTTACTAAAATTGTATAATTCTATCAGTATTAATGTCCCTATTCCACATCAAAAGGTATAAATATTAGCTACCATTCAGTCCACCTCAGCATGGGCAGCAGGTGACCTGCAGGCTCTAGGAGACTAGCCCTGGCTGGCTCCTGCCTGAGGACCCCGCTCCCTTTCCCCTACCAGAGCCTTTCCCCTCTCCTCCCCACAGCCGCCAGCCCTGTCCCCAGCACCGGGTGGGTGGTGGGCGGTGCACCCCCTCCCCCCCAGCCACAGTGCCCTCAGCTCAGCCCAACCACAGTGCTGGCAGGTCCCCTGAGCACAAGGCAGCACAGCCCCAGTGCCCAGGGGCCCCCAGCACTGGGCAGCTGGAGCCACCCCAGGTTTCAGCTGAAGCCACCCTAGCATGCTTCCCTGAAGAGGAGCAGTCAGCCTGCCTGGGAAAGGGCAAGGAGGAGGGAGCCTCCTGGGTGGAGTGTGGGTGGGGCCACACAGGGCAGTTTGGGGAGGCAGAGCCTCCCCCAGCCTACGATATGCACCTCAGCTAAATATCACTTGTCTAAATCCATTCTGCCTTGCTTAGATCAACAAATACGGAGCACAATGAACCAGTTCCACTCTGCAAACTTTGTCCAAGACATGAATAGAACATGAATATAAAACGATATTTGTCCTTTTGATTCAAACCAACACAGACTAGGTAAGAGGGCTCATCACACCCTGACATGACAGACCCAGCCTTAGTCTGAGGGGAGCGTTAGCAAAAACTCAGGATCCCAGACCATTGACAAATATTTTCCTGTATCAGATTCCCCTGAAAAGTTAGGGTTAAGAAGCATAGCCTTATTTTTTTTCTCTATTCCCTTTAAAGCTAGCAGCAGATAAAACTCTCAGTACTGTTAAAGACCACTTGAACTGAGGATTATGGATCACCTGGCATCAGAAATGTGTTATCTGCACAAGCTGAAAATTAATAGGTATCATAACTATGGTATTTGCCTTTTTAGACTGTAAGCTCTTGGGTGCAGTGCCGGACAGCACCTAGCATACTTCTGGGCACTAGAGCCCAAATTTGTGTCATGTAAAAGTGGTAACTGCTTTTGAATGTCGTGGCCTTTCTAAATAGTTGTTGTAAATTTGTGCTGCTAAGGCTTGACAGAAAGCCCTCTGAAGTCAGAGCGAGTCCTAACATTGACTTCTATGGGCTTTGGATCGCTCCCCTAGAGCGGCCTCCAGCAAAATGATGTCTTCAAGGCAAATGCAGCCATGGGGTTCTAAAAGTTGGGACTACGGGATCTAGTGTGCAATGCTTCACCTTGATCCGAGTCCTAGGATAATGCATTTACATGCTGGAACCTGTGGTCTCCACAGGCTGCACTTCATTCAAGACAAAGGTAGCTGCAATTTACTTGCTTTATGCAAAAATAGATGTGGCCCTTTGGCTCCTGGCAGGTTGATGGTGTAGCTCCCTTGATTGGGCTAAGTATTAAAGACTAGCTACCTAGTAAGTACAATCAGAGCCAATAGTTCCTGTTATGTTTCTCCTCCCAATGAAAATGGAGGAGAAATTGCACCCTGCTGAGTTTTGCCTATAGCTTTGCGAGGGAAGTCAGTGAAGAACCTCCTACCAACAAAGGTCTTGTGAAAAACAAACCTGAATATCACTCAGGTAGCCCCATTTAGTCATGTTAAATACTTTCTGGGCATCCAGTGAGATCCCTACAGCTGGTGTTTCCAAATTACTGTAGCCTGCATTATGTTACAAATCATACACATGCTGTTCCCCCATTAGCCTCAACAATGAATACAACTTGGACCTTCCAAATCAATGTGTCCATAATATTTTCCACCAGTATTTTAGCCTAAATGTATTGTGGTTAATTTGTTATAGCAGCATAGCTTTCTCAGTGGGATCCAGCCTCTCCCTCTCATAGCAGAGGGAAGATCCTCTCTTGAACCACACACTGTTTGCCCTAGCCTAGAACACACTGTGCTGATCAGCAGTAAACCATCTCCAGATTGAATCTCCAGAAATTAACCCTTACACACAGCACCAGCACTGCAATTTTAATAGCCCTTGGGGAAGCTGGTACAAGACAACCCTTTCCTATCCACAATCTCTCACACTAGTCATTTTAATGCCCCCAATGTTTTCCTAACCCTGGGAAATGGCCTGTATAACTATATAGTACAATTCTTTTCATAGGTGCTGACTCCATGGATGCTCCAGGGCTGGAGCATCCACAGAAAAAAAAAATTAGCAGGTGCTTAGCACCCACTGGCAGCCAGCTCCCCCAGCCTTCTGTCTGCTGGCAGGAGCCCCATCAATCAACTCTCCCCCTCCCTCGTAGCACTGCCATCAGCTGTTCCGTGGAATGCAGAAGGTGCTGGGAGGGAGGGGGGAAGAGGGGATGGGGCAAAAAAAGGTGGGGTGGAGCAGGGGCAGGAAAAGGTAGGGTGGGGGTGGGGCAGGAAGGAGCGGGAGCTGAGTGGTGATTGTGCACCCCCTGGCAAAGAAAAAAGCTGGCACCTATGATTCTTTTGGCAGTGTTCAGTGTTGATTATCTCTAAAGCAGTGATACTCAGACTGAAGCTGGTGTGCTGAAAATGGCTCTTGAATGTGTCTCCTGCAGCTCTTTGCAGCACATCATATTAAAACATTGTGTGATTTAATTATTAACCAATCAGGATGCTTTTACTATGTTAACCAATTGTAGCTGATAAAATGATACTTGGTCAGTCATTTTGCTGGTGAGAACAATATATATAAATATTTCACTTGTCATACGGTTTAAATATGAATAGATAGTAGTATAGTAAATGAAACTATAAATTCACACTCTTGTGGCTCTTTTGGGTAATGTTGGTTGCTAATTTGATTCCTGAACCACTGAGGTCTGAGTTCTAAAGCATGTGAGTGCAAGTGTCTTATTGGCAAGAAAAATGTGGGAACAGTAAAAGTTGATACACTGTTGCAAATAATATAGTGGACTGTGGTTGTTTCTTTGACTAGCAGCTTGGCAGCTGCTAGTGAAGAGAGTGCTGCTTTCTGTACAACAGACAGTGTAAGGTGTACTCTGGACAGTATTCTTGTATTTACAGAGGGAGTGTACAAACACTTAGTATTGGGACATGCAGCTTTTCAAAAGGCTTTAATCTTCTGTTAGGTCCCAAAGGTAAATTAACTTCTGAGAACCTTCAGCATGAGCATCTTACTCATTTTCCTCTAAAAAGATACAAGAGGTCAACCCTGTATCAGGCTGGTCTATACTGAGAATAAAGCCACAACACATTTAGCTTTTTAACCCAAAGCATCAATCCTCTGGCCTGGAGACTCCCATCATAAGAGAACACTTTAATCCTACACGGGAGACCAACCACCTTCTGTTTTTGCAATGGATATACATCTATGGGTAATAAATGAACCAAGCTGCCATCCATAGGGGTTGGCAGTCATCTTCTTTTCTTCACTACCTGATTTATTGTATAGGTGGGTAGCTCAGCACATCTGCACTGTAAATTAAACTCAGAATGGACAGGTGAGGCTTAGAGTTAATGTCTGGAAAGGCACCAAGTTTCACACATTTGTTTCAGCTCCCTCAGCCTTCCACTAGTCAAATTGTGACAGGCAGCTGATCAAACGCTTTGGAGTATTTCCATTCATCTCTGCCTCTCATAGTGCAGAGAGGTGTTTTTTGCCTGTCAACAGTCAAATTTTACATCAAAGGCAGCCTGGCACTTTTAGCTTAGGATTACAACACTTCCTGGGTAAATGCAAGCTGCCAAAAACTCACTTAATTATACTGCCCTTGTGTATCTTTTGTTCATTCTCCTAGTACCACTGTGTATAGAATCCATTTGTGTCCTAAAATATGAGGTGCCAGACATAGTTTAGCCACCAGACAGTTCTAATTAAAAAGGGAAATATACTGTATGGTTACCAGACGTTTAAGCCTAAAAATGTGCAAAACAAGGTTAAGGATTTAACACTGGAAAGATATCCTGTGTCTCTATATGGTGGTGATTTCTGAGTGTGAGGGCTAGTCTATGCTAGAAGTGCTACAGATGCACTGATAGAGCTGCGCTGCTGTAGTGCATCACATGAAGATGCTCTATGCCAAAGGGTGAGAGCTCTCCCACCAGTGTAATAAAACCATCTCCACGAGAGGTAGTAGCTAGGTCAGCAGAAGAAGCTCTTCTGCCAACATAGCGCTATCCACACCGGGGCTTAGGTCGGTGTAATTTAGGTCACTTGGTGGGGGAATAAGCTTCTCCTACAGAAAACAATAGGCCTTTATGGCCCATTACCCTGAATGGGCCCTTCCCAACCAGCTGTTTAGACTGGAAGCATCTTGCGTAGTGAGTGTCACTCAGGTGTGACTACATGTGAAATATAGATAGTTAATATTTGTAACTTTAAATACAAAAATGATACATGCAAACAAATAGGATAATCATATTCAGCAAATCATAACTTTTCCTATGACATCTCACATGCCCCATCTTGTACAAAATGCAGCATAATTATGCCGTCGTCCTATCCTAATAATATCACTCTGACGAGTATGGGGTGGAGTGTCACACTTAATAGTGCTCTCTGGGTCATACAGTACTTCTGTCTTGCTTCTCTCGCTAAGGCTTTCTACTGAGGCTTGTGTTAAACTTCAAAGTGTTTTAATATATATGTATGTTACATGCAAACAAATGATAACATTATTAAGGTTGCAAAATCAAGCATTCAAAAGTTAGGAAACGAAAGAATTGAAGCTGCCTCTGCATCTTTAATTTGACCCCTGGTGTTGATGATATAAGAGTATGCGCTCATGTCATTAAGATTTCACAGGACCCCTGCCTCATGCACTGTACAGGATGAACGATACACAGGAAATGAATCAGGGTATGCAGTTATTGAGGCTGTTGTCTTTTAGGACCCTTGCAGTGCTTAATTTGTGCCAGGGCTGAGCCCCAGCACCACTAGACTTGGTCCCAGCAGTAATGAAAACTTAAAAAAAAAAATGCTTGAGCCCTGGCACCTGTTTCATTACAAATTAAGCACTGGGCCCTGGCCTCATTTGTTGCAGGAGTTGGGAGGTATGTAGGGATTGAGGGAAGAGACTACAGGAAAAAAGAGAATGGTGTCATGATTAAGGTGGTTTAATGCTGTTCTGCGGAATTGGATTTGATCCCTGCCTCTGCCAGAGTTCCTGTGTGTTACTAGTCAAGTCACTTACAGCAAACTTTGCAGAGGTTGCCACTGATTGTGTGTACTTCATTTTCTGGATGCCCTGGAGTCTAATTTGCAGAATTGCTGGGTGCTCAGAGATGCAACTGAAATCAATGGGATCTGTGCTGTGGACAGATAAAATGCTATCTAATGCTAAGTACTCTGGAATCTCAGGCCCTATTGGCTCAGAATTGGCATCCAAATTTTGCTTTTGACTTTAATCTCTGTGTGCCTCTGTTCCCTGTCTGTCAAATGGGGGTGATCGCATCCCTTCACCTCACTAGGGTGTTCTGAACACTAATACAAAGAACAGGAGTACTTGTGGCACCTTAGAGACTAACAAATTTATTAGAGCATAAACTTTCTTGAGCTACAGCTCACTTCATTGGATGAAGTGACCTGTAGCTCACGAAAGCTTATGCTCTAATAAATTTGTTAGTCTCTAAGGTGCCACTAGTACTCCTTTTCTTTTTACGGATACAGACTAACATTGCTGCTACTCTGTAACCTGAACACTAATGTTTGTGTAACACTCAGATACTCTAGTGATGTGCTTTATTAGGGTGCTCCTGAGAAAAACAATCCCATTTTCAGGGCAGGACTCAAACAGTATGCAGTAAATAGACCTAGAGCAGGGGTGGCCAACCTGAGCCTGAGAAGGAGCCAGAATTTGCCAATGTACATTGCCAAAGAGGCACAGTAATGTATCAGCAACCCTCCACCCTGCTCCCAGTGCCTCCCACCCACCGGAAACCCCGCTGATCAGTATCTCCCCCGCCCTCCCCATACCTCCTGATCAGCTGTTTCATGGCAGGCAGGAAGCTCGGGTGGGGGAGGAAGGAGGGCACGGCAGGCTCAGGGGAGGGGGTGGAGTGGGGGCAGGGCCTGTGGCAGAGCCAGGGGTTGAGCACCCCCCGGCACATTAGCAAGTTGGTGCTTGTAGCTTTACCCCCAGAGTCGGTGCCTATACAAAGAGCCGCATATTAACTTCTGAAGAGCCACATGAGGCTCTGGAGCCAAAGTTGGCCACCCCTGATTTTGAGTGACATATCAAACAATGAAGAGCAAACAAAATACTGAACACATGCTCATTGACTGAGCACCATCTAGCCTGTGCACTGAATGAGGCAGGGATCCTGTGAAACAATCGTATGTGATGATCTAATTAGAGACCAAATCACAATGCAGACCTACAAAGGGGCCGAATTAGGGACGCACAGGCAACCTTAATTCTGACATTTCCTGACATTTGAGTGTTTGACTTTGCAACCAGGACATTCTTTTAACATAGTTTTTTGGGTGTAAATGAAGTTTAAAAAAAGAAATAGAAAAAAATATTCTCTTATCTGACATCCACATTTATCATCAGCAGAGCTGGAGTCGTTAGAGCCACCACGCAGACCTAGAGGAAGGGGACGAGACACTCCACCAGTGAGTTTCACAGCTGTTTGCTAGGCGGCAATAAAAATGCTGAGACTCAGGAATAATGTTTTAAAGGGCAGTGGGGTGTTTCTATCCTCCCTCCCCTCCCCCCAAAATGGCTCCTCACCTTCCTGTTCCCCCTCTTTCTGCACACTCCCACCCTCTGGTTCCTATCCCCATTCCTGGCCTTGTGTCCCAGTGCTCCTGCCCCTCTTATCCCTGGATGGCCTGCCTCTCTCCCCCTTCCCCAACCTGTTCATGTTCTACATTAATGTCAGGGTGCAAGGAGAACACCAAAGGCACAGACTCCATGCTTATGGTTGCAGTGCCTGGCATCACGGCATTCCTTGCAAATGCTGCTCCTGTCCACCAGAGGAAGCCCTCCTCATCCACCTACATGCCTGTGCTTGAGCACACCTCATTGCTCTGAGGATGGCACATGTGCAGTTACCTGCCAGATCTGAGAGGGGACAGAGCATGCTCAGTAGAGATGGAACTCTAGCAAATTTAGCTGCCAAACACTCACGAGTCTCTAATGAGCATGTGAAAACTGATTTTTTTCCCCCAGAGGCTTGTAACTTGGCTAAATTTGAGTGGATTTTCTTGGACAGCAAAAAGCATCAAGATGACCCCTCTGCCAAATTTCAAGTCTCTGCTCCAAAGCATGGGGGATTTAAGAGCTTCTCAACAAATGGTTGCAAGGATTTTTTAACAATATATTTTCTCTTTGTGACAAGAGTCATAGTGGAGAGCCAGCTATGGTCACTCAATTAAGGTGAACCGCAAAGAATGCGGCAGACAAACTTCAAAAAGTTTGTGGATATTCCAATATTTACATTTACCAAGCCAGCATAAAACAGCTTCCTATTTATCTTACTGGTTACTCAGAAGTCCAAACCACACAGTTCCCTTAAAGTGATCCAGCCTCAGGCCTCCATTCAGGTACCCATGTCAAATATAAAAATTCTGTAAGTCTTATTTCATCTTGTAAAAGAAAAGGTTCTACCAATCTCAAAGGATCAAACACATTACCTCCCAGATTAACGAATGTTTCAGATCTTACCCAAATACATGCTACAGCCAATTCTTATTAACTAAACTAAAATTTACTAAAAAATGAGAAAGAGGGTATGGTTAAAAGATCTGTTTACATACTGACATGAGCTCAATTCACTGAGGTTCAGATTCACAGCGGAGATAGTGAGCTTTGTAGTTGCAAAGAGTTCCCCTAGAATTCATTTCATAGGTCATAATCCAATGTCCAAATATCCTATTCAGGGTGTACCTTAGTCTTGCGACTCAAACTTCCCCTGATGAAGCCTAAGCAGATCTGAGATGACAGAATCAGGACCCAAGGATCTTTTATACAATTTCAGATCCTGTTGACAAGTTGGAGTTCCTCGGGGAACAAAAAGTAATTAGCATGACTTTGAAGAAGGTACTTAGCTATAGAGTTAACATAAGTCCATTTGCTTGTTCCTCCACCATTCACAGATTTGCTATACGTTTCAAAGAGATGAACAGAGAGATCCCATGTTTACAATTCATTTAAATTATAGGATGTTCTTTTGACCTCTGAATTATCAGTATACAGCATAGATGGACATTGTTGACCCTACTCATACGTATGTAAATACACAAAAATTATCTCCCTACATATCTTTTGAGGGTTATTTATTTTTCAGGATGTTTAACCTTTTCTAGCCATGCATCACACCCTTAATCTCTTTCTCAGAAACAGATGAACTATTTTAGCTAAAAGAAAGATTCAGCCTGAGGGAGTCACCCAGCATGAAAAATTTCAGCTGAAACAGAAAGTTTGGCAACTAAAAACAGTAACTAAAAGCAGGCTGTTACAATGGGGACTGTCAGAAAACTTAACTAAGTGTCACTGTCTGTACCACCTATAATAATGGACCAAACTTTGTGGGGAATCTGGGGCATGGCCCAACAGAATGTTGGGCAGTGCAAGTTCTACCTTAGTTTACTCCCATGCAACAGTCAATGGCGTGTTTGAATTAGGTCTATCTTACCTTCATAGATCTCATCACTTTAATATGACGACAAATTCAGTTCTCCTACATCAAGAGAAATGTGTAACTAGAACATTTGTTCTATGTACATCTTCATAAGGATTAGAAAGTGAGTTTTAGGTCAACTTTGTGGCTTTGTTTACATTAGATTTTTTGTCTTAATATATCCTGACTCTTGCGACTACCAGTGATAACCAAGGATGGGACTTGTGGTAGAGAACAGATCCTGACATCTTAAGCCTCCCTCCCCCCCAGGTCATCTAACCTTGCTCACATGGTGGTTTAAATGCTAGTGGCACGTTTATCCTAGCATTCCCACCATTGCAGCTCCACCAGTGGTGGATGATCTGTTCTTGCTTTTATTGCTCTTTGCCCCAGTTCAGCAGATGCTTAAATTTTCCTTGGCCCGGTTTGGGCAACATCTCATTGAAATGCATAAGAATTCTGCCTTAGTAGGAACTTCAGGGCCCTGATTGTCCTCTCAAGGTGCATCAGTGTAAATCTACAGAGCTTCATGGTGGGCCCATGGGAAGGGAGAAAGTGGTTGTGTGAAATGCTTCCCCTATTCCTCTTTCCACACAACCACTGTTCCTTCCCTGCAAAGTATCCGCAAGAACCAGGGACTGAGTAGGAAGACTGGGAGAGGCCAGAGGTGAGGAGGGGACCTGTGATGGGGTGTATTAACCCTGCCCTGCTGACGAAGGGGTTAAACAGCTGCTCCCAGCAAGGCTGCTCCCACCTCTCTAGCCCTGCCAATTGTGTCAGAGGTGGAATAAGGGCTTAAAAGCAGGAAGTTCCCTGCAGTTTGAGGGCAGCTCTGGGAGAGAGCAGAGGGTGGCTCTACAGCTCCCAAGGGAGACTCCTGGAAGTCTTCGGGGAACTGCCCTTAGGAAAGGCATTTACCAGCCCCTGTGCGCCTACAAAGAGACAATGTCAGGGTGAACTGGCTGGGCAGGTTAGGGTCAACCAGCCCCAAGGCGAGCTGTTAGGCTGTTTAGTGCTGCTATCTGCTCCCACTTTCGGGGCTAAGGAATCAGCGGCCATGCTAAAGGGACTAAGGGAGTCGGAGCCAAAAGCCCCAATCCCATCAAATACAAGTGGACTGTTTAACTCAATTTTATCTCAGAGACCCATGCTTAGGCAGATGGGTGGTGCCCCAGGGACTTTTCAATTTCATACAGTAGGAGGTGCCTGTCAGCAACCCGAGAACTGTGCCAGGCCCACACTAAGCAAAAGGCTGCTCCTTTTTGCAATCCCTACAACTGTAGGTTGATATGTAGGAACACTTGGAGAGTTAATGATTCCTGAGGCAGCACTAATTCCTGCTTTGTATCCTGTGGGCTCCCAGGGGGCAAGAGTAGTGGGGAGGGGAGAATTCAGGTACTCTACCCAGAATAGACACCCAATACCAGTCACAACACTTTGTTCAGATTTTCATAATCCAATTGTCCCTCTCCTTGAGTGTGCTGATTGACCCCACATGGATGGCTCGTGTGATTTCGTCACTAGTCTTGGGTGTTTTGTATTAAACTTCCAGCTCTAGGAGTCAAATAATTATGTGAAAATCTGTTTTTATTTTTTAAATAAGTTTCTATCCCTCAGAGTTGCAAAGAAAAGCTTGGAAATATGGACCGAGAGCACCTTGAAGGCTCAAAAACCTGAAAGCCAAGAAAAATAACCCAGTTTATTTAAGCCAAACACAGGATTTTGTAAGATCTGATCCATGATTTCTGAACTCGTGGGGTTGTCAGTCCTGGACCGCTAACCACATTAATATTTAAATAACCATGGTGAGGATTCTCTGTTAAAACCCCACTGAGAGGCATAGGGGTAACTATTGCTGCTGTAGGAGCTGCCTGCAGGCTCAGGAGGCCAGCAATGTTCAGTCTACATCCAATTCAAATTGGAAATATTTTCACAACCATACATGCTGGCAACTTCAGGTTTAGTAAAACTGAATGAAAAGTTAGAGCCTCTGGGGAAGGCAACCAGCCCTCAGAGCTGCCATTAGCCAGCCCACTTCGGCCCTGGTGATTCCCCTGCCAAGTCTTAGCTTATAGTAGGGATCCTGGAACCAATAGCAGCATAGCTACTGATCCTGCTGTTTTGCCATGAGGGAGCTCAGCAGGGTAACCTCCATGTAGTTGGTTGGCAGGACTGGGATTCTCATGCAGCCCCAGCCCTTCCCTCCCTTTTCCAAGCCCTACTTGCCCCCTTGACACTGCTTGGCTGCCATGGAGCCACAGAGTTGCATGCTGATGTGGGAGAGGAATGAGTGGGCCTTGGGATGTAAAGATAAATATAAAGTAAATTATTCTGTAACATGAAATGAAAGTTATATTAAAAATACAGTTCCAGGACGAACAAGTTAAAGTAGAAAAAATAAAGTCCATAAGCATGGTCTTCCCACCTTGCAGACATTGGTTTTCAGGATTGTACAATAATTTTCTGATAAATGTCCCTTAGAAACCTTGATCTCTTCTTCTGTTTGGAGAATTGTTTTAAAAGGAGTCCAAGTTCTCACTATGTCTAAAAATATCAAGGAGGTCCTAGTTCTGGTTCTCTGTCAAGGGAGCTGCCAGGAAGTCATGAGCACACATCTATTCAGCCACTGGGTGATTCTCTTTGATCACACTTCAACCAACCCAAGAGAATTTCTGTGGCAACAACTTTTTTTTTTTTTTTATGACTAAGGGAATTTCTTTGTGCAGTAGTAAAGGGGGAGGGGAAGTATGAGACACTCAGATAACGTAACTTGCAAAAGAAAAAACACTTGATTTCCTTCACACCTCATCCAAGAGGAAGGTTGTAAAGAAACAAAACTTCTTAGGACTTGAAGACCATTAATCCTATTTTCAGCATTTTACCGAGGAAATCCAGGAATTTTGAACATTTGCCATTTGAATCGGGCTTTATTATTTCTTGCTCCTGTAAAAGCCACATTGCCCTGCAAACTGATAGCCATTTGCATACAAGTGGTATTTTGTTTATAATGAAGACATGGTTCCAGTTCACATTCTGTCTTCTCTTTGTTGGCAATTTCCTTCCTTGTTCTTCCACAATAGAGAACTAACTTGCACATACTCTACTGTATGGCTCAAGAACTTAGGTGTGAGAGCATTTTTTAAAATTCTTCATATTTTGATCCAAATTGTTTTCCATTTCTTGATGTATTTTTTTCTTAGACTGTCCAGCATCCGTGTCGTGATCTTTCTAAAATAAATAAAGCCTCAGTTCTGCTGCTGGCTGTCCCTGGGCAGAACCCTGTGCCCCTACCAAGTCCCATTAAGCTCTGGGTGATTCAAAAATCTTTTGGTGAAGAGCCAGTTGCAGCATAAGGGCCTAAGGTTGTCCTCTTCCACCCCATCCTCAAATTTGTGTCTTTGTGTTCTACATGCAAATTATTGATCCATACTCACTTACATGGTTGTGGATCTAGACTAAATCCAATGCAGCCAATGGATTTACACCCATGTAAATGAGATCAGAATCTGGCCTCTGCAGTATTTTTCTACTTCCACAGGCACTTTCAAAATTAGCCTGTGTTAGACTTGCAAAACACAACTGCCCCTCCTTGTCTTCTGCAGGCTGCAAGTTAAATAGATTAAACCCTTTCATGACAGGTGGGCTCTGGAAGTGATGGTTGGATCTGGCTTTGTTTTGAACCTTGGTTTTGGATCTGAAACTGAATCTGGGCTAACAGTTAAGTCTCAAGTCTCCTGAGCGTTTCTCTGAGATTTCAGACCAAATCTCATGCCATTTCCACCAGGTTCTCACAAGTTGTCTGAGGAACTTAGACAGCTTAAAGTTTTTGATCTAGCTTGCAACTCAAATCCATGGAGTTTGGGTCTGGGGATTCAAATCTGAGCCTTTCCAAAGCAGCTGAAGCTCCAGTTTTGGCCTGTTCTAACTTCTATATCTGTTTTCAATCAGTTTGACTTGGCATGTAGTTGCTGTAGGATATTTAAAGCAAGGAGGTTGTTCTCAACTCTCCTTTCAGCCGGATGTATTTGACTGATTAGGCAACAGGGCTCTGTTCACGCTATACCCTGTTCAGAGCTAAATTCAGCACTTAGCTGATGTTAATAGCATCATGTGGGAATTTTCCAGCAGACTTTGACTCCCAGGAAACTGCAAGGGGTTCTGGCAGTGATGATTCAACAGGGGTGTGCCACCAGCTCTGCTTTAAGGAGGGAGTATGCTGGGCCCAGACCAGGGCTTCATCTAAAAGGAAATTGCTGATTTAAAAATCCAGCAAATGGTTTCTTACCCCAGCTAAGGCTCATGCTTTTAAAAAATGCTGTCACTGATGACAGCCAAATTCTCCCTGCCTTAATAAAGAGCAGTTGCTTGAGGCGACACTAGTAATGAACTGCTCAGTTTTTATGACTGAAAGACCATTTCTTCATCTGTCTTTCCATCTTCCGATTTTACAGCTGAAAAATGTAAAACATCCTCAAAGGCGTAGTATTGCTGTCCTGCCCCCATCCCTTGCCTCACACTGAAGAATTGTTGTGTTCTCTTGTGGCCCTCCAGTTTGTAATCAAGCTATTGATGGGATGACACTCTACTGTGAAAAGAACCATTGTGGGCCTGTGCATTCCATTTACAATATCCAGTAAATCGTGCAGTCATGGACTCGCTACAGTCAGGCAATATAAGGTCCTAAAGTTCAAGAGAATGGCCAAACCCTACCCAAAGTTTGGTCTTTCTAATAAATAAAAATGTTTTTGAGTGCAAATTGGCAAGGATTCCAGACCTCTTCTAGCCCATTAGTGTTTGCAGCGAAACGGCCAGTGTAATTGGAATGTTGTAATCCTGCAAAGCTATAAAATCGGGTACATAATTGAATTGTTGAAGATTTTCAACAGTTATAATTCAGCTCTCTTTCTCTATTTTGTTTTTAAGAAATCCTGTAACTTCTGCTCTAGCGTACTTGCCAAACGCTAGTCCAGGACAGAGAAACCTCAAGTAGAATCAGATGTGAGTGAGCAAAATAAATTGGGGTGTTCTTGGCAAGGTTTTCACAACACAGAAACAGATGATGGGAGGGAAAAAAACATACAAGCATGTAGAGGCAGAAGCGCATGGGCCATTCCTAATCAGTTCTGGGAGTGCTCATTTGAGTATCTGTGCATTTACTTCTTAGAGCAGTGGCTGTCAATCTTTCCAGCTTACTGTACCTCTTTCAAGAATCTGATTTGTCTTGTGTACCCCCAAGTTTCTCCTTTCTTAAACTTACAAAATCAGACATAAAAATCCAAGTGTCACAGCACACTATTACTGAACAATTGCTGACTTTCTCATTTTTACCATATTATAAAATGAATCAATTGGAATATAAATACTGTACTTATATTTCAGTGTATAGCATATAGAGCAGTATAGACGAGTCGTATGAAATTTTAGTTTGTACTGACTTCGCTAGTGTTTTTTCTGTAGCCTGTTGCAAAACTAGGCAAATATCTAGATGAGTTGATGTACCCCCTGGAAGACCTCTGCATACCCCCAGGGGTACACGTAGCCCTCGTTGAGAATTATTGTCTTAGACTACAAACTGGCTGTGTTGGGAGTAAGCTGAAACCCAAAAAAACTGCAATGTCAGCACACACAAGGCTTAAAAGGGCTCTCCTATCAACTGCATTAGAAGCTGCCACACACTGGTGACATTGTTATAGGGGAATTATCACAAGGCCTTGCAAGATTTCACTGTCTCTCTTGAGTTCTTGTGCAGTAACCATGAAATTACTATGTCAGCACTTTTAACAAAATTCAAATAGACCATGTGCCTGGGTGAACCAGAGAAAATCTATAGTTAGACTCCACTAGCAAGGGGGACCGTGTGCTGTGAGCCAGCCTGAAGCTAGAGGAATGAGTCTCATAAAGATGACTGATGCAGGGATGGGGTGGCTGGGGGAGTTTTCTTGTTGCATGAGTCTTTCTAGCACCTTTTACTAAGAAGAAAATCTGAAGAGAAGGCGCTATTCCCTAAGACTCCCTTCTGCAAGAAAAGCTTTCTGCAGCAGAGGGTTGCAGCTGCCCTCTGAAAGCTGACGGGAAACTTTCCCATGCACTAGAAGTATTTATGGTTATATTAGTCATGCTAGCAAGGGAAAATGCTGTCTGCTGAAAGAGCCAAGTTGAAGGTGTTTGGTCGAACAGGATGTGGCTGGCCACAGACAACTTCTTGCACCTTTCATCCAGTAACTACATTAAAGCGAGGATGGCGTGGGGGACGCATTTAAAAAAAGACACCTTTGCCCTGTTCTGAAAAACTACGTAGTGAAAACCAATGGCTAAAACATGCTGGAAAAAGCACAGAAAGAAAGAGCCAGGTTTTGGTTTGCTAAGACCAAGGTGGTAGTATTATGTTGGTGTCAGCATAGAAACTGTAAACAAAGATGGGGTTAGCAATGTAACATTTCCTGTTCTTGATGCAATCTTTGGTACAAGAGTAGATTGGTTTGTCAATGATAAATCCTCACCTCATTACCATCCAGCCAACTTTCAGATTTCCCAAACTACTGAAGAACACACATGATGTTGCTTTGTGACAGTATTTTGAAAAAAGGGCAAGATTACCCCTGATTAATGCAGGAGCTTTTTTGCCTCCTCATGGGATCTGCTACTGCAATCATTCCACCAGCAGGCAAACAAAGGGTGCTCTCTATTTACTGAAAAAAAGCAAACAAAAAATCCAGAAGACACTCAATGGGATAACCCCTTACATTCATACTATACTTCTAAAAATGGCTTCACATTCTGCACTAGCAGTACTGCCCCTGCACTCATTGTGATTAGGCTGTTAGAGAGCTAAATATCAGCGCAAAATAAGAGGCTGAGTTATGACCCCTGTAAAATTTGGCCCTAATAGTCAAAATACAGTATAACAATGTGACCACTGTGTACATTGGATTGTCCATTTGCCAGATTACATGTATATAATATGTACCTTGATGTTAAATACATTGTTAACTACATACTTCTACTTAAAAACTCTCAGATGTTTAAGAACAGGCTAAAAATTAGCTGATCAGAAAATTTTTGTCTTCCATGGATAATTTTTATATATTTTTTTTGGCAAAAAATCAAACCCCCAAAACTTAACCTAAAACTTTGGCTGAAAACCAAAAATGTCTATTAGTAAATGCCACTGGGGTGCCTAGTTCCAGGTACCCCTAGTCTCCTCTGTGGGCAAGGCTCCCTGGCTTACCTACATATCTCATGATGCACTACATTCTCCCCTTTTCCTAAGTCACCAAGATGCAGCATAGGCTGGGGAACTGAGCCCACAGAGATAAATGGGGGTATGAGGCACCTGAGCCCCAGCTCGAATGGGGTACCATGGCAGTATTTCCAAAGAAACATTTTGGGGGTTTCGGTGTTCAGTTTTTTGATGAATAGTTGAGACTTTTTTTCCATGTAAAGCAGACAGTTCTTGTAAAAATAAATAAATAAATAATTGATGAGTCAAAGATCCAATTTGCCTGCAAAAAACTAGTTTGGTTGGAAAAGTGTTGACCAGCCCTACTACAACACTAACATGTTAGTAATGGGTTCCAATAAGCACCCAAAACCCTGGAGATGAAGCGTAATTATGAGCGTTCTAATGCTGAAGCGGTCTTGGCCAGGATGGAAATCTCAGAATTACCACCGGCTCTACTGGACCAGATCACTACATAAGGCCTGCCACTGGACACATTAGTGGTGGGCAGATGACAAAAGTTTGGAGATTTGGTTTGGTTAGATCAGCCAGACATTTGAATGCTTGTTGTAGCCTTCTCCAAAGTTCTTGTCAGTAAAATTAGGGTGAAACTCTTCCAACCAGAAACATTGTCAGAATAGAGAGATATCAAGAATGGTAGTCTGTGTTCTAATGCAGTACTTGGTTCCTAGTGCCAGCTCAAACCAGGAAGTGCAGAGATCAATGAAAAATAATGGGGATGGAAAAAGTTGAGCAAGCAACCTTGGATCTCAAAGTTTTGTTTTATAACCAAGGCTATAGTGTTGGTCAGCTCCTATTTTATCCAAAGCAGTTTCCCCATCCTTAATACATAGACTACTTTTTGTGAAACACAGCATGTTATGAAATGTGATGCACATGGCTAGCACCAGTCAGAATTATTTGTGTTCTCCTCCAGTGGATCTTGAGAACTTTTTTCGATACCAAATGACTGGAGGATAGCTAATGTGATGCCAATTTTTAAAAAGGGCTCCAGAGAGGATTCTGGCAACTACAGGCTGGTAAGCCTGACTTCAGTACCAGGAAAACTGGTTGAAATTATAGCAAAGAACAAAATTGTCAGACACATAGATCAACATAATTTGGTGGGGGAAAGTCAACATGGTTTTTGTAAAGGGAAATCATGCCTCACCAATCTACTAGAATCCTTTTGAGGAAGCCGATAAGCATGTGAACAAGGGATCCCCTGGCTATAGTGTACTTAGATTTTCAGAAAGGCTTTGACAAGGTCCCTCACAAAGCCCTGGTCTACACTATGAGTTTAGGTCGGACTTAGCAGCATTAGATCAGTTTAGCCCTGCACCCGTCCACACTACGAAGCCATTTTTTCTGACTTTAAGGGCTCTTAAAACCAGTTTCTGTACTCCTCCCCGACGAGTGGATTAGCGCTGAAATCGACCTTGCAGGGTCCAATTTGGGATAGTGTAGATGCAATTTGACGGTATTGGCCTCCCAGAGCTATCCCTGAGTGCTCCATTCTGACCGATCTGGACAGCACTCTCAACTCGGATGCACTGTCCAGGTAGACAAGAAAAGCCCAGTGAACTTTTGAATTTCATTTCCTGTTTGGCCAGAGTGGTGGGCTAATCAGCACAGGTGACCATGCAGAGCTCATCAGCATGGGTGACCATGCAGTCCCAGAATCGCAAAAGAGCTCCAGCATGGACTGAATGGGAGGTATGGGATCTGATTGCTGTATGGGGAGATGAATCTGTGCTACCAGAACTCTGTTCGAAAAGACAAAATGCCAAAATATTTGAAAAAAATCTCCAAGGGCGTGAAGGACAGAGGCTATAACAGGAACCTGCAGCAGTGCCGCGTGAAATTTAAGGAGCTCAGACAAGCCTACCAAAGAACCAGAGAGGCAAACGGATGCTCCGGGTCAGAGCCCCAGACGTGCCACTTCTATGATGAGCTGCATGCCATTCTAGAGGGTGCCCCTACAACTACCCCAACCCTGTGTGTGGACTCCATCAATGGACTCTCACACAACAGGGATGTGGATTTTGGGGATGAGGAAGATGAGGAGGAGGTTGAAGCACAGCAAGCAAGTGGAGAAACCGTTTTCCCCGACAGCCAGGAATTGTTTTTCACCCTGGATCTAGTACCCTCCCAACCCACTGGAGGTGGGCTCCCAGTCCTAGAAGGCAGAGAAGGGACCGCTGGTGAGTGCACCTCTGTAAATATAATACACTGTTTAAAAGAAAGCATGTTTAATGATTAATTTGCCCTGAAGACTTGGGATGCATTCGCGGCCAGTACAGCTACTGGAAAATCCTCCAGGGACATCTCAGTGAAGCTCTCCTGGATGTACTCCCAAAGCCTTTGCAAAAGGTTTCTGGGGAAGGCAGCCTTATTCTGTCCTCCATGGTAGGACATTTTACCACGGCAGGCCAGCAGCATGTAGTCTGGAATCATTGCATAACAAAGCATGACAGCGTATGGTCCCGGTGTTTGCTGGCATTCAAGCAACATCCGTTCTTCATCTCTCTGTGTTATCCTCAGGAGAGTGATATCATTCATGGTCACCTGGTTGAAATAGGGGAATTTTATTAAGGGGACATTCAGAAGTGACCATTTCTGCTGGGCTGTTTGCTTGTGGCTGAACAGAAATCATCCCTGCTGTTAGCCATGCAGTGAGGGGAGGGGTGAAGCAATCATCCCAGAGAATTGGGGTGTGTGTGCAGGGGGGTGTTTAGTTGGGTTTGTGCTGCACGTTAACCCAAAAACCGCAGCCCCTCCTTTTAAAGGGCCAACCCAACAGGTGCTTGATATGTGAAATGAGGGCGCTGCTGTTTAAAACCATTCCCACATGTTAGGTTAAAGAAGCCAAAAGACTGTGGCTTACCATGTCTGCCTGCAAGTCGAATTCTGTTGCTCACCGGCCCTGTGTGTGTGATCTCTCACACCATACCGGCAGGCCCTTGATATGAGAGGCAAAATGTGACCTTGTAAAGAAAGCACACATGCTATGTAATATTAATAGCTTGGTTCACCATGGAAGAGTCTACCCATTGTTCTTTAAAATGTCTCTCTTTAAAGACTCATCTCCCTTTTTTCCCTCCCACAGCTGCAAATGTTTCATCACTCCATGTATCCTCTCCATCCCAGAGGCTATCAAAGATTAGAAGCCAAAAAAAATGCACTCACGATGAAATGTTCTCTGAACTCATGCAGTCCTCCCATGCTGAAAGAACTCAGCACAATGCGTGGAGGGAGTCCAGGAATGCACAAAATGAATGCGAGGACAGGAGGGATGAGCGAGAGGAGAGGTGGTGTCAGCTTAATGAGAGGAGGCAGGATGCAATGCTGAGGCTACTGGAGGATCAAACTGTTATGCTCCAGTGTATGGTTGAGGTGCAGGAAGGGCAGCAGGAGCACAGAGCACTGCTGCAGCCCCTGTGTAACCAACTGCCCTCCTCCCCAAGTTCCATAGCCTCCTCACCCAGACGCCCAAGAATGCAGAAGCGGGGCCTCCGGGCACCCAACCACTCCACCCCAGAGGACTGCCCAAGCAACAGAAAGCTGGCATTGAACAAGTTTTGAAGTGCAGTGTGGCCTTGTCCTTCCATCCTCCCCTCCTCCACTACCTCACTCGGTGCTTCCCTCCTCTCCCACCCCTCCCGGGCTACCTTGGCAGTTATCCCCCCATTTGTGTGATGAATTAATAAAGAATGCATGAATTTGAAACAACAATGACTTTATTGACTCTGCAAGCGGTGATCACAGTGGGGAGGAGAGGGAGGTTGGCTTACAGGGAAGTAGAGTGAACCAAGGGGGTGGGTTTTCATCAAGGAGAAACAAACAGAACTTTCACGCTGTAGCCTGGCCAGTCATGAAACTGGTTTTCAAAGCTTCTCTGATGCACAGCGTGCCCTGCTGTGCTCTTCTAACCACCCTGGTGTCTGGCTGCACATAATCAGCGGCCAGATGATTTTCCTCAACCTCCCACCCCACCATAAATGTCTCCCCCTTACTCTCACAGATATTGTGGAGCACACAGCAAGCAGTAATAACAATGGGAATATTGGTTTCACTGAGGACTAACCGAGTCAGTAAACTGCGCCAGCGTGCTTTTAAACATCCAAATGCACATTCTACCACCATTCTGCACTTGCAGTTGAATAGCTCCTGACTACTGTCCAGGCTGCCTGTGTATGGCTTCATGAGCCATGGCATTAAGAGGTAGGCTGGGTCCCCAAGGATAACTATAGGCATTTCAACATCCCGAACGGTTATTTTCTGGTCTGGAAAGTAAGTCCCTTCCTGCAGCTGTTCCCACAGACCAGAGTTCCTGAAGATGCAAGTGTCATGTACCTTTCCCGGCCATCCCACATTGATGTTGGTGAAACATCCCTTGTGATCCAACAGTGCTTGCAGCACCATTGAAAAGTACCCCTTTTGGTTTATGTACTGGCTGCCTTGGTGGTCCGGTCCAAAGATAGGAATTTGCGTTCCATCTATTGCCCCACCACAGTTAAGGAATCCCATTGCAGCAAAGCCATCCACTATGAGCTGCACATTTCCCACAGTCACTACCCTTGATAGCAGCAGGTCAGTGATCACGTTGGCTACTTGGATCACAGCAGCCCCCACAGTAGATTTGTCCACTCCAAATTGATTCCTGACTGACCGGTAGCTGTCTGGCGTTGCAAGCTTCCAGAGGGCTATCGCCACTCACTTGTGAACTGTGAGGGCTGCTCTCATCTTGATATTCTAGTGCTTCAGGGCAGGGGAATGCAAGTCACAAAGTTCCATGAAAGTGTCCTTACGCATGCAAAAGTTTTGCAGCCATTGGGAATCATTCCAGACCTGCAACATTATGTGGTCCTACCAGTCTGTGCTCGTTTCCCGTGCCCAGAATCGGCATTCCACGGCATTAGCTTGCCCTATTGCCACCAGGGTGGCCAAATTGCCGGGGGCCTACTTTGAGAGAAATCTGTGTCATGTCCTTATCACTCTCCTCACCGCGCTGCCATTGCCTACTTGTCTGCTTTTGCAGGTTCTGGTTGTGCATATACTGCTGGATAATGTGCATGGTGTTTAGAGTGGTCACAACTGCCGCGGTGATCTGAGCGGGCTCCATGCTTGCCGTGGTATGGTGTGAGCAGGAGAGCAGAGTGGCAGCAGAAGCGGTGGGTGGATGACTATGCTGACAGCAATATGGCGCCCGCACAGAAAAAGGCATGAAATGATTGTTGGCCATTGCTTTCATGGAGGGAGTGGGGAGCAAGGGGTAGGCTGGCAGCAGATGGTGCAGTACGACTGCTAGCCATCATCTCCTGGGCTCACCAGCAGACAGTGCAGCACAACTGCTAGCTGTCAGCATCTCCTGGGTCCTCGCAGTGCTGTTGACAGGGAGAGCAGCCCAAGGCAGAATGGCCCCCTCAAGGATTGAACCCACAACTTGGGTTTAGCAGGCCAATGCTCAAACCACTGAGCTATCCCTCTGCCAATATTCCAGGCAGCACTGAATCTCCATTAGACAAAACTTAAAGAAAAGAATGACCTAAGTCACTCCCATTTATGTCCAGGCACCCCTGACAGACCTTACTGAGGTCTGCAAGGAGCACCCACGTCTGCCCAGGCGCCTCTGACAGATCTTACCGAGGTCTTCCAGGAGCACCCAGGAGATGACGAGGATAGATACAAGTCATACTGCACCATCTGCTGCCATGAGGCAATGAGCTGCTACTGTGTAGCAATGCAGTCCCATGTCTACCAGCACCCAGAAGACGTATGGTGGCGGTGAGCTGAGCAGTCTCCATGCTTGCCGTGGTATGGCATCTGCACGGGTAACCCAGGAAAAAAGGCGTGAAACGATTGTCTGCCGTTGCTTTCACGGAGGGAGGGAGGGATGGGGGGCCTGACAACATGTACCCAGAATCACCCGCGACAATGTTTTTTGCCCCATCAGGCATTGGGATCTCAACCCAGAATTCCAATGGGTGGCAGAGACTGCAGGAACTGTGGGATAGCTACCCACAGTGCAATGCTCCAGAAGTCAATGTAAGCTAGCCTTGGTACTGTGGACACACTCTTCCTACTTAATGGTCTTAAGTTGGGGGACACACAATCGACTGAATAAAATCGCTTTCTAAAAAATCAACTTCTATAAATTTGACCTAATTTCGTAATGTAGACGTACCCAAAAGGCTCTTAAGCAAAGTAAGCTGCCGTGGGATAAGAGGGAAGGTCCTCTCAGGGATTGGTAACTAGTTAAGGGAATACAAGTCCTTTGTCAGAATGAGAGATGTAAATAGTGGTGTCCTCCAGGGGTCTGTACTGGGACCAGTCTTATTCAACATATTCATAAATGATCTGGAAAAAGGGGTAAACAGTGAGGTGGCAAAATTTGCAGATGATACAAAACTACTCAAGATAGTTAAGTCCCAAGCAGACTGCGAAGAGCTACAAAAGAATCTCACAAAACTGGTTGACTGGGCAACAAAATGGCAGATGGAATGCAATGTTGATCAATGTAAAGAAATGCACATAGGAAAACATAATCCCAACTATACATATAAAATGATGGGATCTAAATTAGTTGTTATCACTCAAGAAAGAGATCTTGGGGTCACTGTGGATAGTTCTCTGAAAACATCCACTTGATGGGCAGCAGCAGTCAAAAAAGCGAACAGAATGTTCAGAATCATTAAGAAAGAGATAGATAAGACAGAAAATATTTCATTGCCTCAAAAAATCCATGGTACGCCCACATCTTGAATAATGTGTGCAGATGTGGTCATCCCATCTCAGAAAGATATAGTGGAATTGGAAAAGGTTCAGAAAAGGGCAACAAAAATGATTAGGGGTATGGAACGGCTTCCAGATGAGGAGAGATTAATAAGACTGGGACTTTTAAGCTTGGAAAAGAGACGACTAAAGGGGTATATGACAGAGGTCTATAAAATCATGACTGGTGTAGAGAAAGTAGATAAGGACGTGTTATTTACGACTTCTCCTAACATAAGAAATGGGGTAACCAAATGAAATTAATAGGCAGCAGGTTTAAAACAAATTAAAGGAAGTATTTCTTCACACAACACACAGTCAACCTGTGGAACTCCTTGCTAAGACTATAACAGAGTTCAAAAAAGAACTAGATAAATTCATGGAGGATAGATCCATCCATGGCTTTTAGCCAGGATGGGCAGGAATGGTGTCCCTAGCCTCTGTTTGCCAGAAGCTGGGAATGAGGGACAGGAGTTGGCTCACTTGATGATTACTTGTCTGTTCATTCCCTCTGTGGACATTGGCCACTGTCATTGACAGGATTCTGGGGAAGATGACCTTTGGTCTGACCCAGTATGGCCATTCTTATTGTTAGATCCCTTTTCTGCCATCACTTTCCTGGTGCACAGTTTTGGGAGGATGGTAATTATTTGGCTGCAATGAGGTATGCAACTCAGACATGGATCTGAAAATGTGATTTGTTCTTTAAAAACTACTATCTCCCAAAAGCAATAATTGTTATCCAAACTGGTACATTTTCACACATTGCAGTTTCCAAAAACCCTGATAGATTCAGAAGAAGCATGTCCTAGAAAAGGACCATAGAGCAGAACACACCTGATTATTTTTTAAGGTTTCTTTGTAAACAGAAGAATACAGTTCAATTGCTCTATTTAAGCTGTTATCCTTGTTGGATGCTTGGCCCATAAACTTGATCCAGTTATAGGGATCAGAAAAGGATGGTATAGCATGAAGGAACTTGCTCATAGGAACTGTAGTTGCAGTTGTCACAGAGTCACCGGGCGATGCTCTGGAACTACTCCATACGAAGCCAGTCAGAACCCTGGAGAAGCATGCCTCCTCTCTGAGCATACTGTCTCCAGGGCAAGAAGCTTACACAACTTTGGCCTTCCTGGGGCTGATCTTGGAGAATTCAGCATCCCCTCTTTACACCATGTACTTCCCACAGTGAGTCCGCACCAGCGGGGCTCCTGGGGAAGCCAGAGGGCCCTACACCCCAATTCCACAGTCAGACATGACTCTCAGCCAGCCAGTAAAACAGAAGGTTTATTAGATGACAGGAACATGGTCTAAAACAGAGCTTGTAGGTACAGAGAACAGGACCCCTCAGTCAGGTCCATCTTGGGGAGCAGGGAGCCCAGAGCCCCATCTGGGCCACCCTCCATTTCCCCAGCCAGCTCCAAACTGACCCTCCCCCCCCCACCCCTCTTCTGGCCTTTGTCTCTTTCCCGGGCCAGGAGGCCACCTGATCTTTTTGTTCTCCAACACCTTCAACTCGCACCTTGCAGGGGAGGGGCCAAGGCCATCAGTTGCCAGGAGACAGAGTGTTGGCCATTCTCTGTGCAGACACCATCACACTGGCTCTCTAGGGATCTGCAACAATCACACCCTTATCCCACCAAATAGATACTTAAGAAATGCCTAGGGGAAACTGAGGCACACACACAGTATTCAGAGAAAACATTAAGAACATTCCCTCTTCATCACAACTGTAAGCAGAGATCCTCTGATGTCTGGCATTATATTTTATAAGTTACTCCTGGGGGAATTCTGCATCACTGCACATGCACAGAATTCATGTCCCCCACAGCTTTCTTTGCTTCCCTGAAGAAAAATGACTTCTGATGGGGAAGCAAAAGGAAGCCTACAATAGCGGTCATACGTCCCTCCCCAGCAGTGTAGGCAGGTTGCTTCAGGCACTCAGAGCACCTGGTAGAGAGTAAATCACTGGGGGACAGGTTGAGGGTAGAGGGGCGCTGCGCAGATGTGCGTGAGAGAGAGAGACTCTTTCCCTCTTGCTCGCTATTGCAGCACGTTCAGCATGGAGAGGCAGGCCTTTGGTGTGTTTCTGAGGAGGAAGGCGTGGGGCAGAGCAGAATGTAGCAGCCAGCCTGCTTAGTGAATTGTTTCCATTGTCTTTGTGAATTCCCTCACGCGTATGAAACAGGTGTAAAAGATTTACAGCTCCTTTACATTGCCAGAGTGGTGTAAAGGACAGTATGTCCTTATAAATGCGTAGGGTGCTTTAGTGATTAGAACTGGTCTAAATTTTTGGACTGAAAAACATTCCTGTCAAAATGTACTCCATTACTTCTTTGGTGTTAACCTTTCTGGAGATGGTCAGCAGCCAATATAAATTGTGAGTTTGATTTCCCCAACCCTCAATTTCTCTTCAGTTGCCTATGATGTAACACTGAGCATATGACTGCATATATTTGTTGACTAATAACTGGAAATAAAGGGTCAAAACTAGCTACATTATTATTAGACAAGGGAGTTTGGGGATTTCCTCCAATGGGCCCCATTCCCATTCTCCGTCTATTGTATTGTAGTTTAAACAAATTACCAAAATAATTGAAACTGGCATGATTATATTGCATTATTTTGACAAATAAAATATGCAGAATTTTAAAATATTGTGCACATAATTTTTATTTTTTGGGGGGGCAGAATCCCCCCCAGTAGTAATAAGTGCAAATTTTGTTATATAAAATCCTTTTTGCTATATATCTAGTCTGTATACAAAATGGATTTAAAATAGCCTGTATATGGAGTGGGTAAGGTACTTAAAATCCATGACTTTGGATAGAGATGTGTGTTAGTAGAGATGGTACTGTCTTACATTGTTCTTGCTGTGGTTAGAGCCAATGCTGCAGTTATCTAAATAATGGAATAAAAAGAACAGATGTTCATGCTTGTCTGTTGTTTTTATTAATCTCCATTTCACGGGCCTCTCTGTAGTAGGTCTCAGTCTGTTTCTCTTTTTATTTTCTTCCCCTTACATTTCTCTCATTTAGACGCCAGGGAGGAAGATGAGGAGTTGAGGAGGAAACCTGGACATGAGTTTTCACAGGAGGGAGACAGGAGATAACTTTTGGGCATGGGGGAAGTAGAAGGAAGAAATGCAGCCTACTATGTATTCCTTGGTTCCTTCGTCTTGGTACCAGTTAAATTTCCTGGTAGACCACACAGGCCAGTGCGGGGGCATACTAGATTGCAGGGGATTTGCCTAATAGCTATAAATATAGTTTTGCATTAATTGCACCATGAACAAGTACATCCAAAATATCCTTATAACAAGAATGATCTATTTCATAGCTTACATAGAGCCTGGTTTTTCAGAGAGTCTGAGCAGCCACAATTCCAGTTCCCATCATTGACAGCCAGGGGTGGCTCATCTGTAGACTAAAGAATAACCTACATGCACCTGGGTTTCAAACTTCCTGGTGACATTTCAAACCATGTATATGGGAGTTGGTGGAGTTGTACATCTTGGCAGAATATTGTGGAAAAAGTCTCTATTCTGCAAAGCGTGGCACACGGGCTTAAATTGGATCACATGAGTAGTCCTGCAGTCCAGAGTTTAGCACATGCACAAGCTGTTTGCAGGGCCTTATAATGTATTGAATTTGGGTTAGACTAGTGTGACGATGCTGCCCGTGGGAGCCAGCTGAGGTCACTCAATTAGGGTGACGTGCAAACAGAACGGGGCAGACAAACCCCAAAAGCTGGTGGATATTCCAATACTTAAATTTACCAAGCCAGCACAAAACAGCTTCTATATTACCATACAAAAAGAAAAGGAGTATTTGTGGCACCTTAGAGACTAACAAATTTATTAGAGCATAAGCTTTCGTGAGCTACAGCTCACTTCATCGGATGCATTCCACCAAATGCATCCGATGAAGTGAGCTGTAGCTCATGAAAGCTTATGCTCTAATAAATTTGTTAGTCTCTAAGGTGCCACAAGTACTCCTTTTCTTTTTGCGAATACAGACTAACACGGCTGCTACTCTGAAATTACCATACAAGTTACTCAGATGTCCAAACAACGCAGTTCCCTTAAAGTACCCAGCCTCAGACCTTCATCCAGGCACATATATCAGTTATGATAATGATTACTGAAAATCTTATTTCATCATATACAAGAAAAGGTTCTTCTGACCCCAAAGGACCAGCCACACACCCAAGTACAATTATAACTTAGATCTTAACCCAAATACACGCTTATAGTCAATTCTTGTTAACTAAACTAAAATTTATTAAAAAAGAAAAGAGAGACAATTGGTTAAAAGATCAGTATACGTACAGACTTCAATTCAATTCTTGAGGTTCAGATACGTAGCTTGTAGTTGCCAAAAGTCTTTTTAGAAATATTCCATAGATTCTAGTCCATTGTCCATATTCAGGGTGACTCCAGTCAGTGACTGGGGATCTCAATCCTTATGGCTTAAGGTTTCCCCCTCTTGAAACCCAAAGCAGATCTGAGATGAAGAAGGATCATGTCCCAAGGTTTTTATACATTTCCAGCAGCCTTTTGGCCTGAGAAAACAATAGGCTTAACTTTCCTTCTCCTAAACATCATGGCAATTAGTACATGGTAATTTATCCATTAAACAGTTCAGCTACAGGTTACCACAACCTTCAAAGAGACATATTGACAATAATACTATTTCACTCAAGTGTCTTCCTAAATGTTATTATTCCTTTTTTGATCTTTGAATCAAAGCTATAGCAATAGACAAGACTTATTTGCTTACATCACAAGACCTGAACAGACATCTACCCTTCTGTCTCTAACAATACAGGCTTGCATTTCAAAGCTCTATTCATTTACATATCTTCATAACCAGTCTCTAAAGTTCGGCCATGGGTCAGGTCAGTCTGTGAGTTAACTAACTCTTTCTGGCCCTTTCACCATTCAATGAGATAGTTTATTACACCCATAATGTCACAACTAGAAAAGGAGTACACGTGGCACCTTAGAGACTAACAAATTTATTAGAGCATAAGCTTTCGTGAGCTACAGCTCACTTCATCGGATGCATTTGGTGGAAAAAGCAGAGGAGAGATTTATATACACACACACACACACACACACAGAGAACATGAAACAATGGGTTTATCATACACACTGTAAGGAGAGTGATCACTTAAGATAAGCCATCACCAGCGGGGGGGGGGGGGGGGACCTTTCATGGTGACAAGCAAGGTAGGCTAATTCCAGCAGTTAACAAGAATATCAGAGGAACAGTGGGGGGGGGGGAGAAATACCATGGGGAAATAGTTTTACTTTGTGTAATGACTCATCCATTCCCAGTCTCTATTCAAGCCTAAGTTAATTGTATCCAGTTTGCAAATTAATTCCAATTCAGCAGTCTCTCGTTGGAGTCTGTTTCTGAAGCTTTTTTGTTGAAGTATAGCCACTCTTAGGTCTGTGATCGAGTGACCAGAGAGATTGAAGTGTTCTCCAACTGGTTTTTGAATGTTATAATTCTTGACGTCTGATTTGTGTCCATTCATTCTTTTACGTAGAGACTGTCCAGTTTGGCCAATGTACATGGCAGAGGGGCATTGCTGGCACATGATGGCATATATCACATTGGTAGATGCGCAGGTGAACGAGCCTCTGATAGTGTGGCTGATGTGATTAGGCCCTATGATGGTATCCCCTGAATAGATATGTGGACAGAGTTGGCAACGGGCTTTGTTGCAAGGATAGGTTCCTGGGTTAGTGGTTCTGTTGTGTGGTGTGTGGTTGCTGGTGAGTATTTGCTTCAGATTGGGGGGGCTGTCTGTAAGCAAGGACTGGTCTGTCTCCCAAGATCTGTGAGAGTGATGGGTCATCCTTCAGGATAGGTTGTAGATCCTTGATGATGCGTTGGAGAGGTTTTAGTTGGGGGCTGAAGGTGATGGCTAGTGGCGTTCTGTTGTTTTCTTTGTTGGGCCTGTCCTGTAGTAGGTGACTTCTGGGTACTCTTCTGGCTCTGTCAATCTGTTTCTTCACTTCAGCAGGTGGGTATTGTAGTTGTAGGAATGCATGATAGAGATCTTGTAGGTGTTTGTCTCTGTCTGAGGGGTTGGAGCAAATGCGGTTATATTGTAGCGCTTGGCTGTAGACAATGGATCGAGTGGTATGATCTGGATGAAAGCTAGAGGCATGTAGGTAGGAATAGCGGTCAGTAGGTTTCCGATATAGGGTGGTGTTTATGTGACCCTATTTTCGACGTCTCAGACTCAAGGAATATTTCCAACACACCTCTGACCAACATATTAACCCACAGAGACCTTCCTGCCAACACTACAAAAAGAAGGATTCTGGGTGGACTCCTCCTGAAGGTCGAAACAGCAGCCTGGATTTCTACATAGACTGCTTCCGCCGACATACACGAGCTGAAATTGTGGAAAAGCAGCATCGCTTACCCCATAACCTCAGCCATGCAGAACACAGTGCCATCCACAGCCTCAGAAACAACTCTGACATCATAATCAAACAGGCTGACAAAGGAGGTGCTGTCGTCATCATGAATAGGTCGGAGTATGAACAAGAGGCTACTAGGCAGCTCTCCAACACCACTTTCTACAAGCCATTACCCTCTGATCCCACTGAGAGTTACCAAAAGAAACTACAGCATTTGCTCAAGAAACTCCCTGAAAAAGCACAAGAACAAATCCGCACAGACACACCCCTGGAGCCCCGACCTGGGGTATTCTATCTGCTACCCAAGATCCATAAACCTGGAAATCCTGGACGCCCCATCATCTCAGGCATTGGCACCCTGACAGCAGGATTGTCTGGCTATGTAGACTCCCTCCTCAGGCCCTTCGTTACCAGCACTCCCAGCTATCTTCGAGACACCACTGACTTCCTGAGGAAACTACAGTCCATTGGTGATCTTCCTAAAAACACCATCCTAGCCACTATGGATGTAGAAGCCCTCTACACCAACATTCCACACAAAGATGGGCTACAAGCCGTCAGGAACAGTATCCCAGATACTGTCACGGCTAATCTGGTGGCTGAACTTTGTGACTTTGTCCTGACCCATAACTATTTCACATTTGGTGACAATGTATACCTTCAAATCAGCGGCACTGCGATGGGTACCCGCATGGCCCCACAGTATGCCAACATTTTTATGGCTGACTTAGAACAATGCTTCCTCAGCTCTCGTCCCCTAATGCCCCTACTCTACTTGCGCTACATTGATGACATCTTCATCATCTGGACCCATGGAAAAGAAGCTCTTGAGGAATTCCACCATGATTTCAACAATTTCCATCCCACCATCAACCTCAGCCTGGACCAGTCCACACAAGAGATCCACTTCCTGGACACTACGGTGCTAATAAGCGATGGTCACATAAATACCACCCTATATCGGAAACCTACTGACCGCTATTCCTACCTACATGCCTCTAGCTTTCATCCAGATCATACCACTCGATCCATTGTCTACAGCCAAGCGCTACGATATAACCGCATTTGCTCCAACCCCTCAGACAGAGACAAACACCTACAAGATCTCTATCATGCATTCCTACAACTACAATACCCACCTGCTGAAGTGAAGAAACAGATTGACAGAGCCAGAAGAGTACCCAGAAGTCACCTACTACAGGACAGGCCCAACAAAGAAAACAACAGAACGCCACTAGCCATCACCTTCAGCCCCCAACTAAAACCTCTCCAACGCATCATCAAGGATCTACAACCTATCCTGAAGGACGACCCATCACTCTCACAGATCTTGGGAGACAGACCAGTCCTTGCTTTCAGACAGCCCCCCAATCTGAAGCAAATACTCACCAGCAACCACACACCAGACAACAGAACCACTAACCCAGGAACCTATCCTTGCAACAAAGCCCGTTGCCAACTCTGTCCACATATCTATTCAGGGGACACCATCATAGGGCCTAATCACATCAGCCACACTATCAGAGGCTCGTTCACCTGTGCATCTACCAATGTGATATATGCCATCATGTGCCAGCAATGCCCCTCTGCCATGTACATTGGCCAAACTGGACAGTCTCTACGTAAAAGAATGAATGGACACAAATCAGACGTCAAGAATTATAACATTCAAAAACCAGTTGGAGAACACTTCAATCTCTCTGGTCACTCGATCACAGACCTAAGAGTGGCTATACTTCAACAAAAAAGCTTCAGAAACAGACTCCAATGAGAGACTGCTGAATTGGAATTAATTTGCAAACTGGATACAATTAACTTAGGCTTGAATAGAGACTGGGAATGGATGAGTCATTACACAAAGTAAAACTATTTCCCCATGGTATTTCTCCCCCACCCCCCACCCCCCACTGTTCCTCTGATATTCTTGTTAACTGCTGGAATTAGCCTACCTTGCTTGTCACCATGAAAGGTTTTCCTCCTTTCCTCCCCCTGCTGCTGGTGATGGCTTATCTTAAGTGATCACTCTCCTTACAGTGTGTATGATAAACCCATTGTTCCATGTTCTCTGTGTGTGTGTGTGTGTGTGTGTGTGTGTGTGTGTGTGTATATAAATCTCTCCTCTGCTTTTTCCACCAAATGCATCCGATGAAGTGAGCTGTAGCTCACGAAAGCTTATGCTCTAATAAATTTGTTAGTCTCTAAGGTGCCACGGGTACTCCTTTTCTTTTTTAAAAATGTCACAACTAGTATCAAGCATTATTCCATGTCTTTCATTTTCAGAGAGACATCCCACACCTATTGGCAATAAGGAGAGAAAGGAAAATACATTGTAATCAAATTAAACTGAAAATTCAGTGGAAACAAAGTTGAAATTGAAGGTGTTGCTTCTGTCTCCAGGATCTGAGACAGTATTAGTAGGACTCCCTCCATATTGGCTGTCACATGTCTTTCTGTGTTGCATGGCCATTCAGTCATTTTGGAAACCAGCCCAGAATCCCACAGGGGGTAAGAATAGTTTAAAGCTATCAACCCCAAGCACTCAAAAGTCATGAATCAGGGGTCTCCCCAATCATTAGGTTGACTTGAAAATCAGGCGATTAAATTAAAGGGTTATTTTTGTCTTTTGGTTTTTGAACCTTTAGGATAGACTCAGGTCACTTTTCAAGTTTTATTCCACAGCCGTGGGAGCTAAAACTTTTGGGGAGAAGGTATATTTGGGGGGGAGGTTTTCAGTGGCAGCTGAGATTCTCATTTGTCCACATAACTCCAGGAACTGGGACTTTAAGCAAAGCACCAAATATGATGAGACACAATAAAATTGCAAGAGTTGGCAACACTGTTTCTGGCACCTGCATGTAGGGTGACCAGACAGCAAGTGTGAAAAATCGGGACGGGGTGGGGAGTAATAGGTGCCTATATAAGACAAAGCCCCAAATATCGGGACTGTCCCTATAAAACAGGGACATCTGGTCACCCTACCTGCATGTGCTGTGCCTCCTGCATGTTACAACAAGTCTGTATGTTTAAAAAGCCTCCAGTTATGTACTTAGAGAAGCAGGGATCTGCCGTCATTTCTTGGGTCTCTCACCATCACTCACCGCATGTGAGAAGAAAATGCGGTGGGTTTCTGGAGTATCTGAGCAGAGTATTTAGCAAACGAGAGCAAGAGCAAATTAATGGAGATGCTTGGAGGACTTGCAGAACTGGCAATTTTGAAACTTTAAGTCTGGGATCTCAAGAAATAAAATTGAGAAACTGCATAATTATATTAATAAATGTAAGTCTTAATGGAATAACTACATACTCTTGGGTGCCACTCTGAAATATTTAATACCCTTACCACCTTTGCTTTAAAGTTTGTCAAACTTTATTGCTTTAATTATGAAAGTCACCAACATAATTTTTATTTCGGGGAACATGAATTCTTTATATGCAGCAACATTTCACATTGAAGTTGTGTCAGCTACATTTGATTTTAACTTTTATTTCTTGAGAACATGACCTGAGCCCGCTCCATCGTCAAATAAGGGAGGAAAGGTCAGAACTATAAATTTTTGACCTTGGTGAGTTGAGGTAGATGATAGACTACAAATCTCTCTTGCTAATGGCAGCCATACTTCACGGCTACATCAGCAATGTTTAAGGTCACCGACAATGAGACCTTTCATCACTTGCACTGAAGTGTTCTTCATTTACTGCTATCTGCATGGGGCACCAGCAAAATTAGATGTAAATGTATCTGTTGACAAACAGGTGTCAACGCAAAGGGTGATGTGTTGTTAGGAATAAGGGCATTGACTATAGTAAAATTGCTTGAAGGGGCAACTGGCAAAAGGTGAACATAGCTGACATCACTGTTGTTTACTGTATCAGAACTGGACTTTTGACTGTCCGGTCCTAATTCAGCAGAATCCTCGGCCTATCTGCTAATTGCTCAGTCCTCATTCCAAACTGTCATGTTCCTTTTTGGCATTTTATTACTTTTAATACTGCATTGCAAGAGGAAGTGTGTCTAGTAGTTGAGCACAGGAGTGGGAGCAGGGAGCTCTCTTCGGGTCTCATGGTGTGAAGCTGGGCTGTACCTCAATGAATCCATATTGCAAGTGGGTAAAATAATAACTACCTCCCAATATATTCAGAGGCTGTTCTGAGTTTAAAGGTGCTTTGAGCTTCTCAGGCGGAAGGCATTATACACTGTGTAACTCTAAGTAATTATTAGATATAATACTCTCTCTGTTCTGACTTGTTTGCTTTCAAAGGAAGCTGTTTAATTACACTGTTTAATCATTGTTTTACAATGTTTTCATTCTATTCTGAATCACCATCCAGTGCCTCCTCCAGTGTCTTGAGCTAGGCGCCACTTAATAAATCCCATTATCCTTTTGTTTGTTATTATACTGTAAAGCATCTTGATATCATGAGAGGTACTACATAAATCAACTAACAAAAACCTCCATTTAACTTTACTGACATGCAGAGTAATATACATGTCAGCAGCCAGAGTAGATAATCACTACTTGCGTCCATTATGTTGTAAGGCAATTTAGTGAGATGGATTTGTTAAGCAGAGGATTACAACTCCCGCAAGCCCCCTCCCATTGCACATGCCCCCTTCCCCTGGCAAATAAGGGGAAGGGTCCTGAACCAGGAAGTGGCCAGGCTTTGTTGAGACACAGCGGCCACATAGCAAGCCGGGAGCTGCAGAGAAGCTGAATGCATAGATGAACTCCAGAAACTATAATGGAGCCATGTGTGGGATGGGCTACGACTGCCAGACATTACAGCTGGGTACAAGTCTGTGTGGGACTTATTGGGGGAGGAAGGGACAGAAGCAAGTGCAGCAGGTCCCCAGTGAGGTACAGTAACTGAACCTGGACTGAAAACTTGCAACCCCCTATTTGCTCGAGCAGAGACTGGACTGGAGAGGGCTCCCCAGGTACCCTAGGCCTCAAGAGCCCTGACTCTTGGCTGGACTGACGCAGTGGCTATTGCTTGCTTTGAGCTGTAACTGTTCAAGCCTGTGTACATATGCACAACCTTTCCTGTCAGCCCCAGTAAAATACCCCTGCACTTAGCCTTGTGTCTGATTGGTTACTGGGACCCACCAGGGCTAGCACCCACACAGCATAGCTGCTGAAGCACCTACAGTGCTTGCCTCAGACTTCTGGTACACCTGGCATGCTACTGGCACCCTAGGGGTTTGGAGTGCTGAGCTACCTCAATCATTATTTTAGAAAGGTGCTATATACATACATTACAATTTACGAAACAAATTCTTAGCATGATTATGATCTGCTTCCTATGTGTAAGACACCATCAGGGCAACAATTTAGCATGTGATCTCTTCTTTTATTATTTATTTAGTTTATGGTAGCTCCCAGAGGCCCAGTCAGGACCACTGTAGTAGGTGCTGTACAAACACATTGTTAGAGACAATGGGAAAGAACTTAGCCCTGTTTCAGTCAGGTGTCAGTGTAAAAAGATCTGAACACTGGTGTTTATGAACAAAAAACTATCCCTGATTTGAACTGAGAAACTATCTCATAAAAGGGTGCAACTCTTGGCATGAACTAGCCAATGGGAAAAACAACTTCCAGCAAGAACTGCACTTTGAAACCACAGGGTTTTCCATTGTAAGATGCTGGATTTATGTTGTTTCCTCTCTTGGCTCTTTCCCAAACATGACCGCCAAAGGAAACACAAACAGTGACTTCAACTGAAAATCTTCTTAGGTAATGACAATATCAAAAATCCCCATGCAGCGCAGCAGCCAGGAAACATCTCCACTAAAGCCCCATGTCAATGAAATCCTTAACCATTTCCCTTGTGAGGGGAAGGGTAGTTTGTGGAGAAACCCATAAACAGCTTGAGACCAAGAACAGTAAGATCAATGGAAGTTCTGATGCTATCTGCCATGGGAACAGAATTATGTCCCACCCAGATTAATGGTCTTCTCAAACACTCTTTAAAGTTAGATTTCAAAAACCTTCTCACCACTGAAGACATTCCAACTTGAGACAGGCAAACTGGGAGAAAGGTGAAGATTCATGCAACCTATGGCATTGATGTTTTGCGAACTGTTGTGAAATACAGGAAGGTGTGGGGTTTTTTGTTGTTTTTCTTTCTTCAAGGGAAATATCACTGGAAAGAGACTCTCAAAGGATGAGGCACTGATCTGGCTAACAAGAATGTCCAGAGTTATAATAGTTTATATTAAACAGAATAAAATTAAAAGAGCTTTGGAAGGGATAGGAACCCTGAATCAACAGGGCATAACCCAACATCTAACTACTGGGGATTAGGAGAAAATTCTTGCTGAGGCAGGTTGTCCCATTGCAGGGTTTCTTCCTCTGAAGCAGCTGGCATTGGTCTCTGCCAGAGAGAGGGTATTGGGTTAGATTAGGGTCTGATTCAGTCTGGCAATTCCTCTCTTCCTAGCAGAAGAAATAATTATTTTTTAAAAAATTACAGAGTCAACGACTGAGTCGTGCTTGATAGGGCTATGGCTGATCCCTCAGAGATACTAACTGGTTTTCTCTTCAAGGACTATTTCTGTTTCCAGTGGCACAGTTTCCATCAGTTCCTGCCTTATCCCTCCCTTTTTCCCCATGTTATTTTCATGGCCTCTCTATCTGGATCTATAGTTAAAGGGATCCATCTTCCCCCTGCTAATGCTCTGTCTGTTTCTCCCATCTCCTTTCCTTGGTGCCTCTATATCCTTCCAGTCCCTCTCCTCCCTTTGTAGTAACCATTACTGGCATTTCTCACTTGCAGCCTGATTCTATGCTATTGACAATATTGGGAGTTTTGCCATCAACTTCAGGGGCAATAAGATAGGGCCCTTACCACATCAGCACCTTGAGCTCTCTCTCTTACTGACCCAAGGCCTCAGTCTCCCCTACTCTCCATGCTTCTTTCCTCCATGCTTCTCTCGATGCTCTGACTTCCCCTTCTCTGTCCATCCATCTTGTGACCCAGAAACCACTTGGTGCCAGTTGGCAGAGGGTTAGGCCAACACCAGCTGCATCCCCTGGGTTCACAAAAAGGGATCATGTAAGGACTATACTGAAAGCATGTGTCACACTGATCATCATAACCATGGTGAAATGTATGTGCAGATAATTGTAAGGAGTTATGTACATATACTGAACTTTATGTTCTTAATTCCTTGAAGTAAAAGGCAGGTCACTCAGAGGTAGTGTGCATTGAGACAGACTTCTGCATTTAGAAAGCAAAATATACTTATCTCCCTGATTGACCACTGTATATTTATGTATCTTACAATGAAAGTCTATTTGCATATTGAGTCAAATGCTAATGAACAGATTGAATGCTGCAGGAAAACACAAAACAGCAGGGGTTATTCTGTTTTTGAGCAAAGACAATGAACTTTGGGGGTCATAGCTGGGGGTACATCCTTCAATCTAGGAAGACAAGCTGCTAGCGGAGGATTTCAGCAATCCAGGTTGAAAACACTTGAGGTAAGCTATCCAGTAGGAGACGGGGGAATGTCTTGTGTTATGTTTTTGGCTCTAGAAAGTGTGTAATGATTTCATTTCCAATGTAACCATTTGTTTGCAATATTCTTACTTACTTTGATTTTAATCTCTGTTCTTTGGTAATCAACTCATTCTTATTTTCACTATAAAGGTATCTAAGTGCTGTGTGTTAAGCGGAATTGTGATTCTGAGTTAAATCTTGTACGCTGATATACACTCTTCTTTTGGGAGTAGAGTGCCTGAGAGTTCTGTAAGTGAGGGGCTGGGCATGCCAGACGGGTGCTCAGAGCCATACACTAACCCCTGAGTCCTATTACTAACCTGTACCGAGAAAACGGGGCTTGAAGAGGCCCGGAAAGCAGTGCTTGTGTTGCCAGAGGCTGGTGGAGACTGGCCACTAATCCCTCAGCAGGCAGACAAGATTTCCTCAAGCTAAGGGCAGGTTGTAGCAAGGTGCCTATCAACTCTGGATACCCCTGGGAAGCGCCCCATCTCTTTATTATGACTGTTCCTTCTGTTCTTGCCTTGAGTTTCTCCATCTCCTGTAGGAACTAAGGCCCTGATCTTCTAAAGTAATTAGGCTCCTAACTTCCATTGATTTCAGTAGCAATTAGGAACTTAAATAGCTTTTGGAGGATCTGGGCCCAACTCACCTCTGCTGTAGGAATCCCTTTGCACAAGACCTCTCATGAAGTTTAGACTCACTCCCATTTTTCATGCTGTCCATTTCTGCTCCTATTTCTGTCTTTTCTTGTGCCCATCCCAGCACATTGTACAGCTACTGGCTAAGTGCTACTACTACTTGAGCATGCTAATACCAATCTATACTCATGATATTAACCATTTCATCCCAAAAAACATAGCACACACTTCTTTCTCCAGCCCCACCTAGATCTAGTTGGAGAAGTAGTGGCTGGTCACGCAAATCCTCTCAGTAGTAGCTATGTATACCATGGTAGCGTCCAAAGACCCTGCGGGGAACAGGGCACCATTGTGCTGATTGTTGTACAAACACAGAAAATCCCTACCCTGAAGGGCTTGTGATCTAAAGATCGAAACAGACAAAGGGAAGGGGATGTGGATACAGCAAAGTATCAAAACTGGGTGACTGGGCAACAAAATGACAGATGAAATTTCTTGTTGATAAATGCAAAGTAATGCACATTGGAAAGCATAATCCTAAATATAAGTATAAAATGATGGGGTCTAAATTAGCTGTTACCACTAAAGAAGGAAATCTTGGAGTCATTGTGGATAGTTCTCTGAAAACATCCACTCAATGTGCAGCAGCAGTCAAAAAAGCTAACAGAATGCTGGGAATAATTAAGAAAGGGATAGATAATAGGACAGAAAATCATGTTGCCACTATATAAATCTTGAATACTGTGTGCAGATGTGGTCGCCCCATCTCAAAAAAGATATATTGGAATTGGAAAAGGTTTAGAAAAGGGCTACAAAAATGATTAGGGATATGGAATGGCTTCCGTATGAGGTGAGATTAATAAGACTGGGACTTTTCATCACAGAAAAGAGACGGCTAAGGGGAGTTTTGACTGAGGTCTATAAAATCATGACTGATGTAGAGAAAGTAGATAAGGAAGTGTTGTTTATGACTTCTCCTAACACAAAAACTAGGGGTAACCAAATTAAATTAATAGGCAGCAGGTTTAAAACAAATAAATGTAAGTATTTCTTCACACAACACACAGTCAACCTGTGGAACTCCTTGCCAGAGGATGTCATGAAGGCCAAGACCATAACAGGGTTCAAAAAAGAACTAGATAAATTAATGGAGGATAGGTCCATCTACAGCTATTAGCCAGGATGGGCAGGAATGGTAGCCCTAGCCCAGGGGTGGACAAACTTTTTGGCCCAAGAGCCGCATCGGGATTTGGAAATTGTATGGGGGGCCGGTTAGGGGAGGCTGTGCCCTGCCCCCATCCCCTTACCACGCTGCCTGGAGCACTGGTGGCTGGCAGTGCTACAGCTTCACCACCCGGCTGGAGCCAGCCACGCACTGCACAGCACAGAGCATCGGGTCAGGCCGGGCTCTGCAGCTGTGCTGCCCCAGGAGCTCGCAGCCCCACCGCCCAGAGCATTGTGCCAGCAGCACAGTGAGTTGAGGCTGCGGGGGAGAGGGAACGATAGGGGAGGGGCCAGGGGTGAGCCTCCCAGGCCAGGAGCTCAGGGGCCGGGCAGGAGGGTCCCGCGGGCCGTAGTTTTCCCACCTCTGTCCTAGCCTCTGTTTGCCAGAAGTTGAGAATGAGTGACGGGGGGAGGGGGAGAATCACTTGATGATTACCTGTTCTGTTCATTCCCTCTGGGGCACCTGGCATTGACAACTGTCAGAAGACAGGATACTGGGCTAGATGGACCTTTGGTCTGACCCAGTAGGGCCATTCTTATTTTATCTCAGTTCAGCAAATGTTAGAGGAAGAGTATTAAGCCCTTGGAATATTCCTTTTCCAACTGGGAACTTTAGAAACTGCCATATTCAAATAAGTGCAAAAAACATTTCCCTCTTTGTGCCACTTGGTATTTCCAGAATGCCTCATCCAAAGAACTCCAGTTGTTCAATGAACATTAATTAATTAAAGCTTCACAGTGCCCTCATGAGGTTAGTAAGGATTATATCCATTTTACCATTGGGAAACTTTGCTAGCTCAAGACTTTGGCATGAACTCCCACAGGAATTAGGAAGCATCAAAAACCTCAAACCTTCCACACTATGTGCAAGTTGCCTTCAGTTTTGCCTTCTCTAACATCAACATCTAGCTCTGTGTGTGTGTGTGTGTGTGTGTGTGTGTATGTATATACACAAATACAAAACAAAACACTCCAGTGTACACACATCTCCTGCAAAAGAGAGGATGAAAGAACAAATGTGACAGATTAAATACCACTGGAAGGCGTTCAGTTTCTACAGTGATGAATGCCATATAAACAGAAAAGAAGAAAAGGCGAGTAACTTGCCAAAGATTACATAGTAAATCCGAATCAAAGATGGGAAGTGACCCTAAGGGTTCTGATTCCAAGCCCCTTGGTCTATCATTAGTACAATAAACAAATGAAATTCTGGACCTTAAATTTAACAGTGCCATTGACTAGAAAGACTGAACTTAAGTTGTCTTGTGCTTCTTTCCTTTCTCTTTTACAGTGGCCACCAGTTTAAAAAAAACAATATCTACCATAATATTGTCCTATGTTTTGAATAGGAAATGCCTGTATTACTTTAGGCGTGGTCTACCCTACACAGGTCAACATAAGGCAGCTTACCTAATTATGTCAGTGTCTACACTACAGCCTTGCTCCCACCAACAAAGTAACTCCACCTCCATGAAAGGCATAGGGCTTATGTTGGTGTAGTTAGGGCGATGGACACTGTGTTACTTACACTAGCTGTTTTGTCAATGTCACGGCTTGGCAATACAAGACAGCCAGGCAGCTAGAGCCCAACTGCCTCCCGCTCTCCTGGAGAGCTGGGCAGCTGGACCCCGATCCCGGCTAGAAGCTGGGGCAAGAAAGGACCCTACTGCCAGCTGGACCCCATTCCCTGGGGGTGAGAAGCCCCAGAGGCTTGACCGTATTCCCTGGGGAAGAGAAAACCCAGTGGTTGGACCCTATTCCCTGGGGGCAAGAAGCCTGGGTGGCTGGACCCCATTCTCCGGGGGCAAGAAGTCCTGAGTGGCTTCCCTCCCCTCTCAGAGGGAAGCAGGGAGGCGAGAAGCCCCAGGCAGCTTGAACCCATTTCCAGCTTTTGTGAGGCAGCCAGAATCCCAGCAGGGAGCTGCCAGCGGAGATGAGAGACCAGGCTCTCAGCTCCCCCCTCTGCCCCTCTTAGGTCAGTAAAAGTGGTCCTGGTGAGGATGCGAACCACCAACCCAAGAAGGATGGTGTGGACATGCTGTAAGTCGACCTAATATAGGTCAACTTACATTTCTAGTGTAGACAAGCTCTTAGTTACTACTCTTTAGTCAGCAATGGCTAAATGGTAGGTTATTTAGTGGTGACCACTGTCCCTTAGGGCTAAATATACTCAATAGCAAAGCTACAGTCCTGTGTCAATGAATGTTATTCACACTGCATCTTCTGTTGTAATGTATATATGAATAATGCCCTCAAATTTGGAGTCCTTTGTGATAGTTCAAGGTGTATCAAGTTTCCTTAACCTAAAAAAAATGATTTAAAAAAATAGCTGCTGCTTTACTAGAAACTTCTGGGAAGAGGTTTGTTCTGTGGGAAACTGTTTCCTGTGGCCACCTGGGCTGATGTGAGGAGAATGTCTATCCTCTAACACAGTTCCATACGTAAAAGACTCCCTAGTCTGCAACATATGGATTATCCAATGCTGGCTTGTCTCTGAGGAACTACATGCGTTGCTTGCTGTGAAGTGTATTGTGAATTTCACCCATTTTCTTATCTGTGATTTCCAGAAAGGGGAAGAAACAAGAGAGACATGTTACACTTTCACATGTTCTTCAAAAATTTCTAACTCAGAAACAAAATGTGACGTAAAGGTGACCCCCGCATCGCATCTGGCTCCATAATGCTACAAGTTTTAATCCTGACACAAAAATTGCCTATTGATAACTTCCTATTGTAAACAGTCTATTTGTACACCTGGGAACTCCTACATCTAATCTTCATAGCTTTTATTTGGGAACATATTTAGGCATGAGGGGTTTTTTTTGTTTTAATTTTAAAACATGCTTTATAAAAATAGCTAAGCCTATATCCCAATGGTCCTTTATGTGGAATGTTCTGGGCATACTTAAGTGTCAAAACTTTGAATTAAGCCCCTTATTCAACATTGACTGCATTGTTTATAGGCTGCATATGTCGCTAAGATCTTGTAAGCAATGTATTAAGTCTTGAAAATGTGATATATTTCTCAACCACGGTACCTTGGGGTGCTCTCCAGTGACTAGACAAGGAATGAGCAATATGAGGAAAGGCTGCAGGTGAAGTTACACCATCTTTTTAAAAAGCAAGATACAGAAGAAAGAGACAGGAGGAGGTGAAAAGAGGCATTCATAAAAAGCTGATTCATCAATAATCTACTAACACCCAAACATGGAAAACAGTAATGCTTTTATTAAAGTGCCATCAATCCAAAACTACATGTGAGTAAGGCAAGGAGAGCATGTTACTTGCAATTAAATGTGGGTGGTTGACTTAATTTCCTCTTACCATATATTTTTAAACTATATTTCTTGTTTGTAGTAGGCAGTGAGAAGAGAGGTTTAGATTTAGGACAATGTCAGAGAGGCTCCATGACTTATACTTTTATAACTAGTTTAAAATAAGGCAGCATTTCTGTATTACACCCAGTACCCTTCACACTCAAAAGTAATGAGAACAGTGAAGTAAAGGTTGGCACATTCATTTTCCTCTGCATGGAGAGTCTTCCTTCAAATCTAATAACATAATCATCTGTCTGTTTCTCTTACAAGTAGCCAAGGAAGATCTTCATTATATTGACACCTGTTAGTAAGGTGGGAGCTGGGGAAATAGTCTAGACCACCTTCATAAAGAAGAAACCCTTCACAAGCAGTTAATGGCATATTCATTATTCAGTGGATCTACTCTAGCTTCATAGATATACTTGAAAGGGGCTGGTAAAGGAGGGGCACACAGGATACTGTGGCCAGTCCTTAAAACAGAGGCTAAAATACTTCCAAAGTTTCATTTCTGGCAGAATTGTATTTGACAACAGTTTAACAGTACATTCTAAAGCCCTGATTCAGCAAAGCACTTAAGCATGTGGTTAGCAAAACTTAAACATGCACTTACATGCTTTGCTGAACCAGGGCCCAAGTTGTAAGGTGAAGAGGGTCCAAGAGAGTGATCCCACCACAGCCCTTCCCTTTAGGCCTCTAACTGTTGCAGGGAGTTCTCCTGCAGAAGAGGCCTCTCCACTTTATTTTTTAATATTTGTAAATAGACATCAGCATTCCCACTGGCCTTCTAGCTAATCACAGGACCGCACATGTATCCTGCACACAGCATGTAGAGAGAGCTGGAAAATTGAGGCGGGTAGAGAACAAAATGCAGGAGGAAGGGAAAAATTTGAGAATGAGAGATAAGGAGATGAAGAAGACAATCACACAGCTCAGGAAAAGATACACTATTGTCTATTAAAAGGAAAAAGCGGAAGGAAGGAAGGAAGAAAGAAGGGAGAACAGAAACAAGGGAGAGTTTGTTGAATGATATTCAGTGAATCTCTTATGTTATGAAGTTCACCAGTTTTCAACATATGGTATTATTCAGCCAATATTAATCAAATATGGTACTTTATCTTGTTTAACCAGCCATAGTAAGCTACACTTAAAAAAAGTATGTGACATGGTGAGTTGACTGGCAACATGTTATAACTATAGTACCCAATAAACAGTGCACAATTGTTTTATTCCTTTCAATTGCAGAGAGCATTGTACAGTGGGGAATTGCTCTACGGTTTTAACTACTAAGCATGATTATTCTTATGCAGCAAAATTCCTACCTAGCACACTGAACATGTATCCCACCATGTCATGTTTCAACCCTAGAGAATTTTTATAGCCATGATATAAATCCTTGGAAAATGGAATTTGGAATCAAAATGCTGAAACACAAGAACAGCCCAAGGCGGTAAGCAAAGAATATTTCCAAATGGTACTCCTTTGTACATTCTGTGTTCTCACTTGCCATTCATCTCTTAGCCAGGCCACTTTAACAGACTATGGGGTATTATGGGATAATAAAAACTTACTGATGGTGCTGGTGCCAGCATATAAACCAGATGTAAAGTGTTTTGCTTATTTATCCCCTTCCAATACAAGTCTTCTTAAAGCGGGTCTGGTAATTTACCGGCAGCAGGTATAATTTTATTGCCCATAATTAGATTTGGTTCACTGGTATTTCATTACCAGCAGCATACAGTATTGCAGTACAAAAGACAATTCAGAAAGGGTACTTTAGCATCTCAAATGACATCCAGATGAGCTCTGACCTCTGTAATCTCCTATGAAGTGAAGGCTCATTGCACATGCTCTATAGCAGCAAAACATCCCTCTCTTCATTTTGTGTGTGTGTGTCTGAGACTCCATTGTGCTCTTATGAACAGTTTAACAGAATGCGCTGGCTTATCTGGATGGCTAATGCTTTTCTGCTATTTGTATCACAGACATGTTGCTACTGTACACTTCACTACAGCAGAAGTTGTAAAACTAAAGTAACTTCATAAACTTTGATTTCATTAATATGATGATCAGAATGCTGCATCTGGTTAATTATGTTCTTTAAAGATCTTTTAAAACTCTCACACCTTTTTGTTTGTTTTTTTAGAGCTGTTCTAAGTAGGTTTGTAATCTCCTAAGGAAGCTCTCAAAAATGTAAAAGTACTTTCAGCCAAGACCGCCTAGAGCTTATTTTTAACAATCCTATGTTAATTAAGATTCATAATCTCATTATAAGTTAGGTAAATAAAATAGGCAACAAAGGTTAATAGCCATGTTTTCAAAAGTGGCTCCTGACTTTGGTGCCTCTGTTTTTGGATGCCCAGCTTGAGATACCAAACACAGAAGTACAAAAAATTTGAGAGGCCATTTTTGAACATTTGCACCTAAGTAACTTGCCTAAGGCCACATGAAAAGGGAGTGACAGACCTCGGAATAAAACCCAAGAGTCATGCTCTGACCAGTAGACAATACTTCTCCCCTCCCAATAGCTAAAGTACACCTGGCACATTGTTCCACAGCCTGCACGAAAACAAGAGCCAATTATTATGTTACAGCAATGTAATTTGAAAGCTTTTTGGTTCATGCTCAAGATGTTTGTGTGGCATCTTGAAAGCAAACTCCTTTGGACTAGTTCTGAACACACACAAACATCATCTAAATAATCTGCTTCCCTATCTGTTCATTATATTATTTAATCCTCTTTGATTTTAAATTCTTTGGGGCAGGGACCACGCCTAGCTCTGTATCTGTTCAGCACCTCATACATTAAATCTAGGTTTCTAGGCATTACTGTACAAATAGATACTGAAGAATAATTTGGGGGGTAACCCCCCCATCCTTTCTCAAGAGCACCAGCTGGGCTACAGCCCACAGCACTTCCCAGGGAGTGGCTACTTAAGAAGACCCCCAGGAGAGACTCAGCAGCAGTAGCGACTGGCAGGAGCTAGCTCCTCTACAGCCTCAGGAGCCCAATCATGTCATTCCTAGGGGCAGTGTGATGCCGAAATCCAGCCTGGAGATTATGAAGGTGGATCGCCGTGACCAAGTCCTTCTCTAACAGCATGGGGCAGAGCAGGGGTTATGGACATGTTGCACCTCCAGGTATCTTGTGCCATGGCAGCATGAGTGGGAAGAAGCCAGGAATGAATCAAGTTTATATCAGACAAATCACTCTGGTACCTCTTTATTCCACCGATCTGCTTTGTGTTTCTTTAGAGAAAATGCTGTTTTCCTGCTGTTGGTGCTTCAGGGCTAGTGTAAGTGTTTGTATTTTGCCTAGCACCAGGGTGTCTAATGTGAACTGGAGGCACTGTCAGAAAGTGCCAATTGCAGATTCCTCTTGGTGGTGAAGCAAGAGGCAGAAAGAGCAGATCGTGCTTTTCAGAGTCCGGGTTGACTCTTCAGAGTTAGCAGTAAGACTAAAACCTGTATATTAAGCAAAAGTGATATGGATGTCACTGGACAAAACTATACCACACAATGCAATGTTTCTGACTCTCCAACTGCACTTCAAGGAGGACAGAATGTTCTCTCAGATCTGCTCAAAAGATCTGGGTGCTGAAATTCTCCCAGTCAGAGTTGAAGTCCCTGTATAGAAGGTATCAAACTGCCAAGTTTAAATATTCTGCTGTTTATGTGAAATCAACAACTGATCAAAGCCCAACCATGTGAAATGTTTCTTGTATTTTGAAATAAACCTTTGTGTTTCTTGTTCCTGGTCCAACTTCACTGCAGCTTGCTTTCAAAGCAAACCTTGTTTTCCTCCCACCAGCAAGCTGTGATAAAGCCAGCCATTGTTACTGTAGGGCATAACTTTTTTTTTTAATCTAACCACTTACAACAAATAGTTTTCATCAGGTAGAAAGTCATTGTGTACATGCATAACCCAGGTGTGTCTGGAACACAATAACCACTTAATGACTGTTAATTAAATGAAGTGAGACAGAACACTGAGGAGTGGTGCAGGGATTAGTTTTCAGAGGAAGTTTCTCTGCTGACTAGTAGAGACTGCAAATGAGATGGGATATTACAATACAATTCTACTGCTGACAAAAATATTAACAGTAAATGAGGACAGAGCTTTCATCTGGGCCTAAAAGAACATCTGGAGAGTATTAAGATTGTAAAATTTCCCTTAAAGTACTGATTGCCAAAGTTAAAACCAGCCACCCAGAAACTATGGCACTCTAAGTAACTCAATATTTTTTTTCATTAAAAGGTACTTAAAGAGATTTACATCTTCCCTTGGTTGACATTGCATTGTTCCCTTTGCAAGGCTTTGAGCCCTGAAATAGGTGCATTATGAGAGGGCCTGACCAAAAAAAAAAAAAAATGCACATACATTAGTCCTGGAGAGCAATCCTAGTTCCAGGAATTCCCCTTAATGATAGCTTTCTGTATTTATTTCACTGTATTTTTTCCATATATCTGTAGTTTATTAGCACCGTTTGTGATGCTGATCTATTACATGGCTAGAGACGCAAAACAAACACCAGGTATCAATAGGGATAAACAGAAGGAAACTGGAATGCAAGAACCTTGAGAAGATATTCAATGAAAACTGAAAAGTGCTTTTTAAAAATAAGGCTCTATCACTTCTATTTCATGTTTGCTCAACAAATTTCAGGCTCTGTGCTTATCTGGGAGAATTGAACTAATATTTTGCTCATGTGTTATCCATCCAAATGGTCTAATTCCCAAAGCTTCCCCAAGTGGTCTGAGCTGACTAGTTAGGTGGTGCTGGCTGCTCCTCCTTGTGTCCCGATGCTAAGTTAATAGAAGTTGAAAGCATGCTATTTTTGGTGTTATTTCGCCATTTCAGACCTTGCTGTAGTTACCCCAGAGCTATTCTGCAATCACTGATGGGAGAGAGGGAATCAACAGAACCATGAATAATGGGGTGGTGTCCACAAAGTAATCTGTCAAGACATGGCCTACATGCTGAAAACGTCTGAGAACCCGTGATTTAGTGATTCACATTCAAAATCACTACCAACATCTGCATCGTTTAATCCTGCAACCAAGTCTCACTCACCTTAGTAATGCAAGGGGCCCAGTTGGATTCAATGGCGCTACTCCTATAAGGCAAGGAGGATTTGACCAGTGGTATACAAAGCTGATCTTCACAATGTTCAGGTTTTCCTTAATGATTTAGCTACCCATTTGTAATTGTCAAATTAAGGCTAGATTTTTCCAAAGAGCTCAGGGCAAACCAAGTAGGAGGCCCACTGAGATCCTTTATGGCCAGATTTCCCAAAGAGTTCAGCAGCCAACATTCTGAGCTCGCTCTCTCAAAACTGGCCACTTTTTTGTGTATCTAAATGGGAGCCTGAGCTCTTTGGAAAATCTGGCCTTTAGTATTTGGACAGATAAATCTGCTGTAAATGTCAGAGCTAACTCTTCCGCAACAGAAAAACCTTACTGGAAGTCCTCAACTTCCAGCACATCTTAGAAAAAAATAACGGTCCATAGAAATGCCAGCTCTGCACGTTGGAGGATTTGAACCTTTCCTCTAAATATACTACTTTGCACACCAATCGCCAGCTCTGCCTCTGCAGCTCCCTAGCCCCCTCTGTGGGCCAGGTAGTAAGTGGGAGGCATGCATGTGCAGGTTTTCTCTTCAGGAGAGACAAAGTAGGTGTGCCGGAGTAGGCTGTTAACATCCCGAAATGTTCCTTCCTATCAGTAAGTCATTATTGCTAAAGGCAATAAAGGAAACCTGCCAAATATAACAGCTAAAACCAACACCCTTGAAAATCATAATATTTAGAGGAAAAAAATCTGTGCTGTGGGGCCAGCTAACAGAAGCTGCCAAGTCTGCAGCTACAAGGGACCCTGGGTCACAGCGAGGTTCTCCACAAGGAGAGGGGCTGGTTTGTGTTTGAAGCTCCAAGAAGTTCCCAGTCTCCTTGTGCCAGCAGTTCTGGCACTCCTGAGGAGACCTCAGACCTGAGACCCTTTGCAGCTGGGCTCCCATACGCACCCTCTCCATACAAATCATTCATCCTCTGAAAATAAAATGTGACTTTTATGTGAACTTGCATACTCTATCCCAGGGATCAGCAACCTTTGGCATGTGGCCCACCAGGGTAAGCCCCCTGGCGGGCTGGGCCGGTTTGTTTACCTGCCGCGTCCACAGTTCAGCCGATCACAGCTCGCACTGGCCGCGGTTTGCCGCTCCAGGCCAATGGGGGGCTGTGGGAAGCGGTGGTCAACACATCCCTCAGCCCACAACTCTTCCCACAGCCCCCATTGGCCTGGAGTGGTGAACTGTGGCCAGTGGGAGCTGCGATTGGCCAAACCTGTGGACACAGCAGGTAAACAAACTGGCCCGGATTGCCAGAGGGGTTACATTGGCGGGCCGCAGGCCAAAGGTTGCCAATCCCTGCTCTAGCCACACTATCTACATCTGTAATAAAGTATTGTGTCTGCCACCCTTCTATGGGGAACTGCTGGCCTAGACTGCTGGGATTCTACTGTCTACAGAGAAATCTGAGATTTTAGGCCAAGTATTTCCAAAGTGACTAGCGATTTTGGGTGCCCAGTTTGCAATTCTTTTGAAAGGGTCTGGATTTCAGAGTGCTGAGCACCTAACCTCTAAAATCAGGCCCACTTCTGATGTCCCAACTGGGACCTAAAAACTGAAGCATCCCAATATCACTATTAATTTTTGAAGATCTTCGTGTGACGGGGTGTCCACCTCACACAGGACTGACAGGGGTTAAGGTGGCCAGGTAGGCCTATTAACTCCACAGACTGCACCTGGAAGAGGTCAGGGAGCAAGGAACTAATTGAAAGCAGCCTCAGCTGGACAGGAACAGCCAGGTCCTATTAAGCCAGGTGGCTGGCACCAGAACGGGGCTGCTGCTGGGAAAGGACAGTCACCCTCTGGGAAGAGGGAGAAGTGTTTGGAGGCTGCAGGGGTGAGCAGGCTGCAGTTGTTCTCTGGGATGAGAGAGGAAGGTTTGGTGTTGGTATGCCCAGAGAAAGGAGGGGGACCAGAAATGTAGGAAGAAGTCCAGGGAAGGAGCAGTGAGGGCAGAGAGGAAAGACCAGAACTACTTGGTTGAGGGACCTTGGACTGGAACCCGGAGCAGAGGGTGGGCCCAGGTTCCTCTACCAGCCATCGTGGGCATGGCATAGAGTGAAAGGCAGTGAATGGGGAGAGTGCTAGTGTGGAGAGAGACTTTAGTATCCAGAAAAGGAGAATGACCTGAGTGACCTAGGTGGAGGACTGAGTCACGAAGGAGATGTTGCAGATCCTGGAGCTGGAGAGGAGCTGCTGACCAGAGAGAGGTGGCGTGATGGAGTGCAAACTGCAGAAAGGGGATTCAACCTCAGGAGCTAATTCCCAGAGTGACCAGGAGGAGGTGCCAGTGCAGCGGTGAGTGGCATGACACTTGGCTATGTGTTTCATCTGAGTCCTGCCGTGTTTGCCATCTCTTTATCTGCGGTGTGCTTGCCATATATAATATATTCTCTTAAGATACATGGCTACTCCTACTGCTGGTACTGGGGTGGCATTCCCATGACTAGAAGTTCAGGCCCTCTTGAACAAGAATTAGCTCAATGCCTTTTGACAGCTCACTTGATTCATATAGGATTCTATAAAAGACTTTTGCAGAATCTACAGGTAGCTCTTAAGAGTTCCGATTAAAGTCTCAGTAACCTAAGTCCTCTCCAAATAAATCCAAATATTATCACTGGGTTCCTCAGAACCACTGCAAAAGCAATCTTTTCTGCCCTACCTATGTGCTGGCAATCATTATTCTACACTCTCTCTCATTTCCCTTATATTCCCATGTCCATTTTTATCTCCCTGCCAGACTTGCAATCCTGCTGGTTGTTAGAATATTTCCTCATATAGCCCTACCTAAAATGCCACAAGCTTGTATTTGTTGGTGCTGGTTTGTGGCATGCGAGTCTGCATGAAGGAAAACAAATGTTTCAGATGTTTATGAAGATGCTGTCATGAGACAAAGCAGGTCACTTGGGCCCAACGTTAATACGTTTACTTGTTCTTGGACATACAGGAATCTGCTCAATCTCTCTGTAATGAATCTCTTTTGTGAAGTTTCCACCCCACCCTTGCTTTCTGATTGGTCTCTTGAGTTATGCTGGTCTTTGGATGCACAAGATTGTAGCTGTAAAGGGGATTTCTTCTTAAAAATACAGTAGCATTTCCATGCATCTCCTTTGTGTCATTATTCAAGCTATACAATTTGGCACCTAGTTAACAGAACTGGCACATGGTGCAAACCCCTTCCCTCCCTCTGGACCCTCACAGGACCTCGTCCAGAGCAGAGCCAGGGAGATTGTGCTGTGTGGGAGCAGAGAAGGGTTTGGGAACCCTGTTTTGAGGGTTTGTACCTATGCATACCACAGAGTGAAGGTCTGAGGGAGAGGCTCACTTCACAGGAGTTTTGAGGATTAGCAGATGTGTATCTAGTGTGACAGGTTCGGTCACAGAGATTCCCCTTGAGACTGTCACTCATTGAATTGGAATACCACTGAGAACAACCCTCCTGCCAGAACAGGCATCCCTCCACTCCTGTCTTGCTGACTGAGACACTCAGTCAGCTCCAGCACAGACCCAGAGGTTGGGCCACGCCTCTCTGCAGTTCACTGAAACTGAGATTCACTCAGCCCAGGGGCTTCTCAGTTAACAGGGACTTTCCCAGTGCCCAGTTTTCAGCCTTTCTGGGAGCCTGAACCTCAAATAAATCCGTTTTACTCTATGAATTTACCCTGTATAAGCTTTATACAAATTGTCCACCCTCTATAACACTGATAGAGAGAGATGCACAGCTGTTTGCTCCCCCAGGTATTAGTCACTTACTCTGGGTTTATTAATAAACAAAAGTGATTTTATTAAGTATAAAAAGTAGGATTTAAGTGGTTTCAAGTAATAACAGACAGAACAAAGTAAGTCACAAAGCAAAATAAAACAAAACGCGCAAGTCTAAGCCTGATACATTAAGAAACTGATTACAGGTAATATTTCACCCTCCAAGATGTTTCAGTAAGCTTCTTTCACAGACTAGGCTCCTTCCTAGTCTGGGCTCAATCCTTTCACCTGATACAGTCCTTGTTAGTTTCAGCAGACATCTCAGGTGGTAAGCAGGGGTTTTCTCATGAGTGGCAGCCCCTTTGTCCTGCTCCACCCCATTTTATAGCTTTGGCACAAGGCAGGAATCTTTTGTCTCTCTGGGTCCCCACCTCTCTTTCTTAATGGAAAAGTACCAGATTTAAAATGGATTTCATTATCAGGTGACATGGTCACATGTCACTGTAAGACCTCTAGTCTCCATTCCCCATGGGCTGGCCCACATGTACATAGGAAGGCTTTCAAGTAACTAAGGCCCTTTACAACTGATTGTTTCTGGAGCACCTTTAATGGCCGCCACTTAATGTGCTTACATTAGTGATACAAGTTTATATCTTATTCTCCTAACTCCAGATATAGAAATAATACATGCAAACAAATAGGATGAACACAGTTGGTAGATTACCAGCTTTCTAATGACACCATACAAGGGGTCCTTAGTGTAAAGCATATTCCTGTTATGTCCTATTCATAAGCATATTTCCTTAAAGCACATGGAGTGCAACATCAAATCTAGTAAACCTGAGGCTACCTAAATCCCATGCTGGGGCTAATGTCTAGCAGGGAAGGAGACGGGTACTGCAGATGCCACTACAGCTTTTAGTGATGTAACAGCTGCCATAATGTTGCGCTTGACCTAGCAGAAAGGAGTTATGCTATGTTTATGAGGTGCCCTAAGAGTCTAGGTACAAAGACTTGGTGAAAAGGTTAAGCTTTCTCCTTTCCCCAGTGACAAAAATCATTGAAAATCATCATTGTGGAGGCCAGGTCAAGACCTATTTGAGCCATGCAGATTTAAATTGGAGCTGGGCAAAAAGTTTTGGCTGGAACTTTTTTTCAGCAAAATATGGAGCTTCTGCAACACTGAAATGTTGGGGGAATGTCTATGGGTTTTTTGCCAGATTTGTTCATCTTGAAAAAAAATCTGAAAGTCCAAACATTTCATATAGATGTCTTCTAAATGAAAGGTCTCTGTTTTTTTTAGTTTCAACCCCCTTTTTATTTCCAAATGTCCTTCCATTTTATGTTTTACATTCAAACCCATTAAAATCACTCAGATTCACAAAACATTTCATTTGAAAGGTTTTATTTGACCTGAAGCAGATTTCTGTTGACTTTTTGATTTGCCAATAATTTCAGAAGCAAAATTGGTTTTGATTCAACCGCAAACCATTTTCCCCTGACTTTTTGGAATTGCCAGCTAACCGGAAAATCCATTATTCCCACAGCTCTCACTGAAGTGGTGCACAGACGTGTGCTAGCTCCCCATTAATACAGATATTCGCCCCTTATGACAAAAGAGATGAATTCCCCATTTTCTCAGTTCAGAATGGATCTGCATACATTAAAGGCCTTTCTTTACAAAAATACTATTTGTGTATATGAAAGGAGCCCAGCACACGCGTCATGCCACAATGTGCAGTACTGAACTTTCTAGGGACAATATTTCTTACAGTGATTGCCAGGCAGGCTCTCTTTTTTCTTTTTTCTGGGCTTTTATTAACACATTGCTAGATCTTTCTGTCCAAGTGCACCTGCTGCACGATGAATGACATGCCACCCCTGGGAAATTACGGGGATAGTGCAGGCTGAGGAATAAGGGGAAATGAATTAGGCAGTGTAAGTGTAGATGCTTCATATTGCTTGCTACTTATCCAGCCCTGTTTGAATGCATAAATTGAAACCTGTTCCTGAAAACAAGGGATATTTGTTATAGTTACAGAAGTCAACACTGAAGTTCTGTTAAGCTACAGGGCATAACAGTAACACAGTATTTCATTTAAAGCTCCTCAGCAAACTTAAACCAACCAGTCAGTCCCAGCTGGGCTAGGAACTCTTTTCTAAGGCTGGCTGTGAACACCTTTTGAAAAATCAAAGAACTAAAAACTAAAGAGATCCCCTTTTCTTTAACAATATTGGGGCAACACTCATTTAAAATCCCCAAATCTAAGGCCTCCTTTCTGTGCATACAAAATCTACATTTGCACAAGTAAGTATTTCTGTATACACATAGATTCATAGATTCATAGATACTAAGGTCAGAAGGGACCACTCTGATCATCTAGTCCGACCTCCTGCACAGCGCAGGCCACAGAATGTCACCCACCCACTCCTATGAAAAACCTCACCCATGTCTGAGCTATTGAAGTCCTCAAATCATGGTTCAAAACTTCAAGGAGCAGAGAAGCCTCCCTCCAGTCAACCATGCCCCATGCTACAGAGGAAGGCAAAAAAAACCTCCAGGGCCTCTCCAATCTGCCCTGGAGGAAAACTCCCTCCCGACCCCAAACATGGCAATCAGCCAAACCCTGAGCACATGGGCAAGATTCACCAGCCAGATACCCAGGAAAGAGTTTTCTATAGTAAATCAGATCCCATCCATCTAATATCCCATCTCAGGGGATTTGGCCTATTTACCCTGAATATTTAAAGATCAATTACTTACCAAAATCCCATTATCCCATCATACCATCTCCTCCATAAACTTATCGAGTAGAATCTTAAAACCAGATAGATCTTTTGCCCCCACTGCTTCCCTTGGAAGGTTATTCCAAAACTTCACTCCTCTGATGGTTAAAAACCTTCGTCTGATTTCAAGTCTAAACTTCCTGGTGGCCAGTTTATACCCATTTGTTCTTGTGTCCACATTGGTGCTGAGCTTAAATAATTCCTCTCCCTCTCCTATATTTATCCCTCTGATATATTTATACAGAGCAATCATATCTCCCCTCAACCTTCTTTTAGTTAGGCAAAACAAGCCCAGCTCCTTAAGTCTCCTTTCATAAGACAAGTTTTCCATTCCTCGGATCATCCTAGTAGCCCTTCTCTGTACCTGCTCCAGTTTGAATTCATCCTTTTTAAACATGGGAGACCAGAACTGCACACAGTATTCTAGGTGAAGTCTCACCAGTGCCTTGTATAACGGTACTAAAACCTCCTTATCCCTACTGGAAATGCCTCTCCTGATGCATCCCAAAACCGCATTAGCTTTTTTCACAGCCATATCACATTGGCAGCTCATAGTCATCCTATGATCAACCAATACTCCAAGGTCCTTCTCCTCTTCCGTTACTTCTAATTGATGTGTCCCCAACTTATAACTAAAATTCTTGTTATTAATCCCTAAATGCATAACCTTACACTTCTCACTATTAAATTTCATCCTATTACTATTACTCCAGTTTACAAGGTCATCCAGATCCTCCTGTATAATATCCCGATCCTTCTCCGAATTGGCAATACCTCCCAGCTTTGTATCATCTGCAAACTTTATTAGCACACTCCCACTTTTTGTGCCAAGGTCAGTAACAAAAAGATTAAATAAGATTGGTCCCAAAACCGATCCCTGAGGAACTCCACTGGTAACCTCCCTCCAACCTGACAGTTCGCCTTTCAGTAGGACCCGTTGCAGTCTCCCCTTTAACCAATTCCTTATCTACCTTCTGATGTTCATATTGATCCCCATCTTCTCCAATTTAACTAATAATTCCCCATGTGGCACGGTATCAAATGCCTTACTGAAATCTAGGTAAATTAGATCCACTGCATTTCCTTTATCTAAAAAATCTGTTACTTTTTCAAAAAAGGAGATTAGATTGGTTTGGCACGATCTACCTTTTGTAAAACCATGTTGTATTTTGTCCCATTTACCATTGACTTCAATGTCCTTAACTAATTTCTCCTTCAAAATTTTTTCCAGGACCTTGCATACTACAGATGTCAAACTAACTGGCCTGTAGTTACCCGGATCACTTTTTTTTCCTTTCTTAAAAATAGGAACTATATTAGCAATTCTCCAATCATTCGGTACTATTCCTGAGTTTACAGATTCATTAAAAATTCTTGCTAATGGGCTTGCAATTTCAGGTGCCAATTCCTTTAGTATTCTTGGATGAAGATTATCTGGGCCCCCCGATTTAGTCCCATTAAGCTGTTTCAGTTTCGCTTCTACCTCTGATATGGTAATATCTACCTCTGTATCCTCCTTCCCATTTGTCATGCTACCATTATCCCCAAGATCCTCTTTAGCCTTATTAAAGACTGAGGCAAAGTATTTGTTTAGATATTGGGCCATGCCTAGATTATCTTTAACCTCCGCTTCATCCTCAGTGTTAAGCGGCCCCACTTCTTCCTTCTTAGTTTTCTTCTTATTTATATGGCTATAGAATCTTTTACTATTGGTTTTAATTCCCTTTGCAAAGTCCAACTCTACTTGACTTTTAGCCTCTCTCACTTTATCCCTACATGTTCTGACCTCAATTAGGTAGCTTTCCTACCATGAGATTATCATTGAATATTTAGGCTTCTGGAATAAATTTTCAAAGGTCGTCATAATGTGTGCACTTCCAGATATGAACATTTGTTTGCACAAACTGGGTAATTGTTTGCCTACTAGCAACCCAGTTTCATAGGCAGTTATATGCTTTGTACTTGAAAATGCAGATTTTTGTGTCTATATTTGTATAAGATCAGCTGTTGTGCTCACCTTTGAAAATTTGGCTTTTTTAAAAAAAGGCAACTCCATTAGATTCCAAAGTTCTAGGGACCAGCACAATTAGTATTTATTGTCTTTCACTTCTTTTCTTCCTCTTCAGCCACTCAGATAATTTCCCCCTTGAAATATGACAGACAAAGGAAAATAACTTGGAGAAGAATCACTCTTTGCACATGGGGAAGTGAGGCCTGGAGGGGTGAAGTGACCTGGCCAAGGTCTCTCAAAGTCTGTGGCAGAGCTGTGAAATGAACCCAGCTCTCCAGAGTCCCATTCCAGTACACTAACCACAAGTTTATTGAAAATATTGGATATTTCAAGGTTCGTGCCATGTTGAGCACAGACTGAAGCTGTTCCTAGTTCTTGGTCAGGGGACATTATAAAAAAGGTTCCTTTTTCCCTCCCATCCCCTTTGTGCACCTGCCCAGGTGACAAACACCACCTGATCCTTAATGACTCAACATCCACACTTGGATGGTTGCAATTATCTGTTTGATATCTTGATTAAGCTTTACTGACTTTAGCGTTCTTGCCTTGACTTCACACTGGTGTAAATGAGATCAGAATCCGGCCTACTGTGTACCTGGCATGTGCATACTGTGTATACACTTTTTCTAATTTTGAACATTTATGATTAACATTACACACACAAGAACTTTGGTTAAATATTCATTCATTCATTTCGATTTTGATTGTTAATCAGCACATCTAACTTTAGGTGCTCAGATATCACAGTGCTGGAAAAAACCCTAAAATATAGCTGTTGTGTGAGAAAGTTTGAAAGCAGGGATTTGTCATCTCTTTGCATAAATGCAATAATAGAGTGTGCAAGTTTTTTTACTGGAGATGCAATTCTATTTATCAGGACAGGCAGATGTTTTTCAGAATGGTGGGAGGGGACATCAGCTGTGAGACTCTTGTTTAAATCAGTTGGACAATAAATTCATGCAACTTTGAAGGGTAGCACCGAATTGAATTCAAGAAACTTGACTGTGTTTGCCAAATGATGGCCAGATACACCCATGACAACCTGCTAGTAGGGTGTTCCCATCTTGTGTGTGATCTGCATGCTACCGAAGGGGGGTTAAACAAGACTCTTAGGGTATGGCTACACTAGAATGTTTACCTTGAGTTAATTAGTTACCCAATTAATTGAAGGTAGTTAACATATTGGAAAACGTCCAGCGGAGGGCAACAAAAATGATTAGGGTACTGGAACATATGACTTATGAGGAGAGGCTGAAGGAACTGGGATTGTTTAGTCTGTGGAAGAGAAGAATGAGGGGGGATTTGATAGCTGCTTTCAACTACCTGAAAGAGGATGGATCTAGACTGTTCTCAGTGGTAGCAGATGACAGAACAAGGAGTAATGGTCTCAAGTTGCAGTGGGGGAGGTTTAGGTTGGATATTAGGAAAAACTTTTTCACTAGGAGGGTGGTGAAACACTGAAATGCGTTACCTAGGGAGGAGGTGGAATCTCTTTCCTTAGAAGTTTTTAAGGTCAGGCTTGACAAAGCCCTGGCTGGGATGATCTAGTTGAGGATTGGTCCTGCTTTGAGCAGGGGGTTGGACTAGATGACCTCCTGATGTCCCTTCCAATCCTGATATTCTATGATTCTATGATTCTATAATATTCATAAAGGCTAGTCTGGACACTCCCCAGATGGCTGTAAACCAGGGTATTTGTGGTTTACAGCCCAGGGTAACTGCCTATAGGATTAGTCGTAGGGTAAACCACAAATATTTGTATCATGGACCAAATATTTGGGGAGTCGCCAGACTGGCCTTTACAAACACAGTCATTATTAATTATGTTTATTACTGTAGTACTTAGGGACCAGTCAAGATCAGTGTCCCATTGTGCCAGGCACTGAATTAAGACAGAGCAGCAGACAGTCCCTGCCTCAAAGGATTTACAATCACTGGATATGTCTGCACTGCAATTAAACATGGTAGCTGACTCAGGCTCAAGGGGCTCTGGCTAAGGGGCTGTTCATGCTTTGACTGCAGTGCATGCTCTGGACCCTCCCACCTCGCAGCATCCTAGAGCCTGGGTTTTAGCCCATGTCCGAATGTTTCCACCGCAATTAAACAGCCCCCCGAGCCCAAGTCAGCTGGCATGGGCCAGCCATTTAATTGTAATTGTAAGTGGGGGAATGGTCCCGCTACTGTGGGGAACTTTCCTGGCTTATACACTACCCCGGTCAAATGGGCTAGCAAAAGGATCTGAGTCCTCACTCCCACTTCCTTTACCCAGAGGCCTGCCTGACCTCAAGGGCTCCCCTTCCACTCTCCGGTGTAGCAGAATCCTCGTAACCCCAACAAGGCTAGGCCCAGGACTCCTGGGGGGCTCAACCCCCAACCTTGTTTTGGTCACTTAGGGCAGGGACTATGGTGTCCCCATTCTGGGGTGCTCTCTCTGCACTGGAGGTTTCCCTGATCCACTGATCATTACATACAGTTCAAAGCAAATACAATTTATTAAACAGCAACCAATTTAAAAAAAAGGGAAAAAATGGGAAAGGTGAAAGGAAAACATGTCACCCCGCTGTGTGGCATGGGGACATCACAACCAGCGTCTCTGGAAGGTAAGGGCAGTTCAGTCTGTTCCTCACAAGTCCCAGGCCTCCTGCCCAGGCCCTGGCTGTGCAGCAGGGATGCTGAGGGTCAGACACTTGCTTTGGCAGTGACCACGCCCTCAGGCTCTAGGTGGCAAGACCCTTCTTCCCAACGTCACCCCCGCCCCATCAGGGTTACGATCCCTCTCAAAGTCTGGCCTGCAAGGCCTCTTGGCTGGGGGCATCTCCTTGTGCTGGGCCTGCTGCCCAGGGTTCCCCTCGTTCTTGCCAGCTGCTCACTGCACCTGGCTCTGCCTCAACTCCAGCTCCACTCTGCCTCCAACTCCCTGGGCTGCTTCTCTGGCCCTTCTGGCTCTGGTTGCTACAGCTCTCCTCCCAGCACAGGTCTGCTCTGTGGCGTGCTTCTGTGACTCTGCTCCCAGCACTGACCTGCTTCCTGGCTGCTTTTCTGGCCCCTCTGGTTGTCATGGCTCTGCTCCCCTGCTCTACTTGGGCTCCTGCTTTCTCCTTAGCTCAGCCCCACTCTGTCTGACCCAGGCAATTCCAGCTCGCACAGTCCCCTTACACAATGTAGACATACCCTAAATAGCCAAGCCAAATCCAGGGTAGAGGAATGTAATATAACACACAAGTAAAGTGAATAATATGGGGGTAGCAAATGTTTTGCTAGCGCCCTGATTTGGGGGGATTAGCTAAAGACAAGAGAAGGGAGAGGGGACACCGAAGGAAAAGCCGGGTGGGGAGGAAATGGAGGAGGTACAAGAGGCAGAGGTGAAGTGAGGCCGAGATGGGGGAAATGGGTAGGTTGGAGCAAACAGCCAATCAGCAGAGGGGAGAACAGATCAAGAATGAAAACTGTAGAAAATACTTTGACGTCATCTGTAGCTGTCAGGTTTCAGAGTAGCAGTTGTGTTAGTCTGTATTCGCAAAAAGAAAAAGAGTACTTGTGGCACCTTAGAGACTAACAAATTTATTTGAGCATAAGCTTTCGTGAGCTACAGCTCACTTCATTGGGTGCATTCAGTGGCTGTGAATCCCTCCTTCAACTTCTGTAGCTGCTCTGTTTGGCTTCAGTCTCTGGCTGGCCCTGCCCTACCATTCTTTTCCACATGGCTGGGCAGGGGATTGCCATGGGGTCCGAGTAGGTGACCAGACAGCAAGTGTGAAAAATCGGGATGGGGTGGGGGGTAATAGGAGCCTATATAAGAAAAAGACCCAAAAATCGGGACTGTCCCTATAAAATCGGGACATCTGATCACCCTAGGTCCAAGTGCACCCAGAGAGAGGGCTGCTCTGCATAGTTCCAGGTCAAGAGAGGGATATGTGAGCCCAGCTATTCCTCATTTTAAACCCTCCCACTCTGTTCAGCACTCTTTGGGTAAGCTTGATCTCCACTAACTTGTGCTGGTTGGCAATCATTTAATTCAAGGCTTGTCTGCACAAGAGTTGCTACCTTAAGTGAATGAAGGAGAAGCCCCTGCTTTGACAAAAGGGTCCTGCTATGCTTTCTCTAGCAGGACATTGCCCTTGCCCTCTTTGTAGGAGCAGTCTTGTGTCTAGAACACAGGACTGGGAGTAAGAAGTTATGGGTTTTATAAATGGCTTTGTCTCAAACTTCCTGTGTGACTTTGGGCAAGTCACTTATTTAACTGCTCTGTACCCCCGTTTCTCCTCTGTAAAATGGGGAATCACAATATTGATCTATCTCACCTTTGTGTTATGAGGCTTAATGAACTGAAGTTCATAGAAGTTCTTTGTGGTAGGAGGTGCTATCCAAGTACAAGAGTGCCCAGATCCCATGATACCGGGTGGTTTACAAGTGCAGTACTCAGAAATGTGTTCTAAAATTCCAAACACCGTTGTAGCTAGGCCTCACATGCAGAATTAGCCAGGCTTTCTGAGGATTTTCAGGTATGCTAATTATTCTCTTCCCTTACAGAGATTCATCAGAGGCTCTAATCTGTATTGTTTTCTCATCTGCTCATTCTTTAAAAAAAAATTACCCCATCCATGGATGGATGTAAAAAGTCAGATATTTCTGAAGGTTTCTTTCTCAGGAGGTAACCAGTATACAAGAGAGATGACTCTCTTAAAATTAAACTGAGAGTACAATAGCAGCTGTAAGACATGAGCACTTCCAACAATACAACATACAGAAAACTAGATTTCCCCCATCATGTTAAAGAAGCCAAGCTCTCAGCCAGCTGCAAAGGAAAGAAGGAGTTTACTTTATTTGCAATGTCAGTAAGGGCTGATGTGCAAATTTCCTGTCTGACTCCCCCAACAGATTAGCAAAACTTGAGCAAAGGCTACATGTATTTGTTTTTAATTTAGTTTCATTTAATTTTTTCTGTTTTGGTGTCATGGTTGTGAAAAGGAAATGCATTCCAAGGAGAGAAGTGAGGGGAAACTGTAACTGAAAAAATGTGTCACGGAAAACTGATCATGCACTTGATAAAGAAAGAAAAGCACAGAGATCCTGGGATGTCCCTGATGTGATGTTTGTAATTTTGGCCATGTAAAACCACATTTTGCAGCCATGTGCCACCATTTTCATTCTCTCAGATATCTGATCAGTTTAACTGAGGTTCACCATAAACCCACAAGTCCGGTTTGTCCCCTGAGCATACTCTGTTCCCATTCAGAAAGTGATTCTCCCCTAACATATATTTTCAAGTAAAATAAATATCTTTATTAAAAAGAATAATATATGAATTGCCCTACGGAATAGGCTATGCATGTTTTTGTTTCTCTTGGGGTTTATTTGACTGGTCTGTGTAAGCAAGAAGAAAGAATTGTATGTTCTGAAGCTCTTGCAATACTTCTCTGTGCTCTACTAAAGGATATAGGATTATTTAGTCAAACTGTGGGCAGAAATGGAATTCCCTCAGCCTATGAGCTCAAGAAGTATCCTTTGCTCTGACTGGCCACTGAAATCGGGACTGTTTTTCCAGCTGCTTCTGGGCCTCCTGTGACTGACAACACTGGAAAGTGAGAATGAGCCACGTGAACCCAATTGCAAGGGAACCACATGAGCAAGTTCAGACCAATGTAGAATGAGACATGCACTTAGGTCATTGTGGTGTTCAGAATAGTACAGAGTCACCATAAAGCTTTGTGGTCTACAAGGAGCACTGGAGTATCTCTGCACTGGAGGTCTCTTCAGCATGCATTGGGATGATCTCACTGACACAGAAATTGGGAGTGATGAGATTTATCTTCCTTGCTGTAATTGGGTCTTTTTTTAACTGCTTGTTTCTAGTTACAATCAGGGAGCCAAGTCTGTTTTAACAATGGCTAGATTCAGGATCTTTTAAGTTCATGAAATTCTGGTGTGGAGTCTGCTCATTTGTTCAGCTTCCTGGGAAATGAAAAAGCAGGGGGAGATTTCACAGCACTCAGATTCTCTGAATGTTTAAAAGTGTCTTTTATTAATATGAATCATTTTTGCAGCTTCTCAGATACTCAATAACCCCTCTTTAATCAGTCACTATCTAAGAGCTGACCTCTGCCTGGCCACAACCTGCATGGCCTGAGCACAAATGAGATAGAAGAAGAACTACTGGGCCCCAAGCTACTGGTAGGGTAAACAGCTGGCTTGCTTCAAAATTCATATTGATCACCTGTTGATTTCTGTGCAGAAGACTCTCTTAATAAATGCCCTTATAAGGATGTGGAATAGGAAAAACCTTAATTCTTATTCTGTGGTGTCATGGTCTGCCTTTAGAACCCATAGGATAAAAAGATCCAGACTGCATGGTTCTGGAGACTGTCACTTACCACTGTAGTTAAACCTGGGAAGTCAGGCTACCAATACTACAAGTTGTTAACATTTTACAGGTCAGAGTTGTAACACTGGGAATCGGCCCAATTTGAGATTCTCCCTGTCTCCCTCAGCTCTCTAGCTGTCTATTTCTGCAGCGTTCATTTAACCAACAGAAGATGGATCATTGAACTCAAAAACAGAGTGGTGACTTAAAAAAAAACATAAAAAAACCCAAAAACCCACCTATTGCCATCTTCTTCCTTTCTTCCACACACAGTACAGGCCTTTTTCAATTGGATATGATGCTGTCTGGTATATCCATCTCCAAGCCACCTTTCCTGTGTTTCATTGAGACTCCTGCCCCCCACTGCTTCACAAAAGCATACAGAAAAGGGAAACTTTCTCTGCCCTTACAGAATGGTCTTCATATTCTGACTGGGCAATGTGTTTCATTTTCTCTTCTGGACCCTTTCTTGCCTGTGACAGGGAAGTTGAACTTTTTTTCTTTTTGAATAGTAGTCCCTAGGCATCTAGTCAAAAAACTGCTCCTAGCCTCCAATAAGGACACATGCTTTAGGGTCCCTCTTCCCACAATCACTGAATAACTTCTAACAAATCAATGAGGGTCCACTTTTGCCTCTAAATTTCCTCCCATTTCCCATGAATGCATGGTGGCTACACAAATAGGAAACATATTTCTCTCTAAATTGAACACAAATTATTACTCGAGGGAACCTCACATACTCTGCTCTGTGACACACTGTATTTATTCTGTGGCTATCAGAAGGTTAATGGTCATATATGCCATTAAAGTTATTGCTATGATGATCACTGTTTTTTAGATTAGGTTTGGAGTTGTTCCACACAGATGTGTAAAGTGCATTCTTCATAGCCAAATTATGTATTATTTGCACTGACTTTTCTCATAGGAATCTCAAACTGCTGGGGTAGACTGTCTATATTCTATTTAATGCAATAACTGCACAGGAATAAAATATTCCTCATCTTGTTTGCTGTCAGTGTAACCTTGTAAAATTTCTCATAAACATTGCAGATCACTTTGCTCTTTTCTCATTTCACCATTAAGGCTCAGGTGAACATAGACATTATGCTGCATCATTACTTTTTAAAATACTAATGATCAGGAAGAATATCAATGACTGAGTGAAGAATATTTGAGATTGCTATTTTGATATAGTCATCCTCCTTTGTGAAAGGTACTAGTATTGTGAGAATCAAGAAAACCAAGGCAAAGAGGATCTGAGGTAAGACAAACAATTCAGTCTACTCTTACAGTTTCTGCTGTAAAAAATATTTTTGTGGAAATGTGTTGCCTTAGGCATTTCAAAAGAAAAACTGGGGGCGGGGAAGGATCTCAGTAGGGTTGAATGATTTTTTCCCATTTTGAAATGGCTTTTTTGTTTCAATGTTTTGTTTTATTTTATAAAATCATATGAATTTTTTAAAAGTTGAAGTTGAAATGAAACATTTTGATTTTGTTGACACAAAATGTTTTGACCCCATTTTTTTTTCTGAATTATGGTGTGAGGGTGCACCCTATAAGGCTTTATGGAAATATGCTTATGAATGTCTATATGACATAACTGGAATATGTTTTATGCTACATATGCCATGTAACATATCTCTGTAAAGGTTATGATCTACTGAATCTATTCATCCTATTTGTATGCATGTATCATTTTTGTATTCGAAGTTATGAATATTGGCTGTGTACTTACTTGATTTTTAAGTAGCCTTTGTAAAGCATTTGGTCAACTTCTTGAGAAAGGAATGTGCAAATTAAGTGCCCAATTAAGAAACACTTAATGAACAATGGATCTTGGAAGGCTCCAATCCACATAAGAAGTCATCCTGGAGACAGTCAAGATAGCATGTGTGCAATGGCTGCTGCCTGTAAAAACTGAGTCATGCTTGGAAATGTGACTTGCCCATGTGACTCCAAAACTCCATCTTGGAGCTGGACTTTGCATAGGAGAGAGGAGGGGGTTTCCACCCAGAAGAGAGAGTCTATTTAAGCCTGTGGGAGATCCCTTCATTTTGTCTTCAGCTGGCTCAAGAGATAGCCTCTCCACCCCCAAAGGATATCTGAAAGAAACTGGAACAAAGGACAGTAACTACAGGTGGTGTGAGTGATTGCTGGACCCAGACTAGAAGTAGACTAGTCTGTAATAGGAAGCTTACTGGAACATCTCTGAGGGTGAGGTTTTATCTGTATTCGGTTTTCTTACTGTATTAGGCATAGATTTGCGTATTTTATTTTATGTTGCTGGGTAATTCACTTTGTTCTGTCTGTTACTACTTGGAACCACTTAAATCTTACTTTCTATATTTAATAAAATCACTTTTTACTTATGAATTAACCCAAAGTATGTATTAATACCTGGGTGAAGGGGAGAGAACAGCTGTGCATATCTCTCTATTAGTGTTTTAGAGGGAGAACACTTTCTGAGTTTATCCTGCATAAGCTTTATACAAGGTAAAATGGATTTATTTGGGGTTTGGACCCCACTGGGAGTTGGGCATCTGAGTGTTAAAGACAGGAACACTTCTTAAGCTGCTTTCAATTAAGCCTACAGCTGTTAGGGGACATGGTTCAGACCTGGGTCTGGGTTTGCAGAAGGCTAGTGGGTCTGGCTCAAACCAGGCAGGGCACTGAAATCCCAAGCTGCCAAGGCAGGAAAGCAGGACAGAATTTGTCTCAACACATCAACTGGCAGTTCATAAGTGGGTTTCTGTGATCCAACCTGTCACATATGGTTCCTGAGAAATTTCTAACTTTTTTGTTGGTGTTTTTTTCAGTGCATTTTGGAATTGAAGAAATTTTAAAATCATGAAACTGCCCCTGAAACAAAAAATCCAGTTCACATACAGCTCTACAGAACTGTTGTTTTTCTGCATTGATGTTATCTACACTTACTGGCACATCCTTTATCTGTAACTAAACTTCTTAGGTATTTGGAAGGACTGGACAGGTTTAAACTAGGACACTCTTCTCACAATTTACAATGTGTCTTTACAGGGGCAATGAGCAAATACTCCGGGTATGTCTACAGTGGCAAGTTTCTGCACCACAAGTTATACCACTTTTATTAAAAAGCTGGAATTAAATCACTGTTGCGTGTCTACACTGTGCTGCTTGTGATGCTGGAGTGCATCCACATTAGCAGCTCTTGTAACAGCAAAGACAGCAGTGCATTGTGGTAGCTATCCCACTGTGCAACTGGCCACAGGGTGCTTTGGGGCAGGCACAGTGTCACATTATGCAGGTTTCCCAATCCCATTGTTCCATGGGTATCCTACTACATTGCCAGCTGCTTTTCAACTGAAGTGGGTGGGGTTGAGAATGTGTGACAGGGAGTGTGTGTGTCTGTGTGTCTGTGTGTATGGAGGGGGGAGAGAGACAGTGTGTTTTGTGGGACAGAGAGTCAGTCAGCATACTGTCTAAGTTCAGATAATTTAGGAAGGAAGCAACCAGTCCTGAGGCAGGGGGAGGGGGAAACCTTGACATCAGTCCCTGCCTCCCTCCCTGGGCTCGCTGCACAGCAATCTCTCTCACTCACTCACCCACACCAACACCTGCCTCTGTGTTCAACAGCACAAGCATTCCACATTAATGATTTTCTTTGTGTCCCGGAGCAGATCAGCACAGCATGCAATAGCGGTCAGAAATAGTGCTTTGAAACGGGAGGGCTGCATGTCTCCAGGGCAGTCGAGTTCAAAACAATGAGCAGAGCAGTCACTTGAGGGACATTATGGGACAGCTCTTGAAGCCCAATTACAGCGCAAAAAGCAATCAGGTGTCTACACTAGCAACAGAGAGCTGGAGAGTCTGTGCAAATAGCCTTATGACTCTCATCGAGATGGATTTTTTGCAGTGCTGTAACTGAGGAGTTTCTAGGCACAAAGTGGCTTGGCAGCGTGTACACATCTGCAGTTTGAGCGTTTGAGCGCAAAAAGCTGCTTTGTTGCACACAAACTTGCAAGTGTAGACAAGCCCTCCTTTATTGATATACAGCAGGTTCCTAAATACAGCTGCTTGGACATGCTGAACCTTATAATAAGGCCTGAAATATTACATTGTGTTAGGATTTATGTTCAGTTTTATTTTATCTGCCCATCCCTAGGACTAATTTCAGGGTCTACATGTGAAACCACCAGTGAAGACAAATACAAGGCTTACATTTTTAATCTTGTCTCTGACTCCCCCCTTTTAACCTCTATGAAGGGTAGTGACCTAATTATGCTTTCTGGGGTGTGCATACAATTCCCACTGACTGAGGCACAGAGACTCTAAGTAACTTAATATCCAAGTTCAGACTGCAAGTCATGATAGAGCTGGGAACTGAACCCAAATCATTTGAGTCCTAAGCCAGTGCTTTAGCCACAAGACCATCCTGTTAACATGATGACAAGAAGTGCTGCACTGTGCACAATTGTGGTATTTGTCTTGCCTAAAATCAGTACTTGCCACTTTCTGAACACAATGTCCTATCTCTCTCAAGATTACAGTTACAGAAGAAGTACGTGGGTGGCAGGTAAGGAGTACAGCATCGGCAACTTTAATGTCTAAATAGGTATTAAGTAATTCCAGCAAATATTCATGAGACTCAGACAGGCCAAGGGATGCAGAGTTCAGAGCTCAGCATTGATGACTGGTTAAGCCTGGTGGACATCTAGAACTTTCCCACAGGTTCTCTATGGCCACTCCATGACCATGTTCCCTTTATATTTGCATGGATTTAATTCTCTCTGCACTCTGGAAAATATAGTCCATTTTAACGTTCTGTCCATAACTTCACTGTAGGCTACATGCATCTATTGTTTGTCCTTCCGGTCTGTTAACTTATACCTACCTTGGCAAGCTACCACTTAATGACATCAAACAACATCTGATGTGAATCCAAGCCAAATCAAATATAATCTTTGGTCTGCAAAGTACAGCCAGCCAGCAGCCATACTGAAGGAAGCAAAAATAGAGCTCTGGAGGTACTGTTCTGGCCTGGGCAGCACACAGGACAAAATGACCAAGAGCCAGAAGGCCAAATCCTGAAGTCCTTGTTCAGGTTCTACCCAAGTCCTTACTCAGACAGAACTCCCAGTGACTTAAAAACTTGGACCTTAGATTTTATACAAAGATACATCTGAACAGGAAAGCTCTTTTAACAGAAGCCCATCTCTGTTCTATCTTTCTACAAAAGAGCCATTATTAGCTAACTGTGCACTGGAGACGGGAAGGAAACCCAACTGTTCTAACTTACTGCACAGCTCTCCCCATCTGCCTATGAACTGTTCTGCAGCAGATAAGAATTCCCAAAGTTGCAGGGACTCCCATCTTCAGCCCATCCCCTGTGTTGGGGGTGTGTGAGAGGCCTGTATATGAAAGCCTGTGGAAGCCCACAAACCTGTGTGTGATAGGTATGCAAAGCCTACAGTGAGCCAAAGGGGTTAAAAGACAATGCTGGGCCCAGGAGCCCTGCCTCTACAGGCCTGCCGAGCATGCTGCAGATCAAGGAGTGGATTACAAGGAGCTCAGAAGCTCAGGCAAGAGGTGGACAGGCTGCAGGAAAGAAGAATCCATTTCCAGGAAGCCAGAGAGAAGGTGGAGCCTTCTGCAACTACCTCATGTTTCATACACGGATATAGCGATCCATAGGTTGTGACTAACCAGCATGAAGCTCCCCTGACAGATTCAGTAACTTTATGATTCAGGTAGGGTGCAAAGGGAAATAGATTTGAAAACCTGGAATCCCACTTTGTAGTTCAATACCTCGCAACCTTCCGAGTGGGACTGGATGTACATCAGCTTGGAGCTTTCTTTTCCTCAAGGCCGCTGTGACCCACCAGAGGGGGCAGTCACCACTGTGGAGAGCCCCTGGCAGCATGGCTTCACTGCAGCTGGACCACCTTGGGCTGGCAGGAAGTGCTCTAGGGGCTGTTGGAGAGGCATGGGATCAGAACAAGTCACCTGCTGTGGGTGCCCATGTTTCCATAAAGATCCTTGGGAACTCACCAGCTCTGGATCCTAGGATCTGTTTCATGGGAGGGAGCCCTCTGACCGAACAATCAATCAGGAATGCCATGAGGGGATTCTCATGAAGATTTCTTCTCCCAGAGTCCCTTTCCATGGGTCTTATATCAGAATGTGGCACTTTGCGCCAAAAGATTTTGTTTCAAGCTGATTGAAAAATGGAATGACCATTCTGTTTATCAATTGTTTCCATTTTGCAGAGTTTGAAACTCATTTGGTTTTTTTTTTTTAATAACTTTTTTTTTGAAAATTTAGCTTTTAATTTTCTTTCCCCTCTACACCTTTTCCTTTTTTGCCTCCAAGTGCAATAAAATTAATGATGGCCAGAGTTTAGGGGAGCTCCCTCACTTTTTCTTTTTCCCCTCCATTTTTCCTTTTGCTACTCTAGACCTTTTCAAAATTCTCCGAAGTTTTGGAAAGTTACAGAATGGAACAAGAAAAATTGAAAAAAAAAATTTTTAAGTAAGGAACCCGTTTTGACAAAAAAAAACTGTTCAAAATAAATATGGATGTTTATTGTGAAAGCTTTTAGTTTTAAAAAAGGTTATCATCAAAAACTAATTAGAATGGGTCCAAATGTCTCATTCAAATTAGTTGTTATATACAGCTTTGTTCTGCCTTAGATTTTTGTGCAAACCCCCTACTGCTTTCACTGGTAGATCTGCTGTTCAAAGGTAGAATCTAGCCCTAACTTTGGACCATAATTGGCTCATGGACCATAATTACAAATGGTCTCGTAACTGGAACTTCAATATCTCACAAATAACTAGTCCAATCCAACTCACACTTCATAAAATAATAACATTCAAGATTAAGAAGACAAAGGCAGAATTGCAGACAGAATGAACCCTTTTGTGGAAGGGGTTGATCACAACTCGCCATATAACACAAAGTGTCTTTCAGCCTTAACTGTGACATCACCTCTGCAGGTTTATAACTACAACCTTGTCATGGGCAAAATAGAGCCACATTGGTATTTTGTCATGTAAAGAGCAAGACACAACAATGAGAGGAAACCACATGGTTACAGTTGGGTCCTAGCTGATGGTAATACTTACCTATTACAGATCAAAGCACTTTTATGAATGAAGTCAGCCTCATTATACCCAATTTACAGATGGGGAAACTGAGGCACAGGGAAGGACATGACTTGCCCAAGGTCACCTAGCAGGCCAATGGCTGAGCTGGGAATTGAACCCTAGTTTCCTGAATCCCATTCCAGTGCTCTATCTCTAGGCTATGTTTACTAAATAGCACGGCCTAGCTACATATTTTCTGCTGTTCAAACTGGTTTCTGATGGCTTCCAAAAACAAGACATAGTGAGTGGCACTGGAGGCCTCAAACTATTTAAATGGCTGCAACCCTATTATTACACATAAAGGAAGCACAAAGACTGTTTAACAGTGCTGCATGCAGTTCACTGGTTGGAGTCAAAGCTCCCATCCTGAGTTTTTTCTGTACACATAGTGAGAGTGAGGTTTCAAATGTAAAGTGGCACTAATTAAGTGTTATAATGTTTTAGCTTTTCTCAGTACATTGGCCAGTAGAACATCTTGTTTTCAGATACAAAAGCTTGTCAATTACTTTAAAATAAAAAATGAAAGCCAGTCATTCCTATGTCACACTAACTTGAGGCAAGACAGATTTGGCATACTCCAGGAAAAGGCAACGATGAAAGACATGACAAAGAAGTCAGCATTTCTGAGCCTCTGCCTCTTATCCATGAATATGAACCAGCAGCACTGATGGGGAGATACAATAATGAAAGGAAATTCACAAGGCAACATCTGTTTCAGTGTCAGAATTCATTAATAGGAAGAAGGAGGAACAACAGATACACTGGAGAAATTAGGAAAATCTGTGATTAGAAGCAAATGTGTCACTCAGGTCCATTATTTTCTGTTGCTTGCAACTACATCCAACAGATCAAAAGAATTTGAGGCCAGCCAAAGAGTATATATGAAGCTTAAGTGTATTATGGTACTCATTATCCTGTATGCAACCCTCTCTAAAGAGTTTGTTCTCTAGCCATATACTGGATCATAAATGCAATAAAAGTGGGAAATGCTGAGAAAGCAGCAGTCTGGTACGATGATATAATCTATACAGTACACAAATGTCGATGCAGAGTTATAAATTATCTTTTTATAGGAATCTTGAACTGATCTGATATAAAATGTAGCATGCTTCATGACAATTCCTTTGCTTTGAAGAAAGGGGAGAATAACCCACAATATAAAGTTAGATATTTATATAGGTGCTCCTCATGTGTAATGTACATTTCAAAAAATCTCATTGCCTCTGTAAAGAAGTGTCTTGGGGCCTGCTCCAAGTCCATCAAAGCCAAAGGGAATCTTGCTATTGACTTCAACAGGTTTTGATCAGGTCCCAAAAGGGTTCATTCTGTCTGCAATTCTGCAATTCAATCAGTCTTTAATATTGTGATCCCTTTTTGACCCAAGCAGTTAGCCAGAATTCAGGATCCAGTGAATTGTTTTGGTTAGGAGGAGAAATTGTTGATGGAGTCAGGTATTTCTTTGGTGTAACCCTGTTCATTTTCAAAGAATGTACAAAATCTGGGTTCCTTGAACATGGCAGGAAACAATTTGCTTACAGTTCCAAGCCCCTTTCCACCAGTACTTACCCCAAAAGCCCTCTCGAGGCTTTTCTCAGGGTCTCTTTCCCAGTGCTTATTCTGGCAGTGTCTCTGGCTTCTGCTGCTTCACTCTCCATTTCTCTGGTGTTTGTCCTGGGTTTTTTTTCTCTCTCTCTCACCTCCTTCATGAGCAGTATCCAACAAAGCCCCTGTGCCCACATAACACATACAATACCATAAAAATAAAGCCTTTATTTTGGACAGTGACCTACGCCTGTGTTTGGGTGCGGGCTTCTGTTATTTCAGCTACCTGTTCCATAAAGGACTTTAATGGCTACAACTATCTTAAATGAAGGGTAGTTGTAGCTATAAGAGTACCAGAATATTAGAGATACAAGGTTTGTGAGATAATATCTTTTAATATCTTGAAAGCTTGTCTCTCTCACCAACAGAAGTTATTGGTCCAATAAAAGACATTACCTCACCCCTCTTGTCTCTCTCAAATGAAGGGTGACAGTTAAGCCCATCAAGTTTAATGTGATATTGCCTGATCCATAACCACATTATTCTGTTGAGCACCTTCTTTGGCTTATTTTGATGTAAAAAAAAAAAAAGTCTGAGGGCATTAGACCTTAGACCTATCTTATCATTGCTAGAGGGAACCAGGATCAGAATGATTTTTTTTTTCCAATTAGCCTCAGTCAGCAGTCACCGTGCAATGCAAAGTTTTGCCATTTCGCCACTGGTTGATTCAGAAGTTGTTGATAGAGATGGTGTCCCTAGCCTCTGTTGCCAGAAGCTTGGAATGAGGAACAGGGAATGGATCACCTGATGATTACCTGTTCTGTTCATTCCCTCTGGCCACTGTCAGAAGACAGGATACTGGGCTAGATGGACCTTTAGTCTGATCCAGTATGGCCGTTCTATGTGTTCTTGTATTGACTCTCATTCTCCATTGTACTAAATAAGTTGTGTTATACTGTACACGACTGTGGCTTATACGAATCGTCATCCTGCATCAGACAAATGGTCCTTCTATACCAGTATCCTGCCTGCGGATAGTGGCCAATGCCAGGTGCTTCAGAAGGAATGAACGGAACAGGCAATCAAGTGATCTATCCCCTGTTGTCTACTCCTAGCTTCTGGCAGTCTGACCTAGGGGGCCTTGTCCTGTAAAGTGCTGATTGCCCACAACTCCCATCTGGCTGCAATGGGCACTCAGCACTTCACAGAATCAGGCACTTCTTGGATCTTAGATCTCTTTGCAATAGCAGATGGTATTTACTAATGGTGCCATAAGTTCCATGATGTCACAGGAAACCATTAGAAAAGAGATACACAAACCCTAATCTTCTTTGGCTTCTCTCAATGGTGTATTAGGTTTAACTTTTTATCCAGTCCATCAATATTAGCTACCTACTGAAAGTAGAATTTTCTTGTTTCACATGGGGACTTCATTCAGTGTGTGTCTGTAATGGTTTGAGGGACCTGTCTGTGTACAATTTACAAATTCTGTTTGATATTATGAACTCTCTGTCTTTATAGTATTCTTGCATCATATTTCTTGTGTGAGGGAGAGGGGGACGGAGTCTGAGTGTCTGCCTCTTAATGGGATGGTCATTAAGGTTCTCCATCAACCAGTCAGTAAGCCTTGCCTGAGCAGAGCAAAGGTGTGCCTGAAACCTAGGCAAAACTAGTTCTCTCTAGTTCTCTCTAGCTTGTCTGCAGTGGACTGGAGAGTATTAAAAATGGGAAGGGGAAACAAAGAACCAAGATGTTAGCACTGGCTTTTGACAACATGGAGACTGGGAAGATCAGAACACTAAGGGAGCTTGGGGGCAGGAGTAAGAAGGGTGTGATGAGTTGGACCCCCTTTCTAGGATGCCACCTTATGTACTGGGGTTTAACTGAGCCTCTCCTGCTCAACCAACCTGGGTTCCCTCTCCCTGCTTTGCTGAATTAGGCTCTTGCAGCGCACATACACAGGTAGGGCCACACCCCACTGCAGATACACACTGAAGTCAGCTCTGTGTGAGAGGACTCCCCCAGCACTCATGTGCACACCCCTTTTGGGATATAAACGCAAAATAATGCTGTCTTACACTGTATAGAAAAATCTGCACAGCGCAAGCTCATAAAACGCCACCCTCTTCCTCAATATGAAGAGAGTTGTGCATGACTTCTTGCCCCCCCAGTTAGAAATTATATAAACTGGGTTTAATAATGAACAAAATAAATTTATTAACTACAAAAGGTAGATTTTAAGTGGTTAAAGGGATAGCAAACAGAACAAAGCAGATTAAACAAAAGTCGCAAATTTAGTTTAACACACTAGAGCAGTGGTTCCCAAACTTGTTCTGCCGCTTGTGCAGGGAAAGCCCCTGGCAGGCCGGGATGGTTTGTTTACCTGCTACGTCCGCAGGTTCAGCTGATCCCAGTGCTCCCAGTGCCGCGGTTCGCTGCTCCAGGCCAATGGGAGCTGCGGGAAGTGGCGTGGGCCAAGGGACGTACTGGCTGCTACTTCCAGCAGCTCCAATTGGCCTGGAGCTGCTGGTGGACGGGGCAGGTAAACAAACTGGCCCAGCCTGCTAGGGGCTTTCTCCGCACAAGCGGTGGAACAAGTTTGGGAACCACTGCACTATAGTGATAATACAGCCTGGCAGATTCTTAAGGCACAAGTTGCCTTGGCTTTCCCAGGTTTTCCCAGGTTTTCTTACAGAGGCTAAAAATCCTTCCAGCCTGGGACCATCGCTTCCCGCAGTTGAGTCTTTGTTCCTCAGGTGATTTCAGATGTGTTGTTGTAGGGAAAGTGAGGTCCCCCCATGTTGTCACTGTCCCTCTCTCTCTCTCTCTCCCCCCCCACCCCTGCTGGAAAGCTTTTTTTTTTTTTTTTTGCTGTGACCTGGGTCAAACAATTCCCATTGTAAAGTGCTATCTCTGAGAGATTTCTATTGCACACAGTTCCTGGGGTAATCCTTATGCTTGTGTGCATTTCTTCAATAAGCCACTAACATTGTTTGGCCTCATCCAATGTAGCACATTTGAAATACAGAGACATGGTCAATATTCCCAGCTTCAGATACAAAAATGATATACACATACAAATTGGATAAACACATTCAGTAAATTATAACCTTTCCAATGACATCTTACAAAACCCATCTTGCATAAAGTTTATCTGAGTTATAGTCAGCATGAAATTGTCAAGAACAAATCATGTCAAACCAACCTGATAGCTTTCTTTGACAGGGTAACGAGCCTTGTGGATAGGGGGGAAGCGGTATATGTAGTATATCTTAACTTTAGTAAAGCTTTTGATACTGTCTCGCATGACCGTCTCATAAACTAGGGAAATGCAACCTAGATGGAGCTACTAGAAGGTGGGTACATAACTTGCAAATAGGTCTCATTGATATCCAGCTCAATGTGGCTATGAGACTTGTACCTGGCATTCTGAAGTCCATTTGACTGCCTTGGCTTATAGTCCCCTCATGCATCCTGCTTCCAACCTTCCAGTGAGAGATGGCTATGTTGCACAAGTACAAGAAAGATCTCACTAACCAAAAGCTCCCGCTCAATGACAATCTTGTTCACATGCTTCACGCTCACCTTAAGTCCTGTTGACAATTCTGGGTAGCTGGAGAAGCTCTTCTGTCAGTCCTGTCAGACATAGGCAGCGAGTTACATGGGCCCATGGTGCCCGTGCTCCACCAATATTTAGGAATATGGGCCCAGCTCCACCAGTGTTTGGGCTTACCATGCTCTGGGAAGCCCCGCATTTCATGGGGATGCAGGGTCCAGGACAGCCTGCAGGGCTAGCAGGGGGGCCTGGCACTGGCAGCAGCAAGTGACCCGGCTCCAGCTGGCTCCTCCCCACCGGCTCCCAGCGTCGCTCGGGGGAGGGGTTGGAAGCCAGAAAGGCAGGGTGGAGGCTTGGTGGAAGGGGTGAAATGGGGGGGGAGGGGCGGGCTAGGACAGGGTTGCTTGCTGCTGCCAGTGCCAGGCCCCCCACTAACTCCCCAGGCCGCCCTGGACCCCGCATCCCCCTGCAGCGCGAGACCCCTCAAAGCATGGGGTCTGGGGCAGTTGCCCTGGTCCGTCCTATGTACAGGATGGCTCCGCTCTGGGCACCACCAAAAATTATATAAACCTGGCACCCATGCTGTCGGATGCATTAGGCAGGTTCCAGCATAAACCAGAAGCACTTCATATATGATCCCACCATAGATCAATGTCAAAGACAGTAGATACCATCAACCATGTTAGGAAGTTACATGGAAGATGCATGCACCTGATGCACAAATGGAGAATCAAGGTGCAAATGCAGAAAACTCCAGTCCATCAAACACATTGATGCAGAGGAATTGAGCTGGGTATAGGCAGGGTTCCTATGATGGGGAGCAGTGCTGCCTAAGGAGAGGAATAGAAATGGAGACTTCCTCTGCTTTCTTCTTCCTCTGCTAGTCCCAGCAGCTCTGTTGGTTTGCCTATCTGTGCAGGGTCCCTGCACACTTCTGAGCTATTGCCATTTAAGGCCACACCATCTTTTCACTCTGCAGAAAGGCAAACTGCTCCCTCTCCCTCTCCCTCGCAGGGAGATGCTGAGTAGGAATCTTTGCAAACTGAAACTCAGTTTCCTGGCCCTACTACACAACTACCCTGCAGAAACCATAGTCTGGCCTCATTTCTCTCTTACAGTGTGCTCTGCATGAACCATCCAGAACCAACTTATTCTAAAAGAGAGGTTTTCTTCATATGGCAGGTGTCGCAAGGTTCCCAGTCCTACCCTGTCTTAAATGCAGAAAGTGAATCACTGGCACCAATTGTATATAGAAGAGAGTTTCAGCCAGAGCTAAATGTGGGCCCTGTATATTCTGCAGAGCATAGACTTAAAGAAAAGTTCTACACTACACTAATTTCTCTGCACCACTAAAGGCTATATACTACTAATCTACAGAATATTGGTGAACCCATACATTAAGTCATTCATAACTTCTGGAAGGATGCAGAGAAGGCTCCAAGTCAAAACTAGTATCTGATGAATAATTCACTGAGTAGCCTCAGGATTCTGTATTAGTCACATTCATTTTGTACTTCCCAAATTAATTCAACAGTATAAGCTCTATTTACACATACTATTAGCACGCATTTTGGTTCATAAACTATATGATGGTATCTTAATATACTATACAATTATATCCTGTCTCAACACCACACGCCTGGCAGCACATTTCTGGGTTGACTTTGCATGTTCCAGGTGGTGTAGGATACTGAATGCCTTTGCATTATAAATCACATGAGATTGATATTCTACTCTGCCCCAAACAGAGAGTGTGTACCAGCAAATCTTCTGCACTCAGAATGCCTATTGACTTCAGTGGGTTGGGATTTGCAGGACCAGGCCTACGCCATCATCAAAGCTTTATAAAAACTGGAATGTACAGAGGAAAACTAAGGCAATTAGAGCTGTTTCTCTACTGGCCATTGCTGAGGGGACATCATCTCACTCCACAGCCAATGGCATCGTTGCCAACTCTCATAATTTTATTATGAGTCTCTCAATATTTGGTAGTGGTCTTTGAGCCCCATCTCTTAGAGTCATGAGTCTCAATTTTCTCTTAAAGTTTCTAGCCCAGGAGGTTGCAGAGAAGAGCTCAAAAACGGGACTTAGGAGTAACCTATTGGCTCAAAAACCAGGAGGCAAAGAAAAAGTACCCAGCATACATTATTACAAAAAATCTTGTGACTCTGAAGTTGATCTCATGATTTTTGAGGTGTGATCAGCCCTTTCTGAGCACTTGGGCCTGGCGGTGCTGCAATCGGGAGTTCTGGTTTTTGTCCAGCATTTTATAGCCATTTAAAAAATTGAGTGAATGGATCTTCCATGCCTGCACTTGGGACTTTGCTGACACTTTTCAGTGACTCTTGTAACTAACACAGCTCACGTAATTAAACATGCTGAACATGTTGAGAGAAATTCAGTTGCCTCTAGCCTGCACCTCAAGAGCTTTGAGGAGCAGATATTATGTATGTGGCCCACTATTTACATCAGAGAAAGATAAGAAGTACAGAAACTGCACCTCAACTATATCCTAGATTTAGGTATCCCAAAGCCACTTAAAAGCTCTGAAAATCAGACCCTTTTAGGTGTCTCAAGATGATAGCCAAAAACGGACGCATCTCAAATCGCCGGTCACTTCTTGAAAATCTTGACTTTAAAGTAGGAGGAGGGTGTTAAAGTCTCCCTGGCTAGTGCAGGGTGATGTAAATTGTTTCCACTGGCACCCTCTCTTGGGGCTTCTGGCTGGTGAGGGCAGCTTTTGTTTTCATTACGAGCTTCAAAAGAGCCCAATGAAGAAGGTTGCAGTAAAAGTGCACTGAATTAGCACATCTCCTAGTTCTGTGGTCACAACCTCACTTCAACCAGTGTCATCCGCTTTTGGGGTTATGCTGGCCGCCAGCAGCATCCCAGTGGAAAGAAGGTTTTGACCACGTTTCACCATCACCTTCACCTCCTGGATTTCCTGCTGCCGGACAGCCTGCTGGAAGGAGTTGGGGGGAAAGTTAGCCCAAACTTTTCCTACCACCATCTTTTTAGCAAAGTCAGATTAATTGCAAAAATGAGTTAAAAGTAATTTTGGGAATTATGCCTGCCTCTGAATACACCTTCCAATGTTTGTGGTCTTGCAATCGTATTTTTCTATATTTACCTAAATGATTATTCTCTCCCCCACTGCTGTGTGAAAGATGCTCACAAAAAATAGTGTAAATACTCTGTACAGGGGAAAGAGTAAAATTGATTGTCATGTGCACAAAGTGAACAAACTAAAAAAAAGAGAGAACATAACTTTTTGTCTAATCTTTCACATGTAGCAAACTTTGCTGTTCTAATTGCAGCAGCTTAACAATGATCTTTTTTTAAAGTTAACATTGGCCCTTTCAAACCACTTTGCTTCTTTGAGAATGAGAATTATCAAATTAGTACCTGTTAGCTGATTGGTAGGAACCTATCAAATTCATGGCCATGAAAAATGTGTCACGGACCATGAAATCTTGACTCCCCCTGTGAATTCTGGTCTTTTGTGTGCTTTTACCCTATACTGTACAGATTTCACAGGGGAGACCAGGGGTCCTGTCCCAAAAGGGAGCTGCAGGGGGGTTGCAAGGATTTGAGGGGGGGGTCTTGGTATTTCCCCCCTTACTTCTGCACTGCCTTCAGACCTGGATGGTCAGAGAGCGCCGGCTGTTGGCCAGGTGCCCAGCTCTCAAGGCAGCACCCCGCCAGCAGCAGCACAGAAGTAAGGGTGGCAATACCATACCACAAAAAGGAAAGGATGACTTATGGCACCTTAGAGACTAACAAATTTAGCTCACGAAAGCTTATAAATTTATATATAAATTATAAATAAATTTGTTAGTCTCTAAGGTGCCACAAGTACTCCTTTTCTTTTTGCGAATACAGACTAACACGGCTGCTACTCTAAATACCATACCACGCCACCCTTATTTCTGTGCTACTGCCTTCAGAGCTGGGCGGCCAGAGAATAACAGCTGCTGACTGAGTGTCCAGATCTGCAGGCAGCAGCGCAGAACTAAGGGTGGCAATACCATACTGTAACATTACACCCCATATTCTTTATGGAAATATGTTTGATATGGATATGGGATAACAGATATATTGTATGCAAGATGGGTCTTGTCAGGTATCATTGGAAAGTTATGATTTACTGAATGTGATTATCCAATTTGTATGTATGTATCATTTCTGTATCTAAAGTTAGGAATATTGTAGGAATATTGACTATGTAACAATGACAACTGTGTGTATTTGGGAGACATCCACCAGACAACAGGCCATCAGTTTTGATGGGCCATTAGGAAGACACAATAAGACTCCTTTCTGGGTCAGGATCCCTACAATTACAACACTGTGAAATTTCAGATTTAGCTGAAATAATGAAATTTACAATTTTTTAAATCCTATGACTGTGAAATTTACCAGAATGGACGGTGAATTTGGTAGGGCTCTACTGATAGGCATATGTCATGTTAAAGTACAGTGAGCCCTGTCCCAGTTGAAGGCTGAAGTTACCGTCATTGGTACTTTTGCTTCTGTTAACACTAAAAAGATCATTATATATTTCAATAGCCTGAATATTAGTGTAAGTATGTGGAGATGGGGAAGGGACAAGAATGAGACGTACCTGCCTACAATGGGAAATTGAAGAACCTGAGATTTTCTTTTCTGTGCTCCCATCTTATAGTAATTAGCTATTAACATCTACCGCTACCACCACTCTTAACCTTCATCTCTTGATACATTCAAATAGGAACAAAGCATATTCTCAGTTAAATTGTGATTAGTTACATTCACCCTCTGGTGGATTTTTTTGTAACTCCAGAGCTCCAGATAGCTGACTTTTGTCTTGGAGCACATTTAAAGGAAGAGCCCAAGAGCAAACACTAAATTAGTTCTGTCATCACCACTGTATCTTGTTTTAAATGCTTGGAGCAGGATTTCATCACTCACTCTCTAATGTTAGTTCACGGTGATAACATGTTTAAATACCAAAAAAATTGTCTGTTTGTGATGGCAGAAGTTTCCCCAGGCATAAGGTGTCCACTGTGTGTGTCTGCCCAATCAATTGTTGTATGTAGTGTAGTTGTAGCTGAGTCAGTACCACAATATTAGAGAGACAAGGTGGGTGAGGTAATATCTTGTATTGGACCAACTTCTGTAGTCATTGTCTCTCACCAACAGAAGTTGGTCTAATAGAAGATATTACCTCACCAACCTTATCTCATTAACATTCAAGTAAGTGGTGGGGAGACTACTTCTGTAATGAGCAACACCCATGATATACAGCATCTCAGATGCTAAATTGTCTGGTTTCCACCTGTTCAAGGAGACAGTCCTGATTTATTCTCAAAGCTGGCATGTGGACAATGCAGTGGAACAAATGGCCCAGCATCAGTATGAGAATGGGGCTTGGATGACTGTTAGTTGAGTGAGGCTCAGTGCAGACAACACTGAGTAGGTTGAAGAAGCAAGTATAAGAGTTGGCAAGGATTCTGTTCAGGGGTGAGCCTGCTGTTTGTTGCCTAGGCTCCCAGTCTGGGGAGTTGTTAGATTCTGACTGGTCCTGCTTGGGTGTCATCTGTCACCAAGTGTATCTTCTGTGGCTAATTTTTTTCATCTGTGCCTGGCAAGGGGCATGGCTTTGTCTTTAGATGTGGACCTTGCAATCATTATCCAGGAGACTAGGCTACTGTAATGCTCTCTCTATGAGGGCTACAACTTGAGACCATTAGGATGGTGAAGTTTGTATAGAATTTGGCTGCCCACTTATTAAATGGTGTGTCACATAGCAAGCATGGGACATCAGGGCTGACTATTAGTTTCCAGGCTTTGATTTTGAACGAGAAAGCTCTAACTGGTTTAGGCTGAAAGTGCCTGTCTTCCCATTTCATACCACCATAGCTAACAACCTCCTAGGTTTAAAGGGAGAGAGCTATCCTTTCACTGGTTAAAGCAGGCTGTAATACCTAAGGAAGCTCTAGCTATCATAGGTATCTACATGGCCTCCTTTACTGAGCCCATCACAATCTTTAATGGATTTATCCTCCCCAAGACCTGTCAGGCAGGGTAAGTGCGATTACGGCATTTGAAAGGTGGGGAACTGAAGAACAGAGAGGCTAAGTGACCTTCCCAATGTCGTGCCAGAACTCTGTGGTGAAGCATAGAATTGACCCTGGGTCTCTCGAATGCAAGGCTAGAACCTTTGACCATCCGTCCTCTTGCTATCCCACCAATGAAGGGGGCAAGTGGATCTCTCCCTCTGTTTTCCCCTCTGAATGACAGAGCCTACATTTTAACCTTGGGAAAGCGGACAAGGTTTTTCCCCACTTCTTGATAAGAGGGTAGGACAAGGGTGACAGATGTGAAGGTTATCTTTTTCTGGGCAAATATTAGTCTAGTCTGGTTTTAGCTGGCAGTGCTTTTGTATTTTTGCTCCTCCACCAACATAGCACTGTCCACACCAGCGATTCTGTCAATCAAGCTTATGTTGGTCACGGACCCTGACCAGCAGAAGTTTTAATGAGAAAAGTGCTAGTGTAGCCATAGCCTTAGTGTCTCTATGCCCTGTGCCTCACAAATGGATGTTAGCACGTCCCAAATGCAGCTATCAGGGAAACAATAGGCCTGGATTTTTCACCCTTTCTAAATACGTGGGCAGCAATTACATCAGTGAGGCAATAACTCAGGGCTATTTTAATACCAATTATATATCTTTTTACAAGACTGGGGCTTTGCTTGACAAATAAATTGTAGGAGGCAAATAAATTGTAAAAACATTCATTCAAAAGAATGTTATAAAATTATTCTTAATATCAATCTCAACCATTTGAGCTTAAATCTTTCTCCCCTTCCCCTCGCCTCTCACCTAGGACAAAACAGTTCTGGGTAATGTTACATTGCATGCAAAGTCTTGCAGAGTTAGCTGACAAACTCTTGAAAATAAATATACATAAATCCTAACCATGTATGGTCTTGAGTCAGGAAAGTTACGTACAAAACCCAGAATGATGACCACCCATATAAAAATTCTGAACACTATTATTCCAATGGCAGGGACTCAAAGAAACTACACAATGTACCACACAGTTCACAAGAGAGGAGTCTGCTAATTTAACAATATTGTTTGACAGACAGAACAGCTTGGAGCCTAGAGCACATGTTTAGAATGGATTCCTGCCCTGGAACCAGCTAGTAGTTATTACCAAAAGCAAAATTTAACCTGGAATATGTGATTTAGTTGATATTAATTAAAAAGCCAAATGGAGGCAGGGTTCTATCAGCATTTGAATCCTCTGAATCCATACCTGGATTCTAGTTATTTCTAACCATGATCTTTTATTATTTATGTCTAAGTTCAAAACTAATATCAGTTTAATGTATAGGTCCAGTATACCTATTGGGGTCTACCATATGCCTTGCCCTTTCAGGGGGATAGACTTAAACATCTAATAAAAAATCCAAAAGGTCTTCTGTAACTACTGTTGTACTCCCTAAAGGTGATTGCATCTTCTCTTTATATTTCAAGAGGTCTAATGTTACTGTAATTTCCAGTCTCTTTATAATTTTCAAAACTATAAACTACTAGAAAGATAATTTGAAACTACAATTTCTTTGTAAACTGCTAAAGATATGGGACCAAATTTTGCCCTCCATTATACCTCTGGAACCCATATAGAAGTAAGTTGGATTTCTGGGCTGTATATGAGAGCAAATCTAGTTCCTCTTTTGCACTGGACACAGTCTGCTTGGTTGTGTCTGCCAGAGCTGTGGTGCTCCACGTGCAATTACTCCTATTTGTCTTCCTCTTTTTAATGGATTTTTATTTAATCAAATACCTTAATACTCATTAAATCAGTCTTATCCAATCTGTTATATATGGTGACTAGGGTGATCAGATGTCCCAATTTTACAGAGACAGTGTGACAGATTTCTATTACCAATCTGCCTGAGGCATCAGGTGATCAGACTGAAGCCACAGGATCATTGGGGAGGAGATAAAGGAGCACACCAAGGGTCTAAGTTTTAAAGCTTTATTAATAAAATAATAAAATAACAGGGGTGAGAGCTAGGAACACTCCCACATCACTCAGAGAAAGAAAGGAAGCGTTAGTGCCCCAGCCCTAACCCACTTTCATACTCACACACCCACGAACCGAGAAGAAGAAGAAGAGAAGGGTGGATGAGAGTTCTGTCTTGTGCACAAGCCATCCAGGGTCTGCTGTTGATCTCCAACTTGCTTCGGTTCTCAGGAGGGTTTTTAAGTTCTTTTGGGAGCATTTTGCTCAGGGACCTCTGTCCCCCTTGCTCTTTGTACCAGTCCAAACCGGCTTTCTGTGGCCTCCTCAGCTTTCCCAAAACACACCGGCTTTAGGGAAGACTTTGTTTTCCCCCTCGCTGGCCTTTGCCATCTCACTAGTTTTTGCAATCTCTGCAGTCCTGTTCATCTGAATCCTCCTTTCTCATGGCTGGTCGGGATGGAATCCATGCCCCCATCTTTCTTGGCAGGCAGCCGAGAGTCGGATGAGTGCTGTGGCCTTGAGCTGGAGTCAGCGTCTTATCTTTGGACCTAGCTGGAGTGTTGAGTTAACCCATTCCTTTCTCCCTTCCTCCCCCTTCGGCCTCTCGTAACCTGCAAAGAAATCTTCCACTTCACACTCACACCTTTAACCCTTCCCAAGATGCCTTGTGATGCTTGCAACAGTGTTAGCAATATACAGTGCTGATCTACCTCCCATCGGGACCCTCTGAGGGAGGGGACCATTGGGTTGTGACAACAATCCCGATAGTTGGGGCTTTTTTCATATAGGCTCCTATTACCCCCCCACCTCCTGTCCCAATCTAGCTGGTCACCCTAATGGTGACTTACGCCTCTGCACCCTCTGTGAGTCCTTGAGCTCCATCTAGGCTTGTATTTCCCACCTCCCTTCACCCCTCCCTCCCAGTTCTCTAAAGCCTATGTGTGTGGCTCATCAAAAGCCACTTCTTGTATTTGTTTTGGAAGGTTGAACCTATGTGTTTGAACAGAGGCATGTATTGTATGATCTACTCCTACTGTATAAATAAAAGTCTGTGTTTTCTTTCATTGCCAACCAATGGAAACACTGAACTAGAACACAGAACCATCTCATGAAATAGCATAAATTATCAAATACATATGAAAGCACAACAGTTTATCTTGTGGCTCAGAAGATTTTATAAGAAACATTTTCTCCTTACAGTTAAGCTTCTGGTAAACCAAGGCACTTCATAGTTTTTTTTTTTTGCTTACTCCATATTTCAAAGTCTATGGAAGCTGTTTCCTTCCTTATAAGCCCTGTTTGAATAACATTTCCAGCCATTTAAATGTGTTTGCAGTGCAAATTTTAAAAGGTTTAGAATTCAAAGTACAAAGTAGAGAGAAAGAGAAGAAGTTGGCCAAGTTTGAGTCTCTAACAGATGTTTCTGTGTACAGATACGAGTGCTTTCTAAAGGGTAGCCCATTTGGTGAGAGACCTGCAAAGATCAAAGATTCTGTCTCCCTAAACATGGGAGAAAATGTATGCTAGTGAGCATACATGGACTATCTGCACATAACATCAAAAATATTATATTCCTGAAACATAGGTGCTGGAACTAGTGGTGCTGGGAGTGTGGCAGCGCTCCTGGCTTGAAGTGATTTCCATCAGATACAGGGTTTACAGTTTGGTTCAATGGCTCTCAGAACCTGCCTGTACAAGTTGTTCCTGAGTGTTAAATATAGTTGTAACCATTTTCAAATTAAGGTGTCTTTCTTTAGGGGATGTGTATGGAGGTGAATTCCTGATAAGGCTTCAAATATCCACCCCACTCTGATATATCCTATCCTTCCAGCGTGGAGCCACCTTACTCTTTCTCTATTCACTCTAAGGCACTACTTGAATAGCAGCCTCATTCCAGGCAAAGATCATTGGATTCCTCCAGAACTCCTCAGTGCTTCTTTCTGCATGCTAGGGTTCACTGCTGAGCAATATAAAGTACCTCTCCTCTTCACCCGATCCCATACCCAAGGATTGAACATGGGATTTTATTTTGGATTCAATCTTAAATCCATCATCAATAGGGCCCTCCCAAATTCATGGCCATGAAAAACGCATCACAGACTGGGAAATCTGGTCTTTTACCCTATACTATATAGATTTCACAGGAGAGACCAGTGTTTCTTAAATTGGGGGTCCTGACCCAAAAGGGAGTTGCAGAGGGGTTGCAAGGCTATTTTAAGGAGATCGCAGTATTGCCACCCTTACTTCTGTGCTGCCTTCAGAGCTCGGATCCAGGCCAGCAGCCGCCGCTGTCCGGCTAAGTTCCCTGTAAGCTATGCAGCAGGCTACCAAGGGCTGTGCAGGGGGGGAGAGGAGCCCCTCCCCCGGCCTGGCCCTGCCCAGCTGGAGCTGCCTGGGAGAGGCGCCTCCCATCCAGCTCCAAGCTGCTGCAGCAAGAGAGAGCTGCTGGGAATCCTCTCTCCCCGCTGCAGCCCTGGGGCAGCCTGCACCCCAAACCCCTCATCCCTGGCCCACCCCAGAACCCGCACCCCCCAGCTGTCTGCCCCAGCCTTGAGCCCCCTCTCTCACTCTGAACGCCTCATCCCTGGCACCACGCCAGAGTCTTCATCCCTAGCCGGAGCCCTCACCCCCTGCACCCTCTCTTCCCCAGTCCTGAGCCCCCTCCCGAACCCCTCATCCCCAGCCCCACTCCAGAGCCCACACCCCCAACCAGAGCCCTCATCCCCCCACGCCCCAACCCACTGCCCCAGCCCTGAGCCCCCTCCCACACTCCAAACCCCTTGGCCCCACCCCCACCACACACCACCTCCATATTGATGCACATAACAAAATTCATTCTGCCCTTGGATGTAAAATATTAGAGGGAACACTGCCCCTCCAACTGCCCAGCTCTGTCCCCCACTTTCCCTGCTTTTTGGGTCAGGATCCCTACCATTAGAACACCATGACATTTCAGATTTAAATAGCTGAAATCATGACATTTATGATTTTTAAAATCCTATGTCCATGAAATTGACCAAAATGGTAGGGCCCTAACAACCAAGGATGCCCACCCAACGCTCTGTGACCTCTTGAGGTAAGTTAAATATATGATGCCAAAATCAACCAATCAATCAAACTAGATTCAGTGCAAAAATTTACCAAAAAAGCAGCACTGGGATTCCTGCATGGCAGTGCAGAGCACTGACACTAGTTGCCTGCAGCTGTTATCCCACAACAGGTGAGATCATCCATGGTGCTCAAGGAAACACCCCCTTCTTTAATCAATGAGAATGTTCAACTGTGGAAATCTCTTCCTGACTTGGTTCACCATAGCCTGAATTCATTGACCTCCAGGTCAAGATGCAAGGCCCATTTGTTCTTCTAGGCTTTTTATAGTGGAGGTACCGGGAAAGCTGGTGGGTTCTTTGGGCTTTGGAGGGTTATTGTTGTCTGGACTCTGTTGTTTGAAGGGTTGTTTCAATTATGTGATATTTGTAGGTGCCCCCAGAGAATGGGAAGGGTGCATTTTTGAAACGTAAATAAAATAACCGTAATGGTTCAATGGATATAAGATGCTCAGCAAATAGTGAGTCTACTGACATGCTGAATGAAAGCCTGTGACTAATTGGTTTACAAAACTGGTCACATAGGATGCTGGATAGAAAACTGGCTTAAGAGCAGGAGACAAAAGGGTTGTTATAAATGGAAATTTTACAACCTGCAAATGGCTTGCAGTGGGTCTGCTCTAATCATTCATAATACCTGCATATATCAGAAAGGCTAGAATCTGCAAATGCATCTGCAGAGATGTACCCCTGCAGGATGCCCGTGCACACACTTGGATCCATTTGCAGGATCAAGCCCTAAATAATTAGTTGACAGGTATTTGACTAGAAGAGCTTCAGGTTTGCAGAGGATAATGAAATTGGAAGCGGCAGAAATTATGAGAAAAAATACATCCAGATTCAAAAGGATTTGGATTGTAAAAGTGATTGGTCCAGCAGATGGTAAGTACAAGACTGTAGACAGTATAAATGCAGTTCACTGCAAAAAAATGTACCATAATTGAATATGAGAGCAAGGAACCAATCACCCAGCACACTGCGCAGGGAAGGGATTAAGGGTATTATGGAAAAATTATTGAAATAATCAAGCCAATGCACAGCTGCAGTAATAAAGTCTGTCATAAAGTAGAAAAGAATACAAAACAAGGGGGGAGACTATATAAGGTATTTGTTAGGCCCCCATCTGTTCTGATCACCAAACCATAAGAAGGATATTAATATCTCAGGAGGGGTGCAGCATGGGCAAATAAGAGGATACCACAGTTATTTGGAGGAAAGGATTAGAGAGAGAGACATATTGTCATTTGTGAAGAGAGAAGGTGACCTAAACAGAAGTTTTCAGAATTATGAAAGGGATAGTGATAGTCAGATATGTTTTATTACACTGAGAAAAGGTGGGGGTTGCTCCAGGGTCAGAAAGGCCAAATCCTGAAGTCCTTATACAGGCAAAACTCCTCAGAACTTCAATGGGATTTTATTTTTTCCTGAGTAAGGACTAAGTAAATATTTCAGCCACAGAAGCTAATAGCTCAGTACTGCATGCCATACCACCAGGTAGAGTTTTCCTGGGAAGTTTGGTAAAAAACAGAGCATGAGTTTTGGCATTGCAGTGTTCTGAGATTTCACCTCTAGTTCACGCTTTTAAAACAGTTTTCTAATGTTTTATGGTTCATCGGCTCCATAATGGAAAATGTGGCGTGTTAACTGGGGTTCATTAAAGCAGGTTGTTAAAATGGAGCCAATGGATTGCTAAGGAACGAGCCCTGAAGGGAAAAGAAAGATGATGTGTCTGCCAGCTACAGGGTCAGGAAGCGAGGAAATGAAATAATAGGAATTCCTAGCTCTTGGATAGCACTTTTCATCAGTAGCTCTCAAAGTGCTTTATAATTATCCCCATTTTGCAGATAGGAGACCAGGCTGGGGCCCCTGGCTGTTCATTTTCAGACATTGTTTGAGGTTTCTAAATGATGTAGAATTTTGATAAAATTTTTGTTTTTAACTAGATTCCATTGAAATACTTTCAATGTTTACTCCATTAATGAAGATTTTTGTTTACAAATAAGTTCAAAAGACCCCTAGATTTGTTTCTGAAGATGAAAAGGGTTGAGTTATACAGTGAAAAATCAAGTTGAGTTAAGACATTTCAGAAAGGCGAGTTAGCTTTTTCCTGCTTATTTCTTATGTAGTTATACTTTAGAACTATAACCAAATTTCAGGTATTCAGAAACACTGAAGTATGGTTCTAATCCATAATCCACTAGGTGACTCTGTAAAAATAGCATTGTGAAGTTCTGTATTTAGCATGTCCATGATTTCCAGTTTACGAAATCCCTCCACGGCATCTCATGACCTGAATTTGCCTCCTTATTCAAAAATAAAACTCACATGGGTTGTATTAATGCCAACATTTGGTACAGGACACCATTCAGAGTAGGATCCAGGCAATGCAACCAGTTAGAACGAAGGTTACAGACAGAAATCTGGAGTGTGACAAACCAGAAGTAGTTTATTTAATGCGTTGTCAGGCTAAGACCACTTTTGCCCATGTGCCCAGAAACGACCATATGTCACTGCAAAATAATTCGAGAGGCTCAGTTTACTGCAGCATTGAGAATCATGAGAGGTGCCAACCAAATCTTAGTACCAAGTGAGAACAGCACCATTGTCTAGTAATACTATCTTGCACCTACATGCATCACAGTAAGAGAGTAGCACAGTGTCAGGAAGGGACTCAGCACCATAGGTCATGACTTATTAATGCTGTTGGTCGTTGCAGTGATGGTGTTAGAGCACACTAGTGTCACAACTGCAGAAATAATTTGGGGACTTCTACTTTTGTTATCTCAAAGATGCTAATGAATCCTGCTTACTGTGCTTACTGTGTCTGTCTTTGATACTGCTGGTTTTAGCTTTCCCAGAAATGTCTAGAGGTCTTTCTCTCCATTTACCATATAACTTCCCTTCCTGCCCTGTGCATTCAAAGCACTGCATGGAGGACAGTGTCAGGATTGCTTTCTCCTCTTGAACTGTGGGAGAAATCTTTGGGTGCAGCCTCTAAGTCCAACCATAGTTACCAATGGTAACAGGAGTGGTCATGCAGTGAACAGTCGAAAGCAATTTAGCACCGCTCTGGCTTCTGCCTATGACACATCCTGCTGTAATGACAGATATCCAGCAACAATGTGGAGCTCTTGAATGAGGCCTGTAAAGTTGGCAGCTCTTAAGGGTTTTTATTTTATTGGTGTACTTTGGGATAATTATCCTAAACAACTTTAAGTGACAGTCCCTCACCCTGTATTTTAGCTGCAGCTCTCTGCTGATTTGAGCCATTACTGAAGAATACAGTATCCATGTGTGCTGGCTTTCCCTATAAAGCACAGAAAAAGAAAGAAAGAAAGAAAGAAAGAAAGAAAGAAAGAAAGAAAGAAAGAAAGAAAGAAAGAAAGAAAGAAAGAGAAAATCAGAGTTCATTCTGGGCCAAATAAAAAAGGGTTCGTTTCTGTTTTGTTCTAAAAGTTTATATGTGTTTTTCTAATCTAGATCAAAGTCAGACAGTTTGAAACTTTTCCTAGAACTATAAAAGCAAGATTACAATGACTTTGTATATCCCAGGGCTGGTGGTCAGATACGAAAAGGTCACATATTTGGAGCTAATCATGGTAGCTGCTGGGAGGACTTTCACACATGAACTTGAGCAAGTGAAACTAGTCTTGAGCCCCCTTCAGGACTTTGTGGAAATGTCATGGCTCTTACATGACTGCTGCTGTGGTTGAATGTTTATGGCATAGTTGGTTAATTTAGCACCCACTGTATCACCCTGCATCACCATGCTGGGCTCGTCAACAGGTTTGTAGCTACTTATTCTAGTAGTAGATCTGGCTCCAAGTCTAATCCTATAGGGCTTGATCTTGATCTTCAGCAAGCAGCTCTCAGGTATGTACAACACAATGCTTAACTGGCCCTTCAGGCTCCAGGATTGCAGCTCTGCAAGCTATAGCTGTGGCTTTCTGAGAACTCCTTAAATCACTTCTTGTCAATGAAATATGTCTCCTCAAGCTAACACTGTCATTGATGAGAAAGATACTGGTTTCTTTTAATGACATTTCTCTTTTATAGAAAGCTTCCTCCAAAAGAACTTTCCATGTGGGATAACTTTTTTAATAATGTTGAGTAGTGGATTTTGAAAGCTTTTTCTTGTTGTTGGTAGAAATCTCCAATGTCACCATCGTGCATTTAAGAAAATATATATACTCTCTAGGCTTTCCCCCCTGCAATAGTTCAGAGCATCAAAGAGATCAAAGTAATGGCACTCTTGCAGCAAAATGTTGTTTTTGTTTTAGGTTTTGCAATTAAGGGAGGGATTAATTACATTCATTTCAAATAACACATGTTGGCTTTTTGTCTAGTTTTTAATTTTGTGATATGTCAGTGGCTCTCAACCTTTCTACACTACTGTATCCCTTTCAGGAGTCTGATTTGTCTTGTGTACCCCCAAGTTTCACCTCACTTAAAAAACTACTTTCTTACGAAATCAGACATAAAAATACGAAAGCTTATGCTCAAATAAATTTGTTAGTCTCTAAGGTGCTACAAGTCCTCCTTTTCTTTTTGCGGTTACAGACTAATATGGCTGCTACTCTGAAACATGTTACAGCACACTATTACTGAAAAATTGCTTACTTTCTCATTTTCACCATATAATTATAAAATAAATCAATTGGAATATAAATATTGTACTTACATTTCAGTGGATAGCACATAGAGAAGTATAAAAAAAGTCATTGTATGAAATTTTAATTTGTACTGACTTTGCTAGTACTTTTTGCCTGTTGTAAATCTAGGCAACTATCTAGATGAGTTGATGTTTCCCCTGCAAGACCTCTGCATATCCCCAGGGGTAAGCATATTCCTGACTGAGAACCACTAGCTCACTGGAAACTAGGGTCAGCCACCCATCATACTACAGTGGGATTGCTCAAGGAGTAAGGTACTGCTCAGTGAAAGTAAAGGTGGTGGAAACTGGCTCTGAATGCATTACCAGCAATCTGAGCACACACATGCCACCTACAATGGATACTGTGAAGGCAAATTTCAGAGTAGCAGCCGTGTTAGTCTGTATTTGCAAAAAGAAAAGGAGTACTTGTGGCACCTTAGAGACTAACAAATTTATTAGAGCATAAGCTTTCGTGAGCTACAGCTCACTTCATCGGATGCATTTGGTGGAAAAAGCAGAGGAGAGATTTATATACACACACACACACAGAGAGAACATGAAACAATGGGTTTATCATACACACTGTAAGGAGAGGTTTCAGAGTAGCAGCCGTGTTAGTCTGTATTCGCAAAAAGAAAAGGAGTACTTGTGGCACCTTAGAGACTAACAAATTTATTAGAGCATAAGCTTTCGTGCATCCGATGAAGTGAGCTGTAGCTCACGAAAGCTTATGCTCTAATAAATTTGTTAGTCTCTAAGGTGCCACAAGTACTCCTGTTCTTTTTACTGTAAGGAGAGTGATCACTTAAGATAAGCCATCACCAGCAGCAGGGTGGGGGAAAGGAGGAAAACCTTTCATGGTGACCGGCAAGGTAGGCTAATTCCAGCAGTTAACAAGAATATCAGAAAAAAGAAAAGGAGTACCGGTGGCACCTTAGAGACTAACAAATTTATTAGAGCATAAGTTTTTGTGAGCTACAGCTCACTTCATCGGATAGCTCACGAAAACTTATGCTCTAATAAATTTGTTAGTCTCTAAGGTGCCACCGGTACTCCTTTTCTTTTTGCGAATACAGACTAACACGGCTGCTACTCTGAAACCTAGGAATATCAGAGGAACAGTGGGGGGTATATAAATCTCTCCTCTGCTTTTTCCACCAAATGCATCCGATGAAGTGAGCTGTAGCTCACGAAAGCTTATGCTCTAATAAATTTGTTAGTCTCTAAGGTGCCACAAGTACTCCTTTTCTTTTTGTGAAGACAAATGTAATCTATTTATTTTACATTGTTGATACCAAGAGACTTGCAACTACTGCACTGAAATTATAACCAGGGTCTGTAGGATCCAGTGCTACACAAAGTTCTGTTCTCTCAGAAAAGAGAGCATTATATTTTTTCTTCTTCTGAATCCTTTCTATTTTTTTCTGGTCACGACGGGGACTTTTCAGAGACTGATTGATTGTCTTGGGGAGAGAGGGGGAAAAAGAAAGAGGATGGAATTCAGAGGATAACTTTGATTACACCCACAGGCACTGACTTTCCAAAGTACCAGGAGGTGCTCAACCCCAGCTGTGCCCCAGGCCCCACCCCCATTCCACCCCTTCCCCAAGGCCGCCACCCACCCTGCCTCTTCCTGCCCAGTTCCACCCCTGAGCATGCCACATCCTCGCTCCTCCCCCTTCGCCCCCCAGCCTCCTGTGCATCGCAAAACAGCTGTTTGCAGCAGGCAGGAGGCACAGGGAGGGAGGGGGAGGCGTTGATCTGCGGGACCCACCGGCGGACAGAAGGCGGGGAGGCGGAGCTGATGGGGGATTGATGGGGGGGTGCTCCGCACCCACCATTTTTTCTCCATGGGTGCCCCAGCCTCAGAGCACCCATGGAGTCGGTGCCTATGATTACACCCCAAAACAGCTTTGAGCATTAGCTTGTGTTGAGAATTAGGAGACATAGCACATGGTAATGCAGAAAATGACAATGCTGTTTTCTTAATTACATGCCTGACTTTTCCCATAAAAGTGGAGGTTCAATTTTCAAATGTGAATACCTGAAACTAGGTGTCTGAAACTGTTTCTGGACACATAACTGTGCAATGTATGGTAGGTACTGAAATACTAATTTTTAGATGCTTAGATGCAGTTTTAGCTGCCCATATTCAAAAGCTGTACTGGGAACTGCATTCTTTACTTCAGACAGAAACTTGAAGACAATTGATGTGGTGTTTGTTTAAAAAAAAAAAACCCTAACTAATTAAGAGTGTAAATATCAAAATGCCACCTTGCAATGAAAAGAGGAAAGGCCTTTGGCCCTCAGCTGATTAAACTCATTCTGAAGCCATTTCAAGATACTGGCTAGTTCATTAACTATTGTTGCTAAAACATCTCAAGCCAGACTGCAGTCTGATCTGTACAGGGGAGTAAGAAGTCTACCCATCCTTGCACTGGAAGTAGGGCTTGGCTGTACAGAGCAGTGGCTCGGTTACCTGTTCTGCATTGTGTGCTAGTCAGTAGCAATTACTATCTCCATGGAACAAGGGCAAGCAGAAAGGCATGATTCCTCCATTGCATTGCTCCTGGGATGGTCAACCCTCATACAGAGCATATAGTAACACCATAAACCAGCCCTTTGTCTTTAGGCCCCTAAAGTAACACAAAATATGTAACATCCAAATATGCTCCATTTACAGCATTTTACACTGCCTGTAACTTACTGCTTCGTATCTTTACATAGAAATTCTTCATACTACGATAATATCCAAGAGGCTTATTTATTTGTAAAACTTAGTGCAAATGATTAAATATTAGACAAACACACTTATCACTGAACTTATAAATAGATGTCTGTCTGATTGCATTGCATTCCCTATGCCAAGGACATGAATTTCATATACAGCTTCAGCCTGTGTGGACAGCCTTTTTAGGAAAAGGTATCGCCATGTGCCTATTTATGATTTTGCTGGAGTTATGGGATGTTTGTCCAAAAAAAAAAAGTTTTAAAAAAATACTTTGTGAAAGAAATAGAAGACTAGTAAATAGCCTCCTACAGTTCAATATGGCATTAGTGAGTAGGGTGGCCAGGTGCCTGGTTTTTGAGTGGAAATTCCAGTTGAAAAGGGGACCTGACCTACTGACTGGACACCCAAAGTCCAATTGCTGTGAGTGAGGGAGGCAAGGAGGTGACGGGTCATCACCTACTCCAGCCCCTGCTCAGCCAGGGTCACTTCCTGCCTTCGTCGGGTGGCTCTAGTTTCCAGCCCCAGCTCCGCAGGCAAGTCCCTCCTGACCTGGGGGGAGGGAAGAGGAGTGAATGGGAGCGGGGCTCAGGAGAAGGGGCAGGGGCTTGAGGGAAGAGGTGAGGCAGGGACAGGGCCTTGGGGGAAGAGGCAGGGCTGAGGAGGTTCCAGCACTCCTGCTGGAGTGTCTGGTTTTTAAAATATTACCAAGTTGGCAACCCTAGGTAAGTGACACCTTTTCTAAGGCAAAAATAATAGCAACAACAAACTTTGAGAAATGCACATCAAAACATGACATACCAGCCTGGGCCTGTTCTTGCTCCAATCAAAATTGGTGGTAAAACTCCAGATGACTTTGGTGAAAGTGGCATTAGGCCCTCATATAAGAAAATACTGACTTTCCAACAATCGAAAATTTCTTTGATTTTGGACATTCTGCTTCAGATGGCAGGAAATAAATAACTTGTCCCCAGGAAATAACCTGTCCCCAGATTAGTGCAACAAAGCAGAGAACAATTATTATTGTTATTGAATACTTATTAGGGTAGAACCTAAAGGCTGTGATCAGGATTGTGCTGGAATCTGTACAAACATAGAAGCTCTTCAGTGCAGGGATTGTCTCTCTAAGGATAAACAGACAAAGGGTAGGGATGAGAATACAATGTATGAACAACCCAACCTCGTGCAGAGTTGGCATGGCTTTTTTAGTTACATAGATTGTGTTTTGAAGGGAGGTATGGGGGCAGGAATGAACATAAAGCTGAATAACAAGGGAACCTGAGAGGGAGAAGGTGGGTGCTGTAATACCATCTATTAGACCAACTTCTGTTGGAGAGAGAGATAAGTTTTCAAGCTCCACAGACCTGAAAAAAGAGCTCTGTGGAGCTTGAAAGCTTCTCTCTCGCTCGCTCTCCAACAGAAGTTGGTCCAATAAACGCTATTACATCACCTAATTTGTCCCTCATATCCTGGGACCACCATGGCTACTGCAACCAAGGGAACTTGTGGGAGTAAATGAATTCTCAGAAGCCTGGGCTGGCTTTGTGCTGGGCTTTTGTCTCTTTTTAATGTCTGCCCTTAGGCCAAAATTTGCAACATTCAGTGCCTAAAAGCTAGGCAGTTAAATCTCCATTTACGGCCTTAAATAAGTGTCTTAATACTTCAGAGGTGCTGAATCCTGCCATTTCCCTGGAGGAGGGTTTCTTGTGGAACTGCATGCTCAGTGCTGCTAAAAACCAAGCCACTTATTTAGGTAGCTAACATGGATTTATGCTGCCCAACTTTCAGCGCAAGTATTGAGCATTTTTCACCTCCAAGTGCAAGAACTCAGTTCTAATTGTGGATGTATCCTACTCTAGTTCCACCTTTTGTCATAAGGGGGTACATCCACAGCGGGAGGGAAAGGGAAATCCGTCTTACACTGGTGTGCTCTGAGTAAAGCAAGTCTAAGAGAGTGGTTGGGGTTCATTGAATAATACAGTTCTACACATTACTAACCAACATTTCAGTGAAAGATACTTATTGAAGCTACAGTGAATCTGGAAATCTTTCCATCCCCTATCAAAGGGCTTGTAGGCAGCTAAAAAAAAGTAAATACTGAGTAAGAAAAACAAATGGATAAATCCTTCATATTAAATGTTAAAAATCAGTGCAGCTGACCTGCTAACTTCTGTATCTCTGTGGTCCTTCTGAAAGCCAGAGAGGGAGCTGAGGATTCTCCCAGACACTTTACACCACCTACTCTCTACTCAGGAGGCAGGTGGGGGTGGGGGAGGACACAGGATCAGGAGGGAGCATGCTATTGATCCTGGGCCAACAAAACAATTCCTAGAGGAGCCGCTCCAGCAGGCATAAAGTTACAGCTGTTAGAGTTGTTCTAACTTAATCTGACCCTGGTTTAGTGCCCAGCTGGCCCCAGAATCAAAGGAGACAAACAGGCAGCTGAGAGCCTCTTCTGCTGTGTTGAGTGTGTACTCAGCCCAAACAGGCTGAGTTTGGCTCTGCATTAGATCCTGGAGGAAAAAACATTAGCCAAATGTGTCTTTGAATGCAGATTTCAGTATGGATAGCTTGGTTGGGGCTGCTTTTTAAGTCAAATAAAAGGAGAGGATGAAACCTTACACATATTTCCTATTGTAAGCTCCCTTTCTAAACATCACACAAGAAATATCTGGATTAATGGAAAATAGTTACAATATTGGCCCAAACACAGTCGACCCTCACTCTTCTGTCAGTTCAACCTATGTTCCTAAGGCAAAAGCACAGTCTGTACACTGAGCTTCATAAACAAGGATAATCAATCAATCCCTGTCAGTAAACTGAACTGCTGTTATAAAACAGCAATAAATATCATCTGTGTTTGTAGACAGTAGTATGGAAAGGTCATATAGTGCATAATGTCCTGGGATACTATACAAAGGATATAGATGAACTGAGACATGAAAATAGGCTATAATTTTCCTTCCACTGTCTTCAGTAAAATATTCACTGAAAAAATTAAGTAAAAAGAGAAAACACACTTGACTAATGTGGATTTGCAGATTGTAGCTATGGGTGAACAAACAAAATTGGTTGGATAAAAGAAGAACTTTTAAAACCAAATTCAACCTGATTTTCCAGGAGATGGATAGAAAAGAACTAAGATTTCACCATCAAATATAGAGGACCTATCATCAGGGAGACCTGAGTCAACCACTGGATTGTGGTACAAGGGGCAACTGACTCCAAGAACCATTTGGTTACTGGAGGCGGGGAGTGGTATTTCACCAGAGTATTTTGTATGCATTACCAGCGGAGTAAGAATTTTTGAGGAAGCCCCTGGCTACAATTTTGGCAGCACATCACCACTTGAAATGTTCCCATAAGTCGTGTTTTGTTTTGGAGGTCTACTTCCAGCCTCCTGCTGGGACCAGCATCAGAAGGGCTGAAATATCACAAAACAGGCTGATTTTGCAGTATTGCTGGCCAGGACCAGAAGTGGAAGAACTGGAAAGTGTAAGGAAGCCTATTCTGCCAAGATATTCAGTCCTCCTCTTTTGACTGGTGAGATTTATATGTGCTTTGAATAAGCATCTAAGCTTTGAGAGACTTGCTTGAACTGAACCCGGACGTCGAAAAATCTGAGGTTCACCCAACCCTACTTCTAACCTATCATCCTGTACTGGGGAAATAAACAGAACTGCAGCGAGGTCAGACCACAGAGAGGTTAAGCTCTGCCTCACCCCCATGTGCCCCTCATTTCCCTCTTCTCTCTGGTTCTGTTTTCACCGGTTTCCCCCACCATGTAAATCCTATCTGTGGCACTGGAGTGAGGTCCATGGTCTGCTTTTTTGAGCACAGGTCTGGGAATCAAAACCACTTGCTTTCTAATCCTGGCCCTGAGACTGATTTACAATATAGTAAGTCTTGGGTAAGTCTACTGGGGCCAGGTTCTGCTGTCAGTTACTCTGATGAAAATCTAGAGTATTTTCATTAAAGGCAGTTACTCCAGATTTCCACTGCTGAAACTGAAATCAGAATCTGCCCCTTACCCTCCCTGTGAATGTTTTTTTCTGTCTGAAAAAATGATGAAGATGATGACAGTTGCCTCGCAAAAATGTTGTAAGGATTAAACAGTAAGGGTCTGATTCTCCACTCACATCAGGTTTATGCTGATCTAACTCCATTAATTTAAGATGTTTACTTTGGCTGCATACTAGCATGAGATCAGAATCAGGTTCTGTGGCTTTGTCTATCCTTGGAACTAGGGGTGGGATTCCCAGCTCATGTAGACATACTCACTGTGGCTCTCATTGAGCCAGTGCACTAAAAATAGTGTGGTAGCTCAGGCAGGGGCGAGCGGCTGCATGGCCTAGCTTCCCCGAATACAAACCTGCCTGGCTGCATGGGTACACACTTGGGGTGGCTAGCCTGTGCTACCATGGCCACACGACTACGTTTTGTGCACTAGCTTGATGAAAGCTAGTGTGAGTATGTGTATGCGAGCTGGGAATCATACCCCCAGCTCCAAGCATAGATATAGTCTGTCTGTAAGTGGTTTGAAGATGAAAAGTGCTCTATAAGTGCTAAGTAGTGTTATTAGTAACAAAAAAGAAACACAACTAACACTATCAGTACTCGTCCAACAACAGATGATGGCCAACCTAAGCACCTGATTCTGTGCCACTTCCCAATCCCCCCACAATAGGATTTTAACCCTAGATGCTTCTTATTACCTGCCCCCCTCCATGCTATTTGTATTGTAGTAGCATTTAGAGGCCACAACAGAGACCAACACCCCATTGTGCTAGGTGCTATACCACCATACAGTAAGAGAGTCCCTGCCCCAAAGAAGTTACAGACAAGACAAAGGGTTGGGGGGGAACAAAGTCAGAGAGAGGTGAAGTGACTTGCCCAAGGTCACAGAGAAGGTCGCTGGCAGAGAAATGGGAATGCCCCTGGTCTTCTAAGTGTTGGTCCACTGCCCATTCACTAACCCAAGCTGCCTTTCCAGCTAGTGTCTAGCAGTTAATGATCTTGCTAGTTCTGTTTATTCATCCCCAGTTGTCTTAGCTGTCGACTTTGGTGCCCTCTGATGCATTGTGACCCTTGACAGACACAAGCTGGAAGCCAAGTAGAGCTGGTGACTGTGGGTGTTTGACAAATTTTAAACTGCTCCCCTATCATCACACTAAAAAGGGACCTGCCACCTCCTCCCGCTGTGATGTAGTAGTCAGGGATAGAAAACCCAGACATGCTGCAGACAAAGGTAAATGTTGACCATATGTCTTAGGCTGCAAGGTGCAGGCTGGAGATAACTGGCTAACAGAGCAATAGGTACACTAATCAATAACAGAGCCTGACATAAGGAGTTGTTCTTTGCCTAAAACCCTAGGCCAGCCTCTGGTTTTGAGGCTAGGCTTTCGTAATCAGCAAAAATTCCGTTCGGGACTGCTGCAAAATAATATCCTTCTTTAATAAAGAAAACCACAAAACTTTATACAACCTTTGGCAGAAATAACAGACAGCACATTACCATGGCTTTTCAAACTCACACCTCATCCATGGTTTTCAGGCACATTTTGTGCCTGGTGCAACTGCAGCCAGAGCACAGCCAATGCTATCAGTTGTTGCTATTAATATTACAATTGCACTGCAATTACAATTGTTGTTGCTATTAATATTACAATTACACTGCAATCAGGAGCCAGGTCCCCACGGAGCTATGTGTGGTACAAACACAGGGGATGACACAGTTTCTATCCCAAAGAACTTGCAATCTAAAAGGGCAAACCGAGGTGAAGTGAGGGAGTAAGGGGGATATAACATAAGCTATGAGCAAAGTGACCAGGGATTGTTGGAATAAGGGGCTATGGGGGAAGTGAAGAAGGGAGAAATAGGGAAGGGGAGAACAGAAGGGTAAAAAGCATAATGAACTGGTTGCATGAGGCTGAGGGAGATCAACAACTAATAGTAATAGAGCAGGAAACTGCTGGTCTCTAAGGGCTCAATTCTTTCTCTTGCTAACGGCCCTTTACACTGCTCTGGAGATATAAAGGGCCCTAAGCCAGGCCAAAATGGCTCCAGGGGTTTATTCTTGAGGTAAAGGGTTTTCCAGCTGGTGTAGAGCTCCAAGAATGGACCTATGCTGGCTTTTCTCCTGGCCCTGGGTGGGGAGGGAGGAGGCACGGCCAGAGCTCTCTGTGACCCGGTTACTCTCAGCTGCTGGCGGCCCTTAGGGAGCTGTTGGGAATCTAAGCATAAATTAAAGTAGTCTCGAAGAAGCTCTGATTGATCTGAGATACAGGCTTCCCTCAGTTGCCCCAAGAATGTGAAGACCCCAAGGTGTCTCAAAGCTCTCCTGGGCCCTCTTACCACTTCCTGCGCCTGGGTTAGTAAAGGAGGAACTGAGGATCTGGGCCCAGATTTCAAAGCAGAGTGAAAGATGTCAGAAAACTACACAGGTTCCTCCCAGTTGCTCTGTTTCCCATGCAGAGGAGGGGCAAGCGAGGCTGCTGGGCCTTTTGCCCTTGGCCAGTTCTTTTGGGTCCAGAGCTGGAGGAAAGCTGATATACTGGCTACTGCATGTGCTGGCTGCTTTCGGGAAGGATCCCCAAGTAGAATCCAAGCATGCCGTAGGTGCAGGGCTCCTCTTCATTACTGTTCCTCAGAGGCTTGTGGGCCATTCCTCTCCTCAGCATGGACTTCTCCCAGAAATAAGATCCCAAAGCATCTTAAATGAACCAAAGTTTGTTAGAAAATCAAGAGATCAAATTATCTCCAAATACAGAAGACAGACCTAGCTCTAAACCTGCAGCCAGGCTTGCCTGCATAAGTAGGGTTGCCATGTTATACCAATAAAATAAAAACCAGCAGGATCTTATTGAAGGAGAAAAGGCAAAATACCACATTTATTGTGAATACAGAAAGAATCATAGTAAGCAGTTAGTTATAGCTATAACATTCCATTCAATTTCATATTTATTCACACATTCATTCATACACACACACACACACACACAGGTTCTGCAAGGTTGTTATCATAGTTACCAGCCTTAGAGTTGCTCATGCCAAGCCACTGGCCAGGTGGCCTGGACATGAGGAGGGAGCAGGGCCTTGTCAGATGCTCATCTGATGCTCCTGGAAGTTGGTTTGCAGAATCAGACCCAAAAGTTCTCACTTTTTAGAGTCCATTTTTATAGGAATTTATTCCTATGCCAGTCTATGGGAATTGCTTCATCATGCTGTTGCTGAATCAATCAGCAGATAGCATATTCCTGATGGCTCCGTGCTGCCAGATGTTATCTTGTTCTTTGGTTCTCCCATTCTTGAGGCTGTTGGGTGGATTCCAGTCTGCCCTCCGGGGGTCCTCTGGTTATTTCCACTTGACTCCTTCTTCAGCTGATGGACACTGGATCCTCCCTGATCCTTCAGTTATTATCCACACCAAGCATCCATCCACATACATCCTCTATCTCTATTTTAATCACAATTGTTAACAAAGTGAGATGAATACAACAAAAGGGCGGGGAGTCTCTGGGTGCTGTTTCTATTGTTACAGAGTATTGCTTTGAGTCTCTCTCTGTGTGAGTAGTTGTTGTTACAAAGAATTGCTTTGAGAACAGACTCTGTCTTAGAATGTACTAACACAATTAGCAGCTTGCAAGTTTCACACATAGAGGGAGAGAAACAGTACCAAAAACCAAGAGACCTCTTAATTAGTAATACCCTGGAATTTAAACTATGGGAAATCAAACTCATGTGATTTTAATACAGAACTTCTTTAATGTGATCCAACTGCCAACCCTCCCAGTTTCGCCGGGAGTCTCCTGGAATCAGGCCCTATCTCCCGGATGCTAATGCAGCCAAACTGGGAGATTTGGGGCACTAACAGTCCAGCAGTGCAGTAGGGCTAAGGCAGGCTTCCTGCCTGCCCTTTTTCCATGCTGCTCCCTGCGGCCCCTGGTGGGTGTGGGGGGGCGGGGGTCTCGATGCACTGTCTCCAGCATGAGCGCCGACTCCACTGCTCCCATTGGCCAGGAACTGCAGTGCCTACAGGCAGGGGCAGCGTGCGGAGCTCCCTGGCTCCCCCTGCCTAGAAGCTGCTTCCAGAGGTATTTGCTGGTCACTTTTGGGAACCACCCGAGGTAAGTGCTGCACCCCTCACTCCATCCCACACCTCTCACCCCATCCCATACCCCTCTGCCCCAGCCCAGAGCCTGCATCCCACACCCAAACTCCCTCCCAGATCCAGCATCCCCTCCTGCACCCCAAACCCCTGTCCCAGCCCAGAAACCACACCCCTCACCCCCTCCTGCACCCCAAACCTCTGCCACAGCCCAGAGCCCCCACCCAAACTCCCTCCCAGAGCCTAAACCCCTGCCCCAGGCCAGTGAAAGTGAGTGAGGGTGGGAGAGGCGCGCAACAGAGGGAGGGGGGCAGGGTCTTGGAGAAGGGGCGGGGCAAGGGTGCTTGGGTTTGTGCCATTAGACAGTTGGCAACCCTGTGTGTAAGCCTAAATCTTCTTAATTTCAAAAGAGACAGTGAGAGAACCAAAGTCTTACCTCTTTACAGACCTAGTGTTTCACCCATCCACATCTCAAGGCTTCTGCCTGTCAGTGTTCCAGCCTCTCCGAGCACCAGCTCCCTGATGTCTGTGAGTGCATCTACCCTTTTTTTTTTAATTTAACATTGTTGTCGTACTAGTTATTTTGATGTGTCCTTTTTAGCATGCTAGCCAGAAAGGCATCCATAGCATTAGCTTTGTGCCAGTAACTTGTGTGCAGGGCACTACTTCAGGAAGGGATTTAATCCATCCTTTTCTCTGATAACCCATTGTATGCCATATTTAAAGCTTCCCTACACCCATAGGGCTACTGTTATTTTCCCTATTCCTTTTTGTTTCTTCTATCTTTCTATCTTTGACCTTTCATAGGTGGGTGAGTAACAATATATTACTTTGTTTTGCTTACCATTTGATCATAATAAAATTCAGTAGTATAGCTCTTCTTGCCTCACCCTTGATACCTGGCCACAAAGCAACTCTGTCTTCCCAGGCTGTAGATGCTATTGCGTGTTGTCACAGATCTGGCCTGGTGCTCTCTTCCAGCCACCCACTGGACTACTGTGAGGGGAAGCCAAGCCTCTGAGTCCTTGAATCTCCAGGTGTTCTACCTTTTCATCCAGAGCTTGAGCTGAATCTGCCACTGCCCCAATCTTGGGGTCCCAGCGCATCATCTCAAGGCATAGGACTTCTATCTGGCACCCCCTTTTGAGAGCTGGAACCAGCTGTCCAGCTGCTTTCCCCCTCTGGGTGCAATGGTGACACACCCTCTCCCAGAACTCCACCCCAAAGGAGTGATGCTTCTGGTTCACAGTTTACCTCTTTCCAGATACACGCAGTAATGTGAATCATTTAACACATAGAGAGACAATTTTCCCAGTGTCTAATGCATTTGCTCTTTTATACCCAATCATATAAAGCACAAAAGAGGACAGATCATACAGAACAATAAACTTAACCGCAGTGCCCCTCACTAGCTAACCCTTTTTTTGGGAGTCCTTGGGGACCCTCAGTATCGAGGAAGGCAGATAGCCTCATGCAGGCTCTTATGTGCTGGATTACTTCTGCCTCGTGAACTGGAGAAAGTGGCACCGAAGTAGAACTGGTTCTGCCCTTCTGATAACCTTCAGGCCCCTGAAAGTGACTTCTAGTTCAGCCTCCTGCCAGGTCACTGGCCCTAGTTATGTGAATTCCTTGCCAAGGCAGCCTCCCCACTACTAAACCAGTTCTTCTGGCCAGGGACCCATCTTTGGCTAGGGTGAAAAATGTCCAGTGTTTGGGTACTTAAAGTCAACTATACTTTGTCAACCCTGTATCTCAGTGATTCTCAGACTTTTGTATTCGTGACCCCTTTCACATAGCAAGCCTCTGAGTGCGAACCCCCTAATAAGTTTAAAACACTTTTTTATATATTTAGCACCATTATAAATGCTGGAGGCAAAGCAGGTTTGCGGTGGAGGCTGACCACTCACAACCCCCCCCCAGGTAATAACATCACGACCCCCTGAGGGGTCCCAACCCCCAGTTTGAGAAACCTTGCTGTATCTGTACATGTTGGGGCTTTGGCTGAATATGGAGGCAAAGGACAACAGATAAGATTACAAAGAAAGACCTTCAAAATGGAGTTTGCAGAATAGTAAAGATAGATACATAGGGATTGCTTGATATTAGGCTATATTCTGTTCTCAGTCACCATGAAGTCACACTGAATTCAAGTTGGTTGTAATAGACAGCAGTACTTGGCTCCTAATGGTGCTTTTTTGTTGCCCTACTTATTTTCTCTACTTTTCACTGTGACTGTCAGCTAATTTCAAACCTGATATAAATGTGTGCTGCTTATGCCAGAACTCAGTTTGGCATTAATGGTGTTACTCCTCTCTTTCTTTTCAAATAGAGTTTATTCTGAAGTGAAGTCAGTGTTTGACATTGGCATAACGTCTTGTGCTTCGATATTTTGGAAATATTCATAGGTAAACTGAAGAGTTCAGGCCCAGCTTCCACTGAAGTAAATAGCAATAGTCCCCTGGACAAGCAAGCAAGCAGGACTGGAAACAAAGAATTATTTCCTGAGTAAATGTAAATTCTGGATTCTTTTTAAACTCTCTGCTGGTTTAAATTGGTGCAGCTTCATGAACATCAGAGAACTGGCCCTTTGTTTCATTGTTCTTTCCCTGCTCTACATTAAACAGTTAACAATGTCATCAGCTGCTGCAGGGGAGACAGAACTTCTTCCAGGGCATGATTCTCATCTCCTCCACACTGTTCTGACACTGGTGTAATTCCACTGACTTCAGTGGAGTGACTCCAATTTTGCATTGATTTAAGAGGGAATATAAACAGAGCATAGGTCTAATAAAATAAGCAAGAAAAGAGACTGGTTTTTCAACTAATTTCTTTGAACTGTATTTGTAATGTTTAACTCTATGTATGTATCTACTACTAATTTGGAATTTTAAACTGCTTTAAAAAAGAAATAGATTTTCCATTCACTTTTAAAATAAGATGTCTCGAACTTGTTTGTGATATCCACCTTGGCTTGTATTTGAATAGAATATGAGTTTTAAGCCTCTTGGGACAATGTCTGGTTTTGATATGGTTGCTAAATCTGGTTCTTTTCCAGGTTAAATTTGGCTGGCTTGACGGACTAATCCACCATTCCATGGACCAGATGACTAGAAAAGCTGGTTAAATTTTTGAAGCAGTTAACTGTTTTCTTTTGGGATGATCAAGTTACAGAAATTATATCGCCAATTTTCCAGATTAAAAAGTAGTTTAACTTCAAGGGGCTGAAAAGCTAAGAAAGCAGAAATTCAGAGAAATTGCAACAAATGTGAAAAATTATAGTATATTTAAAATTCTACAACTGGTTGTCAGGCCAGACACCGGATGATAAGTATACATTAATTTGCACAAGAAATATTAAAAAATTATTTTTCATTTTTTCAGGAAATATTTGGAAATATTATTGTCAATAATATGAAAATAGCCAACAGATTATCTGTTTGTCAGAAAAGTATCTTAAACCTCCTGACAATAAATATCTTGCATGCTGTATGTGAAAGCATGGGCTACAGAGGTTCATCTGGTTCATGTCAACCAAGATATTTGCCAAAGCCCTGGCCAGCAAAATAGGAGCCGCTTGTGGGGCTTTGACTATTGCCATTGCTCCTACTAAAGACGATTGCGGAAGACGCTCCCGTAACATGTGCGTTTGCATTTCCTTCATCCTTTAGACTGTAGGAAGCAGGGCCCAGTCGAGGAAACCAGAGGCTCTCTATTTAACTGAACCTACCTGCTGCCAGGCTCAAGATTCCCAGTGCTGCTTTCTATGTCAGCTGAAGTGGTATGAGAATGAGAGAGAGCAAAATGCTACTTGTCTGTGCCAGGACCAGGTGAGTTGTATTGTGGTGCAAGTAAGAGGGATAATAAATAGGGTCTTTCTGTTAAACAGGGAGGAATAGGGGAAATCTAGGACACACCTGAGAGCTGTGATAAAAGGGGAGACATACTAATCCACCTTGGGGCTCAAATTATGATCTCCATTGAATAGTGAATACCCCTAGAGCATTTCCAGCTGTCTCTGTGGTGGGACTTACGACCTATGCCTAAGGCTATGAGTTGGTCACAGCTTCTGTGATTTTAGGTGACCTCCGTGACTTCAGCCCCAGGCTCAGCTCTCAGTCCTGGGAGGCGGGGCTCCAGCTGTCAGCCCTGCACTGCGGGGATCAGGCTTCTGAGATTTATTGTTTATTGCCTGCAACCTGCCCATGACTTTTACTAAAAATACCTGTGATAAAATGTTATGCTTCCCTCTGCCTTCCCCCACACCACAGGTTTAGTAACATTGTCTCAGCTAGAGCTGGTTCAGTATTAGAAGAAAAAAGCAAAACAAAAACCACCTGATGTACAAATAGGTTTGTGAATAAAGGTGCTGAATTTGATTTGCTGTAACACAAACTCATATTACTCATCACTTGCGAATGTGTAGATAATCATCGAGCATTCACAAATACTGTTTATGAATCACCAAAGTTTCTTAAGGATAGGGTCACATAACACCACAAACAGTGAAATGGTCAAAGTAAACAGTTCATAAACAACCCAAAGGTTGAAAAATATTCATGCAAAGTATTCAGTGAATGCTTGGGAATAAATAACGCATTAAAAAAAACCAGACTCAGTTCATGAATGATTCCTTAACTAAAAACAGATCTTAATTCATAACAAGTAATCCAACCAGTTCTAATCTGAACTGGTTCTGATACACTTATTCTGGGACTTGACATTAAAAGGGCCCTTGACTGGATTGCAGGATGCATTTTGTTTGGATTTTTGCATGGCTTTAATTTTTCATGCATGTCTCTAAATCTCCACTGCCAATATTATATTCTGCTCAAATGGATTTTATATCAGAGGAGAAATTTGGCAGCTATAGCTGGTTAGCTGTTATTCAGGGCTTGTCTACCGATACAATGCTGGAGCAGCAAAGCTGCACCAATGCGGCTACGCCTCTGCAGTGCTTAGTGAAGAAGTTACCTACACCGAGAGAGCTTCTCCTGTCAGTGTAGGTACTCTGCTTCCTGGAGAGGTGGTAGCTATGTCAACGGGAGAAGCCCTTCCATCAACATAGCACTGTCTACACCAGAAGTTTGGTCAGTATAACTGCATTGCTCAGGGGTGTGAAAAATCCACACCTCTGAGCAACATAGTTTTACCGAGGGAAGTCTGTAGTGTAGACCAAGTCTCAGTAAGTGCAAGTCGGAGGAGTCAACATATAGATAAATTTTATGTGAGCAACATGTTACTTTGTCCACCTAGATCTGTCAGTGCTTGGAATTATTAAAGTTATGAATTTTGTTATAGTTTCATTAGGATTTAAAAACTAATACAAAAAATGATAACAGACCATCCTTGCCTGTAGTACTTCTGTCATTGTGATTCACAGTTTACCAGCAGTTCAACTATTTTATTTATTAGGAACTCCATGCGTCTGGATGTGCTGCATCCGAGAGTGCTAAAGGAGTTGGCGGATGTGATTGCAGAGCCATTGGGCATTATCTTTGAAAACTCATGGCGATCGGGGGAGGTCCCAGACGACTGGAAAAAGGCTAATGTAGTGCTCATCTTTAAAAAAGGGAAGAAGGAGGATCCGGGGAATTACAGGCCAGTCAGCCTCACCTCAGTCCCTGGAAAAATCATAGAGCAGGTCCTCAAGGAATCAATTCTGAAGCACTTAGAGGAAAGTGATCAGAAACAGTCAGCCTGGATTCACCAAGGGCAAGTCATGCCTGACTAATCTCATTCCCTTCTATGATGAGATAACTGGCTCTGTGGATGAGGGGAAAGCAATGAACGTATTATTCCTTGACTTTAGCAAAGCTTTTGACACGGTCTCCCACAGTATTCTTGCCAGTAAGTTAAAGAAGTATGGGCTGGATGAATGGACTATAAGGTGGATAGAAAGCTGGCGAGATCATCGGGCTCAACGGGTAGTGATCAATGGCTTCATGTCTAGTTGGCAGACGGTATCAAGTGGAGTGCCCCAAGGGTCAGTCCTGGGACTGGTTTTGTTCAATATCTTCATTAATGATTTGGAGGATGGCGTGGATTGCACCCTCAGCAAGTTTGCAGATGACACTAAACTGGGAGGAGAGATAGATATGCTGGAGGGTAGGGATAGGATACAGAGGGACCTAGACAAATTAGAGGATTGGGCCAAAAGAAATCTGATGAGGTTCAACAAGGACAAGTGCAGAGTCCTGCACTTAGGATGAAAGAATCCCATGCACTGCTGCTGACAAGGGACCAAATGGCTAGGCAGCAGTTCTGCAGAAAAGGACCTAAGGGTTATAGTGGATGAAAAGCTGGATTTGAGTCAACAGTGTGCCCTTGTTGCCAAGAAGGCTCACGGCATTTTGGGCTGTATAAGTAGGGGCATTGCAAGCAGATCGAGGGACGTGATCATTCCCCTCTATTCAACATTGGTGAGGCCTCATCTGGAGTACTGTGTCCAGTTTTGGGCCCCACACTACAAGAAGGATGTAAAAAAATTAGAAAACGTCCAGCGAGGGCAACAAAAATGATTAGGGGACTGGAACACATGATTTATGAGGAGAGGCTGAAGGAACTGGGATTGTTTAGTCTGTGGAAGAGAAGAATGAGGGGGGATTTGATAGCTGCTTTCAACTACCTGAAAGGGGATTCCAAAGAGGATGGATCTAGACTGTTCTCAGTCATAGCAGATGACAGAACAAGGAGTAATGGTCTCAAGTTGCAGTGGGGGAGGTTTAGGTTGGATATTAGGAAAAACTCTTTCACTAGGAGAGTGGTGAAGCACTGGAATGCATTACCTAGGGAGGTGGTGGAATCTCCTTCCTTTGAAGAAAGAAAAGGAGTACTTGTGGCACCTTAGAGACTAACAAATTTATTTGAGCATAAGCTTTCGTGAGCTACAGCTCACTTCATCAGATGCACTTCCGATGAAGTGAGCTGTAGCTCATGAAAGCTTATGCTCAAATAAATTTGTTAGTCTCTAAGGTGCCACAAGTACTCCTTTTCTTTTTGCGAATACAGACTAACACGGCTGCTACTCTGAAATCCTTCCTTTGAGGTTTTTAAGGTCAGGTTTGACAAAGCCCTGGCTGGGATGATTTAGTTGGGGATTGGTCCTGCTTTGAGCAGGGGGTTGGACTAGATGATCTCCTGAGGTCCCTTCCAACCCTGATATTCTATGATTCTATGAACTCCTTATTTCTGTCCCTTTGGCCAGATTACTGCATAGAAACTGAAGCTGGTTGAGGCATTGTCAAAAATTAAAAATGATCTGGTCAGATGGCATGAATTATCCTTAGCTTTCTAACACGGGATCAATCTCATTAAGATAGTGGATGCCACAATGTATTACATCCTCTTTAGATGTCCCTTTTTGAAACTTCTGAAAACGGATTTGAGAGAGATAGAGAAAGCATTTGTTAAATTGACTTGAAAAAAAAGATCAGACTTTGGGTGAATAAATTACAGACACCAGATCAGAAGGGGGATTGGCATTTCCTAGTTTGCAGCTGAATAATTAAGTATGCCAATGAAGAGTAGTTGAACTAGCTTAGTGGAGCAGAGAAGGGGCCTTTTAAGTTGTAGTTACATTTAAAGTCCTTAATATTATTAGAGATCATATCTGACACAGATTTAGACCAAGCCTGCAGAAAAGGATTATTGGAGGCTTGATTTGTTCTATCACATGGATTTCTCCTTTGTCTGATAAGACTGTATTTCTTTTGTAGTGCAGTCAAATGGCTCACTGAGGTCAGTGGAAAACTCCCATTTACTTCACTGTAAGTAGTATTAGTCCCATCAAAAAGACAACTGAGTCTGTTCTTTTGGGGAGTGAGGTGGCAAGGGATTGTTGGACTCTCTGAGGATATGGTAATTTAAATAGCTGCATAGATTATTTCAAATCACTAGTTTTTTGCACTTTGGTCTCTATCTTGCAAGTCTTTCCAGTATATAGAGCTGCTCTCATTGAGTCAGAATGTGGAGTGTGGCTGCATACACCAGAGATCATCCTCTATTTTGAATGTCAAGTATATGAACTGCAGGGACAGATAAAGCTGTGCTGGACCCGGAATTGCTGATTTGTGGGAATACATTTATTTTGTTCCAAATTGGAACAAAACCAAGAATTTTCAAATTTCCCATAAAATGAAATCCCCCTTCCCCAAAAAATGGTTTTAGGCCAATTGAAATGTTTCATTTTGATTTTGACATTTCAATTTATGTTAGCTATGCTAAAATAAGCAACAAAGAAAACAGAGGTAGCTAACCTGAAGAGAGAGCCAATATTAGATTTTACTACAAGGTAGGTAAGACCAAGCTCTTCATTATTAAGGGCAAAAAATAATATAATGACAATTTTTGACTGGATAGAGAGATATGCCTATACAGTTGTGTAATAATGGTCATTTGGTTAGTCAGCCCCAGTTTGGGGTTCTTTGTAAAATAAGATCATGAATAATCTCCAAAATTATTCCCTTTCAGACAAAGATGAGCAGAAGAGAAAAAGGAGTATGGAGAGTAAAAAAAGGACCAACGTAAAGCCTGAGAGGTAAGCAAAAAAGAATAGGAGAGGAATGATAAGACTAAGAGGAGGGGGAAAAAGGAGAGAGAGGGAGGGGTTAAAGGGCACACAAAATGGGTCTGAAGGGGTACCCCAGAAAAGGTTACCTGATGGGGAATTTAACTCATCATTCAGATACTTCCAAAAATGGGGACCATATATCTCTATACTTCACAGTTGTTTCTGTTGTGAAACATTAGTCCTTCCACTACCTCCAAACTGCGCAAATCAGAGCACCATTCTTTGATAGTTGGACACACTTGAGACTTCCACCATTGCAGAATTAGACATTTGGCTATGATCAGAGCTCTACCCAACTGTAGTTTTTCAAAAGATTTCAGTTTCCAAGATGGATTGTTTAGGCCTAAAGTGGCGCAGTGAGCGTGCAAACCCACCTTGATGGACAGAAAGAAATTGGCCTGAATATTTACCTCTGTCCAGAATGGATAGATCACAGCGCAATCACAAAGCATGTGGTATAAATTAGTTCCTCCTGCACTGCAGCACCAGAATTTGTCTGACATGACTGCTCTGTTGTGAAGACCAAAAGTCGGGTCAATTATCGAGTGATCCATCCCCTGTCATCCAGTCTCAGCTTCTGGCAGTCAGAGGTTTAGGGACACCCCGAGCATAGAGTTATGTCCCTGACCATCTGGCTAATAGCCATTGATGGACCTAGCCTCCATGAACTTAACTAATTCTTTTTTGAACCAGTTAGACTTTTGGCCTTCACAACATCCCTTGGCAGTGAGTTCCATGGGTTGACTCTGCGTTGTGTGAAGAAATTCTTCCTTTTGTTTGTTCTAAACCTGCTGCCTATTAATTTCATTGTGTGATCCTTGATTCTTGTATTATGTGAAGAAGTAAAAAACACTTCCCTGTCTGCTTTCTCCACACCAGTCATGATTTTATAGACCTCCATCAGATCCCCCCTTAGTGGTCTCTTTTCTAAGCTGAACAGTCCCAGTCTTTTAAATCTCTCCTCATACGAAGGTTGTTCCATGCCCTGAATTATTTTCGTGGTCCGTCTCTGTACCTTTTCCAGTTGTAATATGACTTTTTTGAGATGGAGTGACCAGAACTGCACACAGTATGCAAGGTGCAGATGTACCATGGATTTATATAGTGGCATTCTGATTTTTCTGCCTTATTTTCTATCCCTTTTCTAATGGCACCTAAGATTGTTAGCTTTTTTTACTGCTGCTGCACATTGAGTGGAAGTTTTCAGACAACTATCCACAATGACCCCAAGATCTCGTTCTTGAATGAGAACACCTAATTTGGACCCCATCAATTTGTATGTATAGTTGGGATTCTGTTTTCCAATGTACATTATTTTGAGCTTACCAACACTAAATTTCATCTGCCATTTTGTTGCCCAGTCATCCAGTTTTGTAACTCTTCACAGTCAGCTTTTTAATTATCTGTAGTAATTTAATATTGTCTTCAAACTTTGCCATTTCACTGCTTACCACATTTTCCAGATCATTTATGAATATAGTGAACAGCACAAGTCCAGTACAGATCCTTGGGGATCTGAGGCAGGAATACATACTAGACAATGGCCTGGGTAGACAGTGTAACTTTTTCAGAAAGTTCCAAGGGCCTGTGGGTCTGGTTGGCAACAAAATCTGGAATAAACTGGTGTGGCAGAGCATGTTTAAGTTGAAGGTACTGACATTCTTCCTTTGGCTGGTGAATTGATCCCTAAGGCGAGGAAAGAGCACAAAAGAATCACTTTCAGTTATATGGTTTATGCTCAAAAACCTTTCTTTAATCCAATCAGACCACAGAAGGGATGTATGTGCAATTAAAATACTGGAATTACCTCAGATTGAAGTCTCTGAATGTAACAAGGGATGACACTTCAATTTAAAAGCCAACATTTCAATGCTTTCAATGTTTTCAGAATATAAAATAAAAGAAATGTTCAGCAAAGTCATTTTGAAACAAAAAATCAAACTGCTCCATTCCAAAAATGTAGAAACTGAGGGTATGTCTACACTGCAATAAATAATGCATGACACTGAGTTTCAGAGCCTGGGTCAGCTGACTCAGGCTCGTGGGGCTCAAGCTGCAGGGCTATAAAATTTCAGTGTAGACGTTTGGGCTCTGGCTCAAGCTCTGAGATCCTCCCCATTTATGGGGTCTCAACACCCGGGCTCCAGCTCAAGCCAAACATTTACACTGCAGTTTTGTAGTCTCACAGCCCAAGTCCTGTGAGCCCAAGTCAGCTGACAGGTCAGCCACGGCCATGCAGCACATCTTTGATCTCAGTGTAGACAAACCCTGAATGTTTTGGCCTTATCATAATATTCATTTCTATTTATTTAATTTATTTATTTATAAATGAAATTTCATCATAATCTACATGTTCCCACAGGGAGCTTCCATTTCAACAAAACAGCATTTTCTGATGGGGGAAAAAGCCTGTCAGAAAATTTTTGACCAGCTCTAGGGACAGACCAGGGAGCTTTAGATTGCTGCAGACAGTAGGCTCTGGTTATTGTGTGCTACCGTGTTTAAATACAAATAATGTAACTGTTATATACAAACTCTCCATGTCTTCATGCAAAGAACTATGCACTGCAGGGAGGGCAGAACTGCTGCACTCCATTGCAAGTGAGTGGAGGCCAAATGTGGATGCACATAACATGCAACACGAGATATAGCTCTCTACACTTAGGCTCTGACTGTCTGTTTCTAGACATGGAGAATGCACAAGGTAGTTTAAATTACTGTTGCATTCCCCATGTTCGGCAGCAGCAGAGAGCATACCTGGGCCCCCTGTTTAAATTACAGCAGCCACAGCGTGGGTCTAATCTAAGACCTGATTCCCATTGCCCCCTAAGAGCACTGAGAAGCAGAGAATAGCAGTTGCACAGTGCGCTCCCCTCTTCCCCTCCCCCCTCGGCATTCCCCCTACATCCACTGCTGGGAGCAAGGCTGCTGTAGAGTCTTAAGGCCACCTCTGAGCTGGCGTTAGAAACTTCCAGTATGAGGGGTATTCTCCAGGGGACTTTTCTGCCTCTTTTAAAATTCCTTTATGCCACCAGAGAAGCATGAAGAGGTCTTACTGTAAAATAGAATTGGGTCCTAAATCTCAAGTCCAGTTCAAGCCTGCATATTTTCTCTCAAGACTGCATGCTAATAAAGGAGTGGGGAGGGGAGAGGGTGAGAAAAGAGCAGATGTGTCTGAGGCATGGGCTTTAACACAATCCTTATCATGCTAATGAAGGATTTAGTTACACACTTTCGTCTTTGGTGTTATTCCTGCTCCTGGCCAAGAGTAATTTGGTGGCCCTGCAGCAGCTCTCATTATGCAGGATCAGTTTTCCCTGTGCTCTCTCTGTCCTGCTCATCTCTTTCACCTTATGCTTATATATGCAACATTCTGTATCCATGCCATGCAGCATCAAATCCCCCATGACTCTAGTACTATGTTCATTCATAGATCCAGAAATGTCAAGAAGAAGTGAAATTAGCCCACTATTTATCCTGCCACTTTCTGGGTGAAATGTAAGACCTTTTATAGCTTTCATTGCCCAACGGTAATGTAATGAAATATAATTCTGTTCTTATTAGCTATTGGGAGGTTTCATTTTCCCAACAGTCAAATATTTGAGAAGAATATAAAAAGCTGGATCTGGCTGCAAAGATTGACAATAAGTCTAATGTAAAAAAAAACAAAACCAGGACCAGATTCAAATCTATAGTAACAGGTTGTAACTCCCAATGAAGTAAGCTAAGTGCCAAATATGTTAATTTTGTTCACTATATAGACCCATAATGCACATTCAAACTTTCTACAATTTGACAAGCCTGTCCCAGGTACTGGAGTTTTTAAATTTCTTTTGGATTTACTCCAGAATCTCAGATTGACAAATTATTTAAACATTGTAAAATGTTTTACTTGGCTGAAAGGTGAATATTTTGGTTTTAATGGCAGAGACTTTGGGGACCTGATTTTCCACGGCCTTGTACCTTGCATAGTCATTTATATCTTTGCAAAGAAGGTACAAAACATTACAGTGTGAGGAGACTTTCAAAGGCACAGTAAGGCACCCAACTCTACTGACTTTGAAAATTTCCCCCTATGTGACAGATTCTGCATTCTGTCCTGGTTCCTTTTATGCTGCTCTGAAAGTGGGGCCTCAGAGCTAGTGCAACTGGTCCCATGGTATTCCTCCAGCATAAGGGGCTCTTTTGCTCAGCATAAAATAGCTCCACATCTCATTCCCCAACAGCAGTCTCCCGTGCAAAGAACCTATCAAGGAAGGGAGATTTGCACCTAGAGCGAACTGCACACCAGCTATTCTCAGCTGCTGAAATAGTCCTTGGTAGGCTCCCAGTCAACTCAAGAACATGGGACACACAAAAATATTTAAAGCCACTCTATCCTGATCTTGTGTCAGTCACAGCTTGGTGACTCAGTCCCAAATATTCTGATTTAGTAATATTTGTCACTCCCTCTGCACATGTGCAAGGCTCCAACCCTGCAAATCTCTTAAGCACATGCTTAACTTAACTAAAAAGTACATTATCTTCTTAGCCAAGGTGCAAGGCAATAGAAAGTCTCTGTTATGTCCAGGTTCTTTCACTAAGTAGCTTGTAAAACCTACTTTTCATCATCAGATAAGGACTGATCAGTTGCATGATGATCCTCGGTGCTGGAACAGTTTCTTCTTGTTAAAATCTGAGAACTCTGGTTATTACTTTTTCTAAATATCATGCTCCATGGTTTCTTCCCTTGGACACAAACAATAATGGGTTTTTTGTTCTGTAGATGAAGTGGCACTATGTCAACATTTTTTTGAATTTGTAAGTGTGCTTTGGTTTATTTTATCTTTCTGAGTCCCTTGGATACATCTTTCCTGATAAGAGTAGCAACATTTCAGGCTCTTTCAATAATATGTGCTCTTGTGGAGACTACAGTTATTCTCATGCATATTGGACCACATGCTTTCTAAGAGTTTGATTTTCAGCTTCATGTCAAACCAGCCTCCATTTTTTGTGGGTATAAAATGCAAGGTGATCAGCCCAAGCCATGTCTTCTAACCCAACTACCTGTGATTCAGTGACATTTTGTAAATATCTGATGCATTTGGAAGTACATTAGCAAAATAGGTTACAATAGTGGTAAATTGTCAGTATTCAACAGATTGACTGAATATTTTTTCCATACGGAAATTCACATGTAACAACTGTACAGCAAAGAATAATTTCTTGTTTACCAAGATAATCACCCTATTACTAGATGATTAGCAAGAATTTGTTTCCTAAAACTCATTTTCGTATTACGTCCCTGGCTTAAAAGTTTTTTATTCTGTAATCACTGAAGTTTTTTCAATACAAGACAATATATCTCTATTTAGTCCCTAATTTGCCTTCTAGAAGTCAGTTTGTTCAAAATGCTCTGAGTCATACAGTGTCTTACTTGTTTAAATTAGGGCTTCCCTTTGCAAAGTTATTTAATTGGCATCCTTTCATCTACGAGAGATAGTGGGAATTGGCAGCCTATGATGTAGATAGTTTGCAATGTCTCATGTGACTTAATCGTCCAGTCTGAGATTTGCATGGTCTTTGACAGTTACTGCAAATATAGGTATCTTGGTTGGGAGCTGCTTGCTTCCAACAGGCTCTTTTCTCTTCAAGCTGTAGGAGCCAGCTTCTGTCATGGACTTTGATACCCTGATGGAGACAGTGACGCCATTTGTTACAATCACTTGCCAAGATTTCCCATTGGTCAGGATTAATTCCAAATTCCTTTATATCTTGCTTGCATGTGTCTTTATAGCGAAGCTTGGGATGTCCCCTATTGTTCTTGTTCCCTCTGATATCTCCCTGTATATCATGTCCTTGTGTATACATCAGTCTTTCAACCTACTCAGATGGCCCAGATAGCATAGTTATTGTCTTTGCTTGAGCAGGGCTTTCACACTTGGTAAATTTGCCCTTTGAAGAACCTCTGCGTTGGTGACTTTGTCCTGCGATTTGGTGTTAAGTATGCAGCATAAACAGGGTAGGTGGAAACTGTTTAACCTTTGCTCCTGATGAGCATAAGTTGTCCATGTTTCCCAACCATACATGAGAGCATGCTTGGTACACTAACATTTTGGCCTTGATGGTAAGCATTGAGTTGTTCCATGCTCTTTTAGTTAGTCTGCTAAGGTGATGGCAGCCTTTCCAATGTGAACATTTAGTTCTTCAGCCAGTGAGAGGTTGGTGGTCACTGTAGAACCTAAATAGCTGAACTTTTGGTCTACTTCTAGCTGGTTTGTATTTAAGATGATTGAAGGATCTTGTGGTCCCCCCTTTTCTAAAACAACCATTTTCTTAATGTTGATGGTGAGAGAAAATGCCTGACAAGCACTTGAAAGGCGGTCCATGAGTTCTTGTAGTAGATCTTCATTGTGGGCTATGAAGGCAGTATCATCAGCAAATAGAAGTTTCCTGATTAGCACCTTTTTGACTTTGATCTTTGACTTAAGCTGTGACAGGCTGAAGAGTTTCCGATATGATCTTGTGTGGAGATACACTCCATCTTTCATGTCCTTAAACGCAGAGTTCAGGAGTACCAAGAAGAAGATTCCAAATAGTGTAGGGGCAAGAACACATCCTTGCTCCACTCCACTTTTCATCTCAAAGCTGTCCAAAGTGGACCTGTCAAACTGGACAGTTGTTCTCATATTGTTGTGGAATGAACATATAAGACTTAACAGGGTTGATGGGCATCCTATCTTTTCTAGTATTGCAAATAGACCTGTTCTGCTGACTGTGTCAAATGCTTTGACTTCAATGCAAAGTTATTTAGGCAGCCAAAAATGGGACATTTATTTGAGGGAGATGAGATGTGAACATTCTGGCTTTGATGAGGATGATGAGTTCCATGTAGATCCTCTGAGTTCCACAGCATCCCCAAATGTTTTCAATCTTCTATGTTGGAGATGCTCTGAGCTTCTCTTTTTCCTTCAATAGTCTGATATCCTATGACTTGTATTTCTTATGAAAAGTTCTGCCACGGAACAGTTATTCCTCTTTTCCAGTCCCTATACAAGGTCTGCTGCAGAAGCATTAGAATGGATGGAAACAATAAACAGAGAGTCCCAGTTAAACAGTAGCCACTGGTGGGCTGAGCGACATGTCACAGGAAACCATGAGCAATATTACTTTTGCTGTGTGTCTGTGTCAATATGATTCATACTGAATTTTGTATGACATTGTAAAGCTATAAGACTTGACAGGAGTCTAAATCTTGTTTTAATAACTAGGTGGTGCCACACATCTAAATTTGTTAGTCTCTAAGGTGCCACAAGTCGTCCTTTTCTTTTTGCGGATACAGACTAAAACGGTTGCTACTCTGAAACCCATTTCCAAGTGTCTGTCCTACTGGCTCCTGGTGAGAAGCCTGTGTTTAAACTACAGAACACCACTTCTGACCTTGAGTGGCTTTTCTTGGATTCTCATGACCATCTCCCGCCCTCTGGCTCTACATCACAATCACCCAAACTCCAGTTGAAAAGGCCTAGACAGAGCTTCATCTGTAGAATGTTGTTGGATCCCTGAGGGTTAGTCTGAGGCACCCGTTCCAGACCAATGCAAGTCACTCCTTCTCCTGGAATCTGAGCATGCTGCCTCTACAGGGCTCCTAATGACCAGGCAGTGGCCAGGATTCTAACTCATTATAAGCTAGAAAATATTGTGGAACCTTGCTTCAAAAGTAAGTTAGGCTGCAAATGTAGGTCTGATTTAATGAAATGCTGATTTTATTTTTTATTTTTACCTATTTATTTCGTCATTTAAACATTCCCCTGCTGTGTTGGACACCTAGACACACATATATTGTAGCTATGCATAAGAACCAGAAGGTGAAAGAGACTTTAAACAAAAAGCAAAATTAACTAATCTAATTACATAGTCCAAACCAAGATCATAATCCTGCAGATCTCCACATAAGTAGAATCCTGCACCTGAGTAGACTACCACTGACTTCAGTGATGCTGTCTGAAAGCACAGGGACCACCTGTCCAGAGTTCTGTACTGGATCAGGGCCTTAGGGCCTGATCCTCCCCCTTTATTGAATTAATGGGAGTTTTGTCATTGAACGATATACAAACAAGTAACCAAAAAGCATAAATGGTGTAAAGCAAAATAAATTTTAAAAAAGTCTTATATTATAAATAATTATATTTTATACCTCTATTACTGCCCTTTATTTTAGAATCTAAAAGTGCTTTAACAAACAATTAATTGATCTTCTCAACACCCCTGTGGGATTGACATGTATAAATTATTCCCTTTCATAGAGGGAGATATTGAAATATAGAGAAGTTATATAATAACCCAAGGTGGTACTAGTACCTCAGGTAAGGATTTTTTTTTAACTACAGTAAAACCCCTTTGGTTAACCAAGAGGTATATACATTGGATAGCTGAGAACTGAGTTTGCTCTGTGTACCAGCTTGTTAATGTGCTTTTAAATATATCCTCTCTTTCACAATTAGACTTACTGCCTTTCTGAGTGAAGTTACTGAGAAGTCAGGTGAGCAAGGTAAAATTGGGCACTTAAAACTATGCTATTATCTCAGTGTCAATGATTCCATTTGTTCATCTAACACCCTCGGTGTTCCACACACTATGGTATTACTGTGGTGGGTATTGACTCCCAGTATTTGTTTGTTTGTTTGTTGAAGACTCCTCTGACCCAGTTAAAATCTTTCCTTTGTGAAAAGCAATTTACATGCATATGTGATTTTGCACCTGTACATGGGATACTGCTAAGCAGCTGATATTTCATGAAACTTTGCTGACAGACACTCATAGCATGCTGTCTAGTTACATAACTGTAAGTACACACTTTGATTTTATTAAAAGTTCACTTATAACTTGCAATTTGACCTCAATCGGCTCAAATCTAATACTTGAAGACATGACAGCAAAGCAAATGTCAGTAATTCTTTCCAGTCAGAGAAGATACCGGTTTTCCATTCAACAGAATTATATCAACATTATTTTACTTAAAAAAACAAAAACTGTTAGTAAATTTAGTATTCATGGAATGAGGGCCTAATATCAAAACGTTAATATGTGTGTTGTGCAAACAGATACTATATGGGTTGAGGAGGGCTTTTCCTGTGGCACTGTTGTGTTTCTTAGCTGTTACAGACCATACCTTCTTTCAATTTACATATTGGGACTATTCTCCTCCCAAAGTACAGGGATTATGTTTGAAGTCCCTTATGGAAAAGTCCTAGAGACTTTTTTTGAGCCATCATATAAGAATTCAATAGAGAACTATGTAGGGTGGTTAAAAAACACTGATCTGTAGGACATAATTTGCAAGAGCATTTAATATGTTTTCGAGTAACTTCTATAAAACACACTCACATTTCTGTCTAGCCCTATTGGTTTTATCTCTATTAAATTCAATCAGACTTATGGGGATAATAGAGAGCCGTTTATAAAGGCATTCTAATGAAATGGAGAAGGCATTAGGAGATCCTTTGTTATTGTACAGTGCCCAGAACTCATGGCCCCTGGTCTTTCCTGGATTGCCCTCTCCTCTTGCACTTTCCCCAGCTCCCCCAAGCCAAGACTTTTAGGCACACGCTTCCTTTCACAAATCCACAGGCACATGTGGTTCCTAAACCAGTATTTTTCTCAAGAGTCACCGGATGCACGATATACATTAACTCGTAAGGCTTTTGCATCTTACCTAAACTCCTTGTTCTCTGGTGCCAGCCCACCACTATGGGGCAGTATGGGGGAGGACATATTGCCCACCGGTATGATAATTAACATAAGGAAATCCACTGAGGGTGTCTGGCTATAAACTTATTATGTTTCAATTTACCCATATTCAAACCAGTTTTTATTAAAAAAATAACATAACAATGACACCTGCACTACAGTGTATTTGTATAAAAGGTGATTTTTAATGGATAAGCTCATATATTTAAATTTAGATACCATAGTGATTTAGCTATCAAATTTTCAGACAAACACAAGTTGCAGAGGACTTGTGTGCATGCATGTGACAAAGAGAGAAAGGAGGAGGGCTAGTGGGTATGTGTTTTGGATTTTTGGAGGGAGGAAGCTCTAAAGGGAACATTTGAAATCCAGGTTTTTTCAAATTAAATATCGTTATTTCTATCGTAATGTTGCAGGACAAAGATTAACATTTTATGATGATGATGTAAATTAAGCAATCTGGAAAAAACAATTTAGAAAAATATTGTTTGTATTTTTTCAAAAACAGATACCATGTATCAATTGAGTGCACAATAGCCTCATCATTAACAACAGAATGAACAGACACAAACACTAACAGTAACAAATGACAGCAGAAAATAGAAAATCTATATCAGAACAAGACAATACAGGCAAACCCCTGTTTACCTGTGTAAATTTAAATCATTGGGAATATTCAGCGGAGTCAGAAGGGCAGGATTTGATCCCTTGATATAAATGCTGATGTAGAGCTGCAGTTGTTTTAACCAGAGATTACACTATCCCTGATATTGTGATATGTGTGATGTGATATGATGTGACCTATAAGAATCAGAGACCCAAAATGGAGCATGCACAACTTCTCAAATGTATATTTTTGTTCAATATGTAAACTTTAAAATAAACCATATTTACACTAATGCTTCTCCTAAGGTCAGCTTATTCAAAAGCCAAATGCTTCTTGAAAATATTATTTAGATGATGAGCATATTTGGATAGATGCCCTGTGGGCAACAAACTATCTACTCCACCCAAAAGACTCTGCTGCCCCGATCTTATTTCAGATTCTTTTGCACCCTCAGAGTTTTCACTTTTTCCAGTGCTGTAATTGCTACTGCACTGAAATGAGTCAGAACTTATTCCAGAATTATCTGCAGGTTGCATCTTAACAATAAATAGATGCATATTGAAAACATCTCCAGGCAATCAGAGGATTGTTTGGGGATAATGTCATTTTCCTCTCTTCCCACCTGCCCTCTGTATTCCCTTTATTCTTTGCTGTTTATGAGACAAACTGTTGTCATTAGGTTAGTATCACTGTTTTTCCATAAACTTTCTCATATGTCAAGTGAATCTGATCCGGAGTTCAGACCCCAAATCCTTCCAGTAACTCATAAATAAATCGGTGGAGGTTACTTTGGCTGCCAGCTCTCCCTCCAGTTCTGCTCTTCTGAAGATGGACAGAGGCCCTGGCAGTTTTCTAAAATTCTGCATTAGCCCCTGAGTTTTTCATACCTCCCTTTAAAAGACCCCAAGCTTTCTCATTCCTCCCCTGGGGTAGTCATGCATATGAAGAGAAAGATATTAACCACACTTTATTGTTGAGGCAGTGGAAAACATTTATCTGTCTTTTTCAATGTCTGGAAACATCACAGGAGAGAGATATTCCTGTATCTACCTTGGGTTGTTCACATACATTAGAAGTTTATACTGTGTTCTAAGGCACTCATCACATTTATAGATAATACCCATCTGGATCTGAACTTCCCGAAAGTTCAGAGGTGTTTTTTGGACTCAGGTTTATGGTTTAAAGAGAAGGACCAGACCTCAAAGTTAAGATCCAGATCTGAGTTTCCAAAGTCTGGGTGTACAATAACCTAGGATTTTGGTTTAGGCCTGTCTCTAAGTATATCAATGTGTTTTGAGCATAGTTTTTGGTTCCAAAATGGGGGAGTTCAGGCTGCCTGGGGCTGAGACGGGGAGCCCGGCAGCTGCGGTGGGGGGGCTCAGGGCTCTGACAGAGGGGCTAAGGGGCAGGGCCTTGGGGATAAGGGATGGAGCCGGGGGCTAGCCTCCCCGAACGGGTGGTTACACCAATGCAAATGCACCAGTGGCTGAAATCAGGGCTGATCCTATGTGTAGATCAGGTCTCAATTTGCTAACAGGTTCCAAATGCAGTGATGTTGTCTGTGATGTAAATATTTGTATCTTACAAATAAGACTGAGACAGCAACTCCTTTCAATAGCCCACTTAAGCACAATCAATTGGTAATAATGTTTGACCACTATCAACCTTGTTCAAATTCATACCAGTTACATAGAGATGAAAGGATCTGCATTCCACAGCAATTGATAGTATCATTGTGTCCCTCTGCAGAGCACATTTGAAAACAAAACAAGACATTTTCTGAAGTAAAAAGAACTGAATTGTCTGCTGCAACAGAATATTATTTTTTTAGATCTCCCCTAGGCAGATCCATTGTTTAAACAAGCATTTCCTTGTACCCAAAAGTGCAGAGTTATTTTGTTTTTGGCCCTTGAATAAATCAAAGAAGTTTGTAACTTAAAGACATTTTAAAAAGGAAGGAATTCCTTCCTTTTAAACCACATGGGTCTAGATGGTTTCTACTCACCCAAAGGAAATTTTTTTATAATTCCAATTCATTCCTAGTTCCTGTGTTTTAAAGCTGTTTAAGCCAAGGATAACTTGAAATAAAGTTGACTGTATAGCTCAGGAGTTCTCAAACTGGGGGGGTCATGACCCCTCAGGGGGTTGCAAGGTGGTTACATGGGGGTCACGAGCTGTCAGCTCTGTGGGGCTGACAGCCCTGAGCTCCCATTAAAGTAAATTACCCCTCCTGAAAATGCACTCCATGCATCTGAAGAAGTGGTTTTTTATCTACAAAAGCTTATGCCCAAATAAATCTGTTAGTCTTTAAGGTGCCACCTGACTTCTCGTTGTTTTTGTGGATACAGACCGACATGGCTACCCCTCTGATACTTGTATAGTTGGTCCTCCTCATGAGTATTCAGAATAAGAATCTATGACAGAAGATGGCAAGTGATTTATGTTCTGCTATAGACTGGTAAAGCATATACTAAGACCAGCCACATCAATTTTGTATCCTGCTCAGATAATAGGGTTTTCAGTAAGAAGAGTGCAATTTTTCAATTTTAAAACTTCCATTATCAAACTTTTTCATTATTTGAAAACAAATAAGGAGAATGTTATGTCAATCACGAAGAAAGCAAGTTTAGCAGTTCAATTACTGTCTTTCTTTCAGGCAGTTTTCTTAGGCCCATCTTATTAGAGTGTTCTTCAGAGGAACAAAATCAATCTCTCAGAATTTAGAGATCCTGGTCCCCATTTTTTCTGTAAAGGGAAGTGACAAACTGCTGTGTTATCAAATAGAAGCTTGGAACTGCAAGACAATTTTTGTTGATAGATTCCCCTAATGCATGTAAGATAAGGAGAGACATTTTCAAGGCCACTAATTGACCCAAGGGTTTTCTCTTTTCTATGGTTTATGCTTCCCCTCTTTTTTGTTACCCTCATTTCCTTCCTTCTTCAGTCAATGTGTGGTCTGATTTACGGTGTTGTGAAAGGTGTGAATTACTTGCACATTAGCCATCATTAGTATATAAATACATAGCATGAAACTCCCCATAGAAAGAGTTACAGAGGCCATGTACCAAACTTTGGTAAGGGTATCGGTCAGGTTAAAGCACTCTGCTTTGTCTGGCAGTTGTTTTGCAGTGCTGTGGCAACAAAGAAGGGCAGATGCCTGGGCTTACCTTTCCAGGCCATGTGGTCTCGATGAGCAACTTTCGATGAGGTGGTTCCTAGGTGTAAAGTTCAGGAACTGGGGCAGGAAGAAGAGGCTGTTTGTGAAGCTGAGAGATTTGTATGGGTATTCCCATACAGTCTACACTGCGAAGAAAACCTGCGTGTAGATGTTTGGGCTCAGGCTGCCCAAGCCCAGCCTCTGAGACCCTCCTCCCTTGCCTACATTGCTATTTTGAGCCCCACAAGCCTGAGACAATTTACACAGGCTCTGAGGCTCAGCCCTGTGGGTCTTTTATTGTGGTGTAGGCCCTGGACATACACAAAGGAATAAGACAGCTGCTTCCGGGGTTCAGTAGAGGTGACATGAGGTCTGCGCAAGAGTGAGTTGCGTGTGTGCAGTTTGTTACCACGTCTGTTCAAGCCAACGGGACTTAAGTACATTTTGAAAATGAACAAATTACATGAAGGAAAAGTCACCTATTATACTCCAAACAGTAAACTGACCTACAAGGCCCTGAAAATCTACCAGTGCTCAGCAAAAGGGCAACATTAATAGAGGTAACCTGAGCCACGTTCAAGCAGGGTGTGGGTGTGTGTGAGAGAGATTTTGCTGTTTTTTTTCCCTCTAAACTATCACAATTCATATATTCAAAAACAGATTCCATCTTCCCCTAAAATTTAAGGATGTTCAGATCTGGGATTCTGGTTCAGGCTTATCTCTATTTAATATGCTTCACCATTTTATGATTTTCCTGTGATTGCACTGAAGACTGATGATCTAAGCCAGGGGACACAGTGCAAAAGGTAACAACTACCTTCATATAAGAACCTATATAGGACAGAACCGAACCTCCCTTCTTTAACAATGTTTTCATTACAATGGCTCTCCTCTTTAGCAGATTCATCAGATGATTCCCTTTGTTGGATTTCTTTATGTAAGTGCATGCTATGATCATGTTTAGGTTGCTTTTTTTAATTTGATGGAGTTAAGTAGGATTAGGGTTCTTTATCAATGCAATTCTCTGAGTAGGAAATATGGTTAAAAAGAAAAAAATACAACGCTCCATTCTTTAAAATGACATGCCAGGAAAGTTTTAAGTTTACCCTTCACCTCATGTGGACAAATTTATTTGCTGCCCCGTTAGTAATGGTGAGACCTACAATGCTATATTTCCTCCATCACAATGACACCTTGCCTCTACAATGAGCAAGTTTGAGAAGAAAATCTCACTATTTTAATAAAAAGTAACGAGGAATGTCTGCTTCCTCCACCTTTTAATAGTGGCCCAGTGGCAGAGAGGAAGTAGGCAGCACATTCACTGAAGTGAACTGTTTCTCTTGAAAGTTGTTCCCTTAGGGTTTCTCATTCCCAGCACCACACCCAAGTCGGCTCCACTCCCAAGGAGAGCAGATTTTCCAGTATGGATCTGCATTGCCTGGAAAATTTGTGGAAATCAAGCTAAAAAGGTAAAGAAAGTGAGATTTCCTATTTCTGTGTGTAGACATTATGTAAGTGGGGGAATAGTCCCGCTATTGTGGGGAACTTCCCTGGCTCCTGCACTACCCCGGTGAAGTGGGCTAGCGAAAGGATCTGAGTCCTCACTCCCACTTCCTTTACCCAGTGGCCTCCCTGCCCTTGAAGACTCCCCTTCCACTCTCCTGTCTGGCAGAGTCCTCATAACCCCAACAAGGCTAGGCCCAGGATTCCTGGGGGACTCGACCCCCAACCCTGCTGCGGTCACCTAGGATAGGGGCTCGGGTGTCCCCATTCTGGGGTACTCTGTCTGCACTGGGCACTTCTCTGACCCGCTGACCATTACATACAAGTTAAAGCAAATGCAAGTTATTTAATCAACAATTAATTTTAAAGAGAATAAGGGAAAATGAGAAAGGTTAAAGGAAACACATCAGCCCACTCTGTGGCAGGGAACATCACAAACAGTGTCTCTGGAATGTCCGGGCAGTTCACAGTCTGTTCCTTGCAAGTCCCAGGCCTTCTTCTCAGGCCCTGCTGTGCTGCAGGGATGCTGTGGGTTGGACACTTGCTCTGGTGGTGGCCACACGCTCTCAGGCTCTCAGTGGTAGGACCCTTCTTCCCAGTGTCGCCCCCACCCTGTCGGGGTTACGATCCAAGCCTGGCCTGCAGAGCCTCTTGGCTGAGGCATCTCCCTGTACTGGGCCCACTGCCCAGGGTCCCCCTCGCTCTCCCCAGCTGCTTACTGCACCCAGCTCCCGACTGCTCCAGCCCCAGCTCCACCACTCTGTCTCTGCACTTCTGCTGCTGCTCTGCTCCAGCTCCCTGGGCTGCTTCTTTGGCCCCTCTGCCTCTGGTTGCTACAGCTCTGCTCCCAGGATAGGTCTGCTCTGCAGGCTGCTTCTGTGACTCTGCTCCCAGCACTGACCTGCTTCATGGGCTGCTTTTCTGGCCCCTCTGGCTCTGGTTGCTGCAGCTCTCCTCCCAGGGCAAGTCTGCTCTCTCTGGGCTGTGCTTCTAGCTTGGGAGCTGCAGCTCTGCTCCCAGGACAGGGTCTGCTCTCTCTGAATCTGGCACAGCTCTGCTCCCCAGCTCAACTTTCTCCTTAGCTCGGCCCCACTCTGTCTGACCCAGGCAAATCCAGCTCACACGGAGGACGTGTCCTCCCTGACCTCCTGACTCCCTGATTAGCCTGCTCGCCCTGTCATTCAGGCTGACCTGGAGCACTGGCCTCTCCCCATTGTTCCTGGGGACTATCAGTCTCAGGGTCCTGATTTCCCATAGGCCCTTCCCCCTTTTAGTACTGGGAGCTAGCCAAGCAAAACACCCCCACTGAATGTTAGTAAGGGGGCAACAGTCCCCTTACATATAGACAAACCCCATCCAGAACTGCTGCAGCTGGAGCCATTCATTTTACACTAATATTTGGAGTGGCATGAACTAAACTCCCATCTTGTGCTCCAATAACTTTTCTGAAAAACAGACAAACAAAAAAACCCCCTAGAATTAGTATTTTCATCTCAATGAGATTTTTAAAAAGTTTTATTTAACCCTGACTCAGGCGTTACTGTCAACAGTGGAGTTTGCAAATAGTTTGAGAGGGTTCTGTGTAGGTATTTGAAAGCACCTAATCACCATAGTATGCAAGTGCTAAGCTGTCTAGGTCTTTTTGATTTTAATATCCACCATAGGGTTTTATACTGCACCCATTAATACAATATCTGGGTGTCCATTGATTTTTATTGCTGGGCATTAGGCTAGGTCTTCCCTGACAAACAAAAGCTTTTAAAGTGCAAGAACTAACCCAGTTTAGCTCTTTCACCATGAAATCCTAGTGGAGACAAGGTGCGGGCATCAGTATTTACCACAACGTAGCTAGGTGAGCTTAACTCTGTACCCTCCACCAAGGTGTCACTTTGCCTAGTTACATCAGGGTAAAAACTGCCCATGCCTTGTCTTCCCTAGGATTTCAGAGTGAGCCAGTATGTTAAAAATATAGATGTTCATCAATAAAGGTGCCTTTATAAATATATTAACATTACTGCTCTAACTCCTAGGGTGCTGTGAGAGGCCTAATTAGTTAATGCTAGTAAAGCACTTGGGCAGTGTAAATGTATAGTAGAATACATTTAACAAAGCAACTGCACCTAGGCACTATACAGAGCAGGATGCCTTTGCAAGCTAGGCATAACAACTCTTTGGAGGGGGGTGGGCAGGTAACCCCCCCACCCCCTCGAACCTGCAGCTGCCAGACTAAAGCATTTTCATTCTTGCCCCACTGACTGATTTTACATTTTGACACAGGATACAGTTACAGTCCACGCCCACCCCCCTCCCACTCCCAATACAGCTACAGCCCATAGCCCTAGGTTACAGCTCCAGCTCCTTGCCTTGCCCCCTATCAAGTTACACATACAGCTCCAGTCCAGTGACAGTCCCAACCCCCCTGCCTCCCAGGATACAGCTCCAGCTCCCCCCCCCCATCAACTCCCAGCTCCTGTGGCTGTAGACACACCTCTCCCAGTCACCCCCGGACGCTCACCACTAAGCTCCAGCCCCCCTAGTCACCCCCTGGATCCTCACCACAGAGCTCCAGCCCCCTAGTCACCCCCTGGATCCTCACCACAGAGCTCCAGCCCCCCAGTCACTCCCTGGACCCTCACCACAGAGCTCCAGCCGCCCAGTCACTCCCTGGACCCTCACCACAGAGCTCCAGCCCCCCGTCACCTCCTGGACCCTCACCACAGAGCTCCAGCCCCCCCCGTCACCCCCTGGACCCTCACCACAGAGCTCCAGCCCCCCCGTCACCCCTACCCCCATCATAGAGCTCCAGCCGCCCAGTCACCCCCACCTCAGAGCTCTAGCTGTATACCCCCTACTCCCACCTCAGAGCTCCAGCACCCCAGTCACCCTTTGGACCTTCACCTCAGAACTCCAGCACCTCCGGTCACCCCCCTACCCCCACCACACAGCTCCAGCCGCCCAGTCACCCCCACCTCAGAGCTCCAGCTGTATACCCCCTACTCCCACCTCAGAGCTCCAGCACCCCCAGTCACCCCCCTACCCCCACCACACAGCTGCAGCCCCCTAGTCACCCCATCACAGAGCTCCAGCACCCCAGTCACCCCTATCCCCACCTCAGAGCTCCAGCCCCCCCAGTCACCCCTACCCCATCACAGAGCTCCAGCCCCCCCAGTCACCCTATCACAGAGCTCCAGCCCCCCAGTCACCCCTACCCGCACCACACAGCTCCAGCCCCCCCATCACCCTTTGGACTTATACCTCAGATCTCCAGCACCCCCAGTCACCCCCCTACCCCCACCACACAGCTCCAGCCCCCCTAGTTGCCCCCATCACAGAGCTCCAGCTCCCGTCACCCCCTACTCCCACCTCAGAGCTCCAGCCCCCCCAGTCACCCCCTACCCCCACCACACAGCTCCAGCCCCCCTAGTTGCCCCCATCACAGAGCTCCAGCTCCCGTCACCCCCTACTCCCACCTCAGAGCTCCAGCCCCCCCAGTCACCCCCTACCCCCACCACACAGCTCCAGCCCCCCAGTCACCCCATCACAGAGCTCCAGCCCCCCTAGTTGCCCCATCACAGAGCTCCAGCCCCCCAGTCACCCCATCACAGAGCTCCAGCCCCCCAGTCACCCCTACCCCCACCACACAGCTCCAGCCCCCCCATCACCCTTTGGACTTTCACCTCAGAGCTCCAGCCCCCCAGTCACCCCCCTACCCCCACCACAGAGCTCCAGCCCCCCCAGTCACCCCTACCCCATCACAGAGCTCCAGCCCCTCAGTCACCCCTACCTCCACCACACAGCTCCAGCCCCCCAGTCACCCCATCACAGAGCTCCAGCCCCCCAGTCACCCCTACCCCCACCACACAGCTCCAGCCCCCCCATCACCCTTTGGACTTTCACCTCAGAGCTCCAGCCCCCCAGTCACCCCCCTACCCCCACCACAGAGCTCCAGCCCCCCCAGTCACCCCTACCCCATCACAGAGCTCCAGCCCCCCAGTCACCCCTACCTCCACCACACAGCTCCAGCCCCCCAGTCACCCCATCACAGAGCTCCAGCCCCCCAGTCACCCCTACCCCCACCATACAGCTCCAGCCCCCCCATCACCCTTTGGACTTACACCTCAGAGCTCCAGCCCCCCCAGTCACCCCCCTACCCCCACCACACAGCTCCAGCCCCCCTAGTCGCCCCCATCACAGAGCTCCAGCCCCCCAGTCACCCCAACCCACAGAGCTCCACCCCCGTTCCCACCTCCTGGACCCTCACCACAGAGCTCCCGCCTCCCTATCCCCACCACAGCTCCCGGCCCGCCCCGGGACACTCCTGCCGGCGGCGCGGCTCCTTTAAGAAGTATCTTGCGAGAGCAGCGCGGAAGCGGCCGGTGCCGGGGTGAGAACCGCAGCGCGGCGGGCGGGCGGGCAGGGGCAGCGGCAGGAGGCGGGGTGCGCCGCGCCGCGCCGGCTCTGGGGCAGCGGAGCAGCCACCGCGCGGAGCGGGCCGGACCCCTGCAGGCCGGCGGCAGGACACTTGCTGCCGGGCTGGCTGGAGAGTTAGCAGCGGGGCCGCCGCCGGGACGCGGGGCGCAACAGGGTAACTCCCGCCGCTCAGCGAGGCACCGCCTCCCCCCCGGGACACCCCGCTGCCTGGGGCACGGCTCTGCTCCGGGGGGGTGGGCGGGGAATTGCACCCCCGCCCCCGCTAGGGACGCCCCGGGCACCGCTCTTTCCGGGGGTGGGCGCCGACTCCGCTCCTGGCGCGGGGGGGAGGGGGGCACGAGCGGACTGTGTCTCCCCCCTCCCGGCTCTGCCTCCCCGGCCGCCTGGGTCCCTACCCGGGCAGCTGCGGGCGCTGCTGGGGAGGCGGGCGCGGTACGTCCCCGCGGCTCGCCCCGCCCGCCCGAGTCACTCGCGGCCGGGCTGCTGCGGGGCACTGAGCAGCGCCCGCTCCCCGAGCTGCGCCGCCTTGGCCGTGCGCACGCCGGGCCGGGAGCCGCCTGCCGCGCTCGCTCGGGGAAGTTTCCCTTTGTTGGTAACTCGCCTCTCTCCTGGCAGTGCCGCGGGCGCAGGGCGGCGCCGAGCAGGTGGCCCTGCCGCGGGGCCTTCGCTGGAGACACCCGCCCGCAGCGAGGTAAGGGGGGGGCCCTGCCTTTGCCTCTCGCGCCGCGGTCTGCAGCCTGGTGACCATCCCCGGTGACCAAGGGGCCCCGCTCTCAGCTGTCGCCTGGGGCCAGCATTTGCCTTGAGAGGGGCTTGCTTCAGGCAAAGCGTGTGTTACCTGCCGGGGTGACTGCATGGCTCAAGGGCTGTTTGCTCAGGTGAACGTTTGCCCATGGCCATCTTTGGGGGTGCAAAAAGAAAAAGAGGACTTGTGGCGCCTTAGCGACTAACACATTTATTAGAGCATAAGCTTTGGTGAGCTACAGCTGGGCGACTGAGAGGGGCGGCGGACTTTTTCTCCCAATATCCCCGCTCCCCTTTGTCCCCCACGCCTACAGACTACTGCTTCTTCTTTTTTAAATCTGGATAACGCCTAGTAGATAACCAACAGCTAATCAGACAAGCGTTGCAGGAGGTTGTGCAAGCCAGTGTTAAGTCTCTTGTTGAGCCCACACGGAGTGTGACTTCTCCTCCCCACCTCACGGTAGGGACTGCTGGCAAAACAGTGACTAAAGGAGCGAGGTAGCGCACCCTTTACAAGAATCCCCTTAACAGCCAAGTGACGGCTTTGCACTGCCCTCTTTAAATCATGCGCTGTAAGCAGATGTCATATGATTTTAAATGGGACAGTATCAGTTTCATCTGAGTTCAAATATCTTGTTTACTTGCCACTATTTATACCGGCTACTTACGTTTTGCCGTACTTTCCACATGAGCAACGATTCAGAGGTCAATTTCACCATTGTGTATAGTGAGTTTCACTTTCAGGGCCTTAATTTTGAAATATTTAGTTTGTAAATACTTCAAGACAATGGTATTGTTTACAAATTGAAGAAAAACGTATGTTGGATTTAGGTTTTGCAAAAGCTTTTTATCCCCTTACAAACTTACCTTAAGTTTGTCCCTTTAAAAAAAAAAAATCAGCTCTCTTCAATGCAGGAAAAAAATCTTGCAGGGCTGTTGGCTGGTAATTTGCCTGCATTTGTCTAAAAGTAGCCTCATAACTTTTTGTTGTAAATTGCTCATTTTAATACTAGGTCAAGGTGTTGAAGTCTCTGCGTATAGTTATTCATAGTGAAGCAGAGCTGTGATAAAACAGTTGTCCACAAAATTTCTGTCTTGTACAGTGACTGGAGCATATAGGAAAATATTTAGTGCAGACACTATTGAACTGTATTACTAAGACAAGGACAACTTTCACTAAAATGGAACTTTCCTTTATCTTGACATCCTCCCTGGACTCCGAGCTGGTAGCAGTGTTATCTGTAATGCAGCAGAGGGTGCTCTTCCATTATTGCACTCAGTCATTATTGCACAGGCAAGTAAGGAATGAAGTTTAAAAATATGAAGGAAGTGTCATTTCTCTTTACTGGAAGAAGTTGTCAGAGGCGTGTATGTGTGAGAGAGATCTGATTTTGGTTTAGTTGGAAGAGTGCGAAGAGGAAAGAATCAGCACAATATCTGGTTACTGTTATGCATAAACTCTTGATTTGGCCCACAGCCCAAAACCAAAAGATGAGGTTGATTAGCTGCCTCCTCCTGTAGGAGGTCTGCAGTGGGATTTTGGCACTGTGTTTTTTTTGCAGAAGTATGAGTAGAAGGGGAAACAAATATGTTTAAACGGACTGGAAAAAACAAGTAGATGCTAATGTTTATAAACTCAGTAATGTATTTGCAGGATACTGCCTGCAGTGCAGAAGCACTGTACTATAGTTGACTGTTTAAAGGCTGCTTTGGAACTGCTCTGCTTAACAATGCTCCTTAGTTCAGGCATGTGGTTGTGGATTATGATTCTCATGAGAGCTTGAAGGGGTCTTGCAACAGACTGATTGCATATGGATTTAGAGCTTGGCAGGGGGGCAATAAGGCAGAGGTTGGAAAGCAAACAAGGGTAGAGACATTATCAGTTTATTCTTATGTTGTGCTTGGGCTTCAACAGCTGTTTGTGTCATCTGAGCTAAATAGTCCCATGTTAATGTCCCTGGTACTAAAGAGCAGGGCTTTTATATTGGTTAACTATAGTTTTTGGAGGGGTAGTTCACATATGCTCAAAATGAAATATAGCAGCTAAGAAGTACAGTCTGGTTTAATACAAATGGTGGGCTTTCTAAAAAAAAAATCATTTATTTTTTGTTAAATGCTGACAAACATCTTTCAATATTTTGAAGTCTCATACAAATTTAAAAAATAATAGCCATTTGAAAATATAATGGAAAATTCTTTTGACCAGCTGTTCCCAGTAAATCTATAGCTTGGTTGGTGCTGTTCACAATAGTAAGACTGAACCATATTTTAACTGTGGTGGGATATTATTCAGGGCCTGATGTATACAACTACCCTATAATGGCTCCATGCCCCAGCTCTACCCATATACTGTGGGCCTGCTCCTGTTACCTTGTCTGCTGGGATATCTGCTTAGGCCTATTGCACTCTTCTGTTGCATAGTCCTGCTAGGATCGGGCTGGCTGCTTCCAGGTGTAGCTAACAGTCTATTGAGATGCATGCTATAGTTCGCTCCTATATTATTTCCGGCTGTCCGTAGAGTCTCTCAGACAATTTACTATAAGGTGGGTGCATAACTGGTTGACAGACCGTACTCAAACAGTAGTTATCAGTGGTTTGCTGTCAAACTGGGAGGGTGTATTTAGTGGGGTCCTGCAGGGGTCAGTCATGGGTCCAGTACTAGTCAATGTTTTCATTAATTAATTGGATAATGTAATTGAGTGTGCCTATAAAATTTGCAGGTGACACCAAGCTGGGAGGGATTGCAAGCAATTTGGAGGTCAGGTTTAAAATTCAAAATGACTTTGACAAACTGGAGGGCTGGTCTGAATTCAACAAGATGAAATTAAATAAAGACCAAGTGCAAAGTACTTCACTCAGGAAGGAAAAATCAAATGCATAACTATAAAATGGGAATAATTGTCTAGGTAGTAATACTGCTGAAGAGGATCTGGGGATTAGAACCAGGCAGAGGAAAAGACGGGCTAGTGAAGGAGAAATAGAGTTTAGGAACAGGTTTGCAGAGTTGGAAAATGAAGGAGAGGCTCAGCAGGTAGTCGCGAAAGGTGGAAGGGCAAGGAAGAAGAGAAGCTAGTCCTATAGGAAAAGGGGAAGAGTCAAGGGAGACTACACCAAATATGAGCCCAAGGAGGATACAGGATGGGTTGAAGAGGATCATAAGGGAAAATAGGAATGGAAAGAACCAGAGGGAACAGGGGAGAGACTGGAGAATAGCACTGTCACCAGGAAAAGGCAGGTCTATGTGATCGGGGACTCTTTTTATTGAGAAGAATAGACAGGCCTGTAACTAGATCTGATCTAGAGAATAGAAGGGTGTGCTGTCTTCCAGGTGCTAAGATACGGGATGTAGACCTGAGGTTGAAAAGGATCCTAAAGGGAGCGGGAAAGAATCCCCTAATTATCCTTCATGTGGGAACAAATGATACGGCTAGATTCTCGCTGGAAAGTATTAAGGGAGACTATGCTAGGCTGGGGAAGACGCTTAAGGAAATTGAGGCTCAGGTGATCTTTAGCAGGATCCTTCCTGTTCCTAGAGAAGGGCAACAAAGGTCTGACAAGATTATGACTGTCAACAGATGGCTTACGCAGTGGTGCTATAAGGAGGGCTTTGGGATGTATGGCCACTCGGAGACATTCATGGACAGAGGACAGTTCTCTCGGGATGGACTTCATATGAGTAGGGAAGGAAATAGACTTCTAGGATGGAGGCTGGCACAACTGATAAAGAGAGCTTTAAACTAGGAATTTGGGGGAGATGGTTGGGAGATGTCCAGGTAATCTCCACGCCAGATTTTAGCATTGAGAGGGAAGAAGATGAAGTAAGAAAGGATACAGCCGTGGGTAGGAGAATGTATATAAGGAGCAAGGGCAGTGTGGATACCAGTCTAATAGTTTATACTGGCTGGAGAATGACTGTGCCTAATAGGGTACAAAATGTGAGCGAGGCCAAACAGCAAAAATTAAGATGTTTGTACACCAGTGCAAGGAGCCTAGGTACCAAAATGGAGGAACTAGAGCTACTGGTGCAGGAAGTGAAACCAGATATTATAGGGATAACAGAAACATGGTGGAATAGTAGTTATGACTGGACTACAGGTATTGAAGGGTATGTGCTGTTCAGGAAAGACAGAAATAAAGGTAAAGGTGGTGGAGTAGCATTGTATATCAATGATGAGGTAGAATGTAAAGAAATAAGAAGCGATGCAATGGATAAGACAGAGTCCGTCTGGGCAAAAATTACATTGGGGAAGATAACTAGTAGAACCTCTCCTACGATAGTGCTTGGGGTGTGCTATAAACCTCCGGGATCTAATTTGGATATGGATAGAGCCCTTTTTAAAGTTTTTAATAAAGTAAATACTAATGGAAACTGCGTGATCATGGGAGACTTTAACTTCCCAGATATAGACTGGAGGACCAGTGCTAGTAATAATAATAGGGCTCAGATTTTCCTAGATGCGATAGCTGATGGATTCCTTCATCAAGTAGTTGCTGAACCGACTAGAGGGGATGCCATTTTAGATTTAATTTTGGTGAGTAGCGAGGACCTCATAGAAGAAATGGTTGTAGGGGATAATCTTGGTTCAAGTTATCATGAGCTAATTCAGTTCAAACTGAACGGAAGGATTAACAAAAATAAATCTGCAACTAGAGTTTTTGATTTCAAAAAGGCTGACTTTCAAAAATTAAGGAAATTAGTTAGGGAAGTGGATTGGACTGAAGAATTTATGGATCTAAAGGTAGAGGAGGCCTGGGATTACTTTAAATCAAAGCTGCAGAAGCTATCGGAAGCCTGTATCCCGAGAAAGGGGAAAAAATTCATAGGCAGGAGTTGTAGACCAAGCTGGATGAGCAAGCATCTTAGAGAGGTGATTAAGAAGAAGCAGAAAGCATACAGGGAGTGGAAGATGGGAGGGATCAGCAAGGAAAGCTACCTTATTGAGGTCAGAACATGTAGGGATAAAGTGAGACAGGCTAAAAGTCGAGTAGAGTTGGACCTTGCAAAGGGAATTAAAACCAATAGTAAAAGGTTCTATAGCCATATAAATAAGAAGAAAACTAAGAAAGAAGAAGTGGGGCCGCTAAACCCTGAGGATGGAGTGGAGGTTAAAGATAATCTAGGCATGGTCCAATATCTAAACAAATACTTTGCCTCAGTCTTTAATAAGGCTAAAGAGGATCTTAGGGATAATGGTAGCGTGACAAATGGGAATGAGGATATGGAGGTAGATTTTACCATATCTGAGGTAGAAGTGAAACTCAAACAGCTTAATGGATAAAATCGGGGGGGCCCAGATAATCTTCATCCCAGAATATTAAAGGAATTGGCACCTGAAATTGCAAGCCCATTAGCAAGAATTTTTAATGAATCTGTAAACTCAGGAGTAGTACCGAATGATTGGAGAATTGCTAATATAGTTCCTATTTTTAAGAAAGGGGGAAAAAAGTGATCCGGGTAACTACAGGCCAGTTAGTTTGACATCTGTAGTATGCAAGGTCCTGGAAAAAATTTTGAAGGAGAAATTAGTTAAGGACATGGAAGTCAATGGTAAATGGGACAAAATACAACATGGTTTTACAAAAGGTAGATCGTGCCAAACCAACCTGATCTCCTTCTTTGAGAAAGTAACAGATTTTTTAGATAAAGGAAACGCAGTGGATCTAATTTACCTAGATTTCAGTAAGGCATTTGATACCGTGCAACATGGGGAATTATTAGTTAAATTAGAAAAGATGGGGATCAATATGAACATCAAAAGGTGGATAAGGAATTGGTTAAAGGGGAGACTACAACAGGGCCTACTGAAAGGCGAACTGTCAGGCTGAAGGGAGGTTACCAGTGGAGTTCCTCAGGGATCAGTTTTGGGACCAATCTTATTTAATGTTTTTATTACTGACCTTGGCACAAAAAGTGGGAGTGCGCTAATAAAGTTTGCAGATGATACAAATCTGGGAGGTATTGCCAATTCGGAGAAGGATCGGGATATTATACAGGAGGATCTGGATGACCTTGTAAACTGGAGTAATAGTAATAGGAAGAAATTTTAATAGTGGGAAGTGTAAGGTTATGCATTTAGGGATTAATAACAAGAATTTTAGTTATAAGTTGGGGACGCATCAATTAGAAGTAACGGAAGAGGAGAAGGACCTTGGAGTATTGGTTGATCATGGGATGCCTATGAGCTGCCAATGTGATATGGCTGTGAAAAAAGCTAATGCAGTTTTGGGATGCATCAGGAGAGGTATTTCCAGTAGGGATAAGGAGGTTTCAGTACCATTATACAAGGCACTGGTGAGACCTCACCAAGAATACTGTGTGCAGTTCTGGTCTCCCATGTTTAAAAAGGATGAATTCAAGCTGGAGCAGGTACAGAGAAGGGCTACTAGGATGATCCGAGGAATGGAAAACGTGTCTTATGAAAGGAGACTTAAGGAGCTTGGCTTGTTTAGCCTAACTAAAAGAAGGTTGAGGGGAGATATGATTGCTCTCTATAAATACAGGAGAGGGAGAGGAATTATTTCAGCTCAGCACCAATGTGGACACAAGAACAAATGGGTATAAACTGGCCACCAGGAAGTTTAGACTTGAAATTAGATGAAGGTTTCTAACCATCAGAGGAGTGAAGTTTTGGAATAGCCTTCCAAGGGAAGCAGTGGAGGCAAAAGATCTATCTGGCTTTAAGATTCTACTTGATAAGTTTATGGAGGAGATGTTATGATGAGATGATGTGACTTTGGTAATTAATTGATCTTTAAATATTCAGGGTAAATAGGACTAATCCCCTGAGATAGGATATTAGATGGATGGGATCTGAGTTAACCTGGAAAGAATTTTCTGTAGTATCTGGCTGGTGAATCTTGCCTATATGCTCAGGGTTTAGCTGATCGCCATATTTGGGATCGGGAAGGAATTTTCCTCCAGGGTAGATTGGAGAGGCCCTGGAGGTTTTTCGCCTTCCTCTGTAGCATGGGGCATGGGTCACTTGAGGGAGGATTCTCTGCTCCTTGAAGTCTTTAAACCACAATTTGAGAACTTCAGTAGCTCAGACACAGGTGAGGTTTTTCGTAGGAGTGGGTGGGTGAGATTCTGTGGCCTGCGTTGTGCAGGAGGTCGGACTAGATGATCAGAATGGTCCCTTCTGACCTTGGTATCTATGATTACAGTGGCACTGGCGAGGCCCTAGCTGGAGTACTGTGTCAAATTCTGGGCTCCACAGTTTAGGAAGGATGTGGACAAATTTGAAAGAGTCAAGAGGAGAACAACAGAAATGATAAAAGGTTTAGAAAACCTGACCTATGAGGAAAGGTTGAAAAAACTGGGCATGTTTAGCTTTGAGAAAAGAAGACTAAGGAGGTGATCTGATGAGTCTTCCACTATATTATGGGCCGTCGTAAAGAGGACGGTCATTAATCACTGGGGGAGTTGTAAACAAGGGATTTACAATTCTGTAAGAGGGCTGTGCAAGCATCACACAGTGGGATATTGCTCAACTTTATGACTCAGCAAAGCCCACCAGGACGTGTCTGGGCTAGTGTTTTCCAGGCACATGGACTGAATGTATAAAATAAGGGACAGTGGCATCATGCTTTTACCTTTCTTGTCCCCCCCACCTACAGTGTAAGCAACAAGAACACTGAGAAGACAAAGATTTGAACTGATGAGACTGGTCCCAGATTTAGAAGGGAAGCTTGTGTATTAACAATTGTACAGAGAGTGGGGTGAGAAAAACTGCTTGATTGAAATACTGCTTAGTCTAATAAGGTTTAAGATTTAAACTGTGTGCTTACCTTTTATTTTCTGTGGTATCTAGCTCTGACTTTTGTGATTATCACTTATAATCACTTAAAATATATCTTTCTGCAGTTAATAAATCTGGTTTATATTTTATTTAAAACAGTGTGTTCTGCTCGAAGTGCTTGGGAAATCTCAGCTCGGTTTACAAAGGCTAGAGTGTGTCCTCTCCACATCGAGGGGGGGCAGACTGAGTAGTGAACTTACACTGGCCAGGCTTCTGATCAGGGCAATATGGTACAGCTCTGGGGGCTTGGGAGATTTTCTGGTGCCTTTTTCTGTGTGATTTGTGAGTGGCTCAGGTATAATTCCTGCAATTTAGCTGGGTGTGGGGCTCCACATGCTGTTGTACTGAGCGATAACAGCGTGTTGGAGGAGTTTGCTGCTTGTCACTAGCAAAGCATTGTGAGAGACAGCCCAGGCTGGAGAGTTAAGGGGGCACATCACTACCCCAGTTCCAGGTTGTACCCTGAGGATCTTGTCACAAGGGGTATCACAGCTTCTCTTCCCCAGGAGTTGCATACAGTTCCTTGCTCACAGTGATATATAAACTTAGTACAATATGGTTGCCAAAGATATAGCTGTCACATAGGTGGCACAGAAATGTGTCTTCTCCCCTCTCCAATGATGAATGTGCAACTCCCATTAGATGGTAAATTCTGAGTTATGTGCATTTCACCAAAGTAAGCTATGAAGGTTCATTACCTAGCTTGTGTTTTGGTGTCCATCACAGCTGGAAGAAATGGAAGTCTCCTTCATGTTGCTAAACATCCATCAGTTTGTCAACACCACTCAATCTTGTCTTATCCTCATTAACTTAAATGTATACCCCAAATTTAAAAAAAACCATAGTAAGAGAAGCAAAAAAGTGCCACCATAGCTAAACAACAAAGTAAAAGAAGCAGTGAGAGACAAAAAGGCATCCTTTTAAAAACTGGAAGTTAAATCCTAGTGAGGAAAATAGAAAGGAGCATAAATACTGGCAAATGTAGTATAAAAATATAATTAGGAAGGCCAAAACAAAATTTGAAGAACAGCTAACCAAAGACTCAAAAAGTAATAGCAATTTTTTTTAAAGTACATTGGAAGCAGAAAACCTGTTAAGCAACGATTGAGGTGCTAAAGGAGCACTCAAAGACGTTAAGGCCATTGCGGAGAAACTAAATGCATCGATCTTCATGGTTGAGGATATGAGGGAAATTCCCAAACTTGAGCCATTCTTTTTCCTTGGCAAATCTGAAGAACTGTCCCAGATTGAGGTGCCATTAGAGGAGGTTTTGGAACAAATTGATAAACTAAATAGTAATAAGTCACCAGGACCAGATGGTATGTATTCACACAAGAATTCTGAAGGAACTCAAATGTGAAATTGCAGAACTACTAACTGTAGTTTCGCAAAAAGAAAAGGAGTACTTGTGGCACCTTAGAGACTAACAAATTTATTAGAGCATAAGCTTTCGTGAGCTACAGCTCACTTCATCGGAAATGCATCCGATGAAGTGAGCTGTAGCTCACGAAAGCTTATGCTCTAATAAATTTGTTAGTCTCTAAGGTGCCACAAGTACTCCTTTTCTTTTTGCGAATACAGACTAACACGGCTGCTACTCTGATAACTGTAGTTTGTAACCTATCATTTAAACCAGCTTCTGTACCAAAAGGCTGAAGGATAGCTAATGTGAAGCCAATTTTTAAAAAGGGTTCCAGAGGTGATCCTAGCAATTACAGGCTGGTAAGCTTGACTTCAGTACTGAGCAAAGTGGTTGAAACTATAGTGAAGAACAAAATTGTCAGACACATAGATGAACATAATTTGTTGGGGAAGAGTTTTTGTCAAGGGAAATCATGCCTCACCAGTCTACTAGAATTCTTTGAGTGAGTCAACAATGGTGATCCAGTGGGTATTGTGTACTTAAATTTTCAGAAAGCCTTTGACAAGGTACCTCACCAAAGGATCTTAAGCAAAGTAAGCTGTCATGGGATAAGAGGGAAAGTCCTCTCATGGTTTGGTAACTGTTTCCTATCTTTTAATCAAAGGGTGGGAATAAATGGTCAGTTTTCAGAATGGAGAGAGGTAAATAGTGGTGTCCTCCAGGGGTCTGTACTGGGACCAGTCCAATTCAAAATAATTCATAAATGATCTGGAAAAAGGGGTAAAAAGTGAGGTGGCAAAATATGCAGATGATACAAAACTACTCCAGATAGTTAAGTCCCAAGCAGACTGCGAAAAGCTACAAAGGGATCTCACAAAACTGAGCAACAAAATGGCAGATGATGTTCATTGTTGATAAATGCAAGTAATGCGCATTGGAAAACATAATCCCAACTATACATACAAAACGATGGGGTCTAAATTAGCTGTTACCATTCAAGAAAGAGACCTTGGAGTCACTGTGGATAGATCTCTGAAAACATCCACTCAATGTGCAGCGGCAGTTCAAAAAGTGAACAGAATGTTGGGAATCATTAAGAAAGGGATAGATAATAAGACAGTAAATATCGTATTGCCTCCATATAATTCAATGGTACTCCCACATCTTGAATACTGCGTGCAGATGTGGTCGTCCCATCTCAAAAAAGATGTATTGGAAAGGGTTCAGAAAAGGGCATCAAAAATTATTAGGGGTGTGGAACAGCTTCTGTATGAGGAGAGATTAATAAGAGTCGTCTCTTTTCCAAGCTGAAAAGTCCCAGCAAGGGGTATATGACGGAGGTCTATAAAATCATGACTGGGGTGGAGAAAGTAAATAAGGAAGTGTTATTTACTCCTTCTCATAACACAAGAACTAGGGGTCACCAAATGAAATTAATAGACAGCAGGTTTAAAACAAACAAAAGGAAGTATTTTTTTCACACAACACACGATCAACCCTGTGGAACTCCCTGCCAGAGGGTGTTGTGAAGGCCAAGACTATACCAGGGTTCAAAAAAGAACTAGATAAATTCATGGATGATAGGTCCATCACTGGCTGTTAGAAAGGATGGACAGGAATGGTGTCCCTAGCCTCTGTTTGCCTGAAGCTGGGGAATGGATGACGGGATGGATCACTTGATAATTACCTGTTCTGTTCATACCCTCTGGGGCACCTGGCATTGGCCACTGTCAGAAGAGAGGATACTGGGCTAGATGGATCTTTGGTCTGATCCAGTATGGCCATTCTTATGTTTTTATCCTCAGCAAGAAAGGTGGTGCCTCTGATGTAATGCTTCTGAGGGAATGTCTACACCCTGCATGGGTGCCGCTGCAGGGTTTCTAGATACTCAGGCCCGGTTTACACTAGGAAATTAGGTTAGTATAACTACATCTCTTGGGGTGTGAAAAATCCACACCCCCATGAGCAACTCCAGTTAAACCGACCTAACCCCCGTGGTAGACAGTGCTAGGCTGATGGGAGAATTCTCCCGTCAACCTAGCTACCGCCTCTCGGGGAGGTGGAGTACCTATGCCAACAAGAGAACCCCTCCCAATATCGTAAATAGTGTCTTTATTGAAGCGTTACAGCTGGGTAGCTGCGACTGTGCCGCTGCAGCATTTTAAGTGTAGACAGGCCCTTGCCATGATGGAAGGGGTTCTTCTGTCTCTGTAGTCAGTCCGTCTCTCCGAGAGGCAGTAGCTAGGTCAACAGAAGAATTCTTCCATTGTTCTAATGGTGTCTATACCGGTGTTAGAGCTGCTTAATTACATCACACAGGTCATGAAATTTTTCATGGCCTTGAGCAATATAGTTAGGTCAGCTTAACTTTGTAGTATATAGACCAACCCTAATAAGAGTTCATGACTTTGGAAATTGGAAGATCATTTGGAGACTGGGGAGACAAAACTTTAGTACAAGTCCTTATTTAAGTATAGTATTTGGAATTTGTTACCGTTACATTATATTAGGACATAACTAAACACTGCTTGCAATATGTTACCACTGATTGCATAACAACTAGCAAATGATGACACCCTCATGTGTAAAACGCAAACTGAGGGGAAGGTATTGTCTTGCTGTTTTAGGAAGTAAGCTTGTATTTTCATAAAAGTAGGTCACATAAGATGGCCTCTCTTCCCAAAAAAATAATCTTCCAAAATGCTAGATTTCTTTGTAAACTAGCTAACTTTTATGCAGGCAGGCTCTATTTTAGAAAGTTTACAAACTTGATTTTCGTTGCTTCCTTCATACTACCTCAAACTACAGTGGTAAGAAGGAACCTTTGTGTATTGCAGATGGCAACTTACACAGTAGTGTAGAACTGAACAAACTTGTTTTGGCAACCACTGGTGGAAAGCAAACGTTAAATTCAGAACATTTTTAGTGACACAAAGGGACTATCTGTTTTCGAGGTTAACTTGTGATTTAGAATCTTTTTGTCCAGTTGGAAAATAGGCTGTCTATTTTGGTGATCAAACTGCTGCTTTTAGGATGAAAGTCATACTTTGTAAATGTGAATTCCATTTGTATCCACTTGCTGTGCTTTATCTATGAAGAAAGGAGCAACTGTAGTGCATGCACCAGACCTGCATTTGGCTGTTGCTGTATTGTGTTGTGTATAAACACGTACCATTATTTTGGATCACATAGCCTGTTCAAAAGTGTCTTGCATTCCCCAGCTGTTCCGCAACTTTTCCATCTCTGAGCTTGCCAGCTGCCTAGAACAGGCAACTGTAGCTACATGTGTTGCTTTTGTGTTAAGTATTAGAGAAGATGGGGTTTTTTTTTTGTTTTTTTGTTTTGTTTTTTACTTTTTGTTAAATACTAGTAATTGTAACTAGCTGTGTTATTCCTAATGGGTTGGGTTACTAAAGAGACTATCTGTATTTGTGTTTAAAATTTTTAATGTGAATAAACCAAAGTCTTAGAAGAAAATGTATCTACGGTATGTTAGTGATTGATTGATTTTTTTTGCATATAAAACATCGTAGACATTTGATTTTAGGTATAAAATGTTAAGGTTCAGAGTTACTTAACTAAAAATATATTCAACAGCACTTGTTTTTGCTGTGGGTGTATTTTAGTGGCCTTTATAGAAAACTAATCTAAAAAACCCCTGTGCTTTGAGGAGAAGTCACCTCTTGAAATCACATTATTAATCTATTTTCCTTTCTTCCCCATGTCATTGAGGGATGCCTACTCTTAACTGGTAGTCTTCTGCTACCTTAAATAAAATGCAAGACCAAATAACCCAGAGGGTTTGGCCAAATGTTTTTGTTTCACTGATGATACTATTAGGATCAGATGGTTAGGAATAAAGTGTAGCTCTCAAACTTTTTTCCGATGGATTAGGTAGGGCTGCTGCTTGTGGTTTAGGTGAGAGCATTTTATGTATAGCTTGTATTTAAAGGCAGACAGACTCCATTTGTTTAGCAAGTTAAATTCAAAACTTTGCTGCATAGTGGAGCGACTTTGATAGCAGGGGGGCCATTTGCTTTAACTTGCTCTTAGCTCATATCATTTTAAACATTTCTCAGAACAAGGTGTTGTGCAATGCAATGAGCTATTACATATAGGGAACTAACAAGCTGTCGGGTCCTGCATAGTAAAGGACTGAGGGTGGCTGTTTATTTGTGACATCCAGGCCAATGATGGTTTTGTCCATAGTCTGTATGTTTTCCTCTTTCTATTGTAATAAGACATATCTGGAATTGTTACTAGGTGGTTATTTATCTGTTACGGTAACATGTAAAGGCCCCAGTCAGAATTGCATAAATAAACTAGAAAGAACATAAAAAGAAAAAGGAGTACTTGTGGCACCTTAGAGACTAACAAATTTATTTGAGCATTAGCTTTTGTGAGCTACAGCTCACTTCATCGGATGAGCCGATGAAGTGAGCTGTAGCTCATGAAAGCTTATGCTGAAATAAATTTGTTAGTCTCTAAGGTGCCACAAGTATTCCTTTTTCTTTTTGCAAATACAGACTAACACGGCTGCTATTCTGTAACATAGAAAGAACATGTTTATCTTGACAAACCAAAGTTTCCTATCTCTCTGTGTGTTGCCCGTCAAGGGAGAGGTGATCTCCAAGACTTCCACTGGAGAAGCTGGATTAAACAGAGAGGAACCTGAACCTGATCATATCCTCACTCATTATAAGGCAGTTTGTTGGGCTGGTAGTTTCTCCATGTGGGGAATGACCTCTTACAAAGCTGGGCAATGTCTCTGCCATATGCTTTCCCACCTTTTCCATTGTTCTCCAGGACCACAAAAAAGGTAGGAGGGTGAGAGCTGCGATTATACGGTTTATGCCTTTCTGGCTGAAGAGGCTGTGGCTCACAAGCCTGATTAATCTTTCCAATGTCTCTGTCTCTCGGGTGTTTTGCTGTTGCAAAACCAGTCTTCCATCTGGGACCAGACATGATTGGTTTGGGTGAAGTGATCGTTCTCAGAGACCCCTAAAGACAAGTCAACAAACAGAACATATTCTACTGGCTGGTGCAAAGCCCATAGTGTAACTACCATATGAAACAAACGAGACATAGCCTTGAGTTCCTCCAAGAGGATCTTGATTTGGATATACGAGTGTCCAAGAAAAAGTCAAGACTGTCATTATCATCATGTTCCCATTACGCCTCTGGCATTTAGGGCAGCAACGAAGCGCCTCCACTTCTGTCTGTTTCTGGAACATCTTTCAGTGGTTCCCCAGATGTGCCCCAGGTTTTTCAGCTCATCTTCCACAGCTTTTCACCATGTTGTTTTCGGGTGGCTTTGTTTCCGCTTGCCTTCAGGTGTCCATATTATTGCTACTCTGTTGATGGAATCAGTTTCCATCTGAAGTACATGACCGATCCATCTCCAATGCCTCCTGGCAATGATGGTGCTCAGATCCTCTTTTGTCAATAGATCTTGGTTCGAGATTGTTCTGGGCCAAAAGATGAGGAGAATTTTTCTGAGGCAGGTTGAATGGAATGAAGACTGTTTGGATATGTCATACTTTCTCATTCCCCAGCATTCTGCACTATAACGTAATGTTGAAAGTATGCAGCTCTGATAAGTCTTGAGTTTGGTTTTGGTGGTGTATTTTGATGGTTTCCAGACTGTATTTAAACTCCGGAAGGTGTTCCTGGCTTTACTGATTTTGTTCCAGACATCCTGACTTGTTCTACCATCCTGGTTGATGGTGCTGCCCAAGTATCTGAATGTTTCTACTTCGGTGAGAACATAATCCTCTATCCGTACTGGTGGTGGTGAGGCAATATTAAAGGTCTTGAGATCTGTCTTATTGCGGTTGATTTTCAGTCCAGTTTGCTGGCCGAATGCGTTGAGTCGAGTTGTTTTTTCTTGTGTATGATGTTGGGTATGTGATAGGAGAGTGAGATCATCTGCGAAGTCCAGGTCTTCAAGGGATGAGAAGGGTGTACATTTAATGCCTCTTGGCATGTCTTCTGTTGTATGCTGCATTACCCAGTTGATGGCAGTGTTGAAGAGGATTGCAGACATGACACACCCCTGACGTACTCCTGTTTTGACTTCAAAACTGAGCTCACTGTGATCAACACTGCATGTAAAGTTGAAATAAAAGCTTTTGATGATGATGATTATATGGAGAGGGATTCCATATGCCCGCAGAATGCACCATTAGCTGGTTCTCTGAATGATATCAAAAGCCTTCTCAAAGTGTATGAAGTTTATGTAGGATTGCCGTTGCCATTCTAAGCATTGTTCTGTTATGTTTCGTAGAGTGAAGATCTGGTCTGTGCATCCACGTCCTTTCTGAAAACCGCATTGCTCTTTTCTGAGAAAGTTATCAATTGCCTCTGATATATGTTGGACTATGATCTTACACAATACTTAGCTTGGCACAGATTAAAGTTTGATACCACGCCAGTTATTACAATCACTGATAGTTCCTTTCTTTGGTATATATCACTATAACCCCATTGGTCTACTCATCTGGCACTTTTTCCCTTTCCCAGACTGATGTAAATAGAGGGGCCAGGATAGATGCTGCTAACTCAGAATTTACCTTGAACAATTCTACATTCAAGTTATCCTTGCCAGGAGCGTTCCCATTTTTTAAGGATTTGGTGGCTTGAATGATCTTTTCCTTAGTTGGGGTGTCTGTATTGATATCAAGATCATCTTCTGCCTCCTGGATGTTTGCTTCCTTTGTAGGTGGCTCCCTGTTCAGCAATTCTTTAAAAAGCTCTGTCCAGCACATTTCTTCTTCTTTCTGTTGTTAGGTGGCCTTGTTTGTCCCTGATAAGTGTTTGTGTCTGTGGTTTACCATTGATGAGCCATGTCATTTTGTAGACAGTTCCTTGTTCACCATAAGCAGCTGCATCCTCTGCTTGTGTTGCCAGATTATCAATATAATGTCATTTGTCTGCTCTCATAAGGTGTTTGACCTCCTGGTGTGCCTTGCTATACTGATTGCAATATTTATCCATTAGCTTCTGGGATTTTGCATTTGAAACATTATTGATAATGTTTAAGAAAAGACAGTTTTTTACAAATCCCAATGCTAAATGCTTCCTTAAGGTAACGACTGTTATTCCAGCTACATAAGGTCATAGAGCCCACTCTTGGAACCTCATTCTGCTTCTTGCAGCATTATCCAGTTTGGCCTCCCTGCAGGAGATGTCATTTATATTTCCTGTCCATTAAAATGACTTCCTGATGGCTACCGTTTCTATTCAGATGAGTTTGGAATTTGGGGGGAGGCTCTTAGATGAAACCCAGTATTGTACTTTTAATCAAGACAAGTGGAAATTCTCGCTATTGTCGTAGCATTCATTTCCAAAATAAACTGATGTTTTTTTCTAGGGCTGTCAATTAATCGCAGTTAACTCATGCGATTAACTTAAAAAAATTAATTGTGATTAATCACACTGTTAAACAATAGAACACCAATTGAAACTTATTAAATATGTTGGATGGTTTTTCTACATTTTCATATATATTGTATTTTGTGTAATTGAAATCAAAGTGTATATTTTTGATGATTTTTACAGTGCAAATATTTGTAAACAAAAATAGTATTTTTCAATTCACATCATACAAGTACTGTAGTGCAATCTTTGTTATGAAAGTGCAACTTACAAATGTAGGAATTTTTTTTGTTACATAACTGCACTTAAAGATAAAACACGGTAAAATTTTAGAGCCTGCAAGTCCACTCGGTCCTACTTCTTGGTCAGACAAACACTCAGACAAACAAGTTTGTTTATATTTACAAAAAGAAAAGGAGTATTTGTGGCACCTTAGAGACTAACAAATTTATTTGAGCATAAGCTTTCGTGAGCTACAGGTCAGTGTGCTGTAGCTCATGAAAGCTTATGCTCAAATAAATTGGTTAGTCTCTAAAGTGCCACAAGTACTCCTTTTTTTTTTTTTTGCGAATACAGACTAACACGGCTGCTACTCTGAAACCTGCCTTTATATTTACAGGAGATAATGCTGCCCTCTTCTTATTTAAAGTGAGAACAGGCATTTGCATGGCACTTTTGGAGCTGGAATTGCAAGGTATTTATGTGCCAGATATGTTAAATATTCATAAGCCCCTTCATGCTTCGGCCGCTATTCCAGCGGACGTGCTTCTATAGATTCATAGATACTAAGCTCAGAAGGGACCATTCTGATCATCTAGTCCGACCTCCTGCACAACGCAGGCCACAGAATCTCACCCACCCACTCCTACGAAAAACCTCACCTATGTCTGAGCTATTGAAGTCCTCAAATCTTAAAGCTCCTTAAGTCTCTTTTCATAAGACAAGTTTTCCATTCCTCGGATCATCCTAGTAGCCCTTCTCTGTACCTGCTCCAGTTTGAATTCATCCTTTTTAAACATGAGAGACCAGAACTACACGCAGTATTCTAGGTGAGGTCTCACCAGTGCCTTGTATAATGGTACTAAAACCTCCTTATCCCTACTGGAAATGCCTCTCCTGATGCATCCCAAAACCATGCTGATGACGCTCGTTTAAAAAATAGTGGGTTAATTAAATTTGTGACACAATTCTCCCCCAAGGAGTTCAATGTCACCTGTTCTGTTTTACCCATGTTCTGCTATATATTTGATGTTATAGTAGTCTCTGATGATGACCCAGCACATGTAATTCATTTTAAGAACACTTTGACTGTAGATTTGACAAAACACAAGATACCAATGCGAGATTTCTAAAGATAGCTACAGCACGCAACCCAAGTCTAAAGAATCTGAAGTGCCTTCCAAAATCTGAGAGGGATGAGGTGTGGAGTATGCATTCAGAAGTCTTAAAAGAGCAACACTCCAATATGGAAACTACAGAGCCTGAACCACCAAAAATGAAAATCAACTTTCTGCTAGTTGCATCTGATTCAGATAATGAAAATGAACATGCGTTGGTCTGCACTGCTTTGGATCGTTATCAAGCAGAACCTGTCAACAACATGTCTCCTGGAATGGTGGTTGAAGCATGAAGGGATACGTGAATCTTTAGCGCATCTAGCACGTTATCTTGCAATGCTGGCTACAACGGTGCAATGAGAATGCCTGTTCAGGTGACGTTGTAAACGAGAAGAGGGCAGCATTATCTCCTGCAAAATGTAAACAAATTTGTTTGTCTGAGCGATTGGCTGAACAAGAAGTAGGACTGAGTGGACTTGCAGGCTCTAAAATTTTACATTGTTTTATTTTTGAATGTAGTTTTTTTTTTTACATAATTCTACGTTTGTAAGTTCAACTTTCATCATAAAGAGATTGCACTACAGTACTCTTGTTTTTACAGTGCAAATACTTGTAATCAAAAATAAATATAAAGTGAGCACTGTGCACTTTGTATTCTGTGTTGTAATTGAAATAATATATTTGAAAATGTAGAAAACATCCAAAATATTTAAATAAATGGTATTCTTTTATTCTTTAACAATGCGATTAATTGCAATTAATTTTTTTAATCTCTTGACAGCCCAAGTTTTTTCTTATGTTCAAATCTAGACTTTGATGTTTGGGAGCACTGATAATTTCAGGGTAGAGAAATTTTGTCTCCTGTGTTGAGATCTGCTAATTTGGACACCAATGTAAATTCATCAAATTTTATATATTAGTTATTTCATCTTCAGCCAATGCCTTTTTTGGCAGAAGACTTCTGAATGTCTTAAAGTCGGAGAAGAGGGACATTTATATAATCTATTTCATTTTTGATATTCAAGGATGATCTTGCTTTCTACTCATGGGAGACACTGCTGCAAAAATTCCATTGCAACTGATCTGTGAACTTTAGCACAATGAAAAATAGGAGAATTTATCTGTGCATACCTGAACAATTTCTTTTTTCAAATTATAAGGTTCACAGATCCAGCCCACCCTGCAGACAAGTAGATTATCCAGAAGAGGGACAGAAATTGACATCCAAAGATCTGGGTTTATTTCATTAAGAGGACTTTCCTACACTCTGCGCTAGGAAAAATTGTGCCTTTTCTTCAAAGTATATTTAACAATCTGTAATTATGGGTATGTTGACTCTGCAATTAGACACCCACAGTTAGCTCATACCAGCTGACTTGGGCTCGAGCTAAGGGGCTGTTTAATTGTGGTGTACACATTTGGGCTCAGGCTGCCCTAGCTGTGGGACCCTCCCACCTCGCAGGGTCCTCGAGCCTGGGCTCCAGCCGAGCCCAGACGTCTACACCACAATTAACCAGTCCCCTTAGCCTAAGCCCCGTGAGCCCGAGTCAGCTGACACTGGCTAGCCATGGGTTTTTAATTATCAATATAATGTCATGGGTTTTTAATTAGTGTAGACATTCCTTTAGGAAAGTAGACTTGAATTATCCTGGCTGTGGAATTTTGTCTCAACTGAAGGGAACTTCAGTAGCTGGGGCATTCCCCCCTGCTACCAGTTGCTGAGATGTCTGATTCTTCCCCAAAGCTTAATGACAGGTTTCAGAGTAGCAGCCGTGTTAGTCTGTATTCGCAAAAAGAAAAGGAGTACTTGTGGCACCTTAGAGACTAACACATTTATTAGAGCATAAGCTTTCGTGAGCTACAGCTCACTTCATCGGATGCACACATCGGAATGCATCCGATGAAGTGAGCTGTAGCTCACGAAAGCTTATGCTCTAATAAATTTGTTACTCTCTAAGGTGCCACAAGTACTCCTTTTCTTTTTCCCCAAAGCTGTAAGCAGGTTGAAGTACCCATTGACATGGATCTTATTACCATGAGAAGAAACTTTCAGATAATAATTTTTTGGTCCTATGTCCATTGCTAGTTCTAGTTGATTCTTGCCAATTCTTGTTTTAATGACTGTATTCAGCAACGACAGTACTACCTACGTTACAGTAATAGGAGGATTTCTTTGGTTTAATAATAGTGCACTGCTTTGAAAAAGCAAATTGAAATTTTATTTGATGTTTTCAATTTAATGTAGCATATTTAAGGGTCTGTCTTTTATATATTTCCAAATAGCTGAAATACATTTCCCTCAAATTGCTAATGGTCTTAAAAGAAAATGAAACCTTAACTGTTTCTGGATAAACACTTACTTTTGCAATGTGGAAAACTATTCTGTTGGGATTAATATGAGAGCACTAATATTCAGATTTATTTTTGTCTTGAAAGTCATAGCAAAAATCTTGCTCTGCCGGTTGAAACTATTAATGTGTTTGTGCATTCAAATTAGTGTAACTGTGTACCAGAGTCCTAAAGTATTAACTTAAAATGTATAATTAGTTAATTTGGAAAAAGTGTTTAAGAAACTAACCCCTGTGCTAACTCTGATCATTCTATAGATATACATAGCTCTTTATGAAAATAGACACTAAGTTCCTGCCCTGAAGAGCTGACAACTTAAATTAAGTCAAGAGTAGGTGTTCTTAGGTGAGGGTAGGGGAAGATGGGTAAAAAGATAGTAATCTCCCATTGTTGGAGGGGTCCATGGATATATTTGGAGACTTTTTATTTTTTTTAAATGACTAATTTGAGTCTCTGTGCAGTGAGTGTCCTGAAGGGATTTAAAGGAAAGTGGAGTTGAGGCAAATATGCTCAGGAAAGGGTTTCCAGGCTGCTAAAAGAAAGAACAGAGATATGTATTGGATCGGGGGAGGACAAAGGAAGCAGTGGAGTGAGTGGCTTGGGCTGAGCAGAGGGAGAGGAGAGTAGTTGAGAGGTAAAAAAGAGAGTAAGGAACTTGAACTTGAGAGGCAATAGGGAGCCAACTAAGGGATTTGAAATGGGACTGAATGTGGCCAAATAATCAGAAAGGTAGCCTTTTTCAGGGGAATTTTGGACTAGAAACGGATGAGGCTAGCGCCAGGAAAGCAAGAGGAGGCAGTTGAAGACCTAAGACATTAAAAGCTTTTTATGGTGGAAATCAAGATGTGTTTTGTAGTGGCAGTAGGAGAGTGGTGGTGGTGAGGAGAGAGAGAATGGCATGTTTGTAAATGTAGATGAAGAAACTATTTCAACCATTTTTCCTTAAATTGACACAATTTTTCCTCCCTGTTAACTGATTAAGTTTATAGTAAACACTTTTTCCTGTGGGAATGGAGTAAAATTCTCTTCAGTCAGTTTCACCACCCTTTTAAAGGCTAGTGGCTCTTCACCCTGCAACATCTTCTGCCCTCAGTAAGACTGGCAGCTGAGAGGGTTCCATGGGGCAAAGCTTTAAAACTCCGAACGCCCCTAGAGACAAGGAGACCAGCAGGGCAGAGAGGATTTTTGCATCAGAGCACTAATATTCTGACCTCAGAGATGTCTTGAATTCAGCACTTCAGTCTTTGACTTCTCCAGCTGTAGTCAATGGATTTCTTGTGGGCGTCTAGTGGTATCTGCTTGTTCAGTCACCAGGCTTCCTACTTGCATCTTCCTTCCCCACCCCCAGCCTCTTCCATTGTCCATTATAACTTAAAGCCTCCCTGGATGTCTGTGTAGTGTTTCAAAATAAAACAAAAATAGGAAGAGGCTAAAGTAAAAAATAATTTGAACTTTCTAGTAGTGCATATTGTTACTTGCACATTCATTGTGTAATCTTATGACTGTTACCTTTGTCCTCCCTCCTGTCATCTGCCATTGACTCAAGCTGGATTAACACTTCGCCGTTGGGTATCATGCCTTCTTATGTTTGTATAGCACCTAACACTGTGGTTTTGATCCTGACTGGGTCTCTGAGCATACCAGAACATAAATAATTAACATATTTACAATCATGCCTTTAAGCACAGGCTTACAGTTTTCTGGATATAGCTTTTCATGTTTTTATTTATCTTTAAATGTCATACTCCTTGACCTATTGTATGGGGTCACCAATCTGGACTGTTTTGTTTTCCAAAACACAGTTCCTAATTTCCTTGAAATAATGACTGGTGGTATGAACTCACTTTCAGCAAGAATAAGTTTATTTGTGATCCTTCCTAGAGGGAATCCAGAAGTAAGCATTTCTTTACTTGGTGGCTATATGTTACCTCCTAGAATGCAGAAGACTGGTACAGAGTTATTTTTACATAATACCTGAACAGCATAATATCTGGTGCATGCATGACACTATATTTGGCATATAAAATGCCTTTTCCACATTTGTTTGTCTGTTTTTCTTTTTGAGGGTTGGAAGAGAAGGTATTCTAATCTAATATTTTAGGTAAAACACTACAGTATGAAGTATAGTAAATCTGCATATAGAAATATTTGTAGGGAGTCCAGGTATGTATACAGGATTCAAATTGAAATAACTTTTAGATTTGGATTGAAACTATTTTGAATAAAATGTGCTGGGGGGGAGGAGCTGTTAAATAAGTGATGTGGGACCAGTCTGAACAAGCAAAAATAACTTCTTGAGATTTTGTTACATTAGTCAGATATGCTGTATTTAACTTCTATTGCTGCAGGGTATTGAGTGTGCTTTGTATTCTTAACATTTCAGGTCTGGAAGAGGTCACTATAGCTCAGCTAAGGTATAATTTTATTATATCACAATAATGCCCCAAATGTTTTAGGCACTGTGCAAATTCAGGATGGCACAGTCCTTTTACGGTCTTAAAAAGAAAAGGGGATGTGCTGGTGGGGAGTGGGGAAGTGAGCATCCAAAGTGATTCCTGAATCCACAGTCCCTGATTTGGGAACCCAGTGCCTTTTCCATTAGGCAACTGGGGTAAGAGTAACTGAGTTATTTTTACCTGCCCTACAGTCTATTTCTTGTTGACACATTATATTGTTCATGCTCTTCCCCAGGCTCTGCAAGAATGCATCTACCAGCAACAAAATCTGAAACTGAATAGGCAGGTATAGTGATAAAGAGAGAGGGGAGAGGTTTAGGTTTTCATATGCGTGATGTTGCTGTTCAGCCTTTCTAAAAGACCTTTCCGAGGTCTTTTGGTTTTTGTTAAAAAAAAAAAAAAAAAACAAAAACCAACCACCCAAACTTGTACATATTTTTAAAGAATTAACATAATCTCAAACACAACAACACTGGCAATGATTAAGTTGCTCTGAGAAAACTGAATTTGAGTGCAGTAGTTGATAGTGTCCCAGTAACTCAAACAAATGCCACATTTGTTAAGCAAATGTCTCTTTTGTCACAAGTTTGTATAGGAACTCTTAACCATACCAGTTTTTCCTGAACTAAGTCACGTTGTCTTTTATGCAACCCCCTAAAAAAGTTTCCATGAACGAATTAGTTCCATTCTAGAAGACTAGGTGGTATTCCTCTTGCAGGAAACCACAAGTTCTTATTGTGTAAAACTTCTGTTACTTTTGTGAAACAGTCACTGTTCTAAATGGTTTTGTGTTAGGTGTTGAGAATGTTTAGCTTATTTGGACTAACCTCTAGAGAGCTGATGTAAGAAATTTTACTGTTTGGTAATAAGTGAAAACTCATTTCCTCAAAGCTTCCTAGTCCCTAATGTTCACTTTGAACATTATTGGATAAGTTTTTGAAGCCCCAGTACTTACTATCCTGAGGGCTGAGTCTGCTCAGGAGTTCAAACCCCACCCGCACCCCCCCGGGCCCAAAAATAAAAAATACCAGTCACCATGTATCCACCAAAACCGTGACTTATACAATCTAAATATAAAACACTTGGCTACGTTCATTCAGTACAGTGTTTTAGTTGATTATATGCTGGAATTAGCTGTCAATTTAGCTTTAAAAATGTATCATACTGCATCACTTGCTTTTGTTACTTGTTGCCCTTTCTGCCTTTTTTCCCACTGATCATGGGGTATATCTTTGTTTTCAGTGTCTTTCTTTTTCTCTTGCACTCTTCTGTATCTGATGCTACATTATTCTCTGTCTTCTGTTGTTTTTAAAAATCTATCCCAATCTTCCAAAATTGATCAATATTCTTTTCCTCACTGCAGCCCAGATCTTTGTGTGTAACTTGCAAGCTCATTTTAGATTGAAAAGCTCTTTGAACATTTTCTGTGAAGCACCTATTACTTGAATTTATTCAAGTGACACCATCATAGGACCTAATCACATTAGCCATGCCATCAGGGGCTCGTTCACCTGCACATCTACCAATGTGATGTATGCCATCATGTGCCAGCAATTCCCCTCTGCCATGTACATTGGCCAAACCAGACAGTTTCTACGCAAAAGAATAAATGGACGCACATCTGACGTCAGGAATCATAAAAATCATTCAAAAACTGGTAGGAGAACACTTCAACCTCTGTGGCCACTCGGTAAAAGATTTAAGGGTGGCAATTTTGCAACAGAAAAGCTTCAAAAACAGACTCCAAGGAGAAACTGCTGAGCTTGAATTAATATGCAAACTAGATACCATTAACTTGGGTTTGAATAGAGACTAGGAGTGGCTGGGTCATTACACATATTGACAGGTTTCAGAGTAGCAGCCCTGTTGGTCTGTATTCGCAAAAAGAAAAGGAGTACTTGTGGCACCTTAGAGACTAACAAATTAATTAGAGCATAAGCTTTCGTGAGCTACAGCTCACTTCATCGGATGCACACATCGGAATGCATCCGATGAAGTGAGCTGTAGCTCACGAAAGCTTATGCTCTAATAAATTTTAGTCTCTAAGGTGCCACATGTACTCCTTTTCTTTTTGCGATTACACATATTGAATCTATTTCCCCATGTTAAGTATCCTCACACCTTCTTGTCAACTGTCTAAATGGGCCATCTTGATTATCACTACACAAGTTTTTTTTTCCTCCTGCTGATAATAGCTCATCTTAACTAATTAGCCTCTCACAGATTGTATGACAACTTCCAAATTATCTGTATGTATATATATTTCTTCTTACTATATGTTCCATTCTATGCATCTGATAAAGTGGGCTGTAGCCCACGAAAGTTTATGCTCTAATAAATATTAGTCTCTAAAGTGCCACAAGTACTCCTGTTCTTTTTGCACCTACCACACTTGTGGGTGCTATAAAATAGCTGGTAATCAACCTTTTTCCTAACCACACTTATATAACACCCTGCTTAATCTTTCCCACCACCCTACCCACACACAGCCCCGCATCCCTTATACTAGTTGCCCTCACCATGACTGTCACCCTCCTCTCTGGCAATTTTCTCAAGACTAATATATGAGATTGAGACAAACACCTCAAGGATAAACCAAGATGAGGCTCTCCATTGTTGAGGGGTAATGCCCAGCAACACTCTTAACTACTGGGGAAGTTAAGAACATATTGGGATTGCTCTCAGGGTTCTGTTCCTGGATCTTCCCTAGTAAAAGACCTTCCATCTTTTACTAACTGAATGCTGTGGGAGTTCGATCAATGTGGAATCTCCCAGCGCCCTTGTCAGTCAGAAGGGAGGAGTGTTATGTTCCTCTACTACGCCAGAGCCTCCTGGGTGTTGTGAGGCTAGAAATCATACACATTTCTGATAACATACCCCTCTATAGCCTCTGATTTTTTGGGTTGTTGTCCTCGGGGAATAGTTTTAGTTGCTATCTCTGTTGCAGCTCTTTGCTTTTCCAGGTAGCCATAGAATGAAATGGACTGTGTCAATTTCATAGCTGCCCATACTCACCTCAATAGCAACAATGAAAATAATATTTTGGTCCATTTTTACTCTGGTGCGACATTGGAAAGGTATGAAAAGTGGTAATGGCAATGGAGTTGTCTGTCCACAGACTTCAATAAACCACGCTGGATCTGTTCATGTCTATTATTTTTCAACCACAAGGGTTAGGAGCTCAACTTCTTAAGAAAATGAAAACTAAAGTTCTGTAGAAGTTGATTGTCACCTGAATGCAATCTGTATAAGCAAGTGGATTATTTTTTAAACCCTGCATGATGCAAACAACTGTGCAGCTCTTTGCTCAGAGGACTGAGGTTGTGTGGAAGCTCTCCCAGCACTTAGCCACCACTGTTTATAGTAATAGACAAAAGTTCCTGAGAAACTTAATGGGTATAAAAACTTTTGGGACTCTAAAATACAGTTCACACCAGAAGTCTCCACTGCATATTACCAAACCCCTTTTCTTGTGCTATATTTTATAGTAACATACTAGGTCATGTGTAATTATGTTGTCTTGCAGAGATGTGGCTAGCATGCAAAAGGAACATTGCAGCAGTCCAGGAAAATAATGAAGTAACTTGAAAAATGGGGGGCAGTATTAGTCTTGTTTGTACTGCACCCCAAATGCAATAACTTTTCAGACAGATCACTTAGTGAATCATGATCTTTACTTGGTTTATACAGAAGTTAAACATGTTCTACAGAATTTCTTGAAACTCTTTGAAGAATTCTGACTCTACATATGAGGTAGCAGAGAAAAACACACACACCTTTTCTTCCATCAGCTGTCAATTTGCCACTTCTCTTGCCACTCTAATTTTCAGAGATTGAATCTTTCCCCGTTACACTGTAAATACATCTCTTGGAAAAGGCTCACAGAATTTGAAATAAGGCTTACCTGTCTAGTAACAGAATCATCTTTTGGATTCTTCTGTAGGAATGCTCTGTGAAACGTCTTTTGTACTGTAAAAAGTACCCTATATTTTGTTTCCAAAAAATCTATTTCCATAGATTACTAAAATAATTGTTGCTATAGTGTCTTGAAAGATATCACCAGAAGTTCTGAGAAATTTTCAGACTCTACATATTAATTCAAAATGCAAACATGCAAGGTAATCTTAGACATGCTTATACCTTCAACACCATGTAACAAATGAACTTCGTAATAGCAAACATATTCCAGCTCTATTCATAGAAATATTCTCCAGCTGCACACATTCCATAATGAGTAAGGCTGCCATTCTGTCGCAGAGGTTGCAGAAGTCACGGATTCCGTGACATTTGCAGCTACAGTGACTGGTGCAGCTGGCCCCAAGACCAGCTGGCCCCAGGGCCACCTGATTAGCTAGCCTTGGGGCCAGCTGCAGCGGCCCTGGGGCCAGTTGACCCCAGGGCCGCCCAAGGAGTGGCCGGAGCCGCTAGCCTCAGGACCACTGGAGCAACACAAGTCCCAGGAGTCTCGGAGCAGTGGCTGGCTGGGGCTAGCCGTCGGCCCCTGGAGCCCTCCAGAGCTGCTAAGAGTTAGTCAGAGGTATTTAGACAGTAAAAGTTATGAACAGGTCACGGGCCGTGAATTTTTGTTTATTACCCATGACCTGTCCATGACTTACTAAAAAAAACCCAACCATGAATAAATCTTAGCCTTAATAATGAGAATTTACAGAAGTGTAATGCACTCTGCAATTATATTCACTTCAAAATCTTGTCTACACATTTAGTATGCTAATAAGAGTATTCCTTGAACAATATAGTTCCATTACAAAACAAGCAAAGTTTGATGCAAGTTGCATCAACTCATACTGATGAAGGATTATATTGCTGTGCAGAGCTGGCTGGGTCCTTTTAACTATTCAAATTTTAATCTGAAAGTGATGTTTGGGACTTCTGTAAAGTATAACACTTTTTAGTAAAGATGATGTAATGCTATTTTTGGGGTGGGGGTTACTGGACTCTGACGGACTTGAATGTCACTGCTGTTATTTCAAGCCATACATCTGTCATGATGTTTGAAGTTTGATTTCTCATTTCTCCAACACATTTTTTTACTTACTTACCTTTGTGTAGCTTATTTATCTGAGTTTCTCAGGTTCTTTGCAAGTGTTATGTCTGACCTCAGCCCTGTGACACGGATACTACAGGTAAGTAGAGCCACAGAGAGGTGAAGTTACAGGTCTAAGGGGTAGCATCCAAAAGCAGGGAGTTGATGAGAATTCACAATGTCTGGGTTCGTCTGCTTTAAACACTAGCCTACCTTAGCAAGATCAAAATACTTAAAACCATGTTCTGTGTTGAAATATCTAAGTGTTCTAATACCTCCAGTATTGAAAGGGGCACGCTAACTGAAAACATAACTCATGAACAAAACCAAAATATGTTAAGCATACGGTCAAATCTCTTAAAATGTAGGTTTTTAAATTTATAGCAAATAGTACAATAGGTACAAAAGGTATACACTGTTCGTCTCTGTATTATGACCAAATATCTTGTCCCACCTGAAAAAGGCATGGTGAAGCAAATCAGTCCTACTGAAGTCAATGGGCCTTCTCTGGCCCTAATAACTTAAAGCTTGCTAATGTACATCCTGATGTAGCCTGTTGCTTTCAAAGTATGGCTTGTATATGAAGTTCTTTGGACTATTTGGACCTCTTTCCTTGCTTTCGTTTAAAAAAGTTGACTGCTCTTTCAGTAGCAATTTATGGCCTGACCATCATTAAAATTGCACCCTATTTTAAAAGCCAATATTGGACTGTAGCCAACTGTTCCCAGCTCACTCCCTACTCATACATGTGGGTTAACTATCTGCAAGTTGAGAAATTGCTGCTGGAAGTGGCAATTTGGCAGTCTAGGGGGAAGGAAGTAATTTAAAATAGTCATTTCCTACTTTCCTTAATCTTCGTTACCTTTGAAATTATACCCTGTAAACTTTGTTTAAAGAGACACTCTTTAAAAAACAAAACTGAATTTTTCATTTAAAAATGAGTTTCAGGTACAATGTCTGCCCTGACTCCCATACTAACTTTTATGATTTTTACAGTAACATTATCCTAGTTTATAATGTCTTTTGTTCTCCTGTTGCTGTGTGAATTATCCACATAAATGGGAAACTGAGTCTACAGGAGAAATAGCAAGATTGACTATACAGTGTGTATCTGATAGCAAAATAAACTTTTTAAAATTTTTTTTCTTCATTTAGTTTTTCAGTTAGTAGATTTTTTTAAAAAAAAATAAATCGTTCAATGGAACATAAGTTCAAATGGAAAAGGAAAAAAAAACATTCACTTTTTTTCACCTCTGTTTTCCTGAGCTGCTTCGCTCAGTGAACATGAGCACTTTTTTCAGTGAAGTCCAGCTCTGAAGTAGTGAGGGTTGGTACAGCAATGTGCTACAGTTGGGCCCAATTGGATTGTTGCTCTGGATGATTGGCATCCCGATCTTTATCCTAAAACAGTGGTGCACAACCTTATTACACAGGAGGGCCACATAAACCTACGTACAACCTTGTGTGGTCCAAACAGATTCTACATATTTTAATAAGATTTAAAGTCACCTGTATTGATTTATATTTTAATTTCAGCTTGTTTCATTTGTATTAGACAACACTATACATAAAAACAAGCTATTTACACACGTGTGGAAACTAAAATGATGTAAATCTGATAACAAAATGCTAATGAGATAGCTGTTAGTATATTGTGTTGAAGCAGGCCATGGGCCTTATGAAATGCTCTGGTGGGCCGTATACAGCCTGCATTCCATAGATTGGGTATCCCTGTAATATGTACTTAACATTGCAGGCTGTAAGGGAAATTTAGTGATGAAAGTGGAGACATATTGGCATGAGGTAGCATGAGCTGTCATTGAAATCCTGGAACTGATTTTGTCACTACCATGATGCATCTCTTCCAAACTTTAAAAGGAAGGGGGAATAATGGGGAGGAGGGAAAGGAGAGGTTAGGAAGGAGTGATGGATGTTGAATGTGGTCAGGATTGGAACATATTCTGGGTCACTTCAGGCTGATGGAGGAAAAAAAAGTTAAGGCTTTGAGACCTATTTTGTCTTTAACAACCTCTACAGACTCTTTGGACACTTTATGACAGGTTATTGGAGACACGTACCTTAGCTAAGATGGTGATGGGCTGCAGCATATGCTTGTTAATAAGGCCTAATTTTTCAACAAACTTAACTATTGGGATTTACTGTGACTGAAAAGGGTCAAATGTCTTGCTTGAGTTAGCATAATGCAAGTGTCTGGTTGATGTGATCCTGGAACTGATTTGGTTCCTAGCCATTTGCTGTAACCACTAAATACTGCCACCAGTGCATATTTGGTTACAAAGGAGTTATGAAAAAACCGTATAAACTGCCATGTATGTGAACATCATGCATAACAGTATTAAATGCTGTCTTAAAAGTGGCTTTTAAAAAAAATCCAATAAATCTGCTGACTTCAAACAAGTGGTAGTATCTGACATCATTGGCCCAGTAGACTCTACTGGCTTCCTAAAAATTGCTAGTTGTATCAATCTACTGTTGCTACTTCTCCTGGACCCTGACTTCATAGTTTTGGGAATCTGTGGTATCTGGGGTGCAGCTTGGCAAAATAACCTCTAAAACAAAGAAATTAACTGTATCAGCTCTATAGGTGGAAGGAAGTAGTTAATTTTCTTCCAGGAGCCAGTGCATCTTCAATCCTATTGATCCTGTCTCTGTAGGATTACTGTGAGGCTGTCAGGACTTCCTGGGTTTTTCCAGGTGGCTTCTACTGTAGCTGCCAAGCACTGTCCACTATTTCAGGCTCCTGAAGGTACACAGAGTATTTTGGAGTTGGCTATTAAGTAATGGCCAGACCTTCTGTAGAGAAGAGATTGAGTAGGTGGGTTGTTGTTTTTTAAAATTAAAAGTCCTGGTTTCTGTCGCTCCAGCCGGTCCTCTGAAGAGCAAGACTCTTCCGTTATTTTTTAAAATTTTGTTCATTACATATGTCCTATAACAGAGTATTTTCTTAATCTATTAGCTATATATAACTTTAAAAATGCTTTTTATTGTAAAATTGATTACGTTAGACTTCATTTCCCATGACAAACATTAATTGCAATATTGTGCTAAACTTCCTTTTACAATTTATAATTACAATTTTTCTATTTACCCTTATTTACAATATATCTATGATACAAATGAAGATACCACAGGTGATTTGAGAGACATGGTCAAGATAATGTAAAGTAACTGTTGCATGTCCACTTTTCTTTCAACGCTTTTTACCAAGAATTATGTGTTAATCCATAATATACAAACCCTGTAGTAAATTATGCTAAACAAAAAACAAGGAAATTCAAATATACACCAGACTTTTTATTTAATCTACTGTGTCATAAATATTATTGAGGGTTTTTTTTCCAAACAGTGGGCTATTTTAATCTGATTAATTTAATTGTTCTTTTTGTGTGTGGGAATCAAATCAGTTTTCTAGCCCTAATTCTGTATTACTTTAAGTCCTGCCATTATCATTAGGCTTCAAATTGGAAATTTAATTCCTTGAAGTTGGACTGCTGCTGCTGTGCGTGTAGCCAATCCTTTAACTTTGAGTTTTCTCATGACCTGCAATACCCCAGACTTCCAATTTTTGTCTAAAAGATCAAATATGACACTTGTATTGAATTCTGAGATTTCTGTGATTATATCAATGGTGGTGAATGGCTGAGATCTACGGCTTGGCTGCACTAGAAAGTTTTGCCAGTTTAATTATACCAGTGTAGTTAAAGCAGCAACCTCCCCTGGTGTGGACTCAACTACACTGGTATAGCTTACTCTGATTCGGGAACTGAAATAAGTTATACTAGTATAAGGCATCTTTATGCCAGTATAAATGTGTCTACGCTAGATGTTTTATTGGTATAAATGTATCTGCAAAATATTGGCATAGTTATACTGGTAAAACTTTTAAGTGTAGACCAACCAATAGTCCAGATATCAGCCTTGGCCCATAGGTAAAGAGACTGACAACTCTGCAGAGGCCTTTTGGGGGTTTGGGCAAGAGAAAAGGGTGGCAGGCGGGTAGATTTAAAGCTTGGAAACTATCCACATTTTACATGAGTGCAACAGCTTAATTGCATTGAATTTTCCATATAAAAGCAAAACTCTGTAACAGTCTATCCTCAGATCAAAAGATATCTTTACTTAACTTTTCCTGTAACCGTCTGGCTATTTTACTGACAAAATATTACACTATACAACTCCAAGAGGGTTAGACTACGTTAGGGCTTGTTTAAGTTTGTAAGCTTGAAGTGCAGGACCACTGCCCACAAAATAATTCCTTAGAGCTCAAAGGTGACGTGTGTTGGACTATTTTGACAATTCTTACCTCATTTTTCTCAAGCATCAATTGTAGCATCAGCTTTAATTAATCTTATCAAGACATACTATCTCCTGCCCTAATGGAAGGGGAAGGACTGATCTAACTCTTCCATCTCTAATATCTGATTCACTGCTGAAAGTATTGGTATTTCATCTGGTTGTGGAATGCAGCAAAAGTATCTTTTCTTTTTTGAAAAAATAATCTCTATAGCCCCTTTGCTCCCAGTATTGGATTCTAATGTTGTTGGCTGAGGAAATGTGGTCCCCATAAATTTGCAGTCTAGAGGATTTATCTGCAGAAGTCTTAAAGTTGTCCTTTGTTTTCTAAAATAATTCCTAGACTTGCTCCAACCTGTTTTGTAGCTCTTGTCTCTGCTCCCTTCCCTTCCTTTTAATGTCAATTGAAAGCCTTTCTCCCTTGCCTACAGCTCTGAATTTCTTTTCTTTCTGTAACTGTGTTTCTCCCTGGTTGTACCCCAAAGCACTTTGTAGAGTAAAACGTTAATTAGTGTGAAATGTGCCGTACAAAAGTTAGCATATACACAAGGTGGCAAGTATACCACCCCTAAATTCCTCAACTGGAGTGGGGGCAATGGAGCATATACTATGTATTGTAAGGGCTAAGGAGAAATGATTTTACTAAACTGGTTGCTGCTGCTGCTTAATGCAAATAATACTATTCAGCCTGATTCTGCAGAGTTTTTAAGAGGGGAGAGAGCCAGATGTGGAATTATAGGAGGAGGGAGGGAGGTGCTTTAAAAGCAGGCACTGATGGAACTATGTCTCCCTCTGGTCAGAGTTTTTGTGCTCCCAGACTCCAGCCTGAACTCCATATTGTTTATAGAGGAAGTATTTTTGTAAATCTCTGCCAAAGTAAATAGGAATGACAGAGACAGCCTGTTAAGTCCAGTTTGGTTATAATTACTGTGGCTTCCCTAGGAAATCTCCCTCCTAGACTAATACACTTTTTCCTTTGTGAACTGAATCAAGGTAATTTAAATACATTTGTGAAAGTTTTTCTTCTCATGTGTTTTAAAAATGACAAGTAGATCTGCCATGCCTCAATGTCTGAGCCCATAAAATAAGTCTTTCAGACACATTTCTCTCAGGCTTGGTCTAGACTAGCAATTTATGTCATAACTACGTTGCTCAGAGGTATGGAAAATCCACACCCCTGAGCAATGCTGTTATACTGACTTAACTTCCAGTATAGACAGCGCTATGCCAATGGGAGGGCTTCTTCAAGCAACATAGCTCCTACCTCTTAGGGAGGTGGAGTACCTATGCTGATGGGAGAAACACTCCCATTGGCATAGATAGTGTCTTCACTGAAGTGCTACAACAGGGAGCTGCATCAGTGCAGCTGTGCCATTGCAGCCTTTTTAGTGTAGACAAGCCCTGAGTCTGACACATTTCTTAAATGTAACCTGAGTTAGCCACAATGAATGGTCTACCAAGGATGATTAGGGATCCAGATATTGAAATCAGAGGATTATGGTCCAATCCTCTTGCCTGAGGTAAGAGAAAGTCAAATGCTGAACGTTCCTTCCATTTCCTGATCTAGCCTTTTCTGGAGGCAGGACTTGTTTTTGACTGAATAGTGTTTGGTAGAATAAGTTTCCTTATATTATATTTCCTTATATTCCACTTTCCTTATATTCTGATTTCTGAGTTTTGTATTCTGTCATATTTCTCTCCTCAATCTCTTCTGTTGTTTTTTCTTTCTTCCATTTTCACTTCTGGTTCTTGGCCAAACGTTCTTTCCCAACCTGCTCCAGATAATTTTGGTGTTAGATACTGGTACTGGAGCTAACCATGATGCAAGTAATGCTGTTGAGAGCTCCTTGACTATAGGGATTGCCATGGTGTCCTAACAGGTTAGAAATCATGCACTATTGGACTGGGATGATGTAACTGTGATGTTTCCATGTTCCTGACAAGAACCCCCCGACCTCAATTAGGGGGCATTATTGTGCAGGGCAGAGGAAAAGGAGGGAAATGAGACATGCTGTTTGAGGGGCAGGGAGAGATCTGCTGCAGAATAGATATATGGTTAAATGAGCATTTCTGTTAGGAAACCCCAATAGAGATTTCTACTTCTGATCCTCATTTAAAATTCTATCAATGACTTTGTTGCATCTAAACATAACCTGTGGTCAGGGTGGATAAAAATCAATTATTTTTTTTAAAACCATCTTTTTTTATTTAAATCATATTTTTTTGATAAAATGTTTTTTTCCTCAAAAAGCATCCAAAGATCGTTTTAATTAAGATGCACTGTAGCTCAAAGATATCTCATCATGGAATAGGAATTATAAATTCAAATTCTATAAAGACACAATATATTCATGTAACGTTTAAGAAAAGTTTTGTAAATGAGTTCCAGTAGTTCATGGACTAGGGGCCCAATTTTATGGGGTTCCAGAGGCTCCTGTATAGATTATTTAGGTTAATCTTTCTATCTACCCAATGGGATTCAGTGCTCAGTCTAGAAGATATCATCAGAGATGCTTACTTTTGCAGTTCTCAAACTGGATTTGTCTCTCTAGAGGTAACGTGCTTGTTAACAGCAAAAATGTTTTTATATATATGGTGAGAAATAACAGACCTCAACTTCAATTTCAAAAAGTTTCAATGAGTTTCAAAAAGTTCAATGAATAGAAGATTGTTGGGGGCGGAATAGACCTGGACAAGGAGGAGAACTCTGATGATAAATGTTAGAAGCAAGGGACATACAATAGTTTAACAAAACAAGCATATGTTGCTGTTGAAGAAAAATATCCAGAATACTTAACGTTGTTGTTTTAGTTAAATAAAACAATTTAAATGTCTATCTGGTGAAGTTCTCCTCCTAATACATCCTGGCAAGAAAATCCTCCAATTATTAATGATAGTTCACCTCCCAATGACTTCATAAATAACTGTCTCAATTACCTTTGGTAAATGAAATAACCAAACAATCATTCATTTTCTGATATAGCTGTAAAACTAATTTGAAAAGTTTTCAAAATAAATCACTGTTTAAAAATGTATACAGGTGAGTCACATTTAACTTACATGAATTCAACTATATGCGTTCGGCAAAAACAAAGAAAAATAAGATACCCGTAAATAGTGTGGGCGATTTCCGCCCACCATTCTACTCAATGAGCGTATGTTCTGGAGTGAGCGTGAGATGGGAGACGTGAATCTGCTGTTCTCCCAGTCGGTCTCAGTTCCCACATGCTCACGAGTGTGAGCATCTCGCCATGCTGAGTGTGATTCTAGTATTTCAAGATGCTGTATGTATTTTTCGTACAACATGGGCCCCTAAACACAAGCCAACTACTTAATCTGGTGCTCAACTGAAGAAACGGCGATCTGATCCAATGCTGGATGAAAAACTGGCTGTATTGGACTTATTGAGAGATGGTATGTTGGTCTCCAATGTGGTGCGTAAATATGGCCGCAATGAATCTAGCATCCGTACCATCAAAATTCGAGAGAGAGAAATTCGTCAAGCTGTGGCATCAAGTGCTCCAATAACTGCTAAGGTGACGAGCCAGGTGCGTGAGAAGACTTTAGTGAAGACTGAAAAGGCATTAAACTTATGGCTGGAAGACATGAACTGTAAATGTGTGCCTATCGATAGCAACACGTTGCAAGAAAAGGCTCTTAGCCTCTATGCGCTGTTCAAACCTCCTGCCGAAGGGGGACAGCCTTCTCATGAGAAGGAATTCAAAGCCAGCCAAGGTTGGCTTAACAGTTTTAGGAACCGCTTCAACTTCAAAAACTTGCAGAGTACTGGTGAAGCTGCATCTGCCAATGAAGATGCACCAAAAGCCTAACCCGAACAATTAAAGAAAATCATAGAAGAAAAGGGCTATCTTCCGGAACAAGTTCTTAATGCTGACAAGACTGGGCTCTTCTGGAAAAAAAAATTCCCAACCGCACTTACACTTCGAAATCAGAAGGACAAGCCCCTGGCTTCAAAGTAGCTAAAGGCTGTGTGACTGTGTTGTTTTGTGGTAATGTGGCTGGGCATTTAATAAAGCCGGGCTTGCTCCACAGGGTTCCAAATCCCTGTGCCCTAAAAGGCAAGAACAAAAATCTCCTGCCTCTGTTCTGTCAATCAAATAAAAAGGCTTGGGTGACGGCAGCATTATTTCTGGATTGGTTTCACAAGTGTTTCATTCCGGAAGTCAAGCGGTACCTCAAAGAGAAAGGACTTGGCTTTAAAGTGTTGCTGATTGTAGACAATACTCCTGGCCATTCCGGTTTGCGCATGACAACATTGAAGTCATCTTTCTCCCCCCAATACCACCTCCAACCTCTCGACCAAGGTGTGATTCGCTGTTTCAAGGCCACATATATGAAGCTTACGCTCTCATGGATATGTAGAGCTATAGATGCTGATCACAGTCTTAATGTGATGGAGTGTTGGAAGTCCTTCAACATTGGCGATTGCATCACTTATATTAAACATGTAGTCAAGCCTGAAACTATCAATGCATGTTGGTAAAGAAAGAAAGAATGTGTGAACGATTTTAAGGGTTTCCCGACCATTGACAAAGAAGTGAAATGCATTGTTCAGGTGGCCAGGCAAGTGGGTGGTGATGGCTTCATCGACATCCTTGAGGAAGAAATTGAAGAATTAATTGAGAGCCATAGAGAAACATTGACTAACAAAGAGTTAGAAGAAAGAACAGGAGTACTTAGATTCATAGATACTTAGGTCAGAAGGGACCATTCTGATCATCTAGTCCGACCTCCTGCACAGCGCAGGCCATAGAATCTCACCCACCCACTCCTATGAAAAACCTCACCTATGCCTGAGCTATTGAAGTTCTTAAATCATGGTTTAAAGACTTCAAGGAGCAGAATAGTTTCCCTCAAGTCAACCATGCCCCATGCTACAGAGGAAGGCAAAAAACCTCCAGGGCCTCTCCAATCTGCCCTGGAGGAAAATTCCTTCCCGATCCCAAATATGGCAATCAGCTAAACCCTGAGCCTATGGGCAAGATTCACCAGCCAGATACTACAGAAAATTCTTTCCTTGGTAACTCTGATCCCATCTCATGGGATTAGTCCTATTTACCCTGAATATTTAAAGATCAATTACTTACCAAAATCCCATTATCCCATCATACCATCTCCTCCATAAACTTATCAAGTAGAATCTTAAAACCAGATAGATCTTTTGCCCCCACTGCTTCCTTGGAAGGCTATTCCAAAACTTCACTCCTCTGATGGTTAGAAACCTTCGTCTAATTTCAAGTCTAAACTTCCTGGTGACCAGTTTATACCCATTTGTTCTTGTGTCCACATTGGTGCTGAGCTTAAATAATTCCTCTCCCTCTCCTATATTTATCCCTCTGATATATTTATACAGAGCAATCATATCTCCCCTCAACCTTCTTTTAGTTAGGCTAAACAAGCCAAGCTCCTTAAGTCTCCTTTCATAAGACACGTTTTCCATTCCTCGGATCATCCTAGTAGCCCTTCTCTGTACCTGCTCCAGTTTGAATTCATCCTTTTTAAACATGGGAGACCAGAACTGCACACAGTATTCTAAGTGAGGTCTCACCAGTGCCTTGTATAATGGTACTAAAACCTCCTTATCCCTACTGGAAATGCCTCTCCTGATGCATCCCAAAACCGCATTAGCTTTTTTCACAGCCATATCACATTGGCAGCTCATAGTCATCCTATGATCAACCAATACTCCAAGGTCCTTCTCCTCTTCCGTTACTTCTAATTGATGCGTCCCCAACTTATAACTAAAATTCTTGTTGTTAATCCCTAAATGCATAACCTTACACTTCTCACTATTAAATTTCATCCTATTACTATTACTCCAGTTTACAAGGTCATCCAGATCCTCCTGTATAATATCCCGATCCTTCTCCGAATTGGCAATACCTCCCAGATTTGTATCATCTGCAAACTTTATTAGCGCACTCCCACTTTTTGTGCCAAGGTCAGTAATAAAAAGATTAAATAAGATTGGTCCCCAAACCGATCCCTGAGGAACTCCACTGGTAACCTCCCTCAAACACTGACAATTCTCCTTTCAGTAGGACCCGTTGTAGTCTCCCCTTTAACCAATTCCTTATCCACCTTTTGATGTTCATATTGATCCCTATCTTCTCCAATTTAACTAATAATTCCCCATGTGGCACGGTATCAGATGCCTTACTGAAATCTAGGTAAATGAGATCCACTGCATTTCCTTTATCTAAAAAATCTGTTACTTTTTCAAAAAAGGAGATTAGGTTGGTTTGGCACGATCTACCTTTTGTAAAACCATGTTGTATTTTGTCCCATTTACCATTGACTTCCATGTCCTTAACTAATTTCTCCTTCAAAATTTTTTCCAGGACCTTGCATACTACAGATGTCAAACTAACTGGCCTGTAGTTACCCGGATCACTTTTTTTTTCCTTTCTTAAAAATAGGAACTAGATTAGCAATTCTCCAATCATTCGGTACTACTCCTGAATTTACAGAGTCATGAAAAATTCTTGCTAATGGGCTTGCAATTTCAGGTGCCAATTCCTTTAATATTCTGGGATGAAGATTATCTGGGCCCCCCGATTTAGTCCCATTAAGCTGTTTGAGTTTCGCTTCTACCTCAGATATGGTAATATCTGCTTCCATATCCTCCTTCCCATTTGTCATGCTACCATTATCCCTAAGATCCTCTTTACCCTTATTAAAGACTGAGGCAAAGTATTTGTTTAGATATTGGGCCATGCCTAGATTATCTTTAACCTCCACTCCATCCTCAGTGTTAAGCGGCCCCACTTCTTCTTTCTTAGTTCTTTCTTGTGGCACCTTAGAGACTAACAAATTTATTAGAGCATAAGCTTTAGTGCACTACAGCCACTTCATCGGATGCATAGAATGGAACATATATATACACACATACAGATAAGTTAGAAGTTACCAAAATAGTCTACAGAAGACGATGATGATGATGATGGACAGTAAGAGCCAGCAAGTTGGAATCTTCATAAATTTGCTGAAATGTTCCAAGCAGTGAAACACTTGAATGATTTTAATTTCTGAATACGATCACTCTATAGAATGAAGCCTCAAAATCACATGTCGTAATATGGACGATTTGAGACGTGTCAAGAAATGTTTGAGCCGCTCAAGAGACAACAACGATAGTTGCCAATCACCATGTTTTTCAAGGAAAAACAATCAGCAGCAGATGAGCCTATGCAATCAACTTCTCGAGGTGAACCAGAGCCAACCACTTCATTTACGACTCTCTCTCTCCGTTATCCAAGCTCTCCATCACCTCCGTCTCCTGGATCGACATCAAGTCCCGACGACTCCCTGTAATTAAAAATACAGTACTGAAAAATTATTTTGCATATGTACTCTTTATTATATACTGTACATTACTGTACACATTATACATTATTGTACAAGGTTATATACACAAAACCATGTACAGTATACTATACTTTATGGGCAATTTAAGGGATTTTCAAGGGTAATTTTGACTATACGTGATTTTCTCCTTACGTGCTGACTTTAGAACCTAGCCCCCGCATAAGATGCAACTCCACTGTAGTGTGTACCTTCTAAAAATGAAACATACATCTATCTCTGCATTGTGAAGAATGTGTTAAGGTTATAGCAACCAACAAGAACGCACTTTTATGTAGAAAACCATGAGTAAATTGAGTCTTCCTAACTAGTGATTCAGATCATGATTTAAATCAAATCCACCCTGCCTCTGGTTTTAGCCAAATATATGCAAAACTTTTATTGTTGCAGTGCTGTGCTGCTTTTGACAGATGATGTTGTCCAGGTTACAGAATTGTGGTGGTTATGCTAATGAAACTTCAGTGGGACATGACCAAATCATTAATGTTGTCTTGGCCCAACCTAGATTTGAGTCTGGCTCTCTAGAGATAAAAGGACTGTGAACTAATCACTGCTCCACATATCCCCGAACAGATTTACAGTACAGCTGAATGTTCTTAATGAAAAGGTCAAAATGATCTTCCAACTTTAATAGCCAGTACCAGCTGTGAGTATGTGACTGATCCAGTAATGAAAACTGACCAAGTGGAAACTTACTCTGTCGTCTTGCTCAAGAGTTAATTTGAGTGGAATTGAGACTTTGGCTGGTAAATGAGGCTGCCACATTTCAGCAGAGTGAAAATCAAAGCCCCACTTTTGTCCCTTTTGTTGGCTCTTGTTTTTGGAACCACTGTGTGGGTTCTGGACTCTCTCTACTGTTGTCTCTTAACCTGGATGTCTTGACCCTTTTTTATAATACCCACCATCTTTTCTCTCCCTTTCCCCATTTCCAAACTCTCCTGTCTCTCTGTTCCAGAAGACAGCATGATAATCCTGTTCTTCATCCACTCCTCCTTTCCTCTGATCCATGCTCCACCCAATTGGCAGTCATACAAGAATAGGCTAACAGTATTAAGGCAGAGCTCCTCCCCCCGGCAAGATAGTAGGAAGGAAGATATTACCATCTAAAAAAACAAGAAAAGTAACTAGGACCAAAGATTTAAGTTATGTGGCCAAAAACTGGGCAGACATTAATTGAATAAGCTTAAAAATTAAAATGCACACATTTTGGTGTGCCGCTAGTTCTCTCCTTAATTCTTGCTGTGCAGAAATGGACACTTACTTTTACATAGCATTTGAGCCTTCTGTTGGGAATGAAAATTATGAAGAAAAGGTGACATTTGTGATGCAATGGATTTCCATTCTATTAGTCAGATTATAACCAGCTCCCTTGCTGCTTACACTAATGGTTTACAGCTTTCCCTGTATTGCAAGTATTGCTGCTGTTAAACCAGATGCTGAGAAGCAGTAGCGTGTGAAATGCTAGTTGCAACAAATTTAAATATAAAATACTGTAAGTGGCGAAAAGTGTTTCATTGCAAACACTTTTAGGCTGACCCAATAAAACGAATATGGAATATTTCTAAAGTGGCAATACAAACTTCTGTACTGCTGTTGAAAAAATAAGTGCTGGAGTGGTTCAGACTATTGTCATCTGTGATAGTCACTTTACCATAGAGAAAAGGAGTACTTGTGGCACCTTAGAGACTAACAAACTTATTTGAGCATAAGCTTTCGTGAGCTACAGCTCACTTCATTGGATGCTGTAGCTCACGAAAGCTTATGCTCAAATAAGTTTGTTAGTCTCTAAGGTGCCACAAGTACTCCTTTTCTTTTTGCGAATACAGACTAACACGGCTGCTACTCTGAAACCTGTCAATTTACCATAGAGGTTGCTTGTAATTAAGGTTTACAGTTCTTGCACTTAAGAGAAAACAGATAGTGAAGCAGACTCTTGCTCTTAACAGTGCCAGAGGTGGGTAGAGTAACTCTGCAGTAAATATTGGTCTGAAATCAAAAGCCTTAGTGTTGTAGCAATCATTGATTGCTCTATTTACTTGCTAGTTTACTTACTGCAGGCACCTTTCCTTTTTTTGAACTTCTCTAATATAGTATGTTGCCATACATTAAAACATCCAATATAGTACAGGTTTCAGAGTAGCAGCCGTGTTAGTCTGTATCCTCAAAAAGAACAGGAGTACTTGTGGCACCTTAGACTAACAAATTTATTTTGACCATAAACTTTCGTGGGCTACAGCCCACTTCCTCGGATGTATAGAATGGAACATATAGTAAGAAGAGATAGATAGATAGATAGATATATATAGATATATAGATATATAGATATATAGACATACAGAGAAGGTGGAAGTTGCCATATAAACTGTAAGAGGCTAATTAAGATGAGCTGTTATCAGCAGGAGAAAAAAACTTTTGTAGTGACGATCAAGATGACCTATTTAGACAGTTGACAAGAAGGTGAGAGGATACTTAACATGGGGAAATAGATTCAATATCCAATAGAGTAGTTCAACATCTATGTATAACTTATGCCTTAGGAGCTTTTCACAGAATGAAAAGCCCTTTGCTATTTTCATATAGGGGTACAAGTCTAGTCAATTCTGGAAGTGGATATAGGGCAGGGGTTCTCGCAACAAATTTTTTGGTGACCTCAGAGTTCGGCCACCAGCTCTTGCTGGGGGCCGCACTGACACTTTTTCCTAAAATACTTTGATTAACTTTAGGAAGAACAAATAAATAGCACAGCCACATAATTGTAATTTATGTAGGGTTTTTTCAGACTCAATAATAAAAATATTACTATGATAAGTAATATTTGTATGTTTGTTAATATCAATCACTTAGTAGCTGTCTGGAAGGCTGTGAAAAGTGATACTTGCATATTTGTTAAGATCACTTTTCTCAGCAAGTGGGGGACATGGTGGAATGGATGTGGGCCAGGGGGAAGCAGTGGGGGTCTGAGGCAATGCAGGGGTGGATGCGGAACCAGGAAGGCAATGGGGTCCAGGGGTGATGGGGAGGGAGTCACCGATGCAGGGCATGGAGACAGGAGGATGGGTGGTGAGCTGCGTGGCTGGGGCCGAGGGTTGGTGCCCGTACTGTGCGGCCGGGGATCAGTGCCCATGGCTGGAGCTAAGGGTAGGAGCTGCATGGCCAGGGAGGGGGTAAGTGCCCACGCCCAGAGCAGGAGCTGCACAGCTGGGGCAGGCAGTTTGAGCCTAGCGCCAGTGCCCGTTGCCATGTGGCTGGAGCTGGGTGCTGGAGCCCAGGGCTGCATGGCCATATCCAGGGGTCAGTACCTGCTGCCACGGGGCTGAAGCCAGCACCCGCTACCACGCACCTGGGGATCAGTGTCCCCCGGGCCTGGGAATCAGCACCTGGCTGGGGATCGGTGCCTGTTCTGCGTGGCCAGGGATCAGTGCCTGATGTCTGTGGCTGGGGATTGGCACCCAGGGCCAGCAACCAGGACTGGGTGTCAGAGCACATGACTGGGGGTCGTTGCCCTGAGCCAGCGGCTGCTCCTGGGGTTGGGGGTCGGTGCCTGGGGCCAGCAGTAGCTGCCAGGGTCAGGGGTTGGTGCCTGGGGCCAGAGACGGGCTGCATGGCCAGAAGTTGCAGCCTGAACTGATGCCCCATAGCTGAATGCCAGGGCCGCTTGGCCAGAGCTGGGGGTCCAAAACCCTGCAGCTGGAGCCTGGTGTTGGCGCATGAAGTCCCATGGCTGGAGCCCTGGTCTGTGCAACCCGGCTCCTAAGTCTCGCCACTGGAGCCCACCTCCCAGCCACCCTAGGGCTGACGCCCGAGCCTCATTTCTCTCCCTTTCTCCCCCAGGTCGAGAACTCACCATGTTCCTGCAGCGTTGTGCCCCACCTTTCTCCAGGGGCCATGCAGGGCTGCACATCCAGGAGGAACAGGGAGTGGGGAGGGGCCAATGCTCCTGCCCCCCCTTCACTCCCCCAAATCACAGCTCAGGAAGCTGTTGTGGCCTCAGGGAAACCCTCTGGGGGCCATATGCAGCCACAGTGGCCACATTTGCGAAATGCTGGGGATATATTACAGCTTTGTGGAACTATGACCCACTAGTAGTTTGTCTCCAGAAAGTGAGTTGCAATCTTGCTGATCTCATATTTAAATAGGTTGGTCTTTTCTGCATGCATCAGTTGCTAGGTGCTGTATTTAGCATGCCAAAAAAATTCCATCCTTTGGTTCAAACCTGCTTCTGGGTGTATTGCAAAGATTCTGTAGAACTGTACACTAGATCTGAAAATAAATACATAAAATTTTTAAAATAAATAAACCTTTTAACTTCAAATGGGAGTAGATAAAGGAACAAGATTTCGGTAATACACCTCTACCCCGATATAACGCTGTCCTCGGGAGCCAAAAATCTTACCGCATTATAGGTGAAACTGCATTATATCGAACTTGCTTTGATCCACCGAAGCGCGCAGCCCTGCCCTCCCGGAGCGCTGCTTTACCGCGTTATATCCGAATTCGTGTTGTATACACGACCAGATATAACACGAATTCGGATATAACATGGTAAAGCAGCGCTCCGGGAGGGCAGGGCTGCGCGCTTCGGTGGATCAAAGCAAGTTCGATATAATGCAGTTTCACCTATAATGCGGTAAGATTTTTGGCTCCCGAGGACAGCGTTATATCGGGGTAGAGGTGTACATTGAAAATTGACTAGCGCTAAATATTAGCAGCATTCTGACTTTGCTGGGGTATACGTAGGACTGTCTTATTTGAAAAATTCTTACTGAATTAACTGACATTAATGTCCAAATTAAATGATGTTTCTTTGTGAGACATTTTGCTTCTGAACCCAGCTTAGAATGGAAAATGTTTCAGATTTTCAGTACTTCTCTCCAAATTAAAGTGCTGTGGAAAGTAAGAGACCAAGAATAAAACAAAAGCTGATAGTGAAGACCATACAAGATGACCTTCATCAGATATCAGGTGGAATAACTCAGGTTTTTGTGAATGAGTGCTTTATTTTTTTTTTTTTTATACCAGGCATCTAGATTAAAAGCTTAGAATAGTTAGACATCCTTCCCATTGTGATTTCATATTCTATCATAAGTGCTTGTAAACTGGGAAATACCAAGCTAGGAAAACAAAACAAAGTTTAGCTCATGGCAGTTGCATCTTGCATTTACCTTTTTGAGGAAGAAATATTATGCTGAATTTCAGAGTGCTTAAACAAGTATGTTGGGGGCGGGGTGGGGGGAAGGGAATTACCATAGATATGAAAGCCAGAACACTCCAATCTCCAAGCATGGAAGAATGTTACTCAAAAAAAATCCCTCTGAATGCTCAGAAGCCAGTCTAACAAATACAAGCATTGCTACTTAAACTTAATTATATTAATTAATTATTATTAAACCTGTTTTGCAGCTCCTATAATGAAACTTTTCCTAAACAACTGATGCTTAAGGGCTGGAGAAAACATATCATGGAACAGTGTCATGCTTCAGCTGTGTACAAGTATTGTTTGATCACAGAACTTCTAAACTGAATAATTCTTTATAGTTTGTTTTAGCTGAGATAAGCATTCTATAACTGAAGAGTTTTTATATTTCCTTCAAGCATCTGTGAGAACTTCTTGAAACTAAAATTTTTAATATTTCTCAGAGTACCTAGTTTAATCTGATGGTTTATAATTAAGGCTAAGATTTTGGCATATGTATTTTTATAAAAATAAACAGAGGATGCTGGCAATAAACAATGAATCACTGAAATGTACACACTAAGGGTAGGTCTACACTACCCGCCAGATTGGTGGGTAGCGATCAGTATATTGGGAGTCGATTTATCCTGTCTAGTCTAGACGCAATAAATTGATCCCCAAGCATTCTCCCGTTGACTCCGGAACTCCAGCGCCACGAGAGGCGCAAGCAGAGTCAACGCAGGAACGGTGGCAGTCGACTTACCAGTGTGAAGACGCTGCAGTAAGTCTATATCTAGGCACAGTGACTTCAGCTACGCTATTCTCGTAGCTGAAGTTGTATACCTTACATCAACTCCCGCCCCCCCTGCTCCCAGTATAGACCAGGGCTAATGCAGTTTTCACTACATGAGTTCTGAAGCCTAAGCCCCACTGTGCGGGGCTAAATTACTGGAATTTTCAAGAAGTCACTGAGGTCTCTTAAAATCACAGAATCTGTGACCTCTTTGATAGATTCGTAGCCTTACTTGTAATGGCAAGCGACACTTGGCATTCACTATTCACTCTCCTGTAGCAGCTCATCTTAAATTTGTAACTGCTGTTTTGTGCAGATTAGCTGAGTCACTGAAATACAATTACAAAGGAAGCCTGACAAATTGAGCTTGATGTAGTAGTTTCTCTAAATTGCTGCAGATACTTAAATTACACAGCTATTACCTCATTAAGCATACCAACTAGTTCTATTTCACTGCAAAAATATGGAATCTATACATCAAAACTCCTGTTTAGAGATTTACCATGATATGATATGATATATAAAAGCTTAAAATGAAGCAATGAAATGAGAAGAGCTTTGGATTCTAGTGACACTCCTACTCCTGGCACATGTGCTATCTTTCTGCATTTGCACACAAACTAGCTTTTATTAATTGAATTTTGGAGCTGGAGTGAGAAAAGAGGCTTATATGTTCCAAGTTGCCAAAAATAATTTTAATAAGATAATCAAGGATGATGGAGTGAGTTTAAATTGAAAATTAGGGTTAGAATCAACTTCCCTGGAGTGGGTGTCTCAGACACAAGAACTTAAAAGTCAAGACAGATTTAACAGATAATTGAAGTCCTGGCAGCGTACTAAACACTGTACAAGATCCGCCTCTGCCTTGAGGAGGCTGCAGTCAAAATAGCATCTTAAATATGATAGTGCACCCTGGAAGTGTGCATGTTGCAGACTGGATTATTTGATTTGGAAGTCTAATTGTGAAATAGCTGTTTTGGTGTAGAGGCCAAATCTAATTCCAGTAGCCAGGATAGGTGGATCCTGAGGACTAGCTTCAAATGGCTGATGTGAAAGGTTCTACACAGCACCAATCACTTCATCCTGAACTCATTTTCTGACTGCTTGGAGGAGGCTATAGTCAACTCCCACACTTGCTGTGCCATCCTGGAAATATCCAGTTTTTGGACTTTTTTTTTCTCTGCTTCTTCTCCCCAGTTCAGCTTTTGCACATTCCAAAAGTTGCAATTCCCCTTGAACTTGCTACAGCTGTGTCATTAGGATCATGAAAAAAAGAAAGAGTACTTGTGGCACCTTAGAGACTAACAAATTTATTTGAGCATAAGCTTTCGTGAGCTACAGCCCACTTCATCGGATGCAAATACTCACTCACTCACTCACCCCTAGCAAACTGAGGTTCCTATCTTATTATGCCTAGCATAGCATTGCTGTGCTCCTGAGGGCATCGGCTTTCATAAGACTTGACTAACTTGTTTAAACAGACATTGTCAGTCTAAAAATCTATAGACTGCCCCATAACCAATGTGGTACCCGAAACTGGGGTTTTTTTTTTGTTTGCTTGTGGTTTTTTTTTTTTTTTTTTTTTAAAGCAGAGTGAATTTCAAATTGAATGTATCCATGTAATTTCTTTGGATAGTTGCCTGGTTTAAAAACTTGGAGCGCTAGTAGCATATATACAATACTAAGATATGCTGTGTAAACAGGAGATCACTGGGTAATTGACTCTAAAGTATTCCCAGGTCTTGAAAAATGCACTTGCTCACTCAGTGTTGATGAGTAGAACATGTTTGTGGTAGATGAGCTTGATAGCAGTCAGTTGCTGAATAACCTGGTTGTTAGTGCTGTTCCAGATGCTCCTTCTAAGCAATGTGAACAGTAAAGAGAGGGAGTTCTTTTTGTTACCTTCCAGACACAGTGTCCAAGCAGTAGAGGATGGAGTCCGTGCCTGCTGTTGCTCATAGAATTCCAAGTAGCAGCAGTGTAGTGAATGGGGGGGGGAGTGAGGGAACATGGGATGGAGGGCTTCCCATTTGATCGGTGATCCAGACTTAAGACATTTGTTAACAAAGCCTGATATGAAAGATAGAGCCTCCTGGCAATGTTTAGGATGAGCACCCTGTTGGGATCCCAGCGGTTGTAACGGGCAGTATTGGATTTTTCACAGCCTGATGCTCCTGTAGCTGTAAGTGAAGTGAACTACTCAGTCCCATCACTTATGTGTATGCCTGGTTACAAAGCTTTTCTTTTAAATATTTTAAAGTAGATTTTACCATAATGCTGGGTGGTCCGTTTTTTCACTTGGTTGACCGGAAACTGTAAAATCCCATCTCAAGTCACTTCTGTATAGTAGAGACAACATAATTTGCCTCTTTAACAAGATATATACAGGTGCATGAGCATATATAATATATATATATGCTCATGCACCTGTAATTCCTTTTCATTGCTTTTTCAATAGTCTGTCAAGAAGCTTTAATCTTTGTTAGAATTCATCTATGCTATTCACCAGCTTTGTATGGTACTGACATTGAAATAATTAAATATAATAGAAATGCTGTCTTCTAAATACAGTACATCTTCCTGTTGCTGGTTTGCAAGACATGGATTATAATAAATGCACCATCAAATCTTTTTGACTTTAGATATAAAGAAGAACATAGGTTTTTATCGTCCACAAGGTAGATCTATCGAAAGGTGACGAGACTGTAGGCATGTGAAGCAGCGTGTAGCACATATTGCCCTTGAGTAGAGACAGTAAGAGTGGGGATAACAAGGGGCAAGAGAAGCACAGAGTGCTATTAAATCTAATCCACTAGATAGCATATACTGCAATTGTTTTATCTACTTGGGTGAATTATCCAAAACTTTGTTTATAAATTGCACTGTTTTTTTTTTTACAGTGTGATTGGAACTCTGATTTCATAAAACAAATGAGGTTACAAGAGGGGAGTCTGAAAGCTCCTTCAGCTTTTCAGATAAAGGTGACACCCATTACTTACTAGTTTAAAAATACCTGTAAGGAGATGCACATCTTTAGAATTGTGTGATTTCTCCAGGTAGTGGCTAGGTAAGTTGGAGAAGGAAAAGCTTCATTCCTCTTGCCTTTACAGATTGCTTTGCAAACTTTCTTTGCTTCATGAAATCCTGACCTAGGCCCTCCTTGATAATGGGGACAGACTGGTTTTATGGCATTGTTAAAAATTACTCCAGTTGCTTATGTGTCATATGAGCTTAAATCTTGGACCATGGAGTTTTCCTGTAAGGAAATGTTACAAGAAATCTTGGAAAAGAGGTCGCACAGGATTAACAAGCACATCCTGTGAGTCATCATCTCATGGCTTCTGATTGGATGGTATTCTTAATGGTTGAACTAATCCATTCCCCATACTATATACTTGGGAGGGAGGTGTCATTATTACAGAGCTTTGCCAGCATAGCCACAGTCGAGACACAACATAAGCTGGCAGAAGGAGCTCTTTTGGCAGTGTAGCCACACCACCTCCAAAATAACATTAGCTATGTTGTCAGAAGTACATTTCTGTTGGCAAAGAAGCATCTACATGGGAGTTTTGCCAGCATAGTTATGTCAGATAGGAGGTGAGGTCTTTCCACACTCCTAGCACACACAGTTTTGCTATCAAAACCTACATTCAGCAACACTCTCAATGAAACATGGTCTACACTACAAAGTTAAGTGGAACTTTATTAAATCCTGTATCGGGGGTAGCTGTGTTAGTCTGTATCCACAAAAACAATGAGGAGTCCGGTGCCTCCTTAAAGACTAACAGATTTATTTGGGCATAAGCTTTCATGGGTAAAGAGGTTTTTTTTACCCACAAAAGCTTATGCCCAAATAAATCTGTTAGTCTTTAAGGTGCCACCGGACTCCTTGTTTTTATTAAATCCTGTGCACTGTTCTATCCATGTGGCTGAGTTACTTCCAGACTAAACCACATTTTCTCTGTTCCATTGGAGTCCTGTCAGTAACAGTCCTTCCAGGGAACATTGGCCCTTTGACTCCAGTTCCACTAATATATCTTCCCTATTTTAGAAATATTTTAATATAAACATTTAAAACAAATAATTGACTTCCAGACCCTCACCTTGTATCCCTTTGACCAAAGGTTGCTAGCACATAGCTAAGTTGTTTTGCCACAGACTCAGGTGGTTACATAGTCTTTGAGGTAGTTTGAAAGGCAACCACACCAGAAGCTGACCTATCTCCGTCTGAGTCAAGTTAGCAAACTATCTCTCTGTGGCGTCTCCTCCTTCCCTGTGAGGTTGGTTTTCGGCCTCCTTTCTATGATGTCCTCTGTATGCTCTCTGGGTGTTGTCTTCTGGCTCACAAATGCCTCCTGTTCCTTTGGATCACTTGTCCCTCTTATGTAGACATTGTATGAGCTGGGGGACACTGCACCCCTCATGACTCATTAGTTAATGTCTTATGGTATTTCTCTAATGGCGGGATCCTCACAAGAGTGCCTGTCTCTAGGGCCAGTGGTCCTTGGTTGACCTCCCAAAAATGTGACTCATAATCCACTGTAGTCAGATATTGCTTTTCTTGAAGGTAGATAGGTGTGTTCCCACCTTTCCCCATGTCCGGATGTGCAGTTCATGCAGTAACAATCATTCTTCTGGTGGTTATCACATGACTGGCAGGAGTCGCACTCTTTTATCAAGGAGCTGAGTTCTATATTCCTTCCTGGCCTGGTAAACACACTTGTGAGCCCGTCTAAGACAGCTGTCAATGCCCAGGTGTGCACACCTGTGTGTGGTGTAGGGAAGGGAGGAGAGGAGAGGTGTTTTTTGTTTGTGTGTGGTGTTTTGCATGACATGCTCACATAAAGAGTCAGGGACAACAGCTCAGTGTCCTCTAATATGACTTCATCCTGCACATTCAGTTCATCTTTAATTTTCTCCTACCACTACTTGGCTTTTGTCTGCTGGCCACCCTTCCAGTATCACTCTTCGGGTGCCACTGTGGGGTCTATTTCCATTTGTAGCTTTTCTTCGAGGAATCCTGTCACCTTTGAAAACATCCCCATATGCTTTTATAATTGTCTCCACTTCTGCTTCTTGCATTGCAGCTGTAAAATTTTGCTTCCCTGGGGTTGATCTGATCAGATCCTTGACTCATATTGCAGTATTCCTACAAGAGGAAATACCATCCACCGCTACAAACTTCAGTTGGTACCATCTGTTATTTTTCAGATTAGTTACTATGAAGTCACATTTTCTTACAGGCTGCATTGTTACTGTTAATGTACTCTTGTACGTTATTGGATTGCTCCTCCTCTTTGTAATGGGATGAAGTAGATTCCTACACACCCAAAGAATCACATTGCAGGAGGACCCACTCTCCAGCTGAAATTTCACAGGGTGTTTCCCTATTAACATTGCTGTTGGCATAAAGGTTGGTATTGTCCCTTATTGCTTTCCTGTCCTGACGACCTGACTTGATATGCTCTCATACTTAAGGAGAGAATCAAGATGTCATCACCACTGTCTGATTTAGAGTGTTTTCCTTTTGTACAAGTTTGTTTGAATCTTTCTGACACCTTCCTCTGCTCTTGCGCACACTGCTGAAATGGTTCATCTTGCCTCATTCCTTTTCAATGCTGTCCTACGTCAGGGCACATCTCCTTTATCTGCTCATGATGTCTCCCACAGTAAATGCATCTCACTATGGGTATGGGACTCTGTCCTGCTCTCCTTTGCTGTTGTCTCATTGCATGTGTGATGTCTGAGCATGTTGTGTCTCTGATACTTCTCCTGTACGCACCACATGTAAGCATCTGTCTAATTTAAGATTGCTTTCCTGGAGCAGCCACTCCTGCAGGTGTTTGATTTCAGGTGCCACAGACTTTTCTGTCCCAAATTAGGGAGTCTGTCTGGTCCCTGAAATTGTATGTAACAGCCAGCATGCGTAAGGCAGAATCATAGAGGTCTATCCCGTCCCTTCCCCTTTAGATTGGTCTCAAGTGAAAAACCTGTGTGGCTCCACAATTTCGTTCTGCCCTGGGGTGCAATAAGTCCCAAGGGCTCTCTCAACTGCTGAGAGTCTTGAGGCACTGGTGAGCTTCAGAGTGGTGCAGATCTACCATGTTCCCTATTAAGTTACAGTAGTACCGAATGATTGGAGAATTGCTAATATAGTTCCTATTTTTAAGAGAGGAAAAAAAAGTGATCCGGGTAACTACAGGCCAGTTAGTTTGACATCTGTAGTATGCAAGGTCCTGGAAAATATTTTGAAGGAGAAATTAGTTAAGGACATTGAAGTCAATGGTAAATGGGACAAAATACAACATGGTTTTACAAAAGGTAGATCGTGCCAAACCAACCTAATCTCCTTTTTTGAAAAAGTAACAGATTTTTTTAGATAAAGGAAATGCAGTGGATCTAATTTACCTAGATTTCAGTAAGGCATTTGATACCGTGCCACATGGGGAATTATTAGTTAAATTGGAGAAGATGGGGATCAATATGAACATCAAAAGGTGGATAAGGAATTGGTTAAAGAGGAGACTGCAACGGGTTCTACTGAAAGGCCAACTGTCAGGTTGGAGGGAGGTTACCAGTGGAGTTCCTCAGGGATCGGTTTTGGGACCAATCGTATTTAATCTTTCTGTTACTGACCTTGGCACAAAAAGTGGGAGTGTGCTTATAAAGTTTGCAGATGATACAAAGCTGGGAGGTATTGCCAATTTGGAGAAGGATCGGGATATTATACAGGAGGATCTGGATGACCTTGTAAACTGGAGTAATAGTAATAGGATGAAATTTAATAGTGAGAAGTGTAAGGTTATGCATTTAGGGATTAATAACAAGAATATTAGTTATAAGTTGGGGACGCATCAATTAGAAGTAACAGAAGAGGAGAAGGACCTTGGAGTATTGGTTGATCATAGGATGACTATGAGCTGCCAATGTGATATGGCTGTGAAAAAAGCTAATGCGGTTTTGGGATGCATCAGGAGAGGCATTTCCAGTAGGGATAAAGAGGTTTTAGTACCATTATACGAGGCACTGGTGAGACCTCACCTAGAATACTGTGTGCAGTTCTGGTCTCCCATGTTTAAAAAGGATGAATTCAAACTGGAGCAGGTACAGAGAAGGGCTACTAGGATGATCCGAGGAATGGAAAACGTGTCTTATGAAAGGAGACTTAAGGAGCTTGGCTTGTTTAGCCTAACTAAAAGAAGGTTGAGGGGAGATATGATTGCTCTCTATAAATACAGGAGAGGGAGAGGAATTATTTAAGCTCAGCACCAATGTGGACACAAGAACAAATGGGTATAAACTGGCCACCAGGAAGTTTAGACTTGAAATCAGACGAAGGTTTCTAACCATCAGAGGAGTGAAGTTTTGGAATAGCCTTCCAAGGGAAGCAGTGGGGGCAAAAGATCTATCTGGTTTTAAGATTCTACTCGATAAGTTTATGGAGGAGATGGTATGATGGGATAATGGGATTTTGGTAAGTAATTGATCTTTAAATATTTAGGGTAAATAGGACTAATCCCATGAGATGCTATATTAGATGGATGGGATCTGAGTTACTACAGAAAATTCTTTCCTGGGTATCTGGCTGGTGAATCTTGCCCATATGCTCAGGGTTTAGCTGATCGCCATATGTGGGGTTGGGAAGGAATTTTCCTCCAGAGCAGATTGGAGAGGCCCTGGAGGTTTTTCGCCTTCCTCTGTATCATGGGGCATGGTTGACTTGAGGGAAACTATTCTGCTCCTTGAAGTCTTTAAACCATGATTTAAGGACTTCAATAGCTCAGACGTAGGTGAGGTTTTTTGTAGGAGTGGGTGGGTGAGATTCTGTGGCCTGCGCTGTGCAGGAGGTCGGACTAGATGATCAGAATGATCCCTTCTGACCTTAGTATCTACGAATCTAAGTTTGCTCCTGGGGGTATTCTGCACCACTGGATGTGCACATAATTAATGAGCTGTGCATATTTTTATTTTTTTGGCGCAGAGAATAGCTTCTTCTGGAAAGTTGCCGCGGTTCCTCCTTTTGCCAACAGAGGGCACTATAGTGCTAGAACAAAGCAGCCTCCCCAAGTAGAAAGAACTTTGGCTGGAAAGTTGCTGCAGTTCCGTCTTTTTCCCCACAAGAGTGTACTTTGGTGATAGAACAGAGCTGCAGCTCCTGGCCAGCAAGGGAAGAGAGGGAGCCTGCAGTACTTTCTGTTGGGCCAGGTCAGGAGGCAGGGGCTATGGGGAGACGGACAGTGTGGGACAGCTAGGGAATCACAGACAGCGGCTCATAAGAGCTAGGGGGAGAGGACAGACTGGGGCAGGGGCTGAATGCGGGTGGAGGTGCAGGGCCATAGGGAGGGGAGGGGAGGTGACTGAGTAGGGCACAGAGACACATGGGGAAGGGGTGCAGGACACATGGAGATGGAGGAGGGGTGTCGGGAGGGGAGGGACATGTGGATAGAAGCAGATGTGCCTGACTGAATGGAAGAGGGTAGGTGTCAGCCAAGGTCTTCATGGAGAAAGCTCCTAACAACCCCCCCTCCCCCCCAAAAAACAACAAAACCCCAACAGCCCTGTTCCATACTTTTCCCACCCATACCCAACTACTGTCCAGGTTCACACTCAGGCTCCTTCTCTGCAATTACTTCCCCCTCCTTCAGCTCCTCCCTTACCCCTGACTATCCCAAGCCTTTGCACTGCTTCTGAGGGGTGTGGGATATACAGTTCTGTACTGTGGTTTAAATGAATTATTATTCAGAATTTTGTATTAATATGCTAGTAAGAAATCTATTTGTCAAACATTTTCTGAATCTCTTGTTGTCTGTATTGTTACAAACATAATTGCTGACAAGTATTTTGAAATATATTACCAAAAATAATTGAAACTGGTATGATTATAATATATTGTGGTGTTTTGAGAAAATATGCAGAATTTTTAATATTTTGTTGCACAATTTTTAATATTTTGGTGCAGAATTCCCCCAGGAGTAATTAAGGTAAAGTAACAGTTTTATTTTCCTGTTGCTGTTGTCCTCTTAGGGGGCCATGTGCAGGTCTATGTGCAGATCAAATGCCTCCTTCCACCTGGTCCAATGCTGGGCTAGGTTTGTGTCTGCAAGATCCAGAGCTCTGGAGAGCTTCAGGCAGAGTTCCATGGCTCATGCTTCCAGCTGCTGCACTGCAGAGAGCTCACAATTCAGACATTGCCACCAGTGTTCCCTCTAATTTTTTTTTACCTCCATGTGCAGAATGAATTTTATGTGCACCAGTATGGGCTGGGGCAGAGGGTTGGGATGTGGGAGGGTGCAGGATCTGGGATGGGGTCAGAGATGAGGGGTTTGGGGTGCAGGCTTCCCTGGAGCTACGTCGGAGAGAGAGGACTTTCCTCAGCCCTCTCCCGGCTGCGGCAGGCCTGGGCAGGCTGAGGGAGGGGCTCATCTCCCCGGCAGCGCCAGAGGTCCTGGGCTGAGGATGGTATGCCACTCCCTCTCTGCCTGCCTGCGCGGCCCTTGAGAGCCTGCAGCGTGGCCGCGCAACTTCCAGGGAACATAGATTGCCACCATGTTTCACTCACAGAGTGATGCTGAATGCTGGTTAACTTGAACAAGTAGAGCTTTATTAATCCCTGTGCACTGCTCTGTCTATGTGGCTGAGTGTCTTCAAGCCTAACTCCCACCTTCACTGTTTCACTCTTGTCTTGTCAATAACAGTCCCTCCAGGGAATGTTGGTCCTCTGGCTGTAGTTCCACTGATCGTGATGTAGACCAGGCCTAATACTCAAGGATGCCAAGCTGGTTTGAGGACCTCCATATAAGATAAAATTAAATTCAATGTTTCACAAATAAACTGTGTACTTCTGACCAAGAATACACAATTAACTTCTGACATTCCTGTAGGAATCTTGTTTATTGGATTACAGTGCATACAGACAGTGATCTAATCGGTGACAGGCCCGTTTATGTTAAGGACCACTGCTTTTTAATCAAGGTAGCTGATAGGACAGACTCTTGTGTCTGTAACAAATTGCTTATATTGAATTGGATTACTGATTAAATTAAACTAGGTCAATATGTTATATTTACTGACAACTCTACACTATAATATATACAATGCATCATGCTATCAGTGGCAAAATGTGAAATCCTGCTTAGAAATCCTGCACTGGGGTTATATGATTAGTCACTAACAAGATACACAATGTATTCTGAGCCATGTTCGTTGTGGCTAAAATCATATTAATCATAAGGCTCTGAGCACAAAGCTTAGAGAAAAGCTACATGCCCTTTTTATGTGATTTTTGTTGTTGTTGTTTTTTGCATTCCTCTTAGAGGGGAGGTAGTGGGGGTAGGGGGCAAAGGAGGATAAATTGAGCAACTTGTGTCTAATATTCCCGTGTCCATTTTCTTAATGTTTGTATGCTGGCAGTAAGAATGGTTGACCTATCTTATCCATCTGTTTTTCCCATTTCCCAGGAAAAATGTCTTTTTATCTTTTAAAATCAAAAACAAAAAACTTAGGATTTCAGAGAAGACTAGAAATGTTATAGGTAATATACTTTTTTGAAGGGTAGACATATGTTAGTCTAATTTTTAACTAGAATAAATTGTAGATCATTGTTCTTCCAAAAAGTCTGTCATAAATTTTCAAGCTAACACTTAAATACTTTTTGCACTCTTAACTTTTTGAAACATCTAATAATGAATAATTTTTTTTGTTCTATTTAGTTTTTTTTTAAAAATAACATCAATCTAGTGTGTTTACACAAATATAAGTCTTCTGGAAACAAATGCACTATTGTGCGGATTCTTACATAGCAGGTTTTTCAGGTTAAGTTGTAATTAGAGACTCGACCTTAGTTACAAAGTTTGGAATATACCTCTCGCCCTTTGAACCTGTGACTCTGATACCAACAATCAAAATATGTAATAAATGACTGCAATGTGGAGCACCTGGTTTTTGCTTCACATTATACCATTCTTCTTCTTGTGCAACGTGCCTCAAGTAGCACGTGACCAGGATTCATCACCAAATTTGGTCGGCTGGTTGGATCATTAGTGATGAAATATATACATATGCATCCAAAGGATGTTTTCTCCCTTTCAATTAAATATCCCATTTTAAAAAAATGGAAATGCAAATTCTGTTGCATGCAACCGTAAGGATCTCCCACATGGATCATCAGCAAAATATGAACGCCTTGGGCCTTCAAATCCCTGCATAGACCTAAATCACTTGAGCTACAGGGAACAGTTCCTGTCAGCTGTGTGGAGCCCCAGAGATGCCCTTGATTAAACACTTTGTCAGTAGGTTGTGTAACTGTTTGCTAAACAAAAGTAGAATATTAGCAATCAGGACACCTAAGTGGTGTGGAGGTGGAGTAATGGTTATCCATAGGATAATCAAAGGACATATATTTGGCACACTCAAATCAGAAATGAAATGTGGTGGAGTGGATAAGACCTGAGTCTGCCATATAAGACATCTGGATTCTATTCACAACTCTGCCTGAAGTAACCTTGTGCAACCTGCATTACATTTTGTAAAACTGGGGTGGGAATACTTGACTACATACTACAATTGGAGTGTGAGACTTGGTTATTAATGAAGGGCTGTGAAGCACATGGAAAGAAATAACAATTGGTAGAAGTGAGATTTAAACTTGGTGTTCTGGCTTCCAGCTCAATACTCTTGCTCCCAGACTACAGGTTATTTGGTGAGGAGGAGCAGGAGGGATGGACTTTTTTCACTCTTGTGTGTCTCTGGAACACTGCCTGTTTTGGGGATGTAGCAGCAGACCAGGCAGCCAGCTTTAATTAAAATGCAGAGTCCTGCAAAATCAGTTATATTTGAAGTCTGGTTTGGGACTGCTCAGATTCTTGGTTTTGGTTTTAGACCCCTATGTAAATTTAGTGTATTTGGCATAAGCTATAAATAAATTCATACTGTACTCATATTCTTCAGCAATGATGAGATTTTTGTCTTCCAACTATTTCCTTTTGGGCATAGAGTTTTAGAAGTAACCTCTAATTTTGGGTGCCCAACTTCAGATACTTGACTACATATTTTTTTCAAAAGAATTGCTGAGTTTGACTTACCTTTGCTCACTGCCACTGGAAGGGCAGGTTTTACATGTCTGACAGTGGGCACCCAACATTAGAGGACTTGTACTTCTAGACCAGTGGTGGGCAATCTGCAGGCTGTATCTGGCCTGTCAGGGTAATCTGCTGGCGGGCCACGAGACAGTTCGTTTACATTGACCGTTCACAGGTACAGCCGCCCGCAGCTCCCAGTGGCCACAGTTTGCCGTTTCCAACCCACCACTGTTCTAGACAGTCTATAGTCAGTGTGAACTAGACTGCTTGAAACTGAGAGCATGTTGAATTTTGCCCAGGTATTTATTTAAGTCCCTGTTAAGGACCATCTTTTGGAATCTTGAAATATTTTTTTCTGACTACAGTAGAATCTCGGAATTACAAACATCTCGGGAATGGAGTTTGTTTGTAACTGAACAAAACAGTGTTGTGGTGGTTTCAAAAATTTACAACTGAACATTGGCTTCATACAGCTTTGAAACTTTCCTATGCAGAAGAAAAATGCTGCTTTTCCTTTATTTTTTTTAGTTTACGTTTAACACAGTATTGTTGCTTGCTTTTTTGTGTGTGTATCTGCTGCTTCCTGATTGTGTACTTCCAGTTCCAAATAAGGTGTGTGGTCAGTTTGTAACTCTGAGGTTCTACTGTACTGAGAAACTGCAATGGCTTTTTGGCAGTTAATGTTCTCTCTTTAAGCGAATTTAGCATTGCTTGTTGACAATTTAGCATTCTTTTGTTAATCTTAATTGAGAATGTGTGCACAACATTAAAATTGTACAGCTTCTTGTGGTAAGAATGGGGGAATAACTTAAAAACTTTGACTAAAAGTTAAATAACTGCTTGGGACGTGATAGCTGGGTTTATAAGTGCTTCTACTCTCCAGAGTAGACACAGCACTTGGCCAAAACATAGCTGTGCGTGTCCATGAATTCCAGAGGAAGTGAGCAAGGAAATATGAACACTTAAACACTTTTGAAAAGGTCACTCGATTCAGAAGCAATTCTGGAATAACTTCCCTACTTTAAAGGGAGGGCTGAGAACCAAATCAAAGCTAGAAACCAATATGTCTTATGGGATTCAGGCTACGTCTACACTATATAGCTTATGTTGGCATAATTTATGTTGCTCATCTGAGCAACATAAATTACACCGACATAAGCGGTGGTGTGGACAGCACTATTATCTGTGGAAGAGTTTCTCCTGCCAACAGAGCTTCTGCCGCTCATGGGGGCTGGAGTAGTTAAGCGGATGGGAGAGCTCTCTCCTGTCGGCTTAGAGCAGCTACGTTAGACGACTTACAGCAGCACCGCTGCAAACTCTCTTGTGTAGCTGTGCCCATAGTATCTGTAATCTTAGGGCCAGTGTATTACGGAAGTCCCACAAAATAAATATGAAGGTGAGTAATCATGAATTCAGCACAGCTGTTGAATCTTAAGACCATCCTGTTGTACTTGTTTTCATCTTGTTACTGTTATGATAAAGGGTATCTACTGAAAAGTGAAATATATTTAAAACAAAAACAGGCTCACAGGACAAAATCCAGATTCCAGTGAGTGTGCCCAGTGAGTGTCAGGCACTCCATCTGAAGCATCCCAAAGCAGGTTTGTATCTTCAAACTAAATACTAATTTTAAAAAATCAGTCATGGGTTCAAAAACAGCTTCAAAACAAACTTCTTGGCATCCTCAATAATAGGTCTGTACTCAGTCCCTAGGAAGAGTCATAGCACCCTTACTGACTCGTGTGGGCATGGAATGCTTCTGCATGGAGTCTTGTCTCTCTTTAAGTTTTGAAGGAAGTGGGGTGATATTCTAGGTGGTCCCCTCATTCCTAACAAAAAGTTCTTCTGATCCAAATATTGGCTATAACATGTGAAGACTTGTTTATTTTTATTTTGTAGACTCCATTGTGAAATTACTGGACTCAGTGGTGTTTGACCCATCCCAATCTGGCTTTTGATGATTTTATTTAACTGTTTTACAAAGTTCAGTAAGCCTGCTGTACTTCACAGAATCTGTAGGAGTTAAAAAATAAATAAATAAAGTTGGCGTTCAAAGTAGCCCAGTGCGGCTTTGATGTGGGGTGCATTATATAAACACAGCAGCAGTTTAAATCATTAAAGCATTTCAACTCTTATAGTTTATTTTGATATTTTTTTCTCTCCAGTTTTTTTAAATGTGAGTAATCGCTGTGAGATGCATCTGACCTCAGTCTCTTTTTATTGTCTGAAAGGCAGATCATGGTGGAAATAACTTACTAAACGTTTCCTAAAGCTTTGAAATTATTCCTGATGTCTCAAGTTTTATTTACTACACTAGAGGTCAGTGTGCGTTGGGAACTTCTACAAGGTAGTGTTGAGTTTCTCTCAGAATCCTATTTCATCAGATCCTGAAACAAAATTCTATGAGAAGCTATACTCCAGTACTATGGAAAAAAACTTCAAATTAATGTGTCTTATGACTTTCTTGGCTAATGTTCCTATTTGAGCTTCCTGCTTTTAATGTTTCTTAATTAAGGGAGGTACTTGTCAAGTAGTAGTAGAAGTTGAACACTCTATTCAATCCTAACACTCTACTGTTTTTATACATAGACAGTTTCTCCAATATGCATCTCAAACAACATTCATTTTGCGTTGCAGTGACAAGTTTTTTTTGGAGGTCCAATATCATATACACTGTGCTATTTACAGGAATCATCCTTACTCCATATGCTATATAAACCTAATCTTGGCACAGTGGAAGGAGTTACATGTGCACCTCTATTTTTAGTTTAGCACTCACAATTCCCTGAGCATACAAGTGATAACTTAATTTTTTTTTAAAAAAGATCAATGCATCGCTCCTGGGCAGATGGGAGATGTTGTCATGCATACTTCTTTCATGATACAGTCGCTGTCATTCTATCGAGCTGGTCTCCTCAACTCTTCATAGAAAAACAGTCTCTAAACTACTAGGGAGGGGAAACAACAAAGAATGTGTGAAAGAATTGTTGGCCTAAGGGACTATGACAGATGGACAGCCCATAATAGCATTATGGGAGGCAATACAGAAAAAAAATTAACTGAAGGAGACTACTATAACCAATAAAGAAAAGGAGTACTTGTGGCACCTTGGAGACGACTAACAAATTTATTTGAGCATAAGCTTTTGTGAGCTACAGCTTACTTCTGTACTCCTTTTCTTTTTTGCGAATACAGACTAACACGGCTGCTACTCTGAAACCTGTTACTATAACCAATGTCACTTTAAGATTGCAAGGGGGATTGACATAATGGTAGCTGGGTTTAACTTCTAAAAATAAAGCTTTTAAATTTATTTGCTAAAGAAAGTGTCTAACATTCAGCCAGTCACTATCTAAGCTAAAACACCTAGTATCCTAAGTTGCACTTTTGCTTTAAATGGCTGGAAGTCTATCTTTTTCTTCTGGTGTGTTTCTCTATTATCTCTACGTTTACTCACTGTACTACTGCCCATGAGCAGACTGTATCTGTAGTAGCAGTCATAGTTTGGAATTGTGTTTTCCTTAGCTTTTAATTCCTTTGGTTTTAAGGCAAATATATGCATTAGCACGAATACTTCTGGATATGGGCAGAAAATGATGAATAAAGGCGTTTCAGGGACGGTTTTAAAAAAACCCACAAATGTCAGTTAAAATAATCACAGGATTAACCAGTTTCCTGCCCAGCACTACCTGCGACCTGATATTAAAGGAATCGGTTATAAGCAAATTTTCACAATCTTTTAATTAAGTCTCTGTTTCAGCTTATCATATATGCTAGAACCTGGGCAGTTGGTTTGCGACTCAAGTATATATTCTAATCAGCTGGTGCTCATGGTTTTTTGGCATCACTCTTGGTTACATGATTGTTTTACTGACTCCTAGTCACCACTCTGCTTCTTATGCTCAGTAATTTTAAATATGCTAAATGAGGCTTTGTAGCCTTACAATAGCTATTACTGCTAGAGGGCACATGCACAATGTGTTCAGTCAGCTCTTGACTTTACTTTCTAATGGGGTCCTCTTCCTTGTGTGTGACAAGGACACCTAATGTACTACACACAGTAACAACTGCCTCATTTGGTAGCTGGGGTGGTGGCACCTCCCGCATGCACTGCTGAGAAAGAAGTACTTGTGGTACTAATAAACCACATGATTCTCCAAACACAAAATTTGAACCCATTTTGGCTTCAGTTTCGATTGATGCCTACTGTTTTAAAACTGGCAAATAAGTCAAGAGTTGGCACCCCTGGGCCAACATTGGACAAATGGAGAATATTAGCCAGATGTTTGCACAGATGACCTCTCTGTATAGAGGCAAATCCTTTCCAAAATCTTATCCTAAATAGATGAAGCATAATACAAGTCACAAAAATGTTAGCAGAAAAGTTTCCTTTACCTGATGCCTGTTCCTGTTGTCCTAATGCTCCAAAGAAGGTCAAATTATGTAAACTAAAGCATGTTTCTGAAAGTGGTTTCTGTCCCTAAAACTTCCTTGTTCAAACTTGATGCACCAGGATAATTTCAGTCCCTTCTCAGAGGGTTTATGTAGAACTTATTGACTGGAAAAGAGATGCTTCCTTACTGTAAACTCAGTAAAAACTCCTCTATGTACATGCATACATTTATGCCTTGAGGGAAATTTTGTAATTTGAAGGAATGTTAGTAAAACTACAAAGATTCCAGAACAGGTTTGTTTTTTTGTTTTGTTTTTTTTTTAAAAAAATACCCCCCCCCCCCAAAAAATTCGATCAATATCTCATTTCTGAGGCATCTTTGGACATTCTCTTCAAATAAAATACAGCCTTAAAAACCCTCTAGCTATTCAGAACAGCTGTCTGAATTAATCCAGCATAGGACAACTTTGTTTCTGAAAGACATAAAGTAGTTGTACCTCTCATTGATCAGATAACTTAGAGAACCACTCTTCTTAAACGTATTGTAGTAGATAGTCCACAGTGGCTAAAGAATGGGACAGACTGCCCCAAGGTAGCTGTGACGCACTTTTGTAAACATTTTGGGACAGGGAGTGTCTCTTCATTGTATGCATGGTGCTTAATGCAGTGATTCTCTGATCATGGTTGGGGCCTGGCTCTAGGCATTAATGCAGTATAAATAATAATAATATGATCCAGGCAAACAGGGAAGCAGAAGCTTTGATTTTACTCTAGGTCTGAACTTCAGTTCTGATGCATGTCTTAAACACTATTTTCTATTTGGGGCCAGGTTGAAATGCTTTCAAACTAGAAAACAGAGTGAATGGGTAATTGCAAGTGTCCCAAGGATATTTGGATCTTCCTCCTTGTCTAAATCATTACTCTTTTGTAAAGATCTAAACACCGCTTTACTGGTATGAAATAGAGTATCCCATCAGAATATAAAAGGCAGTATCTGAATGATACTCTATAGTTTCTTTACCTTGTTTTTCTAACTTCTAAAAATTTGAGAGTCAGTAGTTCTGGACTCCAAGTGACTTAGCAAAGAAAATTGTAAGAGATTAAATATGGAGGTAGTACAGGCAATAATTGCAGCCAAAGTCAAGAATATTTTAGTGACTGTAGACCTCTGTTTCAGCTTTACGAATTCAGATTTCCATCAAACGTTTCCTGGGAGAGGCAGTGTGTTTCAGTATTCTCTTCTAGGCCTCATGCTTATCACCACACTACTTACTACAAGTTCTTGCCAAAATTTTCTTGATAGTGGTCAAATACCTTTAAAGAATGTTTGGAAAGCCCCATACCTAGACAACCAGCTAAAGAAACAACGCTCCCTCAAGATAGCTCAAATTTTAGAGGCCTTTCAGAGGCTTGATTTTGATGTTTTAAAGAGAGAATTCCGTTACGTAGGCTCCAGCTTTCTGTCACTGGTACTGATGGGCAAAGAGCATAGCATGTGCTGCTGCAGAAAGAGTAGACAAGTAAGAGTTGGTACAGTTTTGGAGTGTTGATAGCAATAGGTATAGTTGAAGCAAGCTTCTCACTTAAGTCCTGTCTCCAACTTATTCCTCCCCCTCCTAAAAGAAACTGATTTTCATGAAGCTTTATGTGCTGTGTCTGATCTCAGGATAGTCTTTGGGTAATTTGCTAAAAATCAGAAAATGAGGTTTAAAGTTTTAAATTTCATCTGAAGCTCACCTTTTGAAAATGTTTACATTTTTGGCTCTTCTCTGAACTTGTGGTTTTTGCCTGGCTGAAAAGCGCTTTTGTGCGTGTATGGAAAATATAATTTTTTTTTTTTTTTGGAGGGGAAGAAGGAAAGAGCATTACAAAGACGTAATTTAAAAAAAAGAATAGTTTGTAACGCTTATACTAAGGTAGAGGGGGAGTAGGTTTGCTAGGACTATTAAAGCCAGATAATAAAAATAAACCAGTTGAATGTAAGGAGGAGGATTCTTGAGTATAGAAAAGGAGGTGGTTCCTGCATAGCTGTGCCTTAGGGTCAAAAACCAAGGAGGAACCAGGAGATGGAAGGATAATGTGCTGTTTAAGAAACTGTCAGTTAAGGATTTGATTTTGGTTTATTTTCCTCTGAGTTTAAGCTTCTCTTGCTTGCTGTTTTGGGGGCAAGGGTGAAGAGAACCCCAGTCTTGATACCCTGTACCTTTTAAAAAAAAAAAAAAAAAAAAAAAGGGGAGAGGAAAATTCATGTAGAGATGCATGAGACTAAACAACAATGGGGTAGGGGGAGGGGAACCTTTTAAGGTTGCATTTTCTTTTCTAGTGTCTTGTTCTGATTCTGCATGAGAATATGGAAAAATAAATGTAGGTGGGCAATGTAAATTGTGTGGGTGAAAGTGATGAACTAAATATAACATTGGTAACAGGCTAGATCCCTTTCCTGCTCATTTCTAGTCATTCTGTGATTTGGGTGTTTTTAAGGAATTGATCATTTAGGTATTGCTGAACTCCATTTTAAAAAAGAATGGAAATGTGTGTGTTTTGAAGCAGCTTTGTTTAAATCTCTGGTCAGTAGCAAGGGAAACACCAGTTTAGATAGGACTGACCTCTTGTCTAGATATTGTTCCTTGTGCTCAACTTTCGTCTTCTCCCCATGGTTTAGCCATGGCTGTGAAAGCAGAGCAGTTTCCAATAAGTTAGGAAATCTATGACTTTGGTTTTATAGTATTTTCAGAATGCAGTAAAGCTTATCATTGAAAGAGCTGGACTAGGCAATAAGTAACTACCAGTGCATCACTGCACAGATATCTTTGGTCTCCTATCAGCAGCTGTACAGGGGCAATTGCCTCTTCAATAAGACACAATTTTTTTTTCTTAGAATTAGTTGTTCAGTTCTGTTCTTGAATTTCATTGTATCCCATGGCAGTCCTAATAACAAACAACTGCATCAGTGGTCAGGTGTATATAAATGAGCCTGAAGTAACTTGCTAATCAATGAGTCTGTCTTTGTTTAAATTAAGGAATAGGCAACTAGGCACCCAGAGTTTAGGAAGTAAATAAAGGCAAACCTGGTTCGAGGCAGTGATCAAAAAGCAGACAATCTGGCATACATTTTGAATGCACACATGTTTGCTGAGATACAAACATGTTTAACTAGGACAGTCCTCAGTTCTGTTAGGTCCAGTGCTGGGAAGACTACCAGCTGCTCCACACAATCAAAAGATTTTAAAGTTAAAACTTGTTGTGGTTATAGTTAGTAGCTTTCACTAGTTGCTGCGATCTGTCTCACTAGTTTTCCCCCTACTTCAAAACGTCTTGCAAGTAGCCCAACTGGAACTGAGAAAATAGATAATGTCCAGCTTTGAACACCATGGAAATCCAATTTTTCCATCTAAAATCTATTAAAGAAAACAGTGTGTTTTATAGAAGGGATTAAGTAGGATTTATTCTAGGTACTTAGTGTTCTCCAGTAACAGGAACTGGGATTGAGCCTGTAGTTTAAAAGGCCATGTTTTCTTGGACTTTTAATTAAAACTCTGCAAAAGATCTCACTGTCCTGCCATATAAATATCTAGCCAGAGTGGATTGTCAGATTCTTGGAAAGTAGGTTTCCAAGTGCCGAACACTTCGCCCATGAAAATGGAGGGAGATTACAACCTTTTCCTGTACGTTTTCCTTTCTCTCCCCACAGCCTTGTGATTAGATCAGTCCCTTATTCTCATTCCTAAAGTTTCTTCCTTATTCCATGTGAAGCAGAATGTATGCTTGTCTTTCAGCCATCTCCTACTTCCTAAAAATGCAGCAAGGGAAAATTTCTCTAATGAATTTGAGAAGTTTTCTTCCCTTCCCCTACCTTTATTCAGATCTCAAGGCATCAGACACGATCCTGTAATTTGGATTACCTCTTGTGTTTGAGTCATCTAAGAGAGGCAGGTTTGTAAAGCCCATTCCACTAGAGCCCTGGCATTTTGCTGGGCATCAGCCATATCTCCATTCTGAAGAGATTAGCATGATAGCTACAGTCTGTCCATTGTTTTACAATGCTTTGTAAGTTATAAAGTGGGGCCTTGCGTGTAGCATCTGACAGGTTACTCAGTGCTATTCAAAGCATTAATGAGTTCCCATCTAGGATTCTGTTTATAGCAGTTTTCTAGCATTCTGCATCAATCCATACATCTGGGCTCAGTCTAATGAGCACATAAGAAAACTTGCTCCTGATTTACAAATTGCTCCAGTAGGGAAGCCTCCAACACAATTGGACATAGTAAACCTATTTCATTCCCCAGTAACTCTGGAGTGACCACTGTACCTTAAATAATATTTGGTGGTGATGAAGGTGCTTGCTTCTAAGGTAGAGATTTGAAGTTAGGAATAGAATGTGGAAGAGAATTGTGCCAAAAATTGCCAAGTATAATTGGTCCATCTGCCAGGTTAGAATGCAAGAGCTGTTTCAACTGGTAAATCTAGTGAGCGGAAGCCTTGGTTTTTTGGATCATAAGTGAAGTAATGATAGTTGTAGATAAATGTTCTGGGAAAATATTTTTTTAATGAACTTGTACACAAGTGTCACATTTTAATAATGGAAATTTGAATAAGAAGCAAGCAGGTCAGACTAACATTTGGTCATATCTTTCTTCATTTGTGCTTAGTATTTTTTACCTTTTTTTGGTTAAAATTTAAAGATAACCATACTTCCACAATTCCATGTGTGGGTGAAGTGGAAGCTGCATGATCACAGGGGACTTCAATTTGAGTGACATATGCTGGACGTTTCATGCTGCCAGTACTAAAACATCCTTGGAATTTCTAAACATTGTAAATGACAATTGCCTAACTCAAGCAACACTGGAGAATTCTATATTAGACCTTGTCTTGACAGATAAAAGGGAACTGATCACAGAACTAAAATTAATGGTATCTTGGGTAGAAATGATCATAACTTGATCACATTTGTAATGTGCAAACTGAATTAAGTCCAAATCAGTAAATTACACTACTAGGTGCTTTAAAAGAGCCAATTGCACAAAGCTGAAAACAGTTACAAGCCACATCAGCTGTGAGGAAGAATGTAATCAGAAAAATGTGAATAATAATTTACTAGATGCCCAAAAAGTCACCTCACAATCAAGGAAGAAGGCTGTATTGGTTAAAAAAACAAAAACCTTGATTTAGAACGGGAGCGAAGGAAGCTATAAAATAAATATTAAAAATAAATGGAAGAAAGGGGAATATAAATTAGAAGCCAGGAATTGTAGAAAATTGGGAAGGGAAGCAAAGAGACACATTGTCTTTGAAAACTCATGGCGATCGGGGGAGGTCCCGAAAGACTGGAAAAAGGCTAATGTAGTGCCCATCTTTAAAAAAGGGAAGGAGGAGGATCCAGGGAACTACAGGCCAGTCAGCCTCACCTCAGTCCCTGGAAAAATCATGGAACAGGTCCTTGGGGAATCAATTCTGAAGCACTTAGAGGAGAGGAAAGTAATTAGGAATAGTCAGCATGATTCACCAAGGGCAAGTCATGCCTGACTAACCTAATTGCCTTCTATGATGAGATAACTGGCTCTGTGGATGAGGGGAAAGCAGTGGATGTGTTTATTCCTTGGCTTTAGCAAAGCTTTTGATACTGTCTCCCACAGTATTCTTTCCAGCAAGTTAAGGAAGTATGGGCTGGATGAATGGACTATAAGGTGGATAGAAAGCTGACTAGATCGTCGGGCTCAACGGGTAGTGATCAGTGGCTCCATGTCTTGTTGGCAGTATCAAGCGGAGTGCCCCAAGGGTCGGTCCTGGGGCCGGTTTTGTTCAATATCTTAATGATTTGGAGGATGGCGTGGATTGCACCCTCAGCAAGTTTGCAGATGACACTAAACTGGGAGGTGAGGTAGATACGCTGGAGGGTAGGGATAGGATACAGAGGGACCTGGACAAATTAGAGGACTGAGCCAAGAGAAATCTGATGAGGTTCAACAAGGACAAGTGCAGAGTCCTGCACTTAGGACGGAAGAATCCCATGCACTGCAACAGACTAGGTACCAAATGGCTAGGCAGCAGTTCTGCAGAAAAGGACCTGGGCTTACAATGGATGAGAAGCTGGATATGAATCAACAGTGTGCCCTTGTTACCAAGAAGGCTCACGGCATTTTGGGCTGTATAAATAGGGGCATTGCAAGCACATTGAAGGACGTGATCGTTCCCCTCTATTTGACATTGGTGAGGCCTCATCTAGAGTACTGTGTCCAGTTTTGGGCCCCACACTACAAGAAGGATGTGAAAAAACTGGAAAACATCCAGCGGAGGGCATCAAAAATGATTAGGGGACTGGAACACATGACTTATGAGGAGAGGCTGAAGGAACTGGGATTGTTTAGTCTGTGGAAGAGAAGAATGAGTGGGGATTTGATAGCTGCTTTCAACTACCTGAAAGGGGGTTCCAAAGAGGATGGATCTAGACTGTTCTCAGTGGTAGCAGATGACAGAACAAGGAGTAATGGTCTCAAGTTGCAGTGGGGGAGCTTTAGGTTGGATGTTAGGAAAAACTTTTTCACTAGGAGGGTGGTGAAGCCCTGGAATGGGTTACCTAGGGAGGTAGTGGAATCTCCTTCCTTCCAAGGTCGGGCTTGATAAAGCCCTGGCTGGAATGATTTAGTTGGGGATTGGTCCTGCTTTGAGCAGGGGGTTGGACTAGATGACCTCCTAAGGTCCCTTCCAACCCTGATATTCTATGAAGGAGAAATCTATGGCCAACATTAAGGACAATAAGGGGCTAGAATATATTAGGAACAAAAAGAGTCCTAATAACAGTATTGGTTCATTGCCAGCTGGAAATGGTAGAATTATCAATAATGATGCAGAAAAGACATAAATATTTATTGAACACTTCTGCATTGGGAAAAACAGATGATGTAGTCTCATAACACGCTTTCCATACCACGAATATCTGAGGAGGATGTTAAAAAGCAGCTACTAAAGATATTATGGAGACAAGGATAGGGTGGGGTAATATTGGACCAACTTCTGTTGGTGAGAGAGATGAGCTTTTGAGCCACACAGAACTATTCTGTGCTTCGAAAGCTTCTCTCTCACCAACAGAAGTTGGCCCAATAAAAGATATTATCTCTCCCACCTTGTCTACCTAACATCCTGAGATCGATATGGCTACAAATACACTGCATGCTACTGAAGATAGACATTTTTAAATCAGCAGGTCCAGAGAACTTGCATCCAATAGCTTTAAAAGAGCTGGCTGAGAAGCTTTCTGGACTGTTATTTGTTGATCATTCAATAACTGTTGGAACAGTGGGAAGTTCCAGATGACGGGAAGAAAACTAATGTGCCAATGTTTAAAAAGGGGGATGATCTGGGTAATTATAGGCCTGTCAATTTGACATTAGTCATCAGCAACATAATAGACCTGTCTTGATTAGTAAAGAATTTAAAGAAGGGTAATATAATTAATGTCAATCAATATGGGTTTATACAAAATAGATCCTGTCAAACTAACTTTATATATAATTTTTTTGAGATTACAAGTTTGGTTGATAAAGGTGATAGCACTGACCTGGTACGCTTAGACTCCCAGAAGGTGTTTCATTTGTTATCACATGACATTTTGATTAAAAAACTAGAATAATATAAAATGTAACACGACTCGGACAAGATGGGTGAGATAATATCTTATATGGGGCCAACTTCTTTTGGTGAAAGAGATGAACCTTTTTTCTGTCTCCTATCTTGGGACCAACATGGCTACAACAACACTGGAATTATAAACAGTCAATCATCATTAGAGAAATATGTGCTCAGGACAGTAATGCAGGGATCTGTTTTTGGCCTTAGGTTATTTAACATTTTTATCAATGACCTGGAAGAAAAAACACAATCATCACTGACAGCTTGCCGATGACACCCAAATTGGGGGAATGGTAAATAATGAAGAGGACAGGTTGCTGATACAGACTGTACCCTGGGAAGCGGGACTCTACCCTGGGAAGCAATGACTTCAAAAAAGATTTAAGGGTGTTGTAGAACTTTGGCTACAGTGTCACACTGGGCGCTAATAAGGGTTAATGCGATCCTTGGATGAATAAACAGGGGTATCCTGAGGAGGAACAGAGGCTGTTTTACCTCTATTTGGTACTGATGTGACTGCTTCTTGAATACAGTGTCCAGTTCTTGTGCCCACAATTCAAGAAGAATGTTAAAAAATTGGAGAGGGTTCAGAGAAGACCGACTAGAGGACTAGAAAACATGCCTTAGTTATAGTGGTAGATTGAATGTGCTTAATCCATGTAGTTTAGCAAAGGGAAGCTTATGGGATGGCTTGGTTACAATCTATAAGTATTGACATGGGGAACAAATATTTAATAATGGGCTCTTCAATCTAGCAGAGAAAGCTATAACAGATCTAATGGCTGGAAGTTGAAGCTATCCAAATTCATATAGGAAATACGGCACAGATTTTTAAATCAGAGTAATTAACCATTGGAACAATTTACCATGAGTTGTGGTAAATTCTCCATTGTTGACAATTTTAGAAAAACATCTAGTTTTGATTTGAAAAGATATGCTATAGGAATTATTTTGGGAAAGCTCTACGGCCTGTGTTACTCAAGAGATTAGACTAGATTAAACCAGATGATCACAATGGTTCTTTCTGGTATTGACCATCAGAGCAAATTGTCAAATTGAGGATTTCTGCTCAGATTCAACCAGCCAATAATAGCGTAGAGCACTGGTGGGCAGATCCACTGGGAGCTGTGGGCAGCCATGCCTGCGGACGGTCAATGTAAACACCGTATCATGGCCCACCAGTGGATTACCCTGACGGGCCGCAGGTACCCACTACTGGTGTAGACTCTCTTGCTTGAATCTGAATAGTCATCAATAGTCTTATCTATACTTCTTGTTTTCTCTAGGGGGCAGTGCCTACAGCTCGAAGCCCATCCTGTTTTGATGTTAGTGAACATTTTGACGCAGTTCCACTTGTGAAGCCATATGGCCTAATGATTAGCATTTGAGGTAAGCCCTGTGGATTATTAAAACTTTGGATTATTAAAAATTTACTTTCACTTGTAACTACTTTCCCTCGTTGAGAGGTTGGCCTGTGCAGGGGTCTGTTTAAAATGAGGCACTGTTTACCTCCGCTCTGACATGGACATCGCACTACTACTGCTGACAATACAAGGTGAGGATGAAAATCAGTGGTAGCCTCTCTGAGGAGCAGGGGGATTAGAGAGATGATAAATATTAGGGAAAATGTATACTGACCCCCTGTTGTTGGAGAAATGCTTTTCCACATAGCAGTTCTATTGAATGGAACATTAAAATGAGGAAAATGTTGGGATACAAGATATTTAACAGCACAGGCGTTGTACCTACCCTATATGTTGTGAAGCTGTTGTCTCTTAAAAGTACACTTTTTTTAGTTGAAAAGCAGATAATAAAACTAAAGACATAGATATCTATTTCACCTTTTAAAACCTTGAATGCTTCTGATTTTATGGGCTTTTGAATATTTGCAGATTAGATGTATGATTTATTTTCAGTTTTGAGCTATGTCAAGATGGTTGTGCTTGAACCTGTTCTGTCTAGTCTTGTAATTTGTACCTTTATTTTCTATAATTGAAATAATTTTCTAGGCTTCCTTTGTGTAATTGATAATGGTTCTAATGTATGTTTTGTGATGACCCAAAGTGTTGTGTGGACTACTGCTATGCAACTTGCATTTGTACTGCTAGAGCTCAAAGTTCAACTATCTGAACTTGGCTAGCAAAACACTTCATTGCTAGCTTCGTTTAGTATCCTTGTCATGCTGGGCAGTTGTCTTCGGACCCCTGCTTTTTTATAAAGAGGAATCAATCCCTTTTGAAAGCTAAAGTTACAAATAGGCCCATAGTTTCCCATGCAGTCATTGTTTGGAAAGAAACCTTATGATCCTTAGGCACTTATAAAGAATCTTTCTCCCTACTGATTTAATCCATTGTTTTCCTTTTCCTGACACAGAAATGCATTTCTTAGCATATAGCATTAGATCTTACTGTATATTTAACAGCTGTTCAGACACACCAACATAGAATTCAAATAAAAATGTCTGTTTCTAAAGCACTGTGAAAATGTTGAGCTGTTTACAAATATAATCTTATGAACATCTCAAACTGTCTTGTGTGCAGCTTCTTACTTCTATTGATCTTAGCAGTTTAGAAGTCTGGTTAACCCAGAAAACTAATGTCACACTTTTGACAAATGTTACTCTCCCATTTCATCTCTTAAACTTGGTCAATCTCTCTGCTTGGGCTTTCTGATCACATTTATTACAAATGGAGAAATAAACTTGACTCAAACTGAAGTCCAAGAACAACGAGGAGTCCTTGTGACACCTTAGAGACTAACAAATGTATCATCTGATTTCAGGCCACAAAATATGGATTTGTAGTAGGTAAATACTCTTCCTATGAACCGGCTGTATTTTAGTCGTATAACTACCCTACTATTGAGCTATGTTGGAGAAGTTGTGGCCAAACTGTCCTTCACCATGTGTAGTGATTGTGTCTGCTGAAGTTATAATGTTACTACTGTTATGAGAGTGGCGGTGACTGCTAATGGTGAGGGTTGTATAAGAATTGCAATTCTCATCCTTTGTTTTCAGTTGCTTATAACTTTCCTTAACTTTTACTCCTCAAGCTCAGATTCTGCAGGCTTGGAAAGTTTTTGAGGAAAAAATGATTCACTTACTCATCAGGAAAGAGTTGGGGAGTAAGGGGGGGAGGAGGGAAGGGTGGTGTGTGTGTGTTCCCTCCATTGAACCGTTTGTCCTCAAGAACAGGATGAACAGGAGAATTATTTCTTACCTATGTCTTAAAAGAGCCTGAGGAGCCAAAAGGACTTAGGGTAGAAAAGTGAAACTCGGCATAGATTCATTGAGCAAGGTCTCTTCACTGTTATAGTGAAAATTGGATTCAATTTAACTGTTACGAGTCATTTTAAAACTTTATTCATTAAATGAAACCTAACTTCTTTAAAGAAAAAAATCCATGAATATTAAGGCTGCACAACTAAGCAGTCAAGTCAATAAATGGCAAACCTAAGGTTGCATGTATAATCTTAACTAGGGCTGTCAAGCGATTAAAAAAAATTAATCTTGATAAATCGTGCTGTTAAAAATAATAGAATACAATTTATTTAAAATTTTGTGATGTTTTCTACATTTCAAATATTAATTTTGATTACAATACAGAAAATGTATAGTGCTCACCTTATATTTTTGATTACAAATATTTGCACTATAAAAAATACTTCATACAAGTACAGTAGTGCAATCTCTTTATCATGAAAATTGAACTTAAAAATATAGAATAAAACAGAAATACAGAAATAATTGCATTCAAAAACAAAACAATATAATACTTTAGAGCCTAGAGGTCCGCTCAGTCCTACTTCTTGTTCAGCCAGTCACTCAGACAAACAGGTGTATTCACTGTGACAAAGCTCTGTCCTTGCCTCCGTGGGTCCCGCGTTTCCTGGCGGATTTCGCTAGCCTCAGAGGTTCACTGTGACCCTCCATGTAACCCTTCTTTCTCTAGAGACAAGGGTCACAGTCTACTGAGCCATTTTCATTATAAGTCAGCGAGGGAGGTGAGGAGAAATTATCCTTCCTTGCACCCTACTCTGGGCTCCAGCCCAGGGACCCTAATAGTATCAGCTATGGTAGCTGACCTTTTAGAAACATGACATGTACAATTCCCTGGGCTACTTCCCCCACAGCAGCCCTCACTTTCTCAAGCTCCACTTCACCCTTACCTCAGGGCCTCCTTCCTTATGCCTGATATGGTGTGTACTCCTCAGCCTCTCCAACAGCCCAACTTCTTCCCACAGCTCCTACAAGCACTCCCACCTGACTAATTGGGAGGCTTTTAACTAGTTTCAGCTAGGCCTGATTGGCTTCAGGTGTCCCAAACAACCTAGCCTTCTCCCTGCCTTCTGGAAAGTTCTTAATTGGCCCCAGGTGTCTTAATTGACCTGGAGCAGCTGCCATTTGACCTATCCTGGTATCAGGGATTTGTTTAGCCTGGAGCTAATATATCTATCTTCCACTACTCTTCCACAGCCATCTGGCTTTGCCCCGTCACATATCCCCTCCTATCCCCCCTCTGCTCAACACCATAGAGTTGGGCAACTTGGGACGCCAGGCAGTATGATCGTGACAGACCATCAGCATTGCCATGGTGGCATCCAGCCCTGTGCCATATGCGGAACTGGAATGGTTGGAGAGATAAGAACCACCTGGTAACCCTTGCATTGTTTTCCTTATTCCGCTGCATCCACTGGCGGGGTGCATGGTCCGTCACAAGAGTAAATCGCCTGCCTAAGAGGTAATAACGCAGTGTCTCCGTAGCCCATTTGACAGCAAGGCATTCTCTCTCGACTACTGCATATTCCTGTTCTCTTGGGAGAAGCTTTCTGCTTAGGTAGAGGATCGGGTGTTCCTCTTCTCCCACCATTTGCGACAGAACTGCTCCCAACCCCACCTGGAAGCGTCTGTTTGTAAAACAAATGCCCTGTTAAAGTCCGGGGCTATGAGTACGGAGTCATTACAGAGGGCCGTCCGAAGGTCTGTAAATGCCCCCTCTGCTGCGTCGGTCCACTTTACCATGTCTGGACCTCGGGCCTTCACGAGGTCTGTTAGGGGACTTGCCCTAGTGGCAAAGTGGGCAATAAACCGTTGGTAGTAGCCTACCACGCCTAGAAACGTACGGACCTGCTTCTTTTGGGTCGGCCGGGGCCAGTTTTGAATTGCCTCTAGCTTATTTGTTTGGGGCTTCACTATGCCCCTTCCCACAATATATCCCAGGTACCTAACCTCTGCTAGCCCTATGGCACATTTAGCGGGATTAGTAGTGAGGCCAGCCCACGTTAAGGTGCGCAGTACTGCCTCAACTTTCTCCAAGTGGGTTCCCCAGTCTGGTGTATGGATGATGACATCATCTAGGTATGCAGCTGCATAACTAATATGGGGGCGCAGCAACTTATCCATGAGGCGCTGGAATGTGGCTGGGGCCCCATGTAGCCCAAAAGGGAGGACGGTGTACTGGAATAGCCCATCCGGAGTGGAGAATGCTGCCTTTTCTTTAGCTTCTTTGGTCAGAGGAATCTGCCAGTACCCTTTTGTCAGATCCAGTGTAGTCAAGAATCAGGCACTACCCAGTCAATCAATCAGTTCGTCGATGCCTGGTATGGGGTATGGATCAAACTGGGATATTTCATTCAGTCGGCAAAAATCATTACAGAATCTCGTGGTACCGTCAGGTTTAGGCACTAGAACAATTGGACTGGACCAATGATTGTAAGATTCTTCAATAACCCCTAATTCTAACATTTTCTTTACTTCAGCCTTGATATCCTCTCTTTTGGCTGCTGGGATTAGGTAGGGTCTCAATGGCTCTCTCTTGGCTCTGGGGATCGTGCGGATATGGTAATAGGTCTCAGTCATCCGCCCTGGTTTTGTAGAGAACACATCTCTGTTGTGATTAATCATGTCGGCTGCCTCGATCTTTTGGATCGGCGTCAAGTCGAATGATATCCTCACTTGCTCATGTAAGTTATCCTCCTGGGGAAGGGTCTCCTGCATGACCAAGCATGTCTCTCGATCGTGCCAAGGTTTTAGAAGATTGATGTGGTAAATTTCTGATTTCCGGCGGCTGCTGCACCTGATAGTTCACCTCTCCCACGACTTCGATTATTTCGTAGGGTCCCTGCCACTGGGCCTTCTGCTGTGGGCACCAGTACCATCACCTGATCCCCTGGTTGGAACCATCGAAGCTTTGCGTGGTAGTTATAATGGGTTCGTTGGCTCTCCTGTGATCTCTCCAAGTGTTCCCATACAATGGGTGTAACTCAGGCTATCCGATCTCTCATCTGCAGTATATGCTCAACTATGTTCCTTTTGGGATTTGGCTCCTCTTCCCAGGCTTCTCTGGCTATATCCAATATGCCCTGAGGGTGGCGCCCATATAGTAGTTTGAATGGAGAGAAACCCGTGGAGGCTTGCGGAACCTCCCGGATGGCGAACATAAGGTAAGGCAATAGGGTATCCCAATCTTTTCCCCATCCTGGCTCACCACTTTCCTGATCATGGCCTTGAGGGTCCTATTGAACCTTTCCACAAGGCCATCTGTTTGTGGGTGGTATACAGAGGTCCGTAGGGCTTGTACATGGAGCAATGAACAGAGATCTTTCATCAGCTTGGACATGAAAGATGTCCATTGATCAGTCAATATCTCCGTGGGTAGCCCAACCCAGACAAAGATCTGTACTAGCTCCTTAGCTATTGTCTTGGAAGCTGTGTTGCGCAGGGGAACAGCTTCCGGGTACCGGATTGCATAGTCCAGTACAACAAGCACATGTTGGTGGCCCCGAGCTGCCTTCTCTAGGGGCCCTACCAGATCCATGGCTATCCGTTCGAAAGGAACCTCTATTATTGGAAGAGGTATCAAAAGAGCCCGCAAGTGCGGGCGAGGGCTATGTAACTGACATTCCGGACAAGAGGTGCAGTATCGCCGGACATCTTCATGTACTCCTGGCCAGAAGAACCTCCACAGGATCCGTGCTTGGGTTTTCTCTACCCCTAGGTGTCCTCCAAACAGGTGATTGTGGGCGAGACTCAATATGGCTTTTTGATGTTTTCGTGGCACCAGAAGTTGTTGCATCTCCTGCTCCTGCATTTGCACCACGTGGTACAGGAGATCTTTCTTCACTATAAAGTAAGGTCCGGGACCCCGGACCTTCCCATCCACAGGTATCCCATCAATCTCGGTTACCTCTTTCCTGGCGTTATCATATCTGGGGTCCTCTGCCTGGTCCCGCCCAAAAGTCTCTCTCCTGGGACTAACCTGCCCAAGCTCCCAGGGGCCGGCTTCTGCTTCTTCCAACGGCTCACCACCGTCATGGCTGGGGGCAGCGTCTGGCTCACCTTCTGTGGTGGAAGTTTCTCTGTTGGCTGCTCGCGTCCATCTGCCTACAAGGGAGGTCTTCTGGCCCTTGGTCAGGATATGGGTTCCCAAGGCGTTCGCGGCCTTCCTCTCCTTTTTTTTTTTTTTTTTTTGTCTTCCGGATCTTTCGGGGGGCTGAGAACAGATCCTGAGAAATCTCAGCGAACATCGGGGATTGACATTCCCACGGTGATGAGTCACTGTCCTCAGGGTCCCCACCTCCCTCCAGCCTCTCCGGGGAGAGTAAATTATCAAACCCTGGATAGTCCCTCCCAATGACTACAGGATATGGGAGTTTAGGAACTATGCCCACGGTCACCTCAATGGGGTTTCCCTGAACCTCTATCTCCACTGGGATGGTGGGGTAATGGCTCACGGCCCCATGCACGCACGTCACTGCTACGCGTTTGGCTTGTAGCAGCTGACTATTTTTTACCAGCTTACCCGATATGAGGGTGATAGCACTCCCAGAGTCCACAAGCGCTATAATCTCTGCTCCATTTATCCTCACTGGCCTGGTGTAATTATGCCGGGCTAATGCGACCCCTGCGAGGTGGATAAGGGAGCATGGGACCTCCCAATCCCCCAAGTTATATTGCATTGGCTCCTCGATGCTGGGACACTGTGCTGCTATGTGTCCCCACTCCCCACATGCATAACATCTATAATTGCTTTTAATCACTCCCCTATCCCGGGGGTTAGGGGGTTTAGTCCCGGGGCTCCCCCCACTCAGGCCAATCCCTTCCTTCTGGGATCCCTGCTGGTGTTTGGCCCCCCCCACTTCCACCTAGGACTCCCCAGGAGTTTGGCTGCCCAACCTTCCAGGGTTGGGTGCTTGCTTCGAAAGGGGCCTTCCTTGGGTAGTCGGGTCAGTCCCCTGGCTGTCATCCGTCTTTCTACGAGTGTGATCATCTCGTCGTACGTGGACGGATTGTTCTGGTCTACCCGTTTGCGGAGATCTGGCAGCAGTCCTCGCATGTAATGGCCTATGACCAGGGTTTCCAAAATCTCCTCCAGCCTGCACACCTCGGGCTGTAACCACTTCCGTGTGAGGTGTATGAGGCCGAATAAGTGGGACCTCGAGGGTTTGTTCTCCTGGTATTTCCACTCATGGAACCTCTGGCCCCTTACCGCTGCCTTTACCCCTGCTCGTGCTAGGATCTCTGCCTTCAGACGGGTATAGTCAGTGGCATCCATGGCAGGCAAGTCAAAGTAGGCCTTCTGGGCCTCTCCACACAAAAAAGGGGCGAGGATGCTGGCCCACTGCTTCTGGGGCCACGCCTCACGCTGAGCAATCTTTTTGAATGAGAGGAGATATGCCTCTACGTCATCTCTTGACGTCATCTTTGGCAGACAACCAGTGGCCCTCCGGGTTTCCGTCCCGTCGGACCCCTGGGCCTGGGTAGTGAGGATCTTCAGCTGGTCCAGCACCTCTCTCAAGAGAGCATGATCTTGGGTCACCTGGCTCATCAATTATTGATTGGCTTCCTGCTGTAGCCGCATAGATTCCTGTTGTGCCATTGCCTGAACCCGGGTGCCCTCCTGCTGGGCTGCCGTGGTTTGTACCAGAGCTCTTACCACCTGCTCCATTGTAGTACAAAGCAAACAATCAAAAACCAAAACAAAAAAAATTCCAAACCCCCAGTGCATTTTTTTTTAAAAAAACCTTTCTTCCGCCATGCTGTGAACGAAATACCACTTCTGACACCAGTTGTGACAAAAGTCTGTCCTTGCCTCCGTGGGTCGCGGATTTCGCTAGCCTCAGAGGCTCACTGTGACCCTCCACGTAACCCTTCTCTCTCTAGAGACAAGGGTCACAGTCTACTGAGCCATTTTCATCATAAGCCAGTGAGGGAGGTGAGGAGAAGTTATCCTTCCTTGCACAGTCTCTATTGTCCCCCAATCTCAGTGATTAATCAGGGGGAACAGGTGGTGGGGGGAGGGGAGGAGTCCGGGCCCACCCTCTACTCTGGGCTCCAGCCCAGGGACCCTAATAGTATCAGCTATGATAGCTGACCTTTTAGAAAGATGACATGTACAATTCCCTGGGCTACTTCCCCCACAGCAGCCCTCACTTCCTCAAGCTCCACTTCACCCTTACCTCAGGGCCTCCTTCCTTGTGCCTGATATGGTGTACTACTCAGCCTCTCCAACCGCGCAACTTCTTCCCACAGCTCCTGACATGCACTCCCACCTGACTAACTGGGAGGTTTTTAACTAGTTTCAGCCAGCCCGTGATTGGCTTCAGGTGTCCCAATCAACCTAGCCTTCTCCCTGCCTTCTGGAAAGTTCTTAATAGACTTGGAGCAGCTGCTATTTGACTTATCCTGGTACCAGTGATTTGTTTAGCCTAGAGCTAATATATCTATCTCCCACTACTCTTCCATAGCCATCTGGCCTTGCCCCATCACATGACATTTGAGGGAGATAATGCTGCCCGCTTCTTGTTTACAGTGTCACTTGAAAGTGAGAACAGGAGTTTGCATGGTACGTGTAGCCGGAGTCACAAGATATTTACATGCCAGACTCTCTAAAGATTATGTCCCTTCATGCTTCAATCAGCAGAGGACATGCTAAATGCTGAAAATGGGTTCTGCTCAATAATGATCCAAAGCAGAGCTGACTGATGTATGTTCATTTTCATTGTCTGACTCAGATGCTACCAGCAGACAGTTGATTCTCTTTTTTGGTGGTTCAGGTTCTGTAGTTTCCACATCAGAGTGTTGGTCTTTTTAGACTTATGAGAGCATGCTCCACATCTTGTCCCTCTTAGATTTGGAAGGCACTCCAGATTCGTCAACCTTGGGTAAGTGCTGTATCTTTAGAAATTTCACATTGGTAACTTCTTTGCATTTTGTCAAATCTGCAGTGAAAGTGTTCTTAAAATGAACAACATGCTGGGTCATCATTCATAGATTCATAGTTACTAAGGTCAGAAGGGACCATTCTGATCATCTAGTCCGACCTCCTGCACAACGCAGGCCACAGAATCTCACCCACCCACTCCTACGAAAAACCTCACCTATGTCTGAGCTATTGAAGTTCTCAAATCGTGGTTTAAAGACTTCAAGGAGCAGAGAATCCTCCCTCAAGTGACCATGCCCCATGCTACAGAGGAAGGCGAAAACCTCCAGGGCCTCTCCAATCTGCCCTGGAGGAAAATTCCTTCCCGACCCCAAATTCAAGACTGCTATAACATGAAATATAAGGCAGAATGTGGGTAAAACAGAACAGGGGACATACAATTCCCCCCAAGGAGTTCAGTCACAAATTTAATTAATGTTTTTTGTTTTTTTTTTAAATGAGCGTCGTCAGCATGGCAGCGTGTTCTCTAGAATGGTGACTGAAGCATGAAGGGACATATGAATGTTTAGCATATCTGGCACATAAATACCTTGCAATGCCGGCTACAAAAATGCCATGTGAACACCTGTTCTCACTCTCAGGTAACATAAATAAGAAGTGGGCAGCATTATCTCTCGTAAACATAAGCTAAGTTGTTTGTCTTGGTGATTGGCTGAACAAGAAGTAGGACTGAGTGGACTTGTGGGCTCTAAAATTTTACATTATTTCGTTTTTGAGTGCAGTTATGTAACAATAAAAACCTACATTTGTAAGTTGCACTTTCATGAAAGAGAGTGCACTACAATACTTGTATGAGGTGAATTGAAAAACTATTTTTTATCATTTTTACGTTTCAAATATTTGTAATAAAAATAATACAAAGTGAGCAGTGTAGCCTTTGTATTCTGTGTTTGTAATAGAAGTCAATATATGTTGAAAATGGAGAAAAACATCCAAAAATATTTAATAAATTTCAATTGGTATTCTATTGTTTAACAGCAGCTTTAATCATACTATTAATTGTGATAAATTTTTTTAATCGTGATACATTATGAACTATTGAATTTCATCCCATTTCTGTTACTCCAGTGTTTGTCATCCAGATCTTCCTGTATAATATATCGATTTTCATCTGTATTGACATTGCCTCCCAACTTTGTATCATCAGCAGATTTCATTAGCACACTCCTACTTTTGTGCTAAGGTCATTTAATAAAAATATTAAAGATAATTAGTCCCAAGACTGATCCTTGAGGAACTCCACTAGTAACCTCCCTCCAGTCTGATATTCACCTTCATGCAACCTGTTGCATTCTCCCCTTTAGCCAGTTCCTTATTCACTTTACAGTGCTTGTACTGATCCATTTTCCCTAATTTAACCAATGATTTCCCATGTGCCATTATGTCAAATGCTTTTCTGAAGTCCGTGTATTAGTTCTACTGCATTTCTCTTCACTAAGGTCAGTTATTTGCTTAAAGAAGGAAATTAAATTATCTGGCACAATTTACCTTTGGTAAATCGTCTTCTGTTTTCTCTATGGATTTAATTATTCTTTTTTTCATAATTTTGTTTCAAAGGCTGACTACTGAGGTTAGACCGGGGTCAGCAACCTTGGGCACACGGCCCATCAGGGTAATCCACTGGCGGGCCGCGAGACATTTTGTTTACGTTGACTGTCTGCAGGCATGGCTTCCTGCAGCTCCCAGTGGCTGCGATTTGCCGTTCCCGGCCATTGGGAGTTGTGAGAAGCAGCGGCCAGCATTATCCTCATTGTCTCTTCTGCAGGGACTGTTTTTCCTTCTTTTCTCCCCCCCTCTCCCACCCCATCTCCTGTTTCTCCTCTTTTTCCAATGCACCAAACTCAACTTTTTTTTTTTCTACCTGCACAAGCCAGTCTCTTCCTCTGCTTTGTCTGGTGGTCACATTCTGCCATGGATCACCCTCCTCTTCTTGCAGTTTTCCCTCCAGGTTCTTTTGTTGATCTGATGTCAGCAAATATTGAGTTGTCTGTAGCCTCTTCTTTTCTGTTTTTAGAATTCAGACCGTGATCTGAAGATGCATCATTAATCTGCAGCTGCTTATCTTTATCTTTTTGGATCATCTCTGCCCTGAGCTATATCAGGCAACATTTCATGCATAGGAGCTTCCATCAGATAGCCACTTAAGGATTTGGCACATAGTTTCCACATCCAACCATTTTCTGTCTCCTCTCCTGCTTGGGTCCTTGCTAGTTTCGCCTCGGGAGCCATCATTGTCTCTTCCTAGTACTTATTCCTAGAGACAAAGAAGGAAGAAAGAAATTTTAAAAAATCCTCCCAAACTGCCACAGAAACTCTATTGGCTGCTAACTGTTAAAATACATACCTGAGGGAGGACTTACTTAAAAAGTCTAAATCAGTGTATATATACTGGACCATAACACCAGTGAAAACAGTATCAGCAGCAACAACAAAAATTGCCTTGTATCAAAGGCAATAAATTGTATGATACATGTGTGAAATAGCACGTGACCAGGCAATTGGATTGTATCATGAGGCATACACAAAAGGGAGCAGAGTGAAGGCTCCACATGCAACTCTTAATTCTGTTACTTCCTGATCGTCACCTTGGGATGGCTGCAAAATGTCAATTTGGTGTAGCTTCATAAAATCAAATAAATAACTACACTTGGCATTCTCTAATCCTTCTCTTTTATAAAAGTTCAGTCATAGTGCAGCTTGTGACCTAGTGAAATTTTCGCTTCTCTTCGATGGGTTGTAACTGAAACACCAGTGATACCCAATTTTTACAAGACTCATGTTTTGATACAGTGCAATAGTGTTTACACTGTTAATGTCAGAGATTGAACATCATCACTAAATCTAATTTAAATAAGCTAGAAACATACTCTGGCTCTATATGCCTTTGGGGCTACTTCTATTTCCGCATTTCCATTGATACCAATCAAACTGTTCCTGCTTCATCTTGCCTAGTTTGGAGTCAACTCCTTTCTGAGAACCATTTATTTAAACTGTGTTTAGCATATGCACAGGTTGAGGAGTACTACGACATTTGTATCCATTTATCATTCTTTAACGTTGAAATGATTTGTGCCTTTGCCACTCTGTGATTAGATTGCAGTAACTCCTGCACACTGACTTGCCAAACCAGGTTCTGTATCCCTTTCATTGTGTGGCATTCCCCAGAGCAAATATTTGATGCTTTAGTTGCAGAAATGTGGTTAAAGCAGGTTTGAATGCTTGGGAAGCCTTAAGGGCAGATGAGTTCAATAATTTTCTTCTAAAAGTGGAAATGACTGTTCCTGCCAATTGTAAGACTGGGGACTGAATTGTCACCTGAGGTGACAGACTTTCAGGTGATAGAGAGGCTTATTTTCTGTATTCTAGGAACTGCAGTATGGGATGATACCAGTGGCCCATTTAGACCTGTGTCTTATATCGGATAGGGACTAAGTACCAGCTACTTCAAAGAAAAATGTATGGAACTGTGGAGTAGGCAGTTAGGGAATAACTTTCTCACATGGAAAGTTTCTTCCTTGCTCCCATTAATATAAGGGTGAGCTTGTGTTTTGAAGCATGAGAGTTCATATTTCTTCCCAAACTCTTTGTTTGGTGTCCTATTATTGTAACTCTGGATGCCAGGAATAAGTTGTCGTCTTTCTTCATGTATTATTTTTCCAATGTGGTTAACAGACTGAATCAGGCCTGTATCCTGGCATAATGCCGCTTAAACCAGAGTAGATGCAAAAAATATATTATGAGGGATGGTGATTCAGCAATGTTGCTCATGCCAATCCTCCTAATTGTGGGTTCCAATTTGTTTGGAAAGCCTTAAACTCAGTGTTTATAACATGCAGTTCACATCCTTTAAAAAGAAGGGAAATCCCTTTGCTTGAATAGGTGCTAATTTCAAAATTTTACTTGTGGCTTTATCACTGAGTTATGAGTCCTACCGTAACTAATGTGCTGAGGTTACAGCTTAGTGAGTATACACTCTTAATTTAGAAAAAGTGATACTTAGCTGGTGCTTATCAGAAGACAAAGAACAGTGGCATTTCATTCTCTGTTTGAAGCATGTGTATAGACATACATTCTGTTGACCATTCAAGCTATAAGAGAGACCACCTTAACTTTCAAAGTTAAACTTCAGATCTTAAGGATTTCACGATACAAAAGCAACTTTTATTTTTTTTTAATTTTTTTATTTGGGCCTTCCTTCAGCTCCATTAAAATTGAGAATCCTGCCATCTCCCTATCAAATGGAAATTCCATGAAATTGTTTTTTGTTGTGGTTTGTTTATTTCCCCTGTGACAAATTTCCTGCTCTACCTTAGTGGGTCTTGCGCTTACTGGCGGATTTGCTCGCCTTGGAGCTTCACGGCAGCCCTCAGCTTGGCTGTTTTTCTGAATTCACAGTCCAAGTCAACTCCTCCTGTGTCTGACCAGGAGTTGGGAGGATTTGGGGGGAACCCAGACCCGCCCTCTACTCTGGGTTCCAGCCCAGGGCCCTGTGGAATGCAGCTGTCTAGAGTGCCTCCTGGAACAGCTGTGCGACAGCTACAACTCCCTGGGCTACTTCCTCATGGCCTCCTTCCAACACCTTCTTTATCCTCATCACAGGACCTTCCTCCTGGTGTCTGATGATGCTTGTACTCCTCAGTCCTCCAACAGTCCGCGTTCTCACTCTCAGCTCCTAGTGCCTCTTGCTCACACGCATGTACAACAAACTGAAGTGAGCTCCTTTTTAAACCCAGGTGCCCTGATTAGCCTGTCTTAATTGATTCTAGCAGCTTCTTGATTAGAACACCTGCAGCCAATCCGCCTGTCTGTCTTAATTGTCTCCATAAGGTTCCTGATTGTTTTGGAACCTTCCCTTTTCCCTGGGTAAGGTAAGAGGGATCTACTTAGCCTGGGGCTTATATGTCTGCCTTCTATTACTCTCCTATAGCCATCTGGCCTGACCCTGGCACACCCCCTCCCCATCCTTAGCTGGAATGTTGTTTCTTAAATGGATTTAAAATCTCTTGAGTATTTCACACAAGACCGTGCATTGTAGGAGCCATGAAACCAGTTGCTACTTTTATAGATCCCCCTCAGTGAGGAACAAGTAGTCTGCCAGCCCTTAGAGTTCTAGGTGGTATTCACATGTGCTTTTCATGCAGTCAGATTACTTCCTAAACAACCTTCAAATTGTCTAAAGGTACGTCTATACAGCAAAGAAAAATGTGCAGCTAGCCTGTGCCGGCTGACTTGGGCTGGAGCCTGAGCTCTGGGACCTTCCCATCCTGCCCAAGTCCATGAGTCCAAGCCCGGAAGTCTACACAGCAATGAAACAGTCCTGTAGCTCAAGCCCCATGAACCTGAGTTGGTTGGCTAGTCACAGGTATGTCTACACTGCGAAGAAAACCCTAAGAGGGTAAATCCTGCCTCACCACGGTCTATCCAGATGTTAAAGAGAGTGCGGTTTTTCACTGCAGCAGGGTTGGATGACAGCTTTTAGTTTGGGGGCCCATCTCATGTGGATCCTTCAGCCACTCACCCTATGGATGAGAAGCACGTTGGAATTTGGGGTTACTGCATCGTGTGGGGGTGTGTTTTGTTGCCTCTCCCCAGCATACAGGCAGTGTGTTTCTCAGGCAGTGTGCTGGGGGAAATATTTTGGCCCTATTAAAATGAAACCAATTGGGACTATTCAGTCATTGAAAGTGTGAACTTTTCCCTCTCCCGGAGGGAGAGAAACCCGGCTGGACAAAAACTGTGGGTTTTTTAGGCTCGCACAGAAACATGAATATGCTAAATAAATGAGGTATTTTAAATGGACCAATAGGGATAGCTAGGCAGAGGGTACAGGCAGTGCTTTTTTCCCACAAGAGGGAGGAGGAGTGTATGAGCCAGAAGATAAAAGCTGAAACAAAGCCATGCTGTGTCCCTTTGAGTTATTCACATAACACTGGATGGTAAAGCTTTCTGCTCCTGAGATGCAGAAGTGGGGTCATGATTCTAACAATGGACGCTGGTAAGTTGCATTAAGTTTGCTTTTCTCTATGTATAACAAAGCTTTTCACGGGAAGGAGCAAAGCTAGTAGCTAACTTTTTTGTAAGTAATGCAGTTTCTTGTATAGTTCTACATCTTACAAAGCCTGCAATAAACTTGGCATAGTGTGTGTATTATACTATAATTATTCCATGACTGTTACGCATTGAAACGTGGATCCTCTATGGAAATATGAGTCCAGGATACCACAATGAGCATGTTAATACGAGCCCTTCTGACTTCATTAAAGGGACAGTCGTCATGGATCTGAATTACAGTCCCAGTGTCTCACTTCTAGAGAAGCCAAGATAACAGTCCATGAAATGTGTAGGCTGAATCACACATATGAACTGTGAGGTATCCTGGAAGGAAACCTATGATAGTTAGCAAAAACTAATGGTGAAGCTAAAATTTGTAGCTGTAACTCTTCAGGGTCTTTGGGACCCTACAAAATCTTGTACTGTGTGTGATTGGGGTCACAGCACTTTTACAAGATTCAGAACCTCTTCCCATGTTTTGTATTACTAAGGCAGCTTGTGTGAAAATAGGATCTTAAACAATGTTGGGGTTTGCTAAAAAGGGAATAGTTCAGGAGGGTGGGAACAGGGCCTTAAAATTCCACCTGTGTTGGTAGTCACAATAAACTTACTGTTTGGCTGTCTAGTGGTTTGTGTGAAATGTGTTGGTAATCTCAGTCCAGTTTCTTATTCACGGGGAGCGGTGTCCGTGTCATAAGGGTCAGTCATTTTTAGAAGTCTTCCGATAAGAGAGCCAGGATTTAAATGGATATGGAGAGAGCACTAATTGCCAGAACTTCTGCTGTACCTGTGGATAAATT